>NW_017387250.1:0-1200000 GCF_001651985.1 Fonsecaea erecta | reverse complement strand
GAGTCTCGCCTGAAAACGACTGCGAGAGTCCCTGCGTACCAGACGAGAGCATAGGCATAAATAGTGTAAGGTTGTACGGCCAGCTTTATCAGTCGAATCAACATCACGTACCAGAGGAGCAAGGTGAGCGATGGCATCTGCGAACGCTATAGAGGCAGCCGCCATAAGAGCATTCATCCCGTACTGGTCGGTGCCATTCACGTCAACATCCTGTCGAGACGTCAAATATACCACGGCCTCCAGCCCCGCATTCAACACAGCATGTATGAGCACAGTTTGGCCTCTGAAATCTGTGGAATCAGCTGAAAAGAGGCCAGTACTGAGCAGATATTCGATGACATGCCGACTTCGGGCCAAGTGCAGGGCGGAACATCCTCCTAAATCACGACGATCTGTCTCAATGCCGTCTTGGCTCATGAGGTACTGAATCACCTCCAAATGATCTCCTCTTACCGCAGCATGCAGAGGCGTCTCTCCCTTAAGGTTTGGTAAGTTAAGCTCACGCCCTCGGCTATTCGCCAACAACTTCTTAACAATTCCAAGGTGCCCCATCCTAGCCGCGGACCAAAGTGGCGTTTCGTGTTTTGGGCCTTTCCAAGTGGTATAAGAGATCGCATCGCTGTAGGCGAAGGCGGACACCAGTTCCAGCAGTCGATCAACTACTGCTTCCAACCCGTAAAGAGCAGCCACGCATAGAAGGGTCCGGCCAATCGGATCTCGATATTGATACCAGGATACCTTCTCGGGCTTCTCAAGGATCTTGAGGGCGACAGCGCTCAAATCATAACTTGACGCATAGTGCAAAGGGTTTCTGCCATACACATCTACCTCATCCAATACCTTGTTATTCAGATCGATCAACAAAATCGCTGTTGACTCATGGTGCTCACGGATTGCCGAACTCAAGGGCGTGCGGTTAAAGGAATCGCTCCAGCTTGTTAGCCATGTCACCCAGGGCGTCGCATTGTCCGTCATGCAAGGTCCGTACCTCCTACACTCAATGCATGACATTTGATCACTCCCGTTCCAATCTGTTGGCGGTCCGCGATTAATATAGTCGCCAATCCAGTCATTCAACCCCATGGTGGCGAGGAGGTGGAGGGCACCTGAGGCGTGGGAACCAGCAAGATATCTGTTCAAGGAATACAACGCAGTTGTAACACGTGCACTGTCGTCGAGAAAAGAGAACACCTTCTGCCTCAGAGCTATGTCGCCGCTGCCAGACGAAAGATGCCAGTTCCAGTATTGTACGCTGTATTTCAAGAACGGAAATTGCAGTGAGTGAGGGGGGCCATCATACCAATCGCCATGATCTCGTGCAAACACATCCAGGTGCAGATAATCCAAGCAACAGCTGGCAAGGAAGTCATGGGGATCCGACAGAAGTCGGTTACCGAGCGATTCCAGAAAGCTTTGTGTTGTATAGTGGACCAGACGAATGATTTTGCTCTCAGAGTCGATGGTCACTAGGCCAGCACAGCTCGAGACGACGTCGTCGGGGTTGTCCAAATCGTACTCTGGGTCCAGTTCTCTGGTTTCCTGGTCGACGGCAAGTGCATGTCTTACTTGGTCGAGTGTGAGTGGTTCGGCGCTATACGTGATACAAACCAAGACCTTTTTGGCGAGCACACTGTACTCTTCAGGCTGGCTCTGTATCCTTGTGAGCGTATCCTGGTAGGCTCTGTCTAGAGCGTCACCACCTCGGCCAAAAGCCTCGAGAGCTCGTAGCACATCCTTAGGTTTTGTCTTGGCTGCGAGGGTGTCGCAGTGCAGTTGTGCCAACAGAAACCTGGCCGGTTAGCCAAACGCTCAAAGAAAGCTGGCCTGCCAACAACACTTACATGCCCCCCGCGCTCTCACAGATGGCTCTTTTGATCTTAGGGTGCAATTCGGTCTTATGGGCAACGCACCGGATATTCGGTATCAGCGAATCACAGAACTTACCAAGGTCGTCGTCTCTAGCATAGATTATCAGCCGTTCAGCTTTGAGGAAGATGCCGTCAATTTCCAGATCGGGTCTTGAAGTTGCGAGCAGCTTGATTGCCATTTGAGATTTCAACTTTTCTTGCAATCGAAAAAGAAGACTGGGGATATAATTCCAAGGCCTGTCAGCAGATCCCTCCGGTCCCTTGCACTCGTCCAAGGCATCGATGACAAAATTAACCGCCGAAAATCCCAACAAAAGCTGTTCGAGGATCGTACATGCTTCTTCTAGGCTAGGAGATGTGGCTGGTTGACGCTTTATGTGTTCCTCATAGACGCTCTTGACAACATCGTTTTTGCGTGACTGCTGCAAGTATAGTTGCCGTACCATGCTGAAGACGATGTGGCGGCAGGACTGTGTAGCGGGCCTTTTGAAGCTGCTGTAGAAGAATACAAGCCCACAAGTGTCATCCTGGGATACGTGTGCTTGCAACCTGTCGATAATGATTGACGCAACGAAAGTCTTGCCTGCTCCCGGAATGCCAGGAAGCAGCAACGTAGAAGGTCCTCTGCTGTCAAACCAATTGCAGAACCGTGGGTCGGCGAATACCCATTGTCCTGTCCCTGCTTGGACCCTGGTGAAATAGTCACGTTGATGTTCAGAGTAGGTGTCGGGAGCAAGCCAGTCCGCCACACGGAGCATTTCGCTGCTGTTGTGGCTTACAGTGAGCTTCTTCAAATCTTGAGCTATGTCGCGTTGTTGTGTCCTGGGATCAAGTGATCAGCCACTCCCAAATACAGATACCTTTGCAGAGCTCACCTGTCCACACTTTGTCGTACAGCCACCAGGAGATGGACGGATGCATTGAGCCGAAGGCGTAGCTGTTCCGCTTCGGTGGGATCCCATCGGAGACGCTTCCATATCCGCCGTGGTATCTTTCGGGGCCCTGCAGGAGCTGAGCCAAGTTCAGTGTGAGCATCGATCACTGCATTCAGGTCCTTCAAGACAGACTCGCAGTTGTTCTTGGCGCTTCGCAGAGCAACCTTGATGGAGTGCGCAATCTCATCGTCCTCAACCTGGACTCGGATGTCGTTGACAACTATTTGGAGTGTCCGCGTCCTGCTGTAGTCAGAAAGGGTCAGCACTGATGGTAAGGCAACAGTGCCAACTCATCAGCCAGTGCATTGTATTCCGCCGGCGCTCCCTTGAAACGTTTCCTGGTGCTCTCCAACAAGTCCGCAACTGCTAGGAAATCGCTGACACTGAATCCGAAGCTCATGGCGTGAAGACTCGATCAACAACAAGCCGTGCAGCCCTCAAATCCGAAGCTAGTCGGATGAAGGATGAGAGAGATGAGGAGGATGCATAGTGGTTTCAGCAGCTCCTGCGGCTGGCGGTTCGCAGATAATGTGGCAGCCTGCAAGCCTACGAGGTACAGTAACCGGTGGGAGGCTTGCAGCATCGGGCGTTCAAGACGAGGAGAGGGTGCCACCCTGCGGTTCGGGGACCACCAGAGTTCGCCCTGTCTCGATGGCCACAAATGCTCATCGCCGATGTTTACCCGGTGGTCTGAAATTGTACAATCCGAAACCTCTCTGACTATGTTGTTAGAGTCCATAATTCAGTACTATACTACTTACTATACTTCGACATGAGGCCGGCATTGCGGCATTCAAGCCTCCGTCAATGGGGCCATACGCCTCGGACCAGGTCTTGCAATCTGTTCCGGCAGCGTCGCTTCTTTGCAGCTGTGGCAGACGCAGTGAGGTAGGCCCCTTATGCCCTCGCCCGTCTGCACATCAGTACTGACCCAAAGTAGGCCCTACGATGTCATCGTCATTGGCGGTGGCCATGCAGGGACAGAAGCCAGCGCCGCCGCCGCCAGATCAGGTGCTCGCACAGCGCTGGTAACTCCGTCGTTCTCTAATCTGGGCGTCTGTTCCTGCAACCCTAGTTTTGGGGGCATAGGCAAGGGCACCATGATTCGGGAGATCGATGCGCTGGATGGCGTCGCAGGCCGCATTATCGATAAAGCCGGAATCCAATTCCGAATGTTGAACGTCAAAAAAGGCCCTGCCGTATGGGGACCCCGGGCACAAATTGACCGAGACTTGTACAAGAAATACATGCGGGAAGAGATGGAGTCCACACCCAACTTGAGCATAGTAGAAGGCAAAGTCGCAGATATTATTGTGTCAAGAGAAGATCTCGAGACTGGCGACAACATATCGCAAGGACGTATAACGGGTATTCGCCTTGAGGATGGCCGGGTGATTCCTGCTTCTCATGTGGTCATCACCACCGGGACGTTTCTCGGTGGAGAGATACACATCGGACTGGAGGCATATCCCTCGGGACGAATGGGCGAGGCCGCTACCTTTGGCCTGAGCAAGTCATTGCGGAGCGCAGGATTCACACTGGGACGATTAAAGACTGGAACTCCGCCACGGCTGGATCGCGACACGATTGATTTCAGTGTTTTGCAAGTACAGCCGGGCGATTCCCCGCCAACGCCCTTTTCTTACCTGAACGATACTGTTGAGATTGGAGAGGCTGGCCAACTGAACTGCTGGACCACCTACACCAACGAAGCATCCCATGAGATCATCCGAGCTAACCTGGATAAGTCGATACACATCCGAGAAACAGTCAAGGGACCCCGATACTGCCCGTCCCTGGAGTCCAAGATCATCAAGTTCAAGGATAAACAAAGACATATGATTTGGTTGGAGCCCGAAGGTCTTGAGCCCAACAAAATCATCTACCCCAATGGCATCAGCATGACCGTCCCCGCCGATGCGCAGTACGCCATGCTCAGGACGGTCAGGGGGTTGGAGAATGTCAAAATGCTCCAACCCGGCTATGGCGTCGAGTACGACTATATCGACCCGCGGAATCTGTTTCCGACACTCGAGACGAAGCTCATCAAGGGGCTTTTCCTTGCCGGACAAATCAACGGCACCACCGGCTACGAAGAAGCTGCGGCTCAGGGAATCGTTGCCGGTATCAACGCAGGGTTATCTGCTCAAGGCAAAGGATCCTTCACTCTGTCCCGGGCCGAGGCATTCATCGGCATCCTCATCGACGACCTCATCACAAAGGGCGTCAGTGAGCCATACCGAATGTTCACCGCACGAAGTGAATACCGTATGAGCTGTCGTTCCGACAATGCAGATCTGCGACTCACAGAGAAAGGCCGCACGGCCGGCGTTGTCAGCGACCGGCGCTGGGCTCATTTCACAAACATTCGAGACGAGATGACCGAGCTGCAAAGCAAACTTGAGGAAGTCCGACACCCCAGCACAGAATGGGTGAAAATGGGGTTTCCCTCACGCATCGACTCGAACCGCCGGAGCGCATTTGACATGCTGCGTGTGACCGGCGTCGACATGAACGGCATCGCGGACCGCGTCCACTCTTTGTCGTCCATCTCTAACTACTCAACCAAGATCCAGAGCAGAGTCCAGATAGAAAGCCTCTACGCTCCTTATATCTCCTTCCAGCAGAAGGCCGCAGAATCGTTTGCTCGGGACGAATGCCTCGCTCTGCCCGTGGACCTGGACTACGATTCGGTCTTTGGGTTAAGCATTGGCGAGAGAGAGGTATTGAAGCTGGTGCGGCCGGCTAGCGTGGGCATGGCGAGGAGGGTGGAGGGAGTAACGCCACACGGAGCTCTGAGGCTGCTGAAGTATGCGAAGAGGAACGCCCGTAGCAAGAGGCCGGAGGACGAATGGCTGGTTCAACACGATGGAGGTCGACCTGAAGGAGCTGTTTCTGTATAACATGATCTATGGTGGCTGTACCGAGTACAATCTGGATTGAGGGGGATTGCATAGCGATGGCGTCTTGACTGCTGGTCCTCTCGTCCTGCCGGCGACTGAATACCTATTACGGGCTTTTATCCTCATATCTCACTCAACCAGGCCACCCAAATCGTAAGTGCTCATGAATATCTAGCTTGCATGCTGGTATTCTTCCTTTGTAAAGGCCGCACCGAGAACTGTGCAGAGGCGCGCTCTCGCTGGTGCTTAGTCAGCCATATATAATTTCAGAAAACCTCAAACCGACGTCAACTTCCTCGACGCGTGCTCTACAAACTCCATTCATTTATTATCTGCGGCACCTCGCTCCGTCGAGACTCGACACGCCTCGTTATCCATACGACATCGAAGCGCTCTCGTAATCCAATATTGTCAGGGGAAAGAGGGGAATTAATTCATTTCTCATTTCCTTCCCCCGGCCGCCGTCGCGACAAAGTCGAGGATTGATTGATTGAATGACCCCTTCCGCCCGACAACATGTCCCGGCCATGGCGAGCTCGGTGATCTTTCGACCCGGCGCGGCGACGAGTCGAGTTGCTGCCGCCAGACTGTCCTCTCTCTCCTCCGCCCACGGATCTTTTTCGTCACGCTGGGCGCCCGTCCAATGCCACCTCCCAGCCGGACTCACGTCGAGGACTGGGAGCCGGAGGCGTGGTACCCCACGATGGTCGTCCGCGTATTCGAGTAGTCGCATCCCAGGAATAATGGATGGGCAGACGAAGTGTTCGTTCTCGACTTCGACACCCAAACCACCTGTGGGGACGCGGGTCGGGAGCGCCAGAGCTTCAAGTTTATTGTTATTGTCCTTCTCGATGTCAAGGTACGTCGGACGGCCCTCCCTTCCTTCTCCTCTAGATCTTAGTATATTTGCACTTGGATGCCTACCTGTTCGAGGTATCCCAAAAAATTTCAAAAGCACGTCCTCTCATATCTAACGACGAAGTGATTCGGAGCAGATCGTGCGCGAGGACCTCCCTCCTTCCCACCACGGGGAGCTTACCTTCTCGCGGTGTGATGCTGGCCAGCCAATTTTCGCAGTCGCGGTGCTTTTCGATGACGCCCCGAATATTGAACGCAGAGGAGGGACGCAGAGTGCCTGATGAGCGAGAGGAGTCTCGGAAGAGCAGGTACGTCAAGTCAAGGTGACGGATGATTTCTTCGCCATTTATATTTGTATTTTTATTTTCATTTCCTCCCCGCATCCCATGAAACCACGGTCTTCAACTGGCCCCAAAGCAAAAGTCTTTTGTTGTGATCGGCCTGGGGAGAGAACACAATGGTTTGTCTTGACACAGATGAGGAAACAAGTTTCTTTGCGGTCTAGTCTCGATGTCTTCAAGAGCTCGGCTTTCCTGAGCAGGAGATGAGCATGGTCTTGCCAGAGCTTCTCCTCTCTGTGTCGATGGACACCATGAATCCTTGGCTGGAGGACCATCCCTCTGGCAGGTGAAACCTCCTCGTTCAGCTTTCTGCTATACACGTCCGAATCTCAAGATCTGCGCTAACACACACCCTCCTTCCCCAGTGGCGTCACCAAGCCCTCCGCCTCCTCCGCCTCCACAACCACAACCACAACGACCACCGTCCTGCCTCCGCCACACCTCCCACGCTCCCTGACCCGGGCCCACGAGAACATCTACACGCTGCCGAACGCGCTGACGTTCTCGCGGCTGCTCGCGGCGCCGCTGGTGGGGTACTTCGTGCTGCAGCACGAGTCGGTGCTGGCGCTCGCGCTGTTCGCGTACGCCGGCGTCACGGACCTGGTGGACGGGTACCTGGCGCGGCGGCTGGACGCGCAGACGGTGGTGGGCACGGTGATCGACCCGATGGCGGACAAGATCCTGATGACGACGTGCGTGCTGACGCTGACGGCCAACGGCACGCTGCCCGTGTGGCTGGCCGTGGTCGTGCTGGGCCGCGACGTCGCGCTGGCCATCTCGGCCGTCTACTTCCGCTGGATCTCGCTGCCGCCGCCCAAGACCTTCACGCGCTACTGGGACTTCTCGCTGCCCTCGGCCGAGGTCCACCCGACCGAGATCTCCAAGATCAACACCCTGCTGCAGCTGTTGCTGGTCGGCAATGCCATGTTGCTGCCCGTCCTGCCCGCGGCGTTCGTCGAGGCCTGGAATCTCTGGGGCGTCATGGAGGGCTGGTACTACCTCGTGGCCGGGACGACCGTGTGGAGCGGGTTAAGTTACTTGGGGAATAAACAGGCGGTGAGGATATTGACCCCGGAGGAACAGGACGAGAAGCAAAAATCAGACGGTTGAAGAGTGATGGGGAATCAATACTACGAGTCGGTCGTAGATGGAAAGAGCGAGATGAAGGTAGAGGAGCCCTCCAGCAGCAGCAGCAGCAGCAGCACGATGGAGAGCAAGATCATGTGTATTAGTCGCACCTCCGTGCTTGTACCATCACACTATGTCAAGGGTCTGTTCAGGACCTGTCCGGTATCGAGAACGTCTTTGCTAGGCTGTACAATCATCTCAACTCGGGATAGCCCTCTCCCTTCACGTTGGCATTGAAGGGTGTTTGGCGACAACGTTGCATTTGACGAAAGCCGGTAGGGGAGACTAGCAGGTGGTGCCGTTATCATTGACGGGCCCCCGAAGAAGGCTGCCGATTTGCCATTCCCCGCTTGACTTCACACGTCCTCCAGACCGTGCTGTGGCGGGCTCACAATGGAGGACAGACACCCGTTCGTTCCAAAATACCTTGGCCATCAGACTGCAGGTTCTTCAGAGGGTCATGAAGCCAGCAAACCTCTCAATCTGCGTAGGCACGATCTCAGACTTCTTTCGCGGAACATTCCTCTGCTGCACGGCCAAATACCTGGCTCGCATCCCGGCACGGGGTCGTAACACCCACATGCACCATATCCATACCTTGCATGAATAGGATGGGCATCTGAAGTCAATGGCCACCGACGTTGATATTTGGTGAACCTTTGCGGGTCCAGATTTGTTGGAAGAGGGTCGACAGAAACGGAGACATAGATGCCCCCAACGCGATCAACCACAGATCCTCTCACCTTCCTACGGCTCGGCCCAGCCTTTCCCTTGCTGATGCAGGACCCTGGTCCGGCCAGCTGCCAACAGCATCATCCACCTCTTCCAAGAACATTGTTGAATTGATCACGCTTGTTCCTCCCAGCACCACTCGCACGCCCGGGATTGAAGCATTGACCTGGGCTACCATTTTGGCTTCCTCGTACGTGACACCTCCCACCATGAAGACGATGATATCCTGAGGCTTATCCCTCGTATGATGTCCATCCACAAAAGGGTACTGGAGTTCCTTCAACCGTCCCTTGATCAGATTCTGTAGCGTATTTTCGAGCCGTGGGGAATGCTGGGTGTACACATTCTCCACGCCTTTCAGATTCAGGTTGCGTCGGAATTGGCTGAATGGAGAAGAGCCGGCATCAAAAAGATCGGTAAAGCCGGCAGCGCCACCAACAGGAGCCGGCTGAAGACTGTGATGGTAAGCAAGAAGCTTGGGAATGATGGAGATCTTGTACGCAGGAACGTCCGCTACGGATGTTAACAGGTCAAGAAGAACAGGGAGAGCGTTGTTAGGGTTGCGTTCATATCGGATAGCATAGAGGGCTACGAGGCGAAGTTTATTGTCTGCGGGAATGCTCGGATTTTGAATGTGTCTCTGTAAAGTCTTTAGGTCGGCAGCATGATTGTCGTTGCAGACCAGGCTTTGCTCCAGTTCCGAGACATCGAGCAATGAATCAGCCGAGACTCGTCGACTGAGCTCGCTCACCAGGGTGACGTGTTTAGAGACGTTGCCGGACAGTTTGCGGAATTCTGGATAGTCCTCGACAAAGCGTTTCATGTCTGCTATGGACTCAATCTGCGCGGTGGACTTGGTTCGGCTCTGGTACTGGTCGACATATTCCTTGATGCTTCCCCCCAGATCGCCGAAGTTTTGGTACATGTTCTTCTTGAAGAATGGATCTTGGTCCTGCGAGAGGACGATCTCCTTGAGTTCGGGGCGAATATCAGGAACCGCACTCAGATCGACTCGGCCGTTGTGGATGCCGAGTAATTCATGAACCTGGGCTTGGTACGTCCACTGGGTGAGCAGTGGCGTGATAGGATCGTCTCTGCGATCGACAATCAGAAGCAATGGGGGAGTATCCGTCTTGCGAAAGTCGAACAGCTGTTCTTCTTGGGTGATCTGGTAGCGGATTTCGGTGGCGAGCTTCTTCGCCATAAGGCTGTTCTTCTCGTATCGAATCAACGGGTTCTTTTTGAGTGATAGTAGAAGAGCAACCACCCCTTCGGTCGTCCTTTGTAAGGCATCAGTGTTCCAGACGTCTGGACTGTGGCTCCATAGTCTCTGCTTTGGGAATCCCAGATTCAAGGACATCAAGTCCGGGTTGACCACAACGTAATCCGCAAAGTATTCCTGGACTGCCTTTACCACCTCATGATCATCCGCCTCGGCCAACCTCTCCAGCGAGGACTTCTTTATAATGTTGCTGAAGTAAATATTGTATTCGCCATACTTGGGCTCACGCAGTTCATCGATGAGGAATTGGATCGAGTCGGGAGAAGGACGGACGAAGCATAGACATCGGAGGTGGCGCATACGTTCGCGGGCCGGGTTGTCGATTCGGTCAATGAGGTAGATCTGATATCGCAGGAGGGCGGATTGGGTGATTGCAGTTGATACGATGGGAACTGTTTCGGAGTCTAGCAGGAGGATCTTCATCTTCTGACTCTGAGAAGCAGCGGCGCCTTCACCGACGCCAGCAATCTTGGAGACATATCCCGAAATGGCCGAAGCGACGTCCATGGTGATTGCTTGGAGACTGCGAGCTACCGGTACATGACGGTGATCATGGGGGGAAAGGAGGCACCAGGGGCGGTTGTTTTGTGGTCAGAGGGAGGTCAGGGAGGTCTTGGAATCAGGATAGGCTCCAGCAGAGAAGGTGTTTAGAGGTGTCTGTCTGTCTGTGCCTGCTGCTGTCTGTCTGTCTATCTGTCTGCGTCTGGTTGTGTGTGATGCTGCTGCAGGTGGTTGTTTCTTGAGCGCGTGGTGCCTGGCATGTGACCTGATTTGATGTCATCTTCTTCCTCATCTTCCTCCGCGTCCCAAGAAAAGTTTCCCCACGTTTCCTCATCTTTGGTTGTTTGTGGTTCCCAATCCTCCTTACATTCCCTCAACAATGTCTGCTGCTTTCCAGTGTCCTCTGTCTCTCCAGTGTCCTCTATGTGTAGAGTGAGAGGGTTGGCAATCAACAGACATGTTGCCTGGCATTGATATTCGTGAGTTGTGCCGCCTCTCCCATCCATCCATCCATCCATCCATCCAGGAAGGCTTGCTGACCGCCCCTTTCAGCCTTTCTCTGGCTTTCCAAAGCCATCGGGGCATCTGTCGATGAGATCAAGCTCCTGGCAATCTTTCTCATTTCGTACCCATTGGCTGCTGTCTTGAAACGGCTTCCCGACGACAAACCACAATGGAAGAACATCTTCAGTGTCTCCATCACCCTCTTCTATCTCCTTGGCGTTTATGATCTTTGGGGGTGAGTTTGCCTGGCATTTGGGTGACTATCAGGCATCAAGGATGGCCGGACTAATGCACATGTTGTAGTGGAACGGTTACTCTCCTCATAGATGCCATTGGTACCTATCTAATAGCCTACTACCTCGACGGGTCGTTGATGCCATGGCTGGTATTTTGTTTCTTAATGGTTCGGCCTCACAGCCCCCTGTTCTGCTTCGCCTTATCCTGACGCTATCACCCAGGGCCATATGTCAATCAGCCACATCGAACGACAAAGGATTGCCGACCCGAGTCTTGTCGACATCACGGGAGGCCAAATGGTCTTGATCATGAAGCTGCATGGATTCAGCTGGAACGTGCATGACGGGAGACTGAAAGGCGAATTGTTGACCGATGCTCAGAAAGACCGCGCGGTGTACAAGATGCCCAACTTGCTCGATTTCGCAGGCTATGTTTTCTTCTTTCCCTCCATCTTCACCGGCCCAGCATTTGAAGTAAGTCTTTCTCTCTTACGTATTATTGTTTGGAAGGCGAGACAAAACAGGCCGAGTGTGCATCGAAGCCATCACCTAACTAACCGATACATTGTTATGGGCGATAGTACGCGGACTACAAACGATGGCTCGATGGAAGCATATACGACACCACACCAGGCAGTAAGGGCGCCCCTCCGACGAAGGGCAAACGACGCATCCCGCACTCAACAGTCCCCGCGGTCCGCAAAGCCATCGGTGGCCTGCTCTGGATCGGGGCCTTCCTGCAACTCTCCCAATGGTACTACGTGCCCTTTTTCCTTTCGGATGAATACATGACGTTCTCGTTCCCGTACCGCGTCTGGCTCCTGCAGATGCTCGGCTTCGCCACACGTACCAAGTACTACGGGGTATGGTCGCTGACGGAAGGGGCCTGCATCATGGCCGGGATCAGCTACAACGGCGTCGACGAGAAGACGGGCCAGGCGAAGTGGGATCACCTGGAGAACGTCAACCCATGGGGCATCGAGACGGCGCAGAATTCGCGCGCCTACCTGGACAACTGGAACAAAAACACCAACAAGTGGCTGCGCAACTACATCTACCTGCGCGTCACGCCCAAGGGCAAGAAGCCCGGCTTCCGCGCCACGCTGGCCACCTTCCTGACGTCGGCGCTGTGGCACGGCTTCTACCCGGGCTACTACCTGACCTTCGTGCTGGCAGCTTTCATCCAGACGGTGGCCAAGAACTTCCGGCGGTACGTGCGGCCGTTTTTCCTGACGCCCGACGGCACCAAGTCGACGCGGTACAAAATCTACTACGACGCGCTGGGCTACGTGGCGACGCAGCTGGCGTTCTGCTTCACCACGGCGCCGTTCGTGGTGCTGGGGTTCCACGACTCGCTCAAGATCTGGGCGCGCGTGTACTTCTACACGGTGATCGGGGTGGCGGCGTCTCTGGCCTTCTTCGCCTCGCCGGCCAAGCGGAGCCTGACCAAGCGCCTGGATGCGCGCAATCACCCGCACCTGCGCAAGACCATCGCCGAGGAGACGCAGCACCCGCCGTCGCTGGGCCTTCCGAACGATCCCGTGCGCGAGATCGACGAGGCCATCGACGAGATCCGCGCCGACATCGAGACCCGCCGCCGCCGCGGCTCCCGCGTCACCATGCCCAGCGGCGAGGGCCTGAAGAACGCCATCGAGCTCAAGCTGGGCCGTAAGCTGGAGATGCCTGAGTGGAAGCTGCCCCAGGTCTTTGGCGGCGAGCAGCAGCAACAGCAACAGCAGCAACAGAACCTCGTGGCGGATAAGGCCAAGGCTCGCGAGATCGCCCGGGCCGCGGCCGCGGCAACGGAGGGAACTTCTTCTCCAGAAGTGGAGGAAGGGAAGAAAGTCCGATGAAATAACAAAGAAAATGAAAAAAATCCCAAGCCCGGGTGAAAGAATGAATTGAATCCGCATTTCATGAATCCAAAATGAAGGATCCGGTTTTCTTACAGGATGAGTGTTTGTTGGGAGCGATGATGATGAGTTCTTTTCTTTCTTTCTCTCTGTCTACAGTACTTGTACCGGCACCGGCGCAGCACAGCACATCTTTCTCAATGAAGAGGATCCGATAGATACATGGATGGGATGGAGCATTACGAGTAAGCAGTTAAGTTCATCACGCTGCCTGCCTGCTTAGCAACTCAACTCAGGTCTGAATTTTCAAGAATCTCCCAAGTCCAACGGTACGTACCGGTACGGATTGGGTCTAATAACACACGTTGTTCCTCCAGCGAGCGCCGGCCAGAAGGAGGAAGAGCAAAAAGGGAGTTGACAATTGTATCATACAGTAACTAACTCACTACTTTTGTCGATGGAAATTTCATTTGTCTTGCTGTTTGTTTGTTTTCTTCACTTTTGGGCACATTTGGGCATTTTGGGTTCCCTGCCGTGCCTACCTACGTTCTCTCCTCTCCTTGCTTGGTAGCTAGCTCCTGAACCGGTTCCAGCCTTTGCGTTGGTCCGATAGACCATGCATGTATATTCCATTCCGTGCCGTTGGTGGACGTGTATGACGAACGCCCCGACTCATGGTCTGGGTTCGTGCCACTGAGGCAACCCGCGACGGCTGCAGCGTTCTTTTCTCGAGATCATGTCATATCGTATCATAATCATCATCATCGTATGATATGATCATGTGTATCCCCTCGACCCACGTCACGTCACATCATATCTTATCCGTGGCGTACCACGTCTGGGGATCGAGATCATCTTCATCCCCGTTTGTGATCGACGGGTTGGCTGGGGTCCAAGAGAAGAGAAGGGAGATAGATTCATTCGTCTCAGAATGCACACAGTGCAAGGTCGCAAAGCCACATGCCATGTCCCTCCTTGCCAGTCCCCAATGCTGTTTCCTGTGGGAAGACTGCCAGGCCGAGAGAGAACGTGAACTTGATCTTCACCACGCCTGCCGCCAGACACGTTATGTAACCAATGGGCGTCAGAGCTTGGATCGACGTGGCAGGTCTCACACCGAACCCGACTATGTAGAGGGGAAGCCTTTTTGAACATCTTACCTTTTTGTGGTCCCAGAAGCTGCGCGGTCTTTCATGGGTCCTTAGGACGTGCTAGTTCCAGCGTACCTGCGTCCTCACACTCTTTTCTCTCGTGCATTGACTTTCTCGGGGAATGGCCGATATCCAGTGCCGTGCCGGTGCTAAGAGATCTCGATATCCCTGTACCATGTGGATAGAAGGAGGCGGGGGGTGGATTTTCTGCCGGATGAAAGTATAACCCAGTGGCCAACTCTTAAGTTCGGGATTTGACATTGTCCATTCCCAGTTCTCAGCACGGTGGGTGTGATATTCCAAGCAGAAACGATGAGCCCATCTGCACGGCATGGTCGACTGGAATATCGTTCTGAAATGGCCTTCAGTTGCCATTGAGGGATATGATAAATCGTGGATTAAAGGGAGAGGGCAGCAATTGCCGGGAGCGCACAACATAACGAATGCCTCTATCAAGAGTTCTGTGGGCAAGAGTATCGTGAGCAGACGGTTGCCGGGGAACCTTGGCAAAAGTACATCGATGTGTAGGCGCCTCGACGCTCGACCTGGACTCTTTCGACAGAATGGAACTCGCTCATACTGGGGCAAATAAATGCGAGGGCAACGGCCGTCCGTGTGTAGACATAATCTGTTACGGCTCGAGGCCTTCTTCTTGCTCCCCCTGCTTGACTCCTCGCGGGTTGGCGTGGTTTGTCGAGAGTATTGTGGTATTCTTTTCCCGGTCTGACGCTCGACCAACGTGTTCTGCTCTTAGGAAGATCGATGAATTGCAGGGAAGAATATCTGCGGTCGGGCCCAGCTGATCTATGAAACGCAATGGCAGGCACGGGATCGAGAGGTGTGTGCTTAGTTGTTGTAGTTTCACGGCGCAGCTATTCCCGTGGGCTCCTAGGCCTGTCTGTTCGATGGGTTTGAGGAAATGCGGCGTCGCAGATCGACAACAGGGTACCAACATGACCCTACCTTGCTATATTGTTTAGATGTCATGCATTGGATCCCTGATCAGGCCTTTGTGGGGAGCCATGAGTTCAGAACAAAACGTACCACAAGCAAAATACAACGAAGCGTGGCGAGGTGCTGGCAGCATTCACAGAACGGAAGAAACTCAGCACAAAGTAACTCGCGAACTGTTCATCTTTCGAGTTTCGGTGCCTCGAAGAGTCATCTCTGGGCGTCAAACCGCGTGCTCAGGACGATACATCAGGTATCCCAAGGATGGAGCGTTGTATGTCGGTTAGAGGGAACACCGGTGCCTTCCATTGGCACGCAAGGACGATCTTTCCGAGACGTTGCAGAACTGATTCTGCAGGCCGTGCTCCTCGCAGGTGGGTGATTTTAAACAATTCCGTTGTGGAGGTCCCAAAAGAAGAAGGAAGGAAAGGAGACGGTCAAGGTTTGCCCAACCAGAGGCTAGAGGGAAGGTGAAACTAAGAAGGAGAGAGAGATAATCAAGCATGCGAAAAGCACCGGCCGTCTGCCACCTAGAATCTGACAGCTCATGTGAACATTACCTGCCTGTTGCCCTTGCTGGCCCATCCTGCGCTGTGGTTCCAAGGGGGAAAAAATCAATGATGGTTGCATATGGCTGCTTTGTTTTTCGAGCAGTACTAAGTGCTTCGCTTGGCTCTGAGAACTAGTGGAAGCGAGATCCATAGGTATCGTTACTGCGTAATAGTGCTGTGTAATTCCCGTTGTGTTCTCTATTCCTTGTGCCCACCTGCCTGGCGGAGGGTAGGTTTGAGAATCCTGTCGGAAGAACAGGCCCCGAGGGCACGAGCAAAACCATGGGCAACATTCAACCAGGCACAGCGTTGCTGGTGACTGAAGAATTATACCTCTCGTCTGGCTAGTGTATTGAGCCAGATGGACAGAGGCCTAGACCAGTCGCAGACCAGGTGATTTCGGTGAAGATAAGCTTCGCCTTGGATGGCTCTCAGATACTGTGGATGCCGATGGCAGATACGGAAAGCCTAGGCCTGGCGAGGCTTTGTGTCATGTTGACCGCTTGGACTCAGGAGACAATGGCTAGCGAATAAGTAGCATGTCGTGCCTGTGTCCCCCTCCAATGTAGCCACTGAGGTTGCTGTGTTTGGAATATCGAAGCTGCCGCATTGAACTTCGGCTCTTCGAAGAGAGGAAATTATCTCCAGACCCATGTCACCGACCGCTAAAAGCCGTGGGATTGGCAGACTCCGGTGCGTCCGGTGCAGGACACACGAGACAGTAGCAATCTTGTGGGTTATATGTTGAGGGCGGAGACTTCCCCGTTCGCCAAAACGATGGACAAGTCGAAGACAAGGAAGGTATTTGCCAAAGAAGCGAATGACCCCATAGTGTTGCCATTATCAATGCCATTGGCATGACTTTAGACTTTCACTTTCCTCGTTCCCAGGACCATTGGCATTACTGGGGTGGTTGTATCAGGTACCCGTAGACCAGTAGCAGCGACAATATTGCTCGATGTTTCCGTGGTTCATGCGGCAAGCTTCTTGTTTGTCGAACTCACCGGTTCAAGCTTGAGTCCTTGTTCGCTAGTGGAACATCATCCTATGTACTGTCGGCTCCATACGTTCTTTTCTTATTTTTGAAAGGGCAAACGGCGGGCCTAGCCACAATCGACTTGACTGACCGGCACCATACAGATGTTGGAGGGGGACGTGGTAATCATTATTGTCCAAGGAAGCTTCGGTCCAGGGGGACCCGCTTGGTCATTTCTTGCAGGTCATGTTGTAGACCAGCTCTCGCTTGGTCCAGACCCAGCTGAGGGTGGATGTTTCGAGGGGCGATTTCGCGTGAGATGGCAGCTGAGCTTTTGCCGATCGTCTCGGAACCTCGGCGTGGTGATTTTCTTCTGATGTAATGGAAACTATAGTGACAGCATCCTTTCAGCACTACAAGGATATCTCAAGGGTTGGGCACAGAGGAAGTGGCGGTCAGAATACCGGCAGACGTGCAGTTGCTGAAGGAGAGATGATCTGACGGTTGACCTCGACGTCCCTGTCTCCTCCCCTATAGTGGGAGGGCACTGATCGAGTCTAAGTTCAGGCGTTGTATAACTAAGATGTTACTTCCAAGCAAGTGTCAGGGGTGTATAGTAGAGCTTGAGCTTATTGCTGGTAGGATTTTTTTAGGGGAGAATCAGGCTTAACGGATAGGCCATGGCGTGCTCTTGATTTGCGATAAATTGGTTGCACGTTGGTGATGGATCCAAGTCAAAGTCTCAATAAACATGCGTTCCATTCTTCGTCCTCACTGGGTCTCAGAGAACCGCATGAGCAACGTTATTGTAACGATCGAAGCATTCGCCGCCCACACTCAACCACTGGACATGTACAAGAGCAGAAACACAATTACAAAAGCAGATATGCCGCCCTCGAACTTTTCATTTTCTCGTCCCATCCAATAAACCTCCCGGCGGTCGTGTCATTCATTACCTCCCAGACCCGAACCCCTTTCCCCTTGTGCCCAATTGACAAATGTGTACACCACGACGTCCACCACCGCATTCCTGCATCAATCTATCTCCCTAGCCCTGTCCTCTCCTCGAGACCATGTTCAACCCAGACCGTGAATCAACTTGGGAGTGATTGAAGGTCGATAATCCTGGACATATACCACTCTCCCATGGGATCCACAAAGACTTTCGCAAGAGCTGGAAAACTGAAATACTCATCATGAACAAAACAATTGGACCCTGACACGAGACGCATACCTTTGGAAGAGGGATTCGGTCGTGGTCAGTTCGAAAGGGTGTATTAGGTACCGGCGTGTGCAAATTTCAAGCAAGACGACAACGTTGCGGGCCACCTCCCACAAGAAAATACTCCATGACTGGGGCTGAGACCACGCAGTCGCCACGACAATGTTCATCACATTCCCCCCAAGACAACGGGAGCTGTTCCGTGATACCAACTTCCACCTTTTAAGTTCGGTGCAACCCGTTGTTTTTCTTTTTCCTTTCACGAGCCACTCACTGCATTTTGGGCATGCTTGGGGCTTGTTGCCGGCTTGACCTATCAGTACTTGAAGAGTAAGGATTTGACAGAGGCCATGGTGCCATCAAAATGCCGAGGGAAACGCCCGTTTTTGCCCACAGCAGATGGCAAAACTCCTGGGCTAGCTTATTGGTTGTGCGCCTGTGGTGCCCATTGGGAATACTGAGGCTGAGGAATAGCTTGACTGGCCGTGTCGGCATAGTACGGCGTCCGTGGGCTTTGGTACATTGGTGGTGGCTGCGGTGCCGATTCCCTGCGATCGTCGTACTTTGGGGAGGGCTGACTCTGTCGGGTCTGGTCCATCTGAGCACCATTGGGATGAGTCACTCCGTAAGGGCTCGGTCGATATGGTACGGGCGCTCGGGAATCCATTGACACTGGGCTCAAGGGGTTGACCGGCCGCTGCATACTGATGGGCGGGAACATAGCCGTCTGCGCTTGGGAGCGGTCGGACATGATTGGAGCCATGGTGGTTGGCGTGGGGGGGATTGGTTTGGACGATGGAGGAATTGAGCTGTTCAAGGTCTCATAACTTCGGTTGTACCCCGACTGGTCATACTGGCCATATTCATTTCGTTGTCCTTGCATATGTGATGCTGTTACTGGGGATTGGATGTAGCCTGTGGACATGGAAGGAACCCCCATGGAATACTGTGGTTGACTGGGTTGCTGAGCCATGGGAGGATACCCCGGGGGCATGTAGTACGGCTGGGGATAACCGCCTCCGTTCACGCGGTATGCGTACGAATTATGAGCCCCGTCCACCTCGTCGACGTCCTCGATGGGTGCTCGGAAGCTTTGTCTTGAAGTGAGTTCCGACCGTGGGCGGATGTATTGCAGGTTTTCTGTCTGCGAAGGGGTTCGCAACTGATTGGTAAGTACGTCATTCACGTGGTAGTAAGAGACCAGGTGATGTGTGACGCCTTGGACCGTGACACTCATCGTCTTCTTGACCAATCCGTCCTGCTTGAAACCGTAAGAGTCTACCAGCGAGCCTATCAACTGCCTCTCCACGTCAGTCGAGGCACTGCGATCCGAGTTGTAACTGCCAGATTGTCCATCCGAGAATGAGCCACCATCGGATCTGGCGTACGGCTCGCCTGGTCGGCTCGGTCGTCGCTGTTGTTTTTTCATGGCTCTCTTCTTCTCTCCTGGGGGGAATGGTTTGTCAAGCTCCCGGTAGACCAGGAAATTCCCCAGGATTCGGCTGGGGCTCCAAGTAACCCCGTCCGTCCATCTCTTGATCCCGGATGCATTCTCTTCGTAGATAAAGACGCACCCGCTTCTGATCAGATTGCTTCGTTCTCGGTCGTGAGGTCGCCTGGGTACATGCGAGAGGTGACCTTGCAGGCAAGCCTCGAACAGAATGAGGGCGTCTTGGGTGGTGGCTACATGGCCTTGGAAGGTTGGCTGCAGCGCTGCTCCGCCAGAAGACATGGCAGCACGTCGGTGGTGGCGTATCGGCGCTATGGTGGGCGAGTCTCAGGGTCGACGAGAGCTTTACGAGGCAGAGTTTCCGGCTCTCAAGACTCTAATCTTAAAAAGACCGTCACAGAGAACTGGCATACGTCGTCCACGAACACCGTTCGGGAGAGGTAAAATTCTGGGGTCCTGAGTTACGTTGAGAAAGCCTGTGGGAAGAAATTGCTTTGTGGAAGGATTTGTCGCGCGGAGTATCTTGCGCTGTGGTTGTTCTCTCACTTTGCTGAACAGAAGTGTAAGATGAGAAGGTAAGAGAGAAGTTTGTACACCAGCCTGAAGAGGGGGTTGATGATGGGATAAACCGTGTTGTGGGTCGCTGTCCAGGTTGCGTTTGAAGAGCAACTGCGCAGACGCTGGAGGAGAACTCAGAAAAGGTCTGGATGAATAAATCGCGTTGTGCAACGACGAAAATCTCTGAGGACCGATGCTTCCTGGCTGGTTCGAACCAAAGTGGCTGGTCTCTGTCAGCGTCCAGTTGTTTATGGATAGCCAGTAAACAACGAGGTCCCGCGTCGTCGCCGTGTGTGGCCCAAGGCTGGTGATTGAAGCGTGACTAAAGGCGATCCAAAAATTCGATGGTATACCTCTGGAAGAGAGGTTCGTGATAATGCTGGTGGGTTTGCGGAGGATCTGTGGTTCTTTGAGTCTTATTGAAGCTCGAACCTTCCGGGGGGTGAAGCCTCAGTTTAACTTCACGCCAGGCCGCGTTGAATTCTAAGGAGGCTCCGCCACTTTTGACAGGCGCCAACCCAAATGTTCTCAAAGTTAGTGATCCAGCAGGTGACAAAATGCTCTGCTGAACTCGTGTCTTCTGAGCAGTTTTCGGAAGTGACTCTGAGATAGAGGGCCGAAAATGATGGTCGGAAAAGGAGACCACGAGGTTGAAATGGAGATTTTCCTTTTTTGTTTTCAACCGGAAGAGCCTTTTGAAGTCACTGGCGACAGAAGATGAAGTTTCTGAGAAGATCCGAGAAGGCTATCGGCTTAAGTAGATGTCCCCGCGACGACGAGAGGTTCGTCGGGATCGTCAGGGTGATTGACAGATAGGGGTCGGGGGGTAGACAATCGCTCTGGAGTTGTCGTGAAGGTAAATGAGTATTTACTTTTGAGGAGTTGCCCCTGGGTTGGCAAGGAGTCAATAACGAAAGTTGGTAACCAGAGTTGAAACTGCTTCCGAGGTGAAGGCTGTCTAGGTGTGGAGGAAAGCAGTTTTGCGCGGCAGCTCAGGACGCCCGTTGACAGGTTGAATAGGTATCACACTGGCAGCTAACTAACAATCGCTTGACAGTGTGTTCTCTGGGTCAAAGTTGACTTCACTAAGTGTCGAGCACCCAAAAGTGTGTTGTTCTTGACTCCAGGGCTTCTGTTTTCTTAACCGGGTGGTCTGGGGCGGATAAGGAAGTGACAAGGGGCAACAGATTGAAGATTGAGTTCCGGATGTCGGATTTGCAGCTTCGATAGTCGAAGGCTGACTGGATGACTAGGAGGGGAGGGATGCTGTGGCTAAAAAAGCATGTAAAACTTTGTGGGATGGAGATATGTATGACGAGCAGAAGCTCAGCAGATATAGTCCTGTGTTTATGTAGGTACAATATCTTCGGCAGTGCTGGGTTTCTCAGATGGAGTTGGCCTGTCGCCCAGACTTAACCTTGCAAGGTGCCAGGGAGGACAGGACGGCACGGCATGTGTTGGGTTGGGGGGGGCAGGGAGGGAGGGAGGGGCTGTTCGTATTGAAGATGAAGGAGAAGGCGAACTTGGCGGTTCGTGCGTGCGACCGAAGCAATAGATCGTATGAAAGCTGAGATCTAAGTAGCGGATTATGGCTGGTGTGGGTAGCGGGTTAAGGCTGCCGCGCCCTATGTGCTCACAGAAGGGTAGGAGTGGGTAGGGCGATGGGGGAGGGAAGGTGGAAGAGAAGCGAGTTAGGGAAGACGAGACGGGTAGCAGGGCAGGAGGAGGGCGAGCGGGAGGGCAGGAGGGGGCCTAACTACGGGTGACCGCCTTGCAGGGACTGGCAACACTGTAACTGGAGGGGAATTCCAGGTCTGCTGCTCCAAGGGCTCGATCAATAGGACAAAGAGCTAACTAACTCACCGAGTACCTACAGAACACTTCCTGTTGGGAGGCCTGCGGACTTGATCCGACGGGCTGAACGCAGACTGCGTATCCGACGAGATGCGCTATCTTGACAGCCACAAAACCTAACCTGTCACTTGTCCACGCCTCACTCAGCCTGCTAGCGAGTGGGGGGAGGGCCAGTGGGCTACCCACTAGACAAAAGGAGGATACCTGCTAGATCCTCCCTGGTCTGTGCAGGTGTCATTGTTCACCAATCTCCCGAATCTCAACTTTTGTAAAGCGCTGATCCAATGCCAGATGCAGACAGCAATGACAGTTCCTCCTCCCAAAATGGTCCGAGGCCAGCTCCCTTGCGTTCAACCACCTGGCTCTTGTGTACAATGGTCGGCTTTCGCCTACGGAAACCGCCAGAGAAACGATCGGCGCCGGGGTTCGTACCGGGTCAATGGTAAGCGAGAATACCACCAGTTCATCACTATCGGGACATTTCTGTTCGGATGTCAACAAGGAGCAAAGAGGAGGGTATCCAATCGAGAATTCTGGAGCAACTAGTTGGTCATGGGCAGCCGCCATCCTGCCCAGGTGAATACGTGTGTGTGGCGGACTGGTGTGGAGCGCACTCTTGCGCAAGACATCGCCGTCAGGGGGACGAGGGGGGGCAAAAAGGACCGAGATTTCCACATGTCGACAATCGTCTGGGGTCGGTGCCGTCACTTCATCTCTGAAGCGTGGGCAACTCAATGGCCAGGCGGGAGGAGGAAAGACTTTCCTTGGTCAGGGTATGCGACCCATGCCTGGAACAGAGTGACCGAGTTATTGTTGACGCTCACGAACGCATGGCCCCAGAAGACTCCGGGGGAGGGGGGCGGCGAGGAAGTTTCACGGACAGTGTTTTGAAAATACCATGGTGCGCCTTTTCCCCAGGTGTGTTTTTACTTCTCAAGCGCAGGAGCCGCGCATATCGTCCACTAGCGAGGTAGTAGCCCGATCCGTGGACCCTCTCGAAGGACTCAGGTGGGCATGTGCCACCCTTTGTCGACCTGGTCCCAGCTCGTTGGTTCCCTGTGGTTGCTTGGAGACTTCCCAGCTGCACAGGCCTGCATGTCCCTAGGAGAAAGATTCCGATAGTTGGACGAAAAGAACCACGTAAGAGAAAACCAAACTACTTACGAGGTGCCGTCCGAGCACCGAGACCTGACTGCGACTGTGAGGGAAGGTCCGAGGGAAACCGGAAACGGTGGATCTTCTGATCTAGGCATAGCCAAGTCCAAGACCAGAAGAGGTTTCAGGACGACAAGCTGCCGGAGCGTCTCGGTGGCTTCCAAGTTGCCACCGCAAACATTCTACTTATCGACATGGGCTGGTGACTGCATCGTACTCGACCCCACCCTTCTGCTTCCACTACTCACACCCATGTATTTGAGCCGTCAGCCTGGGCCAGAACCCCGGTAACTCGACTTCCCTGTCAGAATGAGCCAACCAACTTCTCTCGGCATGGCTCAATCCAGACGACCGACTGCCACTCGCTTCCGACACGGCCCACCACTGAAACCCTCACCCTTCGAGGCTATACATACCCACACCGTGTCCGCACCTCAGATACTGATACAATACAGATGCAGGCGGTGCGATAGGGAACAAGAGGAGGACCATACTGGACATGCGACAATAGTGGAGAGGGTGGTGTATTGCTCCTTTGGCAATCAAAAAGCAGCCATGATCTGGGATCAGGCAGCCCTAGACGAACCAACTAGCAGTACCGAGTAGTCTTGGTGGCTGACCGAGAAAATTAGCTCTTTCCCCAGGTCCGCCGAAAGGCCAAAGGGTCGGGTCAGTCAATCCTGCCAATCTCTAGCTGGATGAAGACGATTAGTCGCTGAAAGCTCGGTGGCTCGTCAGAGAACAAGCAATCGTTCTCGTAACGGTTTGAGAAGATCTTATCTTGGAATAGGTGCCCCGTGCATGTAGCCCTGTCATCGTTGCGCAAGCTTTCGTGGTGCCTTCTCGACTATCCTTCTGCCTAGGGGCTGGATTTGGAAGCGAGACACGAGGTTACACGATCGATGGTGCGAAGTGGGTGGCAATAGAAGAGGATTATGGATTTCCTTCGGTCCCAGGGATACGGTACCAAATGACATTTGCGAGTCGCCCAGAAGCGAAAAGCAAAAGCTGGCGGGGAAGCACAAGAAGGTGACACCACCACCGCCCCTCGCCTCAGCTGGAGGGTCCCCCCACGCCAGCAGTGTCCATTTCTCGTGAAGAAATGGGCAAATGGAGAAGGCAAGATTGCCCAACACGGCTCGCAAAGGCGACAAGGACCCTGTGGCCGTGGGAGTGCCGCAAGCCACTCGTATTATTCTGCCCTTCCCTCTGTCTCTGCCTGTACCAGAGTCCGAGCCACTGGGGCGGGAAATTTGGAACATACCGGGGCAATATTATTAGATGTTGACGACGGACACACCGGAAAGGTGACATTGTCATTAATGGTCGGTATTGGGAATGCGCCGTCTTGACCAAGAAATCAGAAAACGGACGCCTAATAGTCCGTTACGAGCGATGTTTTTATTATTGTCATTATTATTATTGTTGTTGTAGTTATTGTCACTAGTTCCCAGATGATTCGCAGTCTGTGACCTAGGACCACCCCGTCATCTGCATTGCTGAGACCCAATATGTCTGTAAAGGGTCAAGCTACGTCCTTCTTCTTTTGGCATGATGAGCCAGTATTCATGTGCTAGCATTTCGGATGGCGTTCCAGCCATTGTGATCATCGCCCGAACAGTCATTGTCTTCATCTGACCGCTCATCTACCTTACGCAGTTTGCAGCAGTCCTTCTCTGGTGGGGGGCACTTCGATCAAGCTCAACGCAGCGAACCATACAATTTTATGTGGAAACCACCATCATCCTAGCGGCCCTTAGACCTGTCGTCGGTCGTCTAGCATAGGCAAATAAGAGCCCTATTCGAGCGAGTCAAGAGGGGAAGTGCCACTCTCTACAACCTTCAATCCCTGCCTTTTCGCGTGCGGCCCCCGCAGCAAAGGCAATGCATGTGAGTTCCGGACAGCTGCGGATACCCTTTATTAAATGACCAGTCACCTTAGTCCCTCTCTCTGCAAGCAATAGCAGTCTCGACGCCCACTGAGTCGATCCCCTCTATCGACCCTCCTTTTCGACCTGTCACTGGCCAGCGATCCGTCGTAGCGACTTCCCCTCCCCAGATACCAGAGACGCTTCTGCGGAACTGTCATCAGAATCGCGCTTGTGGAGAATGAACCCAGTGCGCTTGGTGGCCTGCCACAGAGACCTGGTGACAAAGAAAACTCTGTCACCTTGAAGGAATCCCGGCCCGCCCAGCCGGACGACCCTCCTTCATCGGCTCCAGCTTACCTTCTATTCTAGCAATCCATTGAGGAGAGACCCTGCCACTACTGAAGTTGGCAAGGTCGAGCGGTGCCGAAACCTTGAGAAGCGATGGACAAAAGTGCACCTGCGAACTGCTCAAGAGCATGGGACAAAGTTACAGGCGAATCTCGGCCCCTAACTATATCTCTGGACGCAAGTATTTGTGTTTCCTGGAGGCTGGGGTAAGCCGCCCGCCCTCGCACAACTCACATGATGACCACCACGAGCACCTCTACGGCGACAAAAAAGAGACGGGGGGCTAGAATTGGGATTAGCACAGTCCCAGCTGCAGGGAGCAAGTTGCGGTCCACAAAATGGTCACTCGAGTTCTAACTAGCAAGTTGCCAAGTCCATGTCTGCTGCCAACCTCCTCAGACCCTGCGAGCCGTGTCGAGTTTCTCTTCTGACCGACCTGTTTTCCCGTCCAGCACCGATGTGCGGATCCTCAGGGATATATTTCGGAACCGCCGAATTACGGTCTCAGACCACGTTGGAAACATGCGCAAAACAGCATACCCAGTGCGTGTCCGACATCGAGCTTGTTCACACAAACTTCTCCTCTGTAAGAAAGTTTGGTGATCCAACAGTAACTCAATCCTGCGTCAAGGCTCAACTTTCGATCCCAACCTCCCCTGGTCAATCACTGTGGCCTGAAAACAAGCTCTGGCAGTTTGCTATTGACATCGTTTTTTGTTTGTGTCTTTCAGGACAACCTGTCAATCCGAGAATGTCCACGGCCTCTGGTTCTCGAGATTCTCGCTGGGAAGTCTCATCGGCACTGGGACGATGTGATTGAACAAGGCAAGCCCCGCACTGCCTCTATCCATGACGCTGAAGCTGTCGGAATTGCCTTTCATTGCAGGGACTGGGATAATGACTCCGCATTCCCAGTTTCTGCAGTTGAGTCTAGGCTTCTTGGTTGTCCTATCCTGCACCAGTCGACCCCTGTTAAAGTGCATGTCAGCTTGGAGTCAAGGATCGGCGATCTCCACCAGATACCATCCCCTGGACACATATTCTGCCACTAACCATTCTCCATGCCAAAGGAGATCGGAAAGAACGGACTGGACGGAGTCCTTACCAAGCACTTTCTGAAAGATTCGCACTACCCACATACACCCACCCAACATTTCCTTGCTGAGACTTTTCGACCGATGAAGTATATCTGACGAACAGTAGCTATAATAGGGATGGAAAGGTTAGCCCTCTGGCAGAAGCGGAATGAATCACTCAACGACACTGGACGGACTGTCTTCGAAAGTTTCGCGATGACATGCACATACCTTGTTGTGCATGAGTAGACCCTCACGAACACTAACACAATCGTACATATTAGAGCGGGGAAAGTTTGGATTGTTCCACCATGCGATGTTGAAGCATACGGTGCCCGCACTGGAAGGGCCTCCCTTCGATGTCCGGACCGTCTGGTCGCTGGGAAAGTAGAAGCGGAAGTTTTCCTTCCAACTGCCCTGTTTGACTGGGCCTCTTTTGTCCACCCGTCTGTTATATTCCGTCAGGCCATTGTCGCCTGAGGCAGCGAGGTGGATAGACCTCAAGAACTCGTCGTTCAGGCTGCCTATTGACGACGACACATAATCCATCCGAATGGGTCCTCGACTGGCCAAGCCCAGTTCGGTGACGGTTCGACCGAGCCCGCAGACGCCGGTGGTCTGCCATGCTTGCCCTCCGTGCACGCCGCCGATAGAGTGGACAAAGCCGTAGCGCTCAGTCTTGCCGAAGTCGAACAGGTCCAGCTTGCGGATCACGTCCTCGGGCACGGTCTGTGCTCTGAGGAACTCCTTGAGGGACTTTTCGAACGAGGTCTGGCGACCGGCGGCCGGTGGCGCTGCGGTTGTTGTCGCACCATGCGCCGATGACGAGTTCGCTGCGTCAGAGGCTGCTTTGGGGGGCAAGTCAATGAGCCACACAGTGTTCTCCATGAAGCCGCCAACCCCCCAGTCAAAGTCGACGAGATTGGCCGTCGGAACCACGATGCGACATCTCGGACCGCCAATAGGCCCCTTTTTGCCCATGGCCGATCCAAATTCCTCGTGGTCCTTGTAAAACAATAGCATGAGCTTGCTGTGCATACAACTGATATTTCCCCCCATAGGCGGGAACGTGAGCCGCACGTTCGGCACTCCCTGAAAATCCCGCTGGACCGCCTCCCTCTCCCGGGTGTCTTTGGCGTGCATGACCAGCTGGAATTTGGTGCGCCGTGTCTCAAAGTGCGGCAGCAGCCAGTCCAGGTTCCAGATGAAGGAGGACAGGAGGCAGGATTCCAGTTGCGACGAGGGCGAGACCACTTTCTCAAACGTGATCGTCCCGGCCGAAGAGTGGCCTGCGACGTATGTCTTGAGGGCGATGCCGTCGGGGTACAGATTGGCGGTGCTGCTGTTACTGTTGCCGACGATGGAGGAGAAGGAGGAGGAGGAGCTGCCGGTGGTGTCTTTGCGGCGGGTAGAGGTATTTTTGTTGTCGTTGGGGTCATCTTCGTCTTCGTCATCGTTAATCAGGATACATGGTGGATTCGCCGGTGAAGGATTAGATGCTGTAGCGTTCGTCGATCGCGATTCAACATCCCCCTTTTTGTTGCCCGAGCTTCCAACTTTCCCACTTGGCGACGATGCTGGCATGGCAGCCCCCGTATGCTGTCCAGGCTTGGAGCTTTGCACTGCTTCTGTCGTCTCTCTGTTCTTTCTCTCCGGCAGTTGCAGTTTGGAACCCGCACTGCCGCTGCTGCCTCTGTGTAGGTCGAAGGTCGAGTGCTGCTGCTGCTGCTGGCTTGACGGCTTCTCTGCCGTTCCCGCTCCGTTTCGAGATGCAGATGCAGATGCAGATGCAGTCGCCGACTGATTAACCTTGACCGCTTTGGCGCTGCGGCCATCGTCTCCCGGATCACCCGCATCGCGCGACCCTGCTTCGTCTAGCTTGCGCTTCTGCCGCGCCAGACGCTCTGCCTCCATGGCCCGCCGGTCGAGGCTCGCCAGGCTGAATGCGGGGACGCTGGTGCTGGTGTTGGTGGTGGTATCGGGACGAGCTTGGTCCGCAGAAGCCGGTTGATGTGGAGGTGGTGGTGGCGGTGTCGGCGTCGAGCCTGGTGACGGCAAAGGCCCCTTTGTCGTTGTCGCGTGCAAGGATTGCGGGACGGGGGGTTGAAGGGGAGTCGGTGAGAGGGAGGTAGCGTGATGACTGTCCCGCACGTCTGGCATCGCTTCATCTGCTCGTCTCGCGGTGGGGCCGGCGGCGGCAGTGGCAGTTCCTTCCAGAGGTCTGGGACTGGCCTGTGGTTTCGACGGCGCCTTTGCCTTCGACGCCGAAGTCGACGAAGAGGAGAACGCAGCCGTCCCGGTGCCCGCGCCTTCGCGGGACTGGCGGCGCGGCGGCGTCTCTTCTTGCAGCGACAGGGCAATGGCGCGCTTCATGGCCTCGTCCTCGCTGAGCCCGCCGTTGTCGGAGACGAACACCACATCCCCATCATCGTTATCGTCATGTTCATCATCGCCATCAGGCCCTGGTTGGGATAAGTCGATTTCTGGAATGTTGATCTCGCGTTGCTTGCCTTTGCCGTGGTGGTCTCTTCGTGCAGTAGTGGTAGAACGACGACGTGACGGCTCCTCGCCGAGGTTGGCCAACGGGCTGCCGCCTTCGGTGCGGCTGCTGAACGTGGAGCTTCTCGAGTTGACGCGGCGAAAGTTCGCCAGGTCCCGAGCAAAGTCCCAGCTCCCCGTGCCCGGTTCAAACGTCTCGCTCAGGTCTTCGGGGCTGGACCGCCGTGCGACATTTCGTTTGTTGGCGTCGTCGCGGGTTTTACCATGTCTTGAGGTAGGAGTTGCAGTCTCCCCCGTTGTTGAGAGCGGATGGGAAGACCGCTCCAGATACCCGTCGTCAGTCTCGTCGTCAGAGATAAGATCAACGATTTCAGGAGGCATGGTGGCTTTGGCTGGCTTGCCTATTCCGCGCGGAAGAGTGTATGTAGCAATCGCAGGGTGGTGGTGAGAGACGGATTTTGCGCAACTTCACTTCAGTCAACGAGTGAGTGTTGTAGATGGTGCGCGGTATCCAAGGATGTAATGAGCACAGCCCTGGTCAGGGTATATGGACCGAGATCCCGGCCTCTCTATGGGGCAGGCAGGTAAAGACCCAACAACTGTCACCCAAGAAGTGAAGGGAATTAATGGGACTACCACAAGCAAGCGGAGAGATGTTGGGTGAGGTGAGGTCAAGGTCAAGGTCAAGGTCAGGGGCAGGTGAGAAGTCAGGCGACTCGGTTGTAGTGTCCGGTTGTCTTGTCGGTTTGAGGGTATTCAGTCACCGACAGAGAGAGATCGGCTGAATCGTTCCTTTTAATACGAGACGGTGGATGTTGACAAAGACAATCACACAGTGGACCCGTGCCGCCAGCCGTACGTGACCGCGCTTTCAACAAAGACGAAGTGGGTTGCCGCCGTCGTTGTACAATACGTGGGTGTCGTCGAAAGGAAATGGATAACACAAGATCTGCCCGGTCAACAAATACTCTGGCCAGCGGTTCTTCCCCTAGCATCCAAAACAATGGGATGCAGACTGATCCGCGGCGCCTGCAACTTGGTGCGATTCTCAGCCGTGATGACTTATAGCTGGTGGCATCGACCGTTGATGCTGAAGAACCGGGAAAGGCTGGAGCGCTTTCGATGTCCCACGAAAGTGATCCTCAAGAGCACTCCCAGGGGGACTGGTTCGTCAAGGATCAAGCTAAGAAACGCTTCCAAGGTTCGTATCAATGGCTATAGTCAGCTGGATGACCAACGCCAATTGAACGGTGTCATGGAAGGCTGTTGGCACGAGAGCAGCGACTTGGCGCAATATCCAAGGTCGGGGTCAGGATAGGTTTGTCCGTGGAATAGGCACCAGGTTGCGTGCGAGATGCCACCCCTTTCTGCCTCTAACAACACAAAATACATCAATGACTGACTAGAGGTTTTAGATGAATTCCAGGTTGGATCAGCAGAGCAGAGCAAACGCAGACGCCTGAAGTCGCCTGAATCAAGATACGCTAATCCTAATGGGGGCGCATAATGCTTTGCAGCTTGCAAGGATGATTTCCTCCATGAGTCACGTGTTCACGCGTGGACATCGCGTATACAACCCTGTCAAGGGAATCATGTCCAGCACAGAGACAGGACGGACACCAAACGGCGAATCCAATCCGTCTGATACAAGAATCCAGAGTCTGCGAGCCGATCCTCGATCTCTGTGTACGTCAAGTCTGCCTCGACCCCGAGTGTTTCACCGCCGGCTCGTCCCTCCAAATCCCGTGCTTTCATGTCTTGTTCTCGAATAGCGCACGCGCGGGGGACTTGGTTCCCTTAACGACGCCTCTCCGCCACCTCCAAACCATCCACCGGTAGCCGGCCTTGGTTGTGGCGGCGCAGGTTGTGTACGCGCTCCTCTTCCAGCCAAGTATCCTGCAGTAGCACCAGCCGCCGTACCAGTCCAGAATCCGGGCCGCCAGCCTTGGTCCTGATTTCTAGCGCCTGTAGTTTCGGATCTTGAACCCGAGCTTGATGACCAGCTGGCCTTTTTTGGGCGTGGAGGTGGCCGAGGATCGTAGGGCGGCGGAGGGTCGTTGTCGCCTCCACCTCCCCCAAACCCGCCGCCTCCTCGCGGCCTCCTTCGTGATGGCTCGTTGCGCCAGGCATTGTAAAGGCCGCGCAAGATGATGAACAGAACCAGACCAAACAAGGCCATAAACAGGTAGCCTGCGTATTTCTCCGCCGCATTCTCACGGCCACCAGAGCCACGAAAGTCCATAAAGCTGCCAGAACCATACTTTTCTTCTCCCTTTTCTGTCAACAGAAGGGTGTACTCGACACCGCAACTTCCCGAGAGAACATATGGATCTTCGCTGCTCTCGTAGCCCTCACATGTCACGTCTGTGCTCCCGAGCTTGAATTCTTCTGGAAGGGAAGCTCTGCAGCTCCACTGCACATTGTTTTCATCATAGTCCGAACCTTCATTGGTGCACCTCATGACATCAACCGTGTATAGCTTGCATATTCTCGAGGGTCCCACGCATCGTAATTGGGGCACCGGAGAGACTCGGCGGGAGGTGGTTTGTTTACCGGCGCGGACGGTGATTGCAGAAACCTTGGATAGCAAGACTGCATTCTTGGGGACTTTCTTGGGGTTGGTCATGCGAGCCGAGAGAGCTGTGCCTGCTAGGAGAAGGGTTAAGAGGAAAAGCAGCCTGATCCTTGCGATGCCTGTCATTTTGGGGACGGCTTTCCGGTCTCAAGTTATGGCCCGCGACAAACCATGAAGAGATGAAAGACACCACAGATTGAGGAACGGCAAGCTCATTTCTGTCGAAATCAGGCTGATCCAAATCCAGCTGCGCAAGGGACACAGTGGCCAGTTCAATGTGAGGAAGAGGCGAAATCTGGCTGCCTGCTTTGCGCTTTGCGCTTTGCGGCTCTGCCCGCAGCTCACGTGCGACTGCTCAATGAAGGAATATGATACATTCTAGAGGACCCTGGAGCCTGTCTGACTATATACCGTTGCGTAATTTACGACGGGGTATTGACGTTAGTGGAAGGCCCTCGGCCGAAGACTAGCGCGAAGGGTCATTACATAACCTTGGCATTTTTGTCAGTTGTTGTGAAGTTGTAGCAGGAATATCTTTTCCTGTAAAGTTGTTGCCGATCATCCTGGACAAGTCCCGGCATTCGTGGGGTGCTCTACTCTCTGCCACTGTTTTGTCTTTGTCCTGCGCCGACACCAGCAGCCTTCTCCATCAGACACCTTCTCTCCCAAGTCGATCAAATATCGAGGAATCCGCTGGGGATACGTCGCTTTACCTAGAGGGTTTCTCAGTTAGGGGGCCTTGGTTCGCCCGAGTGCGATCTCGCCGGTAAGACTAAGAAGTTACGACTTGAGAAAGGTGTGATTGTATCGAACCGCCTAAGATTTTGTCACATTTCAAACGAGTTTCCTTCAGGATGGCCGGGGTTCGAGGACTGCCCTGGGAGGTGGAACCGCATATCGGGTTCCGGGACATAGCCTGCTTAACCGGCTATTCAGATGGACGTCGCCTACCCTTCGACTCGGTAGGAATGGTATTGTATAATCATACGAAGTCATGTCCGGAACATTCACTAGGCGCTACTGAGGGCGTTACCGCGGCCGACCACGACCAACTACGACTGCATCTATAGCCACTCAAATGATTTCTCATGTCCTCTTATCCTATCGACTACATTGAGCCCTAGTCAATATTGAACAATGACTAATAACTTGTTATAGATTTGCCATATAGTGCGGCTTCTACCTTTAGGATGCGTTCTCAAGGGGTAAGTTGGACTGACAACCCGCGTGGTCTTGGCATCCATTTGGGAACGTGACCTGCAGCTTTACTCAGAGATCAGGTGACCTAGCTCAACTTCGGCTCAGCCTTAGCGTGAGCTGCTTTGGAGTTATAGTACTTAAGATCAAGCCAAAACCCGGCCCCAGCCTCTTCCCTATTTGATGCGAGGAAATAATAGTGCCCAGAAGGCGTCCTTTGGGCGGGAAGGCAGCCCTTCTGCCATACTCACTAGGAGCCCACACGGTGGAAGGGTGGGACCACCCGCACTGGATGGAGAGGATTGGCATCTCGGTGTTCAACGGTTCCCAGTTCGACCACATAAACGAGATGCCGCACCAAGTGATTTACCTGATGTGAATTACGGTCGCATGCCGACGCCGGTGTTAGGTCGTGGAGGCGCGTTTGTGCTTGTTATAGTTTGGGTAAGGGAGCCCCGAGGTGGCCACCTGCTGATGTGCCTGTTGAGGGTTGGCCGTATGCTGATGCGCTGGTTAAGAATTGGTCGCCTGGTAATTTGATGGTTAAGACTCGGGCATCTGCTGATGTACTTGTTGAGATTGAGCCGTCTGCGGATGCGCTTGCTGAGAGTTGATCGTCAGCTCATGTAGTTGTACGTTCCGTATCTTGCTGCCGCTGTTGAGGGGACGGCTCTGTCTATATCGTGTACTGCAGAACGTGACAGAAGGACCTTCGCCGGGGCTAAAAGCGTAATCCGCTTCTCCGAGCCCTTATTATTTATCAAATCTAGTTTTGTGGTGATGCCTACGGTCCTTTCGCCCTCCGGATCGAATTGGCGTGATTTTTTATATAGGGCATTCCACTCACCGGGATGCAAATTGTGGCGGCCCGCTGGGAGGAAGAAATGGGCACCGATCACAATAGCACGAGACATGGCTTTCACGTGATTTTATATCTGACCCTGATAAGCTTAGTTAATTGAAGAGGCGCCTACTCTAAGCAGCAGATTATTTCCTGGTAACAATGACCGAACAAGAGAGTCCGAAATAAGGCACTTCTGCGCATCTGAAATACCTTAAATCGGGAACCTAAGGGGCTAAATTATGGGTCTCGACGGGCTCCACGGCTGTGGTCACCCTGCTCAAGGCATACCTCAGGGCGCCGCCAAGCTGAGCTCAGGGCTGCGCAGCCACAGCTCAAGAACGGGCTTAGTCATGACTCAGTGAAATGGCGGTGGGTGGCGGGTGCTCAGGTCTGGAAATAAAAATGGACTTTGGGGAGGTCGAGATTCGCCGCTGAGTATCGCGGTAGTCGCGAGCGAAAAGCCTCTTGTCCCTCTTCCCATTTTGATTAACCGCTCGCCGCCTTAACTCTCCCTCGGCTCACCTGATCTTTCGGGACTATGATCGGGGGCACCCATCATACCCCGACTGCCCCGCAAAATGGATAGACCAGCCGGGGCAGTGCTCTTTCTCTTGTTCATATCGCTTCTCTGGGTTTACAAATATCAGTTTCTCCAGCATAGGCAGCACAGACCTAGAACAGTGACGCCATTGCAGATGGTAGGTCAACGGGAGTTGCCAAAGAAGGCTCACGCGTGCGGCCAGTGCCGTGCGCGAAAGGTCAAATGTATGTATGCCCTAGCTGTTCTGTCGTGTTTCCGTCACGGACACTTGAGGCTGACACGAATTGAAACCATTGTTAGGCGATGGAGGAAATCCTTGTGCTAAATGCGAGGTACTTTGCCCGAGTTATTACCACATGGGACATCTCACAATCCATTGTAGGTTTCCAGGGCAGAATGCGTATATCCCGAATCTCGACGAGGGCGTCGAAAGCACGACAGGGGTCTAGAAACCTCATTGGAGGATCGCATAGCTCGCATGGAAGCCATGATGCAGAAGCAGGACAGGTTATCTCCGTCCGTGTCTGATACGGCTCATCCAGGCAGCATCAGCAGCCAAAGCACTCTTGTGACGCAGACGCTGGGGTCACAGCCCTCCAACGTCAGAGACGATCTACACGCAACAACGTCCAACTTCAACGGCGCACAGCTGTCGATGAATATGGAAACCTCGTTGCTCGAGAACCCCCCCTCAGTATCCTTTGCATCAGGAAAGCTTGTGCCGTCATACCAAGATCCGACCCCTTCAGCCAGCCAAGATCTGGCCAAAACGGTGCAAGAGCCCGTACAAGACTTTTCAGATGGGCATATTGGGTCTAGAGGGGACTCCGACGCTGCAAATTCGGACAAGGAAGCCACTATCCTTGCTCCCCAGGTGGTAAGCACATACCCCTTGAGACGATATCCGTGCAGGCTAACGCCTCTCAAGGTGAACTGGGAACATCATGGTAATAATCAATTGAATTCAAACACGGAAACCTCTATCTGATTTCATGGCACAGGCCCTGGTTCCTGGCTGTCAGTCTGCTCGAGGCCAGGCCTGGATTGGGTCGCACAAAGAACTGGGGTCGCAGATTTTGAAAATAGCTCCAGAGAATTGGTATCTACGTGGACGAAGCGTTTGACATTGGATCGAAACAAAATCACATGCACCGAACACCGAGAGCCTGACCCCCAGACTGCATGGAAATACTGCAATGGCAAGTGACGTTGTTGCTGATCTTTTTCGACTGCAAAAGCTGACAAGATGCTGTAAAAGCATACTTCGAGGACTCGTTCGACTCGACTCTCGGCATTGTGTACAGGCCTGAGTTTGAGAGTGCTCTTCGAGCCCACTTCCGTGGAGACCTGGTGTCAGGCGATGATGCTCCCTGGTTCGCCTTGCGCAAAACCGTGTATGCCTCGGGGTGTCGAATCTACCTTTCCAAAAACACGTCAATGAGTTTCACTGAGATCCAGACCGAAGCATGGGGCTATTTTCAGAGTGCCATGTCTGTCCTCCTCGAGCTAATTTTCGCCCCCACGGGTTTGCTCGCTGTGCGCGCCCTGGTCGCAATGGTAAAGATTCCCAAGTCAATGGTGCTGAACATCATCTAACCAAGTGTCTCAGACCTTTTTCGCTGAAGGGCTCGGCAATCCCGCCGTTGAGTATATGTTCTGTACCGCCGCAGCACGAGTGGCTCAAGCAAAAGGACTACATCGGCGACCGGCCAAAGCCTGGAACCTGGCTGCTCATGATGAACTACACTATAGCTGGTTGTTCTGGGCTATATACTGCTGCGAGAAGCATATTGCTCATCGCTCTGGACGACCGTCTGTGAGTCATGAACTACTTATATTTGACTCGGCTGCCGGTCTTTTCTGTGTGCTAACTAGTGCCTTTTCTAGGCCATCGACGACGACGAGATTAGCTGTCAGATTCCAACTGAAGCCTGCCCTGGAAGCACCCTTGACGTGGAGGCATTCACATATCTTATCCAACATGCCCAGATATCGTCTCAGATTTCCAAGCGACTCATGTCGGTGAAGGCCTTTCGACAGCCGCCAAGCACGCTCCTTGAAACTGTTGCTCAGTTGGATCATCAGCTGCACGAATGGAGGGATTCTCTTCCGGCAAGATTGAGACCTGAAGACCGCCTCAGATCTTTTCAGGCTCCTCGTGACTCCCGAAATCTCCCTACAATCCTTATGCACTGCGCTTACTACGGGAGCTTGATGGCCATACACACTATCTTTGCCTACCCGTGGGTGTACAGCACCATTTTTGGGAATGGCAGGGGTGTTGTTACTCAAGATCAAGTCATTTTCAGCTCGAACACGGTCGCAGAAGCCGCAAGGAACATCATCATCATTGCCAGAAGTCTGGAGATCAACGGAGCATCAATCCAATGGTGCGTATGACCCGATCATTGCTTGATAGAAGAGCAGAGTGATAATTGTTTCTTCATTAACTCAACCCAGGTCAACCTTCTACTACCCCATGATTGGACTTATCAACCTTTTCATACACATTCTCAAATTCCCGTCTCTGCCCTCTGCGCGATCTGACGTTGCCTTGCTCGACGTGGCGGCTGGCTACTTTGGACACATGGAATTCATCACATGCTCGGAGCTCAACTTTCCCTTTGCTCGAGACGTTGCCACGGTTGCTCGACAGACGGTCAATAAGGCTTCGAAGACCGACGTCCCTGCAAGCACGAGTGCGGACGACGGCTTCAGTCTGGCAAACGATGTGGACATTCCTTTTGGGGTAAGTCGCTGGCCTGTATCTCCCCCGCAGCTTGTAATGGGCTACCTATTGACAATCACCCCAAGGATATCTTTTGCGCCAGCCAGGACTTCAACCTTGACGATTGGAGCGTCTTCTCCTCAGTGTTCTCTGACGAAGCACTGATGAATCGAGAGATCGGTTTCTGATGGAGGGAAGGACTCATACTAGCCTACAAAGCCCCAAAGGTTGTTTTGAGATGTCGAATCAGGACCTGAACCCTTTGGCAGCTAAGAGTGTCTTGAAGCTGGAGCGGGGTGCGCATCACATTCTTGCTAGCAAGCTACGTTCGGGGTTCGGTGACTTGGCAATGTCCCAGCCCGACTCCGTCTTTCAGCTCCTGGAGATTCGGTGGGGAAAGAGGTCAGATATATATATATATATCTATTATATATACCCCGAACTATGCTTTATCCCTTTCCTTTTTCGTTCAGGAAAGAGAACTAAACTAGATATAAATAGAATTATTATTATTGTTATGTATAGGCGAGAGTTATTTTCCTACGATCCGCTATTAGCTAGGGTGGCTAGATTGTATGTCTAGAGTCTTCTGGTAGGCGTAATACCCTGCGAATTAGTCTTTAGCTTTCATAAACGCAACTCCTCCAATTGAGCAGGCCTTAATCCCTCCTGATCGCCCACCGCCGGCTGCATGAGAACCTCGCCGGGACTCTGGAGTCTGCTAAGACTCCCCGGAATCTTACCAGCACTGCCCAAACGGGACGATCTCTCCTTCACATCTCTGGGGGCAGAGCGTAACGACGCTGGGACCCGGAACTTGTCATCCTTGGATTTGTCACTTTGGGACTATGACCCTGGTCTTGTCTCTTCTCGTCTCGTCTCGCCTCGTGAATATATCATCAATTTACTCTTGCTGCTTGGGGGAGGTTGTACCTTTTCCTCTGATGTGTGTCTCTCTCCGTCCACACCGGTCAGTCCCGCGACCAAGGACCTCGTGGCACGATTCTTCCACCTGGTCGACCAGCAGGACGACAACGTCGGGCCGTTGTTGGCTGAGGAAATCTTCACGCCCGATGCGAGATTCGTCTCGGCAAACAGCGCATTCCAGGGCAAGGAGAGTACGTTCTCTCCCTTTTCCTTTGTTTCCTGCCCGAATGTGTTATCGTCATGATCGCGAAGTACACAGGCTGGAATGAGTCGTGATCCATGGGTTGAGTGTAGTGTATTACTACATTTCCGCGAGTTGATCCTTTCCTGCCAAGATTCGGGTTGGGGCCACTCGCTCTCTCGCTCTCTCGCTCTTCTCCCTGAAACTATATGACGGTTTACTGATTCTTGGGTGTCTAGAAATCGCAAAGAGTCGAGCCAGCGCGTGGAACGTCGTGACCTTCCGCAAACACACAGTTGACAAGGTCTACGCGGGGAGCCCAGACGGCGCGGACCTGGTCCTCACGGGCACCCTCGAGAGTCGCACGAAGGGCAGCGGCTCTACGACCACCGTCACAAAATTCGCGGGGAGGGCCGTGGTCGATCAGAGTGTCGATCAGAGTGCCGGCGCAGGGCCGAGGATCAAGCACTACCAGGCGTGGATTGGGCAGTCTTATGCAGCGAATCAATCATGATGGATACCTAACTTTGGGCTGCGAAAGTAGATCTGAGATACGAATATGTCCCTACGTGGGAGGGGGGTTTTCAATTTGCTAGTTATTCATTTCTCCTAAGCGACATCTGGAGGACTACAACGTCTGTCTCCTTCCTAATCTTCATACTTTTGGAAAAATGCCTTTGCCTCCTCGTATTCTCTCCGGATGGTCTCCTCGTGCTGACGGGACCTGATCGAGAACGAGGCCGAGAATGGATTGGGCCCGAACACGAAGCCGTCAGAGTATCCCGTCTCAACATTCGAGTCCAGCGGTGGCGCCGTCGGGTCGGCCCTGATGCCAAAGGCCCAGGCCATCTTGGACATGTTGATCATCTGCGGAAATGCTTTTGTAAGTTCCAAGTACCATGGAGTAGTAACTGTGGAAAGTGCCTGCCATGAAACTCGGTTGCGTGTCTGGGTCCAAGTTCGAGGACATGGGGACTCGATCAAACTCACCAGAGAATTCTCGGCCAGGCGCTGACCGGGACAGACTCGCCTCCCTGCACCAAAGCTGTAGGTCACTCTTCGGTGATTCTCGTCGTCGTGCGAATTTTGGTTATTGCCCTTGCTGCCGAACTTGTCGTCGAGGAACCGCTCGGGGATGAATTCCTCCGGCCTGTCGAACTCTGATACGTCTTGGTGGATGGACCAGGTGTTGGCAAACACGATGGTGCCCTTTGGAAGAAAGTAGCCGTCATAGGTGTCGTCTTGGATCAGCATGTGAGGGACGCCACCGGGTGCTACTGGCCTCCATCGCAGCGTCTATGGACATCCTGTCAGGTCTGTTGGGAAGGCTGTTCACAAGTTATATCTGGCCTCCTACCTCTGTCATAATTGCTTGCATGTATGGAAGGTTCTTGATATCTTGGGAGCTGGGTGACTTTGAGGACCCGCACACCTCGTCTAGCTCTTTCTGTGCTCTCTGTAAGACCTCGGGGTACTTGATCATAGCAAGTATAAACGAGTGGAGAGTGGAGGAGGTTGTGTCTGATCCCGCTTCCATCTGGCGACCAAAAGTTAGGATTTTCAACAGAAAGCAAAGAGAGTACCACACCAGAATGCCCCCAGTGTACACAATCTGTTCATCGTTGAGTCCACTCTTCTCTTTCCCCTCCAGGAGCTTGTCCATGAAGCAAGGGATCCTATCCTGTTTTCGTGCTCCCGTCACGGTCTCGTTGAGTAAGTTGGAATAGAGCGTCCGTTGCTCCTGTCGAATCTCTGCCGCCCAGCGTTTGTAAGGTGCCAGGAACGTAGGCATGTATTTGAGGAACGGAAAGGGATCCACAGGGGGTGTGGCTCCAGGAGCTAAGATTTTAGTGAATTGCTCCTGCGCATGATAGAGCGCTTTGACTTTAGGTGCCTCGTAGCTCGCGCCTCTCTGGCCAAACACAGATGCGAGAATGACCGCGGTCGAATAGCGGCGAATGTGCGTGAAGCACTTCTCGGGAGTCATCATCAGTTCAAACAATGTTTGTGATGCTTCTGCTTCTTGCACAGGTAAGAGTCCGTCCACAGCGGTCACATTCAACATCGCTTGGACTGCCTTGCGAAGCGCCCTCCAGCCTGGGCCATAGGGAACCAGGAGAATATGTGTGTCGTTGGGGCAAAGAAGTTCATTGCCAACATAGCTATCAGGACGGCTCGAGTAGATAGCTCCGCGTTTGTCAAAGAGCCTAGGAAGTAGTCAAGAGATGCTCGATCCTAAGCCCCATCGAACTCACTCTTTCACACCCTTGTAGTTGTTCAATACAACGACGTTTTGAGGGCCCAACTTGAGACCCACTATAGGGCCGTACTGTTTGCTCCATTCATGAAATCTGGAGGGTTAGACAAGTGCTGTGCTGGCAGTCGCCGTGACAAACTCACTTGATGAATGGCTTTTTGAGAGGAAACTGGTGCAAATTGCCGATTACTGGTAGTGTCGATGGCCCGGGTGGAAATCCTCGAGGTCGACGACTGGCAGCAGCGTAGCGAGCAAGCACGAGGGCGAGGACTGCGAAGGAGGCCAGAACCAGCTTGCTGGCGATTGAAATCAATTTCACATTCATGATGGTTGGCTGAGATAGCAGACTCTCTTTCTCTTCGCAGGTCTCGTCCATCGATTGTCCGAAGGGTTTCACTATATGATGCCTACCTTGCTGGCTTCAACCAACCCAGCAGAGGCCTTGATTTGACGTCTTTCCATTTCCTGAGCCTGCCCAGTGCAATTCCGTCTTCGGCATTCGGTGATAGGTGGCGCAATACGTTCCCCGCGCTTCGGGCTCTTGGCTGTGGGGGATGGCTTTGGACGTTACCCACAGTGATATACGTCTTTCCTCGGCGGAGAAACACTTCTCTCGCGCCGAAGATCGAATAAGATGCTCCTAATAGGTAAGTGGGTGGTAGATGTGGTGTTAAATGGTCCGGGCAGGGTACTCGTTTTACAGGGCGTTCTTTCGCCAGCAAAGTAAACTGTTTAATGAACACGACGCACAATGGCTCGAGATCTCGATTTTCCCGTCATAATCGTTGGAGGGGGAGGATGTGGCTTGTCCATGTCGTCGTTCCTTTCCGACTATGGAGTCGATCACATCCTGTTCGACCGCAAGACCGTGGCCTCGGCTCTTCCAAAGGCGCATTACCTCAACCAGAGGACCATGGAGACGTTCAGGCTGCATGACATGCACAGAGAGATCCAAAAAAGAAGCTGCCCTCCTTATCGAATGAGCCAGGTTGCATGGGCCACTTCACTCGGAGGCGATGGGCCTCTGGACAGAAAAGTGATTCACCAATTCCCGTGCTTTGGTGGCGATGACGGTGACCTCAAAGCACAAGCATACAAAAGAGACAGTGCAGCAAGATCCGCAAATCTCCCACTTTGCAGACTGGAGCCCATCCTGCGGCAGATAGCTGAGGAAAGAAACCCTGGACGTATCTGTTTTGGACATACAGTCGTCGACTTTCACGATACCGGCGACCATGTCGAAGTCACCGTCCAAGACACAACTGGGAACATCTCCACCTATCGCACGCGATATCTCATAGGTGCAGACGGTGGACGTACCATTGGGCAGAAGATAGGTGTCACGATGCAAGGCCCAACCGGAATCACTGACATGGTTTCTGTTCACTTCGGAGCAGACCTCTCCCAGTACTGGGATGAAACATTCTTCGCCTGCCATTTCATCAATGGCGAGTGCGGAACGATCTTCGAGAGCGGAGCCATAGTCCCCATGGGCCCAACATGGGGCAAGCAGTCTGAAGAATGGGTCATGCATTTTGGGTTTGCACTGGACGATGAGGCCAGGCACCAGGAGGACAGACTGATACCTCGAATCCGCGATCTCCTCAAGATTCCAGATCTAGAGATCAAAGTCCACAGAATCAGTCACTGGATTATCGAAAAGGTGGTCGCCGACAAGTATCGCGTTGGCCGCGTGTTCCTCGCCGGTGACGCCGCCCATAGACGCCCTCCAACCACGGGGCTGGGCCTGAATACGGCAATAGAAGATGCACTCAACCTGTCTTGGAAGTTAGCCATGGTTCTCAAGCACAACGTGGAAACCAAGATCCTGGACACCTATGACCGAGAGCGACGACCAGTCGGCAAAAGAAATGCCGACTGGGGGTTGTTCACCTTCGAGAACTCTGCTGTCATTAACGCGGCCATTGGCTTAGTTACCGGACAGAAGGAGAAGAATAAGTCCAGATTCGAGGCGGTGTTTGAAGACTCCCTGACTGGGCGAAGCATCCAAGCGCAGGTGAAGAAAATGATCGAGTCCCAAAGCATCGAATTTGGAGCACATGGCATCGAGCTTGGGTTCACGTATGAGGATGGACTCAAGATCGGAGATGGCATTGAAACTCCCGAAATAGATCATCTTGGGCAGAAATATTTCCCCACGACCAGACCAGCACACCGACTTCCTCATGCATGGTTGGTCTTGGACGACCGAGTCATCTCCACGCACGATCTGGTAGGATCCAAGGGGTCATTCTTGCTTCTGACTGATGACAATGGGCTTGAATGGGCGGCAGCTGCAAAACGACTGGTTCTTCGGTATAAGATTCCTATCCAGACAGCCAGAATTGGTGAGTCTCTGAGGGATCTGACCGACCAGTGGGAGAGGGTCAAGCAACTCGAGGATGAGGGTGCGATTTTGGTCAGACCGGATAATTTCATTGCCTGGCGATCGCGGGGTCCGTCAAAGGCTAATGGCCAAGAGCTGGAAATTGCTTTTGCTGAGCTGCTGGGACTTCCACAGCCTGTCATTGAGGAGTCTATGCAGTTGACAGTAAATTGATTCAAGGGTAACAACCGTAGGCTGAAGTGGGGCAAGCGATGGTTAGGATAGCGCCAAGGCACTAGGTGGCATAACTAACCCGATTGGAACCTTATAGGAACACCCCTGCAATGCACAACTTTTACTGCATAATAAGACATATCAAGAAACTTCATCCATGTGACACATCACGAATGCCTGTGCAGCTTGATGATCAATGTCCATGATTGGGATGTCTTTACGATTTCGAATACCTTGTGGTTCGGAACGGCGTCAACATAGAAGATCGTATCCCGCTCTAGACTTTCTGACATCGGTGTTCGGTGAAATCATCCCCGAGATGGCCACTTCACCCAGAGATGGTTGGGAATGAACCCTGACTTGAGCGTTTCGTATATGTCGTACGAGGCATCATGCACTCGGGCGCTGTTCCTTGGCTGACAGTGCTTGAGAGGGAATCCTGGAGGCCTTAAGAACATCAAAGAAAGACATTGAAAAGTGGGAAAGAGACCAACTCCTCGATATTTACCAACACGAGCTGTGTTCACTCAGCACTTGTCCCAAGAACCTATACGAAACATATCTTGCCGAGTTTTTCTCTCCAACTGATTTCAAAGCACAATGGCGACTCAGCACAACGGCACCACAAACGGCGTCACCAGTCACGCTCTGAATGGCGTACAGAAACCCAAAGTCAAGTCCCCCATCTCTCTGGCCCACGTCGTCCTTCGCACGTCCAACTACGAGCCCATGGTCCAGTTCTGGCAGACATTCCTGGGCGCCGAGATCTCCTTCAAGGACGACCAGCTGGCCTTTCTCCGCTACGACGCCGAGCACCATCGCATCGCCATCATCAGGGTGCCCGGCACGGGGCCCAAGGTCCCAACCTCGGCGGGCCTCGAGCACATCGCCTTCACGTTCGAGACGCTCGACGACCTGACCGAGTCGTACCAGCAGCGCAAGGCCCTGGGGGTGGAGCCGTGCTGGTGCACCAACCACGGACCCACCACAAGCATTTACTACAGAGATCCCGACGGCAACCGCATCGAGACCCAGGTGGACAACTTCGACACGGTGGACGAGGCAAACGCGTTCATGGCGGGGCCATTGTACAGGGAGAACCCCATCGGTACAGACTTTCATCCTGAGGATCTGATCAAGCGACTCAAGTCGGGGGAGGATCATAGGAGCATCAAGACCAGGATCGAAATTGGGCCACGCACCTTGCCGGACGACTTTTGAAGACCGAGTAGTTTTGTTGCCCTACGTTTGAGAATAAACATCCTCGCTCATAATGTCTTTGTGGCGCAAATGTCGAATGCTCATGTTTCGCTCCTGTCTCCGATGACCTTCCTTTTCTGCCTAGTCGCAAGAGGAGAACCAGCGATTGTCAATTTGTTCTCGTAGGCACAGGACAATCCCAAGGCAACGGAGTTGCGGACCTCTCGTACTAGACCATTCCCCATTCCCACACAGACTGCACAAGACCTCCACGTCATGTCAATGCGCATGACTGCCCCCAGAAGGGCCCCGGAAGGGTAGAACGGGTCCATCTCGAAGTTCGGCTTCTTGGCACCGTAGTCCCCACCTTTTCGGGGGCGGGGTGCGCTAAAGTATGCAGCGTGTCTGGGGTATGAGGTCCAGTCCGGGGAGGGAACTGGCCGGGGTAACAGGGTAACAGCACGAGCCAACTACTTCACTTTTTCCTTTTTATGTTCTTGTTCGCTTTTTACGGCATGCGTTCTCGTACGGGTGAACATCTTTCCCGGACTACTCGGTGCTAGTGAAGCCAAGAACCCGGTAGCCAGATATCCTCTCATCTGGTTTGTGGGGGAGGCAGGTAAAGCCTTGAATTGTCGCTCAACCGGACCGACTGTTCGACATCGAAGCTTCCCCATCCACCCACAGAATCTTGTTCATGCCGCAGATCTGTACCGAGGATTGTAAAGCGTGCAGAGATGGACATACACTCTCTCTCCGCCTCCACACTCCCCATATTCACCGGGCTCCGAGTTCCGACTCGAGAGCGGGTGTGCTGTGCGCAGGATGAGCGCGTATAAAATGCCTCGCGTGGTGTGGAGGAGTATCGGGGCGTGGCCTGACTTGAAGTTCTTGTCTGTAGACCCAATGGACTCATGGACTCATTGGAATCTGCGTTCGGCTTCCCCTTACCCCCATCACTGAAGGGCTATGTGTCCCACTCCTCCTCGTCCATCACCATGTTCACACCGCGTGCTCTCGTCGCTGCGTCTGCAGTCATACTCCTGTTCCTCTGGCTAGGCCGTCTGGTCCTTTCTTCTTCCAGATTACGCCGTCGTCTTCCCCCAGGCCCTCCCCGACTCCCGATCATCGGCAACTTGCACCAAGCGCCCCAGGTGTATCCGTGGCGCGTATACCAGGAATGGACCAAGCAGTACGGACCCGTGTTCAGCCTGCAATACGGCATGAACACCATCATCATGCTGGGCACCTACCAAGCGGCGCACGACCTGCTGAACAAGCGGAGCCACATCTACAGCTCGCGCCCGAGGGCAGTCATGGGCGGCGAGTGCCTCAGCCGCGGTCTGCGCACGCTGCTCATGCCCTACGGCCAACAGTGGCGCAACCACCAGCGTCTCCAGGCCTCGTACCTCAACGTCCGAGTCTCCCAGAGCTACCGTTGCGTGCAGGACCTCGAGAGTAAACAGCTCCTCTACGAGTTCCTATCGCCTGGGGTAGACTTCGTGGATCGCTACCATCGATACTCGTCGAGCGTCATCTTCGCGCTCGCTTACGGCCGACGCCTCCCCGTCGGCGACGAGCCGGAGATCCAGGCCATTGACGAGGTAATGAAGAACTTTCTCTATGCCGCCCGCGTGGGTACCTGGCTCGTCGACGCGGTCCCCGTACTAAACTATCTACCTAAATTTCTGGCGCCGTGGAGACGACTCGGGGATAGGCTTCATAAGCTCGAATCCACCCTCTGCATCGACAACATGACCAAGGGCCTCAACTCGGCGTCGTGGAACTAGTCCAAACACGTCTCGGGGATGAAAGAGGGACGCGATATGTCGACCAAGGAGCTGGCGTACGACGTCGGCATCATCTACGAGGCTGGGAGCGACACGACATCCATGGCCCTCGAGATATTTACGCTGGCGATGCTCGTGTATCCCGACGTGATGAAGAAAGCGCAGGCCGAGATCGACAGCAAGTGGGGGGACCGGTCCCCGGGTTTCGAGCACAAGGATTCGCTGTCTTACTTGGACGCCGTGATCAAGGAAGTCCTGCGCTGGCGACCCGTGAGTGCGGGCGGGATCCCGCACGCCGTCATCCAAGACGACGAGTATATGGGCTACCACATCCCCGCCGGCGCCACCGTCATCGGGAACCACTGGTCGATCCACCTGGACGAGGACGTTTACAAGGACCCAGACACCTTCAACCCGGACCGGTGGATTGAGGATCCTTCCCTGCCGCTCGCCCCGTTCGGATTCGGCAGGCGGATCTGCACGGGCCAGCACCTCGCTCGCAACAGCCTCTTCATCAACATGGTGCGCATCCTCTGGGCGTTTGATATCACGCACGCATACGAGACTGTGGTGGAGATAGACGACAAGGGCCAGGCGGTGCACGTCAGGCGAAAGTGCGAAGTCGACCCGCTCGCGTTCACGCAGGGATTGAACTCCAAGCCGATGCCGTTCAAGGTCGACTTCAAAGTGAGATCGCCGGAGAGGGCGCAGATTGTGGAAGATCAATGGAATTCGGCGGAAAAGAGACTTGATGTGTTGCTGGAAAGCATCCGGGCTGATGTGAGTGGGAAATGAAGCAGTCGGTCGGGAGAATTGACCTTGATGCCCAGCATGTATACGTTCATCCTCGACGAATTTTATCGGAAGGGGTTCTTGTCTGGCTATTTTCGTAACGATGAAACTTGAAGATGAAATTTAAGCCGGTACTCATCTCCCCCGGAGGAAATGCGGTAGGTATGTCTCTAGCTAGCTTCAAGAATGTCACGAAATCTATTGGGCCTTTGTGCATCCTCGCGGTGCTTTTGTCGCTCATCATGATTAGAGTCGATGCAAACTTCGTATTGTGAGTAGGTACGAAGGCTGCGACCCCGATCGAGGGTTCTGAAAATAGAGGCTTCATCGCCTGCGTCAAGATTGCGGAGAAATCGGTAGCGGACTTGAGAACCGAGAGAGCAAGTATGACTGAGCTGAAGAAAGGCTCCATCGAGCATGAAGCAAAGTCGTCCAACACACTGCCCGGCCCCTTTTACATAGAACACACACAGCCACATATTTACCAGGGATGTGGACTCGGTTGCTATCATGTGTTGATCTTCGCCAGTTGGCTCTGCTCAGTGCTGATTTCGTGCTCGCACCCCTGTGGTCCCCAGATTTTCCTGTACCGAGCTTCAGAGCCAGATGTCTTTGCTACTGCAGCACTCATACTTGATTGACGACCAAGGGAAGGTAATAATCGACCGAGGAGGGTGCATCCTGACGTAGGAACTGACCGGGGGGGGATCTTGGCATCGAGGGAAGAATGCCTCCAAAAGCGGCGGGAAAATTCCCTGCACCCTTCGTTGAGCTGTAGAATACGACATACGATGTATGTTCAGAAGGAGGTATATAGGTATATACACACAAGCAGTTTTTGTCATAACCATGGCTTGCAGTTTTCGTGCAATGGTTCAACCATGTCTCTAACCAACGCCCTTCGAAGTTCAAAGCCGTCCCAGCGAGGACTACAAAGTCCTCCGCCGAAGAAGCATTTGACGCACTGTTATCATCTATCACCATTTTTCTAATGCAAACACTCTGGTGTGGAAGAACCATTCGGTTTGCCCTGGCCCACCTGCTAGTGGTATGGATTGGAACACGGGCTGCTCACTGGCAGGAGCCTGCCTACCCATTAGATTCTATCAGCGACTTTCTTCTTCCTCTTCCTTCTACCCCATCCCCAGCCTTACTACCGCCATTTGCTGCTGCGCTGAAAACATTGCAAATGTTGGCCCTAAACCTGATGGGCTTGGTGCAGTGACGTGGCAGAAGTAAATCTTGAGTGTGGAAGAGTCAAGTCTAGCATATTTGCCAGGTCTAGTTTCGAGAGTTGACCGTGAGCTGAGGCTGCAGTCACGCAATACTAGATGAGCCGTAATTAGTAAACAATGCAGCCACATCATGACTCAGTTTCTTCACCGGTCTGCTGGGAGTTAAAGGAGCAGGCGGAGCCAAAGAAAGCCTCGAGCGAAGACATGCCAACCGGGCGACCAATGAGAGGCTTTTTTGTCTTTTTTACGAAGGTGTGGCTTTGTGTAACAGTGATTGACCGGCTATTGGCTCTTAAAATATTCTATTTAAGTATACGAGGTCGCTGCAGCCGTTTCTGTCCAGCTGCAGCGGTGGACAGAGGGACTCAAAAACTTCGAAGCACTGGTCGGCAACAAAGTAGGAAACAGTGAGCACATGCTCGACAAGTCACTCTGACTTGAAATTCTCTTTCCCTACTGTGTTGCTTCCCCTACTGTAGAAGCGCGATTATATCCGAGTACCTCCACAAATTTGCCAGCCCAAGAGGCGTGAACCCTGCCGTGGTTTTCAAATCCTTTCTAGCACCTTGAAGCAAGAGCAGCAGGACCACCTTGGGGTGTCTGTTCCACACTGCTGTGTGCAGCGGTGTGTATCCGAAAACGTACTCCTGCAGGTCGACAGACGCGCCCTGCTTGAGGAGCCACGTCACCTTGGACTCGTCACCAGACTCTGCTGCACGATGGAGAGCGGTTCTCCCCTTCTCATCCCGAGCATTGATGTCGCCTCCGTTTGCACTGCCACCACCTCCCCCTCCACTGGGGTAGAGCTGAGAGATGTAAGTCGTATCAGTGTAGGAAAGATTGGTAATCCATCCAACAGAGATGCCGTCCTCGGTAAACTCGCGCAGGATGGGGTAAATCATGATGGACTGCAAATCGAAGCCGGTAGCCTCGACTTCCGCGCTCTCGTACGGTTTGATGACCTGGTTGTACACCTCCTGCGAGGACCAGCGCAGGTGATTCCAGTACCAAGCGTACACATAGTTCGTCCGCCAGCGAATCCGCGCCCGCGGACTCTGGTGCTCGTGCACGCATCCCAGTGCGTGGCCAAACTCGTGCAGCGCCACACGCCGGACCTCCTCGTCCGTGTCCCTGTCGGTCAGCTGGAGATTCATGGTCTTGGAGCGCTGGTCCGGGAATTGGAGGCAGTGGGTGCCGACGTAGGACCAGTGCCCGTCCTGGTCGAAGGCGATACGGATCTCAGCCTGACCCGTGGAGAAGAACTGGACGTGCAAATTGGCGTAGTTGAGCCACGTGGAAGCCGCCGCCGCTACGCGCCGCTGGAGCTGTGGGCTGCCGCCGAGGAACTTTACATGTATGGTGGAGCCCGGGTTCCAGAGGAAGTATCGCTCGGCGGCGAGGCGGCCGACGCCTCGGTCTGCGAGGGAGGCAAGTCGAGACGCATTTTCTGGTGTATGATGGTGGTGAGAGGCTTGGTTCTGATCAAGATCCCCGATGTTTGGGATCTTGGTGGAGCAGATATCTTTCTTCGACATGATGATGCTGACGGGAGGGCAGAACAGATGAACAATGCAGTGATAAGAAGGAAGATGAGAAGAGATGAGTATAAGTTGCGAGGGATGGAGATGTGATGGAGGGAACGAGAAGACTCTTTCAGGAACACGGTCGACTTTCACCCCGGTCCAGTGTCTTCGAGGTGATGTTAATAGTTCGGTAGGTCATCATGGATCCCTCTGCGGCCTTTGTGATCGGGCTCATCGGAAATCCAGAAGCAAAACCGGTGTGATGAAAAGGCCCTCCTCGCATTCCTAGCTTCCCGTACACTTGCAATAAGCATTGGTGAAGGCTTTGCCCAACATGTGACAAGTTGCTTATCGGTAAGCATTGGGTAAGGGGGTGCGTACTGGCTGTGTCGCTGCATATAGCCGACCCCCCTATTCGACAACTCGACTTATGAAGCTGCCACCCAGGATTCTGATGAAAGAAACCGAACTTCGAAGGGGTACCTATGAATGAAAACGGCAAATTCCGGTGTAGGAGGGCTGAGAGGCTCCGTCGACTGGGTATTAGTAGATGGCAAATGCTTGGAGCCTGGCTACTTTCTCCTCTACCCCCTTCCATCCTCTCGAAGAAGCGTCTATTATCCGTCCTAGCCCAACCCATCTCCAAGCTCCAAGATACAAGACCTTCCCGCACTATGAATCCTTCAGATTCAGGCAAAGAGCCTGCACAGAAGCAGGCGTCCTTGCCAACCCCTGGGCCTCCGGTGAGCCCTGAGCAGAGATTGGCGTACACGCACCAAGTCCTGCAGAGCGTTCGGCCGCCCCAGCAGCCCCCTCCCGGCTTCGACCCCCTCCACGCCACCCCGGCTGAGTTGCAGTCCTACGGCCTGCCCCCGCGGCCGGACAAGAACAAGGCCCCACAGGCGGCAGCCCGGTGGGAGCAGCTCATGATCAAGACCAGAGACGCCAGCATGGTTGTGCCAACCTTCAAGATCCGCCCCCGGGACCGGAACCCGCTGGCAGTGAAGATCCGCCCCCAGGAGGCCATCACCGGCAGCGAGGACGTCGTCGTCTACGACTCGAGCAATTGGGCGGGCGCCATCATCTTCAAGAGCGACGTCAGCACCGACAATGACAGCGACTACTTCAACGCGGTGTTGGCGGACTGGGTTGTGCCAGACCCAAAGCCCGGCGAGGACAATGTGGATTACTGGTGCAGCGACGCGTGGGTAGGCATCGATGGGTGGACCAGCGTTGACGTGCTCCAGGGCGGCACCACGCAGGACGTGTTCTACGACGAGGCCGGGAAGCTCGCCAAGGACATCTACGCCTGGTACGAGTGGTACCCGGCGTATGCGATCGAGATTACCAATGTCCCCGTTCAAGCCGGCGACTATGTCTACTGCGAGGTGTGGGCGACGGATCGTACCACGGGAAACTTCTATATCTACAACGAGACGACAGGCCAGTACACGACCGTCACGTTCTCGGCGCCCAACGGGTACTCGCTCCAAGGGGACAGCGCGGAGTGGATCGTAGAGGACCGCATCGGCAACAGCCTGGCGGACTTCGGATCCATCACATTCTGGTACTGCTGGGCCGAGATCGGCACTGACTGGAAGGACCTCGCGGACGCCGACCTGATCTACTTGGAGGAATCGGGTGGGGATGAAGCCACCGCACAGATTAAGGACGAAAACACCCTGGTGGTGACGTACGACGGTTAATGATTGTTGAGAATAGGCGATGTCCTAGGCATTCAATCGTATTTCATGATCTAGCCCTATATTGAGTTCGTGTTTCAAAACGACCTTAGCGTGCAGGGTGTTGAGGTTCGCTCCAATGTATCCACAGCACTCGTAACGAGTTCTGAGGTTCCGGATGGGGGAGTATCTTACGAACCAGTCTCACTAGCCTTTGGGGCCAGGCGCCGGCAGGGCCAGAATAGGCAGCTGAATCGACCCCGAGGCTGCGATGGGAGGCTACCAAGGGAGATGCGACTGACAAAGATGCCAAGCATTTGAAATGACTGTCTACGCTAGTACTCGGCCGAAGGCCTTTAACTAACGCTAATAGCCCTTTATAGATTACTCAAAGGTCCAACTATAGATAGTTGGACCTTCTTGTTGCTTTTTCCTTGCTGAAATAACTGACAAGCCTTTTCGGGAATATCTCCGGATAGCGATTTCGACTTCGGAGAATGCCTCCGTTCAAGGTCAATTGCGGGTTCCTACAACCACAAGTGCTAGTGAACAGGGGCTAGGTTCACAGGCTGAGGTCGGAGAGGGAGTCGTTCTTCAATAGACGGATGGTTGATTGGTCATATCTGTCTACAAAGAAAAAGAAAGGAAACCGCTAGCTCCGGTACTCAACCTCGTGTGCCGAGTAGGCAATCTCTGACCAGTTCGGAACGCCCGACGAAGGACGATAGAGAAGTGGCTTGGCGTGGCCGTCGGTGCTGTTTTGCAGTGCATGTCGAGGACAATCTGCATCACGGAGGATTCATTTTGGGGTCATCGGATGGGAATTAAAATCATCGACCAGGCTCTGGGCCGAACGTCGCAAAGAATCTTTCGATAATCTGGGAATGTAGGCATCATTGATGCTCGTAATAAACCAGCTGTCACTATTGCGAATGAGAAGGAAACCGATCATGTCAGGATTTTTGCGTACGCTGCCGCTCTTCTCGGAGACACACCTCCCAACCTATCTATCTATCTATCTATCTATCTATGTACGCTCCGCCGCGACCAAAACACCCTCCCTCCACCACCACACCAGTGTGACCGTGGCTGCAGGGCCCAAGACCACGCAGCCCAGGGCCATCGCCCCCAGCGCCGTACCGAGATTCACATCGTGCCTCAACCCCGCCCTTTTCAGGTCCCAGATCGCCAGGTAGGCCCACGCCAAGGAGGCGCCAAAAATGATCCAGTAGTCGGCCTGGAAGATGCCGTGGATGCCCTGGACCAGCGAGGCCTGGACGTCGGCCGCGGCCGGGGGCAGGAACATGTGCTGGAACGAGTGCTGCGGGTCGGGGGAGAAGAGACATATCAGGACAACGGCGGCATGGGACAGCGCGGCGACGGCGAAGGAGACCGTGTAGATGCGATTGAGGTATCGGACGTCGTTGTGCCGGGAGGAAGCTTTCTGCTCCTGCTCCTCCTTCGGCCGGACGATGGTCCCAGAGACGCTGCCCGAATAGAATCTCGCCAACAGCCCCACCAAGGCATCGACGTACCAGGGACTTGGCTGCCAGAGAGCCACCATGGCCTGGGTCGTCCACAAATCGGGCGCCGAGTAGGGCAGGAACATCAGGACCGTAGGGACCAAGTATCCAATGACCACTGACGGAAGCAAAGCTTTGGCGTAGGGGAGTGAGACGCGTCGTGGCTTCCTCCAGTATTGGTTGGAAGACGTATCGTATAGATACGCCAAATAGTATATCGGGACGATGATCGCTCCGCCAACTGTTTGGTAGAACAGCGCATATATGCTGGTACTGTATTTCGGGTTAGCCTTTAAGAGCGCCACAGACCGCTCGAGAGGGATAGAAGAAAAACCGACAATCTCGTCCAAGCAAGTCCGTTCCTCTCCCTGCAGCTCTCGATCGCCCAGATAGCCACGATCGGGAAGAACGAGAACAGAAAATACATCATGAAGACGAAGAAGCCCTGGTCCCATCCGGCGGCGCCGTTCATGAAGGCTGCGACCAGAAACGAGAGACCTTTGTCCAGCGGCGCAAGCCCAGTGTAGGTGGTGCGAAGGCGCAGCGGGTGTTCGATGAATTGGTTGATGGTGGTGATGTGTTCCATTTTGTCGGCCACGCCGGATCTGATGGACGCGATGCGGAGCATGTACACGGCGAGCAGGGAGAGTGCCGCAAAAATGGCGGCGAAGAGGTATCCTGTTCCGTTTCGAGGTGCGACGTCTTTCTTTGATGTTTTGGTTCCGGAGGCCATCTTCATAGACGTGGTGCAAAGACGATGTGGAGAGCGTAGCTGGAGATGGGAGCAGAGAGTCCGAGCAGTTGGGGCTCTGGGGTTTCATAAAATATGATAAACATCGGAGCTCGTGCCCCGTTCCAAATCGGATTGAACTTGAAGCCAAGAGGATACACGTGACATCAGATGGCAGGCCTGAAGCTCCCAGCGATACTGTTGGGCGAGAAGAAAGTCCTGGGACTTCGTGGCATACGGGTCTCCTCCAGTCTTGGAAGTGTTGGCTGGCATACCAACTTGGGTTCCCACCTCGAGACCAACCCTTATCCTGGAAACGAATTGCTCACTCGTTGCACAGACATGTACAATCTGGAACGGGACACACACGATGCTTTTCAAACCACATCCGTGCATGTGCGGCGTGACACCCGTGAGAGCACTTGAGGCACATCACTGTGAAGCGAGACATCGCGCTATCCCACCTCCTTGCGTTCTCAGCCATCCCCATTCCGCCATCAGGCTCCTGATCTGGCGCCGAACCTGACGGCGCAGCCACCATGATGTCGGGAACAGAATCCGTCCCCTTGACGACTGCCTGGGGACTAGGTACGGCCGTCCTTGTCGAGGAATCACTTAAGGAAATCTTCGAGTTCCCTGGACCCGAGTGTCTAGGCCGAGGAGAGCTGGTTCCTTTGACGGTTGACCCGGTCATGGAGTCAGGTCCCAGTGTTGTCTGGATACTCCCTGCAACACTGGCACTGAGATCATGATTTACCTTGCCAGCATCATGCTTCGACGCCGGCTGCGACCCGTACCACGGTAGATACGATTCGTCGGGAACTCCAAGCCAGAGGTCGCAGACTCCACAACGTGGCAAGTGTCTTTCGCACTTGGGGCAGACTATGCCTATGGCCGCGGCCTTCTCCTTGGTCAGTGGGTGACGTGGGGTTTCCACAACCTTGTGACCTGGGCCGTTTTCGCCGTTCATGCCAGCCAGATGTGCGATGCCCTGTGCGCAAAATTTGCAAACGAGGCCTACTTGTTGCTTTGCCGGTGCTATGAGCGGTCTCCCTGCTTCGTCTCTGGCGGCATTCTGGCAGGCAATGTCAAATCGAACCCTGTCAAACTTCAAATTCCAACTGTTCATCATATGCCTGTAGGCATCTTTCCAGCCATTGAACTTGCGCAGCACCGCCTCATCGTCTAGGTACCGTGGAACGGTCGAGGAAAGCGCCAGTACCGCTGTCTGTAGGTCGCCGAAGCGCTGAACATAGCCGCTCATCAGGTCGAAAGCAGCCTGCGTAGCCGTACCAGTCAAAACGACACCTTCAATGTCACCTGTAGTCACTGCTTCCTTGGTCGCTTGAGAGATATAATTTGTCAGCTTCGAGTCGTCATAGTGTCGCAAAGCGATGCAGACGCGGTATTTGAGAGGGAGAGATTCTTCGGTAACAACATTCGACCAATCCCCGGATTTGACATATGCCAGGATTGCTCGGGCATAAGGATCGGTCAAGTCATCGGCAAGGGATGAAATAGTGTCAGCCCAATCATTCTGGGCATCCGACTCATCAGTGCTCCTCGTCCCAGCTTCTTCATCTCGGGCTTTCTTGAATGCACCTGCAATTGCCATAGCTAGCATTTTGTGGGACTGATTGGCAGTCTTGCTGCGGAGAGCCTTGTACGCCAGTTTGCGATCCATCGCAAACAGAGCCATGGCTGCCGCCTTGGTGTGCTGATTTTTGGTCACCAGCCGTTTCACGATCAGGTCCAGTTCATCAGAGGACCACGCTAGGCCGGCTGAATAAAGGCAAAGCTGCCTGTTAGCAGGATATTCGGTTGTCGTTTTGTTGATCCCTGGTATGTTCAAGCGTCGCACCAGATTCTCAATGGTTTTGCCAAGTTTGTTAGGGGTCTGGCCGAGCGTTCGATGCTTGGGATCGATGTCTTCCATCCAAAGACCATAAATTCCGACGTAAGAGAGATCAAAATTGTCGTGTGCCATGTTGCCGTTCTTGGATATTTTCGCAGCACGTTCCACCCAAGCCCAGAACGACTGAAGCCAGTGGGAGTCTGAGACAATGGCTTTATTCTTGGAGGGGTTCAAGAGATAGCCCGCTTCGCAACGCAGCCGCTGGAGCGAGGTCAATGCCACAAGGTCGGGCAATGGCACGTCCTTTTCATAGTATCCTAAATCTGCGTGCCAGGCCTGATCATCAAGGCTCGACATTCGTTTCGTGTCAGAACTTGTCCTGTTCTGTCGCGATTGCCTCAACGTCTGTCTGAGAATGTTTCGAGGCTGAGCTCGGCGCCGAATTTGTTCGAACAGGATTCCTGGTTCAGTGGTGGCCATGGGCATTTCTTCGACGAGGTGGCTGCCTTTGCACAGATATCCAGCCGAAGAAAGAGCTGAGGGTACTGGAGGAGGGCTTGGGGAAGTGATCTTGACTTGACCCCGTCCATCTAGGACCAACATTCTCGATTGCCTCATCTTTGTCGTCGTTGTCGTGAAGTCGAATGACACAACCCTCGATTTTTCGTCTCTCGCAGCAGAAGGAGTTGCATATTGCTTCTCAAGGTCCTGCGCTCGGTTAAGAAATATTTCCTGCGGTGCGCTGGTTTCCCATGAGAGATCATGGCCTCCATCATTTTCGATCTTGTAGGTCTCTGAAGCAAATTCTTTGCCCAAATTGTATACTTTCAGCTGCCCTGTACTAGAAAGAACGCCCAAGCATCCTCGTTCAGCCTTTGAAAACCTCACGCTCCAGATTGTCCCTGGGCTTTCGACGACGCTCTTCAACTCCAGCGACAGCTCAGGCTGGCGGTTTTCACTATGGGAGCCACCGACGAAACCCATATGTGGCGTGTTGACGCGGCTGATCATTCTTCGATCCCAAACACATATCGAAGGATCGTTCGTCGGGTAGCAAGAAGCAAAGTAGTTCTCGTCCCGCCAGTCGATGGCCAAGTTATGAACACACCGAGTCGCAAATTGCAGTCCGTTACCAATGGACGGCTCTCGCAAATCGTACAATCGGACAAATTGACCTTTGACCCCCGCAACCAGAAGCGTAGGGTTGTCCTGAAAGAACTTCAAACTGGTGATGGGCTCCCCACTTGCCAACTTATGGAGGGGATCTGAGTAGTTCTTAGAAAACCCCTTTGAGCCCGCGGTAGGCAGCCGCTGGTTAAAATCCCATATATTGAGACAAAAATCTGTCCTCACTTTGTCGAGGCCAGCCGCCAAGAGATTTTGGCTGTTGAGGGCCACGGCGTTGCACAGGCGTTGGCTTCTGACTTGAAAAGAGAGGGAGTCCTGCTGGCCCTCTGCTATGTTCAAAAGCGTAGCTTCGCCGCCGGCCTGACCGACGACGACCAGATCCTCGTTGATGGGATGCCAGTCGAAGGCGCGAAACGCCGGCACTTTGGTTGAAGTATGGATGGGTTCGTATCTGAAGTCATTTTTGGTCTGTTTGGTGATGTTGCACAGTCTGAATGATTTTCCGACGACATCGACGTACAGGAATCGTTGCTGGTGCCCGGGAGACGAGTTCTGGGAGAAACGCACAGCGGCCTCCATCTTGCCGTGGTAGGCTTCCGCCTTGATAGCCTATATCTTCATCGTGTCTGCCGCACAACTCCACGTCCCATGCTACAAATAGCCTTTTAGGTCAGAATTGTAGATACTTTATCGCCCTTTAAGAGCTGCATGACCATGATACAGGTTGCTCTAATACGACAAGATGAAGTCAAATCGCCCGTCCGGAAAAGGTTTAGTTCGTAATGGCAGGTCTCGAAGGCGGTGAATTGCGGCAGAACTTTTTTCGGAGGAAGTTCACTTTGTGACTTTTCCAACGATATAAAGTCTCGATTTTCCCGTGGAATATCAGCATGCCTCCCCTCTCTCTTTATTGACTTGATAGGTTGTCCTCGAAAACTGTGCTCAATTATACTCTGGAGATGCTAGTTGTCCATCATGTCCAGCAAACGACCTACACGCCGATCGACCGGCTCTAGCTACAGACCAACCTATGCACAGCCCGAGTCCTATCGCCCACGACAAGACCGAACCCGCCAGAAGAACCGTGTCGATCAAGATTTGGGTCACAACAAGCCCCAGGGCGCTTCACCGAGTCTGCCACCTGTTCGGTCTGCGGTCTCGAAAACAAAACACGAGCGAACTACGAACCCTTCAACAAGAATACACTCTCTGCGCAGGTTGTTGTCGTCGCCCGGAGAGCTGCCTGGCACCGTGCGACAAGAGAAGGAACGTGAATTAGCTGCTTTGCTCTTCGATCAGAAACGAGCTCGGGCCGCACAACATGCAAGAAGAAACCTCCAACGCTATCACTTTGTCCGCTTCATGGAGCGCAAGAAGGCAGAAAGATCACTGAAACAATTGCTTAGGCGGAGAGACTCTGCAGAATACAATGAGCCTGCCAACAAAAGCGAACTGGAAGAGTTGATACACGTGGCCCAGGTAGACATCAACTACACCAAGTACGCGCCGCTAGGGGAGAAGTACATAAGCTTGTATGTTGACGAGGCAAAGGGCAAAAAGAACAAGCCAAAGATCAGCAAGTCGGAGATGGAAGAATTAGACAGAGATCAGCAAGATGAGAAGCGCCATTTCGTCGACCACATGAGTAATATCGTCCGATCCGCCAACGGAGCTAAGCCACCGATGTGGTATGAAGTCGAGAAGCTGATGGAAGAAGGGGAGGCCAAGCTGGAAGCTCTACGCGAAGGCAAGCTGACCACCGGCAACCGTCTCCAGAAGGAGCTCGCCTCGCTCGGTGGGAAGGAGGAGGCCGAAATGCGGAGTGTAACTGGGAATCAACTGGAAGAGACGAAACCTTCGTGGCTTGACGACGATGGTATCATCGATCCGGCGGATCTGGACAGTGACCAGGATGGTGAAATGAGCGATGGTGGCTTTTTCGAGCGCTGAGTTTTGACCGGTATGCCAGGGTCCACGATTTTCCTTGACAGTACGATGTTACGATTCGAGATACCCATAGACCCACGTCGGTCGACGAATGCAAACTGCTCGGATACCATTACGAACATTGATGATGATCTCTCTCGCACAGAGGTAATGGCTGCACCTGAGCTCCGGCTTGTCAGCCCAGCAGTGCTTGTGACATGTTCCACAGCATTAAGATCTATGACAACGCATCATTGCCTGTATACCTGAGGTCGACGGCAACGATACTCAGGTGATGGCGATGTTGCGAACGATGGGAGTGCTGGCGTCTGAACCAAAACCTGTGCGTATCTGTGGCCTCCTTACCGATTGTTCCAGGGCAGAACCTCATTCGACCGTTACCTCGATCCCTCTCCGAAACTCTTCCTCCCCGACCATCACGTATTTACCTTCTCTCACCCAGCTGGAGGACTTACTCCTAGCTACTCGACCCGATTATCCCATTCCCCGAGGCAGGGTATAAACAACTCCCGCTTATGTTCCCAAAGCAGGCATCTGGTCGACCACCATCCATCGGAATACGTTCTTTCAGGGCTGTCAATACGTCGACTCCATCTTTTGCACCGCGTCTTCCGGACATACAGTACGTCAAAACCGGGGGAAATTTCGCTCCAACCCCGTGCGTGAAACCGATCAGCCAGTCGTCAAGTTTCGGTGAGGTTCATTCTGGTGACAGTGTCCCCGACCCGATATGCACCACCATCTGTCACTGGTTTCTGATCTATCTCCCTCACGCCTTTGAGGACGCCTTGTCATTACCGGCTGCGGCCTTTTAACAATCTTGTTTCCCTTTCTCAAGACCAACCACAGGGAAAGATGCTGGATCCCAAGGACCGACTGTCCCCAATCAAAAAGGTGAAGGCCGCGCTCGTCAGATCCGCCATCAAATCGCCCACGTCAGCATCCGACAAGATCAATCATGCGGGCGAGCGCGTCAGCGAGCTCAACTCGTGCATGGAGGACATCTACTTCGGCGACCCCAAGTCGCGCGAGAGCCTGAGCAGCAACCCGGGCGACACGGCGAAGCACCAAGCGGAGCGGAAACAGTGCACGACGGACAACTGGAAGGCGGAGATTGAACGGCGGATCATCGCGGAGTCCAAGATGGTGGACCACGCATACGCTGACCAGAACCCGTTCCGGAATCAAGCTTATGGCCATGGCGACGGTCAGAAATGAGAAAAAAGGAACCACTTGGAAGGGAGGGAGGCGAGAAGAACAAAAAATCCCCTGTGACATCAAAATGCTGGAGATATTGACACAGACGGGGTAGCGTCTACCCACCCAGCCAGGCCTCACAAAAGCGACAATTGCAGTACCATATATTTCGGGAGCAGAAGCGACGAGAAAAGGAGATAAAAGGCGCAAGGATTGACAGGTAAAAAGGAGCTCGCGCACACCTACTTTGTTCAAGGTCCACCAACAGCAGTTTTCTTTCTGGTCTTTCCTGCTTGCGTCGGGGTCTTTCTCATCGCTCACCCAACCGAACTTTGGAGGGAGTAGCCAGCCAGGATCTTCTTCTTCTTTGGGGGGCTAACCAGACTGAAAAGTGGGTGTGTCTCTCGAAACAGTAATAAGCACAGACGAAAAATAATAGTTTTTCTCTTATTTTATTTTTGTTTCTATTTTCTTTTTCTAGGGGTCGGTCGATTGATCTGTTTGTTACAGGGACGGTTCCTGCACGTTCTGTTCTCTCTCTCTCTCTCTCTGCATTCTTCTCTGTCTCCATCCATTCTTGGAGGGGGGTTATGGATTGATAGATAGATAGATAGTCAGATTGGCCCCCCCGTCTGTAATGTCAGGAGCAAATCAATCAATCAATCACTCAGCATCATCCCCAGCCGCCTACCTGACTCTCAAAGAGAAACAAGGATACAAATAATGTTCAACCATCCATCCACCTTGAGTGCCATCCCGTCTTTTGCCCGTCTTGTCCGTCTACATAGACAGACCCATGTGGTCCCCCCCTGAGTCACTTGAGCCTGCCACGTGACCACATGAGATCGATCATGGCGAAGACAGGTATTGATTATGTAGGTGCTCACGCATTCTTCCCCGTCAGTTAGGATGGTTATCTTGTTCCTCCGTACCTATGGATGGATCTAGGATGGATCTGCTTACAGTACTTGGTCTGGTTTTCCCGGTTCCACGACGGGAGGAGAGAAATGACCCTCAGCGTTGCCATTGTTGAACCGAAACCGTCGGAAGCCGGCCTTTTCATGAGCTGCCCTAGGCGGATTCACAGTCTCTCACGATTCAGAAATACTCTCACGGGAAAAAAGCACTCGGTCATCACCACATTGGATTCCCGTCTGATCTCGGCCACATTGCCGGCAATTTTCATGCTTCACAAAATTCGGATCGAGTTTCCACCCAGCACACGAGACCCGAAAGACCTCTCCCGGACGATTCTCTTCCGTCCTAGGAGCAGCGCGGGCACCAGACGCCACCGGCAGGCGGAGACACCATCTGTCCATTCCCCCTCTTGTATTACATGAGGACTCTTTTCCGAGCTCGCGAAACTCTGCAGTTCCGCGCAGAAAATCATAATGGTTTCGGCAGGACCTTATCCCAGCCCGCGTCGCTCAACCTAGAGCTTTTGGAGCACTCCCAGCACCGTAGCCTGCGAAAGGGTACCACGGCACTCCTCCTAGCAGAAGCGCAGCCTCTGTCAATCGGCGAGGCTCGCGTAATGACCCAATATTCCAGCCATTCTTCTCGTGCCAGCACAATTGCTTTTTTGCACGCGGTGCACCGACGTGCCGGCTGCTGCTTAAGCGCTCTTAGCTGGCTCAACACTGTTTCGGGCGTGTTTGGGGGCATATAAGCGACAAAGTCGACGTCGCCCGTTGGGTCGTACCTGGAGAGTTGGCGAAGAGCTAATTCGGTGAGTGTTGGGACTTGAGGGAAGTCCTGGGGGAAATAATTGGCTTTCGCTATGACGCCGCTGTGCTGCCTGCAGAGTTTAAGATTTCCTGCCCGTATCGAGATTACAGACCAGTCCGTCGTCACTCCATCGGAGCTGAGCCAGGGATTCGGATTCAGCATTAGCTTTTCCAAGGCGTGGTCAGTGACAAGGTCGAGGATCTCCGTGGGCAGCTCCGACAATTGATTTCCCGCAATGTTCAGTGACTTGAGGTTGACCAATTCCCCTATTGCACTCGGGATATATGTGAGATTGTTGTTGCGGAGAGACAAGACGCGGAGGTTTTGAAGGCTGAAGATGGGACTTGGTACTCTGGTAAAAGAGTTGTTGCCCAGGAAGAGTCGTAGTTCGGGTTCAAGATTAGTACCAATGTGCAGCATACCTGGAGTGAGCTCGTCTTGTTTGCTGAGTGTTTGCAGTGATGTGATGTCGGCAGGTAAACTCGATAGAGCCAGGGATCTAAATCTTTGTCAGCACCACGGATTCCTCTGGCTTTGTAGACCCGGGCCACGTACGACAAATCCACATCCTCTTTCCCATGGTCGAGGCACTGCTTGATAATCTCGCAAACCACCTCGTGCTCCTTGGGAATCTGAATCATCGCTCCGGAGGCGTGCTTCCTTCGCGGTTGGATGTGATCGCCTTCCTCCAGCCCGAATGTGAAAGGCCCCGCTTGAACATTGTTGTCTTTGTCCTCTCGCACATCCCTCAGAAACTCCTCCTCGATCGTGACTGAATCACTCGAGAGGGGCTCCTCGCTCTCACTGCCCATGAAGATGCCCGAGTCAAAATTCCTCCTGAACTGGCGCTTCTCCCTCAAGCCCGTCCTCGTTCCAGGCTCAGCCGGGTGGCGATCCCACCACGACCCCCTGAAGGTGCGTTTCTTCCTCTTGCCCGAGACGTAGTTCTCGGCGCCGGGGGCCGTCTCGTCGCTAGAGAACAGAGCAGGGTCACTGGACACGGCAGCGGGTTCGTAGTCGTGGTCGGAGTACGTCCTTTTTCGGACCAGAGGGGGAGCGAGTCGAGAGTGAGCGTGAATGTCTGTTGCTCGGGTGGACCGCGAGAGAGGAGGGAGGTCAGGTTCGTCCATTTTAAAATGTTGTGTGACGTTGCTGGAACTTCAGTGTGCGAAACGAGGGGTCGGCGAGTGAGAGACTCCGTCACAGAAGATGTAGTACTTTGAAGGCAAATGACATTTCCAGTCACAACGCCTGAGTAACGATGCAGAAGACAAACCGGAAAGTTCCAAATTACCAGTTGGCAGGTTAGTTTGACGTTGGTGGGCAAGACATGGTTGGTGACACGAGAGGATGAATCCACGTGTTGGAGCAAACAACGCGTCGGATTATGACGCGCATGGGGAAAGAACTCGCGTGTCGGGCTGTCAGCCAATGGGGAGCGAGATGGCCTCATCGGGTTAGTCATGTCTTCTACCAGTACTTTTATGACGTTCATCTATTACGCCCTCCTGGCAGCAGGGTCCCGTATATCGAATGCTTTCTATTCGATTGATGTAATCAATGTATCCCGCGCCACACAAGTATATCCTCTAAGGCGTATCAAGCCGGCTCTACCATCTACAACTTGGCTCTGGGTTGAGGCGCCAAGTTTTCATCTTTGGCGAATTGGTAGTAGTACTGCAGACTTCCGGGATTGGCCAATGTCCCTGACGGCTTCACGACCTTGCCCGAGACGATCTGCTTGACCGGGAGTTCTACCTTTTTTGCATTAATTGTGGTCTGCCGACTCGAAAAAAATAATAGGTCAGCACTGTCTGAGCAAGAACGATCTCAGTTTCTGGGAAGGACTGTTGCTTTGCCCCAACTTACCGGGATTTCTGGCGTTTCGAACACATAGCGGGGGACATGGCGCGGCGAGAGCTCTCGGCGAATCACCGCCTTCACTTCCCTCACCAGGTCAGCCGTGAAGCGCTGGCCGGGCTTCATGAGCAGGAAGAGCATTACGCTCTCATCGTCATCCTGAGGCCGCCGCTGCCCGACGCAGATACTGTCAGCCACGGTCTCGGAAAAGAATGTGTCGATCACCCCATAGATGTCCGCACTGCCAAAACGCACGCCGCTGGGATTCAAGACGCCGTCGGCGCGACCAAAGTAAAGCACCTGCTTGGTCACAGGGTGAATCATGACGAAATCGCCGTGCGTCCAGCAGCCGTCGTATTTCTCGAAGTAGCTGCTGAAATACCGCTTCTCGCCATCCGCGCCCCAGAGCTTGACGGGCATCGTAGGAAAGGCTTCGGTGCAGACGAGTTCACCAGGGACACCGTCAGGGACGGGTCGTCCTTTCACACCGCGTCCGCCTTCTATCGAGGAGTCGTAGACACTGACGGCCATGGCGAGGGCCACGCATTGGCAACCACCCACGTACACGGGGAGGAGAGGGTTCGCGGTGCCGAACGCGGCGGCAATGTCTGTACCGCCGGAGACGTTGCACAACTGAACCGAGGATGGGAAGCCGACATCGTAGAACCATTCGAACAGAGCGTCAGACAAGACCATACCCGTGCTAGTGACAATCTGCAAGTGTCCAAGGTCCGCAATGCGCCTTGGACTAATATTTTTCATCTGCAGGGTCTGTAGATAGCGAGGCGAGATTCCCAAGTGGGTGATTTTCTGCTGGTTCACAATGCGGATCAAGGCTGCCGCGTCCGGGATGAATGGACTGCCATCGTACATGATGAGTCTGGCGCCCGTCAACATCAATTGCACGGAACTCATGTACATCATCCACCCGGTGGTTGTGTATTGTAGTTGTGTTGATGTCGAGTCCACCTGGCGGTGTAAAGTCGATTCCTTGTGGCCGCTTAGTACCACGCCGCCGACAGAGTGCACGATCGCTTTCGGCAGCCCAGTAGTGCCTGAAGAGTAGACGATGATCATGGGATCGCCAAAATTCACCTGTTCAAACTCTAACGCGGACGAGTGTCCCGCCGCGGAAATGAAGGCATTCCAGGGGCGACAATTTGGCACGCAGGAGACATCAGCAGGCGCATCTTGGAACCTCGCCTGGGCTATGATGCCTTGGAAGCCCCTGACATCCTTCATCGCTCGCCCAAGATCTCTCATTTTCGGTCTCAGATCGGTCCGCTTGCCGTTGTAGACCGCCCAGTCATCCATAAATATCAGCTTCGGCTCGATTTGCACCAGCCGTTCGAGAAGAGCCTTGGTCCCCATGTCGGTGCTCGAGCTTGAGAAGATCCCTCCGAGTGCAGTAACGGCGAGGAAGACGGTCAAGGTATCCAATGAATTGCTGGCGACCAGGGCGACCCGATCGCCTCTCCGAATCCCGTGCGCTCTCATCGCTTGCGACAAGTGGCCGACTCGGTGTCGAAGTTCTTTCCAGGTCACCTGCCTGATAGCTTCGGTCGAGTGCCACCCTTCCCTGACCTCGGTGCAGGCAATCTTATCGTCTTCCTTTCCCGATCTGGGTGTCGCGCGGCCGTCTTCATCCCCAAAGAAGAGGACGTTTTCGGCGAAGTTGATCTTGACACCTGGAAACCATTTCGGAACCGTGTCGATCCTGGCTTTCTCGTCGACGACGGGATTTGGCACCTTGCCCGAGTAGACAATGGGGAAGTAGTCGAGCGCGAACCGCCAAAACTCGGAGCGGTGCTTGATTGACCATTGGTAGAGCGAGGCGTAGTCCTGGCATGTAATGAGTATCCGCCTGCATGGAAAAAGCCTTCTACAGACAGAGGCCGTACCTTGAACATCCTGCCTGTTTCTCTTTCAGCCTTCCTCATGAATTTGTACATATGAGTGCTCTTTGGATCTGGATGCTCCCACAGCTTCCGTGGAATGGAATGTTCCGAAGCCATGCTGGTGCGTGCCGGGGGAATTATCCAGCTCTGGAGATCTAGATGTGTTCAAGTGTCACGTTCCGGACTCAGAGGATGAGTGTTGCGTATACGACGTCGAGATTATCCCCACCGAGACGACGGCGTGGACGTATCGAACTTGTTGCTGTTGAATTATCGTCGACCTAGGTACAAATAGTACTTGGCGACCGGGTATGGCCAGGCATTTCTCCCCACGGTTCCGGAAATGTCAGAGCATGTGATGTGATGGAAACGCATCCGAGCCCACCTTGGATGGGTTTCCAGAAACCAGGCGGGACTTTCTGAATGAGCACCCCGAATGTGAGTGACAGCGACGGGCCGATGGGAGTGAGAGGATGTGGGGGCCAAGTCGGAAAAGCCCCTGCGGTGTTTTGATTGGCAACGGAGTCGCTGATAGATAGATGGATACTTCACATCATATAGCGCCCTCGTAGGGTTAATGGACACAGTTCAGGCTGTGCCTAGTTGTTGTGCCGGACCGTAGCTTGAGAATCGGCACGGAGAGATGTTGACGGTGTAAGAAGCTGGAGAAACGAGCCTGAGAACAGTGACCGGGGCTCATTAGGTTATATATACCTCGCTAACCCGAAACAGACTAGTTTTGAGTGTCAGTTCCGCTTTTCGACACCCCGAGACCCATAATGACACATGTTCAGCCTCGCCACTCTCCCTGTGCCATCTTGATTTTTGAAACCGTCATCTTCATGGGCATTCTATTCGACAAAGCAAGTGAATCTTCTCCTGCTGCCACTCCACTCCTGGTCTGCACGGTTCCATTTCGCTCTGGACTGCCTGACCGCTCATGTGCCAAATACGGGAGGAAACCACTCAACCAGTCCCAATCTTAACAAGTTCGTCAGCTGGAGCGTAAGGGCGACCTAGCTAGTCAGTACTGCTTTCCAGGCTTGCGAGACAAATAGTCTTGGGCTCTCTAGGGAATTGGTTTAGAACTCACTATATTCCATTGATAAGGCAAATCAATGGATTGTTCTCGCCGGCTGGGTAGAGCAGCGCAGCTCCCACGAACTCTACATCACGGGAGCATGCTCTGCGTAGATGGCCCAGCCCTCGCGGTAGGTTCTTCTCAGCTGGTTCAGGAGAATCTTCAAAGTCGTCATCATGTAGCTGGTCCATGCCCGCACCGACATGCCTGGTTTGGGGTGTGCTGAGTCTCGAGCGGAGATGGGTTGGTAATGGGGAATCTGCTCTTGAGGGTGGCCCGGGTCATGAGAACCCAGCACCTACAATTGATTGCAAGTGAGCCGAGGACGCCAGAGACGAAACATCTATACAAAATAGGGCTCCCAGCATCAAGAGCGAGTTCTAGCAAATATCGTTCACCGAGAAGCCATCCACCCGTCGTATGATCAAGCCATATATTCCTGACATCCATCCATGTGGCAGCCAAGGAAACGGAGCCTGGGAACTAGGGGGTCTATTCATTCCCGAATTTGGTCGTTCTCACCACAAGAGCTGCCGAACGGGCCGAATGATGGACTGGCTACGCGGTGACGAAGACAGGTAGGCGGAAACGAGTTGCCAGGGACTCAGAGGAGATCTACTATGGGAACCTCGCGTAGCGAAACCTTGGCATCATGATTTTGAAGATCTGAAATCCGGGTTTGTGTGAACTAGAATTCTTTGTTTGTTTGTTTTTTGCGCCACAATGCCAAAACTACCTCGGATGGGGCAGGCTATCTTTCTCTGGTCCGTCTCATACACCACCCATCTCTCCAGTCTTTTTTCATGCCATTACATCGTCCAACCAATCAAACTCGATGGCATGCAGCAGCATGGCGTTGCCCTTCTGGCAGTGCATCTCCGCGGCGTCGTCCTCGGTGGTGAGACGGAACACGTTCTTGGGGTTGGGGAGCTTGTCGAAGAAGTCGCGCGCGAGCCGGGTCTGGTGCTCGCCCTCGGCGGCGGCCTGGACGACCAGCAGCGGACAGGTGATCTGGTCCTCCAGCCCGTACAGCTGGAACTTCTCCCAGATGGCCTCCAGCTTGTCGAGGTCCTGCACGTCGTGGTCCAGGCCGTACTTGGGCATGTGCTCGAACAGCGCGTACCGGGCCGCGTGGTTGTACTGGCCGTCCTTCACGTTGCGAATCGCGGCGATCCGACTACCCGCCAGGGCTAGCATGCTCGGCACCAGCCCGCTGGCGATGCAGGCCGCGATGCGCTTCTCGAACGCCACCGCCCGCGGTCCGAAGTAACCTCCCATGCTGTATGCGATCAGGGCGATACGCTGGGGATCCACCTCCGGCCGGGTCAGGGCGTAGTCGACCACGGCGGCTACGGGCACCTCCCAGTCGTGGCGGTAGGTGAGGCTGCGGTCACGCATGAACGTGCCTGTCTGGCCGGGGCCCTCGAAGATGAGGGCGTTGTAGCCACGACGCAGGGCGGCCGCCCCGCCGCCCGAGAAGTAGATCTGCTCGGAGCTGCCGTCGGCGCCCATCTGGATGAGCACCGTGGGCCGCCGCCGCGAGGACTTGTCGTCGCAGCGGAGGAAGTACCCAAAGAGGGTCTTCTTCTTGCCGCCGTCGTCATAGGGAATGGCGAGCGGCTCGAAGGGTGGGTCGAACAGTTTTCCCGCAGATTGGAAGCAGCCCGTGTGCTTCCAGTAGAGCTCGGCCTTGCGAGGGTCCTTGTCGGGCACGAAGAAGAAGGCCGCTTGGTAGTACGTGGTGGCGCGCAGCCAGGCCTCGCGCGCGCTGACTGTATGGCCGCCCTTCATGGCGTTCTCGGCATAGGCCTCGACGCGGCGCGCGGTGCTGGTCCACGCCTGGATCCAGCTCTCCGGGTCGCCGTCGGTGATGCGTGCTGCCGTCTCGAAGCACTCGGCGATCTCAGCTCCCGAGTAGGTGGCCAGGCCCAGGAACTTCTCGAAGTTGTAGTCGAAGTAGCCGTCCTTGAAGTAGCGGGTCGAGCTCCGACCAGACGAGAACACATGGTTCTTGCCGATCTCGACGGGTGCGTCTTCGGGCATGTTGAGGGACTTTTTTCAGCGGTGGATTCAATCACCGTGTCCGGACTCTGGGTGAGGCTTGCCTAGTAGTTCGGTATGGGGTTGAGGACTATGTCTTGTCGATGTGAACCTGTCCCAAGTCACCCATTTATGTCGTCGATGGACTTGTAGTCCATCGAGCTCGGGCCCGAGGTAGGAGACCCCAGTGGCAACTCCGGACCATTGTACCCCGGACGAAATACAAATCGTGTTCCTGGGCGGCTTGACAAAAGCGTCTCCGCAATTTGTGTCTTGTTTGTGGAGTGACGTTCCGACTTCCTACCGAGCATTCGGCCCGAATATCAATATGGCGGAGAGGGAAGCGTCACGAGCGAAGATAGGCTCCACATTATTCAAAAGCACTTTGAGGGAGACGGATGTGGCCTTGGCTTAACAGAGCACATGATCGATTCATATTGATGTCGATAAGGCGGCCACTGTGGTATGTGCGTTCTTCTCTAGCCAGCGGTTCTATGGCATATTTACAGACGACAAGAGTCTTGATGATTAGTGCAATACCCAGCTTTGGTGTGCTATCTAATATGGCTTTGATCCTACGCTTTGTATATGGCGTGGAGGGTAATAGTGACACCGTTTTCCACATTCGTCAACGTGCCACTGTCTCCGCACCTTCTGTATATCAAGCAGTATTCACAAGTTGATTCTCACTGCACAAGCAGAAAGAGTGCTTTGGTCTGGATGATTCAAGCCGTGGTCGACTTTGGCAAGCATTCGACCTCGACGACGCGCTCTTCCTTTTCTTCGTGTTCCACCCTCGGGTCCATCACTTTGGTGTCCTCCACGACCGATCCGTCATCCCACGCCTCGGCGACGCCCAGTCCCTTGGGAGGGAAAGCGAACGACAGGCAGCAGAAGATCAAGGTCGCGATGGCCAAGTTGACAATGTAGGACATGTCGTACATCCGCGTCCATCCCGGTGCGATGGCCGTGTGGTTGACGGAAGCGGCAAATCCGGCTAAAGAAAAGGGGCGTAGTTAGTCAGTCAGTGACCATGACCTTGATGTGGCAGGAAAGTCGGATTGAATAGCAAAGAAAACTCACGTAAGTCAAAGACGAAGCTCATGATGAAAGCCACGTAGGCCCGCCAGTTGACGCCAAAGGTGTACCAATAAATGCCATCCTGTTTGTAGATGTCCGGTATGACCCACTTGCGCCTCCGGATGATCCAGTAGTCTGCAGCTAAGATGCCAGTCATCGGGGCGACAAAGACTGTGCCTCACATCAGCTCCATGCTCTCCGATATGTCCTTGTAACTTGGGAATACACACCGCCAAAGGAAGCCAGAACCGTCAAGAACGTGCTGGACCTGTTCACAAGTCTCCAGGGTTGGATGACAATGCCGATGATAGTAAGAAGATAGCTGCCACGCCGAGTCGTGATGTATTTGGGGAACAATCCTGCACAGTCCATCCCGGCGCAGCTGATTTTGCCCATGAGATTGTTCTAGCGGGAGATAGAGTGGTCAGCAGATGGACTGTCGTACGCGAGATACCGCGCTGGCAAACACTGACCATGATAATCGCACAGAAGAGCCCCAGTCCCGCGAAGAAAGTGGCTGCTCTGCACGCCGCCGTATACTGCGTCTCCTGCACGTAGAGGAGCAGACCCAGGGGATTCCATTCCACGACCTGATAGCGGGAGTAGACGGCGCTGGTGCCGAGAATGCCAAAAATGGGCCCGATGCAGCCAAAGGCGGGCGCAAAGACCAGCATGGGGATGGTCGCCGAGTTCTTGGTCACAGCGAACCGCGTCCAGTCCGAAATACGGCTGGAGAAGGCGGTGGACGACCCCGCGGCGCTGGAGATGGCGTAGAGCATGGCAAAGGACTTGTCGGTAGACGAAAGATGGATCTTGCCAGCCAGTAGATTGCCCACCGTGCCGCCGTTGGCGTTGATCGCCCAGCCGAGCAGGCCCAGGAACACGACTGCGATGATGAGCGCCGCGGGCCAGACCAGGTGCTTGAGTTTGGAAGGGTGGATCATCAACAAGATCAAAAAGACGACAAAGTAGATGACGAAACCGATCAGGGCCTGGGAGGTAATCCCCGCGCTTTGACGCTCTTTAGCATGGACATCTGGGTGTGGACGGGGAACATCCACCTTTCTGGAAGCGTGTTCTTCCAATTCATAAAGTGTGGCGACAGTGCATTGATGAAGATCGTGGCCGCGAGCCCTCCAAAGTACGCATGGATGCCGAACTGGTCGATCAGTCAGTCAGCTGCGTTGCTGCGAGACAGGCCGAGATATATAAACCTACAAAGACCACGTTTTCCAATACCAGAAGGAGCACGGGGATGTAAGAACCGTAGAGTCCGAACGTCACTCTCGCCAAAGCGGTATATCTAGGGTCACAACCACAGTCAAAATGCCTTAGACCGGGAATCCAAGGGATGTAACATACCCTACGTGCATAGCTGCCCCCGGATGGCCACAGAGGAAAGCAAAGACGCCCACGAAGAGCGATCCGATCACGCAACAGGCAATACCCTCCCCAGCACTCAGACCCAGGGCAACAACACTCCCGCCGTAAGCCCACGAGGTGACACTCAAGGAGGCGATGGACCAGTACGAGATGTAGTGGACGGCCGTATAGCGTCGTTGCTCCAGCGGCACGGGGAAGACGTCTCGGTTGCCCCATCTTGTGGGCGGTCGGTCCGAGTAGACCTCTCCGTCATGCTTGACTTCGAGACGATGTAACAGGGTCTTGATTGAAGAAGACGACATGTTGTTCTGAAAGGGGCTCTAGAGGGAAAGAATGGACAGTGTCTTGGGAGTGAGTGACGGGCTGCTGGCAAGGAGAAAGGGCGGTCGTCTTTTTATTAGTATCTTATGAGGGTGCTAGGATGCTGGAATCGCCATGGTCCCATCCCATTCGCACTCGCTTCTGCGGGCCCCCGGATTTCGCATGTGAGCTGAATAGTCTGGAACATGCATGCATGCATAGCTAGATCCACAATCTCAGCGCGGTAGACTGCGACTGTCCCGCTCCAGCTCTTCAGGAAGTCTGCATTGGTTCGTGACTGGCGACGAGCAGCGAGCGGGCCAAGAGATTCGGGGTGGTCATCAAGCTGGGGTCATTCGGCCCGAATGCTTCTGAATGCTTCGACCTTGACACCTCGGATACACTGCACCACTACTATCAGCAGCTATTAGCGGACCTACCATTGTAATTTGAGCCGCTACGGCCGGCCAAGCACAGTGGTAGCACGACCTGACCGTGAAGTGTACGGAGATTCGGCTGTTAACTCCAATCTCCTGGCCGAGTCGACTGACTATTTTGCACTTGTCGAGAGATCAGCATAGGTAGCTCTCTGTGGGAATGCAAAGCTTCATAGCAGTCAGCTAACCACATCGCCCTACCACGGATAGATGCTCTTCCCACCGTTCTCAGAATGATATGACTGCAGCCGGCACGCCAAGTCATAGTTCATGATCAAGTGGAGATGTATTCTAAGCGTTGTGACTGATCGCGCCCTCTATCCTTGTACCCAAGGGACTATCGACGAGTGTATGTTTCCTCCCAGCCCAGCATCGAAGTGGCCACCACGCCGCCAGATGGCTCTAGAGACGAGAAGCTATCTCTTTGACGTGCTCATAGCCTGTCTCGCCTTTGTGGACGACCCCACCCACCTCGAGCGGCAAAGCGTCGATCAACACAAAAAGCATTCTGTTCCAGGTACTCCCGGGGTTTCGCCACTGATGTAAAGTACCTCGCTGAACGCAGACATCTCCTCGCTTCAATGTAACAATCTGCCCAGAATCCATGATCAACTCCATTTCGCCCTCGATCACAACACCATAGTCAAGGCTCTGGGTGCGATGCATGGCCGAGGAGGAGCCTGGGGAGCGGTCAACCATCCTCAGCACGGTGCCGTTGCGTAGAGATAGAGACATGACAGTCTTTTCTTTCTTCAGATTGTCGTCGTTCTTGATATCTATGGGGAAGGTGCTTGTCGACCACATTTCGTTGTACCTCACGATGTCGTTGTCAATCTTCCGCCATGACCCTTCGTCGACAACCTCGACAATACCCTTGCCGTCGACATTGTGTCCAGTAATGAACCGCAGAGGCTTTCTGATGGTGTTCGTATCCGCCATGATTTTAGACCGTGTCTTTGAGTCTGTGGGTTGGCTAAGTATATAAGTCCAGGATAAGTGTCAATATTGAGGATAAGATCGTAGATTCGGTTGCTGGAGCCAGGAATTATATATGAATTCAAAGGAGAACCCCTTTTTTGGGCAAGGTGGATCTGGAGCTCATAGAATTCACCGACCTGTAGCTGTTCTTCGGACCGATGGCTGTCCAAGCACGGTGGATCCCGACCTGAGTTTGTAGTCGGTCCTACGCAGGCATTGACACTATGATAAGTTGAAATCCAGATTGAAGAGTTCTTCGTACGGCAGTATCGGCTGTTGAAAGCTGTCCAGACTCACCTCCCACCAGTCCAGGCCGTCGTGGTTTGGAGGCTGCAGAGTCGGTGTCCGCATGCGATCCCAACTGGCCGTCATTTGTGGAGCTATAGAAGCGAGATAATTAGCTTGATCCAGACCTACCGAAGGTAATGGACCCTCTGGTCTTGCGAATTGAGACGGTGGGTTTAATGATGAGCTTGAGTCTTCGTCCATCAATTGAGACAAGTCATCTGGACATGGCTGTCTTTCTGGTGCTTGAGCAGGCGGAGAAAAAGCGACTCTGTCTGGTCTTAACCGCCTTAGCGTATAATCCAGGACAGAGTCGGCAAGTGGCTCGGCCAATTGACCAACATCTCGTGGTTCGCCGGCGACTTCATCGAGTTCGCTGAGGTGCGCTTGCAGTTCGGTGGAACCGGCCAGGCCTTCTCTCGTCGAAGCAAGACGTCTCGACATCTGAGCTCCGTAGAGCATATTGATTCTGACCCACTTGTAGATTGTGTCAATGTCAAGACTGACCTAACTTACATCCTACTCACCAGTCTCTTCAAGTTCGTCCAATAAATTTTCATTGACTTGAGCAACTTCAGGCTGGCCATCAAGTTGGCTCTAGCGGGGACTGCGAGGGTTGCATCTCTGGAGGAGAGAAAGGCAACATGAATTGAAGCTGAAACATACATACAGTACCCCACGAAGGACGCTATTTGGGCTGGGTCCCAGTCAAGAGCCAGGATCTGTATCACCATCAGCACCAGGATATGTGGTGGAGAGGCCGCTGACTCGCAGAGGTCCATCTTTGAGTGCGACTCACATCTGCACCCAGCTCGGAGATGCGCTGGGCGCTCTTTAGGGCAATTCGGGCACTGAGGGCGGTTGCCTCTGATGGAATTGCCCTGTCGAGACGGATACCACTGAATTTCGGGACCAAGGACGAATGCAGGACAAGACGGCACTGGTGATAAAGTGCATGGACAAACGTGTACACAGGCTGCTGAAGGACCACCAGCTGCTCGTACAGATTTCGCTTTGAGTATTTCAATGATTCGGGGAGTTGCGAATACCACGTGGACAGTCGGCCCTCTAACTCAAAAAGTTCTGCCAGCCAGTCTCTGCCAGAGATGCGATCCGTGACGCGGACAAGATTGCGTATCCTGACCCTGCATTTCCTTCAGAAGAAGGCACGCACATAGAGGGCATGGAACACGTACCAATAAAAGATCAGAGTCATGAGCTCAGCCATGATACTGGGAGCAGCATGTTTCTCGCTCGCAAATGTTGAGTGCTGCTGTAGAATGCTGGACAGATTTTCCAGAGGCTGCTGGACAGCGTCGTGAAAGGAATGCTCAGCTATGGGAAGCGACAAGTTCAAGACCCGGTCGTTGTAGGTAGTTCCAACAACCGAGTGGTCAGAATTGATGCACTGTGTAAACCAGACGGCCCAAAAACAACGACGCACTGCCTCCTCCTCCAGCCAGGTTGGACTTGGCCCAGATGAGGGGCTCCTCACGGAGGCGGCCAGTGGCTCTGATGAATCCAGGCCAAGGGTACATGCTGCTTTGTATGCAATACCTGATATGTAAAGTCCACCTCAGAAAGTCCTCTGTACTGAGCAAGTGAAGGAAGCACATACCGGAGAACATGGTATTTCTCTGGGACTCTCCAGCCGAGAACCAATATAATGTAAGCATCTCACAAGTTTGGACACTCTCGAACGTGGGCTGGTCGATGTCCTGGAGAACTTCTTTCCCAGCACGAATAGCCCATTGTCTTCCCAGGGCTCTCAGATCGCCCAGTGGTTGGAGAAGGACTGCATTCTGCCGTGCAAGGGGCGAGTCGAGCGGCAAGAAGCTGCTAGTTCTCAGATTGCCGAAGCAGTCGAGCATGGGTCAGGTCTTACATTGTCGCCGTCGCGTAGACGGCTAGGAGGACATGTCGTGCCAGCCGCCCTTCCTCCCACGCCCGCGAAAACGTCGGTCTGTGGAACACTAGCGTCGAGTTGAACATGCAGGTGAAGTAGACGTCCTGCAAAAACTTCTCCTGCGACCTGGATAGTGGAAGGATAGAATCACAGCGCAGTTCTGCAGCAGCACCCGCGCTGTGGTCCGCGGACTGGGACGCCGGGGTGGCGGAGCTGGGTTTGGGGACCGATGGGTGACCGTTTCTCGGAGACCGGTCGCTGGCGTGGTGGTGCTCCAGCTTGCGCTTCTTCGGCTGAGCACGGAAGGCGGCGAGGACTTTGCGATCTGGAGGCGCAGGGAACTCGCAGACCGCGCTGAGCCTGAGACATCGGGCACAGGTTGGGAGTTCTCGAGAGCATCTCAACTTGAGAAAGCAGGTGTCAGTTACAAGCAATGAATCTCGGCAACCGGGGTTTGTGGGCGTGATCTGTGGCTGGACGTTCCAGGATACCTTTTGTTCTCGACAACGGCAGCAGGCTGTCCTTGCAAGTTCAGCCATTGTGGTGCGGGCAAACAGTGCTGGTGATGAAGGAGGAGTAGGCCAGGCATAGGGGATGGTCCTCTAGTATTCTCAAGGCAGCTCAGAAGACGACTTTCCCAAAAGTGTTCAATCCAATAGCTGTAATCAGTTCAAAGGCAGGCTCTCGAAAACTCGTGGGGGTCGTCCTTGAAGAGTGAACACACACGACGGTGTCACACAGGTGACCATGATGTCTGGCCTCGGATGCCCACAGCTCGACCCCGGATAATCCATACAAGGCAAACGCGGCAAACCGAGAAAACATGCGACGGTCCGAACGAGGACACGTGACAGCGGAAGTGGCCCAGCCGACCATGTCTCCGAGTACAAGTCTTGTGGTCTTTCACCTATAGCCTGTAGGCAGTACGAGGTCGACCGCATTGCCGTGAATGCTGCTATTATGTGTGTACGAGGTAGTAATATGTCTGACCTTCACCGAGAAGCTGTCGATGTGAAAGGGGAAAAGAAGGATTGAGGGTAGTGGCACTCAAGCCACCAGCCACCGGCACCCAGTATCCATACGCCCGCCCAGCGCCACGATACCGCCATCAATAATTCTCCATCCCCTCATGGCCACCACCATCTACTCCCTGTCACCCACCTTTTGCGCCCTCCTGCGGGCAAAAAGCCAGAAAACGCCTCTCCGTCCCCATTATATTACCACTTGGTGCATATGCGCTCCACACGCGCACGATCTTCATTATTTTCACCACACAAGACGCGACCAGTTCAGTTGGCCGGCTCTCTCTTGAGACACGTCGATAATGTCAATAAGAGATAGACAGACAGACAGCAATACCACATGTACCAGTGGAGTTAGCCCTGACTGACTGATTAATAGCTTGTCGATCTGTGCCTGACTGACTGCCCTGTTCCCCCCTTTCGGCCCCCGTCTGTCCTCCACAGTATAATAATTGTAATGAGCAGATCGCCCGCCCATCTTCCTGCCCCGGGATGTCACACCAGAACGCGTGACGTCGTAGCCAGCTCAGCTGTCTTCCATGGTGGCTGGATTATTGATTGAGACAAGACTTTTGCGCGAACTCGGGTACGTTGTCGATCACGGGGGATCGACTGAGCCGGGGAGGGCAAAGGAACTCTCATTGCTCATTGCGAATTCCTCATTTCCCCCCCTTTTCGCAATTCCGATTCCGTAGAGATAATCATCGGAACCACGCAAGCAAGCAAGCAGGCAAGCAAGCAAGACAACCCGTGTTTCTCGTAAACCTAGAGAGCCACGAGACAGTGAGACGCGACGACGACAGACTGGCGTTCCGTAACGTTTCTTGATTCAATTACAAGGCTGCGCTAACTGGCTATATGTGTACACATGGAGTTCGTGGGCCAAAAAAAAGCTTCCTAGAAGATTCACCACCATTTCGTAAAAGGGGACCAAAGACTCTCTTTGCATGCTTTCAAAGGTTGCGGGACTGGCAATTCACATCGTATCTGTCATCATCGTAGACCGACCCCTTCTTCCCCACCCGTGTTGCTCCCCCCTTATTGCGCGTCCCCGGATCCCAAGAACCATTCTCCTCTGGTCTCCATCCACCTGGTGTGCGAACAGCAAGAAGCCCATGATTGCCCCCAACCCTCATGCTTGGGAACCACAGTCCTGTACAATGGCCGATGGTCAAACTCATCTGCGCCCCGGGCGTGGATAGTGTAATCTCCCAATTTGCAACTTCGAGACGTGGGTATTCGTGAAAGTACCGGCTGCGGTACAATCAAACATGCCGACAATCAGTCCTCCGCAATGTGCCTCAAGCTCTCTCAGAGATGATGAAAGTGTTGTTGTTGTTATCCAGACAAGTAGTGTAAACGAGCATGCTGGTGCTCGCGACGTGAAACATTGACTCAGTCAAAACATGAAGGAAAGGAAACAATATCGACCGGATGCCGCACCATGCTCGGCATGTCGATTGATGTCAAGAGGCTCTTGGTTATAACGAGCCCAGGAAGACAGCAGCGGCACCCGCCAGAGCAGCCATTGCAAAGTTGATTTCTTGTGCGCTTGCGGCGCCGGTCGCCGAAGCAATAGGTGGCGAGATGCCGAGGGTGGAAGTAGCTGGGGCAGTCAATGTCGGTTTATTGATTGTGCTGGCAGCCGTTCCAGTTGAAGTGACGTTCCAGCCTGTTGGTGTGACATGGTAGCCTGTGGCACTGCTTGTCGACGTGGCGTTGGCATATGTGAGATACTTGGTAATGGTAAGAGTGGTTGAGAAAGAGGATGTTACTGTAATGGTGGTCTCTCCTGCCCAGTTTCCCGGAGGTAGATCAGCAAGAGCTGCTGGTGCCATCAACAGCGCGACTGCTGCGACAGCTGAGCTGATGCGCATCTTGCCTGAGGTTGGTCTCCGACGACCTTATCGTATCGAGGTGTGTGTGTGTGTGTGTGTGTGTGCGCGTAGAGCCGCACTTTGGTTCGTGAATGCGTCGCGCGACTTCTGATGGTCGCCACGAGATCTCGAGTATCGTATCAGATTCAAATGAGTGCTTAGTAGTGACCTGCCGTGGTCGGTCAATGTGCTGTGAAGATCCTTGAGAGGGTGTCGCGCAAGGCGAGCTGAGCGAGCGCTGCTCGAATGAAGGGGAATGAGTGTGATAGGAACTGAGAGGGAGCTCAGTGTCTCGGACGACAGCAATATGCTATCCTGAGGTTCTGCGACGGTGAAAGGAGAGGCTCAACCACCTGGACACGAGCTGGGTCGAACACGAGAGTATATGTGGCGGCCAAAAGCATATCTGATGGATGGCACGGGCATGGTGGAGCACTGGCCTGGCAGCGGTAGCATCGTCGCAGAGGTCGGGTAAATTGCGTGCGGTGGTGAATCGAATTAGGGTAAAGCGCTGGTGTCAACAGAGACCAGTCGGCAAGCGTTGAGTGGTGGTTTGGCTGATTTGAGTTGGGATGAGGGTTGGACGATCGCGGAGAAGTGGTGGATGAGAGGATAGCAAAGTGGATCGAGTGTAGGACGAGTTGATGAGACTGCGGCCCCTGAGTGGTTGTGCCTGGATGTACCTGGCTAGTCCCTGGGCCAGTGCCTGGGCGACTGCAGGCCTGCGGGGGCTCTGCTAGGCTCCTGCTAGGGCCTGTCCTCTGCTGCCAGCAAATGCCAGCCAATGCCAGCCAAGCCAAATTTCCCGAGGCCCCGCCTAAGAGCCCCTAAAGGACCGCCTAGAGGTGGGCACCGGCGGCAGGTTAGATTCATTCTAAAGCGGCCCATCTGCTGCTTTGTCTGCAAATATATGATGAAACAACGACCTCGACATCCACAATGCGCTCCGTCGCCCATTCGCTCACTTATCGTCTTTTCTCAGCCCCTGACATCAATGCTATCGAGCCAGTCTCTCAGTCTCACTGGCTGCGACGTGGGCTACTGCCGGATCGGCCCTGCACCGAATCTGGAGCGGCGTCTTCTGGTCGACTCACCCTTGACCATGTTTGTAGCCGCCGGTAGGCACTGTGCAATTTAACCTGGAGCCGGCCAGAGTGCGTTACCTGTGTTTGAGCTACCGCTGGTGTTGCCAGGAGCCCGTTTTCACCGCATGTTATCAGGGTCTCGCACCGCCGCAGATTACACAACCTCATCTGCAACCCTCCGCTCCGGACAACTGCCGATGACGATGCATGGTTGGTCGTGGGGAGTGCAGTTCGAGATTTGCGGTGTGCGCGAGGCCGCAGGCTAGGTCAAAGCAGCAACTGTGTGTCGCCCTGAGTACAACCAGGCTGGCTTTGTTCCTCCAAGCAGGAGCAAGCTGCCAACTTCGCTTGCGGTGGACTTCCAAGATGGAGACGGCAAATACACACCATACAGTACAAGTATCCAACTACAGACTTCCTTGGTAAGAGGGTGGGGTGGATGGTCGCTACTGCCGTTGCTCCGAGTAGGGGAACAATATGTTCTCTTTGAAAACGGCCCAGTCTCGACGGTGCGAGACCAAGCATGATCGGCTCTCGAGCACGCGGAGAAGGAAGACTTGACCTCTCTCGGCTTGTTCCCTCGTCCACGGCAAGTGTCCGATCAAGATTATCTGTCTCTGGCAGATAGGTTAGATCCAATGAACAATCTCAGGTCTGTATTCGGTTCTATCATTCCATCCCAGGATGGAATGATGCAGTATTCGGTGGAGGGATTCGGTGGTGATCTGCAAGACGACATGGTAGCAAATCTCGTCTGCTCTGGGGTAGAGCTTCATCGAGAACGGTCTCATTGCAATCCAACGACAGGCGATGCAAATCTGCAAGCTTTCACCCAATCGTCGACAGACGGGGCGAAAGACGGTGCGGTGTTTTTCCTCGCTTGTGTGTCCCAGCGACGAACTATCGACCAAAAGCGAGATGCACCACTTCTCGCGCTTCCTTCTGGGGAAGACGCTGAGGCCAGGACTCTCGCGATAAGGGATCCTCGCCCAGACTCGAGGGCATTCTCTTTTTTCCCTCTGCTTCGGCACGACATGTTTGGGTGAATATGAGGTCGCTCCTTAATCCCGAGGCATTTGCGTACCTGGTAGCCTTCTGAAACCCGCCTCTCGAAGGCGTGATTTATTGTGAAATGTGTCAAAGACAATGAGAGTTTGACGCCACAGTTTCCCCTCGCCCTCGACAACCCCCGAGGTCGAAATCCCCTTTTCCCGATTATTGCATCCCACACTACGAGGTAGAAGGCTCCCCGTCCTGCACCTCATATCGTAAGACCAAAAAAAATCTCCGAGGAACCACTCATGCTAAGTCGGAAAAAGCTAGGCAGGTGTCGAAGCGAAAAAAGGGGAGACCTCGTAGCTTTGCGTTTGTGCCCACTCTGCGACACCTCGGGCTCAAGCCTCTCAAGCCACAAGGGGGTTCCACCATTACGATAGGGGAGTTCGAGAGTCGAGGAAAGAAAACCTTGTGTGATATCTGTGGTGGCTGGGAAACCTTTTTTCTGGGGAAAGTCATGTCGTGCTGGCTCCTTTCCTCTCCCCTTTTCTGCAGCGTCGTGTCTAGCGAACAAAGAGTGATGGTGGAAAAAGCCGCGGCTGGTCGACCGGCAGATTCAACACGCAGAAACGATATGGGAAAGTCGAGCGACGAAGTCACGAGATCTTCGAACAGCAGGCCTAGCGGTCACGAAATACTATACCCTATCCGGCCATTTCATCTGCCCTGGAAGAATATGTAGTCATGGGAAGACAAAATTGAGGCCTCAAACTCGTCAAGAAGTGTGGAGTAACATTGACATTACCTGAGATCTATATATTGGATATTGGTGATATTAGGTCAAGTACTCCGTACTCGTAGTAAGTACCCCAATTGCGAGATGCTTATACATGGTATCTTGGGGGTATCATCGCGACGTGACAATCAGAACACTGCCCCTCTCCGTTCTGCACCGCTCCGTAAATTATTAGTTAGTACTATCATTCGTAACATCCTCCTGAGTCATAACGAGTGACCTGTCGCATTACCGAATTTGTTGGTTTTAGTGGATGATAGGGGGTGGAATATGTTGGTAAGTGGGAAAAGGTTGGGTATCGTGTTGGAGGTCCGGCAATGATCAGGGACCTCCGGCTTGACGTTGGGGGCTGAGTGGCCCCTTGTAGCATACGGGTGAGGAAGATATCCGTCGAATTTATCGAAAATTGGGCTGGTCCAGAGCGCTGGGCGGATCTGTTCCTCTGGCCGAATGCGCCGACATGGCCAGCCGTTTACACGGCGGCGGCGGGGTCGGCCGCCGGGGCAGTGACACCCTCGCCAGCGGCAGCAGCCTCAGCAGCTTTCTCTGTCTGAGGGGCAGTTCCTGGGGCGGCATTGACATCGCGGATGTGGATGCCCAGGCGCTCCATCTCGACGTTGCGCATGCCCCAGATGAGGAAGGCAGCGGTGACAGCTATGAGCGGGCATCGTCAGCGACTGCAGAATCTAAAAACCTGCTCGGAAGTGATAACTTACGCTTGATCAGGATATCCAAGATACCATAAGCGACGGCCTCAGAGTCGGGAGGGATGACGTTACCACCCTCGGAGACACCCCAGATGATGGGGTAGACGATCCACAGGGAGACGACCCAGGCAGAGCAGACAGTGTAGACGCGGAGGATATCTTGTCCAAGGGTGCGAGCATAAGCACGTCCCTCATAGATGATGGCGAAGCCGACAAACAGGAGAGCAACGGTGCCGAAGGTGAAGAAGCCTGTTAAGATCCTGAGTCAGCAACCCTGCAACCAATGCCAAGTCATGTCGTATTGGAATACATACCCCACTTGTATTCGCTGTGGACAAGAGCACCAACAAGCGCCATAATGACCCAGACCTCGCCCATGAGCAGGGTGTAGAGGAGAGTCGAGGTGGGAAGACCGCAAGTCAACAACAAGAGAGTGAACAAGAGAGGAACAGTGATGAAGTAGTCGATGTAGCGGACGTAGAAGATCTGGCGCATGTCGCCGTGAACGTTGGCGTCGCTGCGGACCCATTCAACCAAGATCGCGGTCCAGCCCAAGTTGGAACCCATGCAGAAGTACGAGATGGCAGGGATCAGAGTGAGCGCCGCGGCGATGTAGTAGAGCAGACGCTGGGATCGCTGCTTGAAGAAGGACAGGGCCATCAGGGCGATAGTGGAGACAGTCATGACCGAGCAGACAGTCCAGTACCAATCGCTGCCGGCGGCAGTGATATGGTTGTTGGTAGTCACCGTGTTGGTGAAACCATTGTGGCGGAAGACGTCGTTGCCCATCTTGGAAGAAAAGTGGTTGGCGCGGGTGGTTTGTCGCGGAGTCGATTAAAAGTGATGGAACTGGATGTGCAAAAGGACTGTTGGCCTCCTAGGTCGCGATTGTGCTGCTGATGGAAGTGAGAGAGGTTATGCTATTCCAGAGCGAAAGGGGGATTTAATAGATGAATGTCTCGTGCCTTTGGGATACGGACTCTCGCGGATAGCAGCATCGTGACGTCGATTCGCTTCGATCAGTCAACGGAGAACGTATACTGCATTGGAGAAAAAAAAACCAGTATTCCCGGAGATTCCTCGATGGTTCTCCATACCTTGACGCTGCCGTATCAGCCGGGTGCTGAGGGAATCTTCTGGCAGAATGTAAGCTGCCCCTGTAAGGTTTTCTCATCTGGGGAGGGTCATCTGCCCATCCAGCTGCAAGGCTCTGGGCGCCCTTTGTTTTCATATCCCAAACAGGTGACCGTCACCAAGCCACCCACGCATTAGCTCACCTTTCTGCTGGCATCGGAAGCTCCGCATCGCACGGTGACTGGACGCGGCGTTCAGAGCAGGTTAGCCCAAACGCCCGGGCTGCATTCGTGGTGGTCTGAGATTTGTTGAGGCTACCGTGACTGTCATTCGATGCTTCCGACAAACCCATTTCGCACTCGGATGTCGTCGGCTTCGACCCTTCGACAGCAAATGCAGGCTGATGCTTAGTGCAGACCGCCTTGCCGGGGATGAGGCCTGGGCTGGGCTCAATCAGGAGGTCGGACTTCCATTCCTGTGGCGAACCGGAGAAAATTGCGAAGACAGCTGGCGTTAGGCTTAACCGGCATTGGTGGGTGATCGTCCGATGTCAGCGAAAACGGCCCAAGCGTCCTCAGCAAGGCCATCTCACTACCTCGGACAAGAAAGGCCAGCGCCAACCAAGTCATCCTGCAGCAGTTTAGTCAGAGGGTTTGTGTCGGAAAAATGCTGGGAGCAAGGCTCTACCGCAAAAACGTTTGGAGTATATGACGCATGTGATTCGGCGGAGGTTCCCGGTGATTCCTCGATGATCGACGATGCTTGGCACTTAATATGCAACTTGTCACTGGATGAGGTCATAACAGCTGACTAAATTATCCCGGAGTCTAATCCGAAACATCCAATGCGGCAGACTTACCCAATATAGGTAGCGGGTCCTTTCTCCTTGCTGTTTTGTGTTGTCGTGGCTAAACATCAGAGGCGCCACAATGGCACGACGCTACAGGTAGGAAACGAAGACACAAAGGACTGGAACTCAGAGGAACCGGGTCGTGATTCTATCGAAAAATATGAGCTGGAGAGACCACATTTCATACATGTCCTCGCTGTCCATGGCCAACCCAGTTCTATATCCCTTTATCTGGCTGCGAGGACAAACATCAGCAACAATGCGACAAATACAGCGATGAGGGTGTGCAAGAGATCCAGGGGACGCTTTCCCCACTTGTCCAGATCGCTCACCACCCTCCTCCTGTGATTTCCCGGCGACCACGGCTTGACCATACCAAGATCACCGAGGATTTGTTCAGTCGTGATCTTGCTGCCAGCCAATACAATCGGCACGCCGGTTCCCGGGTGAGTGCTGGCACCAACAAAGTACACGCCCCCAATTGTCGCGTGTTTCGTTCCTGGCCTGAAGCTGAGCACATTGAAGAACGAGTGACTCAATCCAAGAATCGCCCCCCTGTCAAGATTGAATCTGTCTTTCCATGTGCTGGGTGTGTTGACAATCTCGTGCGCCACGTGGGATTCAAGATCGGCCCCTGTTCGGAGGCGAATCGTTTCAAGCACCGCATGCCGGGCTTTCGCAACCATCGCCTGCCAATCCTGTGCGCTGTGCGGGTTGAGGCCCCGGTCAGCCTCGCCCTCCAATAGGTGACCACACGGGACAAGCACTACCACGCTGTCTCGATCTTTGGGGGCGGCGCTTGGGTCGACACGCGAGGGCACATTGACGTAGAACGAGGGTTCCTTCGGAATCTGTTGTCGCTTAAAGATGTCGTCGAAGCTGTCTTGGTAGTCATCTGCCAGGAAAACATTGTGTGTATGGAGTTCAGGGACCACCTTGTCCATTGACCCTGAACGGCTCAGCCTGGGTTGTGCAAGGTTTTAGGAATAGTGAACTTACAGTAGAACGAGATGCTGGAACAGGAAGCCGGTTTCTTTGACAATTTCGATGCTTCATGAGAAGAAGGCAGCAACTCGTTGTAGGCGTAGACGAGATCGGCATTGACCAAGACAATGTCGGCGTTCACAACTTCTCCGGAGGCCAGCGTAACGCCCGTGGCACGTTGGGAATATCCATCGACATTGACCCGGGCAACAGGTGTTGACAATCTGTACTCGACCCCGAGGCGTTGCCCAACCCTGACCAAGGCGTCCAAGACTCCGTGAAATCCACCTCTGGGGTACCTGGGAGCTCATTAGGGGCCAGTCACGGAAATATTTCTGGGACTTGAGACCGACCATATGCCTTCCGCCAATTCGGTATACTGGAGCAAGCTGTAGGTGCCCGGTGCTTCAAATGGACTCATGCCCATATACATGCTCCCAAAAGTAAAAGCCCTCCTCAGTCGCTCCGTCAGAAAATATCGCGCTGCCCGATTCCAGATACTTTCGAACGGGTGGAGAGCCAGAAGGTAGGGCAAGAAGCTCGGACGAGCCATCGCCCATATTGTGGAGAAGTTCTTTCTCAGCACATGGACAACACTCGCCTCGTAGTGGACGTGGGCCTCCTTCATCCACGCGAGATATCTCTCGAACCCTTCCTTCCCCTCCCAACGCTCGATTGTCTTCTTCATTCTGGCAATATCCGTGGACAGCTCGATGCACTCGCCGTCGCCGAACCAGACGTTGTAGTTGGGCTCGCATTTGAGCAACTCGACCCCCTCGGCCTTGAGAGACGTGTCTAGGTCGGTAAAGGCTTCCTCGAACAGGTCGGGCAAGAGGAGGAGAGAAGGGCCCTGGTCGAATCGGTGGCCATCTTGGTATATCAAGCTGCAGCGTCCACCCGTATGGTCGTTCTTTTCAAGCACAGTTACTCGGAAACCAGCTTTGGCGAGCCTGGCAGCGCTGGCAATGCCCCCAGCGCCAGCGCCTGTAGTCTCGGAATCAGCAATTGACGAATAACGGCACAGCCGCAGTTACACAGTCTCACCTACGATGACAGCACTTTTTGGCTTGTTCATAACTCAGGACTTATCCTCATAGTAGAGACTTGGAGGTCGAATAGCAGGTAGAAATCGGGTACGAAGACATAGTCCAACACTGTTGGCGCACGGGCGTAGAGTCAATGACAACATGACTTTAGCTCCCAAGACATCAGCATGCCACGACTTCGGGGCGCATTCGGTCCCCGGGCAATATTGAGCTCGACAATCAGCTCCATTTGTATTGTGATCTCATTCAAGTGGTAAATAAGTCACAGGTCGTGGTTACAAAGAAATTGGCAAAGATGGATGCAGAGAGTGTCGACATGTGAGGTTCAAGACCTGGACCTGATCCCGACGCGCAGTCCCCGCACGCTAGTCACGGCATGAACAATCCCTCTCAAATGGGACCTACAGTGTGAAGCTGATCAGGAAGAGCTTCTCAGCACCTCTGGGATATGGACATGAAGGCCGAAAGCAATCAAGTAGAGCCTCCTCTATCACACGGCACCCTTCCTTCCCATCATTGTCTTCCATCCCACCCATATCCTCCTCGACTTTGGTACGCTAGATCGTCCCTTCTTGCCGCCGCCGGCAAAATCCAAAGGCCTGCCCTGTCGCATCCGCTCACGCATTACCCTACCTATTTCCATGTAGCTTTCGACGGCGACACGGATACCACCTCGCGCATAGTAGGGCAGCGCTTCGATGGCATCTCTGTTCTCAGCATAGATAGTGAATGCAACGTCGAGGATTCTCTGACGATGATGCGGAATTTCCTCGGCTCGAGATTCGGCTGAACGTTGCGCTGATTTATCAAGCCACTCGCTAGGAATGTAGCATCGTCCAACATCGGCGTCTGTTTTGACATCTCGGACAATGTTGACGTACTGCAGAGCCCGACCCATCTGCGCACCAGCATCGAGACACCTTTGTTTTGTTTCCAAGGAGCTTCCTTGATCTGGATTATGATAATAGACAAGATTCAAACAAAGCTCGCCAACCGTTCCTGCAACACAACTTGCGTATCTCTCAAGGTCGGCAAAGCTTTTGATTGGGGGATTCTGCGTCGATCCTGTATCGAAAAATTTCTGGTCAATCCGGAAACCATCGAGAAGCGAGTAGAGTGGCCCGGAGGGTAACTTGTCCGTGGGAAGGAGTCGCAGGATAGACTGCGCCTCGGGTGGGAATACATCGAGAGCCTGCTGCAACCTCTTCTCGTCCCTTTTTGGCGAGTAGGCAATGTCGAGGAAATCGGTGAAATGTTGCACCCATTGACTTGCCTCCGTTGCTGAGGGCGCATCGTCAATTAAATCATCAGCCACCCTGCAAAATGCATAGAGGAGTACTAAGTCGATTCTCAGGCGACCGGCAAAGACGCCTGAAGCCAGGTAGAATGATCGGCTTTTCTTAGCAAGAACCGGAAGTGCTTTGCGTAAACCCTGCAGACGCGCAGTGTCATATTTTGATGTATCCAGAAATAAAGCTTTGAGCATCAAGGTCGGGGCTGGGATGCCTGGGACACTAGGGAAGTGACCGGGAAAGGCGTCGAGGATCGCCACGGCATTGTCGAAGGCAGTCGCACCCCATACTACAAGGGTGTTTGTCAGAAGGAAGAAGACGGCTTCTTCCAGTTCTAGATGGGGCCATACTTGAATGCCGAGCTTCGTGCCTGACTCAATGCTCCAGGTGCCTCGGCGGAGAGCCAGTGTATCAACAATCCACAGATACAATGTTGGTGCAGCAATGGGGAGCCAGGTTGTTGTCCATGGCAAGGTGAGAAGTAGTTGGTAAGCAAATGTCCACAGCATCAACAATACCGGGCAGGCCCAGAGCAAAATGAGCCGCATGTACTGGCCTTCAGCGTGCCCTTCTCGCAGAAGCAGTGGAACGACCGAGCCTAGCCCAAAAACGAGCTGACCTGCTCGCTTCCAAGATGGCAGTGACTTGCCAACGGGGTCCAGGCAGTCGGCCTCATTATGCAGGTAGATTGCCGTGAGCACTGGCTTGCTGAGAAGGATTTGTAGACAAGTCGTCTGTTCCAGATCAGCCACTTTGACCGTACGCAAACAATGAGTAAGTGCTTACAATGTAAGTCTGAATGCTGAAGAAGAAGACCTCCTCGGCAGGGATAGCCAACAGCGTCGGCCCTATAATAACATCCTGAGGATATGCTTGGCAAAGTTAGTATTAGCATGTCCGGGACCTAGTACCAAGATAGGAATAATTTGGCATACTCCAGATCCTAGTTCTGATGAGGTAGGAATCCCTTGACCGGTCAGTATTTCCCACGAAGAGGAGATGTCGAGTTCGCACTCACCAGGGAATTGTATATGTGATAGCGACAAGTTGAAGGAAGCATATTTTGTAAATATCCCGTCGTGTCAACAGAGGCCCCAGGATAATAGACGAGGCTATTGCAAGGGGAATTGTGTAAACAACGTGACTAGGGTGGACACAGGACATGTTAGAAGTTGCAGAGGGTGGTCAGAGGTAGAATAACCACATACACCAGCGCATAATCGTACATCAGGACAGAGTTCTGACCCGTCAAGGGAAGGCCGGTTGTGCCTGCGAAGGAAATTTCAAAATGATTTTGCTTCAATGAAAGCTTCTGGTAACGGCAGACGCCATGATATACCAATCAGCCGTTCGATGTCGATGCGAGGAGGGGAGGGACGGTTGGGATTTTGAAAAACAGAAAATAGACCGCCGAAAAGCATCCAGCCATGGCTGAGCGCGCTTGTGCAGAGTTCTGGCTGGAAGCCGTGGAATTTCTGGGATATCATGACGCGCACAATTCCAAGTTGGGGATGAAGGCGACGAGGAGAGTCGTTGGGGGTCAAGCCACAGATGCAGCTCTGATATGAGGCTGACGGGCCACGGCACCCAACATCCGGCAAAAGCAGCCAGAGACGGGGCTGCGGCCTCGGCAAACATTCCTCTCAGAGAGCTGACAGAATTCTCTCCGGTTAGTGCTGCTATCATCAATTAGTCTGACACTAACTCGACTGGAAGAAGCTTGATGACGACAGCGATTTGCTCTGCAGTGCCGAGCTGCAGCTTCACCATTTTACTTGACCCTGCGTGCCTCTTGTCCTGTACCGAGTACCCTGCTCGCCTGTACCAACCTAGGCAAACTTCAGTTATCTTTGTCGGGCTTTCCCCTCTTTTCCTTTCCTTTTCTGAGGTTGGGGTTTCTTCAGATGGGCAGCCTGAACGGCGATCACTGCATCCCTCCCTAGCCCCGGCTAACCTCTTTCTCACTCCAGGAAAGGCTTTCCAGAGAGGTAACTAACATGTGAACCAGACCTTTCTCTCTTCCTGTTGCGTGACCCAACTGCATGTTGGGCGTGACCTTTCGGATTCCTCGGACGCCGTTCAAGTCCAATATGTCCAGTCTAGACCTTTACGTCGACCTGGCGTGACCTTCAAATGCAGTCGATCTCTGATGCAGGTCTCCTCGTAAATGTTTAACAGCAACCAACGCATCACCGATCGATCCTGGACAGGGAGTGTTGGGGATTGCCACCACTGGTGGGCTCTCCTATATCGTTTCCCTTGACAATGACCAAGTCGCTGTCCTCCGCGACCACACCATATACCCCAAGAGAGCCCAGCACCGAACTGCCATTCAGAGCAGCGTCCGCTCCAGATCGCAAGCGAAGCCATCCACATCCGTACCTTTGCGGTAATTTCGCTCCTGTGCAGAAGGTCCAAAGTCTGAAACCGTGCGCATATTCTGGGAATATACCCAAAGAGCTGGTCGGGGGTGAATACGTTCGAAATGGCGGCAATCCTGTTGCAAACGAGGACTTGGGTCGAGATGCACATTGGTTCGACGGTGATGGCATGCTCAGTGGTGTCGCATTTACACCAACTTCCAATGGTGTCCAACCAGAATTCGTCAACCAATACATCCTGACCGACATCTATCTGTCAACGATATCTGCAAAACACCTGCGCGTTCCAATCCTTCCCAGCATAGCGGCATTGGTCAACCCCCTGACCTCGTTGTACAAGATCATACTCCTTGTTTTCCGCAGCCTACTGATTGTCTTATTATCGCGACTTCCTGGCTCAGTACAAGTTATCAAGAAAATCAGCGTGGCCAACACGGGTGTCTTGTTTCATGATGGCCGTGCTCTTGCCACCTGCGAATCTGGACCTCCAATGAGAGTCGCTCTTCCGGGCCTCGAGACTGTTGGCTGGTTCAATGGGAAGAGAGCAGAAGGGGAGCTGGGAGGTGAAGACACCCCAGGATTTGGCGGAGATGGAGTACTGCAGTTCATGAAAGAATGGACAACGGCACATCCTCGTGTGGATCCGAAGACAGGGGAGCTCGTCCTCTTCCACTCGACCTTTGTCCCTCCCTTTGTACATTATTCAATTATACCTGCGACTTTCCCGCCCGCCGTTCCTTCCTCGCCGCTCGACCAGCCGACAAGGCTCCTGAATGCTCCTATCCCGGGCGTCTCCTCAGCAAAGATGATGCATGACTTTGGCGTATCTTCCCACCACACTGTCATCATGGACCTGCCTCTGTCGCTGGATCCATTGAATTTGGCAAAGCTTAAGCCTGTTGTTTCCTATGACTCAACCTCTCATTCTCGATTTGGTGTCTTTCCTCGATACTTCCCTCATCAGATTGTCTGGTTCAAGACAAAACCATGCTGCATTTTCCACACTGCCAATACGTGGGATGATCAGGTGGTTGACAAAGTATCTGGACAGACGAAGACGTCTGCAGTCAATATGCTAGCATGTCGCATGACTTCAGCTTCTCTCGTTTTTGCTACAGGCGACATTCCTGCTCCGCAACAAACGTCCAACGAACCTGATAGTGAAGAAGAACAGTGCCGGCTCTACTACTACCGTTTCTCATTGGCACAGCCGGGCCATATAACTCACGAGTTCGGATTAAGTGCCATTCCATTCGAATTTCCCAACATCAGGAAAGACCGAACAATGAGTCAGGTCAAATATGTCTTTGGATGCTCCACTTCTAGAGGTACCTTTAGAGCCGCCCTCGGCCGCGCTGTCAAGATCGACTGCTTGGTCAAGGCAGACGTAGAGAGCCTCATCAAGCGAGGGAAGACCTATTCACTTGCCGGACATAGTCCTGACTGTGTTGATACCAGATCCGTCGACGAGATCCTCCTGTCTCAGCAGGAAGATGACCCGATCTCGATCTTCCGCCTTCCCCGAGGCTGGTTTGCGCAGGAGCCGCACTTTGTGCCACGTGAAAACGGCACTCACGAGGACGACGGCTGGTTGCTGACCTACGTCTTTGACGAATCACAACTAGACTCATCTGGAGAATGTCGCCCGGACGCCAAAAGCGAGCTGTGGGTCATTGACGCCCGAGATATGAAGACGCTCGTCGCCCGCGTGTACTTGACGCAAAGAGTGCCCTATGGCCTGCATGGCCACTTCTTCACCGAAGAACAGATCAAGTCGCAGCGGCCCGTTGGGACTATTCGAGCTATCAAACAAAGGGGCCAGCTCCAGCAGCAGACCAGCTGGTGGATGGCCTTGAGGAACAGGTTGGAGATGGCCCTGGGATGATGCTTGAAAGAATAAGAAGAAAGTCCATGACGTGCACAGGGACGGGTGCCATGAGTGATTTGGTATCTCCTATGCAATACAAGGCCTAGCGCTGTGGAGGTTATTCATCCCTCCCGTATTCTGTATGGGGTACCGTGTCAATATACCCTTGAAGCACGTATCAATATTTAATGTGTCGACGTTCCCACCCCTCCTGCATGTACAGAGGCTCCTGCCCAATTGCGAGTCTCATCCTCGTTGGTGAATGGTCCCGGCCACGAAGAACACTTCGTTCGTTTCCACAACCCTCGCGGTTTTTTCCACGGTGGTGATTACATCACGTACATGTATATCGTGAAATGAACCTGAGCTGGGGGAGAAGATCAAAACACACAAGCCAGGAAACGTCAACAGGAAGAAGAAAGAGGAAGAACGATGAGTGCGGATCAGGGGGAGTTTAGACCTGCGCGACGGCCTTTCTGTGCTTTTGCTGCTTCAAAAATTTCAGCAAATCTTAATGCTACATAAACAGACATGCCTGCCTAGGGAAGACAATGTATGATAAAAATAGCAAGTCGAGCCCTTTTTTTTTGAGCTGTTTGAATAACCGGCCGCGCGCTTCCCCCATCGTTGTATGCTCGTGTCGTGTCGTGTCGTCACAGGGTATTGTTTTACAAGGTATTTTGTTCACAAATGGATTGCATTGCGTCACATCAGTACGCCTGAAGCGTCCATGAACATGTCGGGCGCAGCGGTGTTGGGGCCCGGCACGTCGACCCAGCTGTTCCAGTCCCAGGCCAGCGCAGAGGGGCCGCCGAGCCATTGCTCCGCGGGCAGATTCATCAGTTCGTAGAGGGGTTGTGGGCAGGGGAAGAAGGAATGAGGATGAGGCTGTGGATGTTGTTGTTGTTGTTGTTGCTGCTGCTGCTGCTGCGAGAGGAGGGATGGTGGTTCCAACTTCGTGGCGGGCTCGTTGGTGTTCATGGGCAGGGCGCTGGCGAACCCGGTCTGGACGTATCCGGGACCGGCATGCATCAAAGCTGATTGGCCATGGCTACCAGGAGAGGCACTAGACATCGGAGGTATGTGGCTCATGCTATACCTCTTCGACTCATCGTTTATGCTCGAGGTTTGGTGGTGAAGCCCCGGGGGTTCATGAGGAGGAGCAATGCCTCCGCCGCCGTTACTGGCAGCAGGGGAACCGAGTGCACGACGCAGGATTCGCGCAGCCTTGGCAGAGATGTCGCTTCGAGGAGACAGCTGCTCAAATCGAGCTTGACACTTTTGCAGAGCGTAGAACACATCTGCGCGGTCCGAAGCGACCGATTCGTCGTCCGAACCGAGGAGCACCACAAGCGTCGAGGCCGCGAGAAACGTCTGGTAGCCGCCCAGCCCATACACAAACCAGCGATAAGGCCTGAGCTTCTCCTCGCAACATAGGTCCTCGTGGTTGTTCAGGATCCTCATTGCCGATAACTTACAGTACTGCCGGCTCTGGAGCACTTGTTCGGGAAACTCGTACAGTGTGCTGTCCGGAGCGGAAGAATGCGGCGGAAGATACGGTCGATGAAGAATGAGCCGCAGATGACTGGTATAGTTTTTGATGATGTAGAGATGAGCCAGGTGGTAAACTGGAAGCTCCCGAGGATCTGTGAATCGGATGTCGTGTTCATGCTCTTCTCTGGAGATCCGTCCGTCGAGCTCGATCAGGCCATCCAAGTTCCCACTTTCCCGGGAGAAACTGGTTATATCGGATGCTAGGCGATATAACTTGAACTTGAAGAGAATGTACGACATTTTGCTAAGAGGCCTTGGCTGAGACTCGTCCGCATGAACCGGCGGACTGTCGTACATGGTGATGTATTCATCATCCACATCCACAGGGAGACGCACATTGGCTATAACTTTCATTGGGGCAAGGTTCCCCAGGCAAGTGTTTTGAATGGTATAAAGCAACATGAGGCCGGCCCAGCACCGGCGTCTCTGTTCACTTCTCAAGGGATCTAGATTCAGCTGAGATGGGTCAATATGGCAACCAATCGATACACAGATGTGGAAGGTGGTGCCCAGCAAGGCCCACGCGGGCCCATGCGCATGTGAAAGTGCGTATATCAGGAGCACTAAAGCTTGAACAGTGTGCAAGTTGTGTCGCCACATGAACTGGTCTGCTGAAAGGCAGCCCATCGCGGCTGCTCGGTATTTGGTCGCCAAGCTTTTGATATTTGCTGTAGGGGTTGATTCCATCCCGAGATCCGTCAGCAGTGGATCGTCCGAGTCCAATGCGGTAACGGAGATGGAGAGAATCACGAATACTAGCGCGAGAAACGACAGTGACACTTCTCCTCGGCACTGGCGAAAGTTGGCATACTCGACCTGGAATGTCGGGTCATGGAGTACGTGGAAAAGCTGTTCGAATTGAGTCAGCTTCCACTCTCGAGGTGCTGGCGGTGCGGAGAGCAATGGACGGGGAAGATTGTAAGACAATGGTTTCGTCCTTTCTCATACAATGAAGCGAGACCACTTCTGTCTATTCCTGCCAGGATCACGACAAGGGAAAGGTCACTCTTTCCGCTCCATTGCCCGAAGGGATTCGGAAGCCGCACATCCCGTGAGCTGGTAGAGGGTTGCTCCTCAGACCTTGACAGACCTGCCCTGGAGAGCTGTGGGGATGACTAGAAGAGAGGCTAAGAAACTTGGTCGACACATACCGGCGAGAACACTTCGAAGAATAAATCCTTCAATTCGTCGCACTGTCGTCCGGGGGGCAGGGCCTCCAACAGCGTTCTCCGCGTAGCGAGTGCTTCGTTGGAAAACGGGAAGCTCGTTGACATTGGCGGGGCAGATGCAGATTGGATCAGCTCATTGACGGCGTCAGCATCTGAAGACGCGAGTCCGGGGACAAATCGTTCATAGCCTCCCTCGGACACCAGGATCGTACCAACGGTAGTTGGCGGTGCGGTGTCCGAAGGAGCTACCTCGACCTCGGTCCAGGGCGACGAGTTCACCGATAATGATTGATGCTGGGAGAGAATGTCTGGATTTGATGATTGAGATTTGGGGGAGGGCTCAAGTCGCTGCTCAAGAAGGAAGACTTGTCGTTCAAGTAGATTTTCGACTCGTTTCATTCTTTGAAGCACCTCATCGGAACTGGACCCTGAGGGCGCCTGCACATTTTGGCGCAGATAGTAGCAGGTCTGGCTGAAGCCACGACGGGCGCAGGTGTCGCAGAAGGGCCGCTCGCCCGAACATTTGATCTTTCGTTTTCGACAATTCTCGCAGCTGAGAGGCACCCGAGGTTGCCGTTTGTCGACTTGAGGCGCCATGTGACGCACGACAGGAGTTTCGAAGTTCTGCGGCTACAAGGACGAGATAACGATCCCGTTGGATGGCTAAAATGCCACCAGGTGGGCTCTGGACGAGAGGGACAATAGGAGAGATGTAGCAGCGTGTGATCGTGATGGGAAAGAGATGGGAAAAGTGGAAGAACGAAAGGCGAGAAGATGAGTGACGAAGCAGGAAATGAAATGCCGGGTGGATATTTCATCAAGTTAAGCATCGAGAAATAAAATCCGGGGCCGGGCGCGCGGGACCGCTTTCTAAGGGCTGGTAAGGGTAGCATGGGCTTCAGAGGCTGCACTAGGCTGTTTGGCTAGGCGTCAGAGGAAGCCTCACCAGCCTGGATGGCAGCCCAGGTTGCCCCCATCAAGTGGCTAGTGGGCCGATTTCCAGAGCACCTGAGGAATTATTCGGGATCAACACACCCAGGCGCACTAGGCACCCCTGACCGCCTAGCCGCCCTCCAGGGGGCCTTTCAACTACGCTCCTTGTTGCAGCTCCCCCGCAATGTCCCGGGTCGTTTAAGGAAGTAACCACGAGCTTCCAGGTAAACTGGATCCAGCCACATCGGTGCTTATGGGTACCGTCTTGGAAGATTTCTGTCACCGTCATTGAGCACAAAGGACCTCTAGCCAGGGTCGACGGAATGAACCCGAGCGGCCTGAAAAAGAAAGAATCCATCTAGGTCTATGTAGGTCATCTAACCCGATCCAAAGAACGGCCGCAGTCTCTATGTAACGTTGGGATTTTTTTGCAACTTCCACCAGCCACTTGATTCGAGATAAAGGGGGCGGCTGTGGCTACTGCTTACCCATGAAATCGGTGACAGCCGAGCACACACTCTCGGTAGCTTCAAACAAGTGCCAGTGGGCGACGTTTGGCAGCACGATGACATCCTCACAGTGGGGGATTTTTTCTTTCATCTTTTTACACATCTCCGGCGGCGACACCTTGTCCTCATCTCCGGTGATGATCAGCACTCTCGCTTTCAGCGTCGAGATGTCCAGGGTATCCGCATGCGAGTCTGCCAGTGCTATGCATGCCTTTGCGTATCCTTCGGGGTCTTGTCCCAGGAGGGAGATGCGTGCGGCGGCGATTGCCAGAGGATTATGTGCCTTGCTGTAATCAGACGTCCCTGCGCCAACGACAGCGTCCACTACTCCAAGCATGCCCTTTTCACGAGCAAGGGCCGCCCTGGCGTATGTGGCTTTGCTGGCGGCTTCTGGGAGCGGTGAGGCCCCGGGCCCTTGTAAGATCAGTGTCTTAACCAAGTCCGGATGATCCAATGCCAATTTCATCGCAACCAGACAGCCCATCGAATGAGCGACCACGGTGAGGCCACTCTCGGCGTTGATTCCAGCCTGAGAGCAGAGCTGATATGCATCGGAAGCAAAGGAAGCGATGCTTAACTTGCTCGTCGCAGATGTCGGCGATAGACCGTGGCCCTCGAGGTCGGCCAGGTGATATGTCCAAGAGTTCCCCAGCCTTGTCATCACTGGTCCGAAATAGTCGGAAGTGCCGCCCAGACCATGGATGAAATAAATTGGCCGTCCACCACTGTCACCGCCTTTCCGCTGGTAGAACAGCTGTTTTGAGCCAATGGAGGTCAGTCCACGACCCTCGACCGTCCGCTCATTCGCGACGGGCACCGCGGACGAGACGATGTGGTTGAGGATGGTAGGTCTCGACTCGGGGCTTGCAATCTTGTTCGTCAATGTCCCGAGCCCCGTGACTGAAATCTTGACCTCGTCTCCGGGATGCAGCCACACCTTGGGGTTGAAGCCGAAGCCAACGCCGGCGGGTGTTCCAGTTGCCAAAACATCTCCAGGTTGTAGGGTCTGGGCCGCAGATAATGTCTCGATCAAAGTCGCTATGCTGAATATCAAGTCGTCGGTCGTGGCTTCTTGTCGCTTTTCTCCATTCACAACGGTCTTAACAGTGAGCACCTTTGGAAGATGCTCCTTCGGGACGGCTATAGGGCCCATCGGCGCAAAAGTATCTGGCCTACCAGCACTGTTAGCTGATCACTTGAACGGAATGGGAACTGGTCCTTCGAAAACAGCGAATGTCCTTTTCAAAGGTAGGAGCCACTCACGATTTGCCGATGTAGAATTGCTTATGGTCCCGTTGCCGTTCGCGTGCGGTCACATCGTTGATGATGGTATACCCCCAGACGTGGTCGAGGGCGTCTTTCTCAGCAATCTTAAAGCCGGGCTTGCCAACAATGACGCCAATTTCTCCTTCATAGTCCACCGACTCGGTGAATCCTGGATGGGGATAGATCTCGTCCCCGTCTGCTATAGCAGAAGTCCACCGCTTAGTAAAGATGACTGGGTGAGTAGGCATGTCGACCTTGTCAGAGCTGTCATAGCTGTTATGCTCAAATGGTTAGCACAATATCCGACATCCTGCCGCTGCTCTGGTAGCATCCTACCCTGAAGCATTGAACTCCTTGGCATGGGCCTGGGAGACATCAGTGACGAGCAACAAGCATGGCATGGGCTATTCCATACCGCATAGTTCTTCCCAACAGCAAGGATGTCCCGACCGTAGATGGGGGGTAGCAATCTCGCCTTGCTCCGGGGGAAGGATTCTCCGGCTTGGACAAAAGCATCCTCGCCTGCTTCAATCACTTCGTAAAGAGTCCTGATTGGGGTACCAGAGGTGTAGGAAAGAGGCGTGATGGTATTGGAGTCCAGATCAAGATGCCCAATCCGCGGTTGCCTGCTTCCTTGGGGGATATATGAAGCATAGTTGGTCAAGCTCTTGCCAGCAGCTGATGTCGACATTGTTTCAATCTCAGTAAGAAACTTTTCCACTTATCTGTCTGCAAAAAGAGGTATCTCCTGTACAATGGGTTGGTTAGAGGAGAATGTGAAGCAGGAGGACAGCTGGCATCGTCCTGTGAGCCAGATCCCGTGCGTTTGCTCCTACTACAACCTGTAACATATGTATGGAGGAAGATCTGCCTTGACGCAGCTTCGAATTGAATGGGAAAGACGTTTGCCAAACTCCCACCGGATATCCACGCCGGGGTGATTGCCGACGAGCCACGAAGCAGGAAAGACACCCAATAGATGTTATTGGATCGTCCGTAGGATTGATGGGGATGATGAGAGGCAGTTGATGGGCAACTCGCCGCCGCCTTCGTCCGCCTTTCTCCGCCCGTCTTTTTCCACGTCTTCTCCATCCCATGCGTTCTAAACCACGATTTGCATCCATCTGATCCAACGATGTTTGTGCCCATGGGGTAGCCAAGGAAGTCTATCGCTGATGCTCCCTTAGCAGAGAGTGGCTCTCAAGCGAGCATCGCCTTGTTTCAACCCCGCCATTTGGCTGGCCCAGGCTCTAAGATCACCACGTTCAAATTGTTCCGTCGACACAAAGCCACCACCTCGCTGCCGCCGCCGTTGTTTCTTGTTCCATGGTGCGAAGTTTGAGTCGATTTTCTACACCTGCCGACCGAACGTCCGGTATGATGCCGGTTCCATCGTGGATATTCGGGGTGATGCCGCTTCCATGTCATGGCGACAGAATGCTGTCCAAGCAGGCTGAAGGAACAAGTAGGTAGGTTAGGGGTGATCGCATTAAAATCTCAGCAGTCGAAGCCACTTTTGAGAGCACTGTATTCTTGAGAAACATTCGAGCAGCAGAGAACACAGACCACCTCACGTGAAAACCCTCGTCTCTCTTCCCAGAAGCTTGTCTTCGTTGAAACTGCAAGAAATCCATCCAGCACGATGGATTCATACGACGCGGCCGATCAGCTCGAAAAGTCCGTTGCCGCTCACGAAGAGGGAGATCGCGTGGAGCGCGTACGCACGAAGGGCGGCCATGAAGACGACAGAACACAGCCAGCTCTCCCCGTGGTGCACCGGTCGTTTGCTAACCCAGCACCCTTGGGGCTGCTCTCTTTCGCAACGGGTATGCATGCTCTCCCAGCCCAATAGTGAAACACAAAAAATCGTGCATTTCAATGACGGAGATATCGGACAGGCATCTTCCTGATATCCGCCTACGGTGTCCACGTTCGAAACATCCAAACGCCCAATGTCCTCGTGGGCATGATTATCTTTTTCGGCGGTGTGTGCCAGTACATCTCAGGCATCATGGAGTTCATCTCTGGGAACACGGTGAGGAATGCTGTCTTTGACCTTCAAAAAAATAATAACGAATTCTTCTCCTAGTTTGGCGCCACCGTCTTTTCGTCCTATGGCGCGTTCAATATCTCGTATGCGATGATCTATCTCCCCGGGAGTGGAATCATCGCCGCATACACCGACAAGACAACCGGCCAGGTCAGCCCAGAGTTCAATCAGGCTGTCGCCATGTTTCTGTGGGCTTGGTTCATCCTCACCGTGATATACACGTAAGTTCTCTCGGGAAAGCATGCTTCTCGGTATCGAAATGAAACTCGGAACACACCTTTCTACCCTATGACATGTCCTTTTTTCGGGGCTAACCAATCTACAGTGGCGCCGCTTGCCGCGCGTCATGGGTCCTATTTATCGATCTTGCCTTTCTAGACCTCGACCTCCTACTGCTGGCTTGCGGGTACATGTTCAACCGCTCATCGCTGCTCATCGCTGGAAATTCGGTCGGCTTCGTGGTGGCGTTCTTGACCTGTACGTATCTTTCTCTTTTCCAGACCACCTCTCTGTGTACTTTTTTTCTCCTTTTGATACTGACTGGTCTGGCTTTGCAGACTGGGCTGGCGTGGCTGGACTCTACGCGGGAGGTGTTACGCCTTTCAACATTCCGACTTTTCCAATGTACAAGGAGAAGAAATGAGGGAAGGGGCTCGAAAATGATCGTAGGGGAGAGCGGTGGCATACCGGAGAACGAAATGCTGCAAGAACGGTAGACCGAAAGGATCACATCGAAAGGCATTCTCACGAAGAGGTGAGGAGTTGGAAGTACTCTGGCTATCGGCCGGATATTATACAGAGTACAGATATATATATATATGCAATTGCTAGTCTCTCTATTCTCTGGATATTGAATCTTGATTCTCTGCCTCTAAACTAACCACTACCACCCGTCGTCACCGAGCTTCGTCAAGCCGACGTATCTGACAGGTTCGACAAATCTGTTCTTGACCCCTTCGGTCCTCCCGATCCGGAGGGCACGCCCATATTGCTCCATGATGTTCTTGCCATGCAACCGCCAGAATTGCCAGGAACAGTCCTCCCCTACGAAGCTGAGAATGACCTGCTGACCGCCGGGGTGTTCGGAGATGAATTCGCTGCAATCGAAGACGATGTTGTCAATGACAATCCAGTGTTCCGCTCCGTGGTCTTGCTGCTGCTTCTGCTCCTCTCCGTTACTGACCCCTTGTTGATCTTCTGTTTTAGAGCGCTTGCTGCCGCGTTCGAGGATCAGTTCCTTGGGGATAAAGGGCAGTGCATCGTCTGATAATGACTCTGGGGCGAAGGGGAATAGTCTGTCGGTAGTGCTCGAGGGAGTCTCTGTGGTGTCGTCGTTCTGGGTAGGACCCACGACTTCGACATGGGCAACCTCGCCGTCGTCCTGCTTGAGAGGGCCTGTCGGTCCAAATCGACCCCTTCGCACCGCTTGCATCCACACCATTTTGGTTTGTCTGAAAAGAGACCAAGACGTAACAAGGTATTAACTCGATAGTGGTTTGTCGATTTTCGCTTTTACCCCTCACGATAACATGTGCTCCGTGTCCCGTTCCCTATCGAGCGACGAGCGTGAGACCAAGTCCAAGGTACCTTCAAGTAACACCGTGTCGGAGAGAGGCCGTCAATCCCCGTCCATTCCCGGGCCACCCTACTCGCCACAGATGATCTTCTGTCGTAGCATGGTTGCAATATCGGATCCTTGCTCGTACAAGGGTCCCAGCTGAAGATGTCGAATCACGGTTCCAGGACTCTAACCCCTCTTTCTGCAGCACTGAGGTGTTCACTTGACGTGGAAGCTGATGGGTGGATAACGCGGGGACTAACTTGCGGGGTGCATGAAGAAGGATCCGGCACCGACGGGTTGTCGAGTCTGACAACCTGGCCGCATAACCTGATGAGAGGAGACGCAGGTTGCGTCTCCCGTTGGGGCAGGGTCCTCGATACCTGTGAATACGAAGAGCCGGCGAGATGCCACCATGCAGGTGGGAGATGACCAGATAGGTTCTTCCTCCCCTTTCGCCCGACAATTTCTCGATCAATATCGACATCTCAGAAAAGCCATCCCTGGCAAGAGTCGTCTGTGAAGCTGTCGTGAAGAAACTCGAAGTCAGATAACTTCGTTGGATACCTCTTTAAATCGTCTTCTTTGAACTGCCGACATGGCTCCCGCAAGGATAGAGGAAGACGTTCCGTGGACGTCTCCAGCTTACCAACCTGAGCCTTATGAAGGCCCTCCACGCAATGTCGCTTATATCGATGCCATCAAATTCAATGAGAGTGTAAAAGCCCCCAAATACGAGATCCTGGGCACAGACCCAGACTCCAAGGTCCTTTTCCTGGATGTCAACATCTTGGATTGTACGGGAAAGCCACCCTATCGTGGTGACGTGTTCATACAAGGTGAGAAAGACGATTCGTCGTTGGCAAGGCGCCCTTTTGCCTTAGGCCACGATCTTGTTCGATGCTCTTTATATTCGTGTGGCTGACTTTGCTAAACCAGGGGAACGCATCAAGGCAGTCGGCAATGTCGCAAATAAGGATCAGTTGCTGCAAAATCCAGATACTCGAGTGTTCCAGGGAAAAGGAAGAACATTGATGCCGGGCTTAGGTGACTCGCACACCCACTTCTCGTGGAATGGTGGCGATCTCGCTTCCTTGGGTGGCTTGAATGTTGAAGAGCACACTCTTTTGACCGCTCGCAGTGCGAAATGCTACCTGGATTCCGGCTACACAATGTAGGAGTTCCCTTGCCCATGCCCTTTCGTCATGGTGGGAACGATCGCTGACCTTCTTATGACAAGGTGTTACGGTGCTGCATCTGCCAAGGAGCGTCTCGACGTTGTTATTCGGGATGCCATCTATGCAGGCGACATTCCAGGACCACGGTCCCTCGCCAATGGAAAGGAAATGGCCAAGCGAGACGGTGACCTCGAAGCAGCAATCACTGCATTTGCAGACACGCCTGAAGAGATGAGAGAAGTCATCAAGCATCACGTTGGCATCGGGGTTGACAACATCAAATTAGTGATGTCTGGAGAAGAGGTGAGCTTCCTTGATTCGAGCTGCTGTGTGCTCGCTGTTGCTGACCTGAAGTATAGATCTGCGAAGTACGATCAGCACAAGACTGCTATTTCACCGACGAAGAGACAGCTGCCTGCGTTGAAGAAGCACACAAGGCAGGGAAATCCATCTGTGCCCACGCGAGAGCGAGGGATTCTGTAAAGATGTGTGTCAAAGTGAGTTGCGCTGTCCATCTTCCACCTACTGGAACAATTGAGACGTTAGCTCACAATGTTGTTCTAGCATGGAGTGGACGTTATTTATCATGGATCTTATATCGACGAGGAAGGTATGGACATGCTGGAAGCCGCGAGGACCAAGCATGTCGTTGCTCCCGCGATTAACTGGCTTGTTGCAACTTTGAACGACGCTGCAGCCTTCGGTTATTCCCACGAGAAGGCCGAGCAAGTTGGTTATAAAAAGGCAAGTCTCTGTAGCAGACAAACCATGTTCCAGGTTTGCCAGCAGCCTGAGTGACATATACTAACTCGGAATCCACAATCAGGAACTCGAGATCGCATTGAGAGGCCTCCGTGAGATGCATCGGAGAGGCATTGTAGTTCTTCCTGGCGGGTAAGTTTGATCCTGTGGTTCTCTCAATCCGTCATCCTCTCAGAGCGACGACTAAGCTCTCTCCCAATAGTGACTATGGATTTGCATGGACTCCCCACGGAACCTATGCTCGTGACTTGGCCCACTTCAAGAATCTGATGGGATTTACTGCTCATGAGTCCATCATCGCCGCCACCTATGGCGTGGCCAAACTCATGCTGCGAGCCGATGAGATGGGTCAGATTAAGGAAGGCAATTACGCGGATTGCATCCTTGTCGACGGTAACCCGATTGACAACATTGACATCCTGCAGGATCACTCCAAGTTGAATGTCATTATGATTAACGGTCGTGTCCATAAGGCCGGGAGAAAGGAGTATGTGCCGCCACCTGTAGCGGGACAGGATGAGAACAAGCACCCCATCGTGCCAGATGTCGTGGTTCGAGAAGGAAAACCAGCCGTACAGAGTTAGAATGGTGGTATGCTGGAAGAGAGCGCGGGACATCTGTGAAATGAATCCTTGGGTGGAATTTGTGTATGCTAGGAGATGAGTCTAATGAGTCTTCGTCCATCGTTCGATGTATCTGTAAATCGACCAAGGCTGAGGCGAAAAGCCTAGTTCTTTCAATCTGATACTTGACCACTCTTGACTTTGGCTTCAATCTTGCCCTCGGATGAAAGAAACGCACATTTCCTCGAGGGTGATTCAGGATTGCGAATGGCCCTTGATTCATGTGCAGTCGAGTGCCATTGAGGCAGGCTAAGTAGGCATAGGCTAAGAGCGGGAGAGTGCGAGAAGAGAGGTCGGATTGTGATGGAGTAGCCCAGGGTACTGTACTAACCTTAAATTCAGCCTGGACTGATGCTTGACTCTGCCGAGCACCACGATTCTATCATTCTATACCCTGGGGCTTGTGACAGTCGTTGGAAACGGAGCATTAGCAGCAAAAGGAGAAGAGTTTGTGCGGAGTTCGCTTCGGGTCCTTCCAGTCCACCGTTTCGTGTTCTGCATTAAGCTCCGGGCCGCTATGGAAAGTTGCTTGAATCAGTCCACTAATCAACAATACTAGATACATTTCTTGTATCTCGCTGTCAAGCTCTTGATCAAATGCCTACAAGTATGCCTCCCTTTCAACGAGCTGCGCAACGGCTGTTTGCTCCTTCGGCATCCCGCAGCTGCAGATCGATACACTGGCAGACGACGCAAGTGGGAGTCAAATCATCAACCTTTCAGTCGCCGCAGCCACGACGACATGCCCTGTCATCCCAATGCCTACACAAGCGGGTGTTCTCGTCCTCGAGCCCGAAGTTAAGAGCAGGAGACAGACTGTCCCATCGCACAGGCGTACGTATTTTTATCCGGGGTACGTGCCTTCCTCTGACGCTCTGCATGTGCAGCCATTCTCATTCAGATCAGCGGCGCTTTTCGTCGGCGTCGGCGCAGGCATGATATTTTATTTCCAGTTCGAGAAGAAGCGGTTGGAGCGCAAAAGGATCGTGGAGATGAGCAAAGGATACGGGAAACCCAAGGTTGGCGGTCCGTTTGCATTGAAGGATGTCGACGGCAATGATTTCACGGACAAGGACCTATTGGGCAAATATTCACTCGTATGTCCGCCTTCTGGGTCAAGATATGGAGCTATTCTATAAACTGACTTTTCCACTCTGCTGGCAGATCTATTTTGGCTTCAGTCACTGTCCCGACATCTGCCCGGACGAGCTTGACAAGATGGGTGAAGCCCTCGACATAATCCAAGAGAAAGCTCCTAACACAGTGCGGCCGATCTTCATCTCCTGCGATCCTAATCGCGATACTCCCGATGTCCTCAAAGCGTACTTGGCCGAGTTCCATCCCGCCATCCTCGGATTGGTTGGCACGTGGCAGCAGACAAAAGATGTGTGTAAACAATATCGGGTATACTTCTCCACTCCCCCAGAGTTGAAGCCAGGTGAGGAAGATTACTTGGTGGACCACAGCATATACTTTTATGTGATGGACCCTGAAGGTGACTTTGTCGAGTGCATTGGGAGGCAAGATACGCCGGAGAGTGCGGCCGCCATTGTCCTCCAGCACATTAAGGATTGGAGGAGGGAGGGGAAGCCGATTGACACGACACCGCTCCCGTATCTTCTCAAGAAAGAGACTACTTCCAATGGGAAGTAATGAAGCGAGAGTTGGTTCCATTCAGTGTTACTTTCTGTACAGCATGGCGACGAGAGAAGGTGATGGTGTACACAAAACTCCACTTTTGATATACTGTACATCAGTCCTCATGATGGGAAGAAACGAGATGTATTACAACTACAAAAGAGCAACCGAACAAAACCCATTGGAAGCAAATCTACAGGTGTACGGAGAAATGTTGGTCAGTCCCCAGGTCCACTGTCTCACCCTGACAGGACAAAGAATCAAGATCACGCCGTCTCCCATCTTGCATATACCCAGCGTCCAATCCCATTGCTTACCAGCCACTTCATTCTAGTTGCTGGTTCATGAAGGTCTTCATTAGGCAAAGATATTTCTTAATCAGGTCAATCCATATGCAGGGGAGGTTTAGACACACAAACACCTCAATCTGATCCGTATGAGTGGAAAGGAAGGGAGTAAATGGCAGGCGGTGAGGCATAGACGTGGCTCCATTGAAGAGGGCTGGAGCCATGGTTTTTTGCAAGATTCGGATTTTTTTGCTTTGGATTTTGCTTGCCCTTGTGTGGGGAAAGTTTTGGTAGGCTGTGATGTTGCATTCTTCGGTAGCGAATGAGAAGACATCACCAGTCGCCTCACATTGACGGGAAGACGTGGTTGGGTCGTCTAACGTCAGCTATCCGCTGGCAGGAAAACGCAATTGAAGAGTGAGGGAGACATTGACGGGGCGTATCCTCGTGGGAGCCTCATTATGGAAAATTCTTCTCACGTATATGGTGCAGATGTGCAGGATAGGTCAAGAAAGTATTGAATCGAAGTTGAAGAGTTGAGCAGTTGACAAATATGACGTATCGCCGCACTCAGGAAAATCTGCATTGCCAAAGACATCGTTCCCAACGCTCCGGTTATCAGCCAGAACCTTTCACCGCAAGGTCCCTTTAGGTGTTTGAGAAATTAACACTTAACGTATCGGCATGCTCTCTACAATCAGTGCACTGTAAAGACCAGCACCATTGAAACTCGACGCCCGCCGTGAGAGCACAGCGGACGAGCCATGCCTACAGACACCTCAGCGCTCCTGACTCACGGGACCAATGCAGCTGCATCTCCTAAGAATACAGCAACCTCTGTTCTCGACCCCTCTAACTTTCCTCAGACCCTGTCCTCCGAAACCATCTACATCTCTCTTGTGTATGACCCTCTCGATATTCCAGCGTACTTGCGATTCACCCGCTCCCCAACGGCGGGCGCCAACGTTCTGTTTCTGGGCACCACCCGCAACAACTTCGACCATCGCCCGGTTTCCCGGCTCTCATATTCTGCCTACCCTTCCCTCGCTCTCAAGTCTCTCCGTGGCATTGCCGAGGACGTGCAGAAGAAGCATGGGCTTGAGAAGGTGGTCATAGTTCACCGACTAGGCGAAGTCAAAGTCGAAGAAGAGAGCATTGCCGTTAGCGTCAGCAGCGGGCACCGTGCAAGTGGCTGGAAAGGCGCCGAAGAGATCCTGGAGAGAGTCAAGGCTCGAGCAGAGATCTGGAAGAGAGAGTGGTTCGCGGACACTGGGGAAGTCGAAGAGGGCGTCTGGAGAGCAAACAGGGATACGGATGGACACGGAAATATTCTAAAGCCACAATAAGGCCGCGTCACTGCCCAAGATCATGCTGGCGGTACTCATTCCAGCCTTTCTCGTTGTGACTTCGAAAGCGATGTCATGTTCAGGATGACTTCATCGGTCATGCTGAATGGAGGTGCCCCATATTCATACAGCACCTGTGGCGTTCTTCCACAGGACCGTCCCATCCCTGACGATGAGGCTCGATCTCATGCTGGCGTCGCCGCGTATCGCTGACAAGACGAGTACTGGAGACATGTGGGCTTGCGGATTGAACGCCGCCACAGAAAGTTCTATAGCCCTCTTATGCCGCCGAGGCTCAACCTGTTTTCTTAGCGGGCCTGGGCTGGCATGAGGCTTGCGAGATGCATGGAGAGCATGTCGAAGAAGAGTCGAGCCAACTCAAAATACCGAGCGTTCACTCCATGTCTCAAACCCAGGTCATGCGAGCAGGCATCTTTTGCTTCAATAGCAGGAGCCTAATGCACATCTCCTGAGACCGGGTTTTGCGCTTATTGCGAATTGATAAAGTAAATGGCTGAAAAAAACTCAAGCATGACGAAGCTTTCTGCGTTTGAGCGGAGACTCAAATATCAGGTGGCTGGGAGCTGCGATAAGACATCCTGGGGGATTGCGGGGGGTTTTGGTGGCGGAACCGTGGGAAGAGCTCCTCAAGCCATCCAGCTATGGAAAAACGACTTACAATGTGGTCCTACGCCAGCCAGAAGCCACTGCGAATATCTCCAAGCCTTGGAGATTCGCGAATCGCCATGTGATCGTGGAAACACTTCCTTCGTCAATGGTGGACCTCATCCACTATGGGTACTCAAGTTGGAGGGGTTCCGAACATTGCAGAGCTTTGTCAACAGCCCAATGTCTGCATACCTACGAAGTCATTATTGATTTCAATTCTTTTATTCTCCCTCTGCGTCGAGGTCTTGAAATTCCGCATCAAAAGTCAAACTTTGATGGAAGGCTGGGGAAGTATGATCGAGTCAATGGTTGCACTCAACAAAGCCAAAAAAGCACAGATTGATCTTCAATGCGGACTCGCTGCGCCCTTAACCACCCTTGGATAGTAATGCTCGTGTCGATGTGAACAGTGGGACATCGACCAAGAGGTCACATGAACTCTCGAGAGAAACAGTCTTGCGGACTGCTAGAGCTGAGAACCCCTCTGATAACGGCAAGTCGGCACAAGATAGCATTACCAACAGCCACAGCGATTGTGAGGGTACGTGAAAATGTCAGTCTCTAATATCTCGTACAGTTTTCAAGTCATGGTGTTTCCCTAACGTACCCGTGTTCCGCGCAAGATACTTTGCCGGGTCCTCGATCTCGATTGCTCGCAGCACAGGTTGGAGGAAGCCAGAAGCCAAAAGTGGTCAGGTTCATCCCGGTCTGGCAGCGGACAAGCCTTGCTAGGGCTCGGAGTGCCAAGCTCAAAAGTGAGAGGTTGGACTTCCAGATTCCAAGAATACGCGATCTACCTACCCTGCAAGCAATGACGAATGAAACAACCCAGAAGACGGCTGAAGGGTTTCGCGCTGTCCATGCCCTACGAATCACCAGATGGCACGCTCGGGCTTATATGCATACCCTAGCTTGCAGAGCTGGCTCATCTGTCCGGGGATTTCAGGGGCCTTAGGCATTAACGGCAGAAGCTTGCCTATCGGGACCGTCCTGTCAAATCAACGGTTTATGCGGCTCACCAGACTCCGACGGTGGCCCAAGAACTGGTGCAGAAGACAGAGACTTGGACGGCTGCGAGTACATCTTTATCCAAGGATGCCTGAGTAACACCGGGGGTGTACCCGATCTGCTCCGGCATCCTGTTTGAGTCTGGTCTATGTCTTTTTATAGGCATGATCGGACTAGACGGATTCAGCCGCCTGCGCTTCTACGCGGCATCCCTTCACCAAGAGCCCCGGCATTCCTTGTCTTGGTCAACGGTCGATGCCTTCAGACGGCCGTTGTGGTGGACGGTCCCCGACACCGTCGCGCCGACAACAGTTCGCCTGGTCATTACATGTCTATGTCAAGTTCAGCGGTCCCGTCATCGGTGAAAGAAGACCGTGAGCAGTTGTGACGACCACTGCTTACCTGGCATTGCGGGGAGCTTCTATTATAAGGAAATCTACGAGTAAGGGGCTCATGAGCCGCACACTCCTGTTCCAGCCTTAAACATCCACCGAGGTCGACTTCTCCGCCCACCCGGGCCGACAAAAGGGGTTCCCACGTTTTTTTTCGCCAGGTGGTGTCACCCTTGAAAGCCACCAGGACATCCATGGCGCTCTGCCCCGACATGCGAGTGCTCCGAACACTGAAGGGACACGCTACTTGTTGGGCCTTCTGGCCAAGTTTTCGGCGATATGATAATGGGTGCATTGAAACTCGGACATGACCGAAGCTTGAGCTGGTCATGGACATGGAATGGTTCGCTCTACCTTCACGGTAGCACGAGACACGGTCCCGGAACACGAGGCACGCGAAGGCACAAATCAACCCAATGAAGAATACACCGAGGAGACCCAATCCATTTTGGGTGAAGTCACCAGCACATGCTGACGAATCTTTGCATTGGTCTTGTACAAGTGGAGAGAACGGGGATTTTCCATCGCTCGAGGCCATCTGCCGTGCGAAGCAATGGTTCTGATAGACCGATAACGGGCGATAATAATGTCGTGAGAAAGAAGCGAGGGAGTCCTCGGTACTGGTAGGGCTGCTACTCGTACAGTAGGGTGGATGTCCAGCAGGCACGTTGGGTGGGTTGAACTACGAGGCCCGTTTCGGGGCGAGGGACTTAGAGCGTAGGATCTGACACCAATATACCATCTGGTGAGCACAAACCGAAGTGAGTGTGAGCCACATGGGAATAATCTGATCCAGAACGGGGACAAGACGAAACGGCGTGGTGGTAATTCGTTCTCGAAGCTTCAGCTATGAGATGTTTTCACCCCAGAGGTGGAAATGGCTACCCAACCACGGCCACAATAGCACCTCGCAGTCCCAAAGGAGCTGGAATCGGTGGGTGCGTGGTTGCGTAGGAGGAACGCCAAGGTGTCGCTGAGAGATTACAAGCGAAGGAGGAGATTAGTGGCGAATCTGGGTCCGCTGCTGAACACGGTCAATAACGCAGGTAGGTGTGCTCGCTCCCTCAGATCCCCTTGATATCGCTGGAGGAGGCACGAAGAACTCGGTGGCGCGAGAGAAAGAACGGTTAACGGTCTACGGACTCGTATTTCTCCTCATCCTGGATCAACGATGATGAGGAAACCGTCACACCTTCTGCTACGGTGGTGTTTGGACAGATGTGGATTGAAAATATATGACGTTCCTCGACGTGGTTGACAACCAATACAACTTCGGCCTCTTCGGGCAATAGATTAAAGGGGCCAGCGGATTGGCTGGATCAGCCCACCACCATGCCAGGAACAGGCAGGCGACAGACACCAAGGCACAATGAGGCGCCACTAGCTCGGTGTGTCGGACAGCAAAGTCCGTGGAGAGGAGGCCAAAACAGGGGCAGATCCAGGACCATTGACCAGGGGGCAGGGCCAGGGACCAAGATTGCGGCGCAGGCCACCAGGCCACGGGATCCACTAGCACGATGCGCTACGGACTCAATTTTAGCAACAGTCCACGGCCACTGGAGCATTAGTACACTGGCGCATAGTTCACCCCGGCCATGGTCGGCTGGGGGCCAGCAGGGCCTGCAAATCGCAACATCTGGAGGCCTGAGGCCTCGAGCGGTGCCCGAGCTGTGCGCGCGGGGCCTGTTGCCTGCTAGCCCTTGGCGCTTTGATCCCCCCTGCTCCTCCAACAGATGCGCCTAACAATCTCCACCAAGGCTGTCGCTTGGGCTGCCTGCCCCTCCCCGCCTCTGCCCATTCCCTTTCAGCTGCTTTTCACGGGCTTGGTTTTGAATCGAACTGGGCTTCTTCGGGACGACTTGACAATGATCGAATCTCCATACTGGTATAATTTTTGCCTGTCGTTTCTGCAGTAAGATTTCAATTCACTTTCGCGCGTCTAGGCGGCTCCTTCCTCCCCCTTTATCATCTGCTAGCCAGAGGACGTGGATGATGGCGTGCGATCAAGCCCCCGTTGTGCCATTGCCGTGGCCTCTCATATTTTGGTATGCGTACGGTAAAACACACTACGGGTAGCAAAAGGCATTAGAGTTACGGCTGCAATGAACTCGTACTCGTTTCGCATAATATGTAGCCGTCATAGAAAAGGGAATCCATGCAACTCACCCCAAGCAGCATACTCCAAACTTTTGGTCATGTCCCCAGCATAGAGACCCTGGTACTTGTTATTGCGGCAGGCTTGCATACTGCTCCATATTCGTAGGTGGTATTCGTAGGCCAGGACCACATGCCGTGCCATCTGTAACAGAAACACAATGATGTTTGCCTTGTGTGATGGCGCAAAACTCACGCTGGTGACGCCGGTATGATTATTGATTATTCGGAGTCATTTTCAGGGTCAATCATCACTACTTGCAGCTTGCCACCTCCCCCAGATAGCTACGGGCAGAGAGAAAGCCAATCGCAGTCCAGATAGGCTTCCAATCTCGCAATCTCGCTGGGTCGTCTCCGTCCGTATTCCTGTTTCCCTTCCCAGCCAGATCAACGGCCGCAGCCATCGTCCGACCAGCGAAGGCAAGTCTTACAGTATCCGTCCGGAGAATCATCATCATCATCATCATCATCAACGACAACATACGAGAACGGCACACATCCCACAGCACAGCTCCCTCCGATGGCCCTCTTGTCTCGCAAGGTCCATGATCCGAGCGCCGACTGACAAGTGGAATAAGGGCGGCAAGGCGGTGGTATTATTGGAGCGACAAAGCCTCTTTTCAGGCTGGGGTTGGGGCCTGAAGGGGAACCAAGGCTGTCTGGATGTTGCTGGCTGGGCATCCCAAATCCCTCGCCAATTCCCAGGTGCCGTCCCCATCCAGCCCTCTATTCCCGGAAGGTACTAAGTCGCGACTATCCCAGGAACCCAGGTCATCCAAGGCCCGCCGCCGTATAGCACCAGCCTAGAAAGAGCCCTCTTTGCGCCTAGTGTCCCCTAGCTAGTCCACAGCCCACAGGCCTACTTACCAGGCCGTCCTGCACCGCAGCCCGCTTTTCTTGTCTCTCCTGCTCAGTTTCGCAACACCCAAGTTCACCCTCGTTTTTTCAGTCTCTTCTCCCCCCCCTCTCCCACCCTCCACCCCAAAATTCTCTAGAACCCTTTATTCCTCCCATCCCTCGTCATCTCGCCCGACAGGCCCAGCGGATCTTATTCTTGTCCGTGGTTTCCTCCCCTTCTTACCGACCTCCTACTTCACCACTCGCTTTTCACCACTCGTACACTCGCTCGCTCAGCCAGCTCACTCACTTTACTCCCTCGTCCTCCTCACTCTCTCTCTCTCCCCCTTACCTCCCTGTCCTCGACGCTTTGTCCACCGCTTCGAATTTGTTTGTTGTTTTGGTTGTAATAATTCCTGGACAAACCACCACGCTCGTTCAAAGTTCTACATATCCAACCCCCTTTCACACTGGCGGCTCCAAATTCGTGGGACAGCTGGGAAGTCGCCAGTGGCTACGACTCCCAATCGCGTCCCGGCTCAGCTCTAGCCCATCATCAACAACAGCAGCAACAATCACTCCCTCGACACACTGTCGCTTTCCCACCCACCCCTGAGGACACCAGAAATCCGACCACCGCTGTGGCAGCCGACGACATGGAGGAAGATGGCACCAACAACCAGCTCCTACGACCCCTATCACAACCTGCGTTGAACTCCCGATTTCCTTCGCTACGACGTTTAAACTCTACCGAGCCCTACAGGCACCGCTCTCTACCTGCTGAGCCCTCACCTGGCTCCGACCGGGCCAGCAGTGAGATTACCTTCGCTGTCCTTTACGACGACGGCCCAGACTACCATGTCGGCCGCTATGATGATCAAGGATCAATGCGATCCGCCCAGAACAGAGATTCCCTGGCTTCCTATGCCCCATCCTTCCGGACCCGAGACTCGAGGGTCGTGAGTGACGAACACTACCTTAACCGCGACCAGGACTTTGTAGCAAACCAAAGGCTTCTGGCTGAGGGCTACCTGAATAACAACGATTCGCTTTATGACCAATCGGTTCCACGATACCCGACGCAATCGGAGGAGACCCTGGCTATGAACACACTTCACAACTCCTATCCGCGAGACGAAAAGAGACCTCTCTCCCAGCAAATGACCCCCCCGATGGACCGAGAACACAGTAAACACTCCCACGAGTCATGGTGCACGTGCGATGAAGATCATGGCCATGGCCATGGCATGATGGACCGGAAAGACCCTGCCAAGTTCGATCTCGAGGCCCAGAATGGCCCTGCTACTCCCACTCCTTTCTTGCCCAAGGAGAAACCGGGCGGTGGTCCTGGACCCCGTGGCCCTGGTGGTCCGGGAGGTCCGGGAGGTCCTCCAAACGACGACCCCTTCTTGGTAAGTTGTGACGTGCTTTCAACAGCAAAGAAGACGACCGCTAATATCTGTTACTGCAGGTCAAATTCAATGGACCTGATGACCAGCTGAACCCGAAGAACTGGCCTTCGAACAAGAAGTGGGCCATCACATTACTTACCGCATCCTTTACATTCCTCTCACCCCTAGCTTCGTCCATGGTTGCCCCTGCTCTCGGCCAGATTTCTCAAAAATTTCACATCACCAACCAGATCGAATCCCAGATCGTCCTGTCCATTTTCGTCTTAGCATACGCGGTCGGTCCTATGATCCTTGGTCCTCTCTCTGAGCTGTACGGGCGTGTCATTATCCTTCAATCCTCCAACGTCGTCTTCCTAGCGTTTAACACCGCCTGTGGCTTTGCTCAAACCAAGGAGCAGCTGATGGCCTTCAGATTCCTGTCCGGTCTCGGTGGATCTGCACCCCTTGCTATTGGTGGTGGTGTCCTGGGTGACTTGTTCAAACCCGAAGAGCGTGGCAAGGCTATGGGTATCTATGCTATGGGACCTCTCCTGGGCCCTGCTGTTGGTCCTATTGTGGGTGCCTGGGTGGCCGAAAAGTCAGACTGGAGGTGGATGTTCTACGCCACTTCGATTGTCAACTGCTTCATTCTCGTCGCCGGCTTCTGGAAACTCAGTGAAACCTACACCCCTTATATTCTGCACAAGAAGGCCAAGATGATCCGCCAACAGACCGGCGACAAACGGTGGCACGCCGAGGGCGAGGGTGAGGTTGACCAGCCAGTCTGGAAGAAGATCGTCAAGACAATGGCTCGATCATTCGGCATGCTCTTCAGCCAACCGATTGTGCAGGTGCTGGCCTTGTACATGGCCTTCTCCTACGGTATCCTCTACCTCGCGCTGTCCACCTTTCCGGACCTGTACGGCAATATCTATCACGAAAGCGTGGGTATTGCTGGCCTGAACTACATCTCCCTAGGCTTGGGTTTCTTCATCGGGGCACCGCTCTGTGGCAAGTCTGGTGACAAAATCTACCGCAAGCTCAAGGCAAGAGATCCGCGGGGACAGGGCAAACCGGAATATCGCATGCCGGTTGTCATTCCCTTCTCCTTCTTTGTGCCTGTTGGTCTCTTGGTCTACGGATGGTCCGCGCAGGCCAAGACGCACTGGATCGTGCCCAACATCGGCTCGTTCCTCTTCGGTATCGGTACCATTGCCGCCTTCCAATGTGTCACTACCTATCTCGTCGACACCTACGCAAGGTTTGCCGCCTCCGCTGTGGCTGCTGTCACGATTCTACGATCGCTTGCCGGTTTCGGCTTCCCTCTGTTTGCGCCTGCGATGTACAGAGCTCTACATTTTGGTTGGGGTAACACAGTGCTTGCCCTGGCCGCCATCGGTATTGGCATTCCCGTTCCGATCATCCTGTGGCTCTTCGGTGAGAAGCTGAGGAAGAGAAGCAGCCTCGCCATGAAAGGACCTCCCCCGGGTAAAGGCGGCCCTGGCGGTCCCGGAGGGAAGGGTCCGGGTGGTCCGGGTGGTCCAGGTGGTCCTGGCGGTCCCGGGGGTCCTGGCGCCAAAGGCCCTGGAGGACCAGGTGGTCCAGGTGGACCGGGCGTCAAGGGTCCAGGTGGTCCAGGTGGCCCTGGGGGACCTGGGAAGCCTCCAGGGTACACGCAATGAAACGACAGAAGCATGTTGCCCAAAACATAATTTCTAATCATCAACTAACCCTCGACCATCTTTGTATCTATGCCATCTATCCGAGGGAGTTTTTTTACTATGTCGTCATGGAATGAGCGGGAATGGCGTTTTGTGGACATGAAAGGGAGAACTATGTGACGCGCAAGAGCGCCAGCAGTGGGGGATATACATATACATTCACATGTTAACCTTATCGCATCTTGGACTTGATCTCATGGTGCCCTGTGTTTTGAAAAAGTGGTTTGCTTTGTCAGTTTTTGGAGGGTATTGACTTGAACGGATAGCATGTCGAGGATGAAAGATGAGCGCAGGATTGGAAAACTCCTATTGTTTCCCCTCTACTAGTAGTTTGACATCAGGCTGAAAAGAAAGCGTACATCGTTAAGACTTCCGATGCATACTGTAGATTTCCTTGTGTTCTGTAACTACCAGACGGACTTTTGACCAACAATATCCACGACTATATGGCCGGAGTACCGAATACATACGGATGGATGGTAGTCGACTAGCAAATCCAACTACCTTGCATGACAGCCAGGTCTGAGCCACCACGTAAGGCAATCTTGAAAGTCAATCTTGTTCACTTCGTTGGTATACAATAGATCAAGCCCGCAAAAGAGCCAGGCAAGAAGGCAGGCAGACAGGCGTGCACGTCCCTAGAATAGAAGGATTCGGGTTTACGGAGGTACAGAGAGGGATGGGAGGGTAGGCAGGCACACGCCGGAGAGGGCGACACCAACCGCTCCGCTAGCTGTTATGTATTTGTGTCCGACCATCCAAGACGAGTACCTTTGGGGGTATAATTCTCCATCATGTGTGATGACACTGATAGAAACAACCCCCCATTCCATATGGGGTATAGGACTACGCTACCTCGTACTCGTAACGGGTGGCATCACGGCGGGTGCGTATCTTGACAAGGATCAGGCAGGTATGTGCATACATACATAGGTATCGAGTGAATGAGCGAGTATCCAAGTACATGCTCGGCAAGGCAGGGTAGGTGGGGAGAAGAGGGGGCGGGCTGTGTGCCTTGCTTTCTTGCTTCCTTTCTTGTTAGCGAGATGGCTAGCTGACAAGGAAAGAAGGCAGTACGAAAACTAGGAAACTGCCGTGCCGTGCCACCGAATGGCCCCCGCCAGGGAGAGAGAGTGTACACAGAGTATCCAGCAGTAGATGGAGGAGGAGAAGGACGGGAGGGGAACAGACCAGGAAGAGCATACGGGGGCCCCCTGTTGGGGTCGGAAGGCGAAGTAACTGGAGGTGGGAGGCACGGCTTATTACTGCGACTACTACTGCTACGATGGCGGCATTGCGGGCAGGGCCATGCTGTATCTGTGGACTGTATGTATTGTAGGTATCGATAGTTCTTGTTGACGGATGGATGGATGGGTGGATGGTTTGTTTGTTTGTTTGTTTGTTTGTTTGTGGCTGGCAGAGTGTTTTTAGCTCTATTATATACATACACTAGGTAGTTATATACTCGGTATATATCCTATGTATGTGCTCTCTAGTATGTACATTACATTACATACAGAGTTGTGCATCCGAACTCTCCACCCTCCCATGCCAAACGTGGCCCATTGTGTCCGATAGCAAACCATGCAAAGATGCAAATAAATCAATAAATGTATTGTATTGTAGTTGTATTGCAATTTACACCTCTTCCTCCGCCGCACACCACATGTTCGCATGTTTCTGTTTGATTTGATTACATTGTTGACAGCGACGATCATCTGTCTGCTTGAAGGACCTGGAAATCAGTTTAGTTCCTCGCCCGTTCCGGGAGGGGGAAATCATTCCTCCCTTCCCTTCCCTCCTCGATATTAATATTCGATTCATGAAACAGACATTGTTAACGGACCGTTGGATCGTCGTTCGCTTCTCAACTACTGCGACTACAATTTCGTTTCATTTCATGTCCACTTCTCCCCCAGAGGCTAGCTACTGCACGCACCCACACGCAAGCTCATATACCGAGTCCATACATGCACACAGGCGCACATCAGTTGTGGATATGTATGTATGTATGTAGGGACGTAACTACGTAAACCACCTGCCAAACTCTGGAGTAATATTAATTACTACTACAAAAGAACGTGTGTGCCGCTGTGGGCAAACATGTTCCTACTTAATTTCCCCCGTTCCGTTTGTGGTGCTGTGTTCTTTGAAACGCGCCGTGTTTGGATCGTCGGTGGCGATCCCATCCACTTAGCAGCAGCAGTGGCTGTCTGCCCCAACACCAACCCCTACCCCAACGTGGAATTCAACGTACGGGTAAGTCAAAAACAAAATTTCCTGGGAGAAAAAGGAGTGAGACACGTGTCCCGGCAAGGGATGAACTGTTGGATCGGCCTTTCCATGCGCATGCATTGCGGATAGAACGGAGGAGGGGCGTCGTGGGTGGGCGTGTGTGGATTATGGAGTACACGAGGAGAAGGAAGAGGAAGAAGAGAGGAGAGAATACGGCTGGAGACACGTTTGTCAGTTCCTCATATGTACCTCAGTCAGTAGACCTTTCCACTTCATTGCTTGGTGCCCTACTTCCTCTCGTTCACTATCATTCCTATCTTCGAGTTCAAGGAGAAGAAGAACTCCGGGAAAAGGGGGAAATTATGTAGGACATGGAATCGAACAGGAAAAGGCCGCTTTAAATATAATATGGATATGTTCGTTCAATTCTTCTTCTCTTCTTCTTCTCTTTTGGTTCCCCATCTTCAGGTTCACAGGCAGCCATGGATAATCCATTTGATATCTGAATCTCGAACGTGTAACGACTTTTGCCTTGACGGAGACAAAGACCATTTGTCCCCCAAACTAAACAAGAAAACCACACCCAAGCCCAAGCAATCGATGGCGAGAGATGCTCCATCCAAAATCTCGCGAATGTCAAACAGCCACCCAAAACTCCAGGGCGTGATCTCGTTCAATCTTTGACCCTCCACCCGTGCAAACCCTTTCCATCGATCCCATATGGTTTCACAAGTCAAACGCCGATGCGAGCTGCATCCTAAATATTCATATACAGAAAACAAATCAATCTCCAGGTGTGGTGGATGTACACATGGGGACGTAAGAATCGTGTCAGCATCCCTCAGCTGGGTCCTGTGATCGACACAGACGGCACCGGGAGGTCTTTCATTTCTGTCGCGGCCCTGTTCCAGTCAGATGGTGAAGTGGTATTGACATCACTTGTCTTCATGGTCGCTCTTGATGAGTCATGGCCATTCAATGCTATGACGGCAGATGGTCTCGCCTTCGTGGTCGTCATTGAAAGCCGCTCTTCGTCAGCCGGCATTTGCTCATCTTCCTGCTCAGAGGTGCTCCGGTGAGTGACCTTGCGCACAGCACGCCCAACAAACCGCGTAATCACTCGACAAACCTGTACGATCGGATGAAAGATGACAGAAAGACCCTTCCAGATCGGACGGAGAACCAACGCTATGCCGTTGACCGTTCCGTTGAAGACGACGGCAAACCAAGGGTCAGGAAAACATCGAACCAAGACGCCCCAAAGCAAGCATGGCAGAGCGACCAGGAGTGAGATTGCCCACTGAGGACCGTCGAGGGAAGTAATGCTAAATGCAGCTCCGCCAACAAAGATAATCATGATCTGTCCTGCGACCATGATACAGTTGATGCCGATAAACCAGTAATTGCGAAGGATATTCTCAAAGATGTTGAACTTATTGTCCAAGCGACGGTTGTTGAGTTCATTGAAGATTTGCATCCAGACAAACGTGTTGAAGACGATCGTATTCAGTTCTTTACGCTGGCTTGGTTCGTAGCCCAAAATGGACATGCCAGCAAAGTAGAGAACGAAGGTGACGCTGAGTTGATAGATTGCTTGGCCAATGATCATTTTCCACATGTTGATGGTGATGAGAGCCTCCGATTTGGGCTGTGGCGGACGATCCAGTATCTTCTTGGTAGGCGGATCGGTTGCGAGCGCCAGAGCAGCGAGAGTGTCCATAATGAGGTTGACCCAGAGGAGCTGAACAGCAGTGAGAACGGAGTGGTTCGAGTCATTGGAGACAGCAGACACGAAAGTCAGGATCACGGCCGTGATATTGACGGTGATTTGAAACTGCAAGAACTTTTTCACCGCGTCGTTGACGGCTCGCCCCCACATGAGGGCAGTGATGGTCGAAGAGAAGTTGTCATCGAGCAGAATGATCGAAGAGGCCTCCTTGGCAACTTCCGTGCCGGCGATACCCATACTGAAGCCTACGTCAGCCATCTTCAGCGCGGGCCCATCGTTGGTACCATCTCCAGTCACTGCGACTGTCTCACCCAAATGCTTGAGTCGACTGACGAGGATGCGCTTATCTTCAGGCGATGAACGAGCCAGGACACGAAGACGAGGCAGAATCTTGTCCATTTCCTCATTTGAGAGCTGGCGGAATTTGGGACCCTCCATGACAATTCCATCTTCGTCCTGGCGGAGGATGCCACAGTCAACAGCGATCGCACGCGCAGTGGTGACGTTGTCTCCCGTAACCATACGAACCACCACACCCGAGCGTTGGCACTGTGCCACGGCTTCGACCACGCCCTCCCGAAGTGGATCATGGATACCAACGACGCCAATCCAGGTCATGTCATGGAAGATATCGTCGAAGTCGGCCATCTTGGTGTCTTCTTCAAGGATCCTCGCGCCAGCAGGTGGCCATTGTGGGAAGTCCTTGTACAGCATAGCAATGGTCCGAAGGGAGTGTTGTGCGTACTCATCAATGATTGCGGATATTGTTTCTTTTTCGTCGGCAGTCAGATCTGTAATTCCATACTTCTTTTCGTAGACACTGGAAATGGTCTTGACAGATTTGGCAAGCATCATCTCCGCAGCCCCCTTGACAAGAAGCCGATAGACGCCGTTGTATTTGATGACTATGCCCATACATTTGCGAGCCGAGTCGAATGGGATCAGTTGCTTGATCTTATAATTCGATCGTTCAGTAGCCAGGTTGTCAAGACCTAGATTCTCCTTGGCGAGGGTGAGCAAAGCGACCTCAGTCTTGGAACCAATGAAAGTAGGCATGCCCTTCTCTTCACCCTCGAAAGCCGTGCTGTTGAGAGTGATAGAGAGCCTGAGAAGGTCCCTGACATCGGCACTCAGATTGCTGAACATCGTGGTGAATGAGGTCGCGTCAGTTGTCTCCGCCGAGCGTGACGAGGCGAATTTCTCCTTCGTTCCGATTGTACCAGCAACCACAGTCATCTTATTTTGAGTCAAGGTGCCGGTCTTGTCCGAACAGATGGTTGTGGCGTTGCCCATTGTCTCGCAGGCACGTAGGACCCGCACGAGATTGTTCTCCTTCAGCATTCTGGTGGTGGCGAACGCCAAAGCCAGTGTCACTGCCAGGGGCAGTCCTTCTGGAACGGCCACAACGATGACTGTAATTGCGACGATCAGAATGTCCAGAAATTCCTGGGCTTTCACGGCCCCAGGTCGAGTATCCCCTGAAAGATGAGCAAGAAATTTGATCAAAAGGACGATGAAAAGGAGTCCTGCAGCCGTGGATCCAAGGCCTCCGATCCAATTTGCCAGTCTGCCCAATTTCACTTGCAGAGGCGTGGGCTCATTGTCGGTCTGCAGGCTCATCAAGATCTTTCCGTAAGAGCTGTTGACGCCGACGCTGGTGACGAGATAGGTGCCAACGCCCTCGAGAACTTTGGAGCCGCTGATGATGAAAGGATCAAGTTTGTTGGTCGCGGTGCCATCCTGAATGCGTCGCCACACTTCCTCGCCTGGGGTCTTTTTCATCTGATCCGATTCACCAGTTGCAGACGATTCGTCGCATTTGACTCCGTGTCCAGATATGAAGATCCCATCCGCTGGAACGGCATCGCCAGGCTCGAGGTGAAGGACGTCGCCGACCGTGATGTCGTGCACTGATATTTGGATGGATTTGCCTGATCGAATGACTTTGACTTCTCGATCATCTTTCTGTTTGTGGTGGTTAGAACAAATTGCTTAGATGTTGTTGGCCAGGTGATTGAACATACCCGTTTGTTAAGTTTGACGAACTGGCGTTCCTTCTGCCAGTCATTGGCAGCACCCACGACGACCACAATAAGGATTGCAACGCAAATGGCCACTCCTTCGACCCAGTCAACACCGGAGCCCCCAGCGACAGTCTCGTAGATCCCCAGGGCTAGAGAGATAACAGCGGCAATGGTGAGTAAAATGAGGATTTTGTCGTTGTAGGCTCGCCATATGAGCATAAGGATACTGTCTGGCTTTCGTTCAGGTAGTCGATTGTCTCGGTAGACGCGGAGTCGGTCTTCAAATTGGCTCCTGACTTCGCGCGGGCTCACACTCCCCTTTGGATTTGCCTTGGTTAAATTGACTCCTGAAAGTCCTTCTTTCGACGTTCCAACAGCGGTGGCTTCCTCGTAAGAGACTTGTCCATCGAGATGAGTTTCATCTACTGACAGTCCGGCCGAAATACTGGTTCGCAGACCTCTTTCGAGGCCTCTCAGTCCTCCTAGTGCTTTGTAGGCGGACAATGATTTTGGATTGAGCAGCTTGTTCAATTGACCTGGGGAGAAGGCAAAGGGATTATTTGGGACGCTGAAGTCCTTCTCATCTCCCTTGTCAGCTCGCAAGGCTTCTTCTGGGGTGTCAAACTCCAGGCTAGATTTAGAGTAGAATGTGGTACTCGAGGCCGCTGATATTCCTGAATTTGATCGGATACGCGTTGCCGTCTCGCCCGAGGCGACAGAGCCCGACCTGGAATTGAGAGTTGATCCATCGTATTGCCCTCTGCGTTCAGGAGAAGTGGGGGACAAGTACGAGCTGTCGTCTATGGCGGTCTGGGGAGGTGTGGACATGCTGGGTTCCCTCTGGTGACTCGGTGACATGACCCAAGTAGTCGATGATTCCGCCCGAGGCCTCCCTGGTGATTTCTGAGGCCAAAAGGTCAGACAATCTGAAACAGCACACAATCTCCGGTATTTATGAGGTCTCCTACCGATGTATCAAGTGTGATCTTTGGCGGTGAGGCGGAAGAGGAATTTGGCCCCTTCATCATGAATAACGATGGCTGAGCTGGACCGGTCAGAGTTGCAGTCCGCTGGCGCAGAGTCGGGTTCAGATAGGCAACAGGTCGGACGCACGCACGTCCACAGCCAGCCTTGTATACAGGGGAGAACGGGGCTTATGAGCTGGCCGACGAGGTGTAAGGCACCAACCAGGTCGTGTTGAGGGGACTCTCATATGTTACAAATGAGAGCAGAGGAAAACTCTGCCTTGACGAGGATGCCATGGCGTGCAGCTGCCGGGGGCTTGCAGCAACTAGAGCAGATCGTGGTGGATGGGGTGTCTTGATGTTGCCCAGAGTGAGGCTGTGCAGATAGGCAACGTTCTGGGCAGAGACAAAACATTGCGATTTGGGCCACTCAACAACGTGTGACGCAAGCGATTGGCGTTTGAAGAGGCGCCCAAGCAGCAAAGCTCAAGGCAAATCAACAATCTCATCCATGTTGTCCAGTCGAGTTATGCATTCTCATCATTCTTGGGAGAACCAACCGGAAAGCCCCTGAAAAAGGTGAATGATACCTGCATTAGACAACTTTCCCCAAATGTAGGGCCATACAAAACGTTCAGATTATATATCTAAATTCCAGTTCCCCAGTTCTGCTGATATAGCCATCTGTCTGGAGATCTTGTGCGTCGTCGGTCCTGCATTTCCACCTGCAGGAGCATTAGGATACTTCAAAATTCCAAGGCTTTACCAAGGCCTGCCTAGCAATTGCTCTGACAACAAGAAGTGCCAAATGTCCGGCATGCTCTTCAGGATTCCTTGGCTTGGTCTTTGGTCTTCTTGACCTCCGTCATTTATTGAGGAACACCACGATGTTGGAGGGTTGGTGGGATTCTTGCGGAGATCGGCGGAGAAGGCCTCGGGTCGCATGGTGGGCAGTGGGAAGTGGACGCAGCCGCCACCACCACGACAGCTTTTTCGTACCACCAAGATCGTGGTCTGGAATTTGAATGTTGTCTTCTTCTCTTGAAAAAGGCTATGGCTGGAAGCGCAGGCAGCAAGCAATGTGGTGAGCTGTCATTGCCTGCCAGATCTCCAGCCACCTGGTCACCAGCCACACCAGCCACAGGGATTTGGTCACTTTGGTCACGTGGCACGCATAAAACATGCCAAGGCCCTCGCCACCTCCGTGGCTGGTGAGGCTGAGCTTGACATGAGGCGGTTGCTCTCCTCTTGTCTCCAGGGCATCTTCACCTATCTAGGAATGTCCTCCGGATCAGCTTTGATGGTTGGATCACTGCGGCTCCGGCCTCGGCCACGCGATTGTCTCGAATGGGGTTTCATCTTAGCGAGCAAAACGTCGCTCCCAGCTCTGGAAAGAGATCCAGGACATCACCGTCCTCAAATCGGATTCACCCCCATACTCATCCCCTGGCTCGGTGTTACCTCCACTGGAACGGGGGGATCCCAAGCTTTGCGTACCGTTCAGCTGCAGACCGACACCATGCAATCTCTTGCGAGACGTCCATGGAACCTTCTTCTTCCAGCTGCGTAAAAAGCCGCCAGGCCATTTCCAGTGGCCAAAGCGTTGCAATCCGTCCGGCAGTTTTGGTTTCGCCAGTGTGGAAGTACTCGAGGCTCTCGCACGCAAGGTGTGCCCAGCGCAATGCCTCCAGAACCGTTGAGTTTCTGTCTATATCGGTTGTGGGCGCACGAGAAATGATCTCATCTGAGATATCGGTGACAAGCCTTGCGACTTGTATTCTGACTGCTGTGTACATCGTGAATGCAACAGCAATCGAGGAATCGGGGAAGTCGAGGCGATGCTCGTACACACCTTCCCAGCTGGCGATGACTTTGGTGTGCAAAGGCTCGTGGTGTTGTGATTGCAGCTGACTTCTCCAACTTTCCAGTTCGGCCACGATGGTACACACTGTTTCATATCTCTCTCGGAGGCGAGGAAGGCTCCAGCTTTTCAGGGTATCTTGCTCGACAATCACCGGTAGCACTTTGAGGGCAACATCGAGCATCGACTGCAAGGGGCGTTGAGCAGGCTCTACTTCCTTTTTCCCGGGGAAATCGATCCATCGCGACTCGGACAGAAACGACGTCTGCCGATTCATAAACAGGAACGGGGTTTGGATTGCGCGGTACCCATAAAAATGCTCTTGAGCCGATTGGTGATTCAGACCCTATCAATCAACACATGTCGTCAGCATCGCTGGCTATATATTCAGTTGCCGAGCGTTGGGTGCTCATGCCAGAGACATTGACGAAACGCTCAGATGGGGCTTACTTCGGCACCGCCATGGAATATGAGAGCCCCCACGCCCAACAAGTGGCAGTTGAAGCTAGCCCAGGACTTGTCATTTACCAGCTCCGACATGGCACAGATCAGCGCTGTCGAAGACAACACTGTCCGGGAAATAGTCCTGTCACCGTCTTGATACCTTTTTAGCGAGTACCGCAGTCTTTGCAACGCACGGGTGTGCATATAGGCACCTTGGAGGGCAATCTCTGCTTCACTGCGTTCTTTTCCGACCTTGGTCAGCGAAGCCGCCAATAGAGCTTCTATCAGGACTGCGGTTTCAGGCCTGTCGATTTCGAGGGCTGCTGTGATTGTCCAGGTCGAACAGCATATTGACATTTGTTGTTCAGCCTTGTTTTTGGCTCGCTCACGCATTGAGTGAAGCCTCACGAACCTGTTCTTCAGAGCATGAACGAAGGCAACGTGGTAAGTCGAACCCACAAGCTTTGCACCCATTTCTGAGGGTATTAACCATATGGAGAATTCCGGGTTTTCCAGAGGCACCGCAGAAGGTTCGCATGCTCGTAAACAGCTCGGGGGGAGGACAGCACTCGTCGGCGGCTGACTTGCGAGAGTCTGATGTGGGCCATCATCATCGGCATGCAACCGTCTCGCCTTCTCGGCAAGCTGTTTTTCTTTCTGGCGTCGTCTAAAGGCCTGAACATTGCTTGATAGCATCGACTGTCAGTACCAACATAACACCAGAAACGCCTCGAAGTACTTACGCACGGACTTTGTTCCTCCGTGCCTCTGCCCTCTCTGCATCGGTGCCAGGAATGCGAGGTCTACCGATCGGCATTGCGTGTCTGATATCCTGTGTATCAAGAGAACCAGGAAGAAAAAACTACTCCCAGCTAATTGGGAACTGCGAGGCCAACACTGAAGTCTAAAAGAACACACCTTCCGACTCCAAGAGTGACTAGACGTCATGGAATTCTCCTACAAGGCGGAGTACATATAATCTCGTGGGATTGGGAGAATGAAACCTTGAAACTCTGAAGTCGACAGCAGACTGATATTCAAAATCAAAAGGGCGCGCTTGTGACATCCCACTGGTCAGCATGGAGCAGTGGATTCAGATCTATCATTGGCTGAGGCGGGTCGTTTCGTTTCCGCTACTCCTCACCTATAGAGGCGTTGCCCTCCCCTTCTGCCGGAGGGCCGACTATTAGCCACACGCCATTTATGGATCTTACGGGCGAGCCCAGCGACAGTCAGCTAGAAGGCCAGACTATCAAATAACCGAAGGCTCTAAGGATACGGTTCTAGACTCGCGTTGTCCAAATGTACCTGATCCTGCCCAGGGTATGATGGCTTGAGCTAGAGCTGATTCTTATTCGAGCCGAAGGGCCAATGCAAGGCTGAAGAGCCCGAGAGGCGAGCCCAACTGACTTCTTTGGGTTTATGAACATGCTGTCTCTTCAATCAACATTCTTGAGATAAATCTCGCTCACGGCGAGGCAACACCGGACTTGCTCTATTCACTTTTAACACTGGCCCGCATATCTTACGGAGTATGAGTATATGCATCAAGATTGATGCCTCAGGCTTTGCGCGATTTAAGCATATTTGGTGGTAAGCCTACGTAGATTACTGCGCAGGGCTGCCCTCACATACCGACATGGAGTGATGAAGCCTTGCCAAGGTCAATCAAGGTAGGCCAAGGATTATATGAGCATGGCTGAGAAAGCGTGGTGATCCCGACTAACAGTGTTCTATGGAACTCTCTCTGTGGCGTGTCAGTCACTGAAATAAATGAGGGATGTCATCCTTTAGAACGAACACCGCGCCCCTGGAAGGCTTCAGGAGCCAAACTCAGTTTGGCTCCCGGCACCAACACGGGAGGTGCCCCTCAAACGACAAGCTAAAGAGTCGTGAGCAATACTTATGCAGGGTACCAAGTACCTTGGGGACGAATCGCTCGGGGGCGTCCTGGGTGCGTCTGATTCCTAGAAATCATCCGTCGTCCGTGGTGCGTTGACCAAATTGGGGTCTTTGACCCAAAACGGAACTCGTAATACTTGAACGCCCCCCAAAAACCCCATCTTCAGAGTCCGTCGGGAACCAACTTCGGCACGATAAGGCTTCGCTGGTTGAGTTGCTGGGAAATGCACGAGATGCCTCGGCATCCAATAATACTGCCTCTGTCACATGCAGATCTCGCCATCTCAGAGGACCGCGAGACCGGTATTGGCGAAATTTGTCCTACCCAGCAAGTTGGCTGAGTATGCTAAACATCTTGACCCTGAAAGTTAGGATTTGCACCGATTCATTGTTCAGCAACCAGCCTACTGCGTTTGATCTTCCAGACAATGGAGTTGTCCCTCCCTTTAACTGTCGTGGTGTGGTGATGTATACCTCCAACCCCAGAGATATATTGTGAGGAGTCCTTCCTACGACAGCCTGATCTGCAATGTCTCAAATACCTACGAGGCGGCTTCACTAGCATGGTAACTACGTGGTGCGGACGGCGCGAAAACCGAGTCAAGCAAAACTCGGTTTCTCGGAAGGAAGTATTGTCGCTGAGAAGGAGGAGGGAATGACAGAAAGTGGACAATCAAGCAGGCTCTTGTTTGCGACAGGTCGGGTGTGGGCGCAGGCCTGTCCAACAGCAAGCAAGATAGATATCCTGTCATTGGGAGACACGTCCAACAATGGCGGAGACTCAATCGTCTGCACGTTGGGCAAAGCGAAGGGCTGAATTATTCTGCCAGTGCGCGGTCAGTCTTGGATAGCACCTGTTCTGACAATATCTTGTCTCGGACACCGGGTCAATCAACAGCTGGTGCTAACCAAAGTGCTGTGTCAGTGCATCAAAGCTCCGACTCGACGCCTGTAGAGGTCCCCCGGGCCAACTTTCAGCCTCGCGATTGTGTCGACGCATTCAATGCAATCTCAGTCTGGCTGGACGCAGAGCTACTGTGCATCTCACAACACCTCACCTCGTTCCCGATACCACGGGCGCCAGATAGCACTGAAACGAACACGAGCCACTTCGAGAAGTTCCCAGCTATCGAGGAGGAGATTGTCCAAGGCTGCCTCTCCCACGAAATGCATATGCTTTCCCTACTAAACGCCAATACCTCATATTCGTCGACGTTTGCAACCAATTCCCGCAGTGGCCTTGGACAAGGAAGTCATCCTCGAAATCTTCTATCTCGGCTTGTGCGGATGGTAACTCGATGATACACGAGGCTGCTCTGACGCATCTCCGAGCAGTCAGTAATCTCGTCAGTTTGCTGGATCCAAGGTTGCCATTCGTTGTCTTTGCCCCAGACACGAGATGCAACCGTAGATAATGAAATTTTCCTAGCTGTGGAGACGGGGAGAAGATCACTGCCCGTGCGCAATCGGGATGCTTCTGGATTTAGGCTAGTAGACTTGCAGAGACCGTTTTAAGACGTGAGTTCCTAGACCCCACGTAAAACGATATCTTCGCGTTTGAGATGGACCTCATCCTCTGCAGTCTAATGCCGTGGGTCGACGTTGGCCGACATGCTCTGCAGCAAAGCCAGATTTAGACTATGAGAGATTCAAAGTGGACCTGCGACAAAGGGCAAGCAATGTTACATGACTTACTCTCAACCATTATCCCTGATCTCGATGGCGAGACCGTCTTCAAAGGCGTGGAAGGAATGCATTAGACTCTCGCTCGATATCGTCCTCACCTTCCTCTCCACCCAGATGACCTGGCGCTCTGATCGAATCAACGAACTGAGAGTCCAGATGAGCCTGAAGAGTAGTGGTGGCTCTTGGGGCTCACCAGCCATGTCGACTCATCTGACCATGTGAAGCTGCGGGTCATTGTGACATGCCTCCTTGCTAGCGTCTGAGGACGATCGAACCGGTGAACTGGTTCCTTGATACGCCGCAGCGGACACAGCGGACACAGCGAAGGATCTAGGTCTTACGATCTACCACGAGCTCCACTGCGCGCCGCGGTTCTAGCGCGACCTTCTGCTGAAGATCACCTGACGACGCGGCGGTGAAGTATCCCAATATCGGTGGAGATCAGCCTGCGGAATTGATGGCGGCGAGCAGCACGAGTCCTGTCCCGCCGCCGGGAGGGGGGAGGGAGCCGCCTTTCGCGACTCTCAGCTGTAACCTGTCTTCTGAGTCCGGCAGATGCACTGGTGAGATATACTCCGCCCTTTGTTTCAATTGACAGTCCCCGCTTCTTGCAATCCATGGCCTGATGGAAGTCTTTCGGTCTGTAGTCGGAAGGGCCACACTGGCATGTGGCACGTCTAATCGAGTTTCTCGCTGAAGGCACCTTCGATGCTGATGCACTTCTACCTCCCCTAGCCACAGGAGTCAAGGGCCAAAGACATGCTGCCGGACGCTATAAGAGGACTGTACGAGCACCTGGATGGGAATTCTGGGGTATACGACCTCGACTGACCGGGGGCAGTTGACGCTCTGGTATTCTACATCATCTCTGAGTAAGCCTGGCCCCAGACGAGGAGACCGGCACCAGCCGGTTCCCTCCGCGCCGTCATCGTATGCATGTACTCGTACGTACCTGCGGGTACTTTTCTCGGTACTCGTTCCGAGGACTGTGGAATATACCCGGCTCCTTCTTCACCTTACATGGCCCAATTCCTTCTCGGTACAGAGGCAACACCTGCCCTATTTATCCCGGTACATACCTCAGCCACCAAATGGTCTTGTTCTCAAATTTCAGGGCCGAGTTGGAACGCTAGACCCAATGCCATTAATGACAATCCAGTCTAGGTAGCCTGGATAAGGTAGGCTTCTCTATTATTATAGCTAAGCTGGACACTCTGCCTTCTAATATACCTCCAATATGGCTGGCTCCCTTTCCCAATTAATTGGAACTGGACCACAAGGCTCCAATCAATCGTTCTACTCTACTCAAGCCACTCGGCCCGGCCCAAAACACAGACACCACCGCCCCCTCCTTCCGGCTCTGTTTTTGTGTCGAGTTATTAAAAGCTCAAACCCTCCCTTGAAAAAGGATCCGTCGGAACAAATCTCGGACATTGAAGCTTCAATTGCCGCCTCCGTCGGTCGAATCAGACACCACCCGGGGCGGCAATTGAAGGGACGAATCAACGGCCATGGCTCTGTGCTCTCTCGCCCTCAAGGTGTTCGCTGGGGATGTAATGTGGGGGGCATAAATGAGTGACACCGAAATGCTATTAGCCGGTTTGGGAGATGTGACATTGCAACGTCACGGATTTCTTCCCTCAGGACTGGCTTTGAGTTGTTGTTGTTTGAAGTTCTCTAAGTTCTTTGTCGTCTCTTTATCAACACCATCATCGTCATCCTCAATTCATCACAGCAGTGTGGAATCCAAAAAACCCCTCGAGATCTGAAAAAGTGAGGAAGCACCTTTGAGGAGTTCCCACGCATCTAGGTCAAGCCTACTCACTCCGTATATCACAATTCTCAGCCCACCTCCCTTGTCCTGCAAAATACATCTCTATCAATTCACTTCGCATCATATCAAGATGGCCCCGCCGGCAGTCCTGATGGTCGGCACGGGCGAGTACACGACCGGCTTCGTCTCGGGGGCGCCGTCCACGTCAGACAAGAAAGTAGGTGTTGTGGGATTGACGCGTAAGTTTTGTGGGAAAAAATGATCTCTTTTTCCGTTCCAGTGTACTGCCTAGCCGCGGAGAGTGGGCAGGAGGGTTTGTATAGGAGGCAGACACTCCTGCTCTCCTGGAAAATAAATGCATTCAGTGTGCAGAAGAATCGACAAACCATAAGTGGAATGGGTCGTTGATTGATTCCACGTCGAACCATGTGAGAGGGTATCTTCTTATATTCTTATATATATATAGTCTTCGACCTCCGCCGCCGGGGCAAAGTCTCGGACCTGGCCATGGTCGGCGTCTCCGGCCACAAATTCCCGGCCATCCGCGCGCATCTCCAGAAGAACATCTCGGAAGCGTACAACGGGCTCGATGTGTCCTTCCAGTCCTTCCCGCCCGACGACCAATCGGACCCCAACGCCTTCAAGACCGCCATCGACGCCCTGCCACACGGGTCGGCCGTGACCATCTTCACCCCGGATTCGACGCACTACGACATCGCAAAGTACGCCATCGAGCGCGGTCACCACGTTCTCGTGACCAAGCCCGCCACCAAGCTGCTGGCGCACCATCTGGATCTGCTCGTGCTGGCCGAGAAGCACAAGGTGCTGGTGTACGTCGAGCACCACAAGCGCTTCGACCCGGCGTACGCGGACGCGCGGTTCAAGGCCCGGACCCTCGGTGACTTCAACTACTTCTACAGTTACATGTCGCAGCCCAAGTCGCAGCTCGAGACGTTCAAGGCCTGGGCCGGCCGCGAGTCCGACATCTCGTACTACCTCAACTCGCACCACGTCGACATCTGCGAGTGGATGGTCCGCGACGCCGGGTGGCGACCTTCCACCGTGCGCGCCAGTGCGAGTCTCGGCATCTCGGAAACTGTGGGCTGCGTCAAGGGCACCGAGGACACCATCACCCTGCTGGTCGACTGGACGCGTCCCGGTGATGACAAGCGCGCTACGGGCATCTACACGGCCAGCTGGACCGCGCCGATGAACGCCGGCGTCCACTCGCAGCAGCACTTCCACTACATCGCCTCCAAGGGCGAGATCAACGTTAACCAGGCGAAGAGGGGTTACGACGTGGTGGACGAGAACGATCGGTCCGGCAGTTCCTTGAAGTGGTACAACCCCTTCTATATGCGGTATGCGCCTGACGAGGAAGGCAACTTCAACGGCCAGAGCGGGTACGGGTACGTGAGCTTCGAGAAGTTCATCGACGGCGTCACCGCAGTGAATGAGGGCAGAGTCACGCTCGATCAGCTGGACAAGAGAGGCTTGCCCACGCTGCGGAACACCGTCCTCACGACGGCCATCTTGGAAGCGGGACGCAGGAGTCTGGACGAAGGTGGCCGGTCGGTCGAGATCGTCGTGGGCGACCATGACAACGTGGAGCTCAAGTGAATTGAAGGGAAAGATCGATTTGACTGCGTGTGGCGGTAGTACAAGGGATTCCAATGGGTTAGCGGTTAGTAAGGACTCTTTAAAATGCATGGATGTGGCAACAAGGGGGGCTTTCATGTGATCATGTGAGGTGAGCTTTCGGGCTTCAGACAGGACAAAAGTTAGTATCTACCTTGTGCCCCGATAGCGGGGTTGTGGTTGTTGCTGAGCCTGTTCGAGGACACAATCGAGCCTAGGTACTGCCAGATTTCCAGGTCAGACGAGTTGGGTACAGTCCATATGCTTCGGACCACACTCGAGGAGATGCATCTTCTGCTTGATGGTATTGCTGGTTGGGGAAGTAATGCAAATGACTTGCCCGAATGATCAATGTTCTCTGGCTCTCGAAGATGATCGTCACGATGATGTGTTTCTCCAAACAGCATGCAGCCGGCAGCACCCTTCTGGAGGAGACATGACATTTGTTGATGCAGTTTGGAGGACCAGGTTCGGATTTCGTCTGTTCTGCAACTGGCGTGGATAAGACATGGCTGTTGGAATCGTCCTTTCCGAACTCAACGCCATTGTGTTCTGTTGAAGGACTGTCAGAGGGAAACAAACCAATTGACAAACCTCGGTATGGGAGACGATCAATGATGGCAACCGCCGACAGTCTTCACCCAGAGTCCGGTTGGCCAGACGGCGACTTTACCAGTTGAAATCTTTGCAGGAAATGCACATGACGATTGACTCCATTGACAAGCAAACACGGACATGGGCGCGTCAATGCACGAACTGAAAGCTCAGCGACTCCAGGAGCGAAAGCAAAGGTATGTCGCAGTGATGATGCAGGTGGCGGCGACGCTGCCACCGCTTCCACAACTCGGTCGAGGCCGCAAATCCGCCAGCCACATGACGCCTATCGCCCACAGTCGATAAGTATCGTAACTCGTGATATCAAAAAAAAACCCGCTTAAAAAACTTCAGCGGAGCCTCATCCAAGAAGTCTTGACAAGCATTCCTGCCACCGCATGATGCTATTATTGAACATCTAGAGCATCTTGGCCTTCTCCGAGCACCTTGTCCGAGCCTGCATCTCGGATTGTTGGGATGCAGAGGTAGCTTGCCACTCACCGAGTCCAATGGCACTCGAAGAAAGAGAGACATGGAACCTCCCTCGGGCTTGGTACAAGCAATCAATTCGATCGCGACTGTCCGAGACTCGTATAAACCGAACCTTGCCAAGGACATAAAGTCAGACCGCCATCCGCTCCTGGCCGAGGTGGGTGCGGTGCTGTACACTTTGCCGTCGCCTGCGGGACTGAAGTCCGTAGGGCTGGAGACGGTGAGCTGAAAGAGCCCGAAACAAAAAGTCGAAGCCAGCAGAACATGCATCGTGGACAGGCCCTCCACATATTTTACCTCGAAGCCACCACACGGAGCACATACCTCGATAATCGAAGATCTGGACGTCTGTCCTATCGATAGGCTTGGTGCTTGTTCCCCAAGGGGTGGCTCGTTGGCGGAGGAGACGGAATTGGTAGCGTTGCCGGCTGTGTAACTCGCCCTCCGCATGTACCTGCATTTGAACAAGTCCTTGTTCGCGAGAATGGAGGGAGGGGCCCAGCGGCCATTGGGACTTGGTGTCGAGGAGAATTTACCTGTTGCTATTCAGAGGCGCGACGAGGAAGTCAAATCTCACGCCAATGGCTTGGCAGAGCAAGAACAAGAAGACACTCCAACACTCTGACAATCCACCCTCATTCCACCCTCTCTCCTCTCCTATCATTCCACCTCGAGACGTGAACCCAGAACTCCCCAAACACTCTCGGCTGTCGGTCTCGTGCCACCAGATCTCGACCGTTCGCATCCTGGATTCCAAGCTTGCCTCAACCCAGCCGTAATCTGGGTCCCACTGACGTTGGCCTTCACTAGCTACTGCCGAGATCCAAGGCCACTCGAGTCAATCTTGCAAAAATACCGCCCAGGAGTAGAGATCAGATGTGAGACTCGCATACGGACACAAAAGGAAGGAACAGGGACTGCGACAAGATGCGGAACATGGTCAGCTGTTACATGCCCGCCATGTGTGGTTGAAATCGCGCCAGTGTTGACAAACGACCTCTCCGCCCAGCTCACCTAGTAGAGCCAAGGCTCAGCACCACCGATGTCGCCTCGTTGCGAGAAATGAGCGTGAAGGTTGAACTCTGAACTTCAATATTCCGTCAAATGACATGAGGCCCAGCCATCGTTGCGGACATGAAGGCCCGGATTCCAAGAGTGGCGGGCGGTTCTTGGCAGAGGCCTGCGTGAGATGGCCTGGCCAGTTATCGTGGCGCTCATCGGGGCCTTGGGTTCATGCGATGCCTAGCGGTGCTTGGGAGGAACTCTCAGCCTCACTTGCCTCCACCCTCCGCTCCTGCGCACTCACATCCAAACTGCCAACCTCCAGCTGTTTTCTTGGCTGCTGCTGCTGCTGCTGCACAAGTCAGCTGTGTCGCGCATTGACAGGTTGTCCCTATGTATGGGGGGTTGATTTACTCTGTCTTCCATGTTCACTCGTCCCAACAACTCGAAATTATGGCAGAGAATACGTAGAGCCTCGGGCTCGATTCACGGTCCTAACTGCTCCATGTTGCCAGCCTGCAGAGGCGGTATGCTTCGCCGCTTGTCTAGATTCGGGCCTCCCGTTTCAATGGACATGCTAGCAAGCCACGCGATGCCGAAAATCGGTAAGGCGGGCCTCACAGGTGGTGTGCCAATGCCCTGCAGGTATCCTGTGTACCCTGGTCAGCCCCAGAATCAATGCCACTGCTAAGACGCTAATGGATGTAAAGACATCAGACTTCACCAGTGAGGCTGGTCAATGCTTCCAGCCCTTGATGGTATCCTCCATCCCGGGCTTCCTATCACGAGTCCAGGTACCATCTGGAGAGCTGCGGTCACCCACGGACTGTGCGAGGACAGTGGACTCTACCGACCCATACGTTATATTATACTCTCCCCAACCTCGCCTTTTGGCTCAAATACTTTCCCATTGTGTTATTGTCAGTCCAGTCCATTCTCAAGTGCGTTCCTCTACCAGGGACATTACTCTCGTTGTTTGTTCAATTGTTTCCTTTGCTTCCTTCGCATCTTCGTTGCCACAATGGCTTTTTCACGGTTAATCGCCGTGCTCTCTTTCCTGTCGTTCGCTTTACTCAGCGCTGCCCTGCCTTCGAGGTCGAGGTCACTCGATGAACGGGCCGATACCGTCTTCTTTGAAGTCACCCTCACATGGGAAGACTACTCACCGATCGGAGGGATACCCAAAAAGATGATCCTTACAAATGGCACCTTCCCAGGACCCCCATTGAAGATGACGGTCGGCCAATCAGTGGAATTCCTCGTTCACAACGAATTACCTGACCCGACTACGATTCATTTCCATGGCATTGTTCAGCAAGGCACTCCGTGGTCAGATGGTGTGCCCGGTCTTTCGCAAGCTGCCATCGCACCTGGCTCATCGTTCTTGTACAAATGGACTGCCGATGCCTCAGGGGTGTACTTCTATCACTCCCACTCTCGCTCGCAGATGATGGATGGGCTGTATGGTGCTATCATCATCTCTCCAGAATCCGAAGATGACAAGCCATTCTCTCTGATCAACAGCGATCCCGACATTATCAAAGCTATGTCGGCGGCGGACGACGAGCTGCAGCCAATCTTTATCTCCGATTACAACAGATACACGTCAAAGGAACTCCATCAGCAGGAAGTGGATGCCAACATCGATTTTGCTTGCTCTGACTCCATCATCATCAATGGGATGGGCTCACAGTACTGCTTGAGCCGTGATGAGTTGACTGCCTACACAAACCCCAAAGTCGCGGCGCTCCTGGCTTCAGTCAGCCCTTCCCAAATCACCGACAAGGGTTGCCTACCTCCCAATCTCCCTGCGACTCAAGGGAACTTCACCTTCGACATTGAGACTCTTCCTGACGATGCCTACTTCACATGTAATCCGTCGACTGGGCCCATGGCGACAATTGACGTCGATCCCGCCAAAGGCTTTGCGGCCTTGACCTTCATTAACCCTGGCGGATACGAGCTGCTCAAGTTTACCATCGATGGACACAAGATGTGGGTGTACGCTGTGGATGGCGGGTACGTGACTCCAACCCTTGTGGACCAAGTTATCGTCAACAACGGAGACCGATACTCTGTTCTGATCGAGCTCAACCAATTCCCTGCCCAGTATTCCATCCGAGTGGCAAACAACGGTCTCAACCAAGTCATCAGCGGCTTCGCTGTTCTGAACTACAAAGGCTCATATGGACCCGCGACTGAAGACCCCAATGCCATTGCGGGCATGAATTTCGCCGGTGTCAATTTGACCACCCTAGTGACCTTCAATGACAACCTTGCGTCTCCTTATCCCCCTTCGCCCCCCGCTCCGGACGCGGATGTCACATACCAAATGAACATCAAGAAGCTTGGACAGCCAGCCGGCGCTTACCAATGGACTCTCAGTGGTGTCAATGCCTTTGCGCCAGAGCTGGAAGATCAGACGCCCCTTCTCTTTGAAGATCCCTCCGACATCAAAGCCAACGACCTTATTCTCAAGACAAAGAGCGGTCAATGGGTCGATTTGGTGATCAAGACGCAGGGCCCACTCGCCCAACCTCACCCGATGCATAAACACTCCAACAAGGCTTATGTTCTGGGTAAAGGAATCGGAAACTGGACCTGGAGCACTGTCGCTGAAGCGGCCGCTGCTCTGCCAGCCGGCACATTCAACTTTGTCAACCCACCTCTTCGCGATGGGGTAAGTTCTACTCTGAAATCCCTGCAAAAGCTTCTAGCTCCAACTAACGTCTGTGCCTTAGTACACTACCACCCCCAATGAAGCCAACAGCACGTGGATGGTGTTGCGATACCAAGTCACGAATCCCGGCGCATTTCTTTTCCATTGCCACGTGCAGACACACGTAGCGGGCGGCATGGCAGTGGCCATGCTCGACGGCGTGGACGATTGGCCCACGGTGCCGACTGAGTACGCCAATGGCAATGGCATCGTGTACAGCAAGCTCAAGAAGAAGGGCAAACTGCACGCCAAAGCATCATAAAAATCTTCTTTTGTGTGGATGACTATGTTGTGCGCATCATAACATTTGTTTTAATTACGGCATTGTTCAGGAGTGGACATATTTGTTTTTTTGTTTTTCATTTTTGATACCAATGAAAGAGTGCGGTTTACGACTTGAGAGAGGTGTGCACATATATATATCTAATGAGCAGCGGCTTTGTGTTTTGAGCATGCATATTCTGCGTTCAAATCATTGAGAGCATAAAAGTACGAGGCATACCTGGCAATATACCTAGGTAGTGAGGGAGGGCAGGGGGGTATAGTACAGCATGATGCGATCCATCAATTCCCACGGGAGAATGCACACATCTGTTCATGTTCAAACCAGTCCGCAGTACATCATGTAGAGAGAGAGAGAGGGAATAATCCTCCCTACAGTTTTCGTCGCCATATTTTCTCCTCGTCGTCATCGTCGTCGTCGTTTCCTTCCCTCCTCGCGCCTCGAGACGTTTTCCCTTTTGCCGGAGGAGGAGCACAGCGAGGAGCTCGAGCCAAGGCAGAAAAGAGCATGTACCGACCTACCGGGATGTGTGTACACGAGAGATCTCGCCAGCCAGCCAGACAGACACAAGCTTTTCTGCCCAAACAAACGGCTGCGTCGTGGTGCGGAACCACAGGGGTCGGGGGGTGGGGGGAGAGAAAGACAAAACTGGGTAAGAAATAAGAGGTATTAGAAGGAGAAATTGAATTGTCGTGAAACGCCGTGGCGGCAGACTCGAACTCCTGCCACTTCGATTATTTGAAATTGCGCCGCGTCCGTTCTTCATGGTCACATACTTCCTTGCCCCCATGCCCATGCCCGTGCCCATGGAGAGCGTTACACAGTGCAATCAATTTAACACTGGACTGAAGGCTTGTCAACGCTCCCCCCCACCTCCCGTCGATCAACCAGCCTGTCAAGTTCTGTCGGAACGATTGGTGGAGGACTAGGGAAATATGTAGCCAATATCATGTCTCCTGAGCCCGTTTGGGGCCCGTCCATCATACGCCGGCCCGTTGGTATTAAATGCTGACACGTGATATGTGATCTGATGTGTTGTTGTTGTACTGTAGTGTGTCATGCTTATGTCTTTCACTCCTTACCCCTTTTCATTTCTTTCTCCAGCTGGCATCGGGGCAACGCGGGGCCTCGGTTTTCTGATATCATGGCGCTGAAGGCTCGGGGTCTGGTGCCTTGCTCTTGACTTCACAAAACTTCGCCCCATCTTCTTCATTTCAAACTTGTATTTTCGTCGATTTTTGTGTTGGCTATCGACGAGCTAAGCACATACATGCTGTGTACAATGTACTTCATGTGTCTGAAATATGCCTCCACGAACCCCAGCCGCAATAGCAAGATGACACCGATGAGGATCCGAGCCATTAGAACAAGACTCCTTGGCTCATTTCTGAAGGAGTAATAGAACCAGATCCAATATGGACTGTTCCCTCCTTGAACCCATCACGCTTCTCCTCGCAAAACAAGCCATTCCCTGCTGAGGTATACACAAGCATTTCCCGGAGAGTTTTGATTGCTTCGTTCGTACTGAGGCTGAATACCAACCACCTCATGAGAGCCGTTTCCCTGCCATTCGAAGACTCAATAAAAGAATCTAGTGGCGGAGCGGCATTGGTATCCCATAATCAGTGACGTGCTGCATCTAACCAGTTCAAGTCAGTGACCGGAAGCCCATCTCGAGGGATAAGTCCCAACCTACCACCTGCTCATTGATCACTCTTCTGGACCAGTTTTTCCACTGAGTTCCTGAGAAGAATCCTTCAGGCAAGCCTGCACAGCGCGCTGCTTCACTACGTACGTCTGTGAATGCAATTTGGTCGGGGCACCTGCGGAGAGACTCTGTAACGGTGTTACACAAGTAAGACCGGAGAACACCTTGACTAGGCTGTGTGCTGGACTGAAATGATGTATCCAAGGGAACAAAAGAAGGAGATGTAGCGAAAATGTCACCTGGATCAGCATCAGCACGGTCGGTGGCATTGGAAGCCGGAACTTGCGCTGAACTCTCCAGTGAGCGCTGGGGAACACTTGGTGCTGGATTTTGAGTCGAAACTGCTATTCCCTCCGGCTCCCAGCCTTGTGCTTGTGCAGATGCCAGACCTTTTCTCAAGTTGTTAGCCTGAGTCTGGAACGTTAGGCTCCTCGTCACGCGTCCCGTCCTGACTGCACGCCGTTCTACGATCCGTTCTGCACGCCGTTCTGCTTTACTTGGCTGCTTGCCTGAGTTTTTGCCGGGCTGTTTGCCAAACTGTTTGGCCGAAGCCATCTCCATCGGCGTCGCAAATGGTCGAATGAGCTCCTTGTTCAAGATCTCCACGCCTCGATCAATTTGCATCTCGTCAGAGGCTAGAATGCTCTTCCCACCATCAACGGTCACGCGGTTCCTGATGCGGGCTCTGATAAACGCGTCTTTCAATGTCTGCAAATTACCATTGTAGACGTCGAGCAACGCTGCCGGACAGAATATTAGCGCTTCCCCAGTCTGTAAGCCGACTATGGTCTCAAACAATTTTGCATTGTTGCAGTTCTTGTGGCGGCTAGCACCAGCAAGGTGGTCTTGGAGCATTTCAAACCACGCAGGAGAACTGAATCGGTGAACGATGCAGACGTTGCACAGATCAATGAGCCGCGGCGCGAGTGTCGGTTCCTGCGTCGACACAATAATGCGTGCAGCGAGGTGGCGCTGTTGACGAACAAGAGACGTCAGTTCATCCGTGAGCTTTTCAGCCTCTCCCGATTTTGTCAGGAACTGTGAAGGGCAAAGATAATTAGCAGACGCGAAAGAGAGCAGACGTGGCATACCTTGTGAGCTTCATCGAGAGCAATGACGCGACCACAGCCAGCGCGGTTCTCCATGAAAATTGAAAGGCAAATTGTGAAAAGAGCACAGGCATCGTTCTCGTTGACAAAAGGGCAACTCAGATCGACAATGGTGAGAGTCCCTGGAGCCGACTTGAACATGTCCCTCAAGCGGGCTTCAGACTCCACAGGCTGGACTCCGTGTGCAAGGAAAGACTCGAGCACTTCCAGACGCAATCTGAGAGGCCCATTTTGTGAGGAATTGAAGCCTTTGCTTGACAACCGGGCCTTGAAATCGAGGTAATTCAGCCCTCCGGCGCCCTTTTTTTCCGTTGTCATGTCACGAAGCACCTTGAAAAGGACCTCCATGTACAGCGGCACCTTACTGTTGTTATCGACTGCCATCAACGTCATCAGACGTGTGACATTGAGTTGGTTTTCCTGGAAGTAGAGTGGAATGACTTCTGGACGGGGAGCGTCTCCAGGCAAACCAGGAAGATTCCTGTAGAGCCTATGCATGGCATGGATATTGCTCGGGGAGACAAGGACTCGCACAGGAATGCCGGAAGAGCACAAATATGCCGCCTCACAAAATTGCGTGCTCTCACTACTCGTGAACTTGTCATAGTGAAAAATAAGGCCAGCAAGCGGCTTTGGATTCTCTCCTGCAGGCGACGAGGCCAACAGGGAGTTCTCCAAAAGGCAAGAGAGGGAGTGACTCTTCCCAGCACCCTGTGAACCGCAAATGAAGGCGGACCAGGGTGCATTCATGTTGGCGAAGATGAGGTTGTCCTCGATCGACAAAGTCCCAGTTGCATCTGGCAAAGAGGAATTGTATGTCTCTTCACGCATGCCCAGCAGTCCATACTGAGGGAAAGGATTGCTGTTGGGTGCAACGACTCCTATGACACCACTCCTCAGAACCTTCTGAACGTGATTGGAAAACAGCGGAGTCGTCTTGGTTTCTTCAGCCTGGGCATCAGGGTGGCCGTCTGTGGCGCTCTGCGAAAGCCCTTGCATCAGCTGAAAGTATCCCCGATTTCTTTCGGCCTCTTGCTCGTTCACCCTATGGTACGTCGTGTAGAGCGGCGCAGCGTCATTTTGAGCCATACCATCTTGGTACGCTAGTAGGCGATCATCGAGGAACCGTCGGTCCACGAAAGGAGAGGAACTCCCCGAGGGCTGGAATATGGCCTGGAAGAAATCAGCACCTGTGTATATCATATGGCGTGCAAGGGCCTACTCCAAAAGCCGATGCAGCGGCTGAGAAGGGATTGGGCAAGCGCCGCAATGTCGGGATAGATGAGCTTTGCTGGTTGTTGTCATCGCTTTCTGCTGAACTTGAACTTGAAATCGGCATTGTTCTCGACTCTTGAAGACGAAAGTCATATTCCTCCTCTTCGCTTGAAGGCGTCATGTTCGGTATGCTGGAGGTAAGAGCGAACAGTCGCGGTCAGTCGGTCACTGCAACTACACGTAAAAATGCCGTTCTCATTCAAACCGGGGGATTTGAAAAAATACCTTTCAAAGCGACGACGAACGGAGAAGTTGAAGGCCACGGCTGACTGGACACAACGTCAAGGGTATTTGGTGTAGGTCAGTTCTCAGAAGTGGCCTGAAGAAGGGTTGGATAGTGAAGATTGCGAAGGAAAGAGCAGAGTGCGTCGTTCCTGGACAAAAAAAAAACAACAATACTAGATTTGGATTCTAGATCAAAGGTGAGGTATAAAAGAACGTAGGATGCTCTGATGGGTAGATTGATTTCGCCAAGTCCCATCGCTCGCAATGATCTGGAGGAGTTTCCTGCGTCCTCTGGGCCCTTTGATCTTTCTATTTCTGACCAGGTGACAGTTCGACATGCTTCGAGCTTCCAGGCTTACCAGACTAGGCTTTTACATCAACTTGTGAGCCGTGATATCAGGTTTGGCGGTACACTCATCCACTCGCCAAATCAATCGACTGGTCAAGTGACCTCGCTATCCTCCATGTACTCAGAACCTCTCCCTGGTAGTCGTAGGTTCACCACCAAGACCCCTCTGCGGTACAGTACTGGTCATGTTGCCCACACCTCCGGAATGCGCACCTGCGCCGGTGGTTGTGCCTCCCACGGGGTTTGTCGTTCTTGCATTGGATGTTTCTCCTGATTGTCGAATCGTCAGCATCAACGCTAGTGTCACTTCGAGCAGTAGCCCGTACCAAGACGTTGGTCAGCCTGATATATGTCTGCTTCTCCCTTCTCCTTGACCGCTTTGTTTTTGAGTTCTCCTTCCCGGTCATTGAAGGCGGTATCGATTGACTGGTTGACCGAGCCGCGGATAGTGTCCCCCAGGCCCTTGACACCTTTCAAAGCAGATTTCACGTCGCCCACGGTCTCATGAGTCTTATCTTGTGTTCGGTCGGTCATCTTGTTAGAGGTGGGTTTCCCTAGGCTACCGTGAGAATGAGTAGGCTGGTAGAGAAATTAGTTTGGCACGGTGAAAATGTGAGGTGGCGGAAAGGCGTAATCAGCTGGTCCAGCTTTGTAGTATCTTTCACGGCGGTCGAGTCCATGTAAACCATGACGACACCGTCCGTGACGCAAGTCTGATCAGACGCAGTTGGTGAAGGTGGTGTCGACAAGGCGTGGAGACGCAGGTCAGGATGATGAAAGAGCTTGGCATCTGCAGATACCATTCGCTGCAAGGTTTAACGAGCATGGCCACTAAGGCGCTCCCGGAATGTTCTCCAAAGTGCCGCTCTCCGGGCTCCGGGCCCCGAGACTCGGAGATCTTGGTAGGAGTACGAAATCCCCCCACCAATCATTATTGTCCCAATTGAAATCTCATATCTATTGCAAAAGTATCAATCCAAAGTTAATTACAAGGCACCAGGTAAACAGAATAATGGATCTCGACAAGCGGCTGTAAACACATCCCGATATATCTCTGTCGAGCCCTTTAAATGACCTCCCTATCCTGTACTCAAGCTTTGTTGTGGTCTTCTCTCACGGTCCGTCCTAGTTCATTATCCTCTCCGATTCCAGGTCTTGCCAATCCTCCTGGACCACCAATACCGTCTTTCTCCCAGAATCTGTTCTTGTTATCCTGTCCCGTAATAAGCCCAACAAGGTCGAATGGGTCAATCAATGTCAGGATGAATGGTCTCTTCTCGACCATTCCTGGCCCTTCGATCTCTGTCTTGCCATCCATCGCCAGGTATATCTTGTGATTGTGCGGGAGATATTTCAAGGGCGGAAAGACGTTCATGAGATAGGTGTTGAAGAGCATTGGAACGACCTCTAGTACCCAATAGATCCATTCTTTTCCATTGGCAGTCGAGTTTGGTGGATAGAAGAACGACGCGGTGCGAAAGGTGTTGCGGATGAGAATCAGGAAGCCCGAGGCGTAGAGCGAGTACACCACGACTTTGACTTTGTGCGTGAAGACGTTGGCTGCCACACATCGTTTGTGGAAGATGAAAATGAGAGACATAAAGCCGAGAAACCTGGAAACCAATGTTAATCCCTATGCGTATGCACTGGATGGGAATTGGAAAGAGATGACTCTTGCCATGACACATTGTGTTCGAATCGCAGCAACTTACATGCCCAGCAACAGGAATAGCGACACTTTGACAAGAATGATACCCATTTTGATCTTCGATACACTGTTCTTCGTATTCGCCGCATACGAGGCTCCGTTGCCTGCAATTATTCCATCGACAAGATCCAATGCGACGAATGTGGTCCACACACGGCCTGGGTGAAGAGGAGACAAGTAAGGTATATAGTACAACAGTCTGCCGAATATGAAGTAGTCCGCGCCGTTGTAGACTGGTGGAGCGATGAACTTTATGCCTGTTAGCCGAGCAAGACGCAGAGGTGGACTGACTTGGGGAGGTGTCTTCGAAACGCGAAAAGTGAGAGCTGACATGCGTGGAGACTCACCAACAAGACGGTACTGGCAACGAATACTCCGAGATCTTCGGTATGATAGGCACCATATTCTCGAGTTACGAGGCCCGCGACAAATAGTGCCGCCGCCCATGGGAAGAGAAAGCCAATTCGCCACGAGCCTCTGTATTTGAGATTGTTTTGCCAGGCATGGAGGACGCCAGAAATGAAGAAGAGCACAGCAAATGCAATTGAGACCCCTTTGGTTGGCTTGTACACCCAGTACGAGAAGTCTGAAGAGGCCATGGCACTGGACTGTCAAGGAAGTCGAAGGTCCAAGGGGTAGAGATCAGAGACACCTGCAGTCAACAAAGTGAATGGTTGATATATGAGCGTTTAAATATCCGAAGGATGAAGCCGCATAGATAGGGAGACCTCTATCACGAATTCATCATAGTTTGCCGCCACAAAAGTCCGTATGCTCTGAAAGCGCGTACAGATTTAAGGGGTGCGCAAAGTCGAAGACAGCCCACGAATCTGCCACTTCAATATGGCCACGTATATCCACGTGCCGAACACGCGAGGAGAAAATCCATTAGAGGTGCAGTGATGGAGTTGGTATGCAGCTTTGCTGGGACGTTTGTTGAGTTCTTCTGCCAGGAAACTTCAAAACAGTGCTGAAGCACGAAAAATTGCCATTCTTTGTGGCCAAAACAAGGACGCCTCGTGAATGCCTCACCTAGCCTGCAATCCGATTGACGGGGGCCTGCCTGGGTTGATCGACGCGAGCCCGCACAATGGCCCCGAAACGTCTTAGCTTTTGAACTTGATTAAAGCAAATTCCAATGTGTCGATATAGGCTAGGGTACCCGTGGTGCGCGATCATGGAGATGGCTCGAGCCTTAGCCACGTTGGGCATGGGGCTAGTGGAATTCTCAATGAGATCCGAATACGAGAGGTAAAAGGGAGATGACAGCGAGTTTGGTTCCTAGGGAAGAAATCAGCCTTGCCGTCCGCCTTACTCCGGAAGCGAGCCGACCAGGAGGTAAGCCACGTGATAGTGGCTAGCATCACGTGACAAGAAATCTGGGCTTGCTGGCTATGACGTATTGCTTCTGCGAGCCGAATCCCCGAACCTCGGTACGAAAACACCGACCGCAAGAATAACATCTTGATGCCATTGCAAACAATACACGTTTGAGGATGCATTTAGTTCTTATAGAAGTCCTTCTTCCTGAGGACATGTAGGAGCCCGCACCCAACTCGGTGTGGCAATAATCAATGCCACCCGTTTCGAGAGAAATCGGTGTAAATATGTCTGTTTCTCCCATATAAATGGCAGTGAGGATGGAGTTTGCGCTGCACTTCTCATACTCAAAGTCACCTCCAGTCTCGGACCACAGGAAAGACTAGCTGTTTCGCCAACGTCCATCATTCACCTCTCTACAGCTTCTGACTCATTTGGCAAGCAGGCCAGGTGTTACCCACGACTACGAGTTCCTTGAGATCGGCTTGGAAGAGGACCATCCCTGCCTGCACCCGGGGTGCTTTCGTCAGCCAAAGCTCTACCACCAAATTACCGCATCACGCCAGCTGTGAAAATATCATAAAATCGCCACCATGCCTCCGGACAACCCCAATGGAACAACAGCACACGAGGATATTGAACCCGCCTATTTCAAAAACAATCCGCCCCCCAAGTCTCTCGCTAACCACGAGACCCTGGCCCGGGAGTTCATCCAATATCACTTGGAGAACGCGCCGGATCGCCGAATCGCGTTGGTTACGTCTGGGGGGACCACTGTTCCGCTAGAGAACCAGACAGTGCGCTTCATTGACAATTTCTCTGCTGGTACTCGAGGAGCCACCTCCGCGGAATACTTTTTGCAGGCAGGCTATGCCGTCATCTTCTTACATCGGCAATTCAGTCTCCTGCCCTACTCTAGGCACTACAGTCACAGTACCAACTGTTTCCTCGACTTCATGGAGGAATCTGAAGACGGGGAACGGGTTGTTGTGCGAAAGGAATACCAAGAGAAGATGCGGCGAGTCCTAAAGCAGTATCAATACGCCAAGCAGAATCGGCTGCTATTGCTTCTGCCTTTCACCACCGTCACAGAATACATGTTCGAACTTCGCAGCCTGGCTCTCATTATGCAACCTCTCAAGAACCGGGCGCTTTTCTACTTGGCTGCCGCGGTCTCGGATTTCTTCATCCCAAGAGATCGGATGGAGGAGCACAAGATCCAGTCTCGTGAGGGAGGAGCTAGCCGCCAACTGGTTATCAATCTGGACCCAGTTCCCAAATTTCTCAGCAATCTGGTGCACACCTGGGCTCCCAAAGGCAGCATGATTGTAAGCTTCAAGCTGGAGACGAACCCAGACCTTTTGGTCACCAAGGCCGAACAAGCTCTGGAACGCTATCAGCATGACCTCGTGATAGGCAATCTGCTCACGACCCGCAAATGGGAGGTTGTCTTTATTACTCGCGATGGTGACGAGAGATGGATCCGAGTTCCAAAGACGAGACGGTCCAAAAGCTTTTCTGGGGTGGAGGCACTTGTAGGCAAGGCAGAGCGAAAGCATGGGCCGGAACCCCATGATTTGGAGGGAGGTACCGTGACCGAGGGTATGGAAATTGAGAGCTTGATTGTTCCCGAATTGGCCGAGATGCACACTGAAATGATAAAGAAGACATCTTGAGGCACCTAGGGAAAGCCAAATCAAGTTTTGATGTAGTCGGCCTTACTTGGAAGGGGTGGATTTAAGGAAACGGAGACTGGGCCGATCCTGGGACGCAGCCAACTGTTATGCAGTGGATGGCTGGTAATGTGCAATCGGCTTCTTTGTCAGGTCGCGGAGAATATAGCGCCACTGGTTTCTGTAGCTGGCATCAACAAACGCCTGTTTGCATGAGATCCACCCCCTCACTTCCGAAGCCCTTTAAGCAAGCCTTCTATTTGGCCGAACACATTTCCGGGTTACGTAGTGACAGCCATTTGGAATTGACACATCGGAGGTATTTTCGAGAGTCAGAACAGTCCGGCGAGGCGAAGTCTGGGAGCACATCAGGAAGTTGCTGTCATCTTCGATGATGTGCAATTTGTACTCTTTTACTGTTTCAAACTAGTTGGAGAATCCATCTAGCACAGTGTCAATCGTCAGAGGCTTTGGCGAGCTCCCTGATCCAGCCTAAAGGGGATAGCATGAAGCGGTGAAGATCCAGTACGTAAGTCTTCGGTTGACGGATTTGGGCATCCTAGCTGCTGTCTGTGCTTGCAGTAGGAGAGAATTTGTGTGGCTGGAGGGTTGTCAAAGTTCGACCAAGCTTGGGACGGGAGCGGGATGAGACAGGTCGGTCGGTTGGGAACCTTCAGTTCTTGGAAGATCCTGTCGCCATTCGATACGCGAATAGTCTGTGACGTGTAACCCTCATCATCAACCTAGGTGATCTGTGCCTCACACTGTGAGTGGGTAGTGTGTGCAGACAGTAAGGAAACAAATTCGAGTCCTGCAACAAGAAGTATTACCAGACCAGCTGGTGAAGCCGGAATTGGATTCTGACAGAAAACTGGATAGGATAAAAGTCCCGAGGACTCGCGATCTCTGGCGCGCTTCTTGTTGCGCCCGATGATCGATCCTCCACTTCCCTTACCAACTGCCGATCGCCTGCGCCATCTTGATCGACTCTCTTAGGGCACGATCTGACCGTCCGTCTCAGGCTACCACACACCTACTCTCGGTATCCTGCGGGGTCAGAATGCTACCATTTTCGCAGATAGACAGGACTGATGTTGGGGGATCTCACTAATATTTCCTCGCAGCGTATACAATGTCAAACAAACGCACCCCCCGCCCCCAATACCCATCCTTTAACACAAGATTCACCCCATGGCCAACAACGTTCAGAGGTCCACCTAGACCCTCCGCATCGCCCAGCAAATGACGTGCTTCGTTCCGTCTCTTGACAGGTTCGGAGAAAGCGAAGTCAAAAGCCAAACGGGCGCCAAACAACCAGTGCCTTCAGTCCGACATCCGACAAACCTCCTACGCTTCCCTGTCCCTCCAAGCGAATGCTGCAGGTTAAAAGGAGGAAAGGAGGAAGATTACACGACGTGAAGCTGAAAACAGAGCGGGGAGTAAGGATGTAGCCACACTGGGCACCCTTCGTGACACCCCTGCTGGCCTTCGAAGCGAGGGGACCTGGTTTGTGGTTTGCCCACCGTTGTTGCGGACAGTTGGCCCTTGACGTCGGTGGTTTCTAACCTTCGTACCGCTTCGCATTTGTATCCACTTCATCAGGCGACGGGAAGACAAGAGCGTTAGGAGCTGCTCCAAGTTGACAGACGTCCCTAGCCGCATCTCAATCTTGTTCCCCAGACATCCTCACCCCTGTAGGCTCCCTCTGCCTCATCCCGACTTCTTATTCCTTCTTCTCTTAGTTTCGCTGCTTAAGCTCTGCTGTCTAAATCCTTCCCTTGGCCAACCGGGAGCAGGTTTTCAAAAACAGATCGGACCCAGGGCCGCGGTTGCGGTTGCACCTTTCCATCGCTCTCCAATGACATAGAGACGGAATTCGGTCAGTTGGCAACCACCAAGACCCTTTGCCCACTTGTCGACACACGCCGGTCTTAATTGAAACCCGTCGTCTTTCGCTCACTTCTCGAATATCATATGCGGTCAAGAGCTCTTGACCGTCTCCTCATCTTGAACCCGACGTCGGTCCATGTCTGTTCTCCCTGGCCCTGAGGTGGTACCAGCTTTGACTGACATCGGGGTTCCAGACCAGGTCATCGCTACGCACCCCCACTCCTCCTACCTCTCGGCTGCAAGTCTCGACATCAACGCGCTGCCAGTGCTTGGGTTCCTTCTGGTGCAGTTACACGCGCTGCTACAAGCCATCGCTAGAAGCCTTGCGCGACGAGAGAGTCTTGGGTGCAACAGACATGTCCAATAAACAATGAGATAATCTCTGCGACCACTCTCTCAGCGTTTTAATTCAGTCCATCATGACGGCTGCTGATCAGCCTTGGTCTCTGCCCGGAGAGTCTTCAATGTCTCCCGGCGGACTGACCTGGATACCAGACCACTCCGAGATGCAGTCATGGCCGACTCCGAAGACGTCGTTTAATGAAGGCCTCTACAATGTTGCCGTTCTTCACTTGCCCCCTTTGTCTTCTGAAGACGAGCTTGATGATCGCGTTGCATCTGAGGCACACGGCCTGGGTATTTCATCGCTGCACATTACTTCGGACGTCGACAGAATCGCTTCTTCAGTCTCGACAATCACCATCGCTTCTGGCTCCATGAATCAGAGCTCCATCCAATCCCAGTCCACCGCCGCGACCTCCTGTGCCTCGAGTGAGCATCGGCCGACCACGCAGTCCTCACGGATATCTGATCGCACTCCTCCGAGTCCAGGTGGCCTCTCACCTGCCTCGACGAACGAGAGGAAAAAATACTCCCCATTGAAACGAGGGTTCCAAAAAATGGCAAGCTTTCGGAAGAGACGGTCAGGGGCTCTGACGGCTTCTTCGACCCTTACAAGTATCAACAGTGATGCCGACACCAATGGTAGCGAGGATTTGTCGGGGGACATGCGAAGTCCTATGTCGGTCAAATCGAGTCAGAGCTTGTGGTCACAGCCATTATCCATGGCAAAATCAAGCAGTGAATCAGCATCTTTCGTGGATATAGAGGCGTTGCAGAGAAGCATGGGGTGTATGGAACTACTCAACCTTCGAATGGCTCAGCTGGACGAAAAGTCCCGTTTCTTGGAGTTCCAGGCTTCACTGATGGCCCACTTACGGTCAGAAAGAGATTCACTCAAGGCGCAATGGAAGACTTTGCAGGAGACCGCAATTGCCGAGCAACGAGCAAAGGTTTGTTTGTTGTGGCTTGAAACTTGATTGACCACTGTTGCTGATATTAATTCAGATTGACCGGACTGTCGAAGATCTAGAAGCCCGCCAACTCGAGGAAGAGATGAAGATGGAAAAGGAACACGAGCTAGAGAAGAGAGCTATTATGTTGCGCTTACGGCATATGGAAGCTTATTGTCAAAACCCAACTCCACCTTCGACGCCTGTGGACCCGGCCTCCAGACATGCTTCGACCGATTCTATCTTTCCAGAGCGCAAAGTCACCGATAAAGACTATCACAATCTCGCTCAACAGTATCGGGAACGAGACATCATGGATTCTCTGCATGCCTCCAAAATCAACGTTTTGCGTGGTAAGCAAAAACGAGCGGTCGAGAATCTCATACGGAAAAAGGAAAAAGAGATGGAATCTCTGGAAAGAGAACAAAAGAAGGACCTAGCCGTCATTGATCGAGAATTTTCCAGCCAGGAAGCCGATCTGAGAATGGTCCTGGCAAAGAAGAGAGCGAGGCTCGAATCCAGGTGGAGGACCCAGGCCCTGATTGAGCGAACCAAGATTGAAAAAGCGACTGGCCTGGCACATGCCCCGTTACCTGATGTTGTCGCCATTCAGGATATCAACGGTTGCTGAGGACCAAATGATGTGATTCGACCCGCAACGACACAAGCGTAATAGTTCCACATCGCGTCCAGCATTATTATTCGACTTTTCTGCGCCCAGCTTTCCAATCTGCAGTTCACGGTCAACAGATACCCCAAAATGGTGTGCACATGTTTGTGAACGACTATGATTTGTATTCACGGGGGATGCGAATCGATTCATCAAAGACCCTGCCGGAAGACTTGTGATAAGCGGCGTGTTGCAGCGTAATACATCACACTCTGAGGGTTTGAATGAAAAGGTTGAGCTAAGTCGTCTCCTGTGTCGGTGGATGCCACATACACTGGCGTCATTTAAGGAGCTATGACGAATGTTGAACACGAAGACTTATGAGATCAATGATGGACCGCATGATATGCCCTGTGACCATAGACAAGGAGGAGACTTGCGTGATTTGCTCAAATGGCATTGTACTGTATGGGGGCACCAAGGCTGAGAGTGCTCCATTGAGACAACAGCCGAATATGCTTTTGATCATTGACCTGCGTCACCTCACCTTCGAAAAGTATAATACCGTTCCTCTTCCTAAAGGAGGCAGACTTGTGGTCGGGCACAGCCACCCTCAGGGAACGTCGCACGTGACCTTATACCCAGAAATAAGGCAATCCCTTGTACCGTACCACGCACGTCGGACTCGGCATGGACTGGTGGCCTGAAATGTGTGTGCAATGACCCCCGAACGGGTTCAGGTTAGGTGTATCTCTTGGAAACGATGACGAAAAACGTTTAAAGAGACCCCGCCTGGCACCGAAATTGACGTCGAAGAACCTGGATGAGACTGTGCCCTCATCGTCCCCCAAGAAAGAGCTCTACGGGTTTTATTGTCTTTGACTACAAGATGTCGAACGCAAGGGGTCCAGCTTCAGGCGTTCCTTTCTCCTTCCTCGTTCCGCAGGCGAATATCTCCTACTACACCGTGCCCCTCGCCTGGCTGCTGAGCTTCTCTCCGCACATCTACGCCATAGTGCGTTACAACACCCACGGCCACCCTGCTGGGAGTTCTGGGGCGCCGAAATTCAACGGGAGCTCGCCGCGAACGTTCCTGGCCACCGTCCAAGCGAACAAGCACATGTCCCAGGAGACCAAGGACCGCCTCTTCCGCGCGGAAGCCGCGTCCCTCAATGGCTTTGAGAACCTGGGTTGGTTTGCTGCCGGCGTCGTGGCCGCGAATGTCGCCGGCGTGGACGTCGCGTGGATCAATGCGCTCAGCTTGTGGTATCTCTTCAACCGCGCGGTGTTCAATCTCGCGTATATACGCGGCGTCAGCGGGAGGGTCCGAGGGATGTGGTTCTATGGAAGTATTGCGTGAGTCTTCCTCGTTTCCCCTTCATCCCTCTTTTTTTATTTGATCTGTCACACGAGAGACCGATTTGATTGTGCTGACAATGAGGGCTCCCTCAGGGCTACGGTCACCTTGTTCATCAAGGCTGGTAATGCGGCCAGGAGGCTGACGGCCTGAGGATGGCAAAGCGGCTGCGAGATAGGAGGATCGAAGAACGTTTGGCTCGTGGGAGGACGGCAAAGATAGGCTTGATGCCAGTGTACTCAAATATGAAGAATCTCTACTCACTGTTGAACCTATCTCTCAAGAATGTCCAATAGTTTTGTGTCAAGCATGACTCCAGGACAATTTACGCAAAAAACAGACTGTGACCCGTTTCCAAACTTTACCTTAGGTATTCCAGGTCAAATTCCTCGGAAGATCACATCACTTGGTTTTGATCTCATCATCATAAGTAGTTTTCTTCGTCGGAGCCCCGATGCCTTCGTTATGGTCTTTCCGTCTTCACAGCAGCATTGCATTGCCTTGGGCTCAAAGGTAAGCCGCCTTAGAGCAATTGAAAATCAACTACGGACTGGAGCTGCCTGATCAGTGGTCCGCAAGTCCGGCGAGGATGGAAACCTCGAGGAACCGAAGGCGGATGGAGGGATTCGCGCCGGCCTGCGCTATACTTGCCTTATTGAGAGTTGCCGCTCGCAAGACCGCCTAGCGATCTGTCCTGACGCCTAGTTGAACCAGTTTAGGCGACTCGGCTGACCCAAAGCGTTCCGCCAGGGGCCCCTAAGGATTTCCCATCCTTGTGGGACACATTCAACATGAATATAGCATCATTCAGATTCACTCTCCACGTCGGCCCCTCTCTCCTGGGGCTAGGATTCTGAAGAGAGGGAAACAATGCAATCACCCTCGACTACAGCCGCACTCAGGTATAGTTTTGAATACGCGTCATGTCCGACCAAGGCAGGCGAAATTCCTCGCTGTCCACACAACGCCGCCAGTCACCTCTCCTGTTCCCATTCGGGTCCTTCGTAACCATTTTGACGGGACATGACCAACTCCAGAACCATGACGATCCTGGGTTCCATTTCATTCCTTAAATTCCTACCTGGCTTTGTTCTCTGTGAGTATTCATCTGAGCTGTGCTCCGCAATGGCGAGCTCATCGCGCACACAAAGAAATTGATGACAATGAACCCCAATCATGCTTGCTCACGGCACGCTGCGAGATTCGCAGCCTTCAGAATTGCCCCCTTCTCCTGTCAGTTGTAAGTGCAAGTCTCTGTAAAATTTACTGGTTCCCTCGATGTCTGCAGACTCTGACTTTTGGGTCGTGGCAGCGCCCTCGCCCAACTTTGATAACGTGCCCACCATTCAAGTCGCTACTCATGAAGTCCCTCTTCCAGCATACTGGCGCATTCTAGGTCTTTTGGAGGACGGCAAGCAGGAAGAAGAGATCATCCAAGTCCTCATGCACCATACGGGCACAAAAACGCGCAAGATTGTCACAGAAATTGTCGACAGCGTCGTGGAAAACCAACGCCTGATCACGAGGCCACCCAAGGCCTCCGGGAGACTAAGCGTCGTGTTCAAGAAGCCCCGGAAAATAAGTGACTACCGAGCGACTCGAATTGAGGCCAGACGAGAGCTTGAGGCTGCTGAACAGAGGTTAGAGACTGCAAAGCAGAAGGAAAAGAGGGTCCTCAATGAGGCCCTCATTCTTTCTCATCGCAAGGAAGAATTGAAGGACATAAAGATGAGCCGAGATGAACGCCGCAGGACCACAAATGCGATCGAACACCAGATGAAGAATGTGCTCCAGAAACACCACGACGTGGAAGCCGAAATTGACTTTGCTAAACGGCTCACTCTCATTCACAAGGCTTCCCTGGCTTGACGGCTTTGAAGCCGTTATTGAGCTGGTCCCTACGCCTGATGTTTATCCTTTCGATCCTGGTCCGTCTGACAGAGTGCACCGAGACCCTGATAACGCCTTGACGCTGAAGTGCTGCCTCTCCCACGGGACATCACCTCAAAGACATCCTCTCGCCAGCTTTGCCAACTCGCATTGCCTCCTTGATCGAGATGACCATCTCGCATAACCTCCGGCAGCAAAAAATCTGGAGAAGAGAGGGAGACGACAAAAGCACGCTATGTCGTGTCGTCTTCAACGCCCATCTTCTCATTGCTTGTGCTCGGATAACAGTGTCCCGATGCTAGACTATTCTGCAGACCTCAGCGGTATAGACAAATATCCTCCGAACTCTTTGGCGAAATCTACGGACACGCGTGCGTGCACACGGCCTTGCCGATCAATAAAACGTGCACGGTCGTCAAGAGGCACGACGGCACCGTGCCAGATGTTTGGATGGATGTATAGTCCCTTCCCGCCGTCACAGCGAAACGCGACGAACTTCTCTGGCGTCACATCGTCTCCCGGCAGGGCGAGCGGAACCACGAAACTCTGGCCGTCCATGGGGAAAAACAACTGGCCGCCGTCTGGGTGGTAGTTCGCTCGCCAAATCATCACCCTCTCGCGGGGTCGTGCAGGGCCGGTGGTCGCGGCCTCTTCAGGATACTGACTCCACGCGAAGAGATAGCTGTCACCCACAGCATTGTTGCGCGCGTAAAGCGTGTCGCCTTTCCACCAGAACTCAAAGAGTCCCTCAGTCACTCCGCCCTGGTCGCCCGAGTTTGCGTCTACCGGGCGCCATCCTTGAGCTGGCCAACGTACGATCTCAATGCGATGCTTTTCGGGCACCTCAACAATCTCTCCGTAGCCCTTGACGGTCTCGGGCGTAGCTAGGATAAGGGGCGTTTCGAATAGTTTGCGCACTCCCGTAGTCGGGATGTATGCTACTTCTGTGGGGTCGAAGTCCCGTTGGTCGAAGTCGGTCGCAGCCATGGTTTGTGCTTCACTAGCTGTTCCATTTGCTGTGACTGCCATAGCTCGCTGCTTCTGCCGCGTCTCGGCGCACTTGGAAAAGCCTTGGCTTTCAGTCGAATATTCTTGTTGGCTGCAGAGAATTGAGCAGCAGTCTTTCAAAATTGCATCCCAATAGCCGCAGAGCCTATATCGAGATATATCAGTCAATCTAAACTTCCTCTGTTAGGGATGGCTCGGCACGAACAGCGACGGTGTTGAACTCCTGCGCCAATGGCAGCCGTTACTCAGCGTCCCTCAAAACCGTGGGCCGTTGTTCCTGCCGACGCGCTTACGCTTGTTCAACAGGTGACCCTTTCATACTCTATATTCAAAAACAGCCTCTGTCTTCGGGACTTGCACATGAAGAGGACCTCAAAGACGTGGGGGTAGAACGAACCATCGGCAGCTCTCCGAAAAAGGGGTGATACCATTTCGCTGGCTTTTCCCTTATTCTTGGCCTTGTTCCGACTTCAGCGTGCTGACTCTATGGAGCGCTCTTACACCAAGATCATCGCCCACAATGCTGGCTTCGTCTCGGGCCACACGGGTTACAATCCTGCCGCTCGCCTTGTTGAAGAGCAATCAAAGGGCTTTGTGATCGTCAATGTCGCGCAGACAATGGGCCCTCTGCCGTTGATTGTTGTTCAGTCCTTTGAAGCTCGTTGGCTTCGTTTTCTTCCTTTATATTTCTGGAGATACAACACAAAGAAAGTGGAAAGACGGGCTTTGACATATGATATATTATATATAGGACGTCAGGTTAGAACGTCAGGTAAGGCATTCTTGTATCTACCATATGACATCTGACTTCCACCCATACCTGCCACAGCGCAAGAACAAATCCCACTTCAACTACAATGGCAGCATTACGCCCATCAGTACGCCGTTGCCCTCGTCCAAAGGACGGATATTTTGACGATTCTGAAGAAATAGTAATAGATGTATTCCACGATAGCAGATGGCCACGTCTTCGTCTCGGAACCAATGAAATAATCAGTGTGGTTATGGCTGCGAGAATCCTTCGCTTGCTGAAAGATGGCCACTCGAACGACTGCATTCCGTGCCACGTGGTCGAAGAGTTTGACCGGGAAATCGATAGGGAGAGTATTGAAGCTCTACTCGAAAAAGATTTCGAACTCACCGAAGAAGCACTACCCGGAGGCGAGCACTTGATTCCAGACCAAATTTGGGGAGTCGGGGAGATTGAGCCACTCGTCGACGCACGGGGCTATGCCCGTGGAACTGTGATTCCGACCGGCATCTACTTTGAAATCATGGCCATCGGCGCCTACGAAGAATCAGACTTCGTCCAGGGATACGTCGGGTACCGCTGGGGTCTGTTAATATCCGAAATGGCCATCGAGCATGCAGTTGCCGGACATATATACGACTTAGCTCTCAGTCGACTTCAGCACGCATCTAGGGAGCAATCTGGAAATCAATCTGGGGAGCAACCTGGAAATGAATCTGGGGAGCAACCTGGGAATCAATCTGGGAATCAATCTGGAAATCAATCTGATCGCCACGCCGCTCTCATCGCCGAGCATGAGGGACGCCGTGCAGGCACCCTGGCAACGAGTTCAGAGCAAGTGAGCAATGAGCAACTTGTGTTTTTCAACAATCCTCCACCAGTTTACGAGCCGCGGCCAGTATTCCGAGGACTGGAGCTCCGACATCCTCGTGAGATCGTCCCCGTCGATGGGCATCTTCCCCCTTTCTTCACAGACCAGCCTCCTGCCCCTCCGTCATATTCTACTGAAATGGATCCTCCTTCATACGACAACATTGATGTCGATCTTGAGACCCGCTCGTCGTCACCATCACCACCACCGCCGTCCCCAACTGTCATCAGTCGACGAAGCAATCAGCCGGCGAGTGAATCAAGCTTCTCCGATGCAACCACCGCCCAAGCCGACTTCCCGCCATTCCAGGGTAAACCGGAGCACCCCCAAGCTGAAAAATACTTCAGCAGGTCTAACGTTGTGGACTTTCTGTTTGACGGACTGCACGAGATTGACCTTTATCCCGATGGCCCGTTTGAACCAGTCAGGCTCCAGGAAGAGGAACTCCGATATATGAGGAAATTCATCGAATTTCGGGCCTCACAGCGAGAGAAGATTGAAGTGCCAATATCTGAACGCTTCCAGGAATTCCTAATTGAGGAGGAGCAGGAGTTGTGGGCTCGACTTGTGGATGCGTTCCTCCGAGAAATGGGTGTCAGTGGCTGTGCGACATCCCGAACCGTCATGGTGGAATTTCCCGTCAACATGAGCTTCGCAGGATTTTGCTTCATAATCAACCATATGAGGTTGAGCAGAGGTGCGCCGGAAATATACTCCCATAAGCCAGATGCATTTATTGAACCGGTAGTGGATGAGCTTCGACTAAGCAGGAATCCCTCGGTCTTGAAGGTGTTGGCCAAGCGCGGGCCCGATCTCACCGCAACAGTGCAGAGCGCTGGAGACCTCTGCCAGTTGTTCACCGAAATCCGCGCACAAAGAGAGGCCAACCCACCAATAAGGCTCGATTTCTATCCCGATGACACGACATCCCACCGGATCGTTGCCCCCGGATTTGATGACCAACTTTGCATAGGCTCATACTCTCTCTCACCCAGTTGGAGCTGTGATGCAGAAAGACTGATCGGAAGCGGTGGCGATGAACATCGCGTCTGGCTCAGTAAAGCTCGGGAACTGATCTGGGGGTTATTCGAGTCCACAGATGCCGATTTCCCTGTCGGTAAGCGAATATTGGAGAATTGCGCCCTTGATTTGCTGGATGACACTGAACAGGGTTCAGAAGAACACGAAGACATGAAGATTATAGTGGCGCAGATCCGTCGTCTGAAAGATGTCTCGGAAGCTTCTCAGCTTACTCTGGAGTGGTGGGCCGCGGTCGCCACCAATTTTGCTCTGACACAAACAGAAGAGGAAACGTGTCATGCGCTTTGGTTGGCGATGTCAGAGAGAGGGCCGGACTCAGATGACGAGGGCTCCTCAGATGACGAGGGCTCCTCAGATGACGAGGGCTCCTCAGATGACGAGGGCTCCTCAGACGACGAGGGCTCCTCAGACGACGAGGGCTCCTCAGAAGGCGAGGGTTCCTCAGATGGAGAGGGTTCCTCAGATGGAGAGGAGAGCCCAGCTGAAGAGAGAGCCTCAGTCGAAGAGAGAGCCTCAGTCGAAGAGAGAGCCTCAGTCGAAGAGAGAGCCTCAGTCGAAGAGAGAGCCTCAGTCGAAGAGAGAGCCTCAGTCGAAGAGAGAGCCTCAGTCGAAGAGAGATCCCGAGCTGAAGAGTGAGGATCCGTACAAGGCTGGTCCGTCACATCGAGCTGTTTCGCCGGGAGGGTTCTTGAAGGTAAGTACTTTGCGGAGGAGTTGCTATTGTAAGTACGATGTATTATAATAAGGTGAAGTCTCATTTAGCTCTCAAACACTGTAATTCAACCACAACTCCTCACAATCACAGTCACAGTCCACAAAGTCTGAGCTGCCACGCTATCACATCTGTTAAAACCCCACTCATGAAAGTCCTTAATCTGTTTGCCCTAGTGGGAGATTCCCTCCCTACCCGAGGCAATGCGGACTCCACAAGGCTTAGGCACCAGCACGAGGCTAGCCAAATGTCGGCGAACGATCTCCGCCTGTCACCGTCAGATTGGCCTTTTGGGGGTTCTAGATCCCTATCGAGTTAAGTCAGACCCTGGAGAACGAAAGGGGGGAGATGCCCTCGGCCAGAAAGCTGGAGAAGCCGCCCATCTCCCCCATATTGCGGGGTTTTGTGTGTCGTCGCGTGGGTTACAAGCCCAAAATATACTCGGATGATAGCCCTCTCCATCCAGACCCGCGTCTTCTCTCAAGCGTGCCCTCGAAAGCAACCCATGATGAAGATGGATCTGGATATGACGAACTACTCTGCGTCGCCTCAGACCTTGGACGTGGCCTCGCAGCAGGATTCCGGCTCCAGGAGCCCAAAGGCCCAGAGCGGCAGCAGCTCCACTCGCAAGGGTCGAGTCGCGAAGAAACACGACTCCACTACGGCGCTGGCATGCAACCACTGCAGACTGAAGAAGGTCAAGGTACGGTTGATCTAGTAGTGGGTGCCTTTTAGGGGTGGTTGTTGATGCAACGCACAGTGCGTGATCGAACTTGAGGGTTGCAGAAAGTGCAAGAGGCTCAATATCCCTTGCGTGTGGCCCAGTGAAGACAAACGGAAATGGTGAGTATAATATAGTTATACCAACTTCTCTTAGCGCTGGAAAATGTTGTGCTAAGTCCGTCTCCCAGCCCTTCCTCCAAGAATCACATCCGGGAGCTTTATCAAAGGATTGCTGATCTTGAATCTGCTCTTGAGTCGGCGAAAGCGACGCAAAGCTTCGCCGCGCCTAGTCGGCATCAAGTCACCAGTCCACAGACTCCATCGACGTATTCAGCTGTATCCGTACCAATCCCGACCCAGGAAGAAGACAACCTGATCTCCCGCCTCTGTGGGCGCCAATGGAAGCTCAACAGCGACGAGGAGGGCCAATACAAGTTCTTCGGCCCGACGTCGAGCTTGCATCTGACCGAAAGCGTGTCGTCGTCCCTCCTCGGCCCCTGGAGTCGAAGGGGCGTGACAGCCGATGTCGGTTCCGACGATCCCGTTGACCCAGAGACCCAGGCACACCTGCTGGAGCTCTACTGGAAGTACCAGCACACTGTCCTACAGGTGTTCGACCGGGAAGAGTTCCTCGAGGGTCTGCGGACGAGACAGACGACGTATTTTAGCAAAGCACTCTTGTACTGCGTTTATGCGTGTGCCGCACGGATATCCGATCGCCCGTCGGTTCGGGCGATGGTCATCCCTTCCAACGACGATATGGAGGACAAGGAGCCGTTCCTCGTGGCCAGCGCAACTCGACTCCTGGATCAAGAGCTGAAAAGACCCCAAATTACGACTATTCAAGCTCTGCTGCTCCTGTCGGTCGTTCACTGTTCGTTGAGCAAGGATACCAAGGGCTGGCTCCTGACTGGTAAGTCTGTGAATGTTTAGCCAGCAACATACACTAACGGCTGGTATCCCAGGGGACGCTTGTCGATTAGCTATCGACCTAGGCCTTCACAGAAATGGAGAACAGCTTGCGTCCACCAATTTATCCCCGAGAGATATGAAAGTCCGGCAAATCACCTACTGGGGATGTCTGGTTTTCGACAGGTAAATGGACCCCAGCTTCATCCAATCCCTGACAATCGGTCTAACATTCCTTTTTTATAGGCTCTGGGCGCTCTACCTGGGTCGCCCGTCGTGTCTCAAAAGCGAAGATACCGAACTCCGACACTGCTCTCTCACCCAACTCGACGCTTCGTGGGAGAAAAGGATTGCCTTCTCGTGGGTCACTCTACTCACGACTTGTGGCCGAATATGTGATGCCCTGTGAGTGACTTAGGACTGTCTGCAGCGGCAGTTACTGAGGGCGTTTAGGAACGAAGAGCAGTGCGACACAGAGACCCTCCATGCCCTTGACGAACAGCTTCAAGACTGGTACCAAAATCTCGACCCGGAGCTGCAGTATTGCAAGGAAGGCCCGGCGTCGATACTGGTGCTTCAGTAAGGCGTCACTCGTCGTGATATCATCTGCTTTATTGACATTTGATGAACAGCATGCAGTACTATTCCTGCAGAATCCACCTGCACCGCCCGACCGCGGCCTTTGGCGTGCGGACGTCGGAGACCGACGCCACCCAGTGCAACATGTCGCGCCAGATCTGTATCGACAACGCAACAAACATCGCCCGAACCCTCCAGGACTACCGGAACGTGCACGGGGACGCCTCCACGATGAGCGGCGTCGCGCTGCACGTCATCGCCACCGCGTCGACGATCTTGATCGCCGACATCGCGGAACGACGCTCGGCCGACGTGGCGTGCCAGTTCTCCGCCCTCAAGGCATGCGTGCGCACGCTCAGCGAGCTGGAGAAAACCTACATCGTGGCGCGCCGGGTGCGCCGCATCGTCCAGCTCGTGATGAGACTGTGCCACTTCGAGAGCGAGTACGTGGACTTCCAACAGGCCAACGAGGTCGCCGCCCGGAACCCGACAGACAACAACCACAACAGCCTGTTCAGCAACGTTGTACAGGACGCCGGGGGCGGTGGTGCGGCCGACAGGACTTCTTTCCAGCCCCCCACCGCCAACAACAACAACAACGACGACCACACAGGCCTGCCCAACTTGTCGGCGTACAGTCCGCTCTGCCTCGATGATTTCTTGCCGATCTCGTCGCAGTTTGACATTATGTATAGTCTAGAATCCCTGTAAGACCACATACAATGAATAAAGCTTTTGTTTGGTTTCCTCGCGGGTCCTCCGGCGGGGTTTTGGGGGCATTATGTCCGTTTTCGATGGAGGATTTGTCCCTTGGATATTCTCACACCTTTTTTTGGTAAATCTATATTCCATGAGATAATCAGACACCGTTTGTGCTTCACACGCCCCAAGTTAATCCCTCTTCGTTGTATTGACATGAGGCCATGGAGAGGAGCCTGCCGTGTCCTCTAGGTCTCGGTCGGTATAGTTTGTACGAATCGTGGAGGTTGCGGCGATCATTCTCCGGACTTCATTGGGCACAATACATATTCCTCCTTCCTTACTCTTCAGGATCGTGGCGTATTTCATTCAAGTGAGATTTGACAACTACGCTCCGTACGCCCATGAATGAAACTCCACCTTGAAAAAAAGGAGAACCGAGTAGTTATAACTTTGTGTGATCCTCCGCCGACCCTACGCAAAAGCCAATCTGTCGGTCTGTCGGTGTGTCTCCCAGCAATCAACAAATAAAATAAAATCATTGGGGACAATTCGTTATTCGAATTCGCAATAAACATCCGAGCAAACACAATGCCCCCCACGCAGACGACGATCCCCGAGGATTCGATCCTGAACAAGTTCCTGCTGAAGGGCAAGAACATCGTCATCACGGGCGGTTCGCGTGGCCTGGGGTTCAACTTCGCCCTGGCTCTGGCCCAGGTCGGCGCCAACATCGCCGTCATCGACATCAACGACGGGCCCTCGGAGAACATGGCCAAGCTGACCCCCTTGGGCGGCAAGTACGAATACTACCAGGCCAACGTGGTGGACTATCAACGCTTGAAGGACACGATTGATCGGATACATAAAGATTTCGGGAGTATTGATGGATGGTAAGCACAAAGGCCCCCCTCTCTGCCTTTTCAGAGAAGTGTAGTGGGCCTCTGAAGACCACGAGAACGATGAGCATGATGTGCAACAAACTAACCATTCTATGTTATGTTATGAATGTAGCATCCCTGCCGCGGGAATCATCCGCGACAGGCCATTCCTGGAACACACGGAGAAGGATTTCAGAGACACAATGGACGTCAATGTATGTATTACTCGAGCTCTCCGTCTTCCTCTCCCTTCACCGGACGACATCTTTCTTTCCTTTTTCCCACCCCTTCCAAATGAGTGAGCGAGAAACTAATGAAACACCCGTGCGTGTGAATGTGCACGGCTCTATCTATCTAGGTGAACGGAGTTTTCTACACGGTGCAGCACTGCACGGCCAAGATGGTCGAGCAGAAGACAGGCGGCAGCGTGGTCTGCATCGCCTCGACGGCCGGCCACAAGTCGCTCGCGCCGCAGGAGATCGCCGCGTACACGGCGTCCAAGTACGCTGTCCGCGGCATTGCCAAGCATGTCGCGCACGAGATGGCCAAGCACGGTATTCGTGTTAATTCGATCAGTCCCGGGTATGTTGGTCCCCAGGTCTCAGCACAGGCAGAGAGAGAGAGAGAGAGAGCCTTCCCCCCTTAGCACGTAGGGAAGAACGGAAAAGGAAAGAGAACCAAAAAAAAGAAAACAAAAGAAAGCTAATGTTCATTCAATGGCCCAACAGGACCGTCCAGACCGACATGCTCGAGTCGGTGATGCGCCAGAACCCGAGCCGGCGGAAGCTCTTCCTCGACAGCTGCGCCATGCACCGCCTGGCCATGCCCGACGAGTTGGCTGGCATGATGTTGTACCTCATGAGCGACGCGGCCAGTTATACCACCGGACAGGACTTTTTGGTCGATGGCGGTATGGTTTAGAGATGATCGAGGATCTAAGCTTTGAGATCGAGGCACTTAGGATGTTACATAGATAGGTGGACTAGGTGACTAACGGTTAATAGTCCCATGGGATGATCAAGAGATTGGCGAGTCTGTCTGGCAAGCAAGCAAGCACGCCGAGGTACGGGAAGTCTTGCGGATGTTCAAGGCTCGGATATATATATGTGTTGTGTCGACATATTCGATCTGCCTTGAGTCTGCAGGTATTCATGCCACTTATACAGTATGGAGCTCAAGGCCTCCCGAATTCATGTGGATTGGACGGCTACGCTGCTCTTGATGTGCTACGGTTGCTGACTCGGACGTCTACGCCTCGAGCATAGGGGAATCCCTCCCATATAAACTGTGCAGAGTAGGGAGATCCGGCCAACTACAGAGTCGTGGCGGTTCCGTGCCAACGCCCTTAATGGTACTTGTTCCTGTTCGCGTACTGTGTGTTTTCGAGATACACCTCGATCTAGACCATAACGTCAGTTTCCTCCTCTGGAACCACTGGGACAATCTGAGAATTTACCTTATTATTCATCTTCTTGTCGACGTCTTTGCAGCACATGCACGCGATGATGCCGACAATACCGAACGCCATCGAGGCAAAGGCCACCATTCTGAAAAGCAAGTCAGTCTTGTTTCCACGTCTTTGCTCTCGTTTTTGCTTTTCCGGGAGGGTGTGAGGGCTTACCGAATACCGTGCACATGAGCCTGGTCGACTGCCCCCCCTACCGCTGTCACGACCGCTTGACTGAAGTCTTTGGCCAGGGCTGGGGTGCCGATGGAGCTCAGAAGTTCGGAGATCTTGGACTTTGGAAGCCCAGCAGCAACGGCGGCGGCGGGAACCAGCTTCGCCACGGATTTGTTCGTTTCGTTGGTAAGGATCGTGGTATACACGGCGGCCCCAACTACAGACATATAAGTCAGTGTCACGCATACACAAAAGAGGGCTCTCGAACAACGACGTACTGGACCCTGCCGCGAACCGGAAAACACCCGCGATGCCACCACTTAATCCCAAGTCTTTGTGCTCCACGCCCATTTGCGCGACGGCGATGGACAGGTAGATGGCCCAGCCATAGGCGGACTGCGAGATGAAGATACACGCGACCATCAGACCCTTGTTCGTCGGGGTGACCAGGGCCAGGAGCGAGCCGAAGAGAACCATGATGAAGACGGAGCCGGTCAGCTGCCACTGCCAGTTCTTGATGGTGCCACCAAAGACGGACAGCAGCACGGCGCCGAAGGTAATGGCCAGACCCTGGGGCAGAGACAGCACGATGCCGTAGCGCCAGTCGGCGCCGCCGTCGGTGTAGAAAGCGTTGACGATGGTCGGCCACAGAATGCTGCCGGAGTAGTAAAACATGTTGACCACGGCCAGCGCGATGGCCGGCGCCGTGAAGTCGCGCCCCCACGACGACGCGAACACGTACCGCGGGGTCAGCGGATGCTCGGCCTTGGAGAACGTCTCCCAAAGCGCGAAGCAGGTAAGGAAGGAAAACCCGATCACCAGCGGTGCCACTACGTGCGCATCATTGGACGGCACGACCGTGGTATACACCACACCGACGAGGGTGGGCACGGCGCCGGCGACGAACAAGGCGCCACCTATCCCCCGATGTCAGTGGCTCGAATGGAAGAGCGAGGGTTTGTCTTGGAACAGGGTCATGATCTTACCAACATAGTCGATTTTTGGGAGCACTTTCTTGATCGGTAACCCGTATCTATTGAAACTTAGCTTCCACCTAAATTGACGATGTCGTGCTCTGGGTAGGACTCACGGATGCGCGGGTGGGAAGTAGAGGAAGAGCAGCCCTAGGAATGAAAGGAACTGTGCAATCGCCGCGGCGTAGAAGTTCCATCTCCACGAGTGCGAGTGGTACCCGTATAGTCCAGTGACTGGGGCCAGAATCACAGCCAAAAGAGTGGTGAGGTCGGCCAGCACGACGCCAATGTGGCGCCATTTGTTGGGGAGCAATTCAGGCAGTGCGAATGCAGCCATCTGGGGTTCATGCCGTTGTCAGCATTGGTAGTACTCTCGAAATGCGAGTTGCGGTAGTGCCATACCTGACAGTTGCCTCCACCGAAGCCAGAAATGGCCATTCCGGCGATCACGGCGTTGACGTTCTTGGAGGAAGCGGTCACAATATGGCCAACAGTGCAGATCTAGTTCGTCTCTCTTAGTACTGGCTCACCAGATGAGATTCAGGATCGTCGCAATTACCAGATTCCCAATGGTCAAAAACCATCGACGACCGAGCATGTCGGTGTTTGCACCACTGGTATCCTTTTATTATCCTGTTCTCCCAGAAAAGGTCGATCTCGTGGGACACCAGTACGCACCACAGCATGAAGCAACAGGTAATAGATATCGTCCAGGACTGAGCCATGTGTCAGAAATTTCACCCGTACAGTCTGGGAATTTGGGGACACGCACTGGGATAAACCAGATGTATTTCGAGGGGGCACCGAGCTCTTCACCAACAAGACCTCCAATGTTTGCCATGACTGGAATGGGCCAGAAGGACAAGCCATAACCGCAGGACAATATCTATTCGGCATGTCAGAGAGCGAGCCGATGTTTCAATTTGCCTACGAATCTACTCACCCCCACAACGATCCATGTCTTGAAGGTCACCACAGCCTCCTCCTCCTCTTCCGAGTTCACTTCCTCGACGGCGGCGCCCGTAGACTCGAGCTTGGCCGCTTGCTCGATCTCATGGTGTTCAGCCGGGTTTTCCGAGTCTTGCTGCAAGCCCGCGGCGTCGGTCTTTTCTTCTTCTGCCATGATAGTTCCTCCCAGGGTGCTGCAGTAGTACTCGTAGGGCCACGGGATGAGAAGAGCTGGCGTCAGGTTTTATGGACCACCCTCTTTCTTCTACCGGTAAGCAAGGGGAGGAGAAAATCTGGGGTCTATTCAAAGGACCCCTCAATATTACATAAATCGAGGTGCTTTTCGTCGGCATATGGTCGCCGACCTGGTCATTCGTCCACTTGACCACCCTCGCCATGGTCGACGCCAGGAAGAGGAGAATCTGCAGGTACCGGTGCCCAAAACTACGACCGGGTTGGTGTCGCGTCCAGTTTGTGGAATCGCTTGGCCCACCGACCATGTGCCGATCTCAGCCTGACCCGTGACGAGTGGTTTTCGGAGAACGAACACCGTGCAGCGAATCAACGCTCTCGCATCGTTGCAAAATTGGGGCCCCCTATTGACGGTGGAGGACCAGCTTCCGTTTGTCCAGAACTGCGAGGGCCAGGGCGGTGTGAGATGAAAATAAAATTGATTGCAACACCCAAGACCTGGTCCATTTCGCTCTGATGGGATCATGATTATCCACAAAAGGACCATCCAAGGTCTCTCATGAAATAACTTCACCACTGACGATGATGGTGATGTAAAGATTAGGAAACAGCTAAGCTGCTTGTCGCATTGCTAGCACTGCTAGATTCCTTTTTACTTTTCAGATTGGCTCCCAACCTAGCTCGTTCTTGAGGAGTGATTTGGTTCTACAAAGGGCAGGCAAGGCTGCGTGGCAAGGAATTGCGGAGCTGATTGGCCCGTTTCTCTAGATTGGGCTAGAGACAAGCCTCGGCTAGCCATATTCGGCTTAGTGAGACTCAATGAGGGCCGCTAAGGACAGAAATGGACCCACTTTATTTCTGTACTGCGTATGCCAGCCTCAAGTTGAGAGCCCTTGCTTGCTACTTGGGATGCTACTAAAATGATAACAATCAAGCAAGTCCCACTATTGTGCCGGGCTTTGTTCGCCATGTGTTCTCCACCTCCATTGAGACTGCGTCTTCCGTCGAGATTTATATAGTGACTTGGCTTGGTTGATCGACATTCCATTCTCAGAGAATTTTGGACCATTATCGCACCAAATCCTGCCCGTCAGGAAGAAGAAAAGAAAAGAAAAGAAAGGACGACGAAGTGTCGAGAAGCACGTGAAGATGCCGACCTTCTTCCAATTCGCTGTAGGTTTTTCATTCCGAGACGTTCTGCTCTCCTCTATCCTGCTGCTGCTGCTGGCTGCGCACAGAAAGCTGATCCATTCACTCACAAGGTGGTCCTCTTCGTGGCCCTGGGGTCCCTGACCTACGGGTACTGCAGCAGCATCATCGCCACCACGCTGGGGCAACCGACCTTCATCACGTACTTCAAGCTCGATGTCGTCTCCAACGCGGACAGCCTAATCGGTGCCATCAACGCGCTCTACCAGGTCGGGGGTCTCCTGGGCGCCCTCTCCTGCCTGTGGATTCCCGATAAACTGGGACGCAAACGAGCCCTTTTCCTCGGGGCGATTTTCTGCGTCGTCGGGGGCGCGCTGCAAGCTGGGAGTGTCCATGTCGCCATGTTCATGGTCTCGCGCTTTTTGGTCGGATACGGAGTCGGTACGTTTGTCATTATCTTGGGGGTTGAAAATCGCTCTTTCTACATCACCGCTGACTTCAGGAAGGATCCCTGGTCGGACTCGTCCCGCTATACCAGAGCGAGGTGGCCCCGACAAAGCTTCGTGGCTTGCTTGTCGGCATGCACGGCGTCTTGATCTGCATCGGCTACGGCTCGGCCAGCTGGATTGGTTTGGGCTTTTACTTCCTGCGCGGGACAAACAGTCAATGGCGGTGGCCACTCGCGATACAGTGTTTGCCGCCTTTGTTCCTCGCCATCGGCGTCCTTTTTGTCCCCGAATCACCACGATGGCGTGAGTTACATTGTGCCCGTGCTACTACCACCACCACTTGAGAAATAAATGATGTTGACTCTCGTCGTGTTCATATATGTAGTGCTCATCCAGGACCGCCAGTCCGAGGCCTTCCAAAATTTCCGCAAGGTGCAGGATTCCGGCGAGGGCCCGGAGCATGAGATGGCCATCGAGCAGGAATTTCGGCTCCTGGCGGCCCAGGTCGCGCACGAGATGAAGCACGAAGTCCCCCTCAAAGACTTTTTCCTGGTCCCATCACTGCGCAAGCGATGTGTGGTTGGATTCCTGACGCTGGCAGCCGCGCAGGGCACAGGAACCCTGGTGATCAATAGTAAGTCTTTGCACAAATGCCCGTGGGACAAAAAAAGGGCCCGTACGTTATGAAGCATTATGGCTAACCTGAATTCTTTTTACCTCAAAAGACTACGGACCACTCCTCTACTCGAACCTGGGCTACGGCACGGTCCTCCAGCTGGTCATCCAGTCGGCCTGGATCAGCTCGTGCATCCCAGGCAACCTCTTCAACGCCCTCGTGGTGGACAAAACCGGGAGAAAGAGACTACTATGTAAGGCCGGGTTCCGGTCATCTTGCCACAAAAGGTTGACATCAACTAACACTGTCCCAGTATTCGGATTGACGGGTGACTTGATTGCCCTGATCGGCGAATGCATCGCCGTCTCGATCTTCCAGAGGACCGGGTCCCGCGCGATCGCCTCCCTCGCCGTCTTCTTCCTCTTCCTCCACATCGCCCTCTACTCGGTGTCGCTGGACGCGACGTCGTACATCTACTCGGCGGAGATCTTCCCCACGCCGCTGCGCGCGCGAGGCGTCGGCATCTCCATCACGGGCCTGTTCGTGTCCACGATCGTCTACCTCCAGGCGGCACCCGTCGCGTTCGCCAACATCGGGTGGAAGTACTACCTGGTCTTTGTCTGCGTGACGGCCTCGATGATCCCCGTGGTGTGGTTTTATTTCCCTGAAGTAAGCAAGAACACCAACAAACCTTCCTCCGCCCGACCGACTCACTGGATTTTTCGTGCGTGTGTCGTATGTACCGTACCAGCGCTAACATTGGTCCTAGACGAAGGGCCGATCTCTCGAGGACATTGGCGAGGTGTTTGGCGACAACATCGCGCTGGAAGATGAGCGCGAAGAAGAGATCCACAGGCGCTTCAAGCTGTCGCAGTACAAGGAAAGTGTCCTGACCGACGAAAAGGGGGTCGCGGCAGTCCACGTGGAAGAGGAGTGAATGTACGACAGAGGCCCAAGGCATACCCGCATCAACCGTAGTTACAGACAATCCAGTAGAGTAGACCGAGCCCAGAAAGACAGATAGACAAATCGATTGAATGATGGAAAAAGGAATCAGAAGGTGGTTGGTTATTGCTGGCTAGATCAGGGTCGAACGGGACAATACTCCAACCCAAGAAGCAATTCCCTCGGCCCCCTTTTCCCGTACCTCATCTCAATAATATCTCGGTATATGCGGCACCATACGCGGGGAAGTTCGTGGACGGACTTTGGCTGCCGAATGCTGCAGGAAAGTACTAAATGGGGCGATGAGCCCAGTGCTCGATCCCAACCGTGTCGACCTTTGAACGGACATACCAAGCGCTACTCAAGTGTCAGGATTCAATCCACATACAAAGCATGGCGTCTCTCGAGGGGAAAAGAGTATGCCTGAGACCGTATTCTTCCATTGGGCGGAATGAGAGCTAAAAATGGTAACCCTAGATAGCCGTCACTGGTGCAGCAAGTGGTATTGGGCTCGCCACGGCGCAATTACTCGCCAGTCGCGGTGCCGTGCTGTCAATTTCGGACGTCAATCAAGACAGCCTCCAGAAAGCCCTCGACTCACTCCCCGGCAAGGGCCATTTTGCCACGGTCGTCGATGTCCGGAACAGCGCCAAAGTGACGGAATGGATCCAAGAGACCGCGAAACGCCTGGGCGGGTTGGATGGTGCCGCCAACGTCGCCGGCGTCGAACGGGAGGGAGGACGCCATCTCGCTGACTCCCGCGACGAGGACTGGGATTTCGTCATGGGCATCAACGGTGGCGGCGTGTTTTACTCCATGAGGGCACAGTTACAGCAGATGTTGAAAGGCGGAGGCGGCTCGATCGTGAGTACATCCCCCTAACATGGTTGTGGTTTGTTACTCTCGGGCATTCCTCCCCAGCGCTGAGCACGTTTGTGTGTGTATCTCTCTAGGTAAACGTCTCGAGCGTGGCAGGATTTATTGGACTGCCTGACACGGGAATCTACAACGCCAGCAAACACGCCGTTCGAGGTTTGACCAGAACAGCAGCTCGCGAGTACGGAGGCCACAATATCCGAGTCAATGCGGTGGCTCCAGGTAAGAAGATCCTCCCCACGCTCCTGGAACTGAATGGATCACTGGGAGGTTGACACCAAACAGGCGTTATCAAAACCCCCTTGGTCAAAGCAATGGAAACTGGGTTCAGAAATGGACCCGTCACTACGAAGATGCAGGCGATCGACCGTCAAGCCGATCCTAAGGAAGTTGCTACGGTCATTGCCTTTTTACTGAGCGACGAGGCTAGTTTTGTGACGGGATCGACGTACAAGGTCGATGGGGGATGGACTGCCTAAGGCCCAGTCAGGTTCCCATTGGGATCTTGAGATCTCATGTGAGTTGTGTAAATGAATAGCTCCGTGTCTTCCCCAGGGAGCTGATGGCAATCTCTACGGCCAGTACGAAGCAATCTGACTCGCTGGATAGAAGTATTCTGAGATGGTCCGTAGTTTCTGCAGATTTGGCTTGATTAATTCACCCTCAACTGAGCGAGACTTGGCCATCTTACCACTTCGAACACCTTGGAATAGCAAAGGAGAGCAAGGACACCGTAGGGCATTGCGTAGAGACAAGCCACTTGGCGTGCGAAAATTCTAACCTGTTCGTCGGCAAACGCCCTCGTCAACCTCCTCACCTCGGGATTTGATGTCCGATATCTCAGTGGTATAAAAGTGCTGTGTGGGCCGCATTCGAGCCGTGCCGCCACGGAGTGTACACCACTATTCTCTAGAACCATGGTCGACTACCCGGATTTCGATTCGCTGCCTCCTGTTGAGGGCCAGCCGCAGGGAAATGCCTGGGGATTCTGGGGCAAGGGCGATGAGTTGGGAAGTTAGTGGCCCCTTTTCGACGTTCAATGCCAACACGGCAGAGAGTAGCCAAGTTAACCCGCCAAACAATCTAGCGTTAAATCTTTTGACCCCAGAGGTCATCCGAAACGCATCTCGAGAGGTGAAGATCGGGAAGTCCGTTCAGCTTGATTTGCGATTGGATCACTTCGACCATGGGATTGCAGGCCGAGAGAGGTTTGAGCAGACCATTGTGGACTTTAGAGAGAGGAACAAGGGCGGCGAATACGACATTGTGGCGCATGACGACGTGATTAGATTCAACACGCAGAGCAGCTCCCAATGGGACGGTCTTCGCCATGTGGGACTGCAGAGTTCTGGCGTCTACTACAACGGGATGAAACATCGGGAGATCGATGAATCTGGCTCCGGTAAACTGGGCATTCAAAGTGAGTATCCATCCCATTCCCATGTGTTTTTCCAGATTGAACCAACCGGTCACATTGCAGACTGGGTGGAACATGGAGGCATCGTGGGCAGAGGGATCCTTCTCGACTATGACAGATGGCGAAAAGAAACGGGCAAAGAACCCGCAAAGATTGACTCTCCGTATCCGATGACGGTGGACGAGCTCGACGAAGTGGCCAGATACCAAAACCTCGAGCTGAAAACGGGCGACATTTTGATCATCCGCTCTGGCTTCACAGCGTGGCATGATTCCACCCCTTCTGCTGAGCGGGCAAAGTCCTTGGACAGGGGCGCCTTCATTGGCGTCGAGGCGTCGATGAAGTCTGCCAAATGGCTGTGGAACCACCATTTTGCTGCTGTTGCCGGAGACTCGCTCGGATTCGAGGTGTGCCCGGCGCCCTTTGGAAGCAAGGACAAGGTCTGCCTTCACGAGTGGTTGTTGTCTCACTGGGGTTGTCCGATCGGCGAGCTGTGGAATCTGGAGAAGTTGGCCAAGGTGTGCGCCGAGGCCAAACAATGGTCCTTTTTCTTCACGAGCGCTCCTCTCCATGTGTTTGGCGGTGTTGGGACCACTCCCAACGCGATAGCTATCTTGTAGACACAATAAATGGTCTGAAGGAGTGACAAGAGCATACCTGTGCGAGAACTAGACGAACACTTTCGTCGCATGAGCTTCCACCAACATATCCCCTGACGTGCAACAGCCACCGGAAAAAGTTCCTTGTGGAAGAGCAAACCACGGCATCGTGAGTCGAGCTTTGCAGTCCAGGATCCAGATATACTCCGAAGATGGAACAAATAGCAATCATCTCGTCTTTCATCATGAGTTTCGTGTGCCTGTAAACATCGCGGCGTCATGGTCCATATAAAGCGCAACGGCAACCATGTCTCGTTTCGTGCACCAGCAATTTCAAGGCCTTTGTGTTGTCTTTGCTTCCTTCTTTCCTTGCTCAACCCTCTCGGTCTTCGACTTCCCGGGATCTCTTATAAACCTCCTCCAAGCGACCCATCAAATCATAGAGGCTGACGCTCCCCTCGCCGTCACCCATCAGGATCCTCTCCACATTCTTGACTCTGTTGCCATCTAACCCGATTACAACCGCCTTCTGCACCTTCCCATCGTCAGAGATTTTGATCCGGCCCACACGATCGTCAGTCCAGACGATGCGGAGTTGACGTGCGTCGACCTCCAGGCTGATGAGAGAGTGCACGTTGAACTTTCCGGCAATTTCTTCCTCTTCATCGTCATCTTCCTCGGGTGCACGTTCCGGGTCATCATCATCGCCTCGACCGTTGGCATTGTTTTTGGCAGGGCGTATTTCGGCGTCGCCGTCTTTGTTGTCGGTTTCCCTGGTCTCTTCTGCTGGATCTTTGGCAAAGCGCAGAGGTTGGTCGAACGACTCTGGAATTTCCAACTCTTCCCGAAGCCATTCTGTCGCTTCCTGCCTTAGGCGCCAGCATACAAGATCATATCTGACTCGAGAGACGAGTCCGTGAAGATCCTGTTTCGTTGCCCTTCCTCGTTCGTTGACGTCGAGCCCTGAGTCGTCTGAACCGCCGTACCCTTCGATATCTAAAGATGAGGTAGGAAGATACTGCTTCTCATACTGCTCCAGCGGCACCAACGCGGGGATCGTATGCCGATGGATCCGTAACTCGTCCCCACTGTCTCGAGCCCGAATGCAAAACATATAGTATGGGCTATCGAAGATGCCTTTGCGATTGCAGACATCAATCCTTATTCCAAGTAGTGGGTTCTTGGACCGGAGGTCGGGTGAGGGGTCGTGGAAAGGGAAAGAGGTCACTCCAAAGGCGAGTCTATGGGCGTTCGTTTGGGAATGCAGTTGTAGGTTTTCCAATTGGAGGGGGCTGTCGTGCTTTGAAGGTGCGTCAGAAAGACGCGACTGGGCTTTCGTTGACGCAAGAAGAGAGGACGTCAGGACCTTGCGCTGTTGAGTGAGTTTTTCGACTGCCACAGTGTTAGAGGCCGAATGCTGGCTGAATTGTGGTATATCTGAACGTACTTTCAGCTCTTACTCGGGCAATCTCGTCATCTGGAGAATCACCCATTACCACATCCGTTGACGGCAGGGAAGGAGATGCCACAAGAGCCATTTCTGTCATGTAGACTTGATTAACAGCCGTGACAGCCAACGTCCAACAGACTTGATCACAAGCGAAGTTCAACCGAAAGGCGAACGACGCGTCTTGGGCTTATCAGGACGCGTGCGAAGGCTACTTAAGGCCCTTATCTTAGCTAATCGCTTTCACGTGAACAGTCAGGGGTGAGAGGCGTCGAGGGCGTGTGCCGGCATTAAATAAAGTGCCTGCAAGAAATCTGGGGGCAGCCACCTCACACTTCGGCTGCTGATGCATGAAGATGAAGTCGTCTCCTGTTTGCGACTTATCATGTCCGCCAGTCCAACATGATGTGTTGTTGTGAGGGGAGGGCGTTGTAGACGCAAAATCTCCTTCCCGTCAATGATCTCACCCATTGCACGGAGCACTCCCAGAAATCCAAGTTGGTCATTCGCCGGTCTCGCCCCTGCGAAAGGACACAGAGTCCTTTTCTATTGCTATCCACTCAACACCCACCACGCTCTTTTTCTGCCGCATGGATGCCTGACTCGATTGCCGAACCATATACAATCCCAATCTTTCACGCTCGTTCCCATCCCACCGGACGTCCCATCCTTCCTATCCACAGCGCCGACCCAAACAATACCAGACGATCTCACGAAATCGAACTAAGCGAATACCAGTCTGAGAAACCACAATACACCGGTGCCCCTCGATCCAAACCCCGAACATCACCCGGAAAGGAAGACGAGGGAGAGAGCGAAGAGGAAGAGGAAGACTCCGAGAGTGACACATCGGAAAAAGAACACCTCGTGGTTGCGGAAGGCTCTGATTCCCCTATGCAACGCAGGAAGTCAAAGAAAACAAAAGACAAGAGATCGTCATCTCGCCCAGATCTTCGCCTCGAAATCAATCAGAACGGCCACGCGAATGGCCACGCAAACGGTGACATGAATTCCCACGTTGAGATGAGACGTAAACACGTCCCGAACGACGACCCCACGACGCATGCTACCCGAGTTATGAGCAGAGATGACTTTTCCTTGGACCATGAGCCGCCCCCTCAAACACCGCAAACACCTGGCATGGTCAATACCAGCTTCGTCGATCTTCCCCCGAAAGACAAGAAGAATTTTCTCCTTCTCTGCCTGCTTTATTTCCTCCAGGGCATTCCCTTGGGTCTGGCCTCGGGATCTGTCCCTTTTCTGTTAAAAAGTTATCTATCATATGGTCAAATCGGCATCTTCTCTCTGGCCATATACCCTTATTCGTTGAAGCTGCTCTGGAGTCCGATCGTGGATGCGGTGTGGAGTCGGAGGTTTGGACGCAGGAAGAGTTGGATCACTCCCATTCAAACGATCTCCGGATTGTCCATGATTTACCTGGGCGGTCAAATTGATGAGATGATGAGGGCTACGGGCGACAATGACGGAGCTGGGGTCTGGGGTTTCACTGGCTGGTGGTTTCTTCTAGTCTTCATGTGCGCCACCCAGGACATTGCAGTGGACGGATGGGCCATTTCACTTCTCTCGATCCAGAACATATCGTATGCCTCAACAGCACAGACAGTCGGCTTGACTGCCGGCTCTTTCCTGTCACACACCGTCTTCCTCGCGCTCCAGGCACCAGATTTCGCCAACAGGTGGTTCAGGGCTGTCCCCAAGGAGTATGGCCTCTTCACGCTCGGCGGCTACATGACCTTTTGGGGCTGGGTTTATCTCATCGTCACAGTGGGTTTGGCTGTCTTGAAACGGGAGGAGAAGAACAATGAGCGGGAGGGTATTATGGAAGTATACCGATCCATGTGGGCAGTGCTCAAACTCCCCAATGTTCTCACCATCATTGCTGTTCACCTTGTCAGCAAACTCGGATTTGTGACCAACGATGCAGTCACGAATCTCAAGCTCCTTGACAAGGGCTTTGGACAGGCAAATATGGCCCTCGTTGTCCTCATTGATTTCCCCTTTGAACTGGGCTTGGGATACTACGCCGGGAAATGGTCCACGGAGTATACGCCACTGAAGGTATGGTGTTGGGCTTATACCGCCCGGCTCCTCGCGGCTGTCTTTGGGCAGATTACAATTATGATCTACCCGACTGCGCCCGACGAGGCTGTTCCCGTGTGGTACATGCTGGTGGTGATTGCCGCACATGTCTCATCAACGTTCATGAATACAGTCATGTTTGTTGCTTCAGCTGCGTTTCACGCTCGGATTGCTGATCCAACGATTGGCGGGACATATATGACATTGTTGGCTACGTAAGTCGAGTCTTTTCCGACTGACAGTCTTCGCATTCTTTTGCTGACTTTTTTGCGCAGTGTGTCGAATCTTGGGGGAACGTTCCCGAAATTTTTCATTCTCAAACTGGTGGACCTCTTCACTAAAGCGACCTGCATTCCGCCGGCTGACCCAGACACGTTCCTCAAATCTCATCCGGACGCTACACTCGTTACCAGCAGCTTCAGTTGTGCTCTTGAGGCAGACAAAAACGTCTGCTTGAAGGGAGGTGGGACCTGCCTGATGCAACGTGATGGATATTATATCACCAACGTCATTTTTGTGATTGTCGGAGCGGTGCTATTTTGGACTTACGTGGAGAGGAAAGCCCTTGCACTGCAAGCGCTACCATTACGCGCGTGGAGGGTTGGGGATCACTCGTACCGCCGCGTGCCGTCGGGCTGATCTTTTGTATTTACATTCGTGATGTCGTTGATACAGACATGATACCCATAGAACCGTGAAAAGTTTCCGACAAATACAACAGTTTATCAGAGACACAACCCAGGAATGAAAGCCGCTTGGGATAGGGATGTTTTGCTTGCAGCCTTTCTCTATCTAGTGATTGTAGTGATTGATACACGTGATATAAAAGTTTCAAATGACGTGCTTCAGCAGGACTTCCATTGCTCGTCCATCACCACCCACCCTCATTTCCACTTCAAGACAGTTCAAAGAAAAAGGACCCGCTCGTCCTCGTCCTTGGTCCTGATACGACATTGCTGGTTGATTCATCGTCAAGCATCTTTGCGGTTCGACCTTTTTTTTTTTCATTTGAGGGTGCCCGTTGGTGGCTTGTCATCTGCTTGTCTGTCACCAGCCTGACTCACTTATCAGTCTGGGCAGACCTGTGTGCGTTTGTGTGTGTATGTGGCACTGAAATACGAGGTACACGGTGGGAGTGAACTTAAAAAGGTGCTACTTACTTGCATGAGATAAGGCACAAGGGCACAAGGGCACAAGGGGCAAGGAAAAAGCATTCCTCTCCAGATAATCACGAGATCCATCGGGGCTGGTTGGTGGGGAAAGGGCGGGCTCTACGAGTCTATATCCGCGCTCGAGATCTGCAGATACCAATCGACTCCCTCACAGACACCTGGCTTGGGAGAGGACGTCACATGGCAGACATCGAGGAGGAGAGGGAGGGCGAGGGGGAGGGGGGCCAGTCGACGCAGCCGAATCCCAGGGCAAATAATGGCTCTCCCAAGTCAACACCCTCGCCCGGTCACAGTCCCCACCCCTCGTCGCCGGACACCACGATGACAACACCCGAGCAGCAGTCACCGGGGGACGACGACGATGATGATGATATCTGGGACACATCGTCGGCAGACCACGAGCACGGGGGCCAAGGATCTGCATCTCCCACGCAACTACTCTCGATGGAGGTTTCCCAGAGAATCAGGCGCCGCGACGAGATGCTCAGCGACGTGCCCTCCCTCCGCCGCCAGCACATGACGGACGGGTACCGCGAGGGTCTGTCGGTGGGCAAGGCGCGGGTCATGCAGGGCGGGTTTGACGCCGGGTATCCGGTGGGGTTGCGCGTGGGGGCGGTGCTGGGGGTTTTGGAGGGCGTCGTCGCTGCCCTGGTGAGTACCAAATCCCGCTCCGGTGGGGGGAGGAGGATGGGAGAGGCGGGGCCAAGTTCTTCTCCGAGAACAACAACCACAACAACAATAATGAGTACTTCTCCGGAACGACCCGGAGGGTCCTCGCGTAGGTTTGTTGCTGTTAGTCGTCGAGATGAGCGCCCGGGCGGAGGCGGAGATGGAGACGGAGACGATGAGCTGGCTTTCATCCAACGCCTCTACGCCCGCGCCCAGCAAGAGCTGAAGATCGCAGAACTGCTCAAGGGGTTAGATGACGAGAAGATTGCCGCGATTCCAGATGCCAGAATTGGCGGGGGTGGTGGTGAGCAGGAGAAGGACAAGGACAAGGACGAGGAGGAGACGGAAGTGGAGAACAAGGACAAGGAGCAAGTCGACAGGGTAGGTGTAGGAGGAGCTGTGCCTGCGGAGATCGAGGCGGTCATTGCCAAGTGGGAGAAGATCGTGCTGGGTGCTGCCGGCCTGAAAGGGGACGATGCAAAGACGAAGAAAGCAGGACAGTAGCATCGGGGGACAGACAGTATACGTAAGTTCCGAAGAAGATAAAAATCATCGAGTGTGTAAGAAGAAGAAGAAGAAGAAGAAGAAGAAGAAGAAGAAGAAGAAGAAGAAGAAGAAGAAGAAGAAGAAGAAGAAGAAGAAGAAGAAGAATGTAACGAGGGATAGGAGCAGCAAGGGCTGTATGTCCTTCATCCTTGGTTGGGTGCGTGTTGAGTATCCCGTACAATATCTCCTTCGTCCAGAGCACATATCATTGCCATCCATCTTCAATCTCGTCCCAGGGTCTCCAGGGGCCGCACAAGTTGCCCATGGACTCCCCATAACGTCTCCGGCTTTTACTCCATTCTGGCGTACCGCTCTCTGGCCCTCTGTCGCGTCTCTTCCAAGAACCCGCCATAATCGCCTTTGGTGTTTCGCTCCGCTTCAACAATTGCATCACCAAGTTTCCCGCCTTGCGCGCCCAGTCCAACTCCAGCGACATAGAGGTCTTGACTGATCGGCGTGGTCATGCCCTCTCCAGAAGCACCCAGTCCTTGTCCGGCGGTATAGCCCATCTTGCTGAGCAACGAAGCGCCCTTGGACTGAACAGGTGCCGGCGGGGTCTCATCATCAGACGATGCGCGTGACGACTTGGGTGCGGTGCCGACTTGTTCGCCCTTCTTATTGACGACACCATAGATCTTCCGCCTCTCTTTTGCTCGATCGCGGTATTCCTGCACCGGTTTGGCCGCAGCCATGACGAACTGCCGTTGGATCCCGTGTTTCGCCAACTTCGCCACGGCCCTTTTGACTTTCGTTTCATCCTGGAGATTCGAGCGGTGCAACGCACTCAGACGCTCGTGCTTGTTGACTTCTGCCGCGTTGTTGAATTGACGCATGCAGAGGTAACAGCAGTGTCGACTTGGGTCAGCATAAGACTGCGATGGCGGCGCATCCGCACTTTCATTCCCGTCAGTTGACCTCGAGACTTCCCTGTCGTGCGATTTCTTCGTAATACCATGCAGTTCAGCGTGGCGATTACTCCAGAATTGGAGGTGTGATGGCACCGTCTTCTTGGCTCCGGTCGTCTCGACATCGGCCTGAGCCTTCCGCTTCTTCGCCTTCTCTGCGTCTTTGGCCGTCTTGGCGCCCGCCTCGGGGTGTGTGGTCGAGCCCGTCTTTGCGTCGTGCGAGACCGTGGTCGGCATCGATACAGCCAATTCCTTCACATAAGCCCCCTCATCCCAATACGCAAGTTTCATAGCTGGATTGCCCACGGGGCTAAAGCAGAAGCGTTCAATGTCAGGGGTCGGATTCAACACAGGAACAAAAACGCCAGCGTGGATATAGCTAACGAGCACCTGCTTGGAAGCGATGGTGAAACGCTCAAAGGAGTTGTATCGAATCAGGGCAGCCTGTGCATCCTCGATGGAAGCATATTCTGCAAAGCCATACCGCCAGCTCTCGTGGGTCTTTCGATCGCGGATAAGGAGGACTCGACGCAGTGTACCTTCTCTGGCTCCAAGATTCGCATCACCCGTGGTGGATGCAACTTTGGCACCCTTTTTGGCGGACACGTCATCCCGTTGAGACCCAGACGAGCTTGGCTTGTTAAGTTTCGCGACGCCTTTTACGAGCAAGTCTTCAGATACAGATGGTTCCAACCCCCGTAAGAGAAGGAACTGAGAAGGATGATTATCTGGAGAGGCATCGTTGTCTCCGACATTGGGCGGTTTTGTGATGGCGTAAGTTGGATGTTCTGCGAAAAAACCATGAGCGTCGAGCCAATCATCAACTTCGTCAGACGTACCTGGTTTCTCGGCCTGGCATCGAAAACATCGGTCTCGGGTCGCAAAATTGTTGATGAGACACTATGGGATCGTCAGCACAATAGTTCCCATGGCGACGAACCCTCCATGACATACATTATCGCAAATCCAGTCCGGGTCGTCATTCCTTCGTGGGTCTTTCCGCTCCCGACTGAAGGTTATTCGGACTTTGGATGAGCCTCCGTTAGACTTGTCGCTGTCGCCATACAGGTACAGGACAGGGTAGTTGCGGTCCATGAAAGCTTCCGCCTCTTGCAGTGTGCCGAAGCGGATGAAGCCAAATCTCCTTGACTGTTCTGCTAACCGTGTGAGAAAGAGCGTACCCCAAGCGTCCGTGTGTCCTTTCAAGCTTACTCGTTTGCTTGTCGCGAATGACTCGAGTATCCTCGAGGCCTTCTGCATGATAGTATTGTTTGAGTTCCGAGGAGATCTGTTTCGCAAAGTCGGGAAAACCTTAGCCATATGTCCCGCAGGAAACAGAGCAAGTCACCATGGATCACCAGATGATTGCGTGTGGTCAGGGAAGTTCGGGCAGGAGTATTCGAACATCGTTTTCAGTCAGATGAGGAGCCAGTCCGTCCACCATGATTTCCCTGCTTGGGGCGCCTCGGCTTGGTGGTCGCTCGCCCGACGGTGTGCGGTGTCTGCTTCGACTGCGGCTGCGGTAGTCTCGTGAAGCGGAGCGAGGGTCGTCTAGATCATAATATGACGATCTGCCCCGGCGAGGGGATGGCGAGCTGCGATCATCATCATAATATCGGTTGCGCCTGTCATAGCTGCGGTCACGTCGTCGATCTGGACTCCGGGCACGGCCACGGAAGTTGAATTCCCCCTGCGATGGTCCGGTTGGTGGCCGGCTGATGTCTTTGAGCGTTTACATATCAGTATAATGACCTCAATTTCTCACCCCGTTCTGAACTATGGTTTACCGTGTGGAGGACTTCGTTTGTGAGGGGAGCTGTGTCTGCGTTCTCCAGATCGTGACCTCGACCGGTCATCGTAGAAATCGTCTTGCTGTGAAGAATGATGGGATCGATATGGCTGCTGAGAGCCGGCGTAGCCCCCTCGAGGACGATAAGATGACATGATATGTGCCTCACTGTGCGGGATGTCTATTGTCAAGAAGAGACGGGAGGAGTGTCGTTGTTGGCTGTCTTCAACACATGCGGCGATGGGTTCGGCAAAGCTTCCGTAAGAGACACGTGCCGGCAACGCTATAACTCCACAATACAAACTGCACACCAATTAGTGAGCTTACAGTATTATCTCACAGCCTGATTCTCTTTGTAGCAACAGATGCTGCCCATTGTCCTTACAAACTGGATCGTCACAGCGTATGCGAATGATGCAGGACACGTATCTTAGGCACTCCTCCCACTTGCAATTCTCCTTCCCAGGAACCCCATCAGTCTCTTTCCTCCCCGCTCCTCCGACGTTGTTCTGAAACCGCCCTTCTCAGGTTTTGCATCCGTCTCTGCCTTACTCTTCTGGAGTTTGGGCCTGATTTCTTCTTCAACGGTCGGCCCAAACTCTGTGACCGAGGCCGGCGCTGTCTGCGGCACACACGCTTTCCTAAGCATTCCGCCACTCGTAAAGGGACTTAACGGTCGACGTTTTCTGTCGACGTCGAAATTTGCACCATTGATATTGACTGTGAGCTTCTTTCTCAAGCGTTGACGAGGTGATCTGGCCGACGGAGATGGAGACGGGGGAATTTCAGCATCTCTCTTTCTCCGTTCATCATCAGTGCTTTTGTCGCGGCGGCTTGGGGACCTTGGGGACCTTGGGGATCGCGTAAACCTTGACGAGAGGTCCTCAATGCTGTCCTTAGTCCTCACGCTCAGCGAGTCGTCCGAATCGCTGAGACAGACATTGACGGAGCTTGTGGACGCTTTGATCTTATCCAGAGTCTGCCTCTCTGCTGTTGTGGTGGTATTTCCAATCTTAATGGGTGATATAATCGTCGAAGATTGACCAGGCAAGATTGCAAACGGTGAGGGCTCCTCGGAATGCTCCTTTGTAGTGTCATGTGCAGACCCTTGGAGCACATGAACGTTGCCTGAGCTCTGCGATACGATCGAGGACCTGTTGCTGCAGGAAGAAGGGCAAACCTGCAAACGGGCAATGCCATGCTCCTCAAGGTATTCCAAGGACGCAGTCAGTACCTCCTTCAGTGCAGGAGAGGGGCGTGCTAACCATGAGAGCGACAATGAAATTGGAAGGCCGCGTAAGGCATGTCCACGGGGTCAAGGAGCTGAAATTTGTATCGCCGGGGACGAATGCAGGGCTCGAGGAAACCGCTGTTTGTCAACCTGCAGAGTGTGAGACATCTGCCGATAAAGGAAGAGAAGAAGATACACTCACTGCAGCCCATCCGCATTATCACTGACACTGTTCACTTGCCCTAAGCCTGCTTCGAGGTCCCAAATCCGCCTCTTGTGTTCAACCCGATGCACATTGATCTGGATCATATCCTCGTGTGCCCCGCCTCTTTCGCAGTCTTCCAGCCCGTCCCCGAATCGCAATGCCTCTGTTCTGACTACGGCGTGACCCGTCTCTGCATCCAAGCCTTCGTTGACCAAGTTATACATCATCTTGCCATGGAAGCCGTGCTTGGCCGTGCAATCCCACGACGTCACCACCTGGCCATTGATGAACAGCTTGAAGAACCAGGCAGCCTCTGGGGGATGGGGACCATCGACGGTGTATTCGAACCAAATCTGGCTGCCGGGATAGATGGGGACAAAGCACGCGGCAGTCGGATAGGGCAACGAGGCTGGGTCGTCATGCTGGAAATTAGGCTGGAAAGGATCACTAATTCGCGACTGCTTGCGGTACTGGAACTCTGGCAGCTTGCAGATGTCGAACTGTGATATGATGCAGATCTCAATGCCCCTGAACTTGACCATGGCGGACGGATATCGGGCCGGTCAGAGGAAGGAGGATGCGAGAGAAGATGAAGGTGTAGATTGCTCTTGTTGTTTAGAGGTCACAATTTCGACGACTTTGACAGCGACAAGAAGTCTGTCTGGTCGAGATCGGTGGAATGGAAGGAGTCAGTGGTGCAGGTGTGGCAGAAAGAGCCTTACACCACCTGGGCATGTCTGTACTCATTTGTCCCTCGCGGTCGCCTATGGACGTTGATGTCAATGGAGCTTTTGGAATTTTCATTCATGATTCATTTATATGCTGTCTGTGGCCCCGTCGTGTTCAGCACCGTAATCTCATTATGACTTGAACCCTAGCTTCAGTGACCACTCGCTCTACCAGTCGACACAGCTGCCCCCTTCCGATAGCCGTCAACAGGAGGCGTGTATTATCACCCTTGGACCACACCGCAACCATTTTCTCCGTCACCAATTGCTGCCCGTAGCCGCCAACAGCTACCAGCCAAGATTCACTTCTTCATCTTCTTTGATCACCTCGAACTCGGGTTCCTCATAGTCCGGATTCACATACAGCATGTTGAACCAATCTAGTATATGCCTCCAGCATCTCACGATCGCGGTCACCGGATCCATGTGCTCTCCACTGGCGTAGCAGTTGCATCCCAACTCATCGCGACCAGCGATCGGTGTCTCGATGGGAGACGGGGAGACAAGGTACGCTCGACAACGCTTGCTCATGAAGTTGATGAAGTCGCTGGGTGCGCCACTGGCGACGAGATCTGGTTCCTTGTGTTGGGGCACAACCAAGGAGATGCCATTGATACGACCGGACCATGAATTCCCTGTAGACACGTGTTAGCCCAGCCTGGAGTTGGGGTTCTTACCACACCCACAATGTTTACCAAGATATTCCATCATCGCTGATCCGGTGTACTCCAGCCCAATAAGATCCAGTTTTGCGTCCTTGTCGACCAAGCTCGGAATCACCTTATCAAACATGTAGGACACATGCTCGACGTAGTCACAATTGCCAGGAATTTTGTTTTTGACATTGTCCACTCTTGGAGCCTCATGAACCGCGCTCGGTCTCGGCAAGCAAAGCCATTCATAGGGTGACACGGCCCGACCACCACCACGGTACCAGAGCAACTGACACGGATTTGCGACAATGAGGCCAGGCACAGACAGAGAGGTTGACTTCGATGTAGGCGTCGTCTCAAGGACCGGGACAGACAAGAGAGCCTCCGAGAATTCGACCAGCGAACCGTGTTTGATTCCAGCCTCGCCAATCGTGCGCCAGCTCAAAATGCCTGGTTCTAGATTCCTGTCGCCGAAGAAGACGGTCACTCGACTCTTTGTGGCGATATCCTTGGACACGAGGATGGGGACGTGATTCTCTGACTCTCCTGCGCCGAGCGGTAGTCGGACGGTATCGCAGCCCAGACTGGCCAGCCGGTCGCTGATGATCTTGCGGACCGCAGCTAGGGAGTGAAGCGAAGGTCGCTGTTAGATCTCTTCTGTCTCGAATACTCGCCAAACACATCCACACGGATCTCGTGATTGGAGGAGAAGGAAGACTCACTATTGTTCGCCCCTAATCAATCCAGCCTCAAACGTTAGCTTTCCGTCCAATAAACATGCCCATATCCATTTCGAGCGTAGGACATAGTAAACCATGTAGGTCATGGCCAAAAGCACAACATCAACTCTCCAAATCGGGTGCGCAGGGAAAGAAAGCCATCAGTACGAGAAAACAAACACTCACATTTGTGGACCTCGTTCCACCGCTCATTCCGATTGATCTTGTACTGGAACTTGCGATCGGGACTCTGGACCGAGCGGATCTGATCCTCACCATTAATGAAGAAGCCCAACTTGGCCAGGTCCGGCTCAAAGACCGGGTCCGGAGGGAGCGTGTGGGGAAGACGGCGAAACATGGCGGATCTGGATGGGAGCAGCTCCTCCTCCTCCTGCTGCTGCTGCTGCTGCTTCTGCTGCGGCCTTGTAGCAGTCTTTGAAGGGGAAACGTAGCAGATGAGCGAGCCCGATTCGGGAGCGATGTGCGTGAAGGATGGCGTGGTGAGAAAGACCAAGGCTGGACTTAAATAGACAGAGCAGATGGAAACCCTTGTCACTAATCGAAGAGGGGTGATGAATAGACGCCAGAACTCCACAAGCCCGCGGGGGGACAATCAGTGAATAAGATGTCGAGATCGATGGCAATTAGAGTAAATGGTGAAATGGAAGAAAAAAAATGACTCCGGCTCAAGGTAATATGTAGTAGTAGCAGTAGTAGTGAGGTTCTGTTTGATGTTACAAAAACGATTCCAACCTGGACCATTTCTGGCAAATCAGCATCGGCCACTCCCTGTACCGCAGCAAACACTGAGCGTCGTCATGAACTCGCTCTATGTCTTTTCCATCTCCAAGAGATAACGCAAGCAATGCATGGCCCAGCCTTTATGTTCTCAACGTTACCAGACCCGGCCCATAATATCGGATTTTCAACGTCAGCATCTCCCATAAATGCATCGCACATAATTCGCAGTTGTTCTTATTCGTACATTTCCAATCGACCCCGTCTCCGAATGACAACGCCTCTGCTCGAGCGACGCCAATCCTGAGTTTAGCAACTCACGATCCAGCTCTCGCAACACCCAGGCTACCACTTCTCTGAGAATGGAAGCTCCCCCCTGCAATGGGTGCAAACCCTTTGGCCAAGTCAAATCCGCCATCGCCATCTTCGTCGTCGACATCACGATTCGTAGTCGTTTCTGCATTGTTCGCAGGGAGGTGTGTATTGAACCGGCTGGGCCCCATCTGACCATTTACTCCGGTCGCCGGAATCCCACTGCCTGGGAAACTGCGGGTGAGCTTCCCATCCTCGTCAACCGCCGCTCCGTTCAGCCTCGGTGGATTTGCAGGACTCTCGTCCCTCTTCTTGGCCGAACTTGAGCTGTGAGGGGCTTGACTACTCCGGGCCGGTTTGCTCGGACTGCCCATGCTCGCATCCATAGGTGGCGGGCTCGAACTCATCACGGTTCTGTCAATTCCATTGGTTCGGGGATCTTCATCCTTGACTGGGGACAGATCAGGCAGCGGTTGGCCCGGTGTTGCGCCCATGATACCCTTCCAGAAGAGCCCTTGAGGACCTGCAGGTGATGACTCTGGCATAAACTTGCTAGGAGCAACCAGAGTACTTGGAGGAGCTAGTCGGGGGTTCTGTCGCAGTGGCGCAGGCGTAATTATGCTATGCTGTGACGGATGGAAAGGGGTGTCCAGGTATGAGGACGACAGGGTGGGGTTCGTCGGCGAGTGATGAGGAGGCGGGACAGACGATGGCAGCGTATACATGGGTACATTGTTACGGACATGCGGTGTTGGTGCCGCATTGCCATACCGGGAAGGCGATTCCTCGAGATCCATATCCGGAATCGTATTCTGTGTGTCCGTTCTCCGCCTTTGAGGTGTGACAGCCTCTCCTGGTTGCGAGGTGGGCGGTGCCAAACTGGGACTGGGCGGATACGGTTGTTGCCTTGGATTGAAAGGAGGAAATGGGAGGCTCAACTTTGCAGAGGCGGGAGGCCCCGCTCGGTCGGACATATCTCGTGCAGAGAACTGGCTGACCATACTGGTATCATAACCAAGGTTCTGACCATTCGGCCCTCTGAAGTTGGGATTGACTTCCTTGCCAGAAGCCGGCGAGGACGGAGCAGAGCCTCCGCGGCGGGCTTGTTTCTTCCAATACTCTTGACGGAATTCTGGGGCAATCTGCCATTTCATGCCCTTTCCAGGCTCGTCGGTTCGCCGAGGAACTTTTTGGAATGCTTTATTCAGCGAGAGATTGTGTCGGATAGAATTCTAGTCAAGTTAGTGCATCGAAGACTGGACTTGCGTGCGAGCAGACGTACCTGCCAGCCACTATTCGAGTGGCGGTAAAAGGCATACTTGTCAGCAATGAACGAATAAATGTTGCTCAAGGTCAACTTCTCCTCTTCGCTCGAGAAAATAGCCTGGGCAATCATGGTTGCGTAGCTGAAGGGTGGCTTCAGGTCCTTAGCACTGTCCCGGCTGTAGTCGATCTCTTGGGTACTTTCCATCATCATCCCCCGGCCATACATGGGCGACATGGGCATTTTGCTGTCGAAAACTCCTCGCTGAGATTTGCCATCCGCGGTTTGTGCGGGCGGTGTAGCTTCGCGTTTGAAATCGGGAGGCGCCGGGGCCAGAGAAGGGAAACTTGGAGCTGGTCCGGCTGAAACTTCATAGTGGGCGGGTTCAGGCTGAGGTTGAGTAGGACTGATTTCCTCGCCTGCAGCTAGGGCTTTGGCACGTTCGATAAAGTATGGATCAATCTCGACTTTGTCGCCTGGGGTAACAAACATCATTTGCGTCCCGGCGATCTCCAAAATATCGCCTGACTTGATCTGTTTTCTCAACCCCTTCTTGATGAGGACGTTATTGACGCGAACTCCGTTCCGACCGTTGACTCGGACGTGCCAGCCACCTTCATCCACCGGATAATCCGCGTCGTAGTAGATCGAGGCATGATGCCGAGAAACAATCTTGCTTGGGCCAAGATCGATATGGACCGGCAGTACGTCCTTCAGGTCGGCCATAGGACTCGAAGCACCGTTCAAGTTCGGGCGGTCGTCTGGCGGTCTCCCAAAATTGACGGATTGTTCGCGCACAAAGTAGGTCCAGTCCCGACCAGCAATCTTCGCGTACGCCGACACCTTCTGCGGACTGTTACTCTGTACCTTGTCGTTGGAGTATTCGGTTCTCGCGACAATGGGTTCCTTGGAGACTTGCAGGTAGGAGACGACCGAGTCGATGAGATCGCTTCGAGATATTTCTTCCGTGTCGTCGTCGCTTGAGTCCAGCGCATGTGTGGGCTCAGGTTCCGGTTCGGGAGTGACGGACTTCTTCCTGGCGGGCGCAGCACGAGACCCATTGACCTGTTTTTGCGAGCATGTCAGCTTCTGTGTCGCCTTGTGAGTGGAAAGGCGCGGGGGAAGAGAAACAACCTTGCGCTTCTTTGCCGAAGGACGTGACGGGGAAGAGTCTGGAAGGTCAAGCTCCGAGGACTCTGGGAGTTCGGTGGGTTTGCGGCGAGCTTTCCTCTTGGACGGGGGCATGTTGGCGTACGTCCACGAGTCGCGGCGTCGGCGGGATCGAGGAGGCAGAGAAGGACTGGGAGCAGCAGTTGCTGTGAGGTGCAAAGGTGGGAGGGAGCAGCTGCGCTAGTTGGGCTTTGCGACGTCTATCAATGTTTTGGTTCTGACGCAGGGATTTTCGCGGGAGCGACTCGGCGGGTGAGGCATGGAACGGAATCCCAGCCTGAGAGGGCGGCGATACGGTGGACGATGAGGGCGCAAGGGCAGTGTGGTGTGGATGAGGAGGACAGGTGCAAATGGGTGGTGGCTTGATAGAAGACAAGCGCAGATTCCGATCGGTGCAGGGTGTTTGTTCCCTTGTTAGTGTTTGTAGGTAGGGCGAAAAGAGGGATGAGAAAATAGACGGCACCAGGCGGTTGGCTGAAGTGGCTGCTGGGGATAAGAGCGCACAGTCAAGGGCCGGAGCGTGACTGGCCACGGGTCCAGTGAATCGCGTAATTCGTGCCGTATCAAAACGCGTTTGGCTCGTGGGGTTTTTTGGTTGTTTGGTGGGAGGACAAGGGTAGGCCAGAGGCTACTACTAGGCCAGCCCTGGAACCTGTCACCACCTGTCACTTTGGCTTTTCTAGGTGTCTTCAGAGGGGTTGGGGCTCTCTTTAGCTGTGCTGAGTAAACGTCACTACTTAACTATTAGGTGCCTACTGTAGGTACTAAGTAAGAAGACTCCCTGGGCCACCACCCGCTACAAGCCAGCATCTCTAGGTAATTGCTCTCCAAGGACTGCGGCCAAGAGCTCGCAGGCACATGGCTCCCACGCTTTGGGTGCCTTAAGCCATCGCTTGTTCCGGATGGGTAAACAATCCAGTGCCAGGACTTGGGAGACGTAGGCGACCCATGCAACTCGTTTTATTAGAGCATTTCAAGGTGACTCAACAAGAGGGTCATTGTAACCTGATTTCTTTTTCTCCCCTTCCCTTCCCACGCTGAGCCAGGCATTCTGCCATTCCCTGCCACAACGGACAGTGAGCTTTCGCACTCCCGTACATACAGTACACGGGAACAGACAGACTCGCTTAACACGCACAACCGATTGGCCCAGCACGGCATCCGCGTAAACACAATGACGTCCTTCGTTGCCACGATCTTGATCTTACCCGCTGTTGCCGCTGGACGGAGTAATGATACCGTATCGCGCATACCAGAAAGTCAGGTGGTGGCGGTGGTATCATTCTATGCCTACGAGGTTTATAGGTACGTAGCTAAGTGCCTCCCATGTCAGAGAGGTGGGCGGTTCAACACCAACACAGACTCTGGCTCAATCTCTACCTCTCTGGGTATGCATTTTCCCTCGCTGCCCTTTCCACAGTGCATTCTTGAGACACCTCCCTTTTCTGCACCTCTCCTGCATTAGACCCGCCCCCTGAAACTTCTCATCTCCGCTGTCAGTCTTCCGAGCTACAACAGATGTGAAGGACGGCGCATAACAAAATACCAAAAACAAAATGAAAATGAAAACAATCCATCCAAGTAAGCAATGTCTCGCAGCCCCTGTCCATCATTCTCCTTTTGCATAGTGTCCACCAACACCTTGCAGCTCAAAAGGTCACAAGAAACTGCTTTTGGAAACCCCCCTGTCAAGATAAAAACCGGTAAACTTGCTTTTCAACTCTCAGCAGTGTTCCGTCCTCCGGGTCATGAACGTCGTAACATGATGAACCAATGCGGATTATGTCGTATGATTCGGATCAACGCCAGCTTGGGAAATCATGACTCGACCAATTCAACTCCGTCAATGCCATAACCAAAGTCAATGATGACCACCCTTGCGTCTTGGCTCGTGCACACAATCTTGCGGTAGTTGCTCTTTGCCGCGAGTATCCAACTCGACGACCACCCCTCAAAATTGATCTTGAGCCCTCCGTCTTCGGCCGACTCCCCCTTTTCCGCGTCCCATACCTTGATCGAATGGTCGTAGCTGCCACTGATGATGCGCGAATTGGCTGAGTCAAGATGGAGCGACCGTACCAGGTCTTTGTGCCCTTTCATCTCGCGGATGCGCTGGCCGGTGACCGTGTCGTACTCGTAGATAACCCGGTCATTACCCCCTGCGAATATCGTACGACCATTCTCGGAAAATTCAACGCAGGCCAGGCCACGATCCTTGGACTGGAACTCTTTGATGCAAACACCGTCTTCCAGACGCCACAACTTGGCCATACCATCGCCGCTAGCGCTCGCCAAGAAATTGCCTCGGACCTGGACGGCATTGACGGGCCCACGATGTCCAAGGAGCGTTTTGATCAGTCTGCCCGTGGACCGCTCCCAGATCTTGATCGTAGTGTCCTTGGAGCATGTCACAATCCGCTCCTTGTCAATGCAGACATCCAGGACCCCGGCGTGATGGCCAATTAGCCGGAACATCGGTTTGTAGTCCTCTTTAATCGACCACACCAGGCAGGAGAAATCAGACGACCCGGTCACGAGGATCTCGTCGTCATACTGCAGGCACAACACCGAGGCCTGGTGGTATAAAGGAATCTCCGGGGAGGGTGGCGCCGGCGAGGAAACGTAGGCTTTGAAGAATGGAACAACTCCTTCTGGTTCCGCAAGAGGAATCTGTACCGATTGTCGTTCTCGGGGGTTGTTTGGCGGCCCCAATTTGCGGATACATTGGTATGTATGGGCATCCCATACCCGAATTGTATTGTCACGTGAGCCGGTAATGATCTTCTGTTCGTCGAACTGCGCGCAATAGACGCTGTCTTTGTGGCCGTTAAGGTAGATGGCAGCGGCTTCTCCGTTGCGCCAGCGCTTGTCGATCAGAGTCCGCACCTCAAAGAGCTTCCTGTAATCCTCCTGCCCTGGCTTGTTTTTGCCGGTTCCAGCAAGACGCACTCCAACCGCTGGCAATTCGTTTTTGGGCCCATACTCCTGCATGAAGATTCTCCGCCAGACAGCCTGTGACTGACAGAGGTCGTTCCATTTGTGGGAGACGAGTGAAGCCTGCATAAGCGACTCCACGTCGAGGTACGAGAGGATCGATTCAATCAACTCTGTCGCAAGGACCGACACGGGGTCCCTACATATGACATGAACATTTGCCGGTGATGACCCACGCCGGGCACCACTGTCGAGAACAATACCGATCCCACTCTCCGCATCCGGCTCAAGCTTGTCGATTTCTGACTCAGGAGGCTCATAGGGCGGGAGAGGGGGCGTCCTCGTGGCATGGAACAGTTCGTTCTGAGCTGCAGCGGAGGCACGCGCTTCAGCTCCTCCGTACACGAGGTCCGAGAGGACGGGGTGTCCTCGGAATCGTGCCGATAGTGGATTGTCCAAGTCTGCTTGGAACTCGGGGGGAGTATGGAAGTTGAGCAAAGGCAGAGAGGTCCTCCTCCGAGCACTAGGGCTTCGCAATAACCTTCCACGAGACTTGGGTCTGGTAGACATGGCATCGGTCAGGTCCATCACTCCTGTGCCTGGTTTCACCGGCAACACTTGTGATCCCTTATTCTCTCCCACCTCCTCCTTTTGTTTAGAGCTCTTTCCTCGGACAGTCAGCGACATACGTCTGGTGAGAGAGCGAATCTCAGAAATGCTGTGCTTCACCGATTGAGTGAATGTCGAGTATCGTCGCGGCCGGGAGGGCTGGAGCACCTGGGGCTCACCAGATATCTTGGAAAACGGGTCAATCAACTCAGGACTGGTGTTTCCTTCGCCAGCTTCTTCTTGGTTCCGGTTGAAAGAACCCCAGTCCAAGACGTCGTGAGCGGCTGACGGCATCATGAGGGACATGCGAGTGACAGGCCTTCGAGGAGGTTCTTCGACCCCCGTTGGAGCCTCATGAGCAGTCTTAGGCCGGCATGGAATAAAGAGAGATGTCCTGCGTTGAGGAGCAATCGAGGAGGATGGGCCAGGGTAGGACATTCTCGCGGTCGGACTCGAAGGGTGGCAGGCGACAAAGTTCGAGTGTCTGGACGCGCCTGCCAGAGATTAAAATGAATACTCCTGTGTAGTGTTACAAGTCGGTCGGAGAGCGAGCGATTTCATGAACTCTGGACGTTAAATGCCGGTGGCGACAGCGAAAGAGAGCGGACGTGAAGGCACTGGGCGATGTGCTCAGATGCTGACAGGGAATGCATGAAGCAGTCAGAGGGAACGAGACCAAAAACACCAGCAGGATCCTATTGTGTACACTGAAGAACGAACGTGAACAGGGTCAGTGAATGGCCCCAAAAAACAAAAGTAGCAGATTTTGATTTTTGTTGATCCATCTGCGATAATGGTCTGGGGGAGTGTTTTTGTTTGACGGGTGGATATTTTTGACGACTTGGGGGCGTTGCAAGGACAGTGGAGCGGCTCCCGGTGATGGATTGGATCAATGGGACGCCGGTAATCTGAGATGGTTAGACCGGTAAAAGCCTGGGATCGATGCACAGGGAGCCCCCGAGCCCCGTACCCCTGCCGAACCGTTGTATGCAGGGCACATCCCGCCGCCATTGGGCAGGTTCGTTGAGTCGTTGCCCCCGGAGACATGGCTAGTGGCACCTGTGGGCTGTAGCCGGCTCCAACTGGGGGCGCCCCTTGACCGCCTGGAGCATCTGGCGCAGGCAGCCCTTCAGCCTCCAACTCCAGCACCCTCCGATCTCACACCGGCGTTTCAACCCTGGAGCTGACGAGATTTCTGGGAGTTCCATCACACACATATCCACCCTCCCACGTCTCGCCAAACAAGACTCCGCTGCCGGAGGGTCTTCTGCAACATCCCTGGTTGCCATGCTGCTGCTGCACGGCAAAGTCGGCGATCGAGCCTTTTTATCTGTGGAGAGTTTCTTGCTGACCAACATCATGCTTGCGTTTCGAATGTCCATGACCTCTACCTCTGGTCTTGACGAACTGGGAGGCAACACAAGACAAGGACAATTTCTGGCTGCCTTGAGAATTTTCAAAAGAGAGATCTCTGCCTCCGGTCAATTCTCACCCTGTGTTTCATTGACGCAGGAAGTCTGCCGCACTATCGCTGTCACTTGAGATAAAACGTCGCACTCGACACAGCCGCAAAAGCAACAATGGCCTCCATTCCCTTGCCCTATATCATTTTCTTTCTCTGGATCGAACCGTTCGCGACACTGGCTGGAGCATACTATGCCTGGCTGCAGCCAGCAGCCTATCTCGAGCTGACAGACACCGCCTCTGCGCCAGGGATTCTCGGTCTACCCACGGCAACCCATGTCGCACTCCGACAACTCGGTAATCTGTACGTCGCATTTGCCATCAACGAAGCCTTCGTGCTGCGCGCAACAAGCGACCTTAAAGTCTGGCGCCCACTATTGTTAGGCCTCCTTATCGCAGATTTTGGCCACTTGTATAGTTGTTTCCCCCTTGGGATCAAATCATACTACGACGTCGTTAATTGGAATGCAATGGCCTATGGGAACTACCTGTTTGTCTATTGCGGAGCAGCAACGAGGATTTGCTTTCTCTTGGGTGTCGGCATGGGAGGGCCGAAGCGGGCGAAGAGCAAGGTCAAGAAAACTGTCAGGCTGGCTCTCGAAGATGCCCCTCCAGTCACGCCTACGCAGATGAACAAGAGCCCTGCTCAAAGCACGAGGAGGAGGAAGAACAAGTCTGGCTAGTCTATGCCGTAGTGGGTTGCAAGTGCCCGGGTCCTTTCTCGCAATACCGCACCGGGATCGCTTTACAACTGTCGACCGATTGTGAATCAATTCATTTCCAGCAGCGAGAGATCACCGGCGCCTTTTGGTTTTGCTGTCGCCATGCTCGAACGACTGCGCACCTAGCAAAATGAAGCATGATGCCATGGCATGAGCGAATATTAAGGAGACTTTCACAGGGCGCTGGATGAAGTCTTCTTTGGAGTTATATGTTACCGTGCGCTATTCATCGATACGGTATGGAGATTGCGGCTTCATATCTCTCACATCGCTGGGTGTTTTTCGTCCAACGATTTGCTGCATCGCCTTTCGAGGCCGCTAATTACCGCCTGTTGCATAAATTTCCGCCGCAGAAATGGGAACGCCGGACATTGCGCGCACAAGTCATGAATGAAGATGGAGACCAGGAACTTGTTGGCTTGAACAAGGCCTCCTCAGCACGAGCAACGACGACAAAGGTGTGACGACTTTGGAGGATACAATACAACAGTACAGGGGCTCGAGGCATGGCATCTCTTTGAGCTGGCCGTCCTCAAAGCACTGTGTTGCGCCAGGGGGACCAAGCCTGATAGAAGCGCACCCCTGCTGCGCGAAGAGGGTGGATCAACAGAACAGCGCGAAGGCTTGGGGCGAGATTGGGGGGCAGAACAGAGGAAGAAACCAGCCAGCGAAGGGGAAGGGGGGAAGAGAGGAGGAAACTTGGATATCATCAACCTTACGGCGTTCTTGCACCGGGGCTATTAGTTACTATACATACCCAGCCAGCATCATGCATCACCAGACGAACGCAGGTAACACGACAAGAGTGGCAACAGACGGGGACAGAGAGAGAGACAAAGACGGAGACAGAGACGGAGGCAGGCAACATCGTGGTGGTATAACAAGTCTGATTCGGGCGTTGCTTGTAACCACAACACATCGGATACATACTGTACAGTAGGTACCTACAGTAAGTGTGTAATGCTGCGTTATAACAATAACATATTGTTTCATATATTTTTATGCGTACATACATACCTACCTGTCTACCTATATACCTCCCTATATACAGGCATGCATGCACATGTTGAGCTATATGTTTACTGTAAGTATTCTGTGCGTGTATCGAGTTGCTAGATAGATATAGAGTATAGAGAGGGGAGAGAGAGATGCTATTTCCTGTATGCAAAGCGCGTTCCCCACCTTAGAAAGAAGAAGGAGGAGGAGGAGGACGAGAAGAAGAAGAGTTGACCCTAGGGGGCATGGAGCATAGAGGTTGGCCAGCACAGGAATCAAAAAGAGAAAACAACCACCCACGTCTCCTTGCTCGTTCGGGTATATAGCTAACTCACTCGCTCTGAATTACCTGCCTGCTTGCTTGTCCATCACTCCCTCACGCCCTGTTCCCGCTTCCCATACCTACGTACTCCGTGTGTGAAACACAATCACATAGCCTTTCCAGCGTGTCATGCTGTGCCGTGCCGTGCCCTGCCTGTGGCTACGCGCAACAAAAGAGCAGGCTCCCGATTTTGTACAATGCCCAACCCAACGCTTTGCTTGGTGGTTACCTCGTCCCGGGTTTTCAATCACCGCCCAGTTCCCGAAGCTCGACACAGGTGTTTCTGCCCATGCTCCCATCAAGGCCCACGCAAGAAGAGCTCTCAAGCAGCAACAGCCACCAAGGCCAAGTGCTTCCCTCCAGTTTTCTCCACGGGCACGTCCCAGACGCCTTGCGGTGGACCCCCGATCTCCGGATCCTCCCTCTTGCCGTGGCACCTACACCTTCGCACGCTCTCGTATAGGTCCGTCAGTTCCCCGTCCTTTTCGCCGTCGATGATTTCTCGGATGTCGAGGTCGGCGGGGAGCTGGGGCGGCGTGACTGGCTCCTCCTTGTCCTCCTCGTCCGACGAAGAATCGGAGCGTACCATGCGTGGCGGCTGCGCGGCGGCCGAGCCAAAGCGCGTGAGCGACAGGTCGTTCATGTTGTCATCGTCGAGCTCGTCGTCGGCCAGCTCGAGCGCCGCGTCTTCTTCGTCGGAATAAGCGTCGTGGACGGGCCTCTGTTTCGTCGCCGGCTCGTCCGTCTCAGGGTCTGCCGCGGCGCAATCATACTCGTAAACTTGAGGGTCGTCATAGTCATCTGAGGATGTGTCGTCATCGTCCTGCTCTTCGTCGATGTACTTGTGCGTCACGGTCACGGGCGGCGGAGATCGTTTGCGCGCCGGCGACGACGTGCCGCTGGGACGGTTGTTGGCGGCGACGCCCGCGGTGCTCGAAGGGCGGGCATTGTTGTCATGGAAACTGACTCGGCGACCCCTCGCTTCGGGCTCGGGCGCGGTGGGTTGTTGCGCTGTGCAGTCGAAGTGTTCGTGCCCGTGGTCGCTGGGCGGCTTGCCTTCCTGAAAGACGGATTTGGCGCTCTGATTCTCTATCTCGACGATGCGGACCATGAGATTGTCCAGGGTGAAGGCATGGCCCAGCACGAATCGCAAATTCCGGTCAGGACGGTTCGCGGCGATTTTCAACTTGCACTGCGCGGTGTGTGCGAGGGTGTAGGTGGTCGTCGTCGTCAGCGGCCGCGGGGCCATTGTCATCGGTGGTGAAGCAGGTCCGGAGCGGGCTGGAGGTCCGTTGGAGTGACAAAAAGGCCACCGGTCAGGCAGTCAAGAGATAATGAGTGACTTGCACCAAGACTCAGTCAAAGCTGGCAGAAGAATCGATTTGCAATTCAACCAAGGCAGGCTCCGGCACCAGCACCAGGCTCACTAATCGGGATAAAAGGATTAGTTTTCTGATAAGAAGGAGGTAGTTGCCGAAGTCCTAGTTATCTCGCCTTCCGGCGTCAGAGGCAATATATTATGTTCAAGGTGGTAGTCAAGGTAGGTTCCTCCTAGTTGTATGTACTGTAGGTCGGTCGGTCAAGATGCAAAGCCATCCTGCCAGGGGACATGTCTCGTGGTGTAGGTAGTCGTCGTCTGTTGCGAGGCGGGCGTATCGGTCACGGTGGGTGGAGCGGGGTTTGTGCTGACAAACGCGCGCGGAAGCCGCTGACGAATTGGCAGCGTAGCCGGAGACTTGGCAGGCCGGCGCGCCTTTCCTATTCCGGCATTCCCGCACACGTCATTGTGCCGTGACCGGTAGCTGAGGATCTCTTCGTTTGGTGATTGGTATTCGTAATATCACAAATACAAAGACATTTGAAATCATCCGCCGGATGGAGTTGAGAAACCTTGATTGGATATCTACCGTCTGTCATCTGCTCTATACTCCGTTCATCATAGGGACCTGCTCAGACCATTCAACCCCCCCTTTCCTCTGGCAAGCGTGTCCGGTCTTATATGCTGTTACATAAACCAATTTTTCTTTTTGTTCCATGGCATGGCCCGAGACGGAGTCGATGCATCCCGTAGCTTCCTATTGTACAGATGGGTGGCAAGAAAACAAATTCCGGCCGTATCACTAGAGCTGCACCTGCTGATCAACCTCGTAGGTCTCTGCGTACAAGAGTTGCGAATGGCCATCGGAGATAATATGAAAGCGTGGGAAGGTAAAATGTCTTCAGCTCCTCCAATCCAGACAAAGAAGACCTCGGAACAAAAGCCCAGTGCAGGTTTCGTCAGAGCAACCTTCATGCTCAGACCACGATGGCTTTCCTGGATGCTCGTGCTTTGGGATTGAGGGATTTCTTCTTTTGTTTGGGTTTGGCTTCGCCGCCTTCAATGAACTTCAGAAGCTCGTCGATACTTCTGGTGTCGAAAGCAGGGTCACCGGTCCCTGTGCGTACACTTGGCTGCGCTGTACTCGCCCTGGAGCTTGCATTCAACGCGGCTGTGCTTGCGTTTTGCGGCTGGAGCCTCGTGCCCATGCCCATCCGCGGGAGATGTCGAATGCCTGCCAGACGCCGATTTTGCTGCAATTTGGCCTGCTTGGCAATGGATACTGCATTCTGTGTCAATTGCTCGAGCCAGCTCTCGGCTTCTTTGGTATTGCGATCGGTTGGCCCGAGTTCAGCCAAAAAGATGCTATACGCGTCTCGCATCTTATTGACGGCGCCATGCGGATCCCCATCCAAAGCCAAGGCCTGCGCCAACTGGAACAGGATGGTGGCCGCGTTGATGGACTGGCGTCCAAAGAGACCCTCACAGACGGTGTAGCAAGCCTCGAACCACTTGCGAGACTCGGAATACTCTTTGATAGATTGGAGCATCACCGCCGCGTTGTTCATTGTCGTTATCGAGTCAGGGTGATTCGGCCCGAAGATAATCCTCCAAATATCCAGTGCATGTCTGACATATTTCAACGCTTGCCTCGTATTGCCCGTATGGTGTTCGAAAAGGGAAAGATTGAGGTATGCCAGGATCGTATCGTGTGAGTCTACGCCCAACGTCCGCTCAGTAACAATCACGGCTTTGCGGGCGAGCTCCACGGCCGCGTCCTTTTCGTCTGTCTGATAGTAGATGGTCGAGAGTGAATTGTACATTTTGGCCACCTCAGGGTGGAGGATCCCATAGATCTGCTCGTGCAGCGAAAGGGATTCAAGCACAAGCTCTTGCCCCATTTGCTTCTGACCCTGTGCTAGCGAGAGCTTGCCAGCTTCCAGAGTTTCTTCGGCCAAAGCACTCCTTGGAGAAGCGTCTTTGACGGTGGGGACAATATTGAGGATGTCTTCCGCAGTGAAAGTTGTGGAGGGTCTGGCAACACCACCGTTCGATTGTGTCTGCTCGCCACCCTTCTTTTTCTTCTTTTTGCCTCCCTCCTCCGCCTGGGCACCATTGTTGGAATGCGAGTCACTGCCACTTCGAGCAGGTGATGGGTCCACGAGCATTTGCATACCCGTGCTGAAGGTGTACTCCCGTGCAACCAGCTGGAGACCAAGTCTTAACGAGATTTCTCGAAGCATTGGCAAGGGGCGGATTGACACCGACCAATCCTCCTTTAGTGCATACCTATATCGGATTCTGACCTGTTTCTCGATGGCGGCCTTTAGCTTTGTGGGATTAAACTCCTCAAACGAAAAGTCTCCGTCCGGGTACAGAGCTCGCAGGTCTTCGTCAATTTCGGGGCGCGGGTTCGGGTTGACAGAAACTCCGAGGAGGCAGTTCAACAGATGCGCGATGCAAGTACCAGCGAAGACGACGGGCAGATGCCGCAGGCAGCGGTTTGCAATGTGTTTGAATGCGCGAGCTACCATTTCCTGCAGCACCACCGTCGAAAAGGCGTGCAGACGCTCTCCCTTGTCCTCGGCAGCTTTGGCAAGTCGTCCCAAGTACCGGATGTTGATTCCACGCTTGTGCATGAGCTGACATAGAGAAGTGCCGTCCATCGGAAAGCCCACATCGCCATCATGGAGTTCGTTGATGAGATCCGGGATAATTTTGACCCGCAGAAACTCGCAGACCGCACGAACTTCCTTTTCGTCGGCAGCATACTCTTGCTTTTCCTCTTCAGTCTGAGGGATCTGACCGCTACATGCGTCAGGATTCAGGGCCAGGGTGAAGTTTGAAATGTCAACGCGTTCCTGCTCCAGCGCCGGAGCAGCTTTAGCGGAGTCCTCTTGAGCTTCGCTGGACTGGTTGTCTTTGCTCTCTCCGTCAGAGGCAGTGTCATGGCTTTGCACTTCTTCACCATTTTTGAGGTCCCCGGAATGCCCGTTGGTCTGCTTCGAGCGGCGTTTGTCGATTTCGGCTCTCACGTACTCCTGCATGTTCATGTGCCAGTAAGTTTCCACCAGCTCTAGTCGCAGAACAGACATCCGATGAGGATACTTTTCGTCCCCAGCGTCAGCTTCGGCCTCCTCCGCCCAAGCCACATCGAGTGGAGTGATGCGGTAAAGATCAAGTACATATTTTCGACCGTCCGTGCCCAATAATCCTTTGGTCTCAACACTGCCTTCCAGATCGTGTCGGCCGCCTTCCTTGTCCCAGACAGGATGCTTCTTGACGTGTAGGGCTTTCGACAGCTTCTCGAAGACCGGAACGAAGGCTTTGTTTTCGGTGACAATGTCTCGTCCCTCGACACCACCGTAGTCGATTTGATGTTCCCCGGGTTCCCGCTGTTTAAAAATCCCCGGAACAATGCTCTGGCCAACAATGCGCTTGCCAAGATAATCCACCAAGACAGTGCCTGGAGTGAACAAGCCCTCAATGTCCAGCTGGTTGACAGCTTTGACACCTGCAACATCTTTCCCAACAGCGACTCTGGCAGCCTCATCGCCGCCCTCGCTTGCGAATGTCTGCACTCCGTCGGCGCCAAAAGAGAAGAATATGTTGTTGTAGATGAAAATCTGGGCGTCTCTACCTTCGGTGGGATTCAGAGGTGCAACTTCACCTCTGGCAACCAGCACGGCACCTCTCGCCGCGGCATCGTTGTAGTCGGCAAAGAGTTTGGAGGTCAACCGCTCACGGAACACTCGGTCTTGCAAGGTCTCTCGGGGCAGTTCGCGGGTGGTCTGGAACTCTTCATTCCAATCCCGAAGATTCTCCGCACCATCCACTCCTCCGATCAGATATGCCTCCTGGGCTCTTGTGGGATCTGCTTGATGTTGCGTTCCTTGTCCATAGGAAGAGGGAACGATCCAGGGATTCGCGGGAATGGCATTCTGGAAGGGGAACGTGGTCAGGAGGTCTTTGCCACCGTTCATCTTCTGAAGTTCGACAAAGGTGTCATTGAAAGACGGCGAAAGTGCCGATATCAGGGACAGCAGAGAGTGCGCACTGTGGTTTTTGGGAGCGGGCCTCGGGAAAGGATCAAATTTGTTGCTGGAGGACTTGTTGACATAGAAGCCGGAGACGGTAGCCGTGATCTGGTGTTGCTCGCCTTCGTTGGTGGTCAGCTGCAGATAGAGCAAGTGACCTCGCTGGCGGAGGTGATATGGCGGAGGGTTCCATTGCGACACGGAAAGCGACTTGATTGTCTTCGGTAAGGTGTCCTGGTGAGACGGGAGGATCGCATCAAGCGACGCCCGTCCGTCGAGCTCGTAACCCACCAGAGGATTTTCCTCCGTCTTTTGGGCAGGAGAATGACCCGAGCCAAATTTATCATCGTGGAGGGACAAACCAGCGCAGATGCCGTGAAGCTGGTCGGAACGGTCTCCAGAGGCGCCAATAAGCTCCCGTATGCGGACTACGTGCAACCTCGCCTCTTTCTCGGTATAAGGATCTTCGACCAGAACAATTTCGTCGTCGGGCTTGAGGTCTTTAACCTCTGACAGCTCGACAAAATCGTTGATCCTCTGACCATTGTGCTCGAGATGGAAACAGGTGTACTGGAAGGTATCGGGAGTCTCGACGATGGACTGGCGGACATCTTGCACCTGCTCTTGACTCGTAACCATTATCGTCTGCTTGTAAGGTTTGTGCGGCAGCTTGACGGTGACCTGAAACAGTGCACCAGCATTGACCTCATCGTGATGGGAGTGGTCGTGGTCATGGTCGTGGTGGTGGGCGTGGTTGTTTGTGTCATGGTGCGAGTCGCCATTGACACCGTTGACGCCGTTTGTGAGGGATGAAGCTGTCTCGGCTTTGTTCGGGGCCTCTGTTACATCTGTTGGTGTGTTAGCGGATTAGATCTCGATGATGGCAAAGCTACAGCAGACCTTGTGTTGTCTTCACGTCACCATTGGAATTGTCCATTAGGAATAACCCTGGGGGCGAATGCAACACGACAGTACTGTACAGTCAAGCTCAAGTGTAAGGAGTGAGAGGCCAAAGAGGAGACCTGACGAAGAAAGAACGAAGGAACGTAATTTACAAGAAAGGTGATGCCGAGTGAAAAATTAATGTACAGCAAAGAAACTGTGACGGGTGCAGCAGGTCAGTTCGAGGAGAAGATGGACAATAAATTTTTGAAACGGGTAACGACACCCCAAATAATCGCCGCGATGCCGGTGTTCCAATTGGATGGCGAGGAGACCTGCTCGGAGGACTGGAAGCTGCCCCGGGGGTTCGCTCGGGTTACGCCGGGTGTCCCTGGTGGTTGGCGAGCAGTCCTAGTAGAGCCGGGAGCACCCAGAGCTGCCAGGGCTCGGGGTCAGGCTCGGGGTCCAGCTCGGATGCCAGGGAGGCTTCAGGTGAAAAGACCGCACGTCGCAGAAGGCCACTACACTAACCCACTCCCTACCTAGGTCCAGGGCCTATAAGCTCCACTGGGCTTCCTAGCGTGTCCCAGAGGAGCCAGCTTGAGGCCCCGAAGCGCGGCACGAGGCGAATTTGGCAGTCACGCGACTGGGACGTCTTTGACTGGCACGTTGAATAACCCGTTTGGAAGAAAAGACGACGACCTGGGAAGTTGATCTAGATCTTGTTTTGGTCTGAAGTACATGAAGACAGTATGCTGACATATAAAAAGGGGCTGCAGATGTACCTACATAGGTTCCACCCACATCACCAGAACAACTACTCCGTATGTACAGAAGACACCTTAGGTAGGTAGGTACAGGACCCAGTGCCACAGATACGAAGTACGGCGTACCAAGTAGGTCATAATGAGGATCACCAACGACCCTAATCAAAACTACTTGTTCATCCCGCTGAGCACGTGCGAGGATTCAACTGCTCTGGGAGCGTCGCATCAGCCACAGCCGATACCAAGTCTCTCCTGAAAAAGTCCCTGCTCACAACAGGCACCTACCTATTACTTGTATCTCGTCCTTATCCCTTCAGGCTCTTCCAAGTCGTTCTTTACCAGTTCGTTTCTTTCGCTCATTGTCAAGCGTTACATTGCACCTTGCTTTTGCTCCTTTGCTCGTCGCTCATCGATTGTCCGTTTCTCGTTTCCCGCCATAAGCGCGATCAAACGCGTTATTGTGTATATTGCGCGTAGTACTCCGACATCCCGTCTGGTGTTACAACCCCTGCTGGATCAGGCGCATTGCTCACTATGAGGAACCTGCAACGAGTGGTGGCCGCCCGGCCTGTATCTGTCGTGTCGCTATGTCGACGGGGCGCTTTCGCAACCAGGTGGTCGGATTCCCGCCCATTTTCCCAACAAACTGGTCCGATGAGCCAGTTTCCAGAGCCCGACCAAGACGACCAAGAACCGTCAAAGTCCTCAAAGCCAGGGTCAGAACCGAAAAGCCGTCTGAGCCCCAGCATGTCAAGGGCGTTTGAGGCGGCGCTGACAACATTTGCATCGATTGCCGTTCTTGGCTTCGCTGGTTACTCGTACCACCTTTACTACAAAGCTCTGGTGCTGCGCAAGATCGAAACCGCCTTTGCTCCAGGCGACCCGATGCTTGAACTTGCGTCACCCGCAGAACCTGAGGCGCCCCATCCAGAAGAATCGACCGACAAAGAGCACTGGATAGCCCGACCTGAGCAGGCCAAGATCAACGGCATCATCAACGGTGAATCAAAAGGCAGATACTATCTCCTTGTCGGCGAAAAGGGTACCGGGAAGTCTTCGATGCTCTTGGAAGCAATGAAAGAGGAAAATGGAGAGGGGGTCTCTATGTTCGAAGCTCATGCCGACCTTGAAATCTTCCGTATCCGACTTGGGAAGGCTCTGAACTATGAGTTCCACGAGGATTATATCGGGTCTCTGTTTTCTATCCGCGGCCCACGAGATACCACCGCGCTGCTGGACATTGAGCGGGCATTCAACAAGCTCGAGAAAGTCGCTCTCGCACATAGAAACCGGAGGAGCAAGGCCGGCCGCAAAGGCCCTCTCATTCTCATCGTCAACAGCGCACATCTGATCCGCGACAATGAGGATGGGAATGATCTGATCGAGTTGATGCAGCAACGAGCCGAACAGTGGGCTGCCGCAAATCTTATCACCATGATCTTCAATTCGGACGACTTCTGGGTATATGAGCGCCTCCGACGGTATGCGACGCGAATGGAGGTGATTCCAATCCTGGATCTCCCCAAAACTCGCGCCATTGCCGCACTGGAAAGATATCGTGCCAAGTACTTCCCAGAACAGGCACGTGATCCCGAAATCTTCAAGCAAGTCTACGACATGGTGGGCGGTCGGCTCAATTTTCTGAACCGGGTCGCCAAAAGCTCCGACATGTTGAAGATGTGTCGGCAGATCAACGAAGCTGAAAAGACATGGTTCCTGAACAAATGTGGCATCTTGGGCGCGGAAATGGACGACGACGTCATGGATCAGCAGAAATATGCCAGCGCCGCCATGGTGCTCGCAAAGGCGCTGGTGGATAGACAAAAGGACATGGAGTCGAGCTACGACGACGAGCACGGCCATATTCTGCCCCAAATCCCTCTCTACATTGCTCGTCAGATTATGACTCGAGCCGATTTCATCCAAAGCTACGACCATGATAACTTCTTCACGATCGACAGCAGTGCTATGGTTCGGGCCGACAGTGTGCCCATGATGAACGCTTTTAAGGAAATTTGTGCGGAACCCGGATTCAATGAGTACCTGGAGGCGACGCTCGACCGCATCTCGGCCATTGAAAGCATCAACAGGACCAAGGAGCTGACCTTTAAAGATCTGTGGTTTGAACAGAAAGGAGAACAAAGAGGCAAATACTCATTTGTGACAAAAGATGCCCGGGGCCGGGAGACTGGCACTATTGAAATGAGAGTACAACCCGATAACCCGCCTGAGGAAGACGACGACGACTAAGGGACTAAGAGAATTGACAAGCGCACCTACAAAAGAATTCGCTCACCTTCGGTTCATGACTTCAGTTCCAGGCATGTCATGCACTGGCGAACCATTCCGCAAGGCCAATCCGCAATTTCGTCCCAGTTGCTGTCCTCCCACGTTTGAAGCAACTGGATGTAGTTGATACCACAACCTGGGCAGTGATTCCTGTTTGCGTGCTCGTGATCAATCCACCTGTTGACGCCTCCAGCGAACGGGTGTCGCGTGTAATCGCGGGCGAAAACCTGACCTCGGGCCTCCATAGCCATCAAATTGTCGCGGGCGGCGCAGGAGAGCTTTTCGACCAGCGCTATTCTGCAGTCTTTGCATTGCCATTCGGAATCTGGTTGCTCGACAACAGGGCCACCAGATCTGAGAGCACATCGGCATCGCCCCTCGGCCGGGTCTCTGGTCTGCATCCGTCGGAAAAAATGCCAGCTGCAAGGCTGGCAGTAATGCAGTTCATTGTCGACGTTCATGGGCGACGCATGGGACCTTTGCGCGAACATAACACAATAGGTACAAACGAGCTTCTCGCAGCCTGAGAAGGAACCTGCCTTCTCGGGACCCATGCCATGACAGGGTTTGACGACCAATCTGTCCGAAGGGATACCACAATCGTCGCAAGGAATGGCCTGCACACCTGCGAAATAGCGATCTTTAGTATCTGGCCTACCACGGTCATAAGGGTATGGTTTCCACACTTCGGCAATAGTCCTGCAAGTCATGCGAAGTCGAGTGTAATCGTACCTGTCCAGGATAGCGGATTCGCGCAACCCGTCTGCGAATGGTGCGACCCGGCTGAAGACGGTGAGGAAGTCTGGCCTTGGTACCGAAAAAACGGGAAGGTCATCGAGACCGTTGGGCGTGGTCAGCAAGGCTTTGGTTAGATCATTGTGGTGGTGCATAACTGTAACTGGGGGTTCTTCAGTGCCTTCCATCATCCTCATATCTCTTCTCTCGCCTGTCATGATTCTTTTTCCTTGTCACACACACACTCTCTCTTCAAAGTAGCTGAGCATCGGTTACGAGAAAGGGGACTGGGACGAAACGGACATCTTGGGAGATTATGTATTTCTACGCCTGCTGGAAGCATGACTTGATTATCCGGCTCTGGTAGACAATGTCACAAGTCGAAAAGCACAATGGCATTGTACATGGCCTTTGACACGAAACCCGACAGAGGGACAACGGCTCTTTGATGATCCATCCGTCTCTTGGTATAATGCCATGGTCTCGTTTCAAGTCAGATGTGCTCGACGGTGGTAGGGCAGAACAAAGCCTCCCTGAGAGCAGGGCGACATTCGAGGACAAAGATCTTTGTATCCGGGACAGGGTTCCTTACTGGGGTCATACAACGGATAAAGGCCTTTTGTTTTATGTATTCTTCGAGTCGATTGCTCTGGAGTTGACGACGCCAGACGGACATGTTTTCCGCAGCCAGAGAAGGTCGTGGTGCCAGTGACGTCTGAACCAATCACGTCACGATCGCGAAACTGGGTTGTTTTGCTGTCCAAGATGCTCACCACCGACACCATCACCTCCTCCAGCCACTGAAATTTCTCAATATTGGTCTTCAAACCGCCCTTGTGTTCTCTCGACAAAAGTCTCATTCTTGACCTCAGCCGTCTGGTGTCCCGAGAACAGCGTCTTGATGCTCGGGGATCTCCTCGAACTCACCACCACTCTCGTCCATCCAGAGCACGAGCCAGCCCTCTCCCGCCACGCCAGCCGCCGCGCATCCAGCTCGAGCTCGACCATGGCTCCTCCGCGAAGTCGCCATGCGAAGTCCTCGAGCGTCGCGTCCAGCAGCAGTGCAGCCGACATCGCAAATGGCATTGCCACCACTCCGAGCTCCAAATCGGACCCTTCTTCTCCCACCACCACCACCAGTGCAGCCCGCAACAGGCGTCCTTCGCGCTCGACCGCGTCACTGACCGGCTCACCGGTCGTCATCATCCCAAAGGCCTCCACGAGGTCGGAATTCCAGAGCATCTCAAAAACCAATGTTGTGCAAAAGAAAGGATTTGATCCAATGAAGTTGGCCGCCACCGTGGTGTTGAGTACCGTGCTGGAGGCAGGGCTACATTCGGCGGAGTCCATGGTCGGAGTAGGTGATCTCGCGGCAGTCTCGAGGCGGCCCGATACATGGATTGAAATACTGGGATTGCTGGGCTGGAAAATAGCCAAACTAGGGATATATTGGGTCGGCGATTACGATGGTATGTCCTCGCAATGATGCCTCCTCGTCGCCTCAAAAGTTGGGTTCAAAACTAATCACGTCAATCTACAGCGTACGACGTCGCCTCCCTTTCCCTCCTTCTCAACACCCCGCCCGCCATTCTCCTGGGCCTCTTCTACGAGATCTCTCCAATAACACTGACGTCGACCGTGCTCTCCTCGATGATCGGGAATTCCCTTCCCTACTATTTCCTCCGTCCTCTGTCTCCCTCGCACCAGCCGAACAGCGCGCCGAAAGCAAGTCTTCGCAATCGACCGATCCTGACCGATCCATACACCACTGTTGCGACGTCTCTCCTTGCGACAGCCATCTTTGCCGTCCTGCTCGAAGCAAGTTTCGCGACTTTCCTGCCCACCTGGCTCGTGGTCTATTTCACGGGTCTCAGGACCCTAGAACCCGCACACCTGGGTCCCGCTGGTCTGCCGACGCTCCTCCTGGCTTTGATTCCAGCGGGCTGGGCGTGCATGGAATTTCTCTTTGCACCATCGACCGCGGCCGCGGGAGTTCCTACCTCCACTGGCACAGTTGCAACCGCGGACCCGGTCTTTGATCCTTCCACCGCAACATTCTGGGAGCACGCTTACCACAACGCGTGGGGATGGTACTCGGCACGTCAGAAAGAACTTATTGGCCGCACAGGATTGTTGACCGCCTTGGTACTCGCGGAGACCGTCTTGACACTTTGGGGGACAATCGCTGGGGTGGAAGTCGAAGGAGCGCTGGGCTATGCTGGCGTCTGGGGCTTGGGTTGCGTGGTGACAGGGGCTGTATTGGACTGGGTCGGAGGGCCAAGTGATTGATTGGTTGATCTCAGGGAGTTTGGGCTCGCTCGTTGGTGTTCACAGTGAGACTGTGTATATGTGTGTGTGCGTGTGTGTGTGTGCCCCCTTGAGGCGTTCATGATTGGCACGGTATGCATGGAACAGGACATGGGCATTCGGGGATGGAAATACGCCACGGGGATGTAAATAGGCACTGGAATTGCCTCTTCTGTTCTGTTTTTCTATTTGTCTTTTTTTTCCCCTTCCATTCTTTTTAACCTACGAGCATTCCCTTGTCGCCCGCTTGCCTTTCCGGACCATGGTACCGTCATTTGGGGGGGCCTTTTTCCCACCCGACTTGTCATCTCCGAACGCACGGCGAGACGGCGGGGTTGACGACCCTGCAGTGTATGTAGAGATGCATCATCCTGAGCTCAACAAGGATGCTGCTCGGGTCAGGTCTGAAGGGCATGTGATGATGTGTTGTACGAGCGTGGATGGGTGGAGGAGGAAGAAGAAGAAGGAGGGGGCCGGAGGAGATGTGCATTCCTGTTCGACTAAAGACACAGGGACTAACACCACGATAATGTATATACATACATACATATATATATATATGCACATACACATACACAACACATACACATACTTAGTCCATCTAGGATAGATACTATTATGGGATAGATTGATTATTTTTGCACCCTGTTTCAGCCTCCGGAACTACCGCCCTCCCTCGAAGGCAGGCCTCCATCTCGTGATTTTTTATAACACTTATTTCCGGCTGATACACGTACAGTACAGTACAGTACGAGGCACAGAAGGGAAGGAGAGAAAGCTTGAGTGCTGCTGCTACTGTACAGTACAGTAGGTAATAAATAAGCATGAGAAGAAGGACAGCGACAACAACAACGACGACTCAGGTCCGGGGTCTCGTCCCAATCATTCCAGTAACGAGCGAGGCTACCAGTATGGGCACGCGACATCGAGCAAACATAAGAAAGAATAGGTAGTAGGTATGGTATGTAAGGTCACTCACTCAGTCTAACAATAGTGAATTGGCTTGGTGTTTGCTCTTTCTCGCCATCCGCCCCGTCACACATCAGGTCGAATGGCCACAACAACAAGCCCATGGGAGCCTCGAGATTCAATGACCTCTTTCTTTCCTTCCGTTTCACGGTACACAACTTAGAGTCCCTTTCTTGGGGTGTCGGCAAGGATACCAGAACTGTCCCCAGTCAATTGCTACCACTGGGTATTCCTCACCTGACGGGTCGAACCGGCCGTCTTCCTCACAACTGATTTCCAGCAATAGTTTTCGAGGTTGCGGGTTCAATGTTTCCCTGGTTGGTGTCCTGTGTGCATTGGTCATATCATCATGTTTCATTGTCATGCAAGATCCCCAGCACATTGAAATGCTCCGTAAATAAGCCCCTGGGCCTGTCCAGCGCCGAAATCTTGCATTATGTGACTCCGTTCCTTGACCATGCCCCGGCAATGCAGACGGTTTTCCAAAAAAAGAAAAACGAAACCCCAACTTTCACCGTGTTGTTCCACAAACATAGGAAAAACAGATAGAGACGGTCGAATCAGGTAGAGGCCTCGGTGTTTCTCCTCTCGCGCGGCCTGCTTCGCCCCCCTTTGATGCTCTTGACTCGACTGAGGAATCCAGCAGCGCCGGATTTAGCATCGTCAGGCGGAGGGCCGGTGCTCTCGGTCGTCGTTCTTCTTTCGAGGGCCAGCCCACCTCGCTTCGGGCTGGACGGTGCTCTGGCTCGACCGATGTTCTTTGCTTGTTCTTCCCCGAAGGCGATCTGAGCGCCTTTCTTCTCGAATTCTTTGTCGTAGTCTTTGAAGAACGGATTGACACCGTTCTGTTCCGACTTGGCAGTCCCCATGGGGCTGTTGGGGGTGATTGCTGGCTCAGGCGAGGTCATTCGGCCCCCTTCAGCTACCTTTGGGCGCACAGCTTTGATTCTCTGTGCCAGACTCTTTTTGCGCGACAACCCAGCAGCATTGGCCTGTTCTGCGGCTTCTTGCTCACTGTCACGACGCTGAATCGCGGCTCGACTGGCAGGCGCGCCTTCCAAGAATGTGCTCGTCCCAAGACCGGCCGTCTCGCTGCCATGTACCGGTTCAATCCTGGCGGTCGGGTTAAAGCTGGCGCTTCTCTCTGGTAGTGGTCTTCGCACATAGTCTGCTTCCTCTTCGTAGACTGCCGCACCGTTATAGTCAAGGTTCGCCTCCCGTCCGGTCCCGTGATATTGGTCCAGGTTAAGTTTCGAATTCACAGGACCGGAGCCACCAAGTTGCATATTCAACGAATCCTTGGGAAATGCTTGCATAGGCGCCTGCTTGAGGCCTTTGCGGTTTCGATGGGGGTTGCATGCATCGAATGGGCCATCGTGATGGAATACTGCACGCGTCAGTATCAGTCTAGGCGAAAGGGGTTCCTAACTTACAGCCAGTGCCGTAAATACTGGTGACATCCAATTTATCGATGAGATCCAATCTCGCATTTGGCTTCTTTGACCTGTGTGAGCCTTTCCCCTCGCGTAATCTCCTTTCTCGTCTCCTTCTCTCTGCTTCGGGATCCAAATCTCTGGGTTTCTCCCTGATAGAAGACTCAGAGTTGCGTCGAGGTTGTGGACGTCTTTCGCGCGGACGATTCACGTCGGGGGGATCTGCGAAAATGTTGAGTTCCTGGGAAGGGGCAGGAGGTTTTCCTTGTTGTCGCCGACGCTCTTCGTCCGAATTGCTAGGCCTATGGCGTGAGGGAGGCCCCCGAGGTGGATATGGTCGAGGCGCGATGTTTTCTCGTCGAGGGGGGGCGCCGTTCGCGTGAGGCTGTGGTGGCTTTGCGGGATCATTTATGTCGAGGGTGGCCTGCTCTCTGGTCAGGAAAAGCGCTCACGACAGAAACAATTTAGCTCACAAATATATCTGCAGTCTTATCAGACGCGTTGGACCGACTTGCTGTCATTCCAGTGCCAACTGGAGGCGCGGCCCTATTGGCCATGTCCGTGGACGAGATCTCATTGGAGTCGAGAAAGGGGTTTGTCGAGATATGTCTGGCGGAGTTATTCTCTGAGACAAGGTTGCGGAAGGGGTTCTTGGACGCGAGAGAGGTCGGGCCGCGATCTGTGGAACAGAGATCAGTCATGTTGCTGATATGAACAGCGATTTGTTATGATGTCGAACGCGCGGTTGTCAGGTGAGGGACAATAAATAGCACCATAGAGAGGACAAAGAGAAGGAATAAAGCACAGGCAGGAATGGCGCGTGATCTCGACATACCGGCCAGAGGTGCAGCTTGAGCCATTGGCTGTCTCAATTTGGTGTCGTCAGGTCGACACTCCAAACAAGGTGGTCAGACACCAACTGCGCAGTCGAGCATACGGAGCACTGTCGGTGGGTAAGGAGACGACGCTGGACACTTGCTGAGAGCGAAGAAGCACGGTCGAAGGATGTGAGTACTCTGGTCTCTGAGGAGGTGATAGATTGAAGGACAGTCAAGATGGTCTGAGTGGTGGGCGTCCCGGCGACTCTTCACCGTCTCAGGAGACAATTACGGAATTGAATGCAGGGAGGGAGGACCGTGCGCCGGGTAACCAAGGGGCGCGGTGAAGGTAATGCTGTTGTGATCGAGACAATACTGGAAATAGGGAATGCCGACTGTGATTGTTGTGTAGACAGGGATGCTGGTGACTGGGATGTCAACGTGCGTTGGTTGTAGGGAAAGCGAAGCTGCGTGCTTGTCGGGAAGAATTATGAGGAAGGGCTGCGAGTATTAGTTTAGGGAGGGTCCGAACCCAGTAGGGATCCAGAAGGAGGGGGAGTTTGGTAGGGGGCCTCCCGTGGGCTTGGGGCGCAGCCAGGTAGCTAAAGGTGCCGCTAAGACCGCCCAAATATCCACTCGCCACGCTGGCACTGGGCCATCGAGCCCCCGAAAAGTTGGGGGAGGCGGCGAGACGGTTGACCAAGAGAGGAGCGACTGACGCCACAACCACGCTACAATGAAACTGAGACTTTACAAGAGTTATTTAGTGATCAAGATCGATGTAGGATGCTCATATTCCTTGGGGGAGGAATGGCTACAGCAGCCTTGTGCAAGTAAGTTGACTCTTTCAGAACCGGCTGGTCGACCACTGGGCCATGGTTTTTGCCTTCACTAGCAATTGTCGAGATCTTCACCCAGCCCCGTTGTTTGTCAACAACGATCGTTCCCCCATTTGTTGATGTCAAACTTCAGGTCACTCCCGATCTGCTTCTTGGACAAGTCCCCAGTCTCCAGGGCCAACGCTGACTGGATGGATTGGGGGAGGCTCTTCGACCAGTCCAGCAACCTCGTCCTTCTTTTGAGCTGCTTGATCAACCCTCCATCTCCAAATTAGCCATTGAACCACCAGGCTTTGTGGCTACCTCAGCCCACTCTTTCGCCTCGACCTCAAACACCTTGTCATCTAACGACAGTGAGGGTTGTCTTATCCCTGGACGCAGCACAGGGCACGCGTTTCGGCGACCGGAACTGCTCCCCTGTCCAAACTCAAATCTGACACGTCCTCCCTGTTCAGGACCACTGCGAGGCATTTTCACTCTGGTCCACCACCAAGCAGCGCAAAATAATACGCATACTCTACCTCGCAAAGAAAAACAAGAGCCACTCGCAACACAGAAGTACTTGTAGGGTTGAAGCATTGGCTCGACTCGCTCATTGCCTTCGACCGTTTGCCGAGCACGCCGAGCTACTACTACCTACTCAAGCAGGTCACACACGGTGGCCCACATTCAGACCTGGTCTGTTTCAACCTTCGATTCGGCACTGCCCGTAATTGCGCGGCACACTTTTTAGATCCAGGCGAGTGGGCTATCGATAGGAGAATTATCAAGACAACGTTGACAGTCCAATTTTAAGGGCTGTGCTGTCTGAATCTTACTGCTTCGTGCACCTCAAAGGGTTTCCTGTGTTCAATTGTACGGCCGGACTCCATCTGGGGGCGAGGGAATCGATCACTATGGACGCAGGGATTCCTCCAAAGGCGCTGTCTCACCGGTTCACTCTGGAGCTTGAATTCGTGCTATGCCTGTCAAATCCCCTCTACCTCCAATACCTGGCTTTGAATTTTCCTCACCTCTTGAACAAGCCAGCGACGTCACAGAATACGACTGAGGCCGACGATTCGGACGCGGCTCGATTTGCGAGATACCTCAAGTATCTTTACAACTATTGGCGCACCCCAGAGTATGCCAAGTATCTCACTCATCCAGGAGCTACCCTTCGGAATCTCGAATTGCTCCAGCAAGAGCAGTTTCGGAAGGACATCATTCGTCCGGATGTCGTTACCAAACTCTTCGAGACAGATGTTGCACGGCACGACACACCGGACGTGACCGGCGGAAGAGATTCGCCCCCGCTTCAAGTCTCCGGAAATGCTGGACAGTAGCATCAGATTAAAGGTCGAGCTTCCTGCCGAAATAGAGAGTCCTCTATGCTTAAAGGGATGTGGTCGAAGATCACGAATCAATGTTCGTATCCTGGAGAATCCAAGGCCAGGGCCGAATAGCTTCAGTTTTCCTTGATACGTATAACGCAACAGACCAGAGCGACGACCAAAAGAGGGAGTACTCGTAGGACCCTTTTGCTCTCTGTACGCCGGGTAGGAAGCCTGACCTTGGCCACCGCAAAACTCTCTGCCCTGTCGACACTATACCATTGCATGGTCGTAGCCTCGACGGGAGAAAGGGGTTTCGTTACTAATACTACCAACATCCAAAACAGGCATGTGCAAACACTCAGTACTTGCCAACATGCAGTCTGTTTGTCGTGATATGTCAGCTTGTCGGTTCGATGCGACATGAAAGTGTTCAAGATTTTGAAGAAAACGTGGACGGCAGCAGTATGTGAACAGCTACCGAAAGATTGAAAAGAGATAAATACGGTCGTCCCCCGGCCCTGGCTTGGGCTCCGTTATACCACAACTTCCATTGTCTCTTTACAATCACCACAGACATGACAGGATACGGAACGCTCAAGGTCGTCTCAACAGGGCTCGTGGTTCGCGCCGTGTTCGACAATCCTCCCATCAATATCCTCGACCATAAAGTCTTCTCCGACTTACATGCATTCTTGACCGGCATCAAGAAAGACCCAAATCCTCCCAAGGTTGTCATCTTTTCCTCGGCCAATCCAAAGTTCTTCTTTGCGCATTTCGACCTTCATATTCTCAGCATTTCGTCACCTCCACCGCCGCCTCTTGACCCTCAAAAGATTTCTGGTACCTTTGTCGAGTGTACCCGCATGATGTCGACTATGGGTGTGGTGTTCATTGCGGAGATATCGGGACAGTCTTTGGGTGCAGGCAATGAAATTCTACTCCAGATGGACATGCGTTTTGCCGCTCCTGGAACAAAACTCGGCAGTCTCGAGATCGGGTTGGGTTTACTTCATGCAGGTGGAGGCAGCCAATATCTCACCAAGCTCATTGGGCGTGCGCGAGCATTGGAGTATCTTCTGTCTGCAAACACAGTGGACGCAGAGACAGCTGAGCGAATCGGGTGGGTGAACAAAGCATTTGCCTCCGTCGAGGAGATGACGGCCTACGTCGACAAACTCGCGCATCGCATCGCATGCTTCCCGACGGCCGCCTTAGCAGCCACAAAGGACTCGGTGAACGAGCAAGCGCCGTTGGTTGAAGCAGTCGACCGAGACCTTGAAAGGATTACAGCCCTTGCTCAGACCCCTGAAGCACAAATGGCGTTGACAAATTTCTTGAAGAATGGAAACGATCAGCAGGGCGGACCTTGGGAAGACGGTCTCAATGACAATTTGCTTAAACTGTGGCAGTGATGGGCAATAAGTAGCTAGGGTGATGGCGAAAAGCAACTCAGGCCTGGTGTGCCGACCTGAAGACAATTGACGATCTCTTTACATACATTGACTGCGTACGCTCGGTGTGGTAATGTGCACGTAACAAGGATTCACGTGATTAATATGCAAGGGACCGGCTGACCCATGCAGGTACTGGTCATAGAACCTCGCAAGACACCTACCAACTGTCCTGACCAGGGCTGTGGCCGCGGTATTTGAGATTCTTGTCGCGAGGTGGGCAGTGAAATCGAGTTGCGTCGGATAGACTAAGAGCCGCGGTACGCCACGCCACGCCACGCTGGCACGACTTTGTTGCGAGTCTGGGGTAATAAGCCCAGCCTCTTCGACTCGTCCTCTTTCCCCTCTACTTCAACAGACCTTCTCTCAAACTTTGCGCACTTCAGCGAGGAATTTTTCCCTTCTCTTCACGATCCGCGCACAGGACTTCCGCTGGGCGATCTGCGACACCGCTGTCATTCCCAGAACAACATAGACCCAACCGCCGACGCCTTCCAAGGCCGAGTACCCTGGCGAAATAAAATCACCGGGCATAAGGTCCAAGGGGGAATCGTTCATCGCAAACAGTTTTCTACGAGTGCATATCGGACTTCCCGGTGCGACGCAAGAGTAAGAGCTGGAATAAGAGTCGGAGCAACAACTGGTCACAGGAAGAAGCGGCGAAGGAAACCGCGAGGTCGATTTCATCTTTCGCCTCCTGTCAGGCACACGACAGCTTCGAGGGCGACATGGTTTCCACGAGGCACCATCCCAGACCCTTTCCCGAGCCTGCCACCCCCAGCTCAACGACCCGATCCAATGCCACAGACTCGCCCTCCAAGTCGTCCTCCCCTCCACACTCGGATGACTCAGTGGCCCTCTCGTCTTCCGCTTCTCGAAAGCGCCGATCGGAAAGATCCGCTAATGCCAAATCATCACCCTCATCGATCCACGCTTACTCGCATACGGCACCCCCCTTGTTGGTGATCTGGCTGTTCGTTTCCCTGCCCCTGGTGGTGTGGGATACAGGCTATATCGCACTCCGGCCACATTCGATGCCAGGAGGGAAATATCATTCGCCCATCTGGTCACCGTACGCGCTGTATGGTACGGTGGACTACGTTTATGGCTGGCCGGCATGGGAAGGTCATGTGGGCTTCACAGCGGCACAGGGCTCATTGAATGTGATTGAGACAGTCATGTACATCTACTACCTGAACACAATATTGAGCAACGGTCCTGAAGGTCTCTTGAAGTCTCGCAACCTTCGGGGATTTTTTCGGGGTGAAAGGGACAAGGCAGTCAGTGGCCCCGGCGTTGCTACGGCTGTCGTCGTCCTGTTCTCCGCTGCTATCATGACCCTAAGCAAGACGGTCCTATATTGTGCGTGAGAGCCCATTTGACAAGACCCTTGTGTGCAAGACATTGATGCTGACAACTGCTCCAAACAGGGCTCAACGAATATTTCTCGGGATTTGCCAACATTGGCCACAATTCTCTGTATAATCTTGTTCTCCTATGGATCATTCCCAATGGCCTCTGGCTGATTTTCCCGGCGTATATAATATACGTGCTCGGAAAAGAGATGGTCGCTGCCATGGAAGGCACTCGAGCAGAAAAGGAAGAGTGATAGAAGGTCAGCAGACGGGGCGATCAAGAGAGAAGGCACCCTTTGGTGATGGAAACGGTTCCCGACGCGGCCTTGTTTGCTCGGTCCTCCCGATTGCCGAAGCCACGAGGGTTCCCAAAGGTGCTGGGTATAGGATGCTGTTCCGCAATGTCCCCAGAAAAAGCCAAGACGTCGCGGAATGCCGGAGTTGGGCTTATGTCCTAGTCTGGTGGCAGCCGTTTACAGGTCACCTTGGAAAGACGTGTCAACTGCCAAAAGGCTTCTTGTGCAACATGCTTAGGTTACAGCCCTGGATGAGCCAGTTTCCGTCAGGACGTATGGACGACGTATTCTGGCAACTTTCCAAGGCCAGAGGGCCGGCTGCCAAGGGTTCACGAAAATAGTTACACCGAGGTCGGCGCCGGCGTTGAAGCAACGGTGCATTGTGGCTAGAGTAGCACGCCCTTGCTCGAGGTGGCTGCGAGGGGAAAGAGTTGGCGGGGAAGGAGTTTTGTCAGCGTGCACTGTGTCTCGGAGGATGCCAAATGTCGTAAGAGGGGTGCAGAGAAGAGCACACAAATGTGCTTCAACTCTAGGGTTACAATTGGCACAGACCAGCGATGGAGTATGGATTAGAGATGCGTATGTCCGGAGGGAATCGGTGCCCCCAACAGGCAACAAATGGGATAAATGTCGGTCATTCAACAGATGCATCATTTGCGGGGAGCCATCGCATCAACACCCGTGAATGGTGGCATCTGGACACTCTTCCCGGAGCGGAGGATTCACGACCATCTGATGCATTGAAATTTTCAGTTCAGATCATCGAAGCTAGACGGTTGCAGTATCGGTCCCGTTCCTCCCAGGTCTGCCACTGCCGATTTGCGGGGTATAGCATCATTGACATGACTCCTTGACCTGCAGCTCCCCCTGGCCATGGCTACTATGCATGGGGAATGCAACATTGCCCTCGTCCACATGCCACTTCAGGCACCGGTAATGCAGGCCTCAAAGTCACCACATGGATCGCCCTCAGGATCGCCACTTCTTTGTGCAGGTTGTGCATCACAAGGCCTCCCCACCAGCACCACCACCACCACTACCAGCTGCTGCTGCTGCTACTCGACAAAGCCACCGCTTCGAATGGCATCCCGGGGCATGAACCATTCTCATGCCTTTGCTCCTTCCTCATTCATGAGCTCCCGCTCCAGGAACCACAAGCTCCTCATCTGCTCAGCTCCCCAGGTCGCCCGCCCGCCGACGCCACCACTACTACTACCACCACCACCAGGGTCCCCTTTGGAGCCACAGGAGAAGAGACTCTAAATGACATCTACACTGACATAAACCATACCATCTAGAGCCCGGGTGCTCAGTATTCAAATACCCCCGAGCTTCTTCGACTGTCCACTCGTTATTCACTCTTTCTTTCTTGTCACCCGCAACCCTGCCTTCTCTCCTGCGGGGTGCTCTTTTGCTCGAGACCTTACCCCCTATTTGCTGAACCAGTCTTCAGCTACGAGGTCCTCACCCATCCACTGTATCGTCTGCTTCGGCTGAGCCCCAGCCAGATCACCGACGGAATTCCTACTGGTTGACGTCAACACGAGCTTCCGAGAATCAGCCTAATAGGGCCGCGGGTACCCCTTGCAAGATGTGGCTTACGGACGCGGTTGTGGCGGCTTTGGTAGCGTTGCCTTATCTGCCCCAGATCCAAGCCAGCGTAAGTCCAAGGTCGATTCCGCGATTTTGTGCCCCCCCCCTAACTCCAGTGATCCGCGGCGAACAAATTGATTATATTTCCCCTGCTATATTGTCAGATCTTAAGCCCCCTGGGTCGCAGGGTCTGTCAAATGGAAATCCAGCATGTCAAAAAATGCCAGAATGCTCCAACTCGTTTCCGCTCTCCTTTTTGTTAATGCTTCTGTGCAACTGTCTGAATACTCACAAGCCGTCTTAAAGCCTGTCGAGGCTGCAGATACCTTATTAAACCGACGGGCTGCTCAACCATTTAATAATGACTACGACGGCCCCATCTGGACGTCGGATCCCAAGTATCCATCCCCGTGGGGTGCTGGGACGGGAGACTGGGCTGCAGCCTACGAAAAGGCTCGTGCCTTTGTCAGTGGCCTGACGTTGTTGGAGAAGGTCAACCTCACCACCGGCGTTGGGTAGGTTTCCCGCACATTTGACTGAGATCTTGAGGCTGACTTCTGGTGAAGCTGGGAGTCTGATCGATGTGTGGGAAATTCTGGCTCGATCCCTCGTCTTGGCTTCGAGCCCCTTTGTATGCAGGATGGCCCGCTAGGAATCCGTTTCGGTCAGTATGGGAAACTTCCCGCAGTTTTTCCTTGCGTACGGAAACTGACGGGGGAACAGCCGACTATGTTTCCGCATTTCCCGCTGGTTTGAATGTGGCTGCGACATGGAGCCGTGATCTTGCTAGAGCCAGAGGAGAAGCCATGGGAGCCGAGAACAGAGACAAAGGCGTGGATGTACAACTCGGCCCGGTCTGTGGACCCCTCGGCCGCAACCCTGAGGGAGGTCGTAACTGGGTAAGGAGCTCTCTGCGCAGACCAGAGTCGTCAGTAAGTTGACCAGCAATATAGGAAGGCTTCAGTCCCGATCCATACCTGACCGGGGCCCTGATCGGTCCCACCATCCAAGGCATCCAAAGCCAAGGAGTCATGGCATGCACGAAGCATTTCATTGGAAACGAACAGGAGCACTTCCGCCAGGTTGGAGAATCTATTGGCTACGGGTGGAATATCACCGCCACCCTCAGCTCCAATATTGACGACAAGACCATGCACGAACTCTACCTCTGGCCCTTTGCAGACGCCGTTCGGGCTGGTACAGCTTCAGGTACGTGATGAGCGGACACGCAACGCGCCCGTCAACTGACGATGCCCTAGTCATGTGCTCTTATCAGCAGGTGAATAATTCTTATGCCTGTGCCAACTCTTACACAATGAATCACCTCCTCAAGGGTGAGCTCGGGTTCCAGGGCTTCGTCATGTCCGACTGGCAAGCTCAACATTCCGGGGTTGGTACCGCCCTGGCTGGACTCGACATGGCTATGCCTGGTGACACACTGTTCAACACTGGATATACCTACTGGGGCACTAATCTGACTATTGCTGTGATCAATGGAACCATTCCTGAGTGGCGAGTGGACGATATGGCCACCAGAATCATGGCGGGTTACTACTATGTCGGTCGTGATAATGCGAGGGTTCCGACCAACTTCTACGCCTGGGGCCAGGACACCTACGGACACGCTTCCGCAGCCGATCCCAACTCGCCCCTCATCATCGTCAACGAACACCTGAATGTCCAAGACGAGCACCGCAATGTCATCAGACAGATTGGCCAGGCGTCGAATGTCTTACTGAAGAACAACGGCGGTCTTCCACTTACCGGTCAGGAACGACAAATTGCCGTGATCGGGTACGATGCTTGTGGCAACCCTTGGGGCCCAAATGGTTGTCCCAACCGGCAGTGTAACAATGGCACTCTGGCCATGGCGTACGGTAGCGGCACCTGCGAATTTCCGTATCTGGTGACACCAGAACAGGCGATCCAGCAGTATGTATTGACACAAACCGACTCGGAGATTTCTACCATTTGCGACAACTACGCCGACTCTCAAATTCAAACCCTTGCCACCCAAGCAGATGTGGCCATTGTTTTCGCCAATGCCGATTCTGGCGAAGGATTCATCACCATCGATGGTAATACTGGCGACCGCAATAACTTGTCCCTCTGGGAAGGAGCGGACCGTTTGATCAACAACGTGACCAAGTATGTCAACAACACCATCGTGGTCTTGCACACCGTGGGTCCTGTCAATGTTTCTGCGTGGTATGACAATGAAAACATCACGGCAATCCTCTGGGCCGGCCTGCCTGGCCAAGAGAGTGGTAATGCTCTCGTCGACGTTCTCTATGGTCTCGTCAACCCTGGTGGAAAGCTGCCCTTCAGCATTGCCCGGAACCGGGATGACTATGGCACAGATGTCCTCTACGAACCCAACAACGGGCAATTCAACGGCCCTCAGGTCCTCTTCTCGGAAGGTGTGTTTATCGATTATCGACACCTCGATGCGGCCGGCATCGAGCCGATCTACGAGTTCGGATTCGGCCTCAGTTATACCACCTTTGAATACTCCAATTTGGTGATTACCCCTGGCAACCCAGCGCCATATGCTCCTGCCGGTGGATTGACAGGACCGGCCCCAGCCTTGGGTAATGCATCCACGGATCCGTCATTGTACCTTTTCCCCAATGACAGCATCCCCTATCGTTACTACGAATTTATCTACCCATACCTCAACACGACCAACCTCCAAGCTGCGTCCGCGGATCCTGACTATGGCCTGCCCACCGATCAGTATGTTCCGTCGGGCGCCACCGATGGGTCGCCGCAGCCCGTTCAACCTGCTGGGGGTGGGCTTGGCGGCAACCCTCTGCTCTACGAAGTTGTCGCCACGGTGACGGCAACAATCACCAACACAGGAGATGTTGTCGGCGACGAGGTTGCGCAGCTGTACGTTTCGCTTGGGGAGGGCGAACCGCCGAAGGTTCTTCGTGGATTCGATCGCCTAACAATTGCCCCTGGTCAATCCGCGACGTTTACAGCCGAGCTCACTCGCAAGGATGTGTCTGTCTGGGACACCACCCAACAGAACTGGGTCGAGGTCAGCAACCCGACTATTTACGTGGGCGCTTCCAGCAGAAACCTCCCCCTGTCAGGCACTTTATCCAACAGCGCTGCACCCAGTGGTCCATCGCCATCGCCACCGCCACCTCCTGGCTCCTCACCAGCTAGCCCCTCTTCCAGCTATATTCCTCCTCCATATTCCTGGAGCTCCGGTTCTGGACATCCGACTGGACCGCCGGTGTCGCAAATCTCTGATGGGCAGCCACAAGTCATCAGCCAGATCTCGGACGGGCAGCCGCAATGGGGTGCTCCAGTCACGCAAATCTCGGATGGTCAACCGCAGGCTACGACGGCATGATTGGACGACAGAGATGAGGGAGAATGACATGCATAATGTGATGTACGACTTTGGTTAGCACAGGCTGATTCAACTTGATCTGCCACTTGAAATTGTTGGCCTCGAGCATGAGATGCTGCAGAGTGACTGGGACGGTCCCTTCCTTGCCGATTATGTGTGAAAGGGGACAGCAATAATTGCACATAGATACAATGTTGGAAAATGATCAAGGCCATTCACGAGTTGTCTGACTTGGTGGTGTGGATAGCTAGTATTAAAATATCATATGCTCTGTCACTTGGTCACTCTGTCTTTGTGGATCCTTAACAGAGTCATAACGTCATGGACTTTTTTGAGTTCTTTCTCTATTCCAACCACATCACGGTACCTTACCAGCATGTGCTTTACATGGCTCAGGGTGTATGGAATTATATTCCCGTACAAGTGGCCATGTTGAAGCTCACTCACTCACGTTGTCACCAAAGCAGGGTCTTTTGGAAAGGGGGATTCAGCCTCGTCTTTCCACCTCCATCACTAACACCACCACTATCATCGTCATAACCATCCACGAAACCTGGTGTGCGAGTGTACTGGTTCTCTCTCTCCCTCCTCCTCCTCCTCCCTCCCTCCCTCTATACCTACCTCGCTATCTCTATCTCTATCTACCTTCTCTTTCTCGCGCACGAAACGAAGCATGTCACCGGCAAGATTCAAGAAGAAGATCGGGGGCCCCCGCGTGCTGTACTGGTTCCGCACCGATCTACGGCTTCACGACTCACCCGCCCTGACGCACGCGCTGTCCCTCAACCCGTCGGCCCTGATCCCACTGTGGACGTGGGACCCGCACTACGTGTACCGCCAGCGCGGGGCGGCGAACCGGTGGCGGTTCCTGGTCGAGAGCATGTGCGACCTCTCCCAGAGCCTGACCGCGCTGAACGCCCGGCAGAGACTGTTCGTCGTGCGTGCCGCTATTGGCCCTGCCAAGACCCTGGCGTTGCTCCTGCGCCAGTGGAAGATCGACGTGCTGGTCTTCGAGAAGGACACCGACGCCTATGCCCGCATCCGAGACCGCGAGGTCGCCCAGGTCGCTGCGGACCTTGGCGTGCAGGTCGTCAGCGTCAGCGGACGCACGCTGTTCGATTCTGACCAGGTGGTCGAGATGAATGGCGGCAAGCCCACCATGAGCATGGCCCAGCTGCTCAAGGCCGTCGCGAAAATCCACGACGGCGTCCCCGCCAAGCCCCTGGAGAGACCGACCAGCATTCCCGATCCCTTGAGTGAGAGCGAGATGGACTTGTCGGTTCTCGAGCAGGAGCTGTCCGGTGACGGGGGGCGGCCGAACCAAGCATGGCCAGGTGTGGACCGCATGGACTATAACGCCGTCCAACGAACGCTGGGTCGTGAGAAGGACACGCAATACGCGTCCGGCCCCATGGGACCAGACCGCGACTTCTCGGTCCCGACCCTGGAGGAGATGGGCATCGGCCCGCCCTCGGCAACGACTCCACACCGCGGCGGCGAAACCGCCGGCCTGGCTCTCCTGGCCCGCCACGTCGCCGACGAAGAATACATCGCGACGTTCGAGAAGCCAGCCACGGCCCCGACGGCGTTCGACCCCGCGGCCACGACGCTGCTGAGTCCGCACATGCACTTCGGGACGGTCTCGTGCCGCCGGTTCTGGTGGGACGTGCAGGCGGTGCTGGACCGGCGACGCAAGGCGAAAAAGCGCGTCAGCGACCAGCCCGTCAACATCCCCGGCCAGCTGCTCTTCCGCGACATGTACTTCGCGGCGCACGCGCAGGTCGGGGTCGCCTTTGGCCAGACGGTGGGCAACCCGGTAGCGCGATTCATCCCGTGGCACCTCCAGTCCCGCTACACCACCGGCCAAGACGGAAAATTAGCGAGTGACGGCACGTACATCGTCGACAACCCGCAGGCAGAGGAGTTCTTCCTGCGGTGGAAGCATGGCCGGACGGGGTTTCCCTGGATCGACGCGCTGATGCGCCAGCTGAAGCAGGAAGGCTGGATTCACCACCTGGGACGACACGCGGTGGCGTGCTTCCTGACGCGCGGCGGGTGCTACGTCTCGTGGGAGCGCGGCGCTGAGGTGTTCGAGGAGTGGCTTGTCGACCACGAGGTGGCGTGCAACGCCGGCAACTGGATGTGGCTGTCCTGCACGGCCTTCTTCAGCCAGTTCTTCCGCTGCTACTCGCCCGTCGCGTTCCCCAAGAAGTGGGACCCCGAGGGACTCTTTGTGCGCCGCTACGTCCCCGAGCTGGCCCGCTTCGACAAGAAGTACATCTACGAGCCACACCGGGCACCGATATCGGATCAGAAGCGTTGGGGCTGTGTGATCAAGGGTGACGGTGGCGCCACGGGGAGCGGGAAGGGGGGAGAAGGAGAAGGAGAAGGAGACCACAATGTGTATCCGAAGCCAATGTTTGATTTCGCCGAGAGACGGCAGTTCTGCCTTGACCGCATGAAGCACGCCTACGACGTGGGTCTGTTTGGCGACGACGAGCGGGTTGTCAGCGGTGAGTGGAAGAAGTTGTTTGACGTCGAGGACGTTGCAGCTTTAGGTACCAGCGAGTGCAAGGAGGAGGCGAATGGGGAAGTAGTCTCAGGCGAGGGCGAGCACGACGAGGGCGGTGATAGACGACACGAAGACGATCTCAAGCATGGCGCGGGGGTCAGTGATGAAACCCATGCTCGCGGCAGCGGCAAGAGGAAAGCCACACAGCAGCAAGGCCCTGGTGTGCAGAGCAAGAAGCAGCAGCAGCAGCAGCAGCAGCAGCAGCAGCAGCAGCAGCAGCAGCAGCGCACGCTGGACGAGATGGTGACTCGGAAGAAGAACCGGTAGTGGTCAGATTTTCCCACGCTGGCTGGGTCGTTAGTTCACCAGGATGTGTGTGTGTATGTACAGGATATTTTTCCACCGGTATTCCTCAAGGAAAAATGACAACGACAATGAATGACCATGACAACAACGGAGACGACAATGCACTGTTTGGCGGGGGAGGGGAAAAAAGGAAAGAAGGAAAAATACTGGCAAAAGCCCTCGCGATTGGCGTGGGATAGATAATTATTAATGCCCATACCCCATACATGTATAGAAGCCGTCTGGTCATTGATCTGATCGACACTCCTGGACCCCATGTCAGAAAACAAAACAGTTCTCAGGGCGTGTTACATGTCATATCATATCATTCAGCCTTGCCCTGCCTTGCAGAGGAGCTGCACTCAATGTGTGTGACATTGACGACGTGCCGCACTCCAATGGCACCTCCCAAACCCTCCCTTGCAACAAGCTCGGACGAACTTCCGGGGCCCTTGACCGAGATCTCGTGGAAGTTGCTCAGGACCGCCGAACACCCGGCGAGCCGGTCATCCACGACATTATCGACCACATCGCGGAGAAAGTCTCCCTGCTGGACTGTGCGGTGCAGTATCCCACAAGATTGATGACCACGGACATGTGGCAGCACGGCCCGGGAAGAGGACTCCTTGTGGTGGGAGCGAAGAAGTCTGGATGGTCTGCTTGTCAGCCTTGTGCTTGAGAGATGTGCGTCAACACGCTAGTATTGATTGGTTGTTCCTGGCCGGTGTTTGTACCACCTGAAGGTATCGCTAAAGATTGACCTGCCCCCTTTTTCGGGGAATGTACCATGGCGTATGGCATGTGGTAGATACCTAATAATTCTGAAACGGTAACGGTGTGGCAACGTCCTGAGTGGAATCACGCCATGGGCAGAAGAAGCGACGGTCATTACCTAGATCTTTCCCTTCAAGCTCTTATCCAGTCTTGTGCCAGGTGCAGGTAGAGCTGAATAGGAGGCGAATTGCGAGTTCGGTAGGGTGGCTGTCTACCCACCGAACAGCCCTGGAGATACTGTTAGTGTGATTAATCCCCCCGGCTGGTCAATTTGGTGGATGAAGATGACTTATATGTAAGAACAAGGACGTTCGTTATATCTCGCAGGTTGGTGAGACTCGCAACTTTGCCATCATCGACCGAACTACCTACCAAAAAGGCAAAGACAGCCGGGTGCTCTTTGGATTGTTATCATTGACGAGTCTGGATGGAGATGTCCGTGCGGAGACGCCTCCACAGCGGGATTGGATATAGCCATAGCAGATCATTCCGTGATCAATGACTGATCGCAATTCTTCTCCTGGTGAAGTGCTACCGACGTGGAAACAAGAGAAACAGTCAGACCAGGAAACACATTCGCCATGCCAGCACTCTCAGAAGACCTCATCGCCGCCATCAAGAAGTCCGTCTCCGAGGGCTTCGACCAGCAACTGGCCTACACGCAGAAATTAATTCGCTTCGGGGGCCAACGTGGCCAGGAGACCGAGGTCCAGAGTTTCGTCTTTCAGCAGTACGCAGACCGTGGCTATGACCCCGTCAAATTTGACATGGACGAGCAGGCGCTCTCGCAACATGTCGGTGCGGGCAGGTTCAGTGCCACGCACTCACATGCCCCAATTGTCGTTGGGACGCACAAGCCAAAGGTGCAACATCCCGAAGGAAAGAGTCTGATCTTGAATGGACACATTGACGTCGTCCCTCTGGGGCCCGTCGATATGTGGAAGGACGAACCGTATAGTGCTCATATCGAGGGGGACAAGCTTTACGGAAGAGGGTCCGGCGACATGAGAAGCGGGCATGCCGCGAATGTATGGGCTCTGGATGCGCTCAAGCGTATTGGTCTCCAGCCGGCGTCAGAGGTCATTTTGCAGTCTGTCGTGGAAGAGGAGTCCACGGGCAATGGCACGCTAATGACACATCTCAAGGGATACAAGGCAGACGCCGTCCTCATCCCGGAACCAATGCAGGAACAGCTTGTTCGGGCAAATGTGGGGGTCTTGTGGTTTCAGATCGAGGTTCGAGGCAGACCTGTCCACGTGAGGGCTATGGGAACCGGCGTCAATGCTGTCGACGCATGTTGGAAGGTGGTAGGGGCCTTGAGAGAATTGGAGGCCGAGTGGAATGACCGCCATGTCAGTGCACGATATTTCGAAAACGAGCAACACCCTCTCAGTGAGTTCTCACTTCAGACGCGGTGGTGCGGATACCCGGCTAACAATGAACAGACCTGAACGTTGCGATTGTGAACGCGGGAGACTGGGCAAGCTCGGTCCCGGCTTGGTGCCGCATCGATTGCCGGATAGCAATCGTACCTGGGGTCACTGCCAAATCTGCTGCTGAGGAGATTGAGAAGAAGGTGGCAGACTTCTCTCGGAACGACCCCTATCTCAGTGCAAACCCACCCAAGGTGATATGGAACGGCTTCTACTCGGAGGGGTACGTCCTGGAGCCGGGGAGCGAGGCAGAGAATGTGCTGCGCCAGGCACACAAGGAGGCGACCGGCCAGGAATTGACATACCAGACATCGACCGCCTACCTTGACGCCCGTGTCCACAGCTTGTATGACAAAATACCTGCATTGGTGTATGGCCCGATCAGTGGGGATATTCATGGCTTTGATGAATGGGTAAGCATCGAGAGCATAAAGAGAGTGACGACCGCAATGGCGCTCTTCATCGCCGAATGGTGTGGCGTAGAGAAGATATAGGCGCTGAAAATGCAATCTGTTTCATCGCCAGATGTCCCTGTCGATCTTGATCTGTTCCTTGACCTCGGAAGCAATGGTGAGTGACAAGTTGGTGTCGTTGTCGTCGTAAGGCTTTTCTCCCATCCATAATATCGGCAAACTTGCCAAGACTTCCATATTGCTTGGCACATTTAGTCTTTTCACGAGGCCGCCATCACGACGAGAGAACCCTCCTTTCTTGTGAATTGCTGCAAACACCATTTCTTCCTCCTTCTCCCCTCGCTGTCTCATGATGGCGTCCCTAAAAGCACGTGTGGAAGATGCCATACGTGGCGATGCTGCCAAAACCGCTCTCCTTGAGGTATTTCACGATAAATATCAATCTTGGCCACCGCTAATTCGTGGTAGGAGATGTTGGCAGACATCGAACAACTGACACAACAACGTGACGCCGCGAAGAATGAGCTCGAGATGGCTCGAGATACGGCTCGCACGTATTACCAGAAGATGGTCCAAGCAGAATCAGAGAAGACGCACATAAAGACATCTGTGGTGGCAAAAAAACACCCCATCATCCCCTCCTTTCACTGAACTGACCCATTCCTAGGAGGAGTGCGACAGATTTGTTCTCGTTTTGGTTGATGGTGACAGTATGCCGGTAAGAATGGCGGGAACTTCATCTGATGACCGAATCACCTGTTATAACTGACTCCACCAGTTTCTCGATGAATTTGTGTCCAGAGGCATAGAGGGTGGAGAAGAAGCAGGCAAGCACCTTCGAGCTGCAATAGTGGAATATTACAAGACGAATCCCAGATACCGTGCTGATGACCGAGTTATCATTCGCGTCTATGCCAACACTCGTGGTCTGAGCCGAACGTATAAAGCAGCTAAAATCATCTCCGACGAGAACGTCTTCGACCTGTTCACCGTTGGATTTAACAAAAGCCACCCCCTCTCGGACTATATTGACGCAGGGAACCACAAGGAGGCTGCTGACTCAAAAATGAAAGGTGCGTCCGACCTGTGGCTAATGCTGCTGTAGATTGATTTGACATCCCCCAAGCAAACCTCGAGCTGTTTTATCGCAACTATCACTGTCAACACATCGTCTTCGGGGGCTCGGCAGACAGCAGCTACGCTGGCTTTCTCGGTCCGTATGCACTTCCCAACACGATCAACGATCGCATCACACTGCTAGAAGGCCCACCCTTTCCATGGGAGCTTAAGAGAGTTGCCCAAGGGTTTCGGCAATTGTCCTTCAAGGCCATCTTTCGGTCAACCAAGATTCAGATCACTCCGAACGGCACTGTCACACTCACCGCGGGTATCAAGAGACCTGCACCTGATTCATTTCCCGTCGTGCGAGATCGGCCCTCGCCAGGGCAAGCGGGTGCGGCTCTCACGCCTCCCAAGCCTCAGCCTGCTCCGAATGCGCAACCACCTACGCCGTCGCCGATTATCTATCAGAACCAATATGGGCAACGACTGGATTTACCGCTTCAAATCGACAAACAATATCTGCAGTACCTCTACGACCACAATTCACGGCTCTGCAACAATTTCTACCTCAAAGGTCACTGCCCGTACGGGGCCAATTGTGAATGGGATCATTCACAAGTCCTCAACCAAATCCAGCTCAATACCTTTCGCTACAAAGCTCGAACGTCAGCCTGTCGAAGTGCGTTTTGTCAGGATCCTCAATGCCCGCTCGGCCACATGTGTCCGCGCAACGGCAGCTGCCTCGTCTCGGCATGCAAGTTTCTTCCGGAGATGCACAACATCGATGTCAGCCAAGTTTACGAGTGCAACCTTGCGACCAAAGAGAGAAAACTTGTACAGGTGAAGATCTAGGAGGAAACACAATCACACGTTCCGATCCCTGCGCCACTTTAGGACAGCGGTCGATGTCCTCGCATATGTTTTGGATTGAGAGGGAGACAAAGCGTCGATCGCTGATCAGCCCCTGATTGGGCCCAAGGATCGCCCGGATTTGAACCAGCGATGACGCCGGCGCGTGTCGTTGATTTCTGGCTGGATTTCCTTGATCCGACCCCTCCCGACACCAGCTTGCCCGAGATTTATTTCCTTGCCCGATAAGATACCCCTTCCGCATTGCTACTTTTCTTTCAGCCCGCTGACTTTCTCTGCCACGAGCAAAACATCTCCTAAAACTTGCCCTTACAATCTGCGACCCTCCATCTGCTGTGGGGGATCCCGGATGCCGATCTCATCGAGTATGAGAATCGCATAGAGCAGACACAGGTCCACGATGGCTTCCCATGTGTTATAGCAATAAAAAAAATCTTGCAATAAGACAGATTTTTGTCTCTTTGATATCTCTTCTCGCAGTTCCACGTTTTCAGGTTGAACAGCCCAAATGTTTCGTCCGCACCCGGCGAGATAACCCTTGGGCCATGTTTCTCTCCATGCGCCGTGGGCATGTCACGGGACTGGTGTTTGGTGGTGGAAGGTTACAACAGACTTCCATGAAGTTGGGCTAACTGGGTTCGTTTTGGTGGACAGTGTGTCTGTCCGACGCTGGTCGTTGGGCTTCGCTGCCATGGTTCCTGCCCAGTGGGATTGGTGATAGATATGAATTCGTCTCCTGCGGCACCCAGATCACTCTGTTACGATAGCCATACTCTTTCTCAATTCCCTTTCTCGTTGTTTGCTCTGCAGCTCCAACCGCTCAATGGCATACTGCAGTCTCTCTTTCTTTTGCTGGAGACGCTTCATCTCCAACACCTTGGCGTCGGTCAAGGGCGCCGCAGACTGACCTGACTTCGTGTTGTGGAAGGACCGAACACCGTTGTTGCCACCGAAACTTGACGTCCTTCGCCTGCTGCTATTCAGCCTGCCTTCGAGCAGTTCGGATCTCGCCTTGAGACTCTCTTCTCTTCGGCCCAATTGGTTGATGTAGTTCTCCGCCGTGGATAGGAGCTGGTTGATAGCCGGCACGATCTCATCGACGAGCGATTGCTGAGCTTCGCGGAGCGTGGGTTCGGGCAGGAGTTCGAAGTGTTGTTGCGTCTGGAGGACCTTGCACAGTCGAGGGAAGTCGGAGACGCCTTCGTCGAGGATCGAGATGCTGGATTCGAGAAGGGAGATGGAAGAGCGGAGGGAGGAGACAGCCGGACCGAGAGTGGCCATCTTGAACGAATATCGCTGGTTACATTCAATTATGCCTTGCTCATTCTGTGCTGTGATAAACAACCCCGCCGCGACACAGGCGCGTTTGAAAGTCACATTGTCGAGCGGAATGCAAAATGGGACAAACATGCCAAGATACATCCGAATCAGGTTTAGTCGAATTCAAGCTGTGAGAACCCCCAAGTTTCTCCGGGAAGCTCATTGACGAGAGAACTTCCTTCACGCAAGCTCGCCAGATCCTCAGCAACACGTTCCCCGTCAGAATGCCTGGTTTTATCCCCAAGAAGTTCCCCGGCAAGATTGGTACGTTGTGCTGCAGCCCGCCCTTTTCTCAAGTTTGGGGGTGCTGACTGACCTCTCCCCCAGCCGAGCCGATGGTGCCTTTCTACGCTGCCGGTTTGGTCGTCCTGTACGCCATCAATGCCGGTGCAAACGCCATGATGAACTGTAAGATCCGGCCTCTCTCCCCTCTGCCAGACTTCAACGCCGGATGCTGCCCAAGCAAACGGCACGCGATTCCAACGTATCAGACTAACGAACTTTGCGCGAGTAGCGGAAGAATACAAAAACGATCCCCGAAATCCCAACGCAAAGCCCGACGCGCACGCGAAATAAGCCACGATCCAGGAGTTGGACGTGCCGGGGACGAGGTGTCAGAACATCCGACTACGGAATGGGCCATCAAGAGCGGTTGCGGATGATGGGGCGAGTGTACATACAACAGTGACAAGCATAGACATTGGCGGGAAAATGGAATGACATCGCAAGAACCTTGCCGCACTGGAACTCCACCACGACAAATGCTACTCCTCCTCCTACCTTGATTTCACGTCTCGCGACTTAAGGGAAACAGAAATGATTCTTGTGCGCGGTTCTCTGGCTTCCTCCACAACTGATCCTTTTTGGGGTTCGGGCCATCGTGACGAAGCTCTCCATATATATATCTCAAGGACCGCTCCTCTGCTCTGGCTTCTGGTAACTAACTTGAAAATGATACAGAAGGGGACCGGAGATACGAGAGAATCTGTCACCGTCTCTTGTCGAACTACGTACTACCTTGAGGCCAAAGGAGTCGAAAATGATAGCTGCGGCAGACAGCAAATACCCAAAGTACGAGTCAAACTCACTGATACCCAGCCGATTTTGTCACGAGGGAAACTCCATTTCAACTTAACTTTGTTGGGGCATCAGTCCCCCGGGAGGGCACCCTTGCTATCAACATCTCGTCGCCTCATCCATTGACCAACAACAACACACAATCCAAAAGCTTCTTCTTTTTTTGTTGAAATACCTATCTATCCTACCTCTATGAGACTCGAACCCCCCTCCTCCTCCTCTCCCTCTTCCCCCTCCTGGAGACTCAAGCCCCCATCTCCCTTCCTCTCCCCCTCCTCTGTCCCTGCTCTATAAACATGTCGGGAGCAAAAACTCAGACTTGTGAGAAAACCCCGCGAAGGAATTTTTTGTTTCTGTGCCATTCTCTTGGTTCCGCCGAAAGGACCGTGCTCCCACCTATAGCTTTTACTCACTGATTAACCAACAGCAACCAACACACCACCATCCCTTTGGATTTTCTTTTCCAGAGCTCCTGCGCATTTGAGACAGAACCAGAAAATCACTTCTGGCTGCGAGTTAGGGAGATGGACTGGCGGGCGGATGGATAGATGGAGGGAGGCGTTTGGTTGTAAGAAAAGGCTGTGGACAAGACTTACTGGCTCCTTCTGGCTTCACCGGTCTGAATGTGGGAGACTTTTCCGGGTTCACAATTGATATGTATGTGAGCGAATCATGTCGTCTGCCTTCTTGTGACCTTGGCGGTCTGATTGAAGAGGAGAGAGTAGAGAGGTACTGCCAGTAAGTACCTCGTAGTCGGGCGAGACTGAGTCTTTACTAGCATTTGTCTGTCGGACCTCGGTAAAGAAAACAACTCTTCATTCGGGGAATATAGAAACTTGTCCAAGTATTCTTGACGTCGCCCACTTCCTTTTCTTCTCATGATTCTTGGATTGTGAGAGTCTGTTCAAACCCTCGTCTTCATTCCCTGATCCTCATCTCTACCGGATCGAAAAATACCCCGAAGTACGTATATATTATACCTATATCGCACTCACAGCCAGTACAAGAAACAACAATCATAATTACTTCAGAGCCATTCCCTCGTCCGTTCCTTCTGTCCACACCATGAAAGCCATCCAGATCAACCAGTATGTCAAGACGTATTCGGAGCTGCGGCCCCTCGACGTCCCCGCTCCGACACCCAGACCCTCCAAGCCGGGTGACCAAGACGCGATGGTAGTCGTCACCATCACACACAGCGCCCTGAACCACGTCGACCTGCTGTACAGCCGCGGGTTGCACCAGAACAACCACATCGGGCTGGTCAAGCCGCCGTTCGTGCTGGGGCTGGAGTTTGCGGGGATCGTGGCGTCGGCGCCCGCCACGGGCTGCGCATTCAAGCCCGGCGACCACGTCTGGGGCGCCGGCGTCGGCGGCTTCGCCGAGCAGATCGCCGTGCCCGCGTCGGCTTTGCAGCGGTTGCCCCCGGGCTGGACGCTGCGGGACGCGGCCGGCGTCGGGGCTGCCACGGCCCCCGTCAGCTACGGCGCGTTGGTGCGCGTCGCCCAGGTCCAGCCCGGGCAGATCGTGCTGGTGCACGCCGCGGCGGGGGGGCTGGGCGTGGTGGCGGTGCAGATCGCGCACGCGCTCGGCGCCCAGGTCATCGGCACGGTGGGCAGCGAGGCAAAAGCCCACGTCGTGAGGAAGCTGGGGGTGTTGGGGGTGGTGCGCTACGACCGCGAGGGGTGGGAGAAGGAGGTGGTCGCGCTGACGGGGGGCGTCGGGGTCGATTCCGTCTACGACACCGTCGGGCTGGTGGAGAAGAGCATCCGGTGCCTGAAATTCGGCGGGAATATCGTCATCGCCGGGTTCGCCGGGCTGGGCGGCAAGATGGAGACGCTGGCCATGAACCGGGTGCTGCTCAAGGGCGTCAAGTTGTTGGGATACGTGAGTTTACAAACCCTTCCCCTGGTTCTCTGACGATCTAGAATATATATACACCAGCCAGATGGGAGGGCTAACCGTTGGTGTTCTGTTCGGTGTCGCAGAGATTCGGCGAAACCGGACGACGCAACCCGCAAGAAACCCAAGAGATCTGGAGAGGGCTCAACGAGATGCTCGCGCGCGGCCAGATCAAGCCCGTCATCTACGGCACGTACGCGGGGCTGGAGAGCGTGCCGGGCGCGCTGGACGACCTGGCCGCCCGCAAGGTCTGGGGCAAGGCCATCGTGGAGATCCAGTCACCAGCGAAGCTATGACCCTTCCTTCCATCATGACCATCACATCGCATCACATCACGTCACGTCACGTCACGTCAAACGTGTAAATAAAACACAATTGTGAAATCAAATTCTCAGTTCATGACCAGCCCCCCATCGACCACGATCTGCTGGCCCGTCACGCCTTGGGCCCAGGGACTCGCGAAGAACAGCACCGCCCCCGCGACGTCGTCGGGCGTGGTGACCCGCCTCAAGGGGGTGATGGCCTCGATGTGCTCAAACACGGCCGAGGGCGTGCTGGCACTGGCGTCGGTGACGCGCAACAGGCCGCCCGAGACCATATTGACCGTCACGCCTTTGGGGCCCAGGTCCGCCGCGCACGTTCTCGTGAAGGCCAGCAACGCGCCCTTGGCCGCGGTGTAGTCGTGGTACGGCACGACGGGGTTCTGGAACAGGTTGGAGCCGATGTTGACGACGCGACCGGCCCCGAGCTTCTCGAACCCCGGCAGCGCCGCCTGCGTCGTGTTCAGCGCCCCGCGCAGGAACCCCTGCAGCTGCGCGTCGAAGTGGTGCCAGGTGAGGTCGGGGATGTGCGGTCGGGCGTCGCCGTTGAAGGCGAAATTGTCGACCATGGCGTTGTTGACCACCGTCGTGATCGGGCGGTGGAAGTGGCGTTCGGCCGCGGCGAAGAGGCTCTGGACGTCGTCGGCCTGGGTCACGTCGGCACGGACGAACAGGACGTGATCGTCACCAGCGCCGTCATGGTCCGCTGTAGTCGTGGTTGTGGTCGTGGTAGAAGAAACACCGAACTCGGTCGCCAGCGCCGAGATGCCGTCGGGGGTCGTGTGGACGTAGTTGACCACGACGCGGGCGCCTTCGCGATGAAATGCCCGGGCAATGGCCAGTCCCAGGCCACGGGACGAGCCTTGTTCGTGTTAATAGTGGCGGAGCCATGTACAGGTCTGGTGAGAAAAAGGGAAGGAGGGAGGAGGGGGTGGGTGATACCAGAGAGATGGGGGTTTGAAGAAGCAGATATTAGGTAGATATGAAGATATGGATGTATGTATGAAGAGAGTCCTTACTTACCCGTGACAAGGACAATCTGATCCTCTAGCTTCATGATGGCTATGCGAGTTCCTTCTTATGCTATTTCTTGCCCTGTCGGAATTTTTCATAGTCATGTGGGTTTTGTTCTTTGATGAAACTCTGGTGTTAGTAGGTAAGTAGTAGTAACCTTGCTTGCTTGCTTGGAGCCTCGGGACGGGACGGGACGTTTGTGGACAATATTGTTTTGACTTCTACCCGACATATGTCCCATAAATTATCTGGTAGGGATGGAGACGGTTCGCCAAAGCACGCAGAGGACGAGTGGTACCAAGCGAGTGAGTGATGAGTATACATACATACATACATACATACATACGAGGTACAGACAGGACGTGTGTAACTAGAAGAGCAGCCAGTCCATCACCAAGTGAGTCGTCCTCGTCCTATTATGATGTCTATGAAGGATACTTCCTCCCCGCTTTACTCACTCCGTCTCTTCCACTAATTAACTCCCGACGAGGTCATACTCGGTTATTTTCCCGATGCTCTGTCCTCCGTTGGGTTGCAACATGACCAACATGGTAATTAATAGCCGCCAGATCGAGGTACCATTCGGCATGCATGTGAAGAAAAGAAAGAATGAAGCCTAGGCAATACGACCCGTGTAGTAAGTAGTGTTAGTGTGGTGCTCACTCGGTAGGCACCTAGGTATGCAACCTCACCCTCGGATTACCCCCCCAGGTACCCAGTTAAATGAATGAATGATTGATTGATTGATTGATTGAATGGACACAGAATACCTGCCCTGCCTGTGTGAGTGTATGTGTGGTGTGTGCCCCGCTTGCACAATCAGACGCCCTCCCGCCATCCCTTTCCCCCCTCCCTCCCTTCGCCTCTTCTCCATATCAATCCCTATCCCCCCCCGACCCTTGCACGTGTGTGACATGTTGCCTGCCAATTGTTTGCCCGGGGGAGAGATTTCGCTCCAAGAACAAAAAAATATCAAAATTCCTCACTCATTCACTCACGTACACGCTCAGTCACATGCAAACACCCTCGTAAGCTCGTCGCAGATATTCCTGATGGCGGTGCGACCCGCCTCCAGCACGGAATCCATGGCCAGGAACGGATGGGGCATGCCCTCCATCAGGGTGACGCGGGCCGCGACGCCGTTGGCCCGGAGCCGACGGGCGTACTCCTCGCCGTCGTGCCGGAGGACGTCGAGTTCGGCCACAATGATGTACGCGGGCGCCAGGCGCGCAAACACGTCGTCCGACGCCAGCAAGGGGGACGCCTCACGGTGCGCCCGGTCCGCCGGGTTTGGGAGGTAGTGGTGGCGGTACCACAGCATCTTCTTGGCCGGCAGGTGTGCCGTGAACTCGTACGCCTGCCAGCTCGGGCTCGAGAACGGCGTCGCCGTGTTGTCCGTCACGGGGACCACCAGCACCTGCGACCGGATCGACACTCTGCCCGCCGGCGGCGGCGACAACGGAGGAAAACGCAGGGCAGCTTTCTGGGCGATCACGGCCGCGATGTTCGCCCCCGCCGACGACCCCGCGATGGCCACCTTGTGCAGGTTTACGTCCACGTCGAGGCCCTGCTGCGGAGAGGCCGTCGACCACAGGAAGGCTTCCCACGCGTCATGAATGGCTGCCGGCCACGGATCCTCGGGCGCGAGTCTGTTTTCCTCCCCGAAAGAAGAGGGTCGCGAAGTCAGACAGAAGATCCCAGCCGTCGCCCATGCTCTCCAAATAAGACATAGGCCTTTCTTTGGGGGGGAAAAGCCTCTGGTTTGTTGCGTCTTTTGGGGGGAGTGGGGGGGGGGGAGGCTACCCAGGTAGATTCTGGTGGCCTCGTTCCTTTCCGTGTTCTTCTAGGAAAGAGGGGGGAATATCATTCACGGAGAAAAAAGGGCTTCTAACCTATAGTCAGTGGTGATCACCACCGCTCGAGCACGGACACAGATGTGCGTGCACACGGTGTTTTCGGTCTCAATGTCCCCGAACACCCACCCGCCGCCGTGGTAATACAACACCAGCGGCCAGCCTGTTGCAGGTGGTGCCCCCGGGGGCGTGAAACACCGCACGAGCACGTCGGGCCCGACCGTCTCTCGTCGTGATATCGACACGTCCTGGATATGGCCCACGGGCAGCGGTTTGCTGTGGCAGGCGGGCACGGTCCGGCTCCCTCGAGCCACCGAGACGGGCAGCTGGTGGACCTGTTGCGCGTGGAGGAGGTACTTGTTGTAGAAGGCGACGTAGTCGGGATGCAGTCGGTCCTTGACGCTGGGGTGAAGCGGGTAGGGTGGTTGGTTGAGTTGGGCTACCATGTCGACGTGGTGCACTATTGGGCAAAGGCCGTCGTCGTCGTCCTCGTCGAGGGGAGGTGTAGGCAGCATGAACTTGTTTAGTCCATGGAGGGAAGGGGGAGGGAGGGAGTGAGTTAGGGGAGGGTGGGAAGGGGAAGGGAGGGAAATAGAAGGATTCCTGTTTGGGCCGATATTCCTGTTCGAATATAATATACATATCTTAACCTCGACCTCTGCAAGGTACCACAAGGAAATGGCCCAGCAAGCAAGGCAGCTCCGGTACCTCTGTCTGAGTAGTCAGTCAATCGGTCGGGTTAATTAGCTAACTCTCTAGTAGCAGTGAGTGAGTGAGTGAGTGGGTTGCCACAAGATTTCGGTGGCACTTAGGGGGGGGAGGGGGGGAGGCCCGGGCCACCAGCCTTTGGTTCTGGCTCTGGCGAGATGGCATTAGTGAGTTAGCACAACTGACAGCCAGTACGAGGCAATGGAAATACAGACAGGGGCTTTTCCTCACAAGCTCCCGAGCCGACAGTGACCGCTATGGCGGGAACACACACATCAGTCACTTGTACTACCTACCTATCCAGGTGCCTGATGTTTTAGTAGAGAGGTCCTAGGAAGGCGAGGATGAGGAGGAACCACTTTGCTGGCTTTGTTAGCGGACCTCGTGGGTGGTGCCTCTAATGCTCCTCCTAGTCTTGTTAAGGGGTGGCAAGCAAGCACGGGCTGGTGACGATGCACGAGGGAATTGATTCCCAGGGTCCAGTCTCGTCCTCGTCCTCGTCCTCTTCCTCTTCCTCTTCCTCTTCCTGGTCTTTTTCGTCCTGTTCCCGCTGCACATGCAGTACCAAGGCTAAACCAGGGGACAGGTACAACCCTCCCAAGAGAGTCGTTGTCGCCGTCGCCGCCCCAGGCAATCTATCGCGCTCATCTCCGGATTTGCCGTGACAATGCGTGAGAAGAGCATACACAGCAGGCTTGCATTATCATGGGGCGCCCCTCTCTCCTCTGAACCTCCACGCCAGGACTGGACGTAGAAGGGTTGTCGAGGCGCGTCTGTTGCTGCTGCTGCTGCTGCTGCTGCTGCTGCTGCTGCTGCTGCTGCTGATGCTGCTCAAATGCTCACTGAGTGGGGTATTTGGTACGAGGGAAGAACATCCCACTCGGTGGATGGTCTTGGAAGTACCATGGGCCACGTTATACTGTAGACTGACTGACCGGGCCCTGCGAGAAGACTCAGTCACGCTACCCATGCTGTGTAACGGAGCCTGGTAGCTCCTCTTTCTTTTTTGACGCCCTGATCGATGATACGCCTCCGAGTTTCGATTCGACTCCCCCACTGGGTACATACTCCTGCTCGTCGCTGGGCTCGAGGCTAGGAGTAGCCGTTGCCATAGGCAGGTAGTCAAGGCCCTGGTGGTGGCAGATCACCCCAAAAGGAACCGAGTAATAATGGGGGGACCTCTGGGGCTAGTGGCCCCTATTCTTGAGCCCACTAGGCTTCCCTGGCGCCCCTACAACCTGCAACAACCGAGCCAACCACGCCTGGAGAGGACCCCGGCCCCTTGCATTCTGCTTAGGCTTGCAGGTCCTGTGAGGCGATGCAGGTTTAGTTGGTAGTTATTGTGTAGACAGCGATTATCCCGCTAGGGTGTCCCGGGTTTTGAATTCAGATGATAACTACCTACACGGTGAATCGCCTTTCTTCCTTGCCATCCACTGCGACTGTCTACCATCCCAGAGGGTCGGAGAATAACCACCGCGTCGTGGGATCGTCAGTGGCCCTTTTTCTTTCTTTTTTGGCTTGCAGATTGATTGACATTGACCCGACCAGACCAGACCAGACCAGGTCAGATGATACGTATTACCCCAAAGGCCCTTTTCTCCAAGGACCTACATAATAGCTATCAATTAGAGCTTGTTGTTATTACTCCTTGGGGTACCCATGTCCCTCCGTCAAGGACAAGAACAGGTACATACACACTACCGAGTAGTACTAACCTCTCCTCCTCTAACCGATTTCTAGCGAGAAGTTCCAGACTTTCGCGCCAACCCACGCAAAAGCGGTCCCTCGAAATCAGGAAAACAGAGGACGATCGTCGTTACGAGTCTTGCTGGGCCCTGTTTTATCGGGGACTGTTCCCCGCCTGGCTCGATCCCTCCCCCAAACATGCTGCTCAGTCAAGTCACATGGCGCGTCATGCGCTGTGTCTGGTGTCTGTGCACCGACTTCCCCCTGTGTGTCTGTGTGTCGGTCTGATGCAGTTGCCCTTGACTCGTCCTTATTGTTTTAGACGAGACAAAGGAGCAAGGCGAAGTTGGTCGGTTACGCCACTTACTTTCTTTTTGTTTGCTTGTTGTTTGTAATCTTAGTGATACGGACTGCTGGCCTGTGTGCAATCCACCGGTGCTGTATCGCATCCCGTCCAAATGTGGTAGTGTCACCTGTGGTCAGGCCACACAGCCACAACCAGGAATATTGTCTGTCCGGCTTGAATTTGGCATGGCATGGATGGCCATTGCGCCCTTTGCACACCCACTTACGCAGTGATTCATTAACCCTGTCCGTCCAAGAAGGGCACAAGATGCACTGGTCCTCAAGCCAACCGCTCCCTCGTTGATTGACTGACTGACTGACTGACTGCAAGACAACTACTCTCCAAGATATCAACACGGCGGCGGCGGCGCATGGAGAAGAGTGCAGGGGAGAGAGCTCTGCTGGCTATAAAAATTGCCCGATCAAGTAAGTCACACTTGCAGTGTTTTCAACGACCTTGGCGACACCACCCACCCCAAGAACCGACAAGCCGGCGACAACGAGGAACAACGAGGAACTAATCCCCCAGCTCATGCAAAGCCGTCCTCGTATGTATGATTAAGCGAAAAACAGAAAGCCCCACGAGAGCGAATGGAAATCCTTAACAAGAACGCCATACGACAAACAACGGGATTGAAGGCCTCGCATCCTTTGGCGAGTTTACTCTCGACCTACGGATCATGACATTCAGAAGTAAAAGCTCCAAAAGATTTCGATATCGGCTGGTCTCGGGCACGGACCGAATAAAAGAAGGCCGGATTCGTTTCCGGCCTTGCCCGCTGTTGATATAATATATGGGTTACTTAAACTTATGGTGGTGTCACAGAGCTCTCTTAGCACGGCTTTTCACCAAGAAGCATCATCACTCAACAGTGATACCGTCGGACGCCGGGGGTCCCTTGTACGCTTTCCGAGCGTAGACAAAGTACCACACAGCCGAGATGAACATGAACCCGACAAACACGACGCTGGCGTAGTTCATCGTCACCACCGTGACCGGCAAGGCCGTGGGCATACTGAACAGCACCACCTCAAACCCGATCCAGCACAGAGCCACCGTGTTGGCGATGGGGCCGATGATCCGACCACAGTTCCAACGCGCCGTCGAAACTTCTTTGCGTCGATGCAGAACGCTAATTGAAATGGGGATCGCATACGACACGGCCAGCCCAATAACACCGACTGACACGAACGCCAGGAAAGCCGACGATGACCCAAGGTAGATCAGTCCGAGCAGCATTTGCACCACGGTCGTGAGCAGCAGTGCATATACCGGCACTCCGAGTTTGCCATTGACTTTGGACCAGAGGCGAGACAGTGGGATGGCGTCATCCCGAGCGAACGCCCACGTACACCGCGATGCGGCCACGGTGATGCTGATGCTGCAGAACAACGTGATCATCAAGACGAGGAACTGGATCACCGTGTCAGCTCCGGGCAGTAGATGAGGGGAATGTATGGCAGAGCATGGTCATTCTTCCGGGGAGAGCTAAGTACTTACGATGAGGCCCAGCCCACCTCCAGGTGTTCCCATAACCGTGTGAAAGATAAAGGGGAGCGCCTGACCGTACGGCGCGTTGATGACCTCTTCCAGGGGAGGGAGGGTGAAGCAGATCGGCAAGATGAAGAACAAGCCCGCAAAGCCACCCACAGGCACACAGAGACTGATGGCGGTCGGCACTTTGACGGTGGGATTGGAGCACTCTTCAGCCATGGCTGAAATCATGCCAATGGCCGAGAATGTGTATGCCGCGGGGAGCAGACCGATGAAGAACGTGAAGCCTCCCCACCCTGAGAACGACTTGTCGTAGTGGCCGAGCGCGTAGCCTGCGCTGTGTCTCCCGACGTCTGCCTTGACCGAGAGCGCGATGAGGATGATAATGATGCTCAGGGCCGTCCAGCCCGCACAGATCGTGTCGACCATGGGCAGGAACCGGTTTGCGAAGGTGCAGATGACCAGCGTCATCAAGCAGATGGCGTAGAAGATCAAGAGCAACTGCCAGTCCTTCGCAACCCAGTCGGGGTGATACATGGCAACCGTCGCAACGATAAGCGACGCGAATCCGAAATTGACCGAAAGGGCTATATCTCCTGTCAGCTCCACAGCCTAGGCCATGCATCCAACACGTGGATGTTAAACATAGAACACTATGCCCCCCCAAATGTTGTGTAACTCCGAGCTGAGGCAAAATGCGCTTCCATATATATATATATATATTTGACAGCTCCTGACGAAGGGCAGACCGAACACTTGAGGACTCCCATAAAGATGTTCTCCGAGGCATGCCGCTCTTCTTCTTGCCGTCTCTCCTCCTCCGGCAGCAGGGGAATGACCGAAAACGGTCAAAGTAAAAACCAAAGTATAGAGAAAACACTCACTGATTGTCCAGTTGCCTATAAGCCACGTCCACCCGGTGATGAACGACAAAGTGGTCTTGCCCTTGGAGGCCAGTTGGAAGGACCAATAGTATGGTCCCGCTGAGGTCGGATATCTCGAAGCCAGCTCACTCAGGGAGAGAGCAACGCATTCGTCCAGGACGAGCACACAGATCCAGCCGACGAACATGGCGAGCGGGCCTCCACCGTAGATGGCGGAAATCAGGGGACCACCCTCGCCGTAGGGGATGGCGGCGATGGCCAAGGACTGAAACAACAGCGTCGCCATGGATCGGTTGCGATTCAGTTCGGGCTTGTAGCCCAGCTTGTCCAGCACCGTGATGTCGTCGATGCTCCCGGCTCGCAGAGAGTTCTTTCTCCCGTCGACGACCGGGACGTCGACGCCGGTGGGAGCGGCCTTTTCTGCGTCGATAGTCATGGTGGTTCGTGGGGAGAATGGGCTGCTTTCTCTGTCCAAAACACACCTGAATGGTTGGGGGGAGGAGAGGGATCGGGCGAGAAGAGTAATGATGGGTTTTCTCCTCAAACCACAGAGGGCGGGGGCCGAGGCTTCTTATTATTGTTGCGCACGTCTAGAAAGACAAATTCTCGGCCATACTGTCGAGCAGGGCCAGGACGAGCTGGCTTGCTTGTTTGGTAGTTAGTTCTGCGGAGGCGAAACTCCCTTCCGAACTCAGAGCTCTGGAATGGGGGATTGAGGAAGGGGGGTGGGTGGTGAGCATGGCAATCGAGTAGCGCGATAAAGCATTTCGTTTTGATATGGGAGACTGGGAAACATACCCTCTTTCGGCCTAGGCCAGGTGGATGCTTGATTACCAGCTTCCCCCCGACTTCATAGCTCTCGACTAGACTCTTATCAGCACCCAATCACCGTCGTGGAGAATTGCTTAGCCCCCCGACAAGCTATCTCGGAAGGGGTGAGGTGGTTGGTTGGGTGAGAAAGCCAGACAACACGACAGTAATTGTCATTGCCCTAGGTACGTCTTTCTGTATCTCCAAACAAAGGACAAAGTCCGGCTGTCGGCTGATTTGGCAGGATAAAAGTGACCAAAAACCATGTGTCCTTTGTATGCAGGTACCCACGAGCTGGTGCAGCTGCTGCCGCTGCCACATGGGACATTTGAGGGGCTACCCGGTCGAAGTACCGAGTATGTGGTAGTGGTGACAGACTTCTGAGATCTCGGAAACTGTGGAGTACATAGGGAAGTCGACAGCGAGGAACGAGCCTGGGCACGCCCCAATAATAACGTGGGCTTCGTTGCTTATGGCAGACCCAGTATGCCGAGCCCGTGGGCTCGATTGGCAGATTGCCAGGCGAGAGATAAGACCTGGGAAGGGGGGGTGACGAGGGATAAGAAGCTCCGCCACAGCCTCGTGAGCTATTCTCATCTCGAGATTCAATTGTTCGTGCTCCCCTTTCCCTGCCGTATCGTCCTCTCGCGGTCTTTCCCATCTCCCCCCCCCGCCAGAGGAGGTGAGTCAATTATTTTTCTCTTGCGGGTTTTGGGCGGCCATGATCTCAGACGTGCAGAAGGCCTGGGAGGCGTGTGACCGGACAGACACGGTTTTCATCCTGGTTTGTACCGTCTTCTGCTGGCCTATCATACCGGCCGTCGGGCTGGGTTATTCCGGCTATTCCACGCGGCGGAGTGGCCTTGCGTCGTTCATCCCAGCGGTGTTGACGGTCTGCGTCTGCTCGATCCAGTGGTTTATCGTTGGCTATGCTCTTGCTTATGGCGAGGGTCCCGGCGGAGTCATTGGCGACCTCAAGTATGCCTTTCATCGCGGTGTGCTCGCTGAGCCGGTCGGGAGTATTCCGGCCGTCCTGTTCAGCGAGTTTCAGCTCGTCTTCCTGGCCACGGTCTGTGCCATCGCGGTTGGAGGAGCTTGTGAACGTGGCCGCATTCTGCCATTGATTCCATTCATCTTTGTATGTTGATGTGACCCGGCCTACCCTGGTGAGGCTCTATTCTCGTGGCTGACCATGTCCCATCCAGCTGTGGTCCACTTTCATTTACTGCCCTCTCGCTCACATGGTTTGGGGTGGAGGCTTCCTCAGTGAACTCGGCGTGCTTGACTTTGCTGGTGGAACGCCAGTGCATATCTGCAGCGGTGCAACAGCCAGTGCACTCAGTCTCTACCTCTCCTATCCGGTGTTCCGGTCCCGAAAATCGGATGTCAGGACGCCTTCCCATCTCAAGCTGCATCGGCCGCACAACTCAATGTGCCAGCTGCTGGCGATGATTATCATCTGGGGTTCTTGGTTGGCGTTTGACGCCGGTACCACCCTCACCCTCAGCTTTCAATCGGTCATGGCTCTCTGCGTGACCAATCTCTGTGCGTCGGCAGGTGCGTTGACGTGGGCATCGATCACCTATTTCGAGACCGGTCGATGGTCGCTGGACTCGACATTCATGGGCGCCATAGCCGGTCTCGTCATGATCACCCCTGCAGCGGGCTTCATTGACCTTCCGACTTCGCTCTTCTTCGGCGTCTTCGGGGCCCTTGTTTGCCGCCAGGCGTTGCGGATCAAGTTCACCGATTTTGCACGAAGAGTGCGCTGGGTTGACAACGGCGATACCTTTGCCACCCACTGCGTCGGTGGCTTTCTCGGCACCATCAGCACGGGACTCTTTGCCCAGAAGGCAGTGGCAGCTTATGGGGGCGTGGAGGTGGACGGTGGTGTTTTTTTCGACGGCAATATTCGCCAACTAGGAGTCCAAGTTGTGGAGGCCTTGATCGGCTTCATCTGGTCGTTCGTGGGATCGTTTGTCATAATTGCTCTCATCGACTGCGTTCCTGGCCTCGAAGTGCTCGCAGAAGACAAGTGCGTTTCCTCCGGACCAATGGTTTGAATTCGATTTGCTAACAAGCTAACAGGGAAGTTAATGTGGGGATGGACGCTTCTCAAATGGATGAGAGCTTGTACGAGGCACAGTGGGCTGGAGAAGAGGACTACAAACCTCTGGCCAACGGTAATATTGCTCTGGACTAGAAACAGTGTGTTCTTTTAAGAATATAGAGGCTGGGGAGAAGTGATATTATTAGAGAGGATAGAGCTAGATATTCGGTCTCAGATCAAAAGCGTCGAATTAAACGCACATTCACACCATTACGCAATCGCCATCCTGATGTTTCGGGTATCTGGAGAGACCAGAGACAAAGTCCTAAAAAAAATAATTAAAGGGCTCTGCTGAGGAGCAGGGCATAAAGGAGTGCAAAAAGAAATTGACCAGATTGAGGCTCGAACTCAAGACCTTCTCCGTTTGATCAGAAGATGTTAAGGAGACTGTACAAATTGTTAGATGGAACTGTTGCTGCCAAATGTGATTGCGATTGCACATACTGTGATAACCAACTACACCATCCGGCCGATTTGTGGTGATTGTTGAAGAAAAATGAGCTCCAGAAACTTATATCACTCAAACATTGTGAAGAGGCTCTCGGCACCCGTGGGATCCATCGCTGCGGGCAGACTTGGCACCGTGTTCGCCCGGCCGCAGAGAGTGGAGGCCCTCCACGATCAGATCAACGATACCATCCAAGATGGATAATTACGTGGAATGGGACACATCATGTTGTTTTAAAATATGATAGATGCAGACATTCCCGAACGAGTCTACTTGACCAGCTCAGGCTTCAAACGAGGCGTTCCTCGAACCAATCTCTATCCGAGTTAGAACCATGAACTGAAAATCTCGAAATATATTAAGAGCGCTGAACGATTTCCAGTATTGTGTCTCTGGCTTCAAGTTACGGCATGGCTTCAGTCCAAGGACGGCGAGTGCGAGGGATCTCTACGTCCTGACTTTGGTAATCCCCTTTGTCGTCTTTGTTCTATCTCCTTATCCCGCTCGCGGATTCGCGGCGGAAGTGTCACAAACAATGAAACGATTCAGGAGCACTATTTTCATCTTACAAGATTTCATGAACTCGTAAATATCGTTCTTCAGCTCGTTTCTGAGTACAGCTCGACATGACAATTATCACCAGCATGGAACAGGACGGAGAGAACCCGGCCCAGCCCATAGCACCGCACGGACATCCTGGCCAACACGAACATTCCAGTGCATGGACTCCCAAGCAGAATACCTCACCGCAAGAAAATGACCAGTTCACGGAAGGTGACTCTCTTGAAAATGTCGCTCTTGAGCTATATGTGGAGACTTTGTTGAGCCGAGCGCATTTGCTCCTTTTCAACTCCAACCACGACGACATCAACGCGCAGGAAAATGTATTCGATCGAGGCAAGAAATTGCTGGAAGAGGCGGTGTCGATGTGCTTTTCAGGGCAGTACTCCGTGAGGCGCACCCTGATAGCAAAATGCTGGTATGTGAGGGGGTTCCTCGCCGACATTAGTGGTGACGACGAGAACACCTCAGGATGTTTCACACAAGCAGCCAGGCTTGATGAGAATTACAAGAGTCTCCAGAGGGTGAGATGGCACCTTGAGCGCCAAGAAGACTTCGATGAACTATTCAAGGCATGGTATGACGCAGAGGGACCAGTCGAGAGCCGAATTGATGGATACCGCCTCGGTGAGCCTGATCCTGACAGCGACGCAGCGCCGACAACGTCATTTACAAGTGCGAATACGCCAAATTTTCGACATAGTGAGCTGTATGAGCTCCTTTTGAGTGATATAAACAACAAAGCCCTGCAGGAAGACGAGCCGATGGAAGGAAACTCATCGCCAGTCTTCCCTTCTCACCAGCCGCATCACTTGCCGCCGATTGCCGCCGCCCCGTATAACGGCCTTTTGACTGATTGGGTCGATCAACTGGTCCTAGAGAAAATCTACGGTCCAGGTGCGGGAAGGCAGGCGTCCCAGGAAACTCGTCGGGCGTTGAAAGAATGCGAAAACTCTCCCGTGAGAGATCTTTTCCTCAAGCAGGTGGAGGAGAGTAAAAAGAAGGCCGAAGTGGAAGCGGAGGAGCGGATGCTCCAGATCCTAGAAGCTCGGACCCGGCAGTCTTCCGCTCATGTCAGGCGTCTTTCAGGCCACGAGGCTCTCCTGTCCGACGCACTCTGTATTACCACGGCGACAGCAGCAGCCGATGATGGTGCCGGGTCACCTCGCAAGTTGACAATCAACACCCAGGGAATCAGACGACCATCGACATCATCAAAGTCAAGTAATAGTTCGCCAGCTGCATCTAGTCCACTAAGGAAAGCTTCATTTCCGGGAGATACGCAAGATACCGCTGACGGTGGTTCGTGTTGATTACTCTTTCGAGCAACATTGTTCGCTATTAGCTCCGGGGTCACGCACCGCCGTATGTATCTCAACGACAACGAACCATATTGTTGTGGGGTAGCTAGTCCCGAGGCATCGAGATCGAGGTTCACCCAGCCTGATGCACCAAAGGCTCTCTTCGACTGTCAATAATAAAATGATTACTCTGAGCCTGGGTCGAGTGACGTCTCGGCCCGATTCTCACTCTCTACCCTACATCCTCCCTCCAACATCACAAATCCTTCCGCACACTTGCTCCAGAGTCGGCCCATGAAGTGTCCGTGAAACAAGCTTCTCGAAGCGTATCGTAGACTTTGAAGCAGAGAAATATGAGTTCTACCTTCCCCTGATCCCCGCAACGGCCGGAAAGGGGGATTACTGATCCATGTGCCGCCGACGTGCTGGTTTAGCGGACTTCGGGGACCTTGGATGGTATTGTAGGACGGACTTCCCTAGTTAAACCCTTCAGACAACAATCCTTGTTCTGCGTTGGGATTGGACCTGGCTTTCCAACTATTCGTCCAAAGGACCTGCGGTCTGTCGGCCGACCGGGAGAGTAGTTCATGAGATAGACCGGAGGCCGAAATGCAAAGTATATAGTCACCGTGGATTGTCTCAAAAATTTGAAGACGACCTTCTAACCATGGTTCGGGGGATAAAAGAAAAAGCAAGCAAGAACTGGATCTCTCCTTCACCTCTCCACAAAGATCAGTGTCCAGTCTAATCTGCGCATCCGTATTCAATTATGACCCTCACAGTCGAAAAGCAGGTCGTTCAGGCCGAGCGTCTGGTCTATCGGTCGTCCATCTCATTTTCCACAGCAGAAGCTCGGCTCCGGTCATCGATTCAGCCAAATTCGACCTCGAGCCCGACCCCGTGGAACGCCCTGGTGGACCGGGAAGGCTACGACGCCAGGATCAAGTCGCTGCTCGGCCCGCATGGTTTCATGTACTTCCACGAATTTAACCACGGGTTCTGGCTGCCGTTCTATAAGCCACCGACCTCCACCGTCACTATCAACGGGCAGACGAGGAATCTGAACTGTAAGAGGTTCATCCTGGGGAATCCCTTTGTTGCCATCACCATGATCGAGCATGATCTCGACGCCGGACTTTGTGTACCCGTGGAACTGTGGCTCGTCGAAGAGCCGGCCGGCGGTGTGAAGATTGTATACTTCAAGCCCACCTCTTTGATTGCAAGTTATGAAGGCGCGAAGCAGGAGTTGGTGGATGCAGCTAACGTGTTGAGCGCAAAACTTGAGACGCTCGTCCGGTGGGTATTGAGGGATGAGGCGGCCTAGGGCAACGCGTGAGGTGTGCCTCTTCTGTGGGAGTTGTTTCATCTCCAGGTGGCTGTTAACTTCGTCTCGAATGTTGTTCAGGCGTCAAAAATCCACCATCGTTTTCTTCTTCTCACCATGTAGAGGAGCCGGAGCGGAGCAGAGTGCTACTATTCAACAGCCACCGAGAATGAAGTGCTTGGGGTCCCGCAGAGATGAACGTAATGCAGCAGCAGATCTCGCATGCTCTTTTACTGCCCGAGTGAAATGGGATACTGTTCAGGACAGCACGCTTGACCGTGAGAACCTTACTCCCAAGGGGGAGAGAGGATCCTGTGATAACACGGACTAGGGTCTGCTTCATTTTCGGCTGTGACTTACGAGCCTCGGACTCAGGGCCAGCTTTCCAACACACCACCTACAACACCAAACCTTCAGATCACTTGGACCTTAGATTGCTCCAGATGTAGTTGTGTATCAACCAAGACGAGAACTCTTCTCAAACTCCAACCAACAAGGGTTCCAAGCTCATGAAAAGTATTTGCCTGTCAGAGTAAATCCATCGGTACCTCCTGCGCAGGCCGGCACGAAGCCAAGACGCCCAACACAGCTCAAAGATCATCACCACTCTCTTGAACCTGCCGCAATCCGAAGACCACAAACATGAACACAGCGAGAGTAAACATAAGGCTTCACTCTAGGGTACCGAGGACTTCGTGTCGTCAGCCAGGTTGAGGATTCTGTGGCTCGTGTGAAGAGCTCAGAAGAGGACGTTTACTATAGAAATGATTCTATGAAGTCTGTAGGAGATGAGTGTTAGCAGACAATCACTGCGAGAAGGGATCTATGCATCATTTGCATAGGAGCGGGGGTGAACGTACAAAGTCGACATGAAGAAAAGAAAAAATAAAATGAGGGAGACGCAGCAACTATTTATACCCAGGATTTTTTTTTGGCAGCGCCAAGCACGTCGTCTTAGTTGGGATTAGTGCAAATTTGGGCTCCACCAGCTCCTTGGCAACAACGCCCACGTGAGGTGGATCAGCCAATTCAGTCCGAGTCCACTCCGGGCAATGCTGGAAATTTTTCAGACTACGGAGTCACTATTGTGGCCATTATGACAGTACCATCGCTCTCCAACGACTCGTTTTCTTGTGTTGGTCTAACCCCTTGAACGGCAACCCAGCTCGCTACGTGGTAGGGGGTCCAATTGGTGCTGAAAAGAAGCCGACAAACCAGATTTTCGTCTCTTTGACCTATTCCGCTGCCAGAAATTGTGATTCATTCTCCACCATGGTGACCACTACCTCGAAATACTCCAGCACCCGATATCATGACCACTCACTAAAGGAATTCTTCAGCTTCGAGGAAGTCGTCCTCAAGGGTTTGGCCTCTGATGGAGGCTTATTTCATCCTCACGCAGTGCCCAACGTCAGGTCAAAGTACCTGGAATGGAAAGACCTCTCATTTTCAGACCTGGCCTTCCAGGTCATGCGACTCTACATCGACGACCATGAGATCTCGGATCAAGAACTGAAATCTATCGTCGACCGGAGCTATTCGACTTTCAAGCACCCAAAGACAGTGCCACTGGTCACGTTGGACGAGAGCAAGAACCTCCATCTGCTAGAGCTCTTCCACGGACCTACCTTTGCTTTTAAGGATGTCGCCCTCCAGTTCTTGGGAAATCTATTTGAATTCTTCCTTGTGCGCAAGAACCAGAACCTGGGAAAGGGCCATGCGCGCCATCACCTCACAGTGATTGGTGCAACCTCGGGTGACACAGGTTCAGCGGCCATCTACGGGCTGCGGGGAAAGAAGGATGTCAGTATCTTCATCATGTTCCCTGATGGCAAGGTATCCCCAGTCCAAGAAGCTCAGATGACGACGGTGCTCGACCCCAACGTCCACTGCCTGAGTGTGCAAGGAACGTTTGACGACTGCCAAGACTATGTCAAAGCCTTGTTCGCTGATCCAGAAATGAATAAAATCCATCACCTGGCAGCTGTGAACTCGATTAACTGGGCGCGAATATTGGCTCAGATCACATATTACTTCTATGCCTACTTTCAACTTCTCAAGCAGCAACCTGAGCTGAAGGAAGCCAAATTTGTGGTACCGACAGGCAATTTTGGCGATATCTTGGCCGGTTACTATGCGAAACGCATGGGGCTTCCGGTGGCGAAGCTTGTGATTGCAACGAACGAGAACGATATTCTGCATCGTTTCTGGAAGACGGGGTCATACACCAAGAAGCAGAAGCCAGCAGGGGAACCGCATGAAGGTGTCAAGGAGGATGGCGCGCAGGCCCATGAAGATGGCGTCAAGGAGACATACAGCCCCGCCATGGATATTCTTGTCTCTTCGAACTTCGAACGGCTTCTCTGGCACTTGACCCTGGAACATGAGCTCGATCAAAACCCGCATATCAAGGTGGAGTCTTCTGTGAGAGCCGCCGGGGCAAAGATTGATGGTTGGTTCCAAGAATTGAAACGGACTGGATCCTTTACCGTGGATGGGGAAGTCCTGGAGAGGGCTCGTGAGATCTTCGGCAGCCATAGGGTTAGCAATTCCGAGACTCTCGAGGCCATCCGAGACTGCTATAAAGGGGAAGCGATCTCCAAAAAGGGATATGTGCTCGATCCTCATTCTGCAATTGGCGTCGCTGCGAGCTTGCGGGAAATCTCCTCCGCGGGCTCAGCATCCAAGGTGCCAGTCGTGTCGCTGGCAACCGCACATCCGGCCAAATTTGCCGGTGCAGTCGAGCTAGCCTTAAAGGAAGAGCATGGATTCGACTTCAGCAAGATCTTGCCAGAAGAATTCGTCGGACTAAATGACAAGGAGAGGAGGGTGTTGAAGGTGTCGGCCACGGAGGGACTGGCTGGAATTCGCCAGATCATCACGCGGGAGGTCGAGAAGGAAAAGGAGGTCGGACAAAATGGCGCATGAGCATTGGAGGGACATTTGATTTTGGTCAATAATGAGAAGGTAGAGTCTTCCCACCGGGTAACGGTAACAACAAAATGTCTATTCCTGTTCCAATCAGCTCAATGGCGTCCTCTGACCAGGGGGGACAATATTTCGACCCGATCCCCGTGCTCCATACATCGATACCGCCGCTCAGCTCGCAGAGGGATGGCGCAGACCAAATTCTGACCTGCTTGTTGGTTCGATGTGGACCGTTATCCGGGCCCGGCCACCCCATGTACAGACAGCGTCCTGGTTCGCTTTGTGGCTTGCACTTTTGCTTGCAGAGGTCGAGTTGAGCTTGCGGACTCTGCAAGCGAAGGAAATGAATTGCGGCTGAGCAGACACAAGAAAGATACTCCTTGCTATTGGTCTGAATTCAAAACCTCCAAACGAGGGCTTGGACCATATCGGCAATGTCCCGGTTCTCCTGATACAAATCTCAATGCGGCATTCTGGACGGCCTGACCTCCGCCTGGGCAATCATCATGGGAATATTTGCCAGGCTAACGTGACTGGGAAAGTGATTATTTGGACGTCTGTTATACTCCGTATCCGGTACACGACCTCCGCAGGAGCTACGCAGTACATCTACCGAGTAATCCGTACCTAGGAGTTAGGAGTGAGGATTCCCAGGCTCAGGCACCGAGTACGGGCATCCAAGATACGGGATACGGGAAGACAGAGCCCATCAAGATTGAGAGTTGGGTGAGTGGGGGGTGTCCAGTCGTGAAACGTGACCGGTAAAAGGTGTAAGCCAATTTGGGCGTTGGGGGCCACCTAGGGCCAGCTGGCGATTCCCGTACGCCACCAACACTGGAAAGCTGGAGGCGAACTCACTCACTCACTCACCTACCACCACCCAGAGCCCCACCCACAGGCACCCAGAGGCCATGCCTCCGGCTGCTTACCAAAGAATACCCCTGCCCGATGTTCTATCTTGGGGGACTCACTAACCCACTTCCTCAAAGGTGCGCTGCCAGACTTCCCAGCCCACACCGTAAGCTATCGCCTTCTGGGCTGACTTCATGGCCAGACCTGAACGGCTGAACATCATGCATACTACCTTGAATTTACTGTGTCGGGCTGTCGGTGTCAGGCCTCAAACCATGTTATGTGATGCCATGAGCTTGTCGGTAAGTTTTCTTTGTGAAATCATCACCTTTTGTTGCCCGTTTTCCTCTATGATCTGCTATTTCTTCGTGACCCGACGATCAACGCTGCCATGGAGTCCGGCGCAAAAAGGTAAAGTCCACTCGGCCAGTCCAAGTTTGAACACAGAGTGTGGCTGACAGTGCTCTCCAGGAGACATATTCCACACTGGCCGCCCTTCAAACAACCCTACCAACAACTGGGGTCTGCAGAGAATGTCCAACTAACTCCACTCCCTCCTACTGGAGGCTCGAGCCTGCCGAGCGCAAATGTCTTCAGTCCAGACTTCGACAGCAACACAGCCTACACCCCTAATCCTCTGGCCGGCACACCACAACCCCTCCTCAAATCCCCGAGTAAGGCGAGCACTACACGGTCAATACGGCGAAGACGAGGATGGAGGACAAGTTCGCGGATTGCGCTGGGTTGCGCAGTGTTGGTGCTAGTGACAAATGTTTGCTTGACAATCGGGATAGTAACGGCAGGCATGGATATGATGGGAGGCATGTTTGACCCGGGCTGACGCCTTTCTGGATGCGGACAGAAATACTGACACAAGCCAGGCATATACATGGTCTATGCCGGAAGTTGCTCAAAGACCGAAACGAAGGACAGCTGGGTCCATCTGGCCCTCAACATCGTGGCCACCGTCTTGCTCGCAAGCTCAAACTACTGCATGCAATTGCTCTCATCTCCCACTCGCAGCGAGCTCGATAAAGCCCACGCCAAGCAGAAATGGCTGGACGTTGGCATTCCCAGCATACGAAATCTCGGGTCGTTGCGCAAGAAGAAAGTCATTCTGTGGTGGCTTCTGGGAATTTCTTCCCTCCCGTTGCATCTACTGTGAGTGCGGCCCAGGAACTCGGAGGTAAATGCCATGGGGCTAACAGAATCCAGTTACAATTCCGTCTTCTACTCTGCCCTTGCTACGAATAACTACAGTGTCCTGTACGCCTCGCAAAGTTTCGTGCAGGGTGCCAGCTACGACAAGAGCAGATTTCCCGATACCGAAGAATGCAACGTCACCAACATTCAAGCAAGTGCCAGCAAGAACTTTACCTTCTTAAACAATGAGGACTGCATTCACGCCTACGCACGGGACTTTGTCGAGGACCGCCGCAATGTGATTGTAGTGGTCAAGAATCCTCCGGCTAACCAGGGTTCCCTGTTCAAGATTGCCGACAACGAATTCCCCAAGATCATCACCAGCAAATACAACGCTTTCGCCTGGATCTGTGACAACCCTGACGTCGTGAACCAAACGCATGCATGCTGTGAGAATGAGTGGGGGTTTGTCCCGTGTTCGAAGATTACGCCCAAGCTGGTGGATATCGCGGATCAATGGTCTACCGGTGGGTTTGAAGTCGACCATTGCCTCTCGGAACCCGTCGAATCACAGTGCCATCTCCATTTCTCTCTAATTCTCATGGGCGTGGTTCTGGTCTTCAACATCCTCAAGGTCATCGGTATAGCCTACGTGACCTTCTGGTTGGGAGAGTCACCCCTGGTGACCGTTGGGGATGCACTGCAATCCTTCCTGCGCCATCCCGACTCGACGACGGAGGGAATGTGTCTAGCCAGCCACTCGAGTATTGTGGCTTCTTCCAAACTGGGCTACAAATCCATGCCGATGAGGTACGACCCCCGACAGCACCGCTTTTTCGAAGCCGCAACCTGGAAGCAGTGGGCTTTTCTGCTCGGCTTGTTTGCGTTCGCGGGCACCGGGACGGCAGTCTGCTTAGCACTCGGTATCGAGGATCTGAAGGGTGACAGGACTATCCAGAACGCGTGGTCGATCGGCTTGAACACGGTCAAGCCTCAGAACCTGATCATGGGCTGGAATTTACCTGGCTACGGCAACACCTCTATCGCGATTTCCACACTCATTGCCAACGCCCCACAAGCGTTGTTCTCCTTCCTCTACGTCTGCTATAACAGTCTCTTCACCGTCATGTTCCTTTCACGGGAATTAATGCGTTTCAGCGTCACGGCTGGCCGAGGACGGAAGTATTTGCGGGTTAGCGAGGCCAAGGGCGAGCAGAAGTCGACATATTTCCTCAACTTGCCGTTCAAGTATGGCCTGCCTCTGCTCGTCGGCTCGGGCTTGATGCACTGGCTTGTGTCGCAGAGCGTCTTCCTCGCGAACATCGCCATTATCCCTCGCGACGGTACAGTGCCCATGCAAGACGAGATTACGACAGTGGCCTATTCGCCGATCGGCATGCTCTTCCTCCTCTGCCTGGGCTTCGTCCTCCTCGTCTTCCTCTTCGCCACCGCGATGAGAAAGCTGCCCTTCGGGATGCCGATTATCGGGAGCAACTCCATGGCCATCAGCGCTGCTTGCCACCAGCCGCCTGGGATCGACCAGAGCGAGCGTGACGAGATGGTGCTCAGGCCGCTGAACTGGGGTGCTGTGCCTGGTGCAGGCAAAGTCATGGACCTGGGTATCTATGACCAACATGCCCATGGCTACGACAGTGGTGATTTGGACGAGGACGGCAACGGCTTCGGACACTGTTGCTTCAGTGACCGGGCGTTGGATCCGCCGGTAAAGGGCAAATTTTACTACTGAAAAGTCTTGCATGAATGATTATTGCCATGATTTCTGGACCCTTTCAAGCGGGATATTCGAAAGATTACGGAGTACACGGATCTGTTTTGTGGTTCATTTTTGCTGTGCCATTTCGTTTTTCATTCTAGCGCCTTTCCCATCTACTCATTGGTTCACGAAGCGTCCCCCCCGATGAAGCAATTTGTTGTGTCTTTCCCTTCTTCCATAGCGTTGGCGTCTACACATTGGGAGCGGACTGACTCGGGTTATGCCACTTTATTGACACAAATTACAAACCACGAGCAGAAAGAGAGGGAAAATAAAATGGTTCTAGGGGGACAACAAGGAAGTCATACTCCTATACTACGTTGATTTGAGCCCCTATTCTTTTGAAATGTCCTGGATGATCTATCTAGGTCACCGAGAGAGAGAGAGTCACAGGGTACATAGAATGTGTCTGTGGTACATGATATGATGTGATATATGGATGTATATACAGTGTTACTGTAGTTATGGGCATACATACCCGACCCATGCATTCCACGAATGAAGGGGGGAAAAGGTCATGGTTTCTAAGGAAACTTGAATCCGTTTTTCAGATGAGCGAAAGCCTCCTTCCTGGTCCTGATATGTATATCTGGCCATACGTCTCACGCCACTCAAACGAAGATAATGAAATGAGTGGTATTCAATGGCAAAGCCCGTCGCTTCGTTAATGGAGGATGCAACACAATGGATGGATTTTATGCGGCACCAGGTGTAGATGTCTATCTCTCTATCATGAGGTCTATTTTCATTTTGTTGGTGCAATTCATCCCAGTCATATACATACACATATGCATGCATATATATATAAATATATATATATGTTCGCTGCCCTTTTGACGGGGGTGCCGCCCATGCTGATGGATGTCCTATGTTATGCTGCTATATACCATGGCTGGTCCTTATTCCGTGAAATGCAATGCCAATACCATGGTGCCGGAATATGAGAACAGGAAACCCATAACACGCATGCGGGCCTTTCTTTGCCCTCGCCCACAAAGGTCGAAGTAGCCCTACAGGACCGGGGCCACGCCATTTGAAAACTCCAGCGCTATGTCATGATCGTCTTACATACGTCCGATCTGCTAAGAGTGCGGCGCAACGCTAATTGAAGGCGCCGAGCCGTCAAAGACGACGAATTGAGACTTGAAGAAAACGTCGCCGTAGATGGCGAAGGGGAGGCCCTGGTTGGACTGAAGACCGCCGAAGCAGACTACATCGCGTGAAAGTGTTAGTGGTCTGAGAGAACGAAGATCATATCTCGGCTGTTTGCAGGTGTCTCTCCTTATCGCACAAGACTGAATTGTTTTGGGGATATGCCGAAGGGAAAAAGATGTTAGGGAGGGTCAAGAAAACGGGTCAACGGTCACTCACACTCTTCCCCTGTCTGGGTGTCGGCACCCACGTTCGCAAAGTTCATCCCGTCCCCTTCCACCGTGGCCATATGGTCTCCAATAGCCACCTGCAAATCCGGTAATTGTGCGTCGCACGGAAAGATAATCCCACCCGCGTCTTGTGAGACCTGTGCCCCGTCGACGGTGCCCCAATAGGCAGTGAGCATTTCGTCAGGCACGAGCATGAGCGATGTGCCTGTGTCGAGAATGGCTGTGCCACCAGAAATGTCGACGGACTGCCCTTGCACGGCGGCGCTCGTGGAGTCGACTTGCCAAAACCCATTCGACGAGTCGACGGGCGCAGTGGCCAGCTGGCCGGTGAACGCTGAGGTGTCGATGTTGCCAAATTCGTAGGAGCCTACAGCGCCAGATTTCAATTGCGCAGTAAATACTGGGAGCGTAAGGTCCGGTAGAACATTGTCGAAGAATGTCTTTTGTGGATTGGGTCGAATGGTGTTGAGTTGTGAGAAGGCAAGACCAACAAGTCCGTTCGAAGCAGAGTCTGTCACGAAACTTTGGGCTACGTTATCTGGAAGGCCAATTGCTTGAGCAGACACAGTGGCGCCGCCAATGTCGACCTCGTCAACGCCCACGGGACCGGAAGCGGAGGAGCCGTCGCCATAAGAAATGTTGAAGGTACTGCCCTGCAATGTGTTTTGGAAGGTGGACGATTTGGTAGGATCATATATCGTATGGCCTTGCTGGTCGCTGGCGGGTAGGTTGGTGTTGAAGACCCATCTATCCGTCAGCGTCGCTGTCAGTAAACAATACACTGTCAAGATAAAACTTGGGCAGGGAAAGGCCTATCGTACGTGTCTGATGAGCCGCTGTCAAAGTTCATGACCAAAGTTTGTCCCCCGACAGTCACCGGAGACAGGAACTGGGCATCATTTTGCGTGGGCGAAGCACTGGTCTCCCCGTCCTCTGTTTCGTCAAGCTGAGCCTCAGTGGCTGCTTTGATTCTCGTGGCCACCTCCCCGTCGGGTAAGAACTCGATGTCCCCAAATCCAAATTTGAACAATGCCTTTCGATATGCAGCTCTACCATTTGGCTTGTAGTTATGTTGTTGTATTCGAGGGACTTTGAAGGAGCGTTTCTGTTTTATTTGAATAGGAGTCGCAAAGATAGTTGTGAAGAAAAGAATGGCTAGAAGAAAGATGTGGGTGTGAAGCATATTGATCGCGAGTGCCGAGCGACTCGAACAAAGGATGGTAACCGAAGCGAAAAGTTTGGCGTAGGTCAGCCCACGGGCAGAGACCTGTGAAGTTGGTCTTTGAAGGCAATTGGGGGAAAGAATACAGTGAGTGAAGGACCTGCCCTCGATATGAACTAAAAGGAAAAGGAAAATCTATACAAAAAGAGAAAAGTAACAAGGCTGGAGAGTCAAAAAGGATGGGAGGAGTGAAGAAATGGACTGAAAGCAGACACTTTAACAAAATGGAGGTGTAAACTGTATGTTCGTAGAATTACTCCGCAGTGGTGCATACATGCGCGGCCTCGTCTCGAATTGTGCTAGACAGTCTTGGGCCACGCCATCTGCATGTCTCAGGATCGGGATCAACAGGTTAACGATGGACCCGATGAGCTCTCGATTGAGGTCTGGAGCCAGGAAGGGGATCTCGGTGTCATAGAGGGAGCGTTCCACCGACGGCATGCGTCGGTGACTGGCCAGATCTGAAGGAGCCGGCTATGGGGGCGGACAGGAGTGCATGGTGGTGGCAGCGTGACGTGGAGGCGACTGGGTGTGGATGCAACTTCGGCTTCTTGTCGAGGCTGAACAGCCGGGGAACTTCAGAAGGAGACCTAAGGAATGGCATTCTGTGGTTCTCAGCTGCGCGGATGAAAATGATGGGGTTGGAGGAAGTAAAAGGGGTTGAAGGTGAAACTGAAGGCGCAGAAGTTTAAGTTTCATCTTCCGGTCGAGTTGCCGCGGCGGGACACGAGCTAACCACCTTTGGATTATGGCGGCTTGGCACGCTCCTTCGTCCCAATTTGTCCAAGACACCACAGGGCTCCAAGGGCACAAATAACAAGTCGTCATGAAGCTGCCCAGAACCGGGTGTCCACGGCGTCCAGAAGCAAGCTTGTGTTGGCGCTGGGCCTTGCCCGCACACCCATACTCGTACAGTACCTCGTATAGAGGGAGTGTTGCGTGACCTGAGCCCAGAAACACACGGCACCAGACGGCATCACCTCACAGCCCCCAGCTTCATCTGCCGCCGACAAGTGACGCCATGGCTCCAGGGATATGCTGCGTGGGATACCGTATCTGGCGTGCTCATAGTTGATCACAACAATACCTGCCTGCTTGGGGGCTGTTATGGCTGGACTGGGGGACAGATACAAAGGATCCCCGCCACGCAAAGTTGAATTTTGAGTTGCGCCAACCACTGCAGATCCAGGAAAAGAATCCCCCCCGGCCAGGAACAACAAACAATCGAAGGCTGGGCTCTTATATTGGTCCATCGGGCAGAACTCGATCGGGATCCTCGCCTACCAGTTTGCCCACCGATCTCACTACTTGCCGTAAAGCCTTGCAAGCAGGACTGTCGGGAAAACTGTCCATGAAGCTTTCACCAAAATCGCATGCCATGCCGATCCGAGGGTCAAGCGGTACTGATCCCAGGAAAGGGATTCCCATATCCTGACATAATTTTTGACCTCCTCCGGTCGTGGGCCGGAAGATCTGGGACTCGTGGGTGCATTTGGGACAGACGAATCCAGACATGTTTTCAACCAGCCCCAGGACCCGAATCCCTGCCTTTCGACAGAAATCAATCTCTTTCCGCACGTCCAGCAGAGACACTTCTTGTGGCGTGGTCACCACGACCGCACCGTCCACACCAGATTCTTTGAGAAACGAGTTGACCGACAGATGTTCGTCTGACGTGCCCGGCGGTGTATCAACAATTAAGTAGTCCAGCTCGCCCCATTCGACATCTTTTAAAAATTGTTTGATGATACCATTCTTTTTCGGCCCTCTCCATATGATCGCATCGTCTCTGTTAGGTAGCATAAACTGAATGCTCATAACTCCAAGGTTGTCTGTAACCCAGACGGGACTCCATCCGGCATTGCTAACGTGTATGGTTTCGTTCTCCACGCCCATCATTTTTGGTATCGAGGGGCCGCAGATATCTGTGTCCATAATGCCCACGGTCGAGTCGGGGTTGGCTGCAAAAGCCTGCGACAGCAACGAGGAGAATGTAGACTTGCCCACTCCGCCTTTTCCTGACAGCACCAATATCTTATGTCTTACTCCGGCGAGTCGTTCTGTAATAAAAGGGATATCTGGATCGGGGCCTTTGGGTGCAGAGGCGCAGATTGCCTGGTTGGGACAGCCATTGCATGCGTCACCTTTGCCTGCTTGCTCGGATTCAGGACCGGGACAATGTTCTGCGGCACAAATCAGCAAGGCCACATCAAACATACACAGCAAGGACAAATCCTCACCTGGCTCTGGAGCGACAAGATCTGGCTTTCGTTTAAGAGGGTTCTCCAGCGCCTCGACGACCGGCTCTTCGAAGGAGGGTGCCATTCGTAGAGGAGAGCGAACTCAGCAGGCAGAAAGGAAACCGGGTCCGCAGGTATATGGAGGAAGATGTATGTATGTACAAGGTTTTCATGTATGTAGACGTGGTTCTGGTTCTGGTAAAAAAGCATGGAGTAACAGATGGATTGGTAATGCCTTTGCAGTCGCCGATTGGTCCTGCAACCAACGGACAATGGCATGATCTGCTGAGCAGCCTTGCCACCACAACCGCCCCCTAGGTGCCCCTCAGCCTCACCTTTCAACCCCTCTCGTCCCCACGGACCACGGGGATGTAACCGAAACACCTTCTCTTCAGAATCTCTGTATACCGGCACATAGGAATGGTGTGGTTCTTCAGTACATGGGGATGATGTTTCCGGACGACCGCCCAAAGCTGCAGACTGCTGGAGGAGACGCCTCGAACGCCTGGGAAAATGGGTGTCGTCATTTATGGGGGGCACGGTGCGGGCACCAGCGATTGGACACAGCAAAATTACTGAAGAACCACCTCATCCGGCGAAACGTGGCCAACCTCTGCGTCCCTTCACGACACATGGTCTACTCTCACTGCCTCTCCGATGCCTGCTTCCATCTCGTGTCCGTGTAATCCTTGACATGGATTCGCGTAAAGACACAAACAACCTGGCTATCACTCCCTCTCCCACCCTACATCACTCTGCAGGGCATAGAGAGAATTCTTTTCACCACAAGCGGTGAGAAACCATCGTCATGACAGAAATCATGGCCAAACCATCGTCTGGGGATTCCGCCACCGAGAATCTGCGGAGACGGAATGCTCCTATTCGGGCGAATACCCAGGAAGATGCCAGAAAGGCTGTACTCGAGCTGAATGCCCTCGAGGAGAAAGAGGCCAAAGATGAAAAGGACCGCAAGACTTTTGGTCGTACTCCGGACGGCACTGGTACGTGTATTGAACCGCCCGACTTCTCCTCAGAGGTAGTCTCTCATACTTTCCTCCTAGTATTCACTGTTCCACACACCCATGACATGGTTTCTCAGCTCCTGTCTCCCAAGGAGCCCAAGAACTTGTCTGACATCTCTGTGCTATTGATCCTGCTGCTCCACGGTCTTTTGGCCTGGTGGCTACCCTCGACCATCAGGAAACCAGTTCTTGCTGCGCTCTTCTTGAGCTGGCGAGCCGGCTACAATATCGGCATTGGCTATCTTCTTCACATGCAATCCCATCATAAGCTGCTGGTCAGGTGGGCCAGGAAATCGAAGCTGTTTCCGGTTGCCTCCAATGGCGAAAATCCGCATCCTAAACTGCGTGCGTTTATCAAGAGAGAACTGGAAACCAAAATTCCCAAGGACTATGACTTCGACACTGCCCCCCTCGAGTACAATACGTGGTTGGTCTTTCGCCGCCTCGTCGACTTGATTCTCATGTGCGACTTCACCACCTACATGCTGTTCGCCCTGTCTTGCGCTCATATCCCAGCTACCGAGTCCATTCTCCTGACAGCACTTCGTTGGATTGTCGGCATGTCCCTGTTCGTCTTCAACATATGGGTCAAATTGGATGCACATCGCGTGGTCAAAGACTTTGCTTGGTATTGGGGTGACTTTTTCTTCCTCATTGATCAAGAGTTGACATTTGATGGAGTTTTCGAGATGGCGCCTCACCGTAAGTTGGGGCACAGTCAAGCCATTCCCAGCACTTCTGATTACGAGCTAACACCAACCGTGCAGCAATGTATAGCATTGGCTATGCCGGTTTCTATGGAATCTCCTTGATGGCGGCCAGCTATAAAGTCCTCTTTATCTCAATCATTGCCCATGCCGCTCAATTTGCCTTCCTAGTGATGGTTGAGAGCCCGCACATTGACCGCACCTACAACTCCCCACCCCCACGACGAGCCATCAACGAGTTACCAGCAGCAGCGCAGATGGAGAAGTCTTTGGCTGAGCACAGCACTACGGCAGAGGCATGGCCCAGTCCGGCTCATGCGCAACCGTCTCAAACACACAATCTGCTCGGCATCCATAACATAGATCTTTATCGAACTACAGATACTGCAGTCTTTCTTTTACAATTCTATCTGTTTGCCCTGACGGTCGTCACGCCCAACACAAGGTTTTACCAGACACTTTTCGTCATCAATGCCGCCATTTGGCGGATTTGGTATTCCGTGGGTATCGGCTATTTGTTGAATCGGCAATCGTCCAAGAAAAAATGGACTCGTCACTTTCTGAAGTACGGAGAGAGCACGGGCGAAGCATGGAGACAATGGAAAGGCATCTACCATTTGAGCATGACTCTGTGCTATTCGAGCTTTGCCGCCGCTGCCTGGAAGATGTACCATCTTCCCCTGAACTGGAATGGCGGGATGGCTCTGCCCAAGCATGTCATCGGACTAGGGTTGATTGCTCTCCAATTTTGGGTTTCATTCAGCATCTACGACCAACTTGGAGAGTTTGGGTGGTTTTTTGGAGACTTCTTCTTCGACCACTCCTCTAAGTTGACCTACGGTGGCATCTATCGTTTCCTCAATAACCCAGAGCGAGTCCTTGGAACGGCGGGAGTCTGGGGCATAGCCCTGATTACGAGCAGTAAAGCGATGTTCTGCCTCGCCCTGCTGAGCCACACTTTAAGTCTAGCATTTATCCAATTTGTGGAGAGGCCGCATATGCAAAAGCTTTACGGCAGGAGCCTTCGACAAGATGCTGGACTAGTCAGGAGTCTTCGGAGATCACTTCCACCACCTTTGCGACAATGGCAAGATGGAATGGACAAAATGTTGGCTGACGCTTTTGACACCCTGGAAGAATTCTTTGACGCGGCCAAACCCAAACTTGCGGCGGGTGTGACCAGCATTGTTGAGGATACGAAGAGCCTGTTACCGAAGAATCCACATCGTTTGACCATGACAAGGGTGGAGCCGGAGCTTGCTGGGTTGAATCCGAAGGACTATAAGCTGGATATCGAGGGGACCCCGGCATCCTCCCTCGCTCATTCTCAACGCTCGAGTGATAGAGAGTCTGAACAAGGCAGACTTCCCGCAGAACGCACAAGTGACTTCAAGCCCCTCCTTTTTGAGTACGGCGCCCCCATCAAAGTCAGATGGACCGCACCGCTCAACCATGGGAAGAAAGACTGGATCGGTCTGTATATGGTGTCAGATAACAACTCGCGCGAAGTTACAAGACTATCCTCGTCGGGAAGATGGATCGCCACGAATCGCGACGAGTATGAACTCCTCAATTCCGAAGTCGGCATCATATCCAGCGACGTCAGGAGCACGATGTCAACTGAGAGTGGCGAGATCAAGGAATGCTTTACTGGGGAAATGCTCTTCTCAGGCGACAAGTTATGGTGGACTCAAGGCGTCTTCGAATTCCGATATCACCACAATGGTAAGCACAATGTCATGGCAATCTCTCTGCCATTCGAAGTACGTATCCCTCGCTTCAGCGACGACGAGCTCGAGTCCTTCGACACCAGCATTTCTATGCAGACTCCCGTGTCTCTTCAAAGTGACGCAATCATTCGCCACACCATTGAAAGCGTTCTGTTGCCGATCGTCCAGAATTGCTTTGACCGCGACCCGGAGATTGCGCCACGCACAGTCCACGAACCATTTGGCAGCCTCGTCGATCGGGATGGAAAATATGCCAAGCGTGTAGTCTATGTCATCCACCAGATGTTTGGGATTGAATTCGCGCCAGAGGTCGTCAAAGCTGACGGGAAAGTCGAGAATCTGGCGTGGCGGATCTGGGAGGCAAAGAAGGTATTGGCGCCGTTTACTATGTCAAGATCGAAAGGGCCCGGAACGCCGGTTGAGGTTGAGGTCGGAGGTTGAAATATTTGGCGCTCCGGGAAATGAAAAGTGACTGGTCCTCGATTGAAAAAAGTTGCCCTGGTACTTGGATAGGAATATATATCGAACCTTCGAAGCGCAAAATCTGTCTACGATACCAAGGTAGGAAGGCAAGAGCGGTTCTCTGAAATTGGATAGCAAGGAAGGACGGCGAGTCCAAGCAACGTCTATCAAGAAACTCCTAGGCTAATGAATGCCCGTCTACCCAGATACTGGAAAATCCCTAACCCATCTAATGCTCTAAGTAGTGACAACACACCTAGTAGAATATCGACCTGGTCCGGTGGTGTGCCAATAACTCCTCGATCTCACCCCCTTTCTCCATTTCCTTACACGTATCGTACAGAAAGAAATCTATGAGGATCGCGTTGACCTTCCCTTTTGCCTCGGGGTGCTTTTGCTGAATCTCCCTTCGAATCAACTCCACGCACCAGATGCTGCAGCCTCGGATCTCGATTTCCATATCCTCTCCCGCCTTGAGCATCTCGCGCCGAGAGATCCGGGATTCCAGCCGCGGGGAGTACAGCAAGCAGTGCAGCCCCTGCAGCATTTGCGGGATGCGATAGTCCGCGAACATGGTCAGGGAATCGATGTCGGAGAACGACCCGTACGATGTGCCCCGGAAACAGGCCCAGAGATCCGCCACGAAGATTTGCGCGCGCTTGTATAGACGGACTTCCTTCCCCTGGAAAGAGGCGACGTCCTGGAAGTTGGGGAAGTATTGAACGAGCAGATTCACCAAGCTTGCCGCGGACCCGTCCGCGCGGCGGATGATGTTCGCTGGCTTGCAGCCGAAGTGCTCGTAGAGGATTGAACCCGCTTCACGAAGGATGGCGATGCGGTCTGCCAGCAGAGGTATCGGCTCTTGCGTAGCGGACCGGAAGATATGCTCCAGGACACTGTCCGGGCAGGCATCACGGTCCTGCCAGAAGTCCGGACTGGTGATCGGATAACCCTCGTTCAAACTTCTCTGCAGTGCGGCGATGAGGGACCAGTATCCCGTCCACCTCCGTCCCTTGTACTCGATGGCGAACCTCTCGCCCTCAGGCAGCTCTGACCAAAAGGAGAAATTCAGCAGGTTCATGGTAAATATGAAGTTCACCGTTTCCTCCTCGCCGGTTTCGGACAGCTTGGGGTGGAGTTCGTGCGTTGACCATGTCCCTGTTGAGTAGCTTTTCGATTGCATGAGACGATAGATGTGCTCTGCTGCCTTCTTGGTGCCGCTGCTGGAGATGGCCACGTCGATGGCATTGTCGTAGATGTATTCTGCCGATCGTAGGACGCCTGTCGATGGTGGTGCGGACGCCTGCCCATGTCCGCCCAGGCCTAGAGACTGCCGCAAGAGGGCCAGTAGTTCGGGGTCGGCTTCGTCGTCAGACATCTTCTTGAGGCTGCCTAGTGCAGATCTGATCACTCCGGGTATGCGCCTGGATACAGAAATTGATGGGCGGGAGTCGCACAAACTCAGATCGGGCCGCAGTCGACCGACAGCACCAGAAAAGGCCTGCTATTATTGCGGCATTCCATTGATGTTGATCATTGCATTCGCTGTTCTATTCATCTGCCGCTGGAAGAGGAAGCTCATTCGTGCCCTGACCCTTGTCGATCAGTGCTGGTCGGGTGAGAAAAAAAAATTGGTTTCATGTGTCATGTTTCTTACCAAGTCCGAATGGAGGCAAAGGAGGCTCGCGCCCACGCGATTTTTTGATGCACGACGCATGACGAGATTGTGCAGTTGGGCGGAATCCTCTGAGGCCCCTATTTTCTCACTAACGCAAGCCCTAGGCCAAGCCCTAAGCCGCTAGTCTGAGGGGCACCCGACGCCCCCAATCGTGGTGGTCAAGGTCCCTCCAAGCCGCCCCTGATTGGGGAAGCTCTGAAAGCCCTCCCGCTGCAGGGTTCAGCTATCACAATCCCGTCGCAACACCAGAGGTCATCGTTGCTTGCGTCTGCAGCTGCAGCGCGGCGGCTTCAAAAATTGCCCGTCCTGGACTGATCAACTCATCTCTTCCATCCATCTCCTCTCCTCTGCCAGACGATACCATCGCTCTGTTACCGGGTTGCATCACCCCTGCGGGCGTCAATGAGCGTTCTGTTTACCCTCACTTCGATCTCTCCTTTCACTTTTAGCCTTGTCTTCATAGTCCCGCTTTGATGGTTCATCCCCATTAGAACACCTTTATTCCCCAAGCAAGCCACTCTCTTGCTGGTCCTCAACTCCAGGCTCTCCAACTCAGCACCATGCCTCGCGACAAGTACACCCGTCAGTCTCTGGGCGCAACGCAGCGACTCGTGAAGGAGGTGAGTTCCTTTCCAAATTTGGCCGACGCGAACTGGACCTGATTTCTCGACCAAACAGTGCCGCGTCCTCCTCGTCGGCGCAGGCGGCATAGGCTGCGAGCTGCTCAAGAATCTTGTCCTCACCGGCTTCGGCGAAATTCACATCATAGACCTTGACACGATCGACCTGAGCAACCTGAACCGTCAATTCCTCTTCCGGCAGGAACATATCAAGAAGCCCAAAGCACTGGTCGCAAAGGACGTGGCTCAGAGGTTCAACCCGAACGTCAAGTTATTCGCGTACCATGCCAACGTAAAAGACAAACAATTCAATCTGGAGTGGTTTTCGGGTTTCAATATCGTCTTCAATGCGCTTGACAACATGGATGCTAGGCGGCACGTCAACAAGATGTGCCTGGCGGTCGATGTCCCTCTGGTCGAATCCGGCACGACAGGCTTCAGGGGTCAAGTGCAGGTCATTAAAAAGGGCAAGACTGCTTGCTACGATTGCACTCCCAAAACTACTCCGATTTCCTACCCTGTCTGCACAATCCGTTCCACTCCGAGCCAACCGATCCACTGTATTGTATGGGCCAAAAGCTATCTTCTACCCGAACTATTCGGCGTCAGCGAAGACGAGGCAGCTGAGCTGGATTCATCGGAAGATGCGGAAAATGCCGAAGAGATCAAGAAGTTGAAAGAGGAAGCACAGGCCCTGAAGAGAATAAGAGCTTTGATGGGTTCAAACGATTTCGCAAAGCAGGTGTTCGATAAGGTGTTCAAAGAGGATATTGAAAGACTGGTAAAGATGGAGGATATGTGGAAAGACAAGAAGCCGCCAGAGCCTCTTTCCTACGACACCCTCGAGCAACTAGCAAGCGAAAGCGCTGTTGGCTCGCAAGTGGCTCAGAATGGCCAAGTGACATGGTCCGCTGTCGAAAACTATGTTGTGTTCAAGGACAGTCTAGACCGTCTGGTGAAACGATTATCCCAGGAACAAGCGGCCGCGTCGAAATCAGGGGAACCACAGCCCTCGATCTCTTTCGACAAAGACGACGAGGACACGATAGACTTTGTTGCCGCAGCAGGTAACCTGCGGGCAATCATTTTTGGCATCGAACCCAAATCGAAATTCGACATCAAGCAGATGGCCGGCAACATCATTCCCGCAATCGCCACCACGAATGCCATGGTCGCCGGTCTTTGCGTATTACAGGGGTTCAAAGTACTGAAAGGCGACTATGCTCGCAATAGATGGCTCTGGCTGGGACTTGGTTCACTGCACACTGACCAGCTAGATTTACCCAACCCCGAATGCCCTGTTTGCAGCGTTGCTATGGCACGAGTCCATGTCGATATTGAAAGAGCCACGCTCAGAGATTTCGTACGAGATATTTTACAGACGAGGCTCGGGTATGGGGAAGAAGTGACAGTCATGACAGAGGCCGGTGTGGTGTATGATCCGGATCTCGAGGACAATCTGGAGAAAAAGTTGACAGATCTCAATATTGGTGACGCAAGTTTTGTTCTCATCAAGGATGACGATGACGATCCTCGGGTCGATCTCCAATTAGCCATCGAAGCGAAGAAACCAGAGGACGAAACGAGAGTCGTTCTTCTTGTCGAGAAGGACGGCGAAACATTGGAGATACCCCGGAAACCGAACAAGCAGTCCATCCCAGACGATACTCACGCCGATGCGAATGGATTCATTGTTACAAAAGGCGTTTCAAGCACCACTACACTCTCCAACGGCAAGCGGAAACGACCCTTGGACGATGAAGGAGACGAGAGTGCTGCGCCGGCAAAGAAATTGCAAAGCCTGTCTGCGGGAGGGGCGAAGAGGCGGGAGCTAGAAGCAGTTGTAATTGACGAAGACGGGGCGTTTGTGATTACGGATGATGACTAGGTCGGTCCGGATAAAGATCGCTCATATGAACGCCGTGCGCGATATTTGCTCGACAGATCCGAAAGACTCACAGGCTATGTTGACAGTGATTGGATCCAGTGCTTGAGAGTTCTAGGCTGACGGTGGCCACCTGCCTGGACTCAGACCAGATGCACCCTTTCTCAAAACACGCAGCAGACGAGCATTCTACAACACTATCATTGTACTTTAGACTCGAGGGCCACAGTTTTTTTCTTACAACATGAGGAAGGAAGCATTTGGGCTCAAGGGATTTCAACACATGCTTGGAAATTGAGTTCTCTCTTGGGAAGAGCTGACTGACCATCGGAACAGGGCACAGGCAAGTCGTGACCTCCTTGACGAGGCTTAGTACAACAAAAGATATGAATAAGAAGAGAAGAACGAATGAAGACATGAAGACAGACAGATTAGATTATGCCGAGAGTCCAGGAGTCGCGGACTCGCTGCTTTAATGCTTCAAACCGTTCTGCCGTCCCTCACCGCCTCGAGCCCCGATGGCCTTCAACTCTTTCGAGTCTTGATTTTCATTGTTAAATCTTCCTTTTTCCAGAATATTTCTCAAACAACACACTGTACTGTCTGTCTCAAAAGACCTTGGCCAACAGTATGGCTGTCAACGGCACTCCCTCACCCTTTGTGACACTGGTCTCGTCAGATGGCTTTGAGTTCCACCTCCGCCGCTCCGCCGCCTGCGTGTCTCCCACACTCAGGCGTATGCTTGACCTGCAAAGTATGTTGATACATATTCAACGCGTTACTACTACGTGTCCATCTCCTCGAAATTTTAAGCTAACGCGAAAACCCCCGTGCAGATAACTTCGCCGAGGCCCAAACGGGGATCTGCCACCTGGAGAACATCTCCGGAACCGTCCTCGAGAAAGTCGTCGAGTACTTCTACTACAATGAGAAATATCGAAACAGCGAGGCCGTGCCGGATATGGACATTCCATCGGAGCTATGCCTGGAGCTACTGATGGCAGCTGATTTCTTGATGTTGAGGTCCTGAATCATGCCATGATGAGCAGCAATGAATTATCACCATGGAATCGACAAGCTTCAAGATGTGGCTCCTGGACAGAACCCGAGAAGCCTGGACGATACACACTGTTCCCGGGATTGGACGTCGAAATATACCACTCAAGGCTTTACCGTGGCGCGACTTGTCCATCGTTGGAATGGCTACCTGAGCGGAACTTCCTAAGCCCTCTGCAGAAACAGTATTTCGCTCCTCTGGTCCCTGAGACCTGAGCTTGCTGGCGCTGCTGGATGATGCTGAAAAAGATGCAGAAAATCCGTTGATCCTGGAGCAGGATTGGGATTGGGCCGGAGCTGGGAGAGTATAGTCTGGCCTCTACCTAACCTAGCCCCAGCTTGGGGGCGTCCATTACAACGACACTGAGCCACCAAACAGGCGGTTAGAGGTCTAAAGCCGGGACCCATGAATGGAGAACGATGTGCATTTCCAATCGAGAACCAAAAGACATGTCGAATATTGCTTGCTATCGTCTCAAGCATCCCGTACACTGGTGGAAATGAAGCGCGTATTGGCCATCCGAGGCTGGTGGGTTTGAGGGAAGTCTTAAGGAAAGGGTGCAAGTGTCTCATTCTCTCAAAACCCCTCCAACACATACCTCTTCGACTACTGCTCAGACACATCGTGCCGATACCGACGTCCAGTTGTCTTGCCATGCAACTATCCTCTCTCACGAACCTTCTGCTATTGTGCACTTTCATCCCATCTCCTTACCATCCAAAATATCACCCCTGCCCCTTTCCCTCTCCCGCAAGAGCCTCTCCCTTCCCAACAACCCATCTCAAGCATATACGTCGCGACACTATATCCTGCCTACTCTCCCACAGGCCGACGTCTATAGAAGATGGAAGATCAGAACATCCCTAGATCATCAGGCAGTCCGCTCGCCCTTTTTTCCCGTGGTGAAACGCGGACGTTCTCTCACGGGGAGACACATACTGTACGACACATCTCTGTTGAAGCTTCAGCAGATAATAGGGATTTCTCGTCCTGTCGGTCTCTGGAGCTTCTGGGTTTCATGCTGCATGCTGCATGCTTCATGTGGGATTTTTTGTATCGTAGTCAATCGGAAGTGGCGACGGACTCTTCCATCTAGAAGCACACACGCTACATTGCTCTCACCTCGTTTCTTCTCATCATTATTATTGAAACGCCGTCTATATCTCATTTCATAGTGGGTATCATGTCTAAATCTTGAAGAATTCAGCCCATCCTGCTGAATTGCCCTCCGTCGAAAATCATTCTGCAGTCCAATTGCAAGTAGTGTACCGCGTCTATTAGTGCAGTGGCAATGGTCAGAAGAGCCCACGCTGCTATGCACCGTGCCACATCAGGCTCTTCTCCAAACTCCCATCGCCACAGCAACTCCGTCCCGAGAAAGGGGATCTCGTGAGACAGCCACCGCCTGTCTGGAGTCAGGCGACAGTCCAGCACGACTAACTTGCCTATTTCCGGCCTTTCCCTTGCCCCCGGCTCTGGCCGTGGCCCTGGGTCTTTCTGGCTCGACCCTTGGTGCCTGCCCTGGTCTTCTCCTCGTACAGTTTGTCAGCCCCGAAGCACGCGTCGCTCAGCCTCAGATAGCTCACGATGCCCATGTCCACTACCGCCAGTAAGACATTCCGTCGTCCGTGTTTCAGCCTCGTCTCTAACCTGCCCGCCTGCGCTTTGGAGAGAGAGTCCTCGGGCTGACTGTCGAGGAGGGGGCCGATTTCAGACAACGACGGAATCGATGGCGTCGAGCGCGCATCGACCACGCAGATTCGGTAGTCTTCTGGAGGTGGAGAGGTCTTCTTGTAGGTCGCGGAGACGTTGGGTTTCCACACATGGAAGTGGATGCGGAAGGGAGCCTGGGGCGGTTGGGGCCGCGGCGACGACACAGAATTCGAGGCCCTGGATTTATTGGTGCCAGGAGGCTCGTGGGACGGAATCAATGCCAGGGCGCGGAATAAATCAGCGTAGTTCCTGTACAAGCCCGGAGCGACCAGGGGCCCCAGGGAGGGACAGGAGGTGCCCTGGCGAGGTTGTAAGATCCATGATATTAATCTGTGGACTAGAGATGTGATTATCCCCGGAGTTTGAGATCTGCTAGATGAGGGCGCGGAGGGTGAAGGTGGTGGAACAGGCGAGTTTAGCCCGTGGTAGTCGTGTCCGTTTGCGTGAGCGAGATCGGTATCGTTCCAGGTCGGTGCCCGCTGGACAATGTATCCCGCTCTCTTAAGCCCTGCGTAAACCGTGTATCGCTCCAACGTCAAGCCGTCCTTGCCGATGAAACTGGCGTAGGCACCTTGGAGACTCATAGGGAGTTCGCCTAGTGGAGGTTCTGCGCTGTAAGTCGTTGCTGTACCAGCATCCTTCTCTGGTTCGATGGTCTGTGGCTCTTGAGCAGCAGAATCTTCCTCCGGGGTGGTGATATTGCAGGATTTTCTTTCACTCCCACTTGATGCATTCTCGTCCTCACCATTGACATCTGGCCATCGGATATCGAGATTTCCTCGTTCTAGCAGAAACAGAGCCTCTTCGGGCAACAGCCAGACCCAGTTATTCCTGTCTGCCTGTCCCATCACTTTCAGGTACGGGCTCTTGAATTTGTACACCACGACGCACCGGCCATGTCTTCCTTCTGACCCGTCGCCGTCCCATCTCCAGTCGTCTTCATTGGGAAGATATTGTCCCACGACGTAGTTCTTGCCTGTTTGTACGCGCACTGCGCTGAGGGCAGTGTGCATTGCCAGGCGGGAAGCATCAAGGGCGGAGGCCTGCGACCGCGTGGGATTGGGTTCGAAGTCCTTTGTACCGCGCTTGGGGATTATGGCTTGACCAGTCTTTGACGAGGATGTCAACTGGCTGAGGAAGCGGAAGTCTTGGGTTTCGTCTTCGAGGTCGTCGGGACCAGACACAGAGGCTGTTGGGATGGCATCCTCGTCCGCGTCCGCCATGATGCGGAGGCTGTACGGCAGCCGAATGGTACTTGGGGCGTTACAGGTTGAGGACTGTGAACTCCCAGTCGCTACGAAGATGCATGCATGGGCTGAAAGACTGCGACGAAAGCATGTCACAAACACGAGTCATTCCGTTGCGGGCTCGTGAGTCATGTCGGAAATGGCCTTGGCGAGACGAGACACCTCGACAGCTTCTCGTCTTTCTCTCTACCAACCACTGTGCAGATTTCGCTTCCAGTTGTCTGCACAATATTCCTGTTCCTCCATGAAAGGGCCTCAATTACCTATGTGCCTTGAAGGTAAATATGCATGTCGCAGCGGGGATGATTGTGCTCCAGAAGCGCTTACTTCCACTGTGCTGGAACCTCCCAAGAGTGAGATGCAGGACGCAGGGCGAATAGTGTCGTAGGGATTTTTGGATGCTAATGAATGCTAACCTCGGAGTATGAGATCTGCCAGTATTTCCTGGATCTACTCATAGAAGGAGGTTATTCCGACGTCTTCCTCATGTGCAGCAACGGGATCCAAGCAAAGGCGCGATTGTGCGGACTTTGCTTCTTGACTGTGGGGACGTCATGGGTGCAAGCGGAGAGATCTTCGACGAAGGGCATTGGGGTGGGCTCGAGACTTGCGAGCCTCTCTGCAGGCGTAAGAGAGACAAGGATGGTCGACTCAGCGAACTCTGGAAATCTTGACTCGCATATTTACGGTCATGAACGGCCCACGAATGGTGCGACACTTTGTTGCTGCAAGGAATGAGGTGACAATATATATGATCCGGATAATGGTTGGGCTGCTTTCGAAAAAAGGAGACCGATCCCCATTTCCTTTGGAACACGTTTCTCCTCCGGCAGCTTGTGAGAATCGACTCTCAACCTCCAGCTTGCGACTATCATAGGGAAAGCTACCCTTTGCACTTGACATGCTATTTGCATCAGATCATCTTCTCAATGCTGGTCCAAACCGTCGGAAGGAACGAATACCAAAATCACCTCTCTCCCGCTGCTGGGCTGGTCGCCAGATACTCTCCTCTACATATCCTGTCACTCAAGTCCTTCAAGATGAGAGCCGCATATTTGCAATCCTCTAGATCAACATAGACCGTGACGGACAAGCGCACCCACCAGGCCCCTCGATGGAACAGCACGTACATGAAAGTCCGGTATCTTTCCACAAACTCCCTTTCCATGAAATTGGTAACGGCTGGAATGTCGCTCGGGGGCACGTTGAACCCATCTCCCGCCCCTACGGAAATTGGCAGCCGAGCATGGGCAAAGAAAACTCGATGCGTCTTTGGAATGTCGAACGTTTCTGTCCCCAGGGTTTCAACCAAGATCTCCTCCGACTTCTTCGCTAGGGAGGTGCAATACGTGCGAATAGCTTCTTCACCGCCACACACCTCGTTGCGAAAGCGAATTGCTTCTTCGACGCAGCAGTAAGCCGCGCCGTCAATGGTCCCAAAGTACTCGAACTGCCGCACCATGGGGTTCGTTTCGTCCGAGACGGGCATCGGACTGTGGATTTCGTTGCATCCCAGTGGCCGAAACCCGTGGGATGTCGGAAGCGTCGTGCGGATCAAGTGCTGGTTCCTTTCCGGCACGAAGAAAGCCGCGACGGACCGGGGGACGAATAGCCACTTGTGGCAATTGGTGACCAGGAAATCCGGGTCCAGCTCGGTGAGGTTGAGGGCGATGTGGCCCACTCCATGCGCAGCGTCGACCAGGCTCAACACGCCTTCTTGTCGGCACAGCTGTACGAGCCTTTCAAACGGCACCCGCACACCAGGAACGCTGACGATGGTGTCGAAGACGGCCAACCGAACACGACCTTTCCCGGTTTGCTCACACTTGCGCTTTTCTTCCATCAATATCTCTCGAAAGAGTTTCAAGATTTTGTCGTCACTTTGAGGCAGATCCAACTCGATCCTTACGCTGTTTGCTGGAGTCGTTTCGACGACGTAGTGGATGGTCTTCTCCAGGGCCCCATACACGCCGGAGGTGTAGACGATTTTGTCGCCCTCCTCCCACCGGAGGTTCTGGAGGACGGTGTTGGTGGCGGTCGTGGCGTTAGCGCATAGAACCAGCTCGTCGACCGGACAGTGGAGCATGTCGGCGAGCAGGGCTCGACTCTTGCGCAGCAGTTGCGGGTAAGTGTAGCGGATGAACCTGTCAGGTTCTGCTTCTGCTGTTTCTTGATAGTGGCGGAGGGCATTCTGGACCGGACGAGGATAGCCCCCAAAGGAGCCTACAACAAAGTCAAGTTGTTAGGGTTGGGGATGATGGTTAGGACGGGAGGTCTCTCCCAAGGGGCCAAAGAGGAGTGGTAGGCAGTGAACAATACCGTGGTTCAGATTGACATAGTCCTTTGCGAAGAGGAAGTGTTTATCTCTCATGGATCTGCCCAATGCCGTTCGAGTAGGCTCATCGTGGCCGTCCTCGCCATTGCGGACTGCTAAGCCTGCTGTCTTCGTGACGAGCGGATCAAAGTTCTCACCCATGTCAGGCAGGTCTCTTTCTCTCTCCTCTCTTGAAGTTTCAAAAGTTTCTATACTTTCCCTTTCCTCCTGGGTAGGACAATATTAATAGCAGCAGAAACGCTCGCTCGTGAGGTAGATTCTCTGGAACGAAAACCCCTGCTCATCTACTAAAAGGGAGAGGGGAAAAGGAGCCAAGTGCACAACGGTATGCAGCGTTTATGACAAATCGTATTCCCAAAGTGGCTTTTGTCTATACGCGGCGGGCGTGTTACTGACGAATACGCACCTTGAATAAGGTACGCACCTATTGACTTACAGTACATACATACATAGTCCACACCCAAGGCGGGAACTCTCATGATGACCAGTCAGCCACTTCGGTCCAGGACTACGTGGTGTGGCAGTACGCATTTGGTCTGTGTCTGCTTCGGCCTTGCAAGTGCACCAGTCGCAGATGACCGAGCTGTTCGCAAAGAAGGCCTCATGATTGCCAGATCTGTCTCGCTAGGCCACGTTGATATCGACACTCCACAAGATCCCAGCTGAAAGTTAGACACCTTTCAATGTGACAGTTATCGCAGTCGGGCACGTTGAATAGTGGCAGAGAATTGGCTCGCATGTTGTCAGGTCCATTGCCAATACATATAAACAGGACTCTAGACAGGGCAGCAATGGCTAGGTCTGTTGCGTTCTGGCAAGGCTCTGATCTCAACCTCACAGACCGGAATGTCTTGATCTGCAGGTAAAAAAGGGCCATTTCATTAGTTTCGAGAACCTACAGCTTAGAGTGATTGAGTGTCCATCTGAGAAAGTGTAGAATCATTAGTAAATGCGCTGCACTTGGTCGGAGCCGTACGCTCTCAGTTACCAAGGAGCCGGCGAAGACTCGCTTTCAGGGCTTCCATCTCCTCCAGGCCAGCTTGACTGGACTTCTGTTGATCCATCATGCGTTGCTTCAGCATAGCATTTTCTTCGACAAGCTTCTCGTTGCCTTGTCTCAGCTCAGCAAGCCGCTGGTTCAGAGATTTGATCTCGGCATCCTTGCTGGCAACGGCCATTCCGCCTGAGCGTTCAAGAGCCAGACGACCTTCCAAAATCTGCCGCGCTTGTTCAGTGGCTCTCAGCCGATCCTGAAGGACTGCAATGTCTTGCTTCATCGCAGCCACAGACTCTAACTCGCGATAAATGACTGTGAGCGCTTGGTCCACCTCGTCAGGCATTGTTTGGTACCTGGATTTTGCCTTGGTCGACCGCGACGCGGCATTTGCTTGGTTAACAGTACTTTCAGCGACCATGGGGGATCGGAGGGATGGTGAATGGTGGTCTTCTCGTGTATCCTTCAACACAGTCTGCTGTTGCAGGTAGGCTGTGACCATCGGACCCGAGGAAGCTCTGGATGATGCACTGTAGTCGTTTCTAAACAGCTCTTGTGATTGTCCTCGGTCCGGAACTGGGACAGATGCTTCACGAGCTGACCCTTCACGGATCCTTGGGCCAAGGTCGGGGTACGCATAGCTTTCGTGCCGTGACACCGTCGTTTGCTCTGATTGCTGGCGAGGCTCAGCGGCGATTGCGACTTTTGGACTTGCGTTTGGCCTTGTAATCTGTGGCACAGGACTGCTCTCGCGGGAAGAGAGAGGTGTCAGCGGTAAAATGTCCGCCGGCGGGCGCATATCCCAACCGCGCTGGACACAAGTCGGGCAGTAGAACGCATTTGTCGAGGCATCTTCTGCAGGTCCTGACTCGCCCAGGCAAGCCGCATGATATGACCGCTTGCAGGTCTTACACCCCATCACGTCGCCCTCTTTCTTGCACTCGAAGCACCAAGGAACATTGGGGTCCCCAACTCGACAACAATGTGTCAGCATATCCTGAGCCTTGATTATTCAGGGAGACACCTACTCCGCCAATGCCGGCATCCAGGCACCATCTCCGATACCAACTGCTTCTTGCCTTCTGCGCCGCGCACAACCCACAGCGGTATCGCGCCAGGCCGGAAGGGCGCATCTGGAGGACGCACGATCGGTACGGCTTCGGGGAGCGGTCTCTCAGAGGGGGATGCTGGCAGTCCGGCTGCCTGTTCGACGCGCGACTTCCGTGCATCTGACTGCTGAGGTTAGCCATGGGCCCTTTGAGTCACGGTCCAATACTCGAACAAGTCTGCCTTCGCCGTCTTCTGGGACTGCGATCGTGTCTGTCGCGTCAATCTTCCTGCGCTTTGCAGCGTGTCGGCGTCTCCCACTGCTTCCTGTGGACATGATTGTGCACGTGTACAGCTGGGACTTTGCAGCAAGAACCAGTGAAGAGGGAGAGAATGGGTTCAGGAGGCACTCGTAGTCGAGAATGTCCAAGGTCAGTCTCTGGATTACTAGGATTTACGAATCCCCTGGCAAGAAGTCGCATGTTTTCCACACAATCGTGATTTGTCAGCTTCCAGTTTCTGCCGGGGCTGTCCCCTTTACATCAACAGCCTCGTTCGACTGAACAGGCGCCACCAGGGCATCCCCCAACATCTACTTGGTCTTTGTCGTTCTCTTTCGAGAGGGTCACAGCCTTGGAATCAACGACCTCAACTGATCTATTGTGGTCCTTATCTATTGGTGGGTGGAAAGACCGACTCCTCCCTGAGGCTGACAGTCATACAAAGCGATGCTTCTCCCAGACGAACTGTCAGCAGCCTGAGACGAACAGGGACCGTGGCACAGCTCCAGACAGGTTAGTTGACATCAAGAAATGACCAACCGATGTCGCAGGCGAGCACTGTTGGCAGCAACAGGGAACACCAGGAGGGAAAGCTGACAAATCATCACCCACCTCCGACTTTCATTCCGTTCATGCAGCAAATTGCTAGACTCCACGTGGAGCAGTACATGCTATGGCGGATATGGACAATGGATTGAAAAGTTCTATCGACGCAAGGGGCTGATGTCTCTAAGAGGCTATAAGAGCGCTCCTATCCGCATATATCCAATGGCCGCCTCGGCATTTAACATTCGCTGACATACTAATCATTTCAGCAGTGTTGGATCTCCTTTCAGCCACTCGTGTAGATTAAAAGGTGAGCCAGTCAAGCAGGCCTAATCCGAGACACAGATTCTTGCTTTAAAACCATCCTTATCAAAAAATCATTGGATCGAAGCTCTTTCCCGCCCTCCTGTGCGACTTCTTTGACCGAGATGACCACACGTCAAGCTCTGGTGCTGGTTGATCCTCTCAACGAGTTCTTACATCCTGATGGCAAACTGTATCCACTGTTGAAAGAGAGCTTGGACACGACCGGCACCCTAGCCAACATCCGCCAGCTTGTAAACGGTGCTCGTGCGGCGAACATTCCTATCTACTACGGCCTTCACCAAAGTACCCAAGATGGCACCTACGCGGGCTGGCTACATATGCGTGCGAACCACGTTCGCAACAGAGACAAGGGGACGTTTGCTGGCTGGGGAGCTAATATCATCGAGGGATTGGAGCCAAGTGTCAGCAATGGAGACGTCGTCGTGAGCAGACATTGGAATTCCAGCTCTTTCCGCAACACGGATCTCGATTACCAGTTGCGCCAGCGAGAAATACATCATCTGGTCATGGCAGGGATGGTCGCCAACACCTGTCTCGAGGCCACGGCCAGAGAAGCTATTGAGCTGGGTTACACGGTAACTATGCTCTCGGACTGCACGGCGGGCTTCAGCAACAAACTCAAGGAAGCTGGGGAGGTGGTGTGGCCGACACTGTTCGAAGAAGTCACGACTTTCAACCAGTGGTTGGCGAAGATCAAGGATCAGAAAGGTGCTAATTTGTGAACTATTTGCGGACGTTGCCAGCCAGACTTACGCAGTAGCTCCTAGTCCTTGTAAGAACCATAACGGTATCGAAAAGCTGGAGTGAAGTAGCAGTTGCCACGGGCACTGCTCTGTTTCTCCTGCTGTTCACTTGAAAAAGTCCATATGAAAGGCACAGATCGTACAAATAACTCTTCTTTCAGAGGGCATATGAGCCCCTCAAGCCACATTTCCCTCTCTCCCATCTAGGACATGTGAATAGTTCCATGCAACAAGGAAGGAAAACAGCAATGCTGTGCCCAGACGGATGGATGCTTATAAATCAAGTACGTCGACGGCTCCAGCGGCATCTTTGACCAATTGGGATCTGATTACCAATCCTCCCTGGGAACAGCTGTCACCCACTGCCACCTAGGAATACCCCAATTTGAACTATACCGGTCACTCTCCGGATCTTTATTGACGGATTGCATGACCGAGACTTCGCCGTCCTGGCGCACGATGCAGGCTGTAACGTGTTGCCGGACGGACGACGCCCAAGCGAGCGAGCGAGCGAGGGAGGTAGGGAGGAACTATGCCAGTGCGAAGGGGCTGTTGCTGGACCCAAGATTAGTTATCAGGCGGCATGGGCTGGGCTGAGCGTCGGTACATTAGATTCTTGGATCTGGTGCGTTCTCGAATAGAAGCCATACTTGGCACACAAGCTGCGCTGCCAACCACCGCCGTCAAGTGAATGAAACAGAAAGAACGGCCAAAAGTGCACCAGTCCCAAGATCGCCATGGATGTCAAGCCGCCTATGGTCGAGGACCAGGGTGATGAACCGCGAGATCAGTGGAAAGACAGCCCTGAGAATCCGAACAACTGGCGTCTGCGCAAGAAACTCTACCACACCAGTATCTGCGCGGCATATGCCTTTACCATGTATGTTGATACGCATCCAAGCCAAGCTCATACGAGAAGATCATTGACGAGTTTCTCAGTACCTTTATGTCCTCGATCTACTCTTCTGGCTACCGAGAACTGATGCAAAAGTACCATGTCTCTTCGACAGTCTCCCTCCTCGGAGTGTCGCTGTTCTGTCTGGGGTTGGCCTTTGGACCCATTGTCGCGGCGCCGTTGAGCGAGACAGTCGGCAGGCTCGTGATCTACCGGCTCAGCCTCCCAATCGCCGCGCTGTTTCTGGTCGGGGCGGCGGTCTCTGATAGCCTTGCATCGGTACTCGTCTGTCGCTTCTTTGCGGGGTTCTTCGGAAGTCCTGCTTTGAGCGTTGGTGGAGGAACAATTGCAGATATATGGCAGCCCCGGTACAGGAATCGGGCCACGTCGGTCTTCGTGATGGCGCCCAACCTCGGGCCTAGCTTGGGTATGTTGAGTTGACACCCGTAACAAATCGAATTGCTGATGTGAGGGCGCCAACACAGGCCCTGTGATAGGCGGCTTCGTCGAGGAGCACAAAGGCTGGAGGTGGCTCGAATGGGTGTCCGTCTTTCTCGCGCTGCTCACGTACATCTGGGCAGTGGGAATGTGTGAAACGTATAAAAAGGCCATATTGAAGAAGGTGGAAAAGGCAAAAGTGGATGCGGACTCAAATGCTGCATCGGACTCTGTCCAGGTCTCAGACATCCTCAAGGCCGTTAAGGCCTGGATGTCCACCACTCTCGGCCGGCCGCTATCAATGCAAGTGACTGAGCCAATCGTGCTCTTTCTCAGCCTCTACGTGGCTCTGAACTTTGGCATCCTGTACAACTTCTTCCCGGCGGTCCCGTGGTCGTTGTCGAGGACCTATGGCTTCGGCCAGGGCCAGTCAGGACTCTCGTTCGTTGCCATCGCTATCGGCTGCCTCCTGGCCACTACTACGAGTGTCGGGTTCGACTTGGTTTTGGCCAAAAAGCGGAAACTTGCCCAGGCGCCGCGGCCGAATCAGCTCGAAGATATCCTCTGGCCTGCCATGTGTGGCAGCGTCGGCATCCCGATCGGCCTGTTTTGGTTTGCCTGGACCGTCCGACCAGATGTGCACTGGGCGAGTCCCGTGTGTGCATTGATCCCGTTCGCGTGGGGCAATCTCTGTATCTTCGTAAGCAAATCCCCCTATCCCCGACCCTTGACAGATCTCCTGACGTTGATTTCCAGATTTCTGCCATCAGTTACCTCGTCAACATCTACGGACCGACTTTCGGTGCTTCAGCTACGGCCGCGAACGCTTTTGCCCGGTACGGATTCGCGGCAGCTTTCCCTCTTTTCGCCGTGCAGAGTAAGTTTTGTTGAAAAAGTCGGAGACGATGGAGCCCAGGAATACTAACGCTTTTTCTGTGCTATAGTGTATGAAAATTTGGGTACCGGTAAGGCCACCAGTATTCTGGGAGCCTGTTCTGTCGCAATGGTGCCCATCCCCTGGGTCTTGTATAGATGGGGACCATATATCCGCAGCCGGAGTCGCCGCGCCATATCTCTGAGTGCGTACTAGAAGTAGACATTTACATACCTGTTCTGTTTGAGACTCGACACCTGGAAAGGGTCACATCCCGAGTAGAGAGAAGATTCTTTATCTGGACACGACGAGGAAATGATTACCGGAAAGGGGAGAAGAGTGTGGCGTCCGATGGATATGGCGGCCGTCCGGCATATATAGATGCAATCTAAGGTAGAAAAAAAAGGAATGATCAGCAACGCTCATTTCTGCTGAACCACTTGGACCACGTCTGCCGTCATTTCACGCAGAGGGGGAAGTCGCAATGCTCTGCAAGGCTGTGCCCCTGAACAGCTGTAGGCGACCGGGCTGACTCAGCGGGGTTACCTAAGCGGCTTTGTCGACGTTTCATATCCAGCGTCTCTTCCGCACTGCTGCTGTTCATGTCAATTGGGGAGTGTTTACGGTGATATCCAATGCCTTATTGCTGTTCCAATGCAAATCGTATCTTCCAAGATACAGGCGGCCAAAATTAAGGAGAGTACGAATACGAGGCAACTATGCTGCTCCCGGCATAGTCTCGGGTTGAAGCCCAAGACCCTGAACGTTGTTCGATTGATGCAAGGTATCTCCTTCTCAATCTGCCAGTGCCAGGGATTGAAGAACTCATGGTCGGAAGCTGATCAGTGTGTGAATGAATTGCTGGCTGTTGATATAAGACACCCTACTTGCAGAGGGATGCGTCAGCCATGACTGTCTCAACACGCCGATCCGCACGTTCCAAGCCTTCAACAGCACGGATTGAATCCAACACAGCCTCTCCATCTCCATCCTCCCCTTTCACGAGACTCTCTGAGATGAATACTTACAAGTTCACCACTCCACTACTCGTCTTCTTCGCGAGCACTCACACAATTGGCGGTCTCCTCCTCCCTTCAGACTTTGGCGTGGAAGGCAACGCCGTTTTCTCCGCCATGCAGACCGTCAGATTCGATTTCATGGGCAGTCGGAGGACCTTGCACGACTTTTACATGGGATTCGGTCTCGGTATGACCGTATTTTTGTTCACGAGCGCGGCGGTATCGTGGGTCTTGAGCTCCTTTCCTGGAACGAAGCCACATGCTTCATCAGCGTGGAGCGAGGCGAAAGGAGAGGTGAAGAAGGTCGACGACGACAACGGCAGTGGGGAATTGTCTCTGAAGGAGCTGTTGAGCATGTTGAAGTGGATCCTGTTCGTTAGCAACTTTGCCAACATGCTGCTGTGCTATGTTTATTTCTTTGTTCCGCCCATGGTGGTGAGTACCGTGATTGCGGCATTTTTGGGTTGGGAGTGCCTCAAGGACTGGCCTTTCTGATGACGAAGACAACATGGCAATGTACGGTAGGGACCTCAAAGACAGAGAGTGTATTGGGATTACAGGGCTCGAATTGATCTTATGATGATGGTCAAAAGGGGATATGGAATCGAGCTGGCGCTGTGAGGTGTGATTGTGCAGATAGCCAGCTAAATGAAGCAGCTGGGTCTCTGGGTCCTCACCTGCCATCATGTTATCATGTTCTTGCCATTACCTGGTACAGTATCTGCCCATTCAGTGTTAGGCGTAATAGCGAGATTGAAGAGGGCGGTGCAAATACTCGGTACAGTCAAGGTGGATGGATGCGCCAAGAAACTCCGGGCACCCCAGAAAGCGGAAGCCGGAGCGGAAGCGGGAACGCCGCCTGCGACATCCCACTCTGGCGTTGAGAGAATTTTGCCCGTCCAAGTGATTGCACCAGACAATCCTGTCGCCATGGATCTCGGTGAAGCTGGAGCGACGCCAGTCATCCTGGCCGACTGGCTGGATCGCCTGTTGACTTGCTGGCACGAGAACCGTGTTGTTCTGTCAACTCTTCTTGGGCTCTGCGTTTTCGCGGTCATCGTGCGACGCAGGCATGCCCGCAAGATTGCACAGCGCGACTCTCTGACCCTGCAGAAGGCAGAGTGGCCCGCACAGAATGACGATACCCATGTCCAGGTGGCAAAGGATGAAAGGGTTGATGTTTCTTCACGGGACAGCTCTTCGCTCACATCTGGCCAGGCTCGAAAACCTCGAACTGCAGCGGCTGCAGCCCGCGTTGTGACTGGCCGCAAGCCGGCAGGTTCGAGAGGAGGACAGGCGGTCCTGCAGAGACGACGAGAGTCTTCTCAGATACAGCCACTGATCTTCTTCTCGTCCTTGACTGGAACTACTGAACGGCTTTCGAAGCAGGTTGCGACAGATCTCGAGGAAGTCTCTCTCGCTCAGCCCGCGATTCTTAGGCCTCAAGTATACGATCTCTCATATGTTGATCTCGACGACTACTTCATTTCAGGACCAAAGACACCCGCGCCGAGTGCAGACGTCTCATACTTTTACCTTCTTTTAATACCTTCCTACGATATCGACACCATCCTAAACACCTTCCTCGCGCATCTAGACGAGACGCACAATGACTTCCGCATCGACACGGCACCGTTATCTACATTGGCAGGCTACACCATATTTGGTATCGGTGACAAAGAAGGCTGGCCCTCTGAAGAGAAAGGATTCTGCTCGCAAGCGGTAGAGGTCGACAAGTGGATGGCCAAATTGACTGGCAGGAAGAGGGCCTACCCATTGGGACTTGGAGACGTGAAGAGCAATGTCGATAAGTCGCTGAAGGACTGGACGGGTGGCGTGTGCGGCGTTCTCATGGAGGTGAGCAAGACAGGTGCGCTCGGTGAAGGAGTTCCTGGAAGCGGGGAACCTGTGGAAAGCGGTGACGAGGACGAGCCAGAACAAGGGGATGATGAAGAGGTTGAATTCCCTGACTCTGGTCGCAACAAGAGACGGAAGCTTGCAAACACCACAGACCTCGAGGATGTGGGTGGTAAGGCTAGCTCCTATGCCGCTCCATTGGCCGTTGACTTCACCACCTACAGCTCTCCGCCATCGGCACCGGGGACGCTGAAGGCCATGGTTCCCAAAGAATCTCCGACTCACGCAGCTCTGACCAAGCAGGGGTACACCATCGTGGGCACCCATTCGGGGGTGAAAATCTGCCGTTGGACCAAGTCCGCCCTTCGTGGCCGCGGATCCTGCTACAAGAATTCCTTCTACGGGATTGCCTCCCATCTGTGCATGGAAACCACCCCGTCGCTGTCATGCAGCAACAAATGCGTCTTTTGCTGGAGGCACGGCACCAACCCGGTGTCGACGACCTGGCGCTGGCAGGTAGATGACCCCCAGCTGATCTTCGAGGGAGCGAAAGAAGGCCATTACAAGAAAATCAAAATGATGCGCGGCGTCCCCGGCGTCCGGGCCGAAAGGTTCGAAGAGGCGATGCGCATTCGACATTGTGCTTTGAGCTTGGTGGGCGAGCCGATCTTCTACCCACGCATCAATGAGTTCGTGGGACTCCTGCATGGCGAGAAGATATCGAGTTTCCTCGTCTGCAACGCTCAGCATCCGCAGCAGCTGCGTGACCTGCGCCGTGTCACGCAACTCTACGTTAGCATCGACGCCAGCAATAAAGACAGTCTGCGCAAGATCGACCGACCTCTGCACCGGGATTTTTGGGAACGGTTCAATTCGTGCCTGGACATTTTACGGGAGAAGCGTTTCGTACAACGCACCGTTTTCCGTCTGACACTGGTCAAGGGATTCAACATTGACGACGAGGTCGAAGGGTATGCCCATCTTGTGGCGAAGGGGCTACCCTGCTTCGTCGAGATAAAGGGCGTCACAGTAAGTCCTGCCCCGCTGAAATCATTCGTTCCGGATGATCTTTGTCATACTTCCTTTCTATAGCATTGTTTGGCACATATCTAACAAGTCTTGCCCCGACAGTACTGCGGTACCAGCTCTTCCGCCGGCGCCGGTCTGACGATGCAGAACGTGCCATTTTACGAGGAAGTGGTCGCGTTCGTCGAAGCCCTCGACCAAGCCCTCGCGAAGAGAGGTCTCGAGTACGGCATCGCCGCCGAGCACGCACACAGCTGCTGCGTGCTGATCGCGAGCAAGCGCTTCCTCATCGACCAGAAGTGGCACACGCTCATCGACTACGCCAAGTTTTTTGATCTGCTGGAAAGCGGCAGGGACTTTGCGCCCGAGGACTATTGCCGCGCCACGCCCGAGTGGGCGCTCTGGGGCAATGGCGGGTTCGACCCCCGAGACGAGAGGGTGGATAGGAAGGGGAGACCAAAGGACAAAAAGCCCGGGGACGACGTTGGTGCGGATAAGAACGGAGCAAGAACAGGGGAGGCGAAAGTCGAGCTGGAGTTTTGAACAGTGATGCCCATATTTTGCTGTGAGCAAAGAACGAGTTATGACCAGTGAGCTGCTAAGCTCTCTTGTTGCCAAGGTCCTACCGACCGATGGTCCCTCACGATTACTTGCTCGATCTTTCCACCTGCAGCGATACCCATTTCTTTGGTTCCTGTATTGGAGAAGACACGACTGATATTAGAAAAGGTGAGAGATATGGAAGGAGGTGAGGCATCGCTGCCCGAGATATGTAGATTGCTCAATTCTTCCTACCACCAGATTACGGGCTCTCTAAACCTCGTACTGTAACCATCATATTAAACGTACCTACCACCGGTGCATCCTTCTATTATCTCCCATTGACTATTTGATTTGATCATGACTTCGAACGGGCAATTGGCGTTGTTGGTATGGGACCGAATGTTTCGCGACAACGGAAGGACCATTACCATTCGAGTCTCTCTGTCTCAAGCCTGCTTCGAAGGACCATTTCGCCGTGGATAGGAAGCTCTCTGTCTTCTCCATCCAACCATATGAACTGAGCCACATGCTGAAAGGCCTTGGGCCCAAACTTGTAGCCCGCAGAACGATGACAGTGTGTTGTTGACCTCTCTCTATGTCCACATCAGACTGGGCCACTTGCAGATGTCTGTATCCCAGGTACGTAAGGACTGAAGACCGATTTCCAAGTCTTCTCTATAGTCTCGCTTTCACGGTCCTTTCCACCTCCGCTGCATCCCTCTTCGCCCACTCCTTCATCAATTTGCGCACAATCTTGCCGCTAGCAAGCTTGGGCACTTCGTCGATGAACTTGACGCCGCCAGCTAGCCGTTTGTGCCGGGCTACCTTGCTCGCCACGAAAGCCTTGATGTCCTCCTCGGTCGTCTTGCCCTTGGCCCGCTCTTGCAGAACTACATAGGCTCGTGGGAGCTCTTCACCGTGGACAGTGATTCCCACGGCTGCTGCATCTGCGACATCGTCATGCTCAAGCAGGACCGCCTCTAATTCTGCCGGTGCAACTTGCAATCCGTTGACTTTGATGAGCTCCTTCTTCCTGTCGACGATCCACCACTTGCTGCCCTTGCAGACGGCAACGTCTCCGGTCTTGAACCAGCCGTCTTCCGTCTTGCTCTCTTTGGTGGCTTGTTCGTTTCTCCAATAGCCAAGCAGCATCTGCGGTCCTCTCAGCCAGAGTTCACCCGGTTCGCCTTCCACGGTCACTTCGTTGCCGTCGTCATCTATGAGCTTCGCCTCGGTGTTGGGTAGGAGATAACCGATCGAGCCGGTCAGGTCCTTGGTCATGCCTGGCATCATGATGCCGGCACATGTCGTCTCAGTCATGCCCCAGCCCTGAACCACAACAACGTTGAATCGGTTCATGATTTCGTTCTGTAAATCACTTTTTAGCGGAGCGGCGCCACAGAGAATTTGTTGGAGGCTGCTGATGTCGTATTTAACCGTCTCGGGTCGTTTGCTCAGCATGACAAGAACAGGCGGGACCAACTGCAGGGTCGTGATTCTATATTTTTCGATGTGCCTCAAGAAGTCTTCGTACACAAACTTGGGCATGACATAGACGGGGACTTGAAGCCGGCAGGCAATGTTGATGGTCCACAACTGCGAGTAGGCATGATACAAGGGGAGAAATGCAAGCCAACGCTCAGGACCGGGATCTTTTTCAGAGTACTGAGTGCCCTCGTACTTGTTGAAGATTGTTTGCGCCGCGTTCGAAATGAGGTTGCGATGCGTGATGCACACGCCTTTGGGCAGACCAGTGGTTCCACTAGAGAAATTAATGGCGGCAACCGTTTGCAGGGCGGCGTCTCCTTCAAGAGGATCCCATTTCCAAGACTCGGCCTCGGCTTCTGAGGCGACCATTGACCGCCAATCCCTGACGCCGTGTGTGGTTGGAGATTCGGAATCCGAGAAGATGAAAAGCCTGTTCAGGGGGATGTTGGCTTGTTTGGCTGCAGCCAGACCGGTGTCGAGCAAGGATGGATGGATGAGCACGACCGCTGCTTCAATTGCCTTCATCTGGTGGGCGACCTCCTGGACCGTGTAGATAGGATTGGCGCCGGTAAAGAAGCGCTTCGATCCGGCAGCGGCGAGATACACCATTGGGACATAAATATGATTTGGCGTAAAAACCATGACCGCCTGTTGCTGTTTGACGCCAAGTCGATCAAGACCAACAGCGAATCTCTTGACCCACAACAGCATCTGGGCTGGCGAAAGACTGTGGGAAGGGTTCTCGGCATCCATCCATAGTGGTTTGTCGGATGGCGTCTTCTCTGGGGGGAAGACATATGAGAGGATATTACATTTTGGAATATCTAATGGAGGGTAAGGCGACGTGTAAGGCATGTTTGCTGCCGTGACTTTTCAGCAAAAAAAAAGATCAATTGAGAGACACAGCAGTAGTATAGAGTCGAGGACAATAGAGGGAATCTTGGAGGGATATCAGTCCAACTGGGCGGCGTTCAGCATAAAGCCGAGTCCTCGGGCTATCGCCCGGTTGGTTGGGGGGGTGGCAGGATGTACTTCGGAGACATCCACGATCCAGTCTTCCCTCCATGGACTTCGTAGGCGATAGGCATTGTTGAAGCTGCAGGAGGAGGGTAATGATTTCCGACATAATATAACCTCGGTCGAAGCTGGAGAGACATGGGGTTGAAAATGTGGAGCTGGGAGGCTGGGACGGGAAAAGACGGCGAACAGGCGACGCAGTTTGTATATACATATGTAAATCGTCGACCGGAGCTGTGTGTGGTTCGATGAAGTCCGAGGTGCCAGTAGTTAGCTTTTTCTTTTCCTTTGTTTTCTTTTGGAGTGTCATGAGCAAGAGAGCATGAGGTCAGCAATGAAACGGAGATACAAGGTGTCACAGTCTTGGCCAAGGGCTTTCCTCCCGAGTAATGCTTGGGTGGGTCGTAGTCGAACTTCGAGAATCTGATGTAGTTCGAGAACCACTGCATCTGATGGAGGAAAATATACTATATACCTACGATTGTCAACATTGCCCGCCTCTCAGTCACTTGGTTTTCCGGCCCTTCTACTATTGATCAATCTAATTATGGTCGATCATGATCCAGCCTACGCTAGACTAGGATACCACCTTCACAGGTGAAGAGCTGCTTTATCTCCGGATGCCTTGTTCCTATGATAGGGTCTTGAGAGAAAATCATCTCTGACTCCCTCGACTCTCTCACAAGATGAAGAACTCGCCAACGATGCCCTGTGGAGACCAACCACGAAGGACGTCTCGCGGGAGATGCTGCCGTTGGCCAAATACCCAACATGGCGAGACCCTAGTCGCATTCTCTGACGACCACTACCGTCGGTGGCGGGAAGTGGTGCCATTGGCCAGAACTCGCTGTTCGCCCTATCTACATATGCAATCCTCGAAAGTCAAGCTGTTATGGATCTTGGAATGACTCGCCCTCCGATATTTTTGGCGTCCGAGTTGTATTTAAGGGCAGACTGCCGGGATACCGCGTCGAAATGGACCGGCACAGAGTATTCTATTCAGTGTCGCCAGTTTCACCAGGGCGACAACCCCCCTTTTCCTTTCCTTTCATTGATCGATTCCCATGGCGTATACCACCAACTGGCCGGCCCTTGTTGAGGAGAAGCTCCGGGACCGCGACTCTCGAATCCCAGCAGAATGGCGTCTTCCGGAAGAAATCACCAAGAACATATCGCCTACCTCCGATCTCAACGCCTTCGACCTGCTGCGAACCCACGAGCTTCTGACAGCGGACCAAGTGGGCTTGACAGAGAATCACACGGTTGAGAGTCTCCTACACATGATAGCAACTGGAAGGATCTCTTCATTGGAGGTTACGACAGCTTTCTGTAAGCGTGCAGCCATTGCACAGCAGTTGGTACGTTATGTTATGGAATACGGAACAGAGCATGGGAGTAATCGACTTCAGACAAACTGTTTGACAGAGATAATGTTCGCGGAAGCTCTGGAACGTGCAAAGTACCTAGACGAGTATCTTTCAAGAGAAGGAAAACCTCTTGGTCCGTTTCACGGGTTGCCCATCAGTGTCAAGGTGAGCATCGGTCTTTGAACGATGAAGGTTTATCGTGCAACGACTGCAAGTGACTGAAAAGCTTGCCAATCTAGGATTGTTTCATGGTAAAGGGCCAAGCTGCCACCCTTGGTTATGTTTCATATCTCACGAAGCCTGTCTCGGACCACAATTCTATATTGATCGACATCCTCTTGGCCGCTGGAGCCGTGCTTTATGTCAAGACAAATGTCCCTCAGACAATGTTGGTGAGATGGCGGTTTGACATGTGTTCAGTTTGTACAGGGAAGAAGGGCTAATGATCGAATCCAGACAATGGAATCAGTAAACCACGTGTTTGGTCGAACCATGAATCCGCACAAGTTGAGCTTGACCGCTGGCGGCAGCAGTGGCGGCGAGGGAGCTCTCGTCAGCTTCCGCGGATCTATCCTAGGCGTGGGAACAGACATCGGCGGTTCGATCAGAGTCCCCCCGGCTTGCTGTGGTGCCTACGGCTTCAAGCCCACCGCGGATCGCATTCCATTCGGGAAACAACAGTTCTCTGCAAGAAAAGGCTCTCCCGGCATAGTACCGGCGGCAGGGCCGATTGCGTCCAGCGCTGCAGACCTGTCGTATTTCTTCAAAGTCGTCATCCAGAGCAGACCATGGACCCGCGATTCTTCCTCGCTAGCTGTGCCGTGGCGACATGTGCCGCGGAAGTTGCTGAGGATTGGCCTCATGCTCGGCGACAAAGACTACCCACTGGCACCACCAGTCACGCGTGCCCTGGAATCAGCAGCTGCGAAGCTCAGAGCAGCGGGACATCATATCAAGCTGTGCCCGAGTCTGCCGTCGGTTCGAAAGGCGGCGGTCATTGCTGGGGGCTTTTTCAGCATGGACAACGAGATGACGCCCTTGTCCCATCTGAAAAACGTCGAAGACCCCATTGCGTCTCTGGCCCATACTTCGACCAGAAACCTGGTCCAGTCGAGGAAATATAATATCGATGATGTGTGGGACTCCAATACGGCGCTGAGTGAGTACCGGGAAGAATGGCTTTGCCAGTGGCAAGCTACGGGAATGGATGTGCTGCTGTGCCCTGGTGCTCACGCAACTGCCGTTCCACACGACACTTTCGGTATGCCGGTGTACACCGTGATCTGGAATCTCCTTGACGTATGTACCATGTCATCTCATTGGAAAATACTCTGAGGTGGCCGCCCCTCGATCCCTCACCTGCTGATAATGTCCAGTTTCCCGCCGCCGTCGTGCCATTTCTCAAGGCCGATAAGACTGTGGACTCTGTTGGTGGCTGTAAGTGACACTGGCAAATCTCCAGATGATATATTGAAACTTGCTAATTCCCCCGGTTCATTGGGTTTTAGATGATGCTGCTCCCGTTGACGGTGCGCCGTGCAGTTTGCAAATTGTCGGATGGCGCTTCCAGGACGAAGAAGTATTAATGGCAACAGAGGTTATTGATCAAGCCCTGAGAGCGTAAAGGGTTCGTGTGTTACAGGGACAGAAGTGTTATGCCAGTTTTTCTCCAGATTTGACAGAGATAACAAGTTGTCCTGAGAGATCCCACTCGAACCACCATGTTCCATCTGACCTAATCTGCTCGAGAGTGTGCAACAGCCTGAGAGCTGACGCCCGATGACTTTTTCGTGAGCAGTACCTAATTTCTTCAGATGGGACACTCCGAATTTCCGTCATCCGTAGTGGTGTTTTTCTGATATTCCCATATTGTCGATAGAAAGTATATCAGTTTTGGGGTTGATCGATTACCTGCACGCATGCCATGGATCTCCTCGCACAGCTCGACGCCCAGATCGAGGCCCGCCAACTGAGAAATTGACGTGGCAATGATGGACAGCGGCCAGAAATAATAGGACGCATGATAGTCGGACCCGGCGGGAACCAGGTGGATGATACGCAATGCCTGGGTGGCCAGCCTGTGGCTGGACAATGCCATGGAGCCGTCATCTAGGATGCGGTTCAGCAGAAGCCGGCAGGCGAGGATGTAGAGTTGATCTCCCAGCAGCGTATGACTGTCGTCATCATTATCGTTTCCTAAGTCCTCAGAAACTGACCTTGTCCTATCGATCGTCGACGACTCCAGGTCCCGGAGCTCGGCTTCGAGATGGAGACAGTAATTCACGTCCTCGACACTCAAATGGGTCTGGCTCTGGAGCAGAGACAGTTGGTAGACGTAGATGAAGAGCGTAGGATTCGGGCCCAGGAGCGGGGACGTACTCCAGGCCGGGTTGTCCAGCAGCTCGTCCGAGGCGCAGAAGAGCTCGTGGACCACCGAGATGGCTTCGCTGACCGCGGTCAGTCTCGCGGGCATCATCTTCACGAACAGGGGCCGTCGCGACGCGTGGAAGAAAAAGGACTCGAGGATCAGGCGCTGCATGGCGGTCTGGGCCGGGGAGTGGTGGTTCTGATGGTAGTGGCTCGGGTTGTTGGAGAGACACTGAAGGATGGCCTCGGCAGCGCCCACGATGTGCATGGTCACTTCTTCGGGAGGTCGCTGGTCGGACGATTCGGACTGTACAGGGCATATATACCATTAGCCTACGATGAACTTACAGGGTCAAAGAAAGAATATTGCCCTCGGCCGTGCCCACAAAGAGGAAATCACTCGGTTTGGTAACCACGTACCGAATAGATGCACAGGCCGATGATGGCCAGCAAGACGGCATCCATATCTGTCTGAGTGTCTTTCCTCTGAAGATTCAGTCTGAGTCCTTTGACGGCTTGTCCATAGTGGAACTCTGCAACCGATCTGTAGTGTTCCGATCGCTTTGCCAAATGGCCGGCGGAGGTGGCGAGTAAGGCGTGCATCAGGAACGGGGTGTGGAAGCCCATCGTGATGATCTCTTCCTCGGCCCCTCGAATGAACCGACTGTTGGTCTGTGGCCGAGTAATCTGAGGGAGATAGACATTGGTGTAGTATTGAAAGAGCGGCACTGCTTCCGACAACAGAACAGGCGAGTAGGCGTTGTACAGCGTCGCTGGCACACCACTCGACACCAGAGCCGTCCTCGGAACCGCAGTGGTGCTCTCGTCCACAGACTCCGGCGACGTGGATGTCTTGCCATTACAAACTCTCCTCGCCGGTGATTTCACGGACGAGGGACAATGGCGCCATGTGCATTGCATGCCGCTGCGTGAACAATTGCGACACACCTCGACGGTTTCGTCGCACTTTTTCTTGCGTTGGAGGCCTGAGGTCAGTGTGCACCATTAGCTGGAGCGAGCAATGAGTAGATACCACGTTGTCTACAACAGGATACTGGCAATGGGCGATACTGGCAGTGCTCACTCGGACATTGCCAGAAAACTTACATGTCAAGCATCCGGTCTTGGTCCGCAGAGTAGCAGGCGGCCGTCGAGTCTTGCGGTATGCTTTTTTGGGTGGCCGGGGAGAGTGTGTTGGGAGTTGTGACACCATGTTTTTTGGGATCAAGAGTCAAGAAACATACAGGCATACAAGGCGAGTGGGCAACAGACAAAAGACAAAGGCGGGGGGGTGTCCTAGGTGTAAGGGAGGAAGTGCTCGATAGGTGGTAACCATACTCGCTCGCTGATTGGCCCTGCTGTGCCGAGGCCCCACAGATACAGGATCCACACGTACTGTATGTATCTACTCCATGACCTTGTGTACTCTTCATTCCATAATACAGGAAAGTCTTGGTCGAGATAAAATCCGATTGACGCAGTCCGAGGACATATTACTTTTTTGGCTCTTCGTCTCTACGCTCCAAACTGCTTCTCGTAGTCGACCAGCGTAGAGCGGTACCTGACGAACTTCCTCGGGGATCAGAGCCGCGCGACGGCTCTGATTTTCGCCGATCAAGACGGACCAGTACGGGCCCAGTCACTCTCCACGGTCGAGAGGTAGCTGCAGAAATAAGGTAGAGAGTAAGATGGGAGAGCCTTTGAAGAATTGTGTTGCCAGGGGAAGCGGTTTTGTCTGTGGAATCTCGGCCGACCTCACTGTTGCCTCGTCATGAAATCTTGAAGGGGCCGAGAATTCCAGCAACCCCTACGTCCAGTAGCATCGATTTCCGAGCGTCCTTGCAGATGGGAGCCGTCACATGGGAACCCTTCGTACCGATTCTCTGTCAGTCCATTTGGAGTATTTCGTGAATATAGACGAAAATGGCATGCTCTTCTCGGAACCAAATAGCATCGTTTTCCGCATGACCTGAAAGACCTTCATGCCGGGACGGAGGTTGATCAGGGTCGATGGCGTCTCCAGGATGTGTATCGGTATTGTTTCCCTTGCCAACGTCAAAATGACTCAATTCGTTAGAAAAGAGAACAGCGTTGAATCCTGACGGGTCCGAGCGTAAACGATATTGCTATTAGGCTGGCCAATAGCATCACTTTCCGATCCCGTACTGGCTGCTGACGCTCGTGTGTGTCTTATCTAGGCTCAGTTTGATAATGAGAGCACGCTACCTGATCGTTTTGGATCCAAAACACAGAATAACCATGTATAAGCTGTGTGAAATCTCGTAAAATGTGAGCTCTGCGCTTGGTATTGCCGGGGTATGGAGCGAAGGAAACGAAACTAGAAATGCAGCCATACACACCTAACCCAGTAATCTAGCCTCACATATGCAAATGTCTAGACAAGAAAGACTTCAACCACGTACAGAGCGAGCGGGACACTCGTTAGTACAAGTAGACTTATCGACAGGGCGGAACTTAGACCATGCTAGTATCTGATATACTCTTAAGAGACGGCCCGATCACCGTACCATCACGTCCAGATGATCTGGTCTGAGGTAGATATATAACTTCGTCGACATGCCCTTGATGTCGGTCATGGTCTGAGCGGCACAGCCCCTGTCTGATCAATATGGCTCATCACACCGCTGAGATCCCTGCGGAACTCGACCTCACGCCGGGCACCATTTTTCTCGAAGACGGTATGTTTCATGAACAACGACAAATCAGTCACAACCGGAAGATCAATGCTGATCAGTCCCAAGACGGCAGCAGTGCAGCCTTGCACGGAGTCAAAAGAACAGGGGATGGCATTGTCATCTTACATCCCCAGCCCTCGGCCGATCCAAATGATCCCCTGGTGAGAATCAGTTCAGACCATTCCAAGTATCCATGGATTCTACTTACATGGGGCATGCAGAATTGGCCTCGATGGCAGAAATGCCTCAATTTTGCAATTGTCTGTTATTTTACATTGATTGTTTTCTCCATGTAAGGATCCCTGTGAGACATTGCTGCTGCGTTGCCCAAGTCTGTCAAACGCAACTAACCCAGTCAAAAGTCTATCGGTTCAGACAATTACCTGGTCTGCTCTGATCGAGGAGTTTGGTTATAGCATTACCGCGCTGTCGCATAGTTATGCACTCAATCTCGCCGGTCTGGCCCTTGGATGTGTCTTCTTCATCCCGCTTGCACTGATGTACGGCCGCAAACCTGTATACGTGTTTACCTCCGTCGTCCTGACCGCGATTGTCATTGGGATTGCCAACCAGAAGGCTATCGGCGACCTATACGCTCAACAGGTTCTCTCGGGCCTCGCAGGAGCCACGAGTGAGACCTTGATCCAGCTGACGGTGGGTGGTCATCGTGTTCTCTCCCGCCAATGCAAATCGTCAGATCTCCTAACTTGTTGAGATGTTAGGTCGCAGATATGTTCTTTGTGCATCAAAGAGGCACCATGAACGGCATCTACGCCGTCATGGTTGTCACCGGCAATTTTGTGGCACCGATTTGCGCGGGCTTCATCGTCCAATCCCAAGGTTGGCGCTGGGTTTGCTGGTATAATGCCATCTTCATGGGGATCGCAGCCTTGCTCTTCATCTTCGTGTACGAGGACACAAAGTACATCTCATCGAGCCTGCGCATTATCGGCCAGTCGGCGACGATACAGACCTCACATCAGCAGGAGGAGCCAACACTTGGCGAGAAGGGGACCAACATGACAACCAGCTCTATCCACGGCATAGAACGCGGTTCCAGCAACGATGCTAGGGTCGACCCCCCTGAAATACCTCGACATGGCTACCTCCGACGCATGAGATTGTACACCATGTCACCCGGCACAAACCCTCCCATGTACTTAAAACACATGGCACGGCCGTTCATTCTCATGGTTCGACTGCCTGCCCTGGCCTTTGTTGCTTTTCAGTACGGCATTCTCCTATGCTGGATTGCCATCTTGGCCACTACTCAAGCGACACTGTTTCTCTATCCGCCCTATAATTTTGACTCCCGTGGCATTGGACTCCTCAGTCTCGCTCCTTTCCTGGGAACCGCCCTCGGCTCGATATGGGGTGGTCCTCTGAACGACAGATATGCGTTGTGGGTGGCAAAGCGTCGGAAGGGGATCCACGAACCTGAGGCGCGACTTCATGGGTTGGTTCTTCCCCTGATAACCACTCCATCAGGTCTCTTGATCTACGGTATCAGTGTTGCGCACGGTACGCACTGGATCGTCCCTTGTATTGGGTCATTCTGCGTTGGTGTTGGCATAAACAGCTCCGCCGTCATCCTGGTGACGTACTATTCCGATGCATATCGCGAGGTCGGTCGCTCCGTGTATCGCTCCGTCCCTTCAACGTTGTGGTAATCTGCTGACAGTTCCTGTGCTTTACAGATCCTCGGAGACTCGCTCATTGCCGTCGCTTTTGTACGCAATGGCCTGTCAACGGCGGTCACATTCGCCATTTCTCCATGGGAAGCTGCAATGGGTGTCCAAAACATGTTCATTTTGATGGCATGCCTCTGCTTTGTGATTGTTTTGATTTTCGTCCCGATGGTCTTGTTCGGCAAGAGAGCAAGGCAGTGGACGGCGAGCTACTACAGAGAGTTGATGACGGAGAAACTTTATTAGTAAATGATAGGCTGTGGAAACGACTGGTTGATAGGAAATCACCATGCTGCAGAGTGTTCTGGTCGACGGTCGTCTAGATCCTCGACGGCGCAGCGGTGATCGAGTGGCCTTGGGTTGCGAACAAGGCGGCATATCTCTGTCCCGAAAGGGGCGAAGCGCGAGCAATTTTCCCGCAAGCACCACCTATTCTTCCGCCTTCAGTGTGCCAATGACGCGCTGAGTTAAACAGCCCCATCATAATCACTTGGACCTCCGAGTGATACCTTGGAATCACCTTGACTTTGCGGCAGCAGGGCCCCGTCTCCCATCAGGCTGAGCTATTTATTTCCTGTCGTTGTTGGTGGATATCTCTAAACTCCGAATCTCAAGCCAATTGGGGACGGTCTTTGCATGCCCATATTGGGTAGTAGTTCGAAACTCGCTGCCAGGGACTCAATTGCAACATCACTGATCTTCCCAAAAGGTCTGATCATGGTCCTGACAGTCTGCATGCGCGGTTTTTCTGATCCGGTGGGGAAAGTTTCGGGGCATCGATGAGCTGGCACCACAATCCCGTGTTGCGGGAGATGTCAGCACATTCAAATCGCTGGTGGCGGCTCGCAGCAGGCCCTGGTGGTAGGTATCGAGGTAGGAGAAGCGCCCGAATAGCCCTGCAAACTCATCTTCCCGAAACGAGTTGTGTGTCTCCCAACCGTCCAGACGCGCCGTCTCTAGAATCGCTGTGAGAAACCACCCTCGGTCACTTGTTTTGCAGGACATGACACCGATGAGAAGCACCCATAGGTGTGCATCTTCATATCCGACCCAGTCCCCTGGTTCAATACCTTCCAGTCGACACCTCAATTTTGAAGCTAGGACCTTGCATGTTCGCCGCCGACCAGTCACGGTCATGACGTTGAAAAGCCATATGATCAAGACAATCCTGATGGCGTCAACTTTTCCATCGTCAATTTCCAGTTCCAAAAGTCGGTGCCTGAGTGCAGTTGTTCGGAGAAGGACCCAGTGAAGGGTGGCTTTAGATCCAGAAGGTATATGTCGATCTGAAGCCTCTGGTTCAAATTGCTGTTTCATGGCACGGACCGTCGTGGCGAAATCCACAAGCACTTGGTGCATTTGGGTCGGCAAGATCTTGAGATAGCCGGGCTCCTGAAACCATGGCGTGGTGGCATCAGTGTGACCACCAACAACATCCCCATGTCGCTGATCCAGGTCGCCGGGGTCGAAACAGGAAGCAGGAAACAGTGGCTTCTGGAGCAGTTCTGCCGCCAGATAACCGTCTCCAAAAACAATCCATTCCCGTAGTGATGGGTCGATTCGGTCAATACCTCCGATGTTGGTGAGAAGGTTTTTGGCGGCCGTGAGATGGACTAGAGCCGAGTTTAGTTCGTATCGATAGAAATCTGTGACGGCCATTTGATGGATGTCAAAAATGAGTCTTTGGTCAATAGGAGGCGAAGATCTCAGATACCGGCGAATGGCGCCAATAGCCTTTGTTGCCATTTGACTCGTGGTTTCGTCGTCTCGGTTTATCAGATCAAAGTACTCCATTTGACTGGCCATGGACGCCAGCAAAGTGTAAAAATGCACCTCGTTCTCCAGACACCCCTTGACCAGAGCGAGGACGTCATTCTGAAAGGTATAGGTACGATCGTTCTGCACCTCCGAGTGCCATGTCCTAGGGTGGGAAACATGGATGAAATATTGAAGAAGACCATGAGCTTTTCGGTCTACATTGACCACGGTACTGGCAAAAGGGTCGATGATGCGCATTTCGTCCGCCGGGACCCGAGGGATGGCAGTTATGGCACGTCCTTTGCTGGTTCCAGCTCTGGTCCCCGGCTTGACTTGAATGAATGCCAGTTGCTCATTCTTGTGGGCTGTTTGATCCGGTGGCAAGCATCGTCGATGCATGCTGTCAATCTGGGCATGACGGTGAATCAACCGCCTCTCCTGGTCGTCGCTTCTCGAAAATGACTGGGATTTGGAGTCTTTGACCACGAAAAGATATCGAGACTCACCCATGTTGGTCTCCCCCGTGAAGTAGATCGCTGCACGTGTGAAGAACTATCTTGGCCGAGTGATGTGAGAGAGAAGCGGAACAAGGGTGGCCTTCATCAACACATAGCGGCGCCTTGCCCTTCATTTATACCATTAGCTGTATTTCGGTAGAGTGGCGACCTTCTTGTAATTGAGCACTCCCCAGCTAGATGCAGCGTGCATCTGTTAGAGAAAGCCAATGGCGGCAAGCCGGATTCCGAGAACTTATCGTACAACAAGGTGACTGATCGACCAGCAGCAACGCCGTGCAAGCCATGATTCGGTGACTGGAGGGAACAGCCTCGAGAAAGTGAAAAGTGGCGACGATGAAAGTGGAAAATGGTTGTGGTGCTGAACCTTAAAGGGAGCGTTGTATGACTGTAAACTGGTATCGTCTGCAACAGGCAATGGTGTCTGACGGTGGTTGGACATGAGTATGTCGTGATTGCGATAGCCTAACAAGCTGGGTGGTGGCAGCCTCACCAGCCCGGGGGCCCCTATGTCCAACAAATAGGGGTCCCTAGTCCCCAGATGTCCACGCTAAAAGCCCGGTCGCCGGTTCCCACGCAACCTGGAGGCCCCCGCACCTTCGCTGCCTAATGTCCGAGGACTGAGCCCGAGTCCAGACCAACCAGACTCCCTTGTTGTTCCGCTCACAGCTCATTGATCGCATAAGGTCTGCCGCTCCTGTGGCATAAAGCGGTGACGTATTTCAAGGGCGTGTACTGAATAACATAGATGGCGATGCACCCTCTCAAGCTCTGAAGACTTACACTCCGGAATCAAGGTTCTAGACCAGCTCCATCCTCAACCCAGCTCAATGGCGATGGCCGGTTCGAGTCCAGATACTAAACCTCTTCCTCCAGGTGTGCGTGCCATCCAAGGCTCGGTCCCCCAGTCTATGCTGGGCTGGCTCCGGGAGACCCCAAGTGAGACCCCAATCGAAGAGATCCGTCGTCGTCTGCATGAGGACGAATATGTCTTTGTTAAGGCGCTCTTGCCGCGAGACGAAGTGCTGCGAACACGGGGACACTATTTTTCCCAGTTCAAATCCTTGGGCCTGCTGAAGCCAGATACAGACCCGGTAGACGGCATCTATAATCCGGCTGAGGATATCTCGTTGCACAATGGAATTGGCGGTGGAGGCCCAACAGGTAACGAAGAACTGGAGCGACTTGTGAAGGCGCACGTGCAACAACCGTACCTCGAATTCGTGGCGCACCCGAAATTGCGAGCAATGGTCCGCAATATCATGGGCTGGGATGAAGAAGTCCTTGTTAAGAGAACCATGCTTCGGCACAATATCCCCGGAGGTCTGAGCACTGGCGTTCATTACGATAAGCTCTTCCTTCGTGGAGGCCATGCATTCTTCTTGACCGCGTGGGTGCCCATCGGAGACGTCACGGCCACAGGAGGAGGCCTTGTTTATCTAGAAGACAGCACCCATCTCGGCAAGGCCATCGAGGATGATTTCGAGGTACGCGCCAAAGACTTTACCCCCGAGGAGAGGATCTCAGCGTTCAATCGTAATATGTCCGCCACGGGCGTCCTTTCAATGGATCCAGTGATCTTCCAGCGGGACAATGAACACCTGGCAAAGAAGACGAATTACCGTTGGCTCGTCGCCGATTTCGAGGCCGGTGATGTTGTCTTCCATCTACCCTACACCATACACACTGCGGCTGCCAACGACGATCCTGATGGCCGTATTCGGCTGAGCACTGATCTTCGCTTCTACGACAAGAAAGACGTTGACGCAAGCGCCACAGACGAACGTTGGAACCGATATTGGACACCAGATGATGGTCTTTAGAGGTTGTAACGGTGGATGGCTTGGTAACGTCGATCAATAGCTTGCCAGCACGATGGGCGACCGAAGTCGTAATGTTGCGAGCCTACGCCTTCTGTATTCGGGGCGATCTTCCTCCTGCCGTGTGTTCCCATATTGCGCCGTTTTGTGACTAAATCCCTACGACAATCCCTACTGACAATGAGTTGACGCTCGAGGCTTTGCTTGCAGGTTCTCCAGATCTCCGAATGGCTGTGTGACACGGCTCTCGGTAGGAATATGGAGGTCGTGTGGCTGAGCAGCATATCCAGGGCAGGCATGTGTCTACTGTTTGGTTGCCCAAAGTGCCACTTGAGTGGTTGCAACATTTAAGGCGTCCGAGATCTTCGTTGTGGTTACCAATATAGAGGATCGATCAACGTTTCACAGCCATGTGCCCATTTTCCCGCTACTACTCAAGCGTGGTGTTACTGTTGGACCCCCTGTAGCATAAAAGCGCCTGGACATGTTTCTCTGCCCCTCCAAGATGCTAAACAGAATTTCGCATTTCTGACAGAGAATAGTCGCTCAAGAATACCGAAAATGAAGAGCCTTTTCAAGAGACATCAGGAAAAAGAAGTATCGGGATCAGACTTGGTCCACGACGAGGACGAAACCTGGAATGGTACTGAGACAGAGCAATCTTTCCAGTCCGACATCACAGGCCAGACCCCAGAATCTCGCATTGTGCACGTTCAGTACCAGGACTATTGGAATCAACATACGACAATCCGTCTCCTTGACACCGATCAGACAACCGTCATGTACACGGTAGAAGCGAGATATCGGAAACCGCAGATGACGATCCGATCAAACGCCAGCAATGCCGAAGTGGCTACTGTGGACTTCCACGTCCTGACGACTCGGATTGATATGAGACTGCATGGGCAGCCACTCTCTCTCGATTCCTCCGGGCTTCTGAAGACCCATTACTCGTACGCCTCTCAGGAACTTCACGGGGAGAAAATGACATGGAGACCCCGGAAAAAGATTGATGACTTGAACATGGTGCTTTTGGACGGTCAGGGGCTGGCCATGGCTAGATACAAGCCAAACTACAAGGGTTTGAAGCGTGGTGGCACCCTGGAATTGCTTTCTCCATGCTGGAGAAGCGACGCGGTGTTGGAGGAGGTCATCGTCATGTTTCTGGCCGTGATGCATTACAAGGAGTGCCTGAGGATGAATGCGGCCATAGCATCAGGCACTGCGTAGAAAGACACGCTCGTGCCGTGTGAGTCGTGGATATCTGAGGACCAACGAGCTCATTTGGACCTGGAGTTTGAATATGTGCTTCATTGACGGGAGATCTGATACATTGGTACATACCGAGACACATAAAAGACCCCGAATCTATCTCACAATATCCTGTCCAAGGAAATCCCCGAAACGACGCCGACGATGATGACGTAGTGGCGCGGAAACGGTTGACTGTGCGACACGGGCTGCCTTACCTAAGGCTTTACCCGTCACTCGTTGCAACTCGGCCGTGAAATGGGCACGAACGGGCACCATTCGTCCACTTGAAGGGCTCCAGGGGAGATGAAGGCTTGCCGTGCGTCACTCAGTATGGATGCTGACGCCAAAATGAGGAACCCGACACAAAGTACGAGGTTACTCTCGCTCGACGCAGGCAATCCCCATCTATCCGTTGCCTACAGAGGTGCAAGAGCACTCGGTATTTCCTTGGGATTACACTCGCCTAGGAACCCCCCTTTGTCAACCGTCTGGGCGTCGCTTTAGGGCACCTGATTTCGTCTACCTCTGTAGAGGACCGAAACTGGGCTCTGCTCCACGGCACCGCTCCACGGCACCAGCGGGTGGACATTGTACATACTCCGTATATTTCGTCGAGCCCACAGACGCTCTCGTCCACAGATTCCCCTTCCAGTGTCGGTCAGCTCTTGCTTTGTCGCCCCCGCGAACTGATGACTCGGAAGACCACGTCCAATACTTTAATTCGTGGCTGATTCCAAAGCCGTACTGGGAGTGTCCGCCTCGAACGGGTAAACAATGACGTTGACGCGGACTGGCCGCCGGCAGCTGGAAGGGCGAGAAGCGGAAGCCCCGGCGCACAGATCTGCAGGGGTATCGAACGCCCAAGTCCACTCCCACATCCACCGCGAATAGAAGGGGCACGATGTGGACCATGGGCCCGATCTTCCGCGCCGAAGGCTCAAAATTTCTGCCGCAAAATCCCATGACTTATATAATGCTGTCGGCTGAGTCAACACGCGGGTGTCCGCTCGCCCCCTTTAGGAATACGTGCTTTCTTAAAGGGAGACTTGCCCCCTTCTCTGTGGAAATGTTCGTTCTGTCTTCCCCGAGGACCGGGAGAGTTTCATATGGTTGCTGCTGAGGGACGATACTTGCGAATCCATTGAAGAGAGGAAGAAAGAAACAGACCAACAGAAAACGACCACGCAACTTTACAATGGAGAAGGAAGAGCCAGACACTCGTCCCGTCACTGGAGTGAGCTGGCGGGACAACAGTGACGGGGTGCCAGTTGTCGATCCAGAGAAGGAAATGCTAGGGGAGCAAGAACGGACAGAACAAGAAGACTCAAGCGAGACACCAGACAGTGGCACGACCCTGGGACTACCCGTTGATGGCATGGAAGAAAAATCCGACTCAGAGCTTCCACCCGCTGCCGACAACGCTACGCAGACTCGATCGGCACGACCTGATCTCCAAGGGAGAGCTCCCACATATGCGTCGTCCACGCGCACTCTCCCACGCCTGAAGCGCAAAGAGACGAGGATGATGCAAAAGGAAGCACACCCAATGCAGCACTTGGGCATTACGCTCGGGTTGCCAGCGATTCTACTCTTCGATATCGTCGTACCGTGCATCATCTACTACACCTGGTACAATTCCCACAAACACCGCTGGGAGAGAGAATGCCGCGAGCAGTTCAACAGCACGCCCCAGGAGTGTCCCCTTCCAAAACCAGAATACGACGAGAACATTCTGGGCTACGCTATCATCTCTTTCGGTGCCGGCGAGCTTTGGATTTTGATTGCACGGGTGTACCGGCTGTTCGTCCACACCGAAGAATGTGCTCCTCTCTTGTCGAGGAGCAAGTGGGAGCTGGATGCCACGTCGTGGGTGTACGGGGTCGCCATGATCCTGGCCCTGATCCCCTTCGTCGTCGGCAGTTCCTTGGTCCTGCCCCATCTGTACCTCTACTCGCCGACCTTCATCATGGGATTTCTCGGCATCCTGATGCTCATCACCGAAATTCTCCCCATCAACATCCCCATCGGGATCAACTCGCAGGCTCGAGGCACGAAGCTGCGCCCATTCATTTACTATGCCGCCGAGGACTTCATTGCCGTCGACGGCCTGCAGGACCGGGAATTCCGTGTCCGCTATAACGACCGTTACGAGAACAACAAAGCCTTTCGCAACATGTTTCGCTACTTGACCTGGTGGTGGTTGTTCGGCGTGTGCACGTACATCGGGTGCGTGTCCGCCGTCATCTGGACTCTGGAATTCCATTACGCCTTTGGACTTTCACTGGGTGTTCTTTTCTCTTACATCGCCATCTGGGCGGCTGTATCTTACGTGTGGGTCAAGCTTGAGATTGAACGGGAGCACAAGGCCTTTGAGGAGGGCAAATTTGACCCATAAGAAGCTGCCCAACACGGCAAAAAAACATTCGATAAAACCTATATACAATGATAATCGTAATGATCAAACCGGGGGATGCCCCATGTACACTCTTCAATGCCAACAAAATCCCTCGTACCAGATGATCCACAAAGGCAAGGCCGAGCCCTGCATTGCCGAGCCTCCCTTATTCCGGGGGACTTGCGAATAGGCTCCCTAGGCTCACTAGGGCCTAAGCCCCACCGCCCAAGACCCCGTTCTAGGTAAGCCCAGTGAAACTCCTAAGGGCCCGAGGCGATCCGGCACCCCAAAGTCACGATAGTCCGTTCGTCATTAGTGCGTGCGAGTTTTCGCCGTTTTCGACATTCCCTCGAGCAGCACAATTCTGGAAATCAACTCCGTCGCCGTGACCACTTCCATTTGATGTGAAATCTCGTGGAATGTATTCATCTATCGTTATGATATGCGCAACGTCTCGATTTTACCGTCAGACAATCCATGGCGCTGATGCAAGCATGCCAGCTTACAAGGACACCGAGCGTAAAGGAAGGAGGGGAGGATTCAAGAGTAGGAACCTCGTTGACGACCATGTCAGGTCGGGATAGTATTCCTTCGAGTAACTGGGTGCAGATGGCGAACTCTGGATAGGCCCAGCCAAGGAGAAGACAACGGAGCGCAGAAGAGTGTTGGTGCAAACTTGTTGACGGTATGATGTGACGCATCTGACATGTTGATTCATCGCTGCCACCTTCGACCTCTGGCAAAGCATTATTTCGACGAGGCCCTGAGGTGGCGCGTTCCTCTGCTGCCAGGAAGCCAAAGAGGCAGGGGAAGGCGCTCGATGACCTTTTCTGCCAGACTCTTTTGATCTGCCTTGTTGAGATCAACCTTTTGAGGAGACTGAGCGATCGGTAGCCACATCGTCTGACAAATGAATGACATGTAAATCATCATTGGCGACCATCACCAGCTATCAACTCAGTCTCGCAATGCACATTCCTTTCTGGTCATTCTGGTATAGCTGCCGCTATCGCTACGACACCCATATCAATCCCTCCAAAACCCCTTTTGGCAACAAGCAAAAAGGGCGAATCTGGAGTGCGGAACAACTGTCAGTGGCAGGAGCAAATTGCTGGCCACCGACGGAGTTCGGGGAGGAGGGGAAGGGAAGGGGAACGAAGATGCTTAGATCAATCCCTGAATACACTGGTTCGCTGGCTCGGTGAAAGCATACCCGTACATGGATTACTGAAGCGAAGGCAGTACGCACGAGTGAAAGGATGAATTGATTCGAAGTGGAAATATGGGTATCTCATAAGACCAAAAAAAAGGAACAGTTTCTTCCTCCTCTTCACCCTGTTCGTCCTTCTGCTGCTGCTTCTCGTCCTCCTCTCTGTTAGTTTAGGCGCGCCCAATGCACAGCTGTCTATCTAACCCTCCTCTTTTCCAGCTCGCAGAATACCCCTGTCGAACACGTTGCGCGCGGGTTTGGTTGCCCGTTCGTGACTTAGGACTCTGAGTCTCCGCCATTTACCCCTTCCTTGCTTGCTGGGAAGAAAACAAAGCACCGCACCGCACCACACGCATCGATCAATCAATCAATCAATCACATTTCCGTATACTGGTGACCCCCGGCGTTGTAGTAGAGAGAAGTGCATCATCAGGACCTTGAAGAAAAAGGGACAGTGATTATATTGGAAACAAAGTGCGTGTCGCTCTTGACGAAAGCATCCAGGCAAGGAGGAGCGTTATGAGAACCAGAGTCGTGAATACAACACACAGCACAATCCGCCAGCGCCGTCAGTGACATTTCGTTTCGCCCCGTCGGTGTTCAGACCTTGGTCGTCTTGACCACTCTGGTGTCGATCCCGTGCCCCCAGCCAAAGAACCGGCAGTCCTCGCCATACCAGCAGCCGGACTCGTCTGGCTTGTTCTGGGGACATCGGTGACCATAGATGCACTCGGGATCAGTACATTCCAGTTTGTAGTAGCAGGGAGTCATGCGGGCGACTTCCCGCAGGACATTGCGCTCGCCCTTTGAAAGGGGATAGGTGTGTGAGTGAGAACAATTGTTGGTTGTGCAGTACGATGAGCCCTGGAGGTAGAAAATGTTGCAAAGCTTGAGCTTCTTGATCCGCTGGATTTCGTGGTTGGGAATAGACGAGTCGATTTTGTCGATGCGTAGCCCGTGCCGGTTCCTCTCAATCGTCTTGTTCACAGGTTTTGCGATCACAGCATCGGGACTTTTCGTTGAGGTTGGTGTCGACGTCCGCGTGGTGCTCGGCGCTTTAGAGGCCGGAGCCGAGGGCTGTGCGGTCAATGAAGCCCAAGTCAGGGCCGGTGTGCTTGAACCTGAGGCCGATCCGTTTGTGCCATTTGACTCAACACGCGTGAGGGCGGGTAAGGTGGCCGTGACTGCCTGCAGTGGCCCTTTAGGAACCGCACACGCAGTAGACAGTTTCGTGGCACGGAACACATTGTCAAATTTTGCAGTCTTGAAATTGTCCTTCAGAGTGGCAATTTCCTTTTCAAAAGGTATACCTTCCAGCAGGGTGATGTGACTTAGGACGGAGGTATCTTGTATCGTGTCTTCCAGTAGTTTCGCATAACGGCTGTCACTAGAACATCCAAGAATGACTTGGTGACAATGACAATCATAGAGGTTTGTGGTGAACTGGTCAGAGACCTTTTCTTTAGTGCTGTTTGTTCGGGTTCCAGCGTCGACAAAGTCAAGGGACAGTTGAGTGCTGTTCATGCCGCGCATAAAGTCGTCAAACAACGACGGACGTTCGATGATTTTCAGTTTCGTCAAGTTTTCAGACAGCGCCTTAACGTTGGCATAAATTCGCGTGAGGACCTTGGGAGAGTCGAGGTGGTGGAGATGTTCTGCAGCAAAGACCGTGGCGGCATCAAAAATCATTCTTGCTGCCTCTTGACCACCTTTTTCACCTTTTGATAGTAAGTCCTTTGTGAAAATCATGCTATCGCCATCGAGGAGGACGGTGATGAAAGGATTGCGGTCCTGCAAGAAGAGTTAGCTATGAGGTCCAAGACATTGACATTTCAACCCGCACCATAATTGCCTTGACCTGAACCAGTTGTTCCTGTAGGGTGGCTTCTCGCAGATGGCCTTCTCTGTTATATTGGGCTTCCCTGCTGTTCTCAAGGTGCAGTCGGTCCAGTTGGATCTGGGTACTTTCAAGCTGATACAACAGTTCCTGATTTTTGCCATTAGTCTTCTGTTGGTACGGCCACTAATTTGGTGCACTGGGTATGTGTATACCTCGATCAGTTGATTTCTCTCGTCTTCCAGACCTCGCAGGCGTTTATTTCTTTCACGAAAAGACATTTGGTTTGTGACAGCACTGATGTCGCCGATGGGACGACTGGATCGCAATGAACCGTTCCGCGAACTGTAATCCGGGCTGGAATTCAACAGGGGATGGTCAAAAGTAGGTGAGAAGGGATCGTAACGCGCCATGTCGGGCATTTGAGTATGAATTATCGTTGGTCTGGACCAAAATGACTGGGAGTCAATGTGGTGAAAGTGTTAGGTAGGACGAGAGAAGTGGAGGGGAGAGAGAGGTGAAGGGCAGGAAAGGCAGCTTTAAGTCGTGTGGTTTGTGCTGCTGTGTTTGCTGGCGGTGAATGCGAAGCAAAGAACCTGCATGGACAAATGCTGCGAGGCGCACGTCAAAGAAACACTACTGCCATATTGGGACCTTTTTTTCCTGGGGGGCGACGCGTTGGTGGGCACGCTAGACTGCCCACGATGGCTGCATAGGCGCTGAGTGGTCACCAGCCTGCAGCAGGTGGTTTTGGCGTGAACGGGCGCTTAGCATGCTTTGGCAAGCAGGCGCGGCTCCTGGATGACTCCTCCACTGGCGTCTAGCCGCCACTAGAGGAGCAAGCTCACTTTGCTCCGGCAGAGCCCAATGGCAAAAATACAACCGTGTCTCTTTTCTTAGCACCCGCCTCATCTACAACCACATTTCCTCCTCTTGGTAGTCCTACTGCATATCGCTACAATGGGTCGCTTCTTGGATCTCGCCCTCGTGCTCTTTGGCTTCCAGGCCACAGGCATCTTTGCACAAATAGATGCGGTAAGCTCCCCAACTGCGCCTCCGTCGGACATGGCTAACCACTTCTTAGGAGGTAGAAGAGGAGATTGAAAATCCCTCTGAATCTCCCGCCCTGGCCGTCTCTGTCGAAGCAACATTCCCTGACGCGGAGATCTTCGGCATCAAGATCACCAATGGCAAACCTTACGAATCGCGTCTCGCTTTTCTGAACGAGGAGCCCGAGCCCGTCACGGTTCAGTTCGTCGGCGGTAGTCTGTGGACGTTCGATGGCACGAGTCCGCGTATTGTGCGAAACCTCACCACAGCTCAATATGCCGTTGAGATCCCCCCGGGGGAAAAGCAGACGCTGCCCTATCGCTTTCAGACGAACCTTCACCCACAGGACTTGAGACTCAACTTGGCTGCGGTGATTAGCTCACAGAATGCGTTCTACACTCTCCAAGCGTTCAATGGTACTGTGACTGTGGTCGAGCCAGATGCGAGCATCTTTGACCCCCAACTGTGAGCGTTTCCCCTATTCCGGAACTGGTTATATTCGTCTTGACTAATATCTGGTGATCAGTCTCTTCCTGTACTTCTTCCTGCTCGCCTGCGCCGTTGGAGTCGGCTACTTTTTCTACACCATCTGGATCGTCCCTTACTTCCCCAAGAAGCGCAAGGCCGTTAAGGCCGGCAAGAAGAGTGACGTGGTCAAAAAGGTTGACAGCGGTGTTACATCGGACTCTGATGGCCCAGCTGTTGCGACCGGCAAAGCATACAACGAGGATTGGATCCCTAGCCACCACATCCAACGACCTGAAGCAAGGAGGGTCAAGAGTGGTGCGCGGTCAAAGAGCCGTGGGAAAGCCGAGTAAAGTCGTGCACGCGCAGTAAGATCGGGGTCTGACCTTGGTACCCACGGACCCAGAGCTGGACGGGTTCAGCTTCGACGAGGTACAGCATTCGAAACATGTGATGGACAGTCGAGGGGGGAATAGGGAACGTCAGCACCACTACGAAAAGCAGGCATCGACGGAAACACTTTTTTTGCATATGGACTTCCACATGATGTACTAGTATTACCGGACCCCTGCATATTGCAATGCTATCGGGGCTTCTGACCTGTGCGGACGATCTAGGATGTCGAGACACATCAAGGGACTGTGAAAGAGGATATCGCCTTCTAAAGGGGGCTCTGGGATAGAGAACCTGGCGGTGTCACCGGCTGTATGGTCGGTGGCATCTACTGGTCGAGAGCTGCAGCAGAAGCCCACACACCAAAAATTCATACAAACAGAGTAGAAAAGCGAAGAAAATATCAAAAGAACGAACCGAAGACCGCAGATCTATTGAGCTATCATAGCATGGGGAGGTCTTCCTCACAAAGCGCAAAAGTAGTAGTATTTCGTTCTCTGTCCATTCAAGCAAATTATCATGCGACCTGCAGCCCCGATTGATATCAAGATTTCATTTCTGTGTACAGCACAATTATCATCACCCCGTGCTCTCGTGCAAGGCTGGGGATTCCCAGCTCGTCTCGACAAGACAACATTCATTCGGCTTACGCAGTAGCGGATCCGAACCCTTGTCCAGTTGCTAAGCAGACAGGCCTCGATCAGGGAGCAGGAAGCTGCTCTCCAAAGCAACTCCTTTTCCATTCCATTAATCGCCCATGATCTCGTCGTCGTCGCCGCCGCTTTCACCCTCCAGCTGACCTCCTTGCTCGTTTCCAGCACCGTCATCGTCATCGTCTTCATTGCCACGATCCTCAATCCCGTCTTCCAGTAGCTCGCGCTGTCGCTGCGCCTCATCTTCATGCTGTTCCTCGGGAGGAGCATCAGAATCGTCCTCAATGTCATCGTCCTCGAGCACGATTTCTTTCGAGATTGCTGGCTTGCCAGCTCTGTCTCTCCCTTGGTCTCCTTTCTTGCCGCTCTTCTCCTTTTCCGAAAGCTCCTTTCCTCCTTTTCTCCGCGGTGGCTTCTTCTTTTCATCCAAATAACCCAGCAACGCAGAGTAGTTCTTGCCCAACTTTGTACGGTTCAGTATTAGCCGTGCCTTAACGATCTTGTCGTCCTTAATCGTACCGCCCACAAGGTTAAAAACAATTTTGCTGGTCAATTCGCAGAGATTGTGTTCTGCCAGGAGGGCTGCTTGTTTCTTCGCACTCTTGCCTTGTGTTCCCTCCTCGTCTTCATCTACCTCGTCCTCTTCGTCATCGGAACCGTCTCGTTCGTCATCCGAATCCTCAGGCGGCTTTTCAATATCGTCATCATCGTCAATCCTTGCGGTTGGATCGTTTGATTTTCCCTTCTCGCTGACAGACTCAATCTTTCGACGCGTCTTCTTCGCAAATGACTGCTCCATCTTTTCGTGCGTGATCATAACTTCCTTGATAATATCGTCTGGGACGAAAGCGTTCAAACCACGCAGCTTCCGCTCTATGTCATCATTCAGGTTACCTTTCTCGGGTCTGATATTTCTTATCGTGGCGAAGAGTGCGAAGAGTTCCAGCACACTTAGGATAGCTTGGTATCGCACTAGGTCAAGAGGCTTGCGCACTTGAATCACTGGAGCGATGTTGTCCACGAACACTGTCCGCGTCGCGGCCAGATCTGTCAATGATGCGGTGGACAGTTGCGCCTCTTCGTTGGCGTTTATTGCCTTTTTGATCCCAACCACTTTCCAACGGAAATAGCGCGAGACCAGCTCGATAACAGCACTGCATAATTGATCTTCAAGCTCAGCAAAAGCAGCGGTGGTGTCTTGGTCGGGTACGCCCCGATGCAAGAGCTGCAATAGTAGGCTGAGCAGAGTCCGGGGCCCGCCTGTGTTGCCTTTCCGTTTTCTTGATGACCTCGTGGGCAATTTACTTTCAACCACATGGCTGCAGTCACGTACACCTGCTAGCTCAGCCAGGCGAACGACGATATTCACAACCTCCACAAGTGAAGGTTTGTCCAGCAGACCTCGTGTCCCGACATCCTCGCCATCAAGAAGATTTGCCAGGGTTGCGACGGATTCAGTCCAGATCTCCTGAACTTTCGCATTGGCTGCCTCTCTACTCGGTTCGTAGCTTAGAGCATTCCGGAGAGCCGCACTAGCGGTTGCAAGAACCTGCTTGTCCGAGTGCGACACAAACTGCTTGGCGACGTCGTCAAGGATTGCAGAGTAGCTGGTTTCGCCGCTCTGTAGCTCATTGATCAAGCTGATATCAAGCAGCTGTTCAATGCGGAGGATTGATGACGCGGTGTGTGGCGTACTGCCAAATTTACTCATCAATCGAGGCAGCAGGGCTGTGAGATTCTGCGCTGCCGATTCTTGCTTCTCTCGAATCTGTACTTTTGTGAGATTAGGTTTCCGTCCTCCTGCTGGTTCTTGTATCGACCGCAAATATGACTTGAAGGCTGCATGCAGAACGTCCAGCAGGATGGTATCTTCGCCCGCACCTAGCTTGTATGCTTGCTGAACCTGGAAGTCGATGTCATCATCGTCGCCCTCCGATGGGATGGAGGTGTGATCATAGAGAAGATAGCCTGCCAAATTTTCCCAGTGGTGCAGTTCTGCCATATGAGGGAAGATTGACTGTGTAGCGAGGGTATAGCGAGAATCCGAAATCGAATTCACGGGCAAAGGTTGAACAGTCGTCGCATCCGTCGATTCTTCATCGTTGTCGTAGCCAGCAAGGACCGAGCCCAAACACTTGAACTTGATCCAAGATCGAGTGGGAACCAAAAAGTCTTCCACATCTTCTGTGTCCGGCAGCGCGGCATCGTACTGACTCTCATCGAAATCCTCAATCGTGGCACGGTAAAGGTCTTCAATGTTGGCGACAAAAAACTTAGCCACCGCTTTTCTGATCCGAGGTTCACTGTCGAAGATCAATCGCCCAATCTCATCGATGTCATCGGGTTCCAGCAGCTCTGCATCCCGGAGTCGGTCAAGCAGCTCTATAGCCTCTACCCTTACGTTGATGTCGGCATCCTTCGCGCCCATTTCCACCAACCTGGTCCGAAATCGATCGGTGAAGGCCCTCAGAGCGGCAATGTTGTTCTTGTTGCTGAATAACCTCTTCAGTTGTTTGATATCCTCCAGTCTGGTATTGGCACTCGTGTCGCTCATGACCCAGCCTAGATATCGCAAGTAGTGACCTTCGAGAAACATCTTGCGGTAGAGCACAATCCAGTTGCCCAGAGCCGCCACACAGGGAGCGCGGGTTTTCTCGTCTTGATCTCGATACCTATGGACGTAGACGGTCTCAAAGGCGTCTCGCAACTGAGTGTCAATAGCGTCAAGCTTACTCTCGGCAGCTCTCTGGCTCTCCTCAATAGTCTTGATCCGGGCTTTGTTAGGGTTCTTCTTCCTTTTTTCGGCGTCAAGTTGTGCCTTTAATGTTGCCATGGTATCCTGCAGCTCCTTCGCCACGTCGCAAAGGGCGGTGCTCATAGCCAAGGAAATTATAGTCGCGGTATGTCGAAAGGACCTGTAGTTTGCACCTGACATCGTCGCAACCCAGACGTAGATATTGTCGTATATTTCGGTTTGGTCATAGAAGGCGGAGGACGTATGCAGTACCTTGATGATGGCCTTGAAGAATTCTTCCAGGACATTCTGAAATCCTGCATAATGTTTCTGCTTCGAGATCAGTGGGTAGTCCGTGGGCTTTTGCTGTTCGTATTCTTGCAGAATATCGCCTAGTTTGCTCGGGACAGAGTCCAGATCTGCAATGTCCTGTTCCTCTACTTTCGAGTTGCAGCCGATGCACTGGAGGACAAAGTTGACCAGGTCTCGCAACGCTCTGACGCTGTCCTTCTGCACCTCCTCAAACCACGCAGCAGCGGTGTCCTCGGGCGACTGTCCCCTGTCAAATACTTCGGCGTAAAGTCCTTGTCGATGCGCCTGGCTGGGTCGAGCGCGAGCTTTTCTAGATTTTGAGGCTCTTGCTGCAGGTTGACTCTGAGTATTTGCTGACCGAATGGCGAGAGTCGTGCTGAGTCCAGGGGTTGTTTTTGCGCGTTTGGCTGCAGGTTTTGCAGCCGCTGCTTTTGCTCTCTGCGCCCGTCGTTGGGCTTTTATTTCCTCTTCGTCCGGCTCACCGTCGTCCTCGTCGGACTCGGTCTCATCATCTTCTTCTTCTTCATCTTCTTCTTCCTCGTCTTCCCTGTCTTCCACGGACTCGTTGTCTTCATCATCTTCTTCTCCATGGGTTGGTTCGGCTGCTCTTTTTCTTTTGCCGGCACCATTTTTGAGCACGCTGGCGCCGTGCTGGTTTTGCGAGAAGGATTCTGGTTTGCGCACCACTCTGCCGGACCTGCGACGGGATTCTGGTGAGCTAGTCAGTACGGTGTCGGCGGCCTCCATGATTTCCCTCCCTCTGGCGGGGTTTGTACTAGAACCACAAGTAGCAGGGCTCGAAAAGGTGGATAAGTACAATGGCGACCTAGAAAATAGAGGAGTGGGGGAGTTGAAAGGCAGGTAACCAAATAAGTAGACAGGCGCGAATTCAGCAGAAGAGAGTAGATGGTATATGAAGCCGCCCTCAAGAAGTAACACGCAGAGGAAACACGCGACGCGCAAGGTGGGTTGAAGTGGAGTTTTGCAGCAACGGAGGCAGATGCAGATGCAGTCTTAGTCCACGGCACGGGAGACTCCGAATTGGGTGGGCTGCCTGGCTGGGCATTTCTCATAGGTATCAACCTACCTAGAGACCTAGGTAGAAAGCCCTAATTATTACACCCACTCCAAGCGGTGTAGGTGCCATGAGGGGCCATCAGCACACGAAAGTTGTTTACCCTGTACCTAGATACAGGCATCCACAGGTAGAACCCCCGCCACGCCGCCTCCCTAGGTTTCTTTGCAAATACCCCGAACCTCGTACACAGAGGTGGGTGGCTTCAGTGCAGCTCTGATTGACAAATCTGCTTCAGGATCCTGGCGTCTATTGGCACTCAAGGCTGTCCCGCAGAATGGTACAAGCGCAGCTCTAGTCATATCTTCTCGTCGTGGTTTGTTAGAGTATGCGAGGAATGTCTCTACCGCTTTCACCATTCGCTGCTTCATCCTCTGTAGCAGGAAGCGGCGAGATCCTTCTAGCCCTTCTACCACCAGAGAGGCAAGTTCTCTCGAGATGTACATACCAATATCCTCTCAAACTTATTGCTCCTGACCCTCACCATTCGAGCGAGGAAAAGCCCGTGACGATCGTCTTCCTGCTCACCTACGGAGGCGGATTGGTGGGAGGTGATCAGATCAGTCTCAAAGTCGACCTACAAGATGCCACAAGGCTTGTCCTTGTCACGCAAGGAAGCACCAAGATCTTCAAATCCCCTCACAGGTTAGTCGTCAGCAAGCAAAATCTGGACGTCAGAATTGGATCTCATGCTTCCCTGTGCTATCTGCCGGATCCGACTCAGCCGTTTGCAGAGAGTGTCTACCAGCAGAAGCAGACCTTTTATGTGCAGCCAGACGCCACTAGCAGTCTACTAGCGCTTGACTGGGTGAGTGAAGGCCGCCGCGCAAGGGGCGAGAGCTGGAGACTATGGAGTTGGATAGGCAGGAATGAGGTCAGAGAATTCGACGACGGTTCAAAGGGAAGACTGCTGCTCCGTGACGCAGTAATGCTCCACGAGGATGGACTTGGAGGTACAGGACTACTGGACAAAGCCAACAACATGGGCATTTTTGGGACCTTGATCATCTACGGCCCTGTCTTCAACCAACTCGGGGAATTCTTCATGCAGGAATTCACAAGTCAACCTCGCATCGGAGCTAAAAATTGGACGTCGAACGAAGTCAGCGTTCAGGCCAACGGAATCGACCAGACTGAGGAAATTAGACAACAAGAAAAACTAGATGGTATCCTATGGACCGCTGCAAAGACAAGAGGTTTCGTCTTGGTGAAATTTGGAGCAAAGGAGGTGGATGGCGCAAAAAGATGGCTTGGGAAACTTTTGAAGCAGGAAGGCACAGTTGAACGAGTGTTTGGACATCAAGCACTCATCTGCCTCAAGTGACGGAGTAATACTTTGTTCCCCAACGGCCATCTAAGTGAGGGTAACGATACGACGGCTGCCAGTGATATCGAGTAACTCTGGGGAAAACGAGAACTCTTTCTAGGTCGGCAGATCCATCAGCTCCCAACCAGAAGCTGTGCGATCCTGCGGCCGGTTATTTTCCTATGGTCAGGAAGAGACGATCACCAACATCCCCCAAGCCCGGTTTGATCATGCCTTTATCAGTCAGGCCCTCGTCCATGCCACCCGCCCATACCTGTGTGCCCTCTGGCCACTCCGCGGCGGCTCTTGTGATGCCTGGGAGGGCGCCCAAAACGCACAAGAAGATGATCTTCTCAACACCCCAATCCTTCAGTATCTGGATTGCGGCGCATGCTGTTGCGCCTGTAGCGCAGACGGGATCGACGACGATAGCGAGTTTCGCCACCGACTCAGGGGATTGAGGAAGATTGTTGTAGTATTCCACAGGTTGCAGAGTCATCTTTTCGCGGAAGAGGCCAAGATGGTGGACCGAAACGGAATCGGGCAGGAGAGTTTGTATTGCTATGCCATGTGTCAGTTTCCGTGGAGATATGTTCTGGCAATCGAGCAGCACACCTTCGACCATACCGAGTCCGCTTCTCAGGATGGGGACAACGGTGAGTTTGGAGCAGTTGATGGCCTCATAGGGATACTCATATCCGATAGGGGTCTCAGCCTACATCAAACCATGGGTCAGTCTGAATCTCAATCAGCACGGATGCTCCAAAGGACACAGAAGGCAGACTCACTGTTCCCACCGAGTCGATATCGAGTTGCGCAAGCGCCTCGACCCCCAACAACAAGGCTATCTCAGAAATAAGAGCCTTTGTCTCGCGAGCGTTGGTGCCCTTGGATCTCAATTGGCTGAGCTTTGCGCGAAGGCACGGGTGTTTTGAAATATAGACATTGGGAGGCAGAGACGACGACATGACTGTGGAGAGGACGGAGGTGCGATAAGAGGATGAAAGAAGGATAGAAGCGCAAGCATACAATGGTTCTAAGAGCGACGTTAACTTGTGTCTGGAATTCGGAGCAGGATGTAACAATGGCCGCGTTTCCTCTGACTTATTATCTCTGGCCTCTGCGCCAGTCGCGAGCTGTATCAACCTATGCCGTCAATGGTGGGGGGAGCAGCGGGAGGGAGGGGGACACCAAGAGCATGTGCCTGGTAAAGTAATAGTGGTTTTCCACGGCGGATTCCGATCTCCAGTAACCGCGGTGCTCTAGAGGATACCCAGTGGAGAGACTTTGACTTGGTGAGAACTACGCAGTTCTGGAACCTTGAAAGAGGCTTGATGAACGCATTGAATACACAATGAAGTTACGGTACAGTAACTATTAATTGGTAGAAGATGGCTCAGTGTACAGACTCTGGTGCGCAGACAGATACATAGAGTGCGTCGTGGTGCAAAGGGAGGCTTTCCGGTTCGAACGGCAATTTGCTCTCGAATCCGCATTTACTCCGCTGCGCCCAAACACGGTTCTCTCTTCTCATCACTTATGATGCTTTCGAGGAGCATGGACGCGATGATTGTCTCACCGCAATCCGGTCTGCCTGTGCCATGATTCTGTTATTGATGCAGGTGAATTCGAATTGCCTGCGATCGCCTCAGATCTCAATTCTTCCGTGATCGAGTGCAACTGGAACCGACACGATCAACTCCACTGTCTCTCTTCACAAGATAGCCCAACGAACGGTGCGAGGCAGTTCCAACTTTGGCGAAGAGCGACGAAATGCACGATCACTATGGGACACGGTCTCGGGAGAGGCAGAGGAGGGGAGGTGATGAGGAGGAGTTGACTGAGATGGCTGTTCCGGCCCCAGCTGAACCAGAAGACCCGAGGCGTCCTTCGCTAGAAGACGTTGAGCGTCGGCTAAGTCGACATTATACAGCAGATCGCCGAGAAGCTCTCGGGGAACTGGCGGCACCTGAACCTGTTGCCTCGGGAGAAAAACCGAGCGATGAAGAGAATGGAGCCCATCGCACGAGCCTGGAAGATGCGCAACAAGAAGAGGAGGAAGGGGACGAAGGGACAAAAGCTCCGGAGTCCACGCCTTCATACGCCGCGACAGAGGTATACATTATCTCTTGGTTGATCTTGTTTTCGCTCCTTGGGACATTGGCACGACTGGGGGTCGAAGCTATTACACTGTATCCGAATTCGCCTGTTTCAAGCCGGGTGCTGTGGGCCAACCTGGGGGGTTCATTCTTCCTTGGCTTCCTCACGGAAGACCGTCAACTATTTCGAGAAGAATGGGGATCCAGAGACCCCAGGGCACCGGCGTTGGACCATATCAAGGTCAAAAAGACCATTCCACTCTACATCGGCCTTGCCACGGGTTTCTGTGGCTCATTCACGTCCTTTTCGTCCTTCATCCGCGATTGCTTTCTAGCCTTGACGAATGACCTCCAGTCGCCTTCGCCGACCTCGCCATACCAGGTGGATCCAGTTGTCGTGCATAGGAATGGTGGCTTTTCATTCTTGGCTCTCCTTGCCATTATGATCATCCATCCGGCCATCTCTCTGGCGGGGTTGATGGTTGGCGCACAGCTGGCTCTTTTACTTCAACCAGTCACGCCAACGCTACCATTCAGATTCTGTCGGAAGGTGTTGGATCCGTTGGGTGTCATTCTCGGGTTTGGCTGCTGGCTTGGGGCGGTCTTTCTGGCCATCTGGCCGCCTGGAAACGACATACACTGGAGGTTCCGCGCCGTTTTCCCCCTAGTGTTTGCACCGCTCGGCTGTCTTCTTCGCTTCTACGCGTCCAAGCATTTGAACGCCATCATACCATCTTTCCCACTGGGCACATTCGCGGTCAATATTTTTGGAACGGCAGTGCTAGGCATGGCGTTTGATCTGCAACACTCGACCACCATCGCTGCATCCGGGTCAAACGCTTGTGCAGTGCTCCAAGGGGTTATGGAAGGATTTTGCGGGTGCCTCACTACGGTCAGTACCTGGGTCGCGGAAATCCACGGGCTTCGTCGAAGACATGGTTGGATCTATGGCGCTGGCAGCGTGGCTATTGCATTGGCATTGATGGTGGTGATCATGGGCTCAATGGGATGGACAGTTGGATTTGTACCACCGGCTTGCAACTGAACACATATATCTTACCCGCCGGGGGTTAAAAGCTTTCGCTGTCTGAATATGTGTACAGATTATCTAGGAAAACAATGTCAGAGCTCAGTACAGTTCGATCGGAGCTGAAGCACAGCCCTTAACCCTGGAGAATACGGTACTTGTTATATTTATCTGCTCGTCCGCATGTAGACTAGCCTGAATATCACATTTCTTCCGCAGTAGATCCACTTTTGATTGGCTGATTTCCCCGTATCCCAGGGAAGCCAATCGGACTATTACTAGGTGGTTCCGTCCTCCGATAACTGTTTCTTTTCTTGATTGCCCGGCCTCCTGCCACGCGTCAGCACTGCTGCTCTTGTTTCTGTACAGCCCTCGCTTGAGACCAGCAAGCCTCTTTCGTTTATTTGACATCTTTATCTCGTACTGCTCACAGGGTCCCTCACCAGCAGCTGCCGCCTCTCGTTTGGGTGTATGGCCTGGAACAGCTGTTAGCCCCCAGCCCGATTGTCCGTATCGCAGTGCAACTCCCAGCGACTTTGTCCTCGACCGCCATTGAGGCTTGACTGGGTGTCAGCGAGCTGCTACCCGGACTGCGCCAGTGTAATTCTACTCTGACATTGAGCTTGGAGTTGCGTCGACAAGTCCTTGGGCTGTTGTCTTGTTCTTCTATCCAACCTACTATTGAGAATACAAATCACGAGTGTCAAATCGAGCGACTGGCCGAGAACAGGGCATGCTGTGAACCGATAACACAACTCGCGGATGTGACCACCAGCGCAGGGTTGACCCATCTTTATACCGGATACCATCGCAGCCGCATTCAGCACAATGTCCACCAAAGCCATGAAGACCTTCCTCCTCTCCTCCCTGATATACACCTCCACCCACGCGTTTGTCCCACTGGATATCCACCCGCCAATAGACAATGTCGCCATACAACCCGTACCCTCAGATCTTGACACGGTTCACTGGGTGCCTATCGCAACTCTCGAACCCATTTCCATTTCCAACACACCTCATCCTGCAACCTCAGTGCCCACACCTACCCCGTCTGTCGACACAGAAACTGAATATCATATTCTCCCTCTCGGCCTCGATGCGAACGCGGTCCCGGAGCTGAAAGTCAGGCAAGTAACAGGCCAAGGTGCCGCTGCTGCTCCAACGGCGATCAATCAAGTCAGTCCAATCACAACATACTACGTCAATTCAATGATTGCGCCTGGCGATGTGACACAAGTGCCCGTGGTGTACACACAGACTTTTCCACCGATTCCGGACCAGTGGCCTAGCGCAGCTGCAGGAACGATTGGACTAGGGACCATTCAGGGCACTGTGGGACAGGTGAGGAGTAAGAGAAGTCTACCGACTCAGGCTCCTTTGGCAGGGGATAAGATCGTGAAAGAAGGTGGTGAAAACACGAACGGAGAAAGTGGTCATGTGCAAGGGACCACATCTTGGACGGAGAGACTGAAGAAAATAGGCAAGGAGTGGATGGAGCAGTTGTCCACAGAGAATGGCGAGGAACCAACCAAGGAGCAAGAAGAGCACGCCGTTCTGCTTGACGAAGCAGTCGAACTCTCCACTCCGACTCCCTTGGTAGCTGTCCCTCTTGAGAACAAGCAGAAGGCAGATTCACGTGCCATTGCCAACGATGCAGGCCGCGCTCTTCAGGCAGGGACGCTGGCTATTCTGGCTGTGGGCATTGCTACGATGTGCGTGAGCTACCTATAAAAGCCGAACCCAGGAAAACTGTACGGTCGAAGTTGATCCGACAATTTTCGAAAACTCTACAATGCACATGCAATGCAAATGACAGCAAACTCACGTACATACACCACGAATGCACCACGTCTGGTCTTCTGTTTTATTTGCGGGATTCAATGTTGAAATTTTGGGATGGACAATTGCATACAAGCCGATAGTCTATCCTGGGGGCAAAATGGAGATACAAGGAGTTCGAGGTGAGGGTGTAAAGTGAGGGATCTGCGTGGCATATAGGAAGTATGTGAAGCTTTGGACATTCTCAATCAGGCCACGTCAATGTATACAGACAGGCTCGACTGGATAGAGCAGAGCGATGGGTTTTGGACCACGATTGGGGGGTATAAATTGAATGGTTGACATTTAAGTATATACCTGTTCTCGCGAGACTCTACCTTCATCCTGAGTGCATTGGGGCTTTATATCGCTGAATTTAAGCCAGCTACATATTGTATACACGAAATATAGAACGACTATAGAATAAAGGATAATAATCATCTGAACTGTCGCATATGAATGCGTAACTCTGTTTTTATTTATGCTACTCTTTAACCGCACATTGGCATCGCCAGCTACCACCATTTTCATAAATGGGGTTGTTGGTTCGGACGGCGATATTTATATATAAATATGTGTTAAGTCGTGCAGAGGAGGAGATACTCACTGTCGTCCCTGTGCGGCATTTCAGAGTGCTGCTGCTGCTGGTATCTATCGATCTATCTCTTTTGGCCCTGCGGCATTTTCTATGCTATGCTATGCTGCGTTTCAACACTAATTGCTCGCGTTCAATTCCCGTTGCTTTTTATTTTGGATATGTGGCCACACCACCCAATCTATCTATCTATGTGATTCATTAGTAGTAGTAGGAGTAGTAGTTCTTTTACATCTTTCCCCCTCGTTGCACACAAAGAACCAGAAAACTCGAGGGCCACGGGGCTGGTATGGGTAGGCGTATCTGCTTCTTCGTCAACCTGCGCACCCATCAGATCATGCAATCAATCAATCAATCGATCGATCCTTTCAAGTTTCCCTTGATTACGTGCCCAATGGAGAGGGTGATTCCCTGGAGGTCAATCGTATAACTTGACCCAGTCCGGGATCAGGACCATCTTCCTCCTCACTGGGCCCAACGCGTACGCTGTACCCTTGATGTCCTTCTTCTCCTTCTGAGCCGTTTCATCATCACCATCACCACCCCCACTGCCGCCTCCGATAACGTCGCCGTTTTGGTCCTCTCCCTCCCCGTTTCCTCCCTGGGTTACCTCTTCTGGCTTCTGCCCGGGCTCCACGAGAACAACATCCTGCAGAAAATCGACCTCGGCGCCGTAGCGGACCTCCATGTCGGTCCCGCCCCAGTCCAAGGTGACCTTGCCGGACCTGTGGACGCGGAGCTTCCCCACGATGCCGGCGGGCAGACGCGTCGGCTCCAAGGCCGTGAGCAGGCCGTCCATCTGCAGGTCTGGCTTCGTCGCTTTCGCAGGCGCGTCTGGGTCGGCTTTGATTTCGGGACCGATGGTGGTGTTGGCGGCACCTGCGGTGTGTTCCTCAAGCGCGTCGAGGCTGACGGCCGTGGTGGGTTCGATTTTGACTCGTGGCTCGCCCGTGTGCGTGGTGGCGGAATCGACCAGGAAGGGCGTGAGCGGAGGAAGTTGGAAGAGGAAGAACTGGCCATCGTGGAGTCTGTCCATTGCCTCCCGCGTCGGCGCGCTCTCGTCCTCCTCGTCGACCTTCATCTTAGTATCTGTCGCCGGTGCTGGCACGAATGAATGTCTTAGTTTCTGAACGTCCTCCATGGCTCTTAGTCGTTCTGCACGCTCTTCGCCTGTCTCGGTTACGGGTCCCTTGACTTCCCGCCCGACTTTGCCAGCAGCGAGCTGCTTTTTCAGCGTGCGTTTCCGCATTTCAGGACTGGAGGGCTGCTCCTTGATGAACTGGAGGGACTCACTGTCCACCTCCTCGGTGTCCTCATCCTGTTCACTTTTGCTATCCAGCTCTTGCGTCTCAGCATCCACTTTGAGGCCCGCAGCCGTGCGACTTTTCTTGCTGCGCAGGCGCGCAGGGTCTCCCTCCTGGCCTTCCTCTACTTTCACAGTTCGAGGCGCACGGACTGGGCGCAGAGCCAGCCCTCTACCAGGCACTTGTTTTGTGTCGCCCGTAATCTTCTGTTTCCCTTTTCTCGAAGTTGATGTGACAATGTCTTCGTCGTCTTCATCGCTCGAGATCATGATGCGCTCGATGTCTCGTTTATGCCCGTGGTCGACCTCGTCGTCCATAGTCATCACAAGGTCCCCTGCAGTCCTTGAAGAACCGCCTTTTCCACCTGCGGAGGTACCTGCTGCACCGGACCCGTTGTGGCCTGTTGCCGCACCCCTCCCCGATGCTGAAGCGTCCTGGAGACCATCTTCGGCACCTCGCACACCACCCTCCAGCAGCTCACCGTACCCTTCATAACTCGTTCTAGATTTGGTGGGGAGCCTTGTACCGGACCCTGCGCCAAAGACGCCTCCGCCCGCTACTGGCTCATCTCTTTGGCCGGCTGCAGTGCCTCCCCTGCCTCCACGACTGATCCCTCTTCCTCCTCTTGTACCGCGATTTGAACCCCCTTGCTCAGCTGCTCGAGCCTTTTGTCTTTCGGCTTCCTCTTTCGCGAACTGTTCTCTTTCAGCCTTGGTCTTCCGTTGGATCCCTGCTCGAGGTCTCGGTCTTGCGGCGCCGCCACGGGGTGTGGATCGGGCATTTGTTGTGGCAGGAGTCGCGGGTGTTTCGTCCGGCATGGCAAGCGACGTGCCGTTGCACGCAGTGAAGAGGTTCTCCTATCCACTCCCAAGTCGGAAGATCATAAAGTGGCGTACATGGGGGTAGTTGCGACAAAAAGTGAACGAGGAACTGCTTCCGTGGGGTGATGAAATGGGCCAAGAAGGGAATACGCGAAGTGAGTGTGCGTTAGGGGGGGACAGACTCCTATTCTCCAGTCAAATTCGCGAGGAATACGGAGGCGTCAATGTGTTGACCTCTGGCAGCGAAGTTTCGCTCTCGTTCCCAAACAGTTCGACTTCGAGCGACTCTTTTTTTTGAACTTCCCCGCACAGGTTATGTAATCAGTACAGCCTCGTCACGTGGATCGGGGGTGAGGGGTCAGAATATCCAAGCTCAACGAGGCTGTGTATGTACATCTTATGTCGCGAGAACTGGCCGCTACTGACTTGAAGGCATTCAAAAAAAAGGGGGAAGCAAAAAGGAAAATGGGACCCTTCCATTTCGTACATTCATAAGTTCTTCCGAGCCCGGCGGGTAATCGACAGTCTCCCAGCGTCGAAGAATAATAGATCACAGAGATGCGCCCATTTCATCCACCAGACAAAGTCAAAACACAAAAGAAAATTCACTGCAGTTTGTTCAACTCCACCGTCACTCAACTCTCTCTCGAATCAAGGCGCATTCGAAATTCACGAATACAAAAAGGCCAAAACAACTTGCAGCGTCATTGTCAGTCCATCAATCTCGTCACGCAACGGCCTCGCGGCCAATTTGGATCCAAATTTTGTTCAACCCTTATTCCCCCAGTCTATTCCCTGGTACCTCTGGTTTTCGTTTGTTCTTGTTCAGTTTTAAGGAATTCCGTTCTTTCCTCGCCCCCTATTCGTGGCTGCTGTTCACCTCTTTCTCTTCTTGTTCTTGTCGGGGCTGCCATGGACCCCAGCGGCGTCAGCTGACATCGTTCCCTCAGCCGTGATGGAGTCAGACTGTTCCGGCAGAAGGTCCTCGGCGGTTTTCTTGACCGGAACCCCCATGTGCCGGCCATATCGCCCTTTCCGGCCATTTCCTTCGTCTTCGCTGATGCACCCTTCAATTCCAATGCCGGCATCCTTGCATCGCCCACAGGGCCGCTGGCGGTCACACCCTTTCTTGCTCTTCCGACATCGCTGGCAACGAGGTTTGGAAGACAGATCTTCCTCATCCGCACCGAGTTGGTGTTGAAAGTTGAGGCTGGAGCCAGATGACTTCCTGGCCTGTCCGGCCGAGGCTGGCGCGGACGGCGCTTTCATTAGACCAGGCTGTGTCGAATGCTTGGGAATGTTTGGAAGAGTGTTCGACCTAGCTTTGGCCGATTTACCATGTCTCAAGAGCCCAGACGACTTGGGCCGATACCCGTTGGATGGGCCATCATGCATCTTGGTCTTGATCTTCTTCGTCTTGGGCTGACCCTCATAATCCTCGTGATCACCCTTGATGCTGTCGTGAGCATATTCCTCATCCTCATCGTCAAGATACTTTCTGTATTTGGGGAGGCCGCCCTCTGCATCGCTGTATTCATCACTATCGCTTGTAGCGCCGGTGGACGAAGCGGCGTCGGCAACACCACTGAAAGTCTCATCCATGGTCGAATTGGAGGTGCGCCCATGGGAGTAGTTGGAAGCGTCGCCCAAGGCAATCAGTGTACGAGCGACATCTTCATCTGAGATGCAACTTGCCACTGTGGGATCCGGTGTGGGTAGGACCCCGTTCACAGGATATCCTTGTCTCCCACCATGGGTGTACTGCATGCTGGATCTGTCACGCAGACGGTGGCCATGTTGGGGTATAGGAGTTATAACATCTGCGCCCGATCTTCGATCCCCACCAGCAAACCCATTGGGACTGGGTCCATAGCTCTGCGGAGAGAGTATAGGGATATTTTGTAGTCCATAGATCTTCTGACCGGAAGGGTGCAAGGGCGAAGGGCCTTCTTGCGGGAGCGAACGTCGCTGAGGTGATATAGAAGACTGGGACGCAGTCACCGGAACCTGGGGAGGTACAAAAAGAGGAAGGGTCTTGAAGACGAAAGTCAGTGGGGAGCTGCGTGAAAGTCATATTCTGGGACGTACCGAACTGTCAAAGATTGGCTGCCCACGTCGGCCGTCTTGAAGGACGTTAGCAGTACTGATGTCGGAGCTCGCAAACTGTTCGCTTCGAGCTTTCTTGGATCCTGAGACTGAGCTGCGCCCAGCTTCACTGTCGCTATATCCGTTCTCGTCATGGTAGCTTCCCGTGGCACTTGATCCTCGGCTGGCAGCCGTATAAGCCATCCCTTTCTGCTGCGACACACTTCGACGACCTCGTCCTTGCGTTGGAGAAATGCTTCGCTTGCGAGCGACTCTCGACGCAGGCCTCGAGGGCGAGTGGGATTGCTCGCGCATGTGAGGGGGTAACATCTGGAAGGGTTCGCCCAAGCTGGGTCGACGTCTAGGTTCATAGCCACTCTCTCCAATGTGTAAGCCCAGTGGGTATACATTCGAAGTTGCCTGTGGAGCCGGCACAATGCGCACATAGACAGTAGAGTCGTGGGCGAGATTGTCGTACGAGGCAATGAGAGTGTTGCCCCAGGCGTCTTCAAAGCTCACTCCATTCCCATCGTATATGCCATAGAAGTTCTTGACTGTCGTTATGATAGACTCTGTGCTGTCATGCGTATTGAGCACTACCCGCAGTGGGATTCTGGCCCTGGTCTTGGAGCCCTCGTCCAGCAGGAGCTCGAAGGAGACTGACTTGGCAGGTGGCATCCTTGTCTTCGATATCTTGTGTTCCTCCGCAGAGAGCAGGCTAGAGACTTGCATCTTGTCCAATGGCTCCAACATATGTGACTGTCTTCTTATATCTGTGGCGTCGTGGGAGGGCTCATAAAGGATTCGTTTCGGACGAAGGAGGCTTTACAGAGGCTATTCAATTGGGTTTTCGATTGCTCAGAGGAGTGCTGAATGCAAGCGTTAGTCTGGGATCTCCCAAGCAATCGATGGTAATAGGAGTGAGCATTGAAGCCATTTGGGATCGTGGGCTAGAGAGGGTGAGAGTTGGTTGGGAGGGCAATGGGCTTGGGAGCCCCAAGTCCCAGTCTTAGCAACCTACAACAAGTCAAGACTTCCAGATGAGAGGGACGAACACTTGCGATGATCCTGAGACCACAAAAAGATAGAAGAAATGATGCGCAACGGCAATTACAACAGCATCCGGCTCTACCGTCAAGACATGGTCGAGAACTAGAGCATGGTGGCTGTAGTGATTTGTCGTGGCGGTGACAATGGAGACTGGTAGGCGACAGAGCGCTCAAGAGGAAAGATAGTCGATGAATGTCTCTGGTCGGCACACAAATAGCGCCCAGAGCGGTGGATGATGAGAAGCCAGCGGTAATGGGGAGGTGAGAGGTCCAGGGAAGAAAGGAAGTCCAAGGTGCGGACTGAGGCTTAGGATACTGCAATAGTCAACGGGCGTGTGAAACGAGGCCCACCCCCGGTCCAACAAACGCCAGTACGTACTCGTACCACAAGAACGTGGCTTTCGCACTATGTACTGTGTAATTGTGTGTAGGAAGTGATTTATTCCGAACGAGTCACAAATATCCTCAGGTCAAATTACGGTGACCAGAATGTTAAGGAAGGCGAAAAGAGCGCAAGAGCGCAGCCAAAATCTCAGTATCTGGAGAGAGGCGGGCGACTACTGTACGGTGACCACGAAGATAGATGGACATCGACGGCGTGTCCTTTTCGGCAGCCCACGACACCTTGAGGGCTCAATAGCGCTATCTTGTGACGGCATCTCTTCCCGGTTACGAGCTAAAAGGTGCCAGGTGACGACCCGAAGCGGTGTCTTTGCTGGCCATTCGGGACTGGCAGGCTGAGAGCATGCCTTGGAACTTGTATGGCCGGCCCCGAGGGCCAGGCAATCAGAGGTGGGAGAGCAAGGAAGGGAAAAACCATGAGGCAGTCAGCGGGCGGAGCTGAGGGTCGGAAAAGTGAGGACAGCATTATTTGCGAGCCAGGCCCGGTGATGCGCTGGAACTAGGAATCTAAAGAATAAGAAGGAAAGCCAACCCCTCACTTGGTTGAAATAATGTTCGAGAAAGTGGCCGAAGCGGTAGTGGATTTGGCGAGCTTTGTATGGCCACTATGGTAAAGATTAGCAAGCGTCAGCGGTCTGAGCCTGTCGGCGTGTGAGCTGTGAGTTTTTCTGAGCCGTATTGGGGGTGGAGATTCCAAGGAGTCTGGTGCCGTTCAAGAGGCCGTCGTCGAGAATACGCAAGCATCCGTCGCCGTCATTCGACCAATCCCCTCGACCACCTGAGCGTGGGCTGCCGCAGTGGCTGCCACAGGATGCGTGCCCTTCCACAGGGTTCAACCTCGCTCCAGTTGGGCCGTCTGGCGTGCTGGCTTCTGCTGATAAAGACCACCCGTCTTCAGGGAGCGACTCCGTCGCAAGCCCGCCACGGCGGCAATGAGATGTCTATCGTTTCGCGATCTGCACCGCACCACTTGCAAGTTCCCACACCGACCAGGATCTTGGCGAGATGGCGGAACTGGCGGCGACTTCAAACCAGGCGCAATTTGCTCGATAACGTGCTGGGCGCCAGTGCTTGATGCACGCTTGTAGATATATACTTGTACGTACGAAGTCCCACGACTCGCAGGGCCCGAGCCGGATGTCATTACTATTCCTAGAAACATCTTTGGTCGATGTGGTCTTGGGTCGAGGTCGCATTGCTTTTTCAGCTCGCTAACTCTGAGATTGACGAATTTCTCCGGTCGCATCCCCCACACCTCAAGTTGTCTGAGCTACAGCATCCGACAGAAGCGTACGTCCGACAAAGGTGTTCTCTATGGGGTCCGAGTCATGGGCTCAGTCGTTGAAACATCCGAGATAGGAGTTTGTCAGTCGTCAGCGCAATTCGGCGCATTTAGGATCGTGCCAGTTGGGGCCATCATCTGCCCTACAAATGACAAGCCTGGATTGCTCAAATCAGAGTTTGCGCAAGAAACTGAAACCCCGAAACCTCGGGTTGGGCGCATCTCAAGTCGTACATATTTCCGCGCAATGTTCAGCTTGGGCTTCTTCTGGAAACTGATCTTTGGTCAAGTATCACACTTGTGGGACTTGCAACGAGCGACCAAACAAGAAATGCGAAACCTAGTTTGTTAGTCACGGACATAACGTCCACCTCGTCATCGTACAGCATCGCTCTGAAAGCTATGCATGTCGCAGACTCCCGTGTAGAGACGAATCCAGAAAGCTGACCAAATATAGCGAGTTGGACTGCTATCCATCATTCTGTGCTGCAACAAGCAACTCAGCAGGTCATCTAAATTTTGGCTCCTCTGCGGCCCGATGACATCGTTTTGAGGTTGAGTAAGCGCCTAGGAGGATTGTCCGGAACCCCCATCACTTTCCGGGGGACGAATTTGGAAGAGGAGATTCGTCATCTTTCGAGAAGACTCAATGAGACATTCAGACCGCCTTGCCTTTTCTTCACATTGGAAACAGAATTTGGAAGATGCCCGAGCAACGGATCAGGGGACTGGATAATGGAGGCGAATATAACTCGAGGCGCAAATGTCCGGAAGGTGCACGTGATCACGCGATTTCAGCAACGCGTTGACGTCATATATCACATTTTCGTCTTTTCCTACGTTGCGCCGTCCGAATCTTGGATTGAAAGTACAGGGATCTCTTCCGATATACTACCCAGTGCTGAGAATCTACTTCAGTCCTGTTTTTGCTGCCAGTGGCGATGTAAAAATTTGAAAAAAGTGAATGTGAGGTTGGTTGAAGTACGCGAAATGTTTATATGTCTTGAAATGGACTAGCGTAGAACCGACCAAGCTAAGAGCGGCAAGAGCCGAGGCGGTAGTCCAATGACCGATCCAGCTTGGTGTTTACATGCAAGTTCCTTGACCTTGCATAATCCCATAATAATAATAATGCTGTTTTGTTTGTTGCCAGGACCAACCCATACGCTGTGCTCCTTTCCACAGCCATAGCTTCTGCATCGATACTCCTGCCCTTGGTCTCTCCATCCTCTCTCCCTTTCACGCCGTTCTTCCTTCCCTCCCCCTTTCTTCGACTGAATGTACCCGACTGCGTCGCGCTTTGCAAAATCTAGGGGCGTCAAGAACCTGTCGTCCTTCGAAGTTCGCGAAGCTTGAGTTCGTCCATAAATCCTTCACAGGCATTGGTACCGCTCAGTATGGACGTGAAGGTAATGGAATCTTTACCGGGGCCTGCTACACGCTGTCGATGTGCTCGCTCTGTCAATGCTTCATCCCAGACCCCGTGTTTGAAGATTATGGGAGCTAATCTATACTTCTCTGATAGCCACAGCGCCCTCTGCGGCCACTACGCGTCAGAAACGACGAAAATGTCCCCCCCGAGAGCCACGTCACCAAAACAATTCACCATCGAAATAAATCGAGTCCAGCACTTACAACTACTTTCGCTGAAGCCCAGGGGCTCAAGGCCGCGGCGAAGAGAACAGCATTTGGAGACGTGAGCAATATCGTTGCAGGCAGACCAAGCAAAGATGATTCAATACTGCACACCAAGCCGAGCCTACAGGCTGTCGTGAAACCTGGCCAAGCCCTCGAACAAAGAAGATCTATCGCGCTGCTGCGTCCCGCTCAAAAAGGGCTGAAAACCATCCTTGCGGGAGCGACTGCCTATGGGACCTCAAAAGCCTCTTCCAACGCCGCGTCCACAGAGACGGTGGTCGCACTACAATCTGCCACATCAAAAAAGACGTTGACGAAGCGCCATACCACAATCTTCAAGGATAATCGTCTTGCCGTGCTTCAAGAGACGGAAATAAACTTGGACCAGCCAGTGAATGAGAGTACGACAGAGACACAAAAGGTCCCCAACTCGGCGAATTGTGGAATAGCGTCTCAGCTTTGCCTCCTTCCTCCACCTGCATCGGTTGTTGTTCACGCTGAACCGATCAAAGACACCCCGGATCTCTATTCGGACACTAGCTTGCCAGGCATAGAAGCTGTAAACCTCGGCCCTGCGCTCTCGAGCGAGTCAAGCAGCGAGACCCAGGTGAATGGTGCCAGCAGCACTGCCTCAAGCCACGTTGCCCAGCAACTTCAGCAACCCGCTGATCGACCTCTCCCCAAAGATCTTCTACCCTCAGTGGAACCCCACACCACCGTTGTTCGAAAAGAGCCGCAACCAATTCCTGTGGCAAGCCTCGTGAATCCGGTTGATAACATCCCTCCTCTGAGCCCTCACCATTCCTATATCCAGCAACGACTCGAGCAAGAAGAATACTGGGATGAAGAGGATGACGAGAACTACGAAGAGGAAGATTATGTGACCGCCAGGTCTTTCCGATCACGGGGCGACAACACTACCGGCGGTGTTACGACCGTCCTGTTTCCGCAGATGAACCAACGGGCCCGTAAAGAAATTGCTGCCGCGAAGCAGTTGGTCGAAGCCACCCGTTCTCCCGAGGAGGTGGAAGATGAAAGCTATGACACGAGTATGGTCGCCGAATATGGAGAGGAGATCTTTGATTACATGAGACAACTCGAGGTGAAGATGCTTCCCAACGCCCACTACATGGACAACCAGCATGAAATTCAATGGTCCATGCGCTCGGTCTTGATGGATTGGCTTGTGGAAGTCCACCTCCGGTTCAATCTACTACCCGAGACACTCTTTCTGACCGTCAATTACATTGACCGCTTTCTGTCGTGTAAGGTTGTCTCTCTCGCCAAACTGCAGCTTGTGGGCGCAACCGCCATCTTCATTGCCGCAAAATATGAAGAAATTAATTGTCCGTCGGTACAAGAAATTGTGTACATGGTCGATGGTGGTTACACTGTGGACGAGATTCTCAAAGCCGAGCGGTTTATGCTTACCATGCTTCAATTCGAACTCGGCTTCCCCGGGCCCATGAGTTTCTTGCGCCGGATAAGCAAAGCTGACGACTATGATCTGGAGACGAGGACCCTGGCGAAATACTTCCTCGAAGTGACCATGATGGATGAACGTTTTATTGGCAGCCCCCCAAGCTTTACAGCAGCTGCATCTCATTGTCTTGCACGCATTATGCTCCGGAAAGGCACTTGGGTAGGTCAACAGCTCAAACAAATATTGCTCACCTGCTAACCTCCCTAGACCGCTCATCATGTCTACTATTCTGGGTATACATACACTCAACTCAGACCACTGATTAAGTTACTGCTGGAATGTTGTGAGGATCCGCGGAAGCATCACAAGGCAGTGTTCAATAAGTATTGCGACAAACGCTACAAGAGAGCATCAGCCTTCGTCGAGACGGAAATCCGGAGAGGGTTCGAGTTGCTCGACCCCGTTGCATCAACGTCTTTCCTTCAGTCGACGATGCTTTCATTCTATGATAGCGTTCCTTATCTTCGCATGTGAGCAGATCATTCTTCGAACAACTCATAATTCAAAGCCAAATTCGGAGGCAAGCAGTTGTCTACCGTAAGAGGCAGATTTTCGGCATCTTCAAGCGGAGAGACTCGCACATCATCAACTCTCAGCTGCAGAAGCCTCGCGCCATCCAGTCGAAACGAGCTTCAAGATTGGTTGTCAGTATTCACTTCGGCCGGGATTAGAGCTTCTCAATATTCGAGGGGAATCATTGACGAGGAAACACGAATTTATGACAAAGTAATTGGCATTCACGGCACAGTGACTCGGAGAACAGGGATGCTGAGAGGGCCCTTCTCTCGGTCTCCTGTAGGAATATTGGAACGATTCATGGACATCATCATCGTCGTTGTCGGAGCTTGTGATCGGCTTTGGAGAGCGACGTGGCGGAGACCACAATGTTAGACATAGCACCGGGTTGCTCGGGGTGATAGAGTGGGATCAGTAATCATCAGGCAACAAGCTCATGCACTGGAACAGATAATGCAGATGCTACCTTGAGTGAATGCAAACACAACTAATTCTCCACGAACCATTGAATTATTCCCCAAACCGGGCAAGGCTGTCGAAAAGGGGCCGATCACCGCTAGACAAGGCTGGGCGGCAGCCTGATGGGATCCTCCCCTCGACAGCCCTTTCGGGTAAGTCTTCCGAGAACAGACATAATTTTCTCCTTGTTTGCCATCGACAACATCGGCGAGAAGCTGTGCCCTCTTTCGATCAACTACGCCCCTTTTTGGATCCTGACTTTCAGCAGGACACAGTAGAAGATGGAGATTTGCCGTGGCAAAGTGTACCATATCAGTTCTTGTGTTCCGACACGTTGCTTGTGAAACTGCATTGCCGCAAGGTCCCAGAGCTCGCTGAACATCTTGGAAGTCGGGCTGACGGTAAGGGCGGTCAGAAACAAGCCTCTGACGGACACCGCATGCTATTGGGCCGTTAAATTGAGGGGCTGTGTGAAGCCACCACGTTGGAAATTTGACACATATGGCGCCAAAGAAAGGCTCTGCCTCCGGCAAGAGTAACAAGAAGGCAACACCAGTCGTTCCCGACAGTGAACATATAGTATTCACTAAGCAGAAAAACGACAAAAAGAAACAGGAGCCGAAAGATTCCGACCCAGCCCCGCCCCGCCCCGACGTGAAAAAGATCATCGGAGGCGCTTCATGGACCGGCAAATTGCCTGTCAATCTGCTATCTGAGCATTGTCAGCGAGAAAAGTGGAACAAGCCCGAGTACCAGGGCCGTCAAGTTCCTGCAGCAGGCGGTGCAGACAAACTTCACCGATCGTGGGTTGTATTATCGAAAACGGATCCGAAGACGGGCTCCGTCACAAAAGTTCCCCCATTCCATCTCCCTCCGAGTCACGTCCATCTCGCAGACCAGCCAACAGCGCTTGAAGCTCGCCATTTCGCAGCGGCTTATGCTTTGTTTCGCGTGTCTAGCATGAAGAATTTGGCGATGGCATTGCCTCCAACCTACCGGGATCTCTGGAAGGGTGACTTCCAACGTCTCAAGGAAGAAGATATCAAAGAAGGTAGGGCGTGGAAATATGAGGCAGACCCGTTTGCCGCGGAAGCCAAGGGTCAAGAGATCAAGGCTGCGCTAGAAAAGCGAAAACAAGACGAAGCGCGGCAACCTCCCAAGATTGTAATGTCAGGTTTGCCTGGTTCGGGCTCCGATAACGTTGCGTCGAAAGCCTGGGATCGAGCACCGCGACTGGAGCTGGGACCGGAGGCTCGCACACGGACTGAGTCGTTCATCAGGTCTCGAAGCATCTGGAACCAGAATAGGCTTAAAATCTCCAAGGTGGACAGGGATAATATCGCGTCCGACCTATCCCGATCTGGCTTTCAACCTTCCCACGTCCAAGAAGCCCTCGCAAACTGTGGCACACGGGAAGAAGTGTTAGAATGGCTCCTCATTCATGTTCCCGAAGATTGCCTACCTGCGTGGAGCTTCCCCCCCGGTTACAATGCAGGAATCACTCTCGTCAGTAGCGACCTTGCAACGGATGCCAAGATGAGGCGATTGAGCCAAGGAGGCTACCCTAGCCAGCTCTGTCTTCAAGCCCTACGTGACAACGACGGTGACGAGGCTCTGGCATCAGAGGCTCTACAGTCACGTCTTGTACCATCCGAGGTCGAGCTGGTTGCGGATATAGAAAGCAACGCGCACCTTTGGGACGAAGAAATGCTTGCGTTAGAAGCTATACTTGACAGGAGATTCAAGCTGTCTGGTGCAAATCGATGTTCAATCCAGGCAGATCCCAACTCAAAGATCTCAGCCACATTTCACTTTCGTCGTCCAAGCTCCGGCTATCCAAACAGGTCGCCTGTTATTTCAATTGAAGCACCCCAAATACCGAGTTACATTCGCCTGAGTGCAACCAAGAGAGCGCTCATATATGCACAGGAGCAACTGCTTGGCGACTCGATGATATTCAGTTTATTGGAATGGTTAGAGAGCTCGATACCAAGCATCATCGACAATCCTGGAAGGCTAGGTGACTTGGAGATAACACCTTCGCCAGCGGGAAGGATGTTCGCGGTGACCCAGAATGCAACGTTGCATGATTCCAAACCGGCAAGAACAATGGGAAAAGTATACATGAAGGACAATCGATCCAGCCAAGCAATATTCGAAGCTTGGAGAACGCGACAGAGCTCGGCAACTCAACGGACAATGAATTCAGCAAGGCAGCGTCTGCCGGCATGGTCCAGAAAAGAGGAAATCACGAACGTGGTTGACAAATCGCAGGTGACTCTCATTACAGGAGAGACCGGCTCTGGGAAGAGTACCCAAGCGGTCCAGTTTATCCTGGATAACGCAATCGAGAATATGCGAGGCTCTTCCCTAAACATCATCTGCACGCAACCCAGGAGAGTCGCTGCTCTGTCATTGTCCGAGCGTGTCAGCGCGGAGCGATGTGACCGGGAAGGCCAGGAAGTGGGATACATCATCCGAGGAGAGTCGAAGGTCTCTTCAAAGACTAAAATCACCTTCCAGACCACCGGCGTGCTCCTTCGCCGCCTGCAGGGCTCATCTAGTATTAGCTCTGCCCTGGCGAACGTCAGCCACGTCTTCATTGATGAAGTCCACGAACGGTCTCTGGATACGGACTTTCTCTTGGCCTTGCTACGTGAGGCTTTACCCTCTTTGCCTCGTCTGAGGATTGTCCTGATGAGTGCCACACTCAACGCTGACATCTTCGCCGACTACTTTGGTGGCAATGGCGTTGGCAGAGTCCATATCGAGGGTCGCACGTATCCGGTCGAGGACTATTACCTGGACGACGTTGTCCGGCTCGTGGGAAATGAGAAAAGAGATCCGCAGCAAGACTCGGACGATGAGCCTGCTGTGGGAAAGGCGATCCAGAGCCTAGGAATGGGCATCAACTACCAGTTGATCGCTTCTCTCGTACGAGATATTGACATGCAATTGGGCAGCTCAAGCGGCGGTATTCTCATCTTTATGCCCGGCACTTTGGAGATCGAACGTTGTCTCAGGACATTGGCCGGCTTGCCCAATATTCATGGTCTACCGCTCCATGCTTCTCTGACGCCTGCCGAGCAGCGGCTAGTATTCAGACAGCCTCCGCCAGGCAAAAGAAAAGTGGTTGTCGCCACGAATGTTGCCGAGACATCAATCACTATCGAAGACATCGTGGCGGTGGTCGACTCAGGCAAGGTCAAAGAGACTAACTACGACCCGGTCACGAATATCGTGCGCCTTGAAGAGGTCTGGGCTTCCCAGGCTGCCTGTAAACAGCGCCGTGGCCGTGCAGGCAGAGTTCGGGCGGGGAAATGCTACAAACTCTTTACGAGGAACGTAGAAGCCGCCATGGCAGCCTCCCCTGCACCAGAGATGCTCAGGATGCCATTGGAGCAGCTGTGTCTTTCCGTCAAAGCGACTGGTTCGGCTCGCAATGTGGAGGAGTTTCTGGCAAACACTATCTCGCCGCCGGATGCACGGGCTGTCGCTACCGCACTAAAGACCTTGCGTCGGATGGGTGCGTTGGAGAATGATCGCTTGACCGGTCTTGGGAACTACTTGGCGATGATCCCTGCTGACCTGCGATGCGCGAAACTGCTCGTCTACGGCGTTTTATTTGACTGTACCGAGGCTTGTTTGACAATTGCTGCCATCTTGGCGACAAAGAGCCCGTTTTTCTCGCCGCGCGACAAAAGAGACGAGGCGAAGGAGGCGAGATTGTCCATGACCGCCTCGGACGGCGACCTGATTGTCGACTACCGAGCATTCGAGCTGTGGAAAGAGCTGTCTGCCACGTCGCGATACAAGGATGTGCAGAATTGGTGTTCGTCGAAATTCTTGTCTCTCCAAACTCTCCGCGACATTGAGTCAACTCGACAGCAGCTTCTCGATTCCTTGATCGAGGCTGGCCTGCTACCTACCACTTACAACGGTGATTCATCCCCCTACAACCGACAGAAGGGCAACCTCATGCTGCTACGGGCCATAGTCGCGGGAGCGCTAAGTCCTCAAATTGCACGCATCCAGATGCCGGACAAGAAATACATCGCGTCCATGAGCGGTGCGAAAGAACTCGACCCGGACGCCAAAACAATAAAATACTTCAACGAGGAAAATGGAAGAGTGTTTGTGCACCCGAGCAGTGTTCTTTTCGACGCCCAAGGGTTCTCTGGCAACGCCAGCTTTGTGAGTTACTTCACCAAGATGGAGACGAGCAAGACGTTCATCCGGGACTTGACGCCGTTGAACCCATACGGCCTGTTGCTGTTTGGTGGGCCACTCGAGGTCGATACACAAGGACGAGGGGTTGTAGTAGATGGGTGGGTGAAGTTGAAGGGGTGGGCCAGGATCGGTGTATTGGCCTCACGGTTACGGGCATTGTTGGACGACGAGCTGAGGAGGCGGATCGACTCTCCTGGCCACCTCGAAGGCGAAGACGCGGCAGACAATGGTGGGGTTTTTGATATTGTTCGACATTTGGTGGAGCTCAACGGGCAGGACAGATAGATATGAGACAAGACTAACCCTGCGAAAATTTTTCTCGGAAACAGGTTATGGACGACTCAGTATCTCGTACGAAGAGATAAGGACATAGCGAGGATAGGTACACGGTTGGCACCGGCACTCGCTGTGGCTTCTATTTTTTTGTCGAGCACAGTCTCTGGGTGTACAGGAGGTAGGAGTATCTCGGTTGAACGATAATGGAGCCAGTCCGGTCTGGCCGAAACCGTCTGTGGGCCGTGGCGTCGACGGCAATGTGACCAGCGCCTGTGGCTGCTCTATCATTCAGTAGCCCCGTGGGGCGCCAGCCGAAGCCACCAGTCTCGCTTCCGAACGTGTTTAAACGAGTTTGAATGTGGAGTGTTGGTGTTGATGGGGCTGAGACTCAGCTGGAGGATAAAGTGCCACAGACCGTTACTGGGTGTTTGTGAGTCTTTATTGTCTCTCCTTTTCATGTCCCACACACACATCTATTGTACTTCTGTCTCCTACTATTTGGGTCTCATGGCAGCCACCGGTGGAAAGCCGCTCGCCTACTCACCCGCTCGCAAGCCATCAATGCTTCTAGAGTTGTCGAGACCGGACTATTTGGGCCTTTCTGCCCACATGTTGTCATTTCACAGCTGCAAACTATGAGCGCCTCTTCATGACAACAATCGTTATTGGCCGTCCTTTCAAATTAGTCTGCCTGGCCCACGTGTGCCGTACCCTATATCTGGTAATGTGATGCCGATTGAGGAAGCCGGCAGACGCCGAGGGCTGCGTGGCCGGCGGTGGAAAGGAGACAGTGGACCGAATCAGGAGGACATGGAGTCGCCATTGTCTTTCACATATCAAAACAAGAAGACGTTCCCAGAAAGCTTGTTCGACCTTGTTTTTTCGCACACAACATCGAGTCCATCGACCCAAGAGCGAGCCAATTGAGCAATCATGTCGCCGCCCATGTCTCCCGTCGACAACAAGCTTGAACCTCCTCCCGTTGGCGTTTCAGTCGTCGAAGTCAATCCGTCGCTGAGCAGCCGCGATGGACCTGTGCCAGACTCTTCAGGTTTGACGCCCGCAGAGCAATGGCAACCGGGATTCCGCAAGCGATTTCCCTGGGTCGGCTTCGGATGCCTCGTCATGGTCGTGGTCTTCTCGATCGTAGCGATTGTGGTTTTGAAAGAGTCCAACGACAGACCTGTCTCATCGTGGCCGCAGAAGATGGCTCCCAACGTCGTCTTGTCCGTATGCAACAGCGGTGCCAGCGTCTGTATCGCCATCGCCGTGGCACAGGGCATTGCCGTGTCCTGGTGGAGGAGAGCACTGAAAGGCGCGACAATCGCGGATTTGCACAATACCTGGGCGTTTGGAAGCAGCATTGCGTCTGTTGTGTTGAACGTCAAGTATTTCAACATCGCCGCTCTTGCAGCCATCGTCACCAAGCTTACCATCATTGACGGTATCCTCTTCCAACGCTCCACCAGCACGTACCTCAAACTAGGACCTGAACACCCGGTCAACATCACGACGTTTCCCACGCCGCAGTTGCCAGTTACTGCCATGCTGAACGCTGCGGCGAACGACACGAGGATCTTGAACTATGCGTTCACCGGTGATATTATCAGTTGGGCTAACTCTGCTTATGCCCAGCCCTACCAACCCAATGGATTCACCGAGTGCGACGGCATCTGCAACCTTACTGTCCTTGCCCCTGGGTATATCGCTACATGTCTCGACGACCATGTTCAGACGCAACGTGTGGATCTGATCGGCGAAGCTGCGGCACACGTTGGCCCCAACAAGACCCATGCCACTGTCGAAACCGAAGTCTTCAGCCTCAGTTTCAACACCACCTTTCCCACGGCAGCGAAGAATTATACTTGGATCGGCCTCAACTTGACGTATTATTATGAAGACGACGAGGCGACGAAGACCCCGTCACAGATGTGCCCGGTCAAGATCAAAACAAAGCAGTGCGAGCTGAGAGAGGCGATGCTAAAGTATCCCCTCTACCTGGAGTTGGCCAACAGCACCACTTCGGAAGCGAACGACACGACTTCACAGACAAATGTGTATTTCGGGACCATTGACCCGGATTTTGGAACGCTGATTCCCGCGACCGATTACTTCGATTACAGCAAAGGCCAAATCCCGGGATTTGAGTTCCAGTGGTGGATTTCGAATGCTACATCATGGCGACCGACGAGCCTGGGCGAAACTCGTACGGGCGGGTTCACCCGCGCATTGTCAGATCGCTACAAAGCCACTGCATCGTTAATCACCATGAGCGACGACAAGGACTACAACTGGTACCTCTCCACGACGGGGCAGTTTTCCGGCACGGAAGAAGAATCCGACAGTACCCAGGGCTGCCCTTACACGTATCCCGATCCGATGACGGACCTCATGGTGGGCCTGAACACCCTGACCTTTCTCACGGCCGAAGATCTCTGGAACCGACCGGGCTACGTGGATACAGAGGTGGACTGGGACGTGTGGTCAAACGCCAGCAGGGTATACGTCGAAGCCACTCAGCGCAAACCCCAGGTGTATTACCAGACCAAATACGGGTGGATGTTCGGTGCCCTGGCCTCGACACTCGTCTGTGTCCTGCTCGTCCTGCCATCGTACTGGGGATTCTGGGAGCTGGGCCGCAAGGTGACGCTGAACCCCATCGAGGTGGCCAACGCGTTCCAGGCGCCAGCCTTCGCCCCAGCACACCCCCGGAGCGGGCTGGCGGATGATATCGTCAAGGTGACGGGAGAACGGGTGGTGAGGTATACGGTTGCTGAGGCGTCAGATCGTGGGGGAACTTATAGGATCGTTCCTCTTTGATGAGTAATGATGATGGTTGCGACAGAACAGACATATATTGCGTAGCATTATAATTTCATATTCTTTCAACTCACTGCCGGAATCGTTCTCCCTGATACTGCGCGCTCGATCCGGCGGGAAAGCCTGCCGTCGTGGGGAACATGGAGAACTCGTCCATGATGGACTGCCACACCTCGTCGTCCCAAAAACCGCTAACCATGTCTGTGGGCTGCCCCTCAGCGCCGCCGCCACCGAGTGCAGTTCCCCCTGGATCAACCTGCGGGGGCCGCTGCTGCTGCTGCTGTCCTACCGGCCCGGGCTCAACGCGCTTACGGACTCGCAGGTCGTTGAACGGCGTCATCACGTCGGCCATGGCGCACCTCGAGGTCAAGGGCTGACCCGACTGGCTGATTGGGAGCTCGTAGTCGGGCTCTCCGCGTGCTTCTCCTCCCGCTGCTGCTGTTGCCGCCGCGCCTTCACTTTCTTTCTCACACCGCTCGTGCCAGGCCATCAGGCCCGCCATGCCGCGCGTGAAGTAGGCCCAGACGTCTTTCTGGTCGGTGGGCACGCGGTCGCCGGTCCGGGTGAGCTCGTCGCCGAACTTGACCTTGGCGCGCTGCGCCATGTCGAGCACGTCCGCCTCGCGCTTGGCGATCGCCCCGTCCCACCCGCTCGTCGAGGGCAGGCGCGCCACCGTCGACAGCACGATCAGCGCGTACGCCGAGAAGCTGAAGAAGGCCGCCGGCAGGTGGCGCAGCGCGGGCCCCGGCACGCTCAGGAAATCTTCCAGGAAGGCCCGCGTCGCGGTCAGCAGCTCCCACAGCTGCGAGGCCGTGTTGGCCGTCGTCGAGTGCGCCGTCGTGCTCAGGTCGCGGTACAGCGCCACCTCGTGCATGATGATGGGCAGGACTTTCAGTTCGGCCATGAGCAAATCTGTTCGCAACGACGCAGCGTGGTTAGTGGAATCTCTTTCGCCAGTGTATATATATATATATACCCCGCCGGTGTTGACGGGTGACACCGCACTCACAATTGTCTTGTATGGATGAGAAGCCAGGCCTCGCTTCCAGGTCGGCGACCTCCTTCCGGAAGCCATTCAAGGACATCTGGACCACCGCGTCGCTCTGGAATCGAATCGAGGCATGTTCGCTGTACGAAAATCTCTCGCCGATGCGTTGCGCCAAGTGTTTGGCTTCGACGAACGCCGTGGCATATACGTCTGTGGGGCACTCCTGCTCGGCTTGAAGGACGTGGCAGCAGTGTTCAATCCAGTTGGTATGCCTCATGAGCAGCTCTTTGCGCGTCATCGCCATGCTTGACTGCGTGAGATCAGCTGAGCAAGAACCCAGAGCGCGGTACTCACGAAGAGCAGAGGTAGAAGCAGCCCAGAAGGGCACGGGTTTCGGCTGTCGACCTCTGACACTGTGTCGGCAAGTTGCCCTCCGCATTCAGCTTACAGAAGATACTTCCGATCCTCTGATCACGGTGCGCAGGGCACCGGTCAAGGTCAAGGTCCATGACCAGGGCGATCGCCATCTGGAGAAGCATAAAGGAGTTTTTCGCCAGGGGATTGAAGTGGTAATGGATCCAGCTCAGGTGCACAAGCAGCGCCTGTAAGATTTCGAGGCTCCTCTCGTTCCTGACCAGCACGCGTTCAGAGATGATCTTCTTCAACTCGGCCCCGAGTCGTCTCTGAACCATGTGCTCTGCTTCGAAACACGCCGTCACTATGGCCAGGAAGAGGACCGGCTTGTCCCTTCGCAGTGTAGCAGCATCGGTCTCTGGTGCGACAACGACGAAAGGGAAAACTTTCGTGTGAACTCGCTTGTAAGTTTGGAGGAGGGTGTCGGCGACTGACATGGTCAGGATGCCACTGTCGATCACATCGAATTGTCTGCCCTCTTCTGTGGAGGACGGGGCCGAAGACTGGATGCTCTGCACATGGTCACTGCTCTCTTCCTCTGTCGGTGCTGGCGTCGTGGTTAAGATCGTAGCATTCGTGCCACCAACGACAACGACATTCTTGTCTGGAGTGAGCAAGGTGAGGAGACTGTTGACCTTTTCTTCAAGTGCTTTGATCCTCCTATTGCTCATTTAGATCTGTCCCGGCAGAGTTGCAGACTGACATACGTGGCTTGCCTCTCCTTCGGCCGTCGGGGGCCATCTTCATGGAGACAGTCCCGCCTCAGCCTCCGGCAGCGGTCACAGACTTCCTGTCCACCACTGAAGGAACATTTCGCTTTGGCTTTGGCACATCGAACACATGCCTTCCGTTTTGTCCCAGAGAAGCCGAAATGATTCATTGCCGCCTAATTCTGAACGAGGCGAACGGGAACGGGAATGTCCCCAGGATAAATACCTCAGGCCGCTGGGGGGAGCGGGAAAGGAGTCAAATATCTCCGTTCAGGGGAAATGCGGTGGAGCTGTAACTCACGTGATAGACGCGCTGTGGCCCGTACCGCCAATCAGATGGCGTAGATGAACGGGCCGTTTTCTGTCCGGTGCCGTCTTGAGTCCGTGTCGATACTTGACTTCACTTCACTTCTCGCGCGGTGCCTCTTCTCTCTTTGCCCGTGTCTGTTCCTTGATCACTAATTATGCAAACATCTAATCCGTGCCTGTCATGTTGATTTCTCAAAAGAAGATGGCGCCATTTTCCCGGCGTCTTTCTGCTAACACCGCTCCCGCCCCAGACTGTTGCCGGTACGATGCTCGAGATGGACTCAGTCAGGGAGACAGCAACCCGCATATATCTAGACCTCGAACTCTCACTCTCCTGCTTCTATAGAGCTGCTGCCAGATCCCTCCACCGCCTACGACAATTCGTCTTGGTCTTACACTCGCAGCTGAGGTTTGTTCCAAGACCTCTTCACTGTCACAACGAAGCGCTTCTCGGCCTCCGACGACATGCTTCAACCAGACAAACCGGAGCAAGCCATCGCAGTGACAGTGCCAGTTACAGAGAATGTTGACACCATCGCGAGTGCCCAGGACGCCAGTAAGACCACAGAATCGGAGACGGCTCACCACTTGACCGGCTCAAGACTCTTCCTTGTTCTCGGTGGCCTCGGTCTGGCCATTTACTTGTTTGCTCTGGATATTGCAGTCATATCTACCGTATGTTTATCCCCTTCTGCTGCTCTAACGTTTTTCTCACGTCTAATGGTGCGCTGCAGGCGATCCCGACGATTACAGTTCAGTTCAACTCTACCACGGCCATCGGTTGGTATGGAGCAGCTTACCCTCTGTGCCTCTGCTCGTTGCAGCCTCTATCTGGAAAGCTGTATGCCAACTTTTCTCTCAAATGGACCTTCTTCGTCTTCGTCTCCATCTTCCTTCTGGGTTCCCTACTCTGCGGTGCAGCTGCTAGTTCCAACATGTTCATCCTTGGCCGAGCTATCGCTGGGACTGGGGGCGCAGGCATATTCTCTGGCTGTCTGTCCATCCTCGCCATCGTCACCCCACTCTCCAAACGTGCGCTCTACACTGCCGGCTTCACTTCACTGTTTGGAGTGGCCACAATCACAGGTCCCATCATTGGAGGAGCTTTGACAACGAAGGTATCGTGGAGATGGTGCTTTTTCATTAATTTACCTATTGGGGCGGTAACGCTGGTCGCGTTGGCTCTGTTCTTCAAGCCTCCCATTCGAAATTCCGATAAAGCACCTTTGCGAGAGAGGATACTGAACATTGACATCATCGGCTGCGCAATATTCATGCCAACCATCGTCATGGCTCTTCTGGCACTACAGTGGGGGGGCCACCAGTATCCCTGGAAGTCGGCCACGGTGATCGGACTCCTATGCGGCTTTGCTGGTTCTGCTACGCTCTTCCTCGTCTGGGAGCATCGGAAAGCCGACAAGGCCATGATCCCCTTCTCCATCCTCTTCCAGCGTTCGATTTTGCTGAGCTGCCTGTTCAGCAGCTTCATGTTTGGTGCGTACATCGTCAACATCTACTACATGCCTGAATGGTTCCAAGTGATCAAGGGGGCTAGTCCACTCCATAGCGGTGTCATGACTCTTCCAGCGGTTTGTACTCAAATCGTCGCTGCCTCTGTTTCAGGGTTAACCAGTGAGCGCATTCCCGATACCCGGATTTTGGTTAGGTTACAAGGGCTGATTCTTGTCTAGTTAATCGTACCGGCTGGTATAACCCCTGGTTTTTTATCGGCATCAGCTTCATGGCCATTGCGTCAGGACTCTACACATCTCTTACCACTTCGACACCGCACGCAAAATGGATAACCTTCCTGGTCTTCCAGGGCATTGGCGGAGTAGCTATGCAGGGACCACTTCTTGCCGTCCAAGCCGTCCTAGCGTCAAAACCTCAACAGATACCTGTCGGCATATCGACCGTGGCATTCTTTCAGTACTTCGGAGCTTCCGTGTTTCAGAGCATTGCCCTGGCAATTTTTCAGAATCAACTTGTCAAGTCGCTCAAGCAGCGTGCGGGCCTGGACAACAACCAAGTGCAGCAGTTACTGAATGCTGGATCGGGCCACGCTCGCAAGACGACAATAAATTCATTCCCTGAGAAGCTGGAGCGTGTCCTTTGGGCATACAACAAAGCAATCACGAATGTGTTTGTAAGTTCTGCACACCGCCGTAGAGCAAACCTCTCGTTTCTTTACACAGGGTATGAGCTAATAAAAATCGGATAGTATGCCTCGATGGCGTCGGCCATCGTAGCATTTATGCTTGCTCTTGGGGTTGAATGGAAAAATATCAAAGCGAAACCCGCACCTCGAAAGGGCGACGAAGCCGGAATTGAAGAGACGAGCAACGGCAGCGAGCAGCCTTGATAGATCGATGTCCAGTGTCGACAGAGGAAGCGGATGGAGCCGTGTGAACTCGCCGTTCGAAATCCGGTTGAACGAATCATTGCAGCACTGTGGGACGAAAGTTGCATCGCCCAAAGGAACAAAGAGCCTTGCACGCTAGCGTATTGTATTGTTTGCTGCTGAAACCCGCACGGACCACCGTCTTTATATGCCTGGGATCTCACTTCGCGGCTTCTTCACTCATACCTGGCGGCAACCTGTTACGTTCGTCGAACCGCCGGATGATTTGAACGATGACCAATTTCAATTTGTCCGACCGATGCTGTCACACGCAGCAAAATTTTCTCCCGGAGAGATAATGCGTCCCAACTCTTCTCGCCTCAACGAAAGCCTGGCTCATGCTCACTCTCTCCACGTAGTCCTGGCTTTGTCTTTTGACGATTCCTGCTGCTCGTGGTCGGGCGTCTTGCCTGTTGCGCGAGGCAGAAGTGTGCCACTTATTTCGTCGGACAAATCAAACCCTGTGTCTGAAAAGGCGGTTTTGGCTGGCCACCACCCAGGATCGCATGGATGGCGCATTGAGCGCTATCATTCCGACACGGCCACGCCTCCAATAGAAACCGGTGATGATCTGCCAGATACTACGTCCTACGGACCGGCCACTCTGCCTCCGAAAGTTCAGCCGGTCCTTCGACGGTGTTAGGCCATGGCAGCCACGACCCACCTACAACACAGCCATCTCTACCACTCATTACCTTTACCTACCGTACAGCGTCCATCCGGCATGATACCACGATACCAGTTACAGCCATACAGTGGTATGATGGACCCGCCGGTATTTTGAGAAATATAAAGTCTTGGACAACTTTTTGGTACCCAATCAATCCATGTTGTTCGATATGGAACAGAAGCACCGAAGGTTCTTTGTCGAAGACCACTGGAACAATACAATGATTTTCCCCCTGCTTTGTGCGCGACCGCATATATATGTATATTCACCCTGCCCGCGTTCACCTCGCCAGACAGACTCACTATTTTGCTCACCATTTTTGTGACTAGTTTCCTCAGAAAGTCATCTTTCGTTGGGATACCAGGCACAGTCACTCATTAGAACAAACAACAGTCGCTCGCATGACTCGAATCCCAATCTTTGCAGCATTGGACATCACACTCCTACCGAACCTCCCTTCTGGGCAACCGACCGCTCGAAATACCTCTCATTTCACAGCAGAACCCACGTTCGGCATTGGGTGCTATAGAGCAAAAGTCGCCACACAAACGAACAAGAACAACTGGACTCTCGCGAGACCCTGAGCCCTCCAAGGAGTAGGCGAAAGCGCGCCCCCGCGCCCCTATAATACTTGTCGCCAGCATGGTTGGGTTTTCAGCTCCAGACTGCTTCCTGGACCCTGGTCGGGAAGTCTGGAAACAGGTCTTTTCTGCAAGACACGAAGACATGTGCAATACGCCTCAACCTCCGCATCCCGACGGCCACATATATGCAATCTTCAACAAATCCAAGTTCAGCCGGCTAGACTCCGTCCGCGGACCTGCGAAACCTATCGACACTTGGCTCGACCCCAAATATAGTATCGACGACATATTTTACGACCGCATCCGGCCTGCGCTTGTGCTAGCGACACGGTTCATAGAGATGACGTCGGAATTCTTCAACATCCTCTTCTTCGGAGAATTTGTGTATGGGGACGAGATAATAAGATATAATCGTCATGAGCAATTTGAGCTTGGATCCCAAAGGTTCCCAGCTATGATGAATGACCTCTACAATATGCAGTTCTTCACTGGCTATCACGAGGATAGCCGCAAGGACTCGTATGGAACGACTCACTACGGGACATACCCAAACGATTCCACGCCACAAATGGCAACCATCGTTGTGCAGCTCAACACGAAATTCACAACATTCTTTACCCACTACCACTATGACATATTTACAGATGAGGTCAAGAACATGATGAAACTCATTCTAGCCATCACGCTGGTGCACGAACTGGTCCATGTATGGTACAATTTCCGGAGAATGGAAATGGCTCGACTTGGAGACCTTCCTCTGTGCCTCGCCATGAAGAAGGAGCCGTATTTCTTCGGATACGAGAGGTCACCCGAGTTGGGCTTCTCTTGGGAACACTTTGCGTTCAGGGGCATGCCCCAATTGAACTGTTTGGGTGACGGGCCTTATGCACGGGCGAAGGGTCTCATCTTGATGCCTTTGCTGCAAGGCAGTGACCTGAACGGCGAGGTTGCTGTGGACTCGGCGGTTGTGCGCGCCCTTCTCGACAAACATTGCTGGGATATGTACGAAAGAGTGCTCATAGGGGACCTTGCTCCCGCTTACTGCTCTATCAGAGAGCTGGGCATTTTGGAGAGAATGAGGACGGTTGTCGCGCTGTTGGCATTCAAATCCAAGACTGGTCGCCTGCCTTCTTCGCAGGAGTTACTCCGAGCCAAGGGCGCGCCAGTGCCCTCCCAAGCCAAGCAGCAAGAGTTTGCGAAGGAAGATCTCTCCATCTCACCATCTGCGGAATCAATACTGTCGAAAGATGCCGAGGTCGCCGAGGTGACCATCATGATGGAACAGGGGTGTCATTGCTCATCTCCACCGTCTCCTACGAGGTTCATTGGGGAGTGCATGGACTATGCAGACCAATGGGCATTTTTCTTTAAGAAAGCCATCTCTGATTCTACATACGCGGATGGAAGGGCACACCGCCAGAAGAGGATCAAAAGGCCACAAAGATGATGGGGGTATAGCTGGGAAAGAGAACCATAGAAGGGACGTCGTGGTAAGACGATCAACAAATCTGGGAGTAAAAAAAAAAGGTTTGGTAGGCTTGAGGATGTGTGCCGGATGTTTCAGCCATTTGTGACACTACGAGGACATTTGCGACAGAGGGTTTTGATGGCGGTTTTGGTTGTTGGTCGGCTACTGTTGGTTACTGCGTAAAGGATGGCGTTGGTTGGACAGAGAGTGTGAGCTGCGACGATCGTTTATGGGGTGCACCGACAAGTGACATCTGAATGGAATATTAAAGAATAGTTCTGAACGTTGAATTCGATCATTGACAAAGAATGAATGCCTGATTCAAAGAACATGTCCGCAATTCCCTTCTTTGACCTTAATGTGTGTTGTGTGTAATATTGTCTCCAGCCCAACACACCCTACCTACTGTACAGTACCTACGTTCGACCCTTAATGGGAAAAACCTCCCGCCGCTTGTACCAGCGGGATTTCTCGCCTCTTTTAATTGGCAGCCTGGCGCCCCAAAGTCAAGAGCGTCAACGCCTCGCATCCCCTGGACAGCAGCTGCATTGCATCTCGTCTACTATACCTCCGTCAGCTTGAAATGACACGTTATTCTCAGGGCGGTTGCGTTGTTTTCTCTCTCTCTCTCTCCCCCACCCAATATGTATGTAGCACCGGGCCACGTACGGACACAATTGCTGATTGATTGAAAAGTGGCTGGCTGGCTGGATATTGCTCAAAAGCATGAGACTGAGACTAGCCGTGTGGGAAGGAAAGAAGGGAGAAGCGGTGAAGATATGCTTCCACGTCGTCCTCGTCCTGGATAGCAGTGATGACTGGATTCCTGGCAGAGATTTCACCATGGTGTCAGGTCGACCACGGACGGACGAGTAAAGAACACAGGCGCAAGAGGAAACGAAATGAAAGGATCACACTTGGTGTGCTGTGCTGTGCTGCACCAGACCCATGAATGGACACACAAAAACCCAACCCTCCCTCCCGCAATGTTGGCACTACTGTAAATGCCTGCAGGATTCCTCAAACGAGGCATTGCCCACCCCTTTCCCCAGCGCGCCGTCGTGTTGCTACTAGCTCCTTAGACCGCATCGGGTAGTTGCTCAAATATATGACGGGCAAAAGAGGGACGGACGCCTCGAAGATCACACGGTCCAAAACCAAAAGGACCCCGTGTTTCGATGGCGAGGTCCTGCGACTTTGCTGGGATTACTAAAATACAGCAGCAGTTGATCTACCGATGGCGGCGGCGGTTACGGGGTGGGTAGGTGGACGGGTGGATGGATGGAGTTGCCATTTATGCCATATATGCGATATATATCCCAATCCAGAACCTCTTGAGTGAGTGAGTGGGTTGGTTGGTATCTCTCTCTCCCTCTCGCATTCAAAACATACGACACTGCTTTCCGTTCACCCATTGAAACAACAGGTCCCGGTATTGGAGGGTGGGTGCACCGCCTATCTCTTCTTTTGAAAACGAAAGCAGCGGACAACGGAAGAGAAGCAGACAAACACAGCACCAATGTCGCAGCAATACCCGTACGGCCAGCCGTCGCCATACTCCCCACCCGCGGGCCAATATACACCGCAGCCACAGCCACAGCTCTACCCACCAGTTCAAGGAGCAGGGAGAGGAAGCAGACCATCAAGCCCTTACCAACAGCTCGAACCCGCGCTGGCAGCGCAGGGCTGGGCTGGACCGGGCTATGCACAACAGCCACAGGGATATTCGTCCCAAGGATATCCTCCACCACAATACTCCCCGCCACCGGGCTACCCTTCCCCCCAGGGATATGCAACTCAAGGGTACCCTCCCCCGAACCAGGGCTACCAATATGCCCCTCCCATGCCTCAGCCACCACCACCACAACAACAACAAGGAAGCGGCGGCGGACCCTACACGCTGCTCTTCCAACCGACGTCGCAGAAACACACCTCCTCCCTGACGCCAGTGGGGTCTAACACGCCGACGTACATCGCCACGTACAGCCGGCCGCTGGTGTACTCGTCGGAGCCGGACATCAGAGTGGTGGCGACGGCGTCGGGGGCCCAGCTGGCCACGGTCAACTGGCACACGTGGTCGAGCAAGATCGACCTGGCCTTCTCGAGCACGGGGGCGCAGATCACGTACAAGGACAGCTTCGAGCCCGTGGGGTCCAGTGCCGCCGCCGCAACCACCACCCTCGGCCGGCTGTTCTGGACCCTCACCCACGGCACCGACAAGCAGGCCGACCTCAAGTGCGCCGACCGCACCGGCGCCACTGTCTGCACGGTGGTACTGCACGACAAGTTGCGCAGCGGCCGGATCGAGATCTGGCGGCCCGGGCTGGACAAGGATCTCTTCGACCAGGTCGTCGTCAGCGCCCTTGCCGAGATCGAGGACTGGAGGAGGAAGGTTGAGAGTCAGAAGACGAATAATCCCGCGGTCATGGCTGGGACCATGGCGGCGATCACAAGTGCCAATAACTGAGAGAGAAAGAGAGAGTGGGAGATGGAGAGACGGGAAGATAGGGGAATAAAGGGACGATAGTGACATGGATAGGAGTGGTGGGAGTTTTATTGGCTGTTGATTCGCCATTTTGTTTCTCCTTCGAAAACGGCCATGTGAAATGCGGTCCTCACCTGTAGTCGACCGTCGGCGTCGCTTGAATAGCGCAGAAGTTGCACGGTCACAAGATTTTTTCCGCCTATCAAGTTCCGGCCACAGAAAACCTTCGTTTGACCAATATATGTTCTTTTGGGCAATTCTTCATCTCCCCTGTGACCTCGTTCACGGAGACCCGGGTATCCAATGGCCATTACTCTCACGCCCGCATTGCGTCGCTTGCTTCTTCACTTCTTCACCACCGCACCGACCTCTTCGTCCTCCTTCAGAATATCCGGCACAGGTCCGACCGGCGTGATTCCAAACGGGTTTATCTGCTTGTGGCTCTTGGTATAATGCTTCTTGATATGTTCAAACTGTGTCGTCTCGCCAAACGCCGGGATGGTCCAGTACAAATGCCTCAACCACCGGTGGAGGTGCGGGTACCCACTCCGGATGTCCTTGAGGTTGCACTTGAAATGCTGCACATAGACCGGGTCAAAGCGAACGATCGTGGTGTACAGCCGCACGTCGGCCTCGGTGAGCTGCGAGCCGAAATAGAACGGTCCCTTAGACGAGGATTCGGCGAGGATGGATTCGGTGCGGTCGAGCGACTTGAAGAGTTGGACGACGTTGCGTTCATAGGCTTCCTGGGTGGTGGCGAAGCCGGACTTGTAGACGCCGTTGTTGATGTCGTCGTAGGTCCACTTGTTCACCTCCTCGATCTTGGCCTGGAGGTCGTCCGGGTACAGCACCACGTTTTTGTACTTTTCAGGAAGGAGGTCGTCAAACGCGGTGTAGAGCATGCGGATGATCTCCGCGGACTCGTTGCTCACGATCGTCTGTTTCTTCTTGTCCCAGAGGGTGGGCACCGTGAAGCGACCCTCGTAGTTCGGGTTGGCGGCAAAGTAGAGGTCCCGAAGATGGGTGTATTCCGGGTGTAGGGGGTCTGGGGTGACATTGTCGCCAGCGACCTGCTCGTCGGGTGTGGCGAAGCGCCAGCCTGGGGCAAGACTGTCAGGGCACTTGCCTGTAGACGCTATACCCCCGAGGGCCAACACGTACCTTTCTCGGCCAGGTGCCAGTGCACGCTGGTGTAGGGAATGATCTCTTCCAAACCCTTCAGTTTCCGCACGATGAGTGTCCGGTGTGCTATTTCGTCTCTTGTCAATAACGCGATTCACTTTCACATGCACATGAGAACTCCCATACCCCAAGGACAAGCGTAGCTGACGTATAGATGGTATCTCCCCTTCTCCGCGGGAAATTCAGCGTTCGGATCGCTTGAGATCCAGTTCCGAAACGACGAAACCTGTCTCTTGAACTCGCCCGAGGTGTCGCCCGGCTTCACCCAGTCCGTGATCGTTCCTTTACCCTGTAGCAAGAAGTCTATGTTCAGCCCCAGCTCGAGGTAGTATAATGCGACGATAGAGACAAGAAGAGCGAGGATAGAGGCTGCAAAGAGAGAGCTGCTCCGTACCGATGACATGGTGGATTCCGAATGCGCAGATGGTGCTTGCGGTTTCGACTTCGTGGTCAGGTGGACTAACTGCAGTCGAGCCCGTGCAAGGATATTGGACATGGACCGACTGAGTTGAGTTGGAGCAACCGAATTGGTAGAGGAAGTAAAGGAGCAGCTTTTGTAGTCTGCCCAAAATGTGCAGGTATTCCAATTGGTAACCTGCGGAACGGTCGCCGACGAGGACATATCGATGACACAATGTGGGGAGTTTCCGCGAACCACAAGAGGGGCACCGACCATGAGATCGCAGGATGACTAAACCATGTATCCTGACTAAGGATGCTGTAAGACCACAAGCAACATCTGGCAACGGAGACTTCCTCTTTACGGAAAATCTGTGCTGTGCTCTCTTTCTCAAATACTTCATATTGGCTATGTCGGATCTCTTGTGGTCCGTTTTCTGGATCCATACAAGGTCCACCTTAAATAGTGCCTATGTTTGCCTGCAGTCTTGGTACAGAGGTGAGAGAAACACATATCTATTCGGTGCCACATACCTACCAGGAGCATGGCCAAGATGTCTAGTTGCGCCAATGCTGCCAAACGCCTCTTCATTCTTGCCATCAGAGTCCCACGGGGCCAGAGAAGCGAGTGACCTTCAGCTTCACCTTCGACCTCAGTCTGTCTTGTACTTCACCATGACATAAGGAATCTCAACATCTTCTTCGGTCGTGTCCTCGGCAGTAATCTCGAAGATGATGTTCTTCTGGTGATCTGGGATCGGTTTGCGGCTGATAGTCTCGAGCAACTTGCTCATCTTGAGTGGCAGGCGATCCTTGGTCTTGCTGGGCGGGTAGAAACTGGCGTACAGCAAGCTGACTCCAGAGCTCACCATCGTCACGCTCAGTCCAAGCTTTTCGAAATGTGCCAGAAATTCGGTCAGCGTAATGTCCTCTACCTCAAAGCGATCCCAGAGCTTGTCGATCGTCACTTCGCCGTCCTTGCCTTGGTAGGTGCCCTTGGGACTGGCGATCGGTTCACTGAATCCGAAGAACGGCAATGCAAGATTGACGAAGCCGTTCTTGTACTGTTCGAGATCCGTCTTGCCGTCCACCACCTTGAACAGCTCTAGCACCACCAGTCCCGTAACGAGTGCGGTCGTGGTGGCGATAGCAGGAATGATCTTGCCGGCAATGAACTTCGTCTTGTGACGGTCGGCAATCGGGATGTTGTAGTTCATTGCGCGGAGATTGCTCGCGGCAGTAATGAAGTCAATGTGGTGATTTGTGTCGTCGTCCTTCTCAAACTCCACAACGTTGAGCCGGAAACCAGGCATACTCTTGGGAGTGGGCAACTCGGCCACAATTTTGTCTAACTCTTCGGCGTCATCCGCAAACGTCGGTGCTGGTCCGTTGGGGTCCGGCTCTTTCTCGTCAGTTTGGATCTTCACATTCGCGTCTGGCTTGAATTCGGGTATGATCATGCTGTCTAAAACTTTCACGTAATCTTCATATTTGAGCTGCGGAACCGGAATGCCATAGTTGTAAGCATGGAGGGCTGCCCCGTGAACAACGAATCCCATATGCGTCTCGTCCGAAGGATCAAAATTGAGCGGCGTCGGAGCACGCTTTGGTCCAGACCAAAAGTCGGCGCCACTGGATGTCTTGGAGTCCTTGGGGAAATTGTAGAGCAACTGCGCGATAGCGTTATGGTATTGCTTCTCGAATTGCATCCGAGCCCAAGCAATGCAGTCGTTAAAATCGCTTGGTTTGTCAGTAACCAAGAATTCTTTGAGACTGTCAAGGATCAACTTTTCGTTGCCTTGCTGCTTCAGCGTGGTGTTGATGTAGTCCGGCTGCGACATGTAAAGGTTGACAGTCTCAGGCGGTCCCACAAAGTAGGACTGGAACAAGTCTCGTGCCCAGGCGATAGTGTGCTCGATCTTGTTGGGGAAGCTTCGCAGAGTACACATGGGAAAGGATTGTTCAGGCGGATCTTGCGAGCTGGAGTACGACTCGGTCAGGCGCGGGAGAATGACTTGGGTATTGCCCTTTGTTCCGAGTGTGCCACTCTCCAGAAGTGGCTTCATAAAGAACACGCATCGTCGATCGACATACGTTCGGGCCTCGACGTTGTCCAGAGCATTGGTGACAATGTCAAGTTGGTTCCAGAACGCTTCATTGAAGATGTCTTCGCTGTCCGGCCCGATGCGATCTGTCATGGTCGTGATCTTCCCCTTCAGGTCGGGGTTCATTGCCTGAGCGGCTGCAGCTGCAACCTCGCTCTTTTGCTTTCCAACGTCTTTCGCCCGAAACAAGAATTGGCGGTTGAGGTTGCTCTTTTCGATGGAGTCATTATCGGTGACCGTGATATGACCGTTGGGACCGGTACCCAGGCCAATCATCGCATAGTTCTTCAGCATCTCACATCCAATGGCGCCTGCGCCAACCAGGAAGTTCTTCACGTTGGAGATTTTCTCTTGAAACTCCTTGCCAAAGACCGCGATCTGGCCATCGTATCGTGAGCCCGTGGGCTTGCAAAGTTCCTCGCTCCGGTTCACAGAAGTAGGAAGGGACTCCAGAGAATCAAAATACATCCACTGTACAATTGGTGTGAACTTTCCAGACACGGCCTTTAGCACTTCCTGCGCGGTGAGGCCGCCAAAGAACGCAGCCATGGGACTGAGGTCACCCTGCGCTTGATAGCTCAATTCCGTGATCAATTTCTCATCGACTTCAACCTCTTCAGCGCTCTCCTTTGCCAGCTTCTTCGTGATCTCCAGGACTTCCTTCGCGTCTTCTTCATTATGGGGACGAGGTAAGGTGCCCTTGTTTTCTTTGAAAGCATGGAGAGCTTGAATGCCAACGTGGAGTTTTGCTGGTCGATCAAACTTTGCGAAATCGGATATGAGGAACTCTGGCTTTTTGATCTGTTCTGACAGGGACTGGAATTGTAGGACCTTCGGCATCTTGACCTGGGCGAAAAGACCACCGCCTTCATACTTGCCCAATCCCGAGACGTCACCGATAGAGAAAGAATACGGGCCTTTGACGGTGATCTTCCGAGGAGGGGCTCCATTGAGACCATCCATGCCTCTGACTTCTGCAAACTCAACATAGTCGCCATCTTCCAGTCCGTGTCGTGTCTCATCCAGAGCCGACACCAGACCAGTCTCATCAATATCTGCGATGATGCCGCTGATTGGGTTCTCTCCAGTAACGTCGCCCACGGTGAAGTCCTTCCCAAAGTCGGTGAAGATGTAGCCGAAGAGGCCGAATGTGTCAGCGATCACCAGGTAAATGCCGTTCTGGTGGCAATAGTCGGAGATTGTAAGTTGGTCTTTCAGAGATGTAGTTGTAAGCACGACGACCTGGAATTTTTTGAGTTGGCTCAGGTCATCCGTCAACGCCTTCGCTTTGTGGACAGCGACGGGAGTGTAGGAATTGAGCTCGGCCACGTGTGGCGCAGTCACTTCTGCTCGGGGCTTGCCAACATCTTCAGGACGCAGGAAGAATTGGGAGGAAAGGTCGGCAATGGCAACGGGGTTAGGATCGAATAAGGTCAGAGATTTGACGCCGGCCAGAGCAATGTTCTTTGCAATCTCGACGCCCAAGCCCTTCAGCCCGACGATGAGTACATTCGAAGCGCCCATCCGCTTCATAGCCTCGTGGCCCAGGACGTAGAGTTGTCGGCTGTAGAGAGATTCATCGATTTCGCCATTCTGGAGCTCCGTGATGGCAGCCCCAGGGTTGTCAACTTCCATCACAGAGTCTGTCATGATTTTCTTTTCTGGCCGGGCGAGGTCTTCCGACGAAGCCTTTCTCTTGCTACCGGCCTTTATAGAGTCTGGGAAGTCGGCGTGTGGTGAAATGGTGACAGTGGCCTTGCCTCAAGCAAGACCCAGATATCGGTAGAACTGATCCGAAGAGCGCAAGCAGCTGCTTCAGATAAACGCTTTAGATGGAAGAAGAGGCACGGTGGAGGGAGGGGAGGGAGGCGAAATGAGTGACAAGAGGACAAATTGTTCAAGAGGTTGATTATGAAGAAAAGACAGAATCTGAAGGCGCAGTCAAAAGACAAGGGCGAATGTATGGTTGTTGGTATATTAGTCAAGGCGATTCGCGGGATGCAGTTGGTCCTCTGACGCAGAGAGCAATTGGGTATTGGTAAGGAGGCAGACGCCCAAGACAGTGATGCAATCGCAGGCAATAATAGGCCCCGGGCTTCGCCAGACTTGCTAGCTGACTTGTAGCCTAATAGGCTGCCACTCGGCACACCTGCCACCTATGTATAACTAAAAGTAATACTGAAAGCACCCCACGCTCAGAGTGCCTGCCTCGGTGGCTTGGTGGCGGTATTGAGATTGGTCACCGCCGCCTCCACAAGAAGAGCTTCCGCACCGCTGTGTAAGATTTCCTCAAGTTGTTCCATTCTGCAGCAAAGAATTAACTGGAGGATCGGATTTCGACGCGTCCTTTCTCTGCCCGACGCGTGTCATTCACGGTTCAGCTCCACAAGCCTGCACTCACATTCGCTATGGGCCTCAATCCCTTTCAATGTGTCGCTTCGAGCTGTTCGGGCGGCTAATCCTCAAATTTCAGCGGCAGCACGACTCCCCCGCCTTGTTCGACTTGTATCACGATCCCGCTCCTCGTCCCTGTGTTAGGCCGGCGAAATGCTTCATGAGATCCTCTTGTCCTTATCCGGCCTCCAGTCACCAATCTGGACGCAGGGGCGCTCCGCAGCAGGAGCCGGCGACGAAAAGACATTCGATCAATATGTCTCACCCCCAGAACGAGCGATGCTAGCGACCCTAGCTCATTTGCACGATTTACACGGCCAGATCAAGGGAGCAACATCACGGCTGTCCACCACGCACCGGTCGATGGTCTGTCGAGCAGTCAGTTCCTCAATAGCAGACGTCCATTTGGGTAAATATGTGGATAAGATCATAGAGGTGGAGTCACGCATACTACAAAAGGACGCCGCTTATGTTGGAGCCTATGAAGTCGTCCCTTTGAGTACCCTCGTGGCTGAGTTTGCGCCATGGACGAGACGATTGGAGTGGCTATGGTCGGTCGTCCTGCAACTGGACCCCCAATCCAAGCAGAATATGAAGAGCCGTCCACCTTCTGGAGCCAGCATTCTGGATTGGCTCGAGAACGAGACACATACTGGATACTCTGATATTGAAGACATGGCCATTGCGCTCTTGACCGTTGCCCAGAAAGCGTGGATGAGAGCTGCGTCGCTATGGGTGCTTTATGGGAGATTGCCAACCTCTGGGGCCGAGGATTTCTGCGTCAGACCCAATCCAAAGCCATCATCGGTGATGGATTCATTCCTGATCGACCATACATTGACGCCGAAATTCTTGAATCCCGGAACAAGCAGTGCTTTACTCTCCGCTGGCTGTGCTTTGAGCCAATTATATTCGCAAACAGCGTCATTTGGACCATTACTGAACGTGTCAAGTGATGCATCCTTGTCTTTGCTCCCAACACATTTGGCATTGCTCGAGTCTTTACACTACCCGTTGAATCCATCGCTGCTGGAGAGCACAATATCTTCCATCAACCAGTCTATATCCGAACATGCTCTATCTCAAATCCTGCCTCGACCACTTGTTATGCAGCTGCTGCAAGTCGTCTTGCGCTACATGCTCCTCAATCAAGGTGAATTCGCGGTGTCGTTGATTAAGCACGCAGACGATCGGATAGCCAACCATCGACAAACACTCAACACTGTTCGACCAGTCAGGAAGATTGGAAGACTCGATGAACTTGCAATCAAGGAGGCAGAGCTGAAGAGCGTACTGAATAAGACCTTGGCAGAATTGTCAGCTTTACAGGCCGACGACGACATTGAAGACGACACTCTCAACCTAGCGAAGAAATTACTGTCTCTTCGGGCTGTCGATGAGAGAAACGAGCTTGGTCGAGGTCTGGTGTCGACGCTGCTCCCTACACCGACCCTTCTGTACTTGACAATCCCCACGTCCTCACCATTGCATATTTTCCTGTCTTCGAGCGATGTGCAAAGTTATGCATTCATCAACGCATATCTGATCTCTATCCATAGAGCAGGGCTGCACCTTTCTTCCCTCTGGAAGCTGTCATCGCATCGCAGGTGCTACCCTTCTCCAATGGGACCTCCTACGAGCGCTTCACGGTCTGGACGAGAAAGACTGGCAGCTCGGCGAGCTCGAGACGCTCGGAGATCGACAAGAACCAGGGCATATTGGACAACTGCCAGCAGATCTCTGTTTATGATCAATGAGCTCCAGGCATTTCTGCAGGGCGAGGTGATTCAGAGCAGTTGGATGCACTTTTCAAAATGGTTGGACGGCAACGATGGACTGTATCCGCTATCAGCAAGGTCATCCAGGCCTGGCACAGCCTCATCATCCGCACAGACAGGGATGGCGGAATTGTCGAGCGATGGGGCGACGACGATACCAACAGATCCTCGGACCATGGCAGAAGCCCATCGCAGATATTTGCACGCCCTACACACGGCCTTGTTCCTCACGAATGTTGCGTTTGTCGCCACATTGAAAGAACTACTGAATCAGGTGGACCACTTCATCGCTCTTTTCTCCCGTCTGCAGACAGTGTGGGAAGGGCTTGACCTACAAGAGGATGAAGGCGTGCTTGACGCTTTCTCTAACTATGGACAAGACGAAAGAGATGTTCTCGCCGAGATGGATCGGACGAGAGAATCGATAGAGATTACGCTCTCGGATTTGGTGAAGAAGATTCGAGATATGGAGAAGGAAAAACGGACTGGGGTCGGATTGATGACAGGCAATCTCCAGGACAGCATGGATGGAATGCAATTGAACGGGAACGGCATAAAATTCGTGCCGTGGCAGGCGAGAACGGTGGATCGGTTAGTCATGAAACTCGATGGCCTTGTGATGAAACAGGACGAAGAAAGAGATCACACTGCAAATGGTCTCGTTGACGCTTATGATGAATGAACGAGTGAATGATTGAAGCACGATATATTGTTAGGATTGGTTGCAGATCTCACGACAATATGGCCGTGCCTCTAGTCAATCGGGGGTAACTTGAAATACATTACTATCAAAAAAAACCCTATACGGAATTCCAGTTAGCCACGTTTGTCCCTTGTGTAGTCACCGGACCGCGGTGCAAAGGCATTCTTTGGAAGCAAAAGGCGTGAAAGAGGGTCAGAAAAGCCGTCGACCTCATCCCCTCCCCGGAACGACGTAGCGCGACCAACGCAACTTCATAACGATAGCCACAATTGGTAGGTTACAGTCGCGTTTGGGGGAAAGGTGTCTCCGAGGTGGAGAACTCAGAGAATGGATAGACTTGGTGTCATCATGAAACAGGAATCAAGCAATGCACGGATGCGAGGGGCGTTGATGCAGCGGCTGGATGATTGTGGACGACGTACTTTGCATGGTTTCTACTTTTTTTGGTAGATCGCGGTCTATCGTTCCTGTGAACACGCGATGCGTTAGCACAAAGCAAGGTCAATGAATTGACTAGGGCGAATGAGGCTTGAGACAATGTTTTTACAGATGTGTAAAGTCAGATAATATGGTAAGCTTTGGTAATGCTTTCTTCAAGGGGTATCAGAAGCAGAACTGATTGATAAGAACCTTGGATCATCATAGAAGGTGGGAGGTGAAGAGATGAAGGAAGGAAAAGCACGACGGGCTTACCTCGTGCATTACTTGAGGTATCTTTTCGTCCACGATTGACTGTTCCTGTTGTAGATAAATGTCAGCTTCTCTAAGCTCGATGTCATGCGCAGAATCCACCGGAGCTCTGTTGTGTCTAAGGGGGTCAGATGGTAGTGCATGTTTGAGTTCGAGGCTCATGAGAAATATCGCCGGAACTTGGTGTATGATGAAATTCATCAGGTAACACGGGGCAACGGGAGAACGACATGGGTAAAAGGTAGCAACTCACGTTGGGGTCTTGGCCAAACAGAATGCCACCAAGGCCACCGCCCTGGACGAGGTCTTCATAGACTTCAAGATCTGAACGACACAGAGCTGAAGTTGAAAGACGCTGCAAAAGTCGAAGCGAGCAAAATTGTTTCGGCGTCGGATAAACATCGGGAGCTTGGCATCTTTGGTCCCGTGACAAACTCCGAACGAGGCTAGCTCGCTAGGTCGTAGGGCTGGATAGTTGCGAGGGCTGCAGGTTCATCTTACGCCTCCCGAAAAGGTTCGACAACGGGTTGAAGATGCAGATGAGAAGCACATTTTCCAGATTTGTGGAGGTATATACGATTAGCTCAAACACGGATCTGGTGGATCAGCGTGCGGAAAGCTACTCGTGTCCTCGGGCTCACTAGGCTCACGCTTACCTTTGAATATGATCTCATCAGGTGCCGAATGCCATCTTTGATGAGGAAAATGATCGATCAGGAGTGCGCAATAACATAGTCAACGACATTGACGACGACCACCTAGAATCACTCTATGTTATTATGGCAAGCGACGAGGTTGATCGCCGGCCTGCGCTGGCTGTCATAGTTGGCGGGCTGCCTCGGACTGGCACTACATCCATGACCAAAGCTCTCGAAATTCTTCTAAAAGGTCCAGTTTTCGATGGGGGTGCGGCTTCGTATCTTGATGACGCCGATATGCAACGACGAATGCTGGAGCTCGCGCGACACTGTCCCATGAAAACTCTGGTCGATCGCACCTTTGTACAGTATCGTCTCGCCGAATTAACTGAAGGCTGTGTGGCAAGCTCCGATCAACCTGGTTGTTACTTCCTCGAGGAGCTGTTACACCTGTACCCGGAGGCCAAAGTCATATGCACTGTTCGAGACCGAGAGTCGTGGTGGGCCAGCTATTCAGCACTTTGGCAGAGTATCCATGACCTATCTCCTTGGTCGTGGCTCTCTCCCAGCCTGAGGCGCTTTTGCATCTTCTCTCATGAGTTCTGGAAGCGTGTCCCGCAAGCTGTGGGCATACCTCCGTGTGAGCCATGGCCTATGGTTAACCAGGAGGGACTTTATGAAGCGCATGCTGAGTATGTTCGGCGCGTGGTGCCACCGCACCAGCTCTTCCTCTTCAACGTCCGGGATGGATGGGAGCCATTATGCAAGATTCTCAACGTGGATATTCCGATTGAGCCTTTTCCGCACATGTTCCCAAGGTCCTGGCTGAAGAATGGAAATATTGCTTTGATTGCGCAACTGAAGAGACGTTTGGCAATCTTGGTGGGTTCGTTGGGACTGTTGGCTGCAATCACAGGTTATGCTGGCAATAAATACCTACAAACAATGGGTTAAATTGGGGAAAGACCGAGGACAGTCAGTGTTAATGTCTTCGTGAATGGATAGCTGGAGCAGAAATGTCCACGGGCGAGTTCTCACCAGTCTTGGTAGAGAAAGACAGCCGTACATGCTCACCAACGATGAGGACGGGTAATCCACGAATATACTGAGCACTTCATTCACATGTAATAACTAAATCACACGTAACCAAATCTGTCGGTGGTCATCTCCCCGCAAAATAGAGCGGAGTATTGAATCGCGCATCACATTTTTGCGATCCTTGGCGAGTGCAATGATTGCGACTGGCTGCTCGTAAATGTTTTCCTCAGTTTGAACCCATGTCCAGGCCTTTCCTGGGACGTCCACTCATCCTGACCAACATTGCGATGTCATGAGCGACAGACGAAGAATAAATGGGCCTGCAGGCACGACCAGCCCTCCTGTGTTTGCGCCTCATCCACAGGCTGCGCCCGTACCGCGACAACGATTGAGAAAACCAAATGAACTGCGCAAGATATGTCCGTCGTCCGTCTCCCTCTACCACTGGTATATACTGATTGAGAGCAGTTTTACAGACAGGGATAGTGCCCTCGGCCAATGGGTCAGCGTATTTTGAACTCGAAAGTCCTCCGCAGCCGAGACACTCTCTTGTCCCTACATCCTCCACCATAAAGTTGTCATGCTCTGTACATGGGCCAAAGCCACTGCCCAGAACCGCGTCATTCTCACCCAATGCGCAACTGACCGCATCAGTCAAGTTTGCTCCATTTGCAACCCGTGTCCGGCAAGGCTACGTTCCTAATCAGACCGAAAAGGACCTGGGATTACACCTGGAAAATGCCTTGAAAGGCGTTCTATTGCCAGATAGATGGCCGAAGAGTGCTGTCGACGTCGCAGTAACAGTCCTCGAGGGAGAAGATGACCAAGAGGAGGGGGATCGGTTTGCGGGGCTCGGGCTCCTCAACCTGCTGGCGGCCGCAATCAATGTGGCTATGGCAGCGCTTGCCGATGCGAAGATCGACTGTTTGGATCTGTTGGCCGCAGGCGTCGGTGCTGTTGTTCCTGGACCCAACTCAAAGTCTTTACGAGTACTAGATCCTGCGGCTTTGGAACACGATGAGATACAGGCGAGCTGTGTGGTGGGCTACTTGTCGTCGAGGGATGAGATTGTCGAAGTGTGGTCGAGTGGTTCTATATCAACCCAAGACGCTAATGCATCCGTTGGATTCGACGATTTGGTTGATGCTGCCGTGGCTGCTGCACGAGGGGCCCAGACTGTTCTAAAGGAGGCCTTGCTGGAGTCTGTGACAAGAAATCGGAACGCACTCAAAAATGCAACTCAGGGAGAATTGAATGACGTTGAAATGGAAACATGAATGAGCTTGAAATCCTGGTAAAGGAAACGAGACGTATTGAATCACGGAAATACACTGTTCTCTGACTACAGCTGCGGCCAACCGCTGAGTCGACCTTGGACCAAACCCAACCGGACCTGGATCACCTTCAACTCACTTTGACCTCACCTCATCTCGATGTTCTTCGGATATACCTAACTCCTCATCTCTTTTCACTTGTTGCGGGCTCCTGGCTACTTGTTTTAAGTCAATGCCCTGGCTCTTCATTCTTCCCACTTCCCACTTCCAACTCCATCACTCCTAACTCAACAATCTTCTCTCCTCCACAACTCTGAGCCCAAGAACAGTCCACCGTCATGGCCCCGTTCCAAGCCGATGACAACGTCCTCTTTATGTACCACTGTCTCAACAGCGCTTCTGGAAAGGTACATATAGTGGTGGTAGCAATGCCCTTGAGCCTCCACTGACATCGAGTAGATTGACTGGAATGCTGTGGCCGTTGCGACAGGGTCGACCAGAGGGGCTGTGGAAATTCGCTGGCGGCGGCTCAAGAAAAAGATCGAGGAAAACGCAAACACTACACAAACTACTACGCCAACACCAGCCCAACCTCCCCAAGGACGGAAGGCCAGCCAGGGGAAGAAGCAGAAAACCGGAGGTGTCAAACGTAAGATTCAAGACGTCGACAATGATGATGGTGATGATCAAGACGACGCAGACGTTGCTGGGCCTCCTCAAGTTGACGGCCAGGTTGATATCAAACCATTCTCTGTTCGACTTCGAACTCGCGGGAAGCAAGTGAACTATGAGCCTAACGCTTGCGGGGTCGAAGACGAGGACTCCAGTGCTATTACATCTTCAGGGGATGATGATGATTATGTCGTCGGCGCCGAAGCGATCAAGGGAGCAAAGCGTCACAAAAAGGCGCAGCCATTGCCCGTGAAAGTCCAGCCCCGTCCAGGGAATGCCGAGGGCAGACGACTGAACATTCGCAATCTTCCTTGTGGGATCACTGAGCGTGATCTCAGAAAGTTCTTCACGGGATTTGACGTGTATGTATCTTTCACGCACTTTTCCCATCGAGAAGCTAATTCATCTCACAGCGAATCTGTTACCCTCTTTCCCCAATGGAGTGACACGCGTGTGGCCGGTCATGCTTCTCTTGATCTCAAGTCGTCTGAAGATGCGGAAGAAGCAGTTCGAGCTCTATCACACACACCGATTCGTGGACAACAGGTCATAATGCAAGTCGCCAGAAACCATAATCAGACTGTCATGAGCAAGCCAGCAAATGTACTTCCTCAACACCAGATGTGCACCAAGAAAGGCGCGGCACATATGAAGGGGAATGATGTCCAAGAAAAGCTCCTTGCGGTATCCGAAGAAAAGGTTAGGTGGTCTGGCATGGATCCTGCGGATATCCCTCTTCCAAGCATTGAATACTCTCCACCAACTTCTCCGTTGAGTGACGTCTTCACAACCGAAGAGGAAGCTGTTGTTGCTGAAGAGAGCAGAATCACTTTGGAGAGCCTAAAACCTGGCATGGTTATCACGCTGCCCCCCAGAAGCCAACCCCAGATTTTGAACGGCACCGCTGACTGCAGGACGCCCAAGCAAGGTCTGCTGTCTTCTCTGATCTCAATTACGTCGTCCCCATCTGCGATGACCCTGTCCACAACTACACGCTCTGTCGGCAAGTTGCACCACCAGAGCTTAGCTGACAACGTCGAGATCCGACCCGAAGATAGTGTCTCCAACATCGCTCTTCGCGCAGAACAAGATTCTGTCTCCCAGGCAGCTACCCCCACAGGTAAGTTTTGAGTTATCAGTCTCCCTTCTTCTGCCTCTTTACCCGTCAGTGTGACTGACTCTTTCTTCTCGAGCAGGGATCATGGCAAACACGGTGCAGTTCTTAAAGAATCTGGTGACTACTCAAAAGTAGTTCTCCGTGCAATTGGAAGAGATGAGATCTTGACTCAGGAGAGTGCCACCTGCAGGTACATTACATGGTCCGTGAAGACGGCATTGCTTTTGATTTCAAGCAAACAGATTCAAGAGTGGGCGGTGGGTGCCACCGTGATGTTCCATGCTGCTCACTGAGCTTTAAAAGTGCTTCAACACTGAACATTGGCATGTTGAGAGCTTTGAGACACAACGTTGGCGGAACTTTGAACTTGAAGACGACAGCGCGAAGGAAGAAAACACAACTGCTTCTCTCACAACAGTGCTGGAGCCGTCGGCGCTTGAGCTGGGACTCGGGATGGACCGCTGCATCGAGTCAGCGCTACGAGCACATGTGCTCAAGACATTCACAAGACGCTGAAGCATTCGACTCGATAATTTTTTGATAGCTGTCGAATCGGAATTGGATCTATGACTATGACTGCTTTGTTCCATTTTGTCTAACTTCTCGTTGGTACTCCGCTCCTCTTACCAGCTATGCCCTGTTGTTGTTGCTGCTGCTCGGCTGCTCAGCTCTTCACCCTGTGGTGGGTGCTCTGAGATTGCAGGACTCACAGCACTTCGAAGCGTCATGTCCCATATCCATGTCCATGTCTCGTGCACTTCGGAAGCTCTTGAGGGACCAACTGTTTCTTCCTGCTGTGGGTTGTATCGATCGATCGGAGTAATATCCATAGTCGATCATCACCTGGAAAACACTCAACCAGCCCCCAGCCAGCCCGGTGCGCGGACAAGTAAACAAAAATCAACCAACCGACTGACTGACCATATCATATCATATCAGCCACACGGTTCGAACCGTGCCTGTCTGTCCAGTGCAACCTGTCCCTTTTGTGTGCCTGCTCGCTCATGCATAGACAAAGATAGCAATCTGGATGCCACGCGCATTCTTCTCTCGACGCTCGTCGTCGTCATTCAGTGGACACGCATGCATGCATGGGATGGATGGATGAATGCCTGAACCCACGCACGCCCCATTGCATCCGCCCGTGCTGTTTTTTCTCCGTTTTCCTTTTCCTTCTTTTTTCTTTCGTTTTCTTTTCTCCTAACCCGAGAATGTGTCTTTTTTTTTGGTCGTCGAAATTCTTCGTCTTCGACGGAGGGGGAAGGAAGATATCTCATCCTGGATTTGGAAGACGCTCCTTCGTTCTTCGATCCTTGGAGATTTTGCTTCTCTGAATGAAGGACATGTGGGGTCCTGTGTGTGCGTGCGCCTTATGTACATGCATGCAGGTACTCCCGTCCTGTGAGAGTGCCTGTCTCCAATGGGGCTGGATGTTGGATGTTGGATGCTGTGTGCTGTGTGCTGTGTAGCTGTCTGGCTGAGGGGGACGTCTCAAGCCATCATCAAATGTCCCTGGCGGACGGTATATCAGAAGCTGGGTTCCTGTTTTCAGTCGCCCTGCACGGCAATCCACTCGCTGCACGGGCAGAGGACGTCGCCGTAGATGGTGCACAGCTTGCTGCACCAGCAGAAATCCCAGCAGACGCAGATGCGCGCGGTGACGTAGTCCTCCACGCTCATGAAGCCTTGGTAGTACCGGTATTGACCCACGGAGACACCCTCAAGGCGCGCAGCGCTACACTCGCGGTGGACTTCGCGGCGCAGGGTCTCTTCGACGTCGGACCGGACGTGGCCGAGCGAGGCGGCGTGCGCGGCACAGCGTTCGGCGTGCTTGAGCGCATGAGAGCGCACGGGGAGAGCGTCCAGGTCGGCTTGGGAGTAGTTCTTCGCGGGGTATGTTGGGTCTGGGACAAAGTTGGTGTGCGTGAACTCGTCATTGGGGTGGAGCGGGTCGCCCATGGTGAAGGAGACCGGCTCTCCGAGGGTCGAGCTGCGGCTGGCGCGCACGTGAAGGTAGTCGGCTTCATAGGACTCGAATTGGCCGGGGTAGCGAGTCAATCCGGTGGTGAGGCGCTTGCGCTTGAGGGCGAGGGCTGCGTCGGAGTCGTAGTCATCGACATCGGTGATCGCGGTGCCGGCGCTGTTGCGGCTTCGGTCATCGCAGGAGAAAGTGGAGGGAGTGTCTTCAGAGATGGAGCCACACAAGGAGACGGCACGGCTGCTGCTGTTGACGTCTTGATCGACGAGCTTCTCTGACACACGGATCTTCTTGGTGGAGAGGAGATGGATGTTGTTGTCGTAGTCTGGAGATTTGGGTTAGTGACAGGAGGAACGTGTCATGAATGAAAAGGGAGAAAAAGGGGTGTCCAGGGCATACTGACCATCGGTTTGCGGCTGATTGCCAGTGGTGTTCGTTACGAACGAGTCGCTGGCATTCCGCTTCTTGACTGTAGAGTCCGTGAGTATTTCAAGATGAGAGAGAACATGGCATGTCGGAGACTACTCACCTTTCTTCCGAATGGCCAATGGGCGAGGAGCCAGAATTGGTGGGACATATGGATCGGTGATGGTACCATCGGCATTGTAGTATGAGTCCGGAACAGAAGGGTCTCGAAGCTCGACCTTAACCTTGTTCTTCCGAGACTTGGGCTGGAGAATAGGCTTTTCACCGTTGTTGTCCTGGTCTCCAGTCTTGCTGGGTTGTTTTGACAAGTTCTCGGGGACTTTGACTTCGTAGTCGGCGAGAGTCTCTTTGTCTGGTCTCCAAAGCTGAGGCCAGTCCTCCAGACCTTCTCGTCGAGAGGCAAAGCCATCTTCATCGACCACGGGAACGTGATCGGGGGTTGGTCCCTCTCTGGCCACACTACCGCCAAAGAACAACTCACTGGCCTTTTCTTTCTCCAGCGCGTCCTGTAAGTCAATGTGACGATATCCTTCGAGGCCGGCGCCAAGGGCGGCGAAGTGATTGTCGATGATGTCTGGTTGCAGTCGATTAGCAAAGCATAGGACACAGAGATTGGTGGGAGATGATATACCTTTGGTTGTCACATTCACGCCAGCCTGGGCGAATGCGAACTGGGCGAGCTCGGGACTTTCAAGGATGAAACCTTCCTCCGAGGGACCGGCTGGCGTGGGTTGAACACGATTGGACTCCAATGGAGTGATAGCTTTGCAGATCATGGTTAGAAACTCCAATGCAGTGGGATGGTATGAGACTACCTGGTGCAGCCTCGTGTGCATTGAGCGTTGACTTCAATGACTCATTGGACATCATCGCCATGAGACCGGCATCCGCGAACATGTACTCGAAATATGGTGGCTGAGGAAGAGGAGGGAGGGGTTTGTTCAGAAGATATTCCTCGTCGCTCATTGCTTGGAGCCCCAGGACGTCGGTAGACATGCGAGAAGAACGTTTACTCTTGCTGCCACTCCGGGAGCTGAAGCTGAGCTTCTTGTACCAGGACTTGCTGGGACGTTCAGGAAGAGTGATTTGGTTCAATGAAGTCTCCATGGTTTCCACAGTTTTCTTCTCGGGATCAGGCAAGCCAATGGAAGGCGTACTGAAGACGGGCATCTCGCATTGAAGGACGCAATTGAGAGGGATTGGGTTGATGGAGATATTAATGGCACCGTCGTCCTTTCAATATCACAATGGATAGAGATAGAGGAACACGCAGGACAGGTCTCAAGAGAGATAGCGGTTGTAGGGAAGGTGAGGAAAATGAAAACGGTGACATTGAAGAGATTTCAGATTCATCAGTGGGAGTATTCACCTCACCGTCCCAAAGTGGAAGGATTTCGTCCCAGCCGCCCATATTCCTTCACTGTCACTGTCCCAATGGGTGATGAATGGACGGCTATTCATGGAGTGAATCGGGGGTGCGGTTCAAAACAACAATAGGAATCTCCCTCGAGGCTGGGGTCTTTCGAAGTGCGGCAGAAAATCTCAACCATCCATGATATCCTCACTTTGTGCCATTTCGCAGCAAATCCTGCTCAAAGGGATCTCACCTGTATCGTCCCACAGCGACGGTGTTATCTGAATGTCATCGGCAATCCTGGACTCACCGTGCGCCGTTTGGGGTGATGTAAACAACAGAAGCAGGTGGTGAGCGTCTGCAGTCGACGGGAATCATCAGCCACTCTCTGCATATGTTTTCGTTCACAATGTTGAAAGCGTCAAGAGTATTCTGTAGCAACATCGTGCTCTTGTGAGGTTACGTGCAACATCTCCTATCCTGTCCTGTTCTCTTCCCGGAGGAGGATTGGAGAGGTCCAGACAAAGTTGTGGAGCCAAGGAGGTTCGGATGGGTTGCGTTCCGACATGAACTTGCATGGGAGGTTCAGTTTTCACCATACTGTGGGATGGGATTTCTGGCAGACTGCGTTTCAGCATTCTCAGTAGAAGGGAGTTAGGGGGTTGATGGATCTGAGGCGCGCATACAAGCTGTCGATCTGGCGGCGAGGCGACGAGATGGTGCCGCGCGGAAAAAGCCAAGCCAGGTTTATCCGACAGGGATTCGTCAACTTCTGGGCTCAGCCAGGGGCATATGCTGTTTCTCATTTTCTCATTTTTTCAATAAAAACCCAGTCGAGGGCATCTGAGATACTACCTCCCCCTTTCTCATTGTAACGAGTCGTCTATGGCAAACGTGACCTAATTCGTATTTCCTCCACCAATTCACCCCGAAACCCGCCTCGACTTGGACAGCTGGCTCAAGTCAGACTGCGCCCCCAATCGCGAATTCCCGATCCAGTGTCTTTCAGTCAGATCACTCTCCCCTGGAGTTGTCTTTTCATCCACACGGTCCAAAAAGCCACGGACACAGAGACGATATACTCCACGAAACTCTGCCTTTCCGCAGCATCACCTCTACTCGTGCCTCCCTCGCACGCCTAGCCCGGAGATGTCAGCTGAGCGGTAGCACCATTTCTCGCAGTTCCTCCTACAATATGGCCAGATTTTGGGCGACATGCGCCCTGCTTGCCATTATCTCCTCAGCATGGGCGGACAAAACCGCAGCTGATTACTTTGTGCATTCGCTGCCAGGACAGCCAGATGGCCCCCTCCTGAAGATGCACGCAGGGTACGGAGCCCCAACCCGTCGAGAAAAAACACAGACATTGATGTATGCAGACATATTGAGATTAACCCTGAACATAACGGACACATGTTTTTCTGGCACTATCAGAACCGACACATTGCCGACCGAGCACGAACCGTCATCTGGCTCAATGGTGGACCGGGATGCAGCTCGATGGATGGGGCAATGATGGAGTTAGGCCCTTATCGAGTAAGAGAGGGAGGAAAACTGGTTTATAACGAGGGGTCCTGGGACCAATTCGCAAACGTATTATTCGTCGACAACCCTGTCGGGACCGGCTTCAGCTATGTGAACACTGACAGCTACCTCCATGAACTGCAAGAAATGGCCGACCAATTTCTTGTGTTTATGGAAAAGTGGTTTGCGCTATTCCCACAATACGAAAATGACGACCTCTACTTCGCAGGCGAATCATACGCCGGGCAATACATTCCTTATATCACAAGGGCTGTTTTGGACCGCAACGCGAAAGTGAAGAATCAGGGGAAGGGAACCTGGAACCTGAAAGGGCTTCTCATTGGGAACGGTTGGATTGCTCCGGCTGAACAATACCTGTCCTATCTCCCATTTGCCTACCAGTCCCATCTCATCCAAGGCGGCACTCCCGAAGCAGCCAAAGTTGAGGCGGCACAGGCATCCTGCCTCGCCGAACTCGGCAAGCCCGGTGCGACGGAAACGGTGGACATCAGTGTGTGTGAGGTCGTTCTATCCACAATCCTAGAGGTGTCGAAGGTGGACAACATGTGTTACAACATGTACGACATCACCCTCAAAGACAAGTGGCCGTCGTGCGGAATGGCCTGGCCTCCGGATTTGGAGACTGTGACGCCTTATCTGCGCCAGGACGATGTACTGGCGGCCCTACACGTGAACCCCGACAAGCGGACTGGATGGGTGGAATGTTCCGGGGCCGTTTCCTCTTCGTTCCGGGCTAGGCACTCGAAACCAAGTATTCAACTGCTCCCGGGAATTCTCGAGGAAGGCGTTCCAGTGCTATTATTCAGTGGCGCGAACGACCTGATCTGCAATCATATCGGAACAGAGGATTTCGTCAACAACATGCAGTGGCTGGGTGGTAAAGGATTTGAGCTGTCTCCCGGTGTCATAGCTCCGAAGCGCGATTGGGAATTCGAAGGGGAACCGGCTGGGATATACCAAGAAGCACGGAACCTCACCTACGTCAAATTCTACAATTCGAGTCACATGGTGCCGTTCGATTACCCCCGACGGACGCGAGATATGCTTGATCGATTCATGGGAGTGGATGTCAGTGGCATTGGTGGGCAGCCTATCGACAGCCTTATTGGTGGTGAAAAGGTGGGCACGGAAACAGAGGTTGAGGCACCAGCCAACAGCACCACCACCACCACCACCACTGCCGAAGAGGAAAGTCAGAAGCTCAAAGACGCCGAACTCAAAGCCTACTATCGCAGCGGCGAGGCGGCTCTGGTGTTTGTGCTCATTGCTGCAGCTTTGTTTGGCTACTGGGTCTGGCGAGGAAGGCGAAAGGCCCGCAGCCAAGGGTACATCAGCGTCCCACTTGCACATGGCTCCATGCGGAAAGGTCGGGGAGATGTGGAAGCAGGGGATTTTGACGAGAGTGAACTGGACGACCTGGAGTCGAGCCGGCGACATGGGAACATGGAAGCCCAGCACTATGATCTGGCGAGCGATAGTGAGGAGGAAGACACAGTGGTTGCCAAGGGACAGCAATCGGCTCCCAAGTAAGGATCTCAAAAAGGGGCATGAAATAGTGGTATTCTTTCTAATGATAGACGTATGGGATTGCCATCCCTTTTGCAGTTTACCTTTGGCGTACCCAACAATGTCAGCAATGGGAATCGTGCCCAGAGGCCTCACTAGCCCACCGTGTATCTGGTGCCTGGCGATCGCAGCCGGAGAGGAAGATCGAAGTATCTGTCCCGATACAGTATAGCGCGGATCGCTAGTGGGATTCGACTAGTCCAAACTGGGACTCTACAGTTACACAGTCTCTTGTCACTTCACTTTCAACTTTTCACTTTTCGCCCACTCACTTCTCTCTCACTGTCTCCTCACGTTGATCTGCTTTGCTTTGGTCTATCCTGTTATACCTCTGCTCATATTCCCACAGTTGGATGCATGGAAGCGGCGCAAGTCCTGGGAATCTGGGGAGAACGGACTCATTAGTTCCTCTCCTCCTTGCATCTTTGACTGGTGTCGATATGGTCTAGAGGACCTGTCAAATCTGTCACTTGACAACCTCAAACTGCCACACAACCCTTCTCCTCTGCTCTCGCTTGGACGCTGTACTCCGGTGCCCAGATGATGATGCCAGTCCTGATTCCGGTGTCAAAAGCAGACTCGCGCACTCCTCGCCTCCTCCGATCTCTTGCATCGTTCTCCTCTGGACGACCCCTGTCACTCAACGTGCCATACATCGCCCTTACTCGCCGTCGGCTTTCCCACACAAATCCAGCCCGTACGGCCAGACACCCTCACGCAATTCTCCTGCATAGCTGTACTTCATTTGGACCCAGAGCCACCATATCCTTCCAGGCTTCAACTGCACTAGCCGCCTTGAAAGCTGCTGACAACTGGCTTAGCGGATGCGCCTGCCTGAGTTTTGAATCTTGATCGCTTGTTCCGTCTGAAAACAAGGGCAAAAAAAATGAGTCTCTGTTAACATCGTCCCTTCCACCACCTGGTGAATATATGCGTCCTCGTTCCCCTGAAGGCGCGTCTTCTTCTTTCATTACTGTTCCTCCAGCGCAACTGACGCCTCGTTGGGTTTCAAACTTGTATCATTTTCATCTTGACCCTACCTTTTCCACTGCCGGTCTTCCTCATTTCTAGCATTCCTGCTCCTTTTGAATGCCCTCCTATTCCCTGCTCAGTTCACTCGTACTTGAGATTATCCGGCTTGACTCGCCCCTTCTCTCTTCACTGCCTGGGACTGTTTGCTCGAGGTCCAAAGTCCTTGATCAAACTTGACACCCACACCATTGCTGACGAATGGACCACAATGCTATCTTCACGCTGCTTTTGCTTGCTGTGCGTACCAGCTCGGATCCCACCCAAACCACCGTCTCTTACGATGCTGGTCACATTGTTCTTTCCTTCTTTACCTCACTGATAGGATGTATCACCACACTGGAACTGCTGCAAAGGCGCACATCAAGGAGAGGAGCGTACAATTGGCAAGTTCACTTCACTTTCGCCGCCATGGCTGTCCGCTAACCAATCCCGGAGGTTCCTCCTTGTGGCGTCCGCCATCACGATGGGCGGCATCGGGATCTGGGGCATGCACTTCGTCGGTAATAGAGCTATCGTGCTACAAAACGGAGACCCCCAACGTCAGATTCTCTACAACCCCGGCTTCACCGCAATCTCTTTCTTTATGCCAATCATTGTCCTCCTTTTTGCCTTCTACACTCTCGGAATGCCCACACGAGCTCGACAGCTTCATGTTGCCATTGCCTCCTGTCTCACCGGAGCTGCCGTTTGCGCCATGCACTATCTCGGACAATACGGCGTTGAGAACTATGTTTGCTCATACCGCGTTCAAAATGTTGCCGGAGCTGCCGTCATTGCCGTGTTGGCCAGCTTCACCGCTCTTGGAATCTTTTTTCGACTACGAGATGCATGGAAAGACGGCTGGTGGAAAAGAGCCCTGTGTGGTGTCATTCTCGCCACTGCCGTCTCTGGAATGCACTGGACAGCGGCGGTTGGTACAATCTACCATTGGAAAGGCGACTTGAACATCCACGGAAACTCCAGGTCGCAAACCGCTGTCATTGCAGCTGCTCTTGTTAGTTCGCCACCTGGTTTTACAGAAACTGAAGCTAATGCCACATTTAGTCAATGGGCTCCTGTGTCATCCTTCTTGTGGTGGCATTGATCCGAGGCCGCAATAAACGCACTGCCAGAATCAAAGCACAGCGTCTGGTGCTGGCTTGCGCCTACTTCGACGACGAAGGCAGAGTGATGGTCACTCAGGAAGGAACCTTGCCGAGTGAAAAAATAACAAACCACTATATTGAGAAGGTATGAGGCTCTTGGCTGAAGCTTCGCTCGTGTTGACTCGACGTTTTAGACCTTCGGAGAAGATGAACTTGGCAGGTCTCATCCCACCTACCTCTGGATCTTCAAAGCATCCCACAACTGGATAACGTTACGGGACCTTGTTCCCAGCATGAAAGAGCATATTGAAAACGACCCAATCGCAAGGAAATACCGGCCCACCAACACTTCCAAAAGTTTGCCGGACGACGCCCTGGCAGGTTCTTTCAACTTCGCCCCAATATTTAAGCAGCTGTTTTGCGTCACGGCCCAGCAGCTCGCCAATCTCATTCACCAGCCTCTGGAGAGGTTGGGGGTTCTATTTGAAGAACCACTTGAGACGGGAACAACCTCCGTGCACACGCAGTTGAAGCTTAATATCAGGCCTTTATCCGCAAAATCTTACAAAAAAGCGCCCAACGCAGAGCAAGGCTTTTCATCACCGCTTTCCGTAGCTCGAGGAAAGTATTTTTTCCTTCATCGACAGATAAGCAGAAGCGAGGCGGCCAGGTTTGCCGCACTGGGTTACCGGTTTGCCACCATCGCGCAAATCGCAGAACCACTGGCTAAGAGCATGCAAGTCGGCTGTGATGAGATGGTGTCTAAGATCGAGCGCATGAGGCGGAGCGCATCATCCGAGAACCTCCCACCGCCCGGAGTGCATCTCGCTTGTTTTATGCTCCGTCCCACCATGTACAAGAGCTTTGACGTCCTTGTCCCAGCTGCTGCCCAAGACCATTTACCTTATGTCACGATGCAATGCGGTGATCTAACAAAAGATCAGCTGGCCCAAGTACATCGGTTTGATGATTCCACAATCAGTGAGATTTTGAGGATACTTCTCAACCAATCTGCTGTGTCCAAAATTGGCGATGGGACCCGATGGCAGCTCTACAACACCTTCGTTAAGCTCGTCGATGTTATCGGGGATTATGATACTATGATGCAAGCAAAATTTTCCACTAAAGCATTCCGAGTTCCATGTCGACCCACCGAAGGTCCAAGTCCTTCAGCAACATGTACCTTCCTGACAGTTCGATACCTGGGAAACATACATGCATCATCGAGTAAGAAGGAATTGACATATGTCCCTTTGTCCTTCTTCAGTGCCCAACAACAGGGCCAAGCAAAAGACTGCAGGGATGAAGTGTTTGAGCGGAAGGTCAAGGCAGAGTTTCAGCATCCTGCCCGCTGCGACTTTATCAAGTGTCCCTCATACATCAGTGTCGAGGACAGCAGAAGGACGAGCTCAGGCGAATCAACTCTGCAAGGTCCGGAGTCGCCTAGGTCGGGGGTTTTCAAAACCATGTTGGCTAGGTTTTCATTTGTTCCTGGCCGGCGAAGCGATGAAGCCACGATTGTTGAGCGCGACAGGAGCACAGGAGAGAAATCTGATGTTGAAACGGTGGGTATTGCGATGTTGGGCAACGCCCGTCACGGAAATGAGGCAGGGACAACACATGCGGATGTCATCGAGCTTAAGCAAGTGGGCAACGGACAGAGCAGCTGGGTTGGTGAAGTGTTCAGTCTCTTCCGACTGGGAGCGGAAGGCTGGTCCCACGCAAAAGGGGGAGCGGCGAAATGGGAAAAAGGTGTTGGGAACCCACTCGAGACTGGAAGGAAGGATCGTCAGCAGAGCATGGCTGATACCGATACATTGATTCCACGGAAATGACATGTCAGTGGCAAAGGTGCAGAGAAGATTGCAGGCTGGGTGGATTCTAGCATACCAAAGGCACGAGAACTGGAGGATAATGTGCTCTGATGTATCTACATTGATACCCGGGTCAATGGAAATATGGCTCTATCTTGCGAGGAGTTCTCTGCAACACAGAAACACAAGAGAATACTTGAGGGGATTTGAAACGAGTTGCAGACGCCCGTAAAGCTGAGAACGGGAGACGTCGAGACGTGTTTATGGCTAAATAGATGCCGAGCGATCTTATTGGCGGAGCATCGGAAGAAATTCTGCCCTCTGTCACCGCCTTGTGCAAGACTCCCCTCCTTCCACCGTCACCTGCGAGTGTGACATTCTAGTTGCCTCCCTCATATTGAGTCTGTTGCAAGCACACTATGCATTTGCGTCCCGACATCATGGCACAGCTCTGAGATGCACACAAACCGAAGGCGACTGGTATCCACATAGGGAGACTATCCAACTTCATCCCCTCACTTGTGCCTCCTAAGCCGCACGCTGCGAACTTTCAACCACCCGCCACGTCACCTCCTCGTCCTGATCCTGGACACGGGCACTGAGGAAAGAAGTGTGCCAGGCGCGCTCCTCTCTCTCCCCCCGCTCTCTCTCTCACGCAACATGCCCTTCGCACAACTCGTCATCGGGCCACCGGGCGCCGGCAAATCGACCTACTGCAACGGCATGCAACAGTTCATGGGCGCCATCGGGCGCAAGTGCTCGGTGGTGAACCTGGACCCGGCCAACGACCCGGCGCCGAACGCGTCGTATGAGCCCGCGCTCGACATTCGCGACCTCATCTCGCTCGAGACCATCATGCGCGACGACGACATCGCGCTCGGCCCCAACGGCGGCGTGCTGTACGCGCTGGAGGAGCTCGAGGAGAACCTGGAGGGCTGGTTCGAGGACGGCCTCAAGAGCCTCGGCGACGACTACATCCTCTTCGACTGCCCGGGGCAGGTCGAACTGTTCACCCACCACGGCAGTCTCAGGAGGATCTTCGCCAGGTTGGAGAAGATTGGGTATCGTGTGTGTGTTTGGCCCCTGTTCTCACCCTTATTCCTCTCCACATGATCTTTCCCAGTCGTTGACACACTCTGCTTTGGAGTTTGATGCGTAAAACGGAAGTACACGCGTGAGCTGACGGTTCTGTCATTCAATCCTACAGCTAGTTGTGGTCAACCTGATTGACTCGTATGCCCTAACTCTACCCTCGCTTTACATCTCCACCCTCCTGCTGTCGCTACGGAGCATGCTCCAACTCGACTTTACACACATCAACGTCCTCACAAAGATTGACAATCTCAGCAAATACCCTCCGCTGCCGTTCAACCTGGACTTCTATACCGAGGTCCAGGATCTGACATACCTGCTCCCTTACCTCGAGGAAGAGTCGCCGATGTTCAAACAAGGTGGGAAATTCCAAGCGTTGAACGAGGCAATTGTCCAACTCGTCGAAGAGTATGGCTTGGTCGGCTTCGAGACGTTAGCCGTCGAGGATAAAAAGAGCATGATGAGCTTATTGCACACTATCGACAGAGCAGGCGGGTATGCGTTCGGAGCTGCCGAGGGCGCAAACGATTCTGTTTGGCAGGTCGCTGTTAGGGAGGGCCTTGGCAAGATGGATGTGAGGGACGTCCAAGAACGGTGGATCGATCGCAGGGAAGAGTATGATGAGTTGGAGAGGAAGGAGTGGGAAGAGGAGCAAAAGCGGAGGGAAGAGGAGTGGGCCAAGAGCGGAGAGGCGATGATGGCCATGGGCGAGGACGGAGAGGATGAGGATATGGACTTACCACCGCTCAAAGATAGTGGTGTAAAAGTTGTCAGGAGTGGGAAGAAGCCTTCGTGACATTGCTTGTGCATGGGCCGCCCACGAGGACGAAGTCGCCAATTTGCCTGTCCGACTCAGTGGATGTTGCCCGGTTATTGGAGGCACGGGTATGGCAGATGCAACAGCCATAACGCGGAAGCCCGAACATTTCGAATGTCGCGGGAAAGGTGCCGTCGTGTGGTGTTGCTGGCTACCTTGAAAGTCTGACCCTGTCCGTATGTGGATATCACTCGCTCGAGGTGCTCCGCGGTGTTGTTAGATACCCAAGTCCGCTTCGCTCTTCGGTCGACGGATTCTTTTCTCAGCCAGAATCATTGTCAAAGTCATCCTCATCCTCATCATCAAAATCCATAATGCTGTCTTCTTCTCCGTCCATGAATCCACCGGGATTCATCTTCCCTTTCCCCTTTAGCTGTTTCTTCCCGGTCGGTCCAGCAAACATCCCGTCCAGAACCGTATCATCGCCTTCCTCACCTGGAGCTCGACCCTGCAGCTTCGCCCGGACGACCTCTCTCCTCGCGCGTCTGAGAAGCTCCTCCTCGCTCTTCCTGATCGTCCCACTCACCCTGACCACTCGAACCACACACGCCAGCTCCTGACGCGCCGTAGCATCGACGTCTCTTCCTCCTGCTCCTCCCGTCCTCCTTCCTGCCCCGCCACCGCCGGCAGACCGAGAGAAGGAGGGAGGGGGTATGTTCGTGAGGAAAGTCAGGCTCGCCCACACCAGACGGAAATGCGCGCGGGGCACGCGCAGGATCCCCGTCGAGGTCGAGGGCGAGAAATACACCAGGCGCAGCGACGACTGCGTCACGGACAGGCCGTGGTCGCCGAACAGCGTCTGGATCTGGTTGCGCAGATGCGTCACCAGCAGAGCCGGTGTGAGGTGGCCCGGCGAAGGGCGGAGAAATAGGATGTAGGACGGCGTCGTTGCTGCTTCTTGTGGTGTCGGGGCTGGTGGTGCTGAGGGGCCCGGTGTGGAGGAGGAGGACGTGGGAGCGGACGGGTAGAGGATGTTGAAGAGGAGGTAGCGGTGTTTGATCCGGACCATCTTTTCTAGAGCTTGGGTTGTGTCACTGGCATTGCAGCTTCGACAGAGTTACCTTTGCTACCTTGGGAGAGCAAGGGAGCGGACAGAGGCGTGGCAGATTTAGTCTCGGGAGTTCATTCAAATGGCGTGTGCATCTTCAGAATTATTGTCTGCAGAGACAGTGAGATCTCTCGTGAATTTTTGTTTGCGGAGAAGGTGCTACACGCGCATTGCCTCGTATTAGTCAGTCACAGGAGTCGAGTATGGGACACTCTCATCGATGTATTTTGCTTGGCATCTCCCCCTAAAGGGCTGCACTCGAAGTTCCAGGATGCAGACTTCATACAAGGAAAGAGACAGAGTGTTTAGCATGATTTCATCTGACTGTGGCTGTCCCTACGTCAAAGAGTTCCGGGAAACCCCCTTCACCGGGGAAGCTGGTTTCAACTCGCCTCTCGAAACATCGGGCACATGAAACGTGGGCAACCTGGATTTGGAAAGTTCAGGAGTTCCAAAGTCCCTTTTCTGGTCTGTCTCTGAAACCATTCCGAACAGGCATATTCCAAGAAAAGGAGAGTTCTCAGCTGCCATGACCTGTATGTAAGCTCTGGGGTCGGTGTCCACTTGGCTCCTCTGTCCCATGTTCCCAAACGTCGGTGTTGAAGATCTGCCCATGTCCAAGTCGTGGCAGAGGCATGGGATGGATGTTCCCCCTTGCCATTCCAGGGCTCTGTCATACCGTTGTTAAATTGGCCATGTGACCCGACGGACTATCGAGGCGCAGGTCGCCAGGTGCTGTACCAGTAGAGCAGAGATAGCCAGTCAAATTGACTCCAATACGCTGGTTCGTGAAGACTCCCAGAGGTCGATATGGGTAAAGACAGGCCAGGATCGGGTCTTGTTTCTCCCTGAATCAACTACCTATATCTGCTCCCCCTCTCAATGAGGGACCTCTCGTGTTGGAGAGTTTGGGGGAAGCGCCCTGATGTGGACAATCGAACGGTGTGAGTGGTTCATGCAAGAGCAGGTCGTCGTTTCACATCACCTCCTCGGCGGCTCTGAAAACGATGTGGCGGCTTTGACTGGACGTGGACGGTCCAGTTTCGTGCTCGTGCAGCCCCTGAGAATCAGGAACGGGTACAACGGGGCCAGATAACGCTCATGGGGGAAAAGGAAGATTTGCACTGTGATTGGGGTCGGTCTAGCCTGTACCAGGCATCGAGAGCCCGGTGGCGTTGAGGGTGGCCATTGAGAGAACGACGATGTTGAGCGCCAGTGCTTCATCTGGGCGGCACCCGGCGGGGACAAATCAAGATTTTAAGTGGATGACTGGGGTAGCGTTGAGTGCCTAGAGAGCCTAGAAAGCCCTGGACAGTAACCCAGGGGAGCCTAGGCGATACCCTGGTCGCCCAGGTGGCCTTCTGTTTGGGTTGATGGCCGCGGCTGCATGCACTGTCCAACTCCATCTTCCTGCATCTTCCTTCTCTCCCTGCAGCTTCGACCTCTTTTTTACTTCGCCCTTGCCGTTCTGTCCCCCAACATCCAATCCCGACAGAAAAAGTCTTTCGTTTCCCAAATACCTCTTCCCACTCAAGTCATTCTTTTGACCCTCCATCCTGCTCTCTTTTTCTATCACAACTCACACTCTTTACTCGACGGTCGATTCGTCGTGGTACCGCACAATCCGAAGCTATCCACTCCTTCACCAACCCAAGTGTTACGCTGCCTTTTTGTCACCCGTCGCCTTCTCCAATAACACGACTTTCATTGAGCGGACTGCGTCCTGCCTTATCAGAATTCCTTCCACCGTCATTCCTTACAAAAAACATCGAATCGGTTCGATCTACAGGTGTTTGGGTGGGTTAAACTCTATCGCATCACCACAGCACCGAAACGAAATTGCAAGCCGAAAATCCATAAACAAGACACACTACCCCCCCTCACCTGTCCGTGCATCGGCGAGCGCAAATATTTCTGGGGATCTCGTGCCCGCGACTGTGTTTAAAAGATATTCGACACCCCTTCGCAGTTGTCTACATCTGTGACGTCGCCTACCATGTCTATCTCCCGAGCATTCACCAAGCGCGTCAAGCGCACCTTGGTTGACCAAGCACCGCTGCAACGTGGCACAACAGTTCGATATGCCCCGGGTACCATCGATCGCACCCTCATCTCTTTGCCAACCGAGTTGATCTCTACGACGAATGTGCAGGCGTTGACCGCTCCAGACATTCGGAGCATCTCTGGTTCGTCCTCAGGCTCAGTTTCGTCGGGCAACGATTCCGATTTCTCGACCATCGACCGCAGTTTTCTCACCAGCGCGGGGAATGACAATTCTTCGATCGATAGCAGTGGTCCTGCCACACCTGTGACACCTGGCAACGAAGACACCAAGTCGTTCTTCGATTTGAAACAGACCGCTTCCGTTCTTCCTGCGATTGCCTCACCAACCTTCGACACACCTGTGGTCCCGCAACGAGCTCCATCTCATTCGAAGAAAGCGCACGTTGAACTGTCACGGAAGCGATCCGTCCAACGAATGTCGCCGCCGCCTGTCAGCATTACCCAACCGGCTCTTCGAAGCCCTGTCGACTCATCTGCGGAGGCGCGCCACCCTTTCGGCAGGGAACTGGCACAAGTAAATGAAGTCGCCGAAGGGTTTGGAGCTACTGCAAGGCTTCTTGATGAGGAAGAACAAGAAATTTTGGGCAAGGGGCTCTGTAAATTTGGGGTGGAAGACTATCTCGACGAAATCGCCGGCTTGTATGGCGGCATCTTCGAAGACAAGCTCGGGTCAATTGCGAAGCCATGGCTGTAAAGGTCCTCGAGAAATTGGGACCTTGGCGCATTCATGACCTTACGATCTTGACCTGGGTGCTGTACTCGGCACAATTCTTACACATGGCGAAACGGCGAGATATGGAGTTACTTGGGGGCTGCGATACACTTCGCAAGGGTTTTTTCCAAGCTGGATACCTTTCCAGCTCACTCTTTTCTAAATTTCATTTTCAGAGGCGTGTTCACTGACGTCTCGAAGGACATGGGGGCAAGGGACTTGCCGAGGCATTACCACGCCGAAGCACGCATATGTGTGACACGGCGTGTGCCTGATATTTGTTCACAACCTTGAATGGTAATCTTGATCATACCACAAGATGTCGAGACTGGAGCTAGAGCGTGTTGAGATGGGAAAGCAAGTTACAAGGTTGATGTGGACTTGTTTAGGCTGCTGTCGGGAACGGACAGGTGACACATCTCGAACTTGGGGAGAAATTCTGTACAATTTCTATCAGTCTTGAGATAGAGCTGGTGAACAGGAGCCGTCCAGAAACAGAAAAACAAAGATTTCAACACAGCATCTCTTCTGAATTCCGCAATCCCTGATGTAGGCCCATGCGTTCTTTAAGTTGCCGGCTCAGAGTCTGCAGAAGCTTTCTGGGCCGAACATGTTGTCGGCTCCAGGAAAGCATGTTGTGACCGTCCAGATCCAAGTGTATCCAACGACGCGGCGCGAAGGACGCCTACGAATCCCCATCAACCAACCACGACTTTCTTAGCACAGCCACGCGCCTCAACGGGGGTATTCCGAGCTGTGGCTTGACAAAAAGCAAAGTGCAAATCTTCCTGTTCAGCTGGACAGGTGCTTTTTGATACCCTTGGGCAGAGTCGGCTGGCGGGGCCGCTGAGTGGATGCCCTGCGCAGTAGGCGAAATCCAGATGTCGGAAGCGAAGAAGATCAGGATGAGAATCCTTGCAGTCAGCTCGGATGTACCTCGCCTCTCAGACTGAGTCTTTGCGAGATAATGCACGTCATGCTTATCTCGCAAAAGGTTTTGTCTAGGAGAAAATCAGCAGAAGCAGACTCCGGACCGACGTTTTATCCTGCAACGGGTAAGAGGGAGGTCGAGATCGAGAGGTCGAGAGGACGAGTGCAACAAAGTTACGACGTACTGCGTAGGTAGTTGACCTAGGCACGGATTAATCCCCTGGGAAATCAGAAGGGTCTTAAGGTTCAGGTTCTCTCCGTAGCTGGGAACATGTGCCAGAAGGAATAAGGACCGACGAGAGCTGGAGTTGGCATGACTTATGCCCCATCCTACGTAGGGCACAGGCGAACGGAGCTGCTAGGCACTGCTAAACGTGCCTTGGGGACTGCCGAATGGCTCGCCAACGCCTAGTTCGACCGGGCGCAGGCTACATCCCTGTCCGCCTGCATAGTGTCCACTAGACCTCGGTGGCCACAACCCCCCAATTCAACTGCACGTCGGCGTCATGGCCCTGGCGAGTGGTGACAAAACTCAGGGCCAACGCCTCGAAACACGCACGCAGCAACGGCAGCACTCGACTTTCACACCATGGCAAATAGTCGTGCAGCCCGACAATCCACAGATGCATGCACATTCCTACTTGTATAACGAAACTCCTCCTCTTTCTGCTGTGAGACTCTTAAGTGTGCGATAGACCTTGGTTGATCAATTCTTGTTTTCTGCTATCAACACAACACGCGTGTGCGCACTTGAGGTGCGGCCAGCAACTGACCATGGACACTCTCCATGCCGTCCTCAATGTCCGTCAGGCTCCCGATACCAATCCAAATCACGACCCGAACCTTGCCTCGAGCAGAAATGCCTCCCCTTCCCTTTCTGGCCTGATCTCGACATTGGTGCCGACCCTTATCATTGCCATCGTCTATTTTGCCGTTTTCCTACTTTTGAGAACCCGATTTCCTCGACAGTATGCTCCTCGGACATACCTGGGCGCTCTGCGCCCGCAAGAGCGCACCCCGGCGCCGCCAAATACCCTGTTTGGCTGGATCCCGTTCATGAGAAGGGTCAGTATACGACAGGTGTAACGGAAAGAGTCCCTCCTCTAACCAAACGTTGTTTAGCTGCCTGATGAGTACGTTCTCCAGCACAACTCCCTCGACGGCTACTTTCTGCTCCGTTATCTCAAAATATCAATTGTGATCTGCGTGGTCGGCTGCCTCGTTACATGGCCAATCTTGTTCCCCGTCAACGCGACTGGTGGAGGTGGTCAAACGCAACTCAACATTCTCAGCTTCAGCAACATCGTGGACAAGAACCGCTACCTGGCGCACACCTTCGTCGCGTGGCTGTTTATTGGCTTCATCTTCTTCTTGGTCACCCGGGAAATGATATACTACATCAACCTGCGGCAGGCGTACCTCTTGTCACCTCTGTACGCTTCCAGGATTTCTTCGCGCACTGTGCTATTTCAGGCCGTGCCCAACGAATACGCCAACGAAGCCAAGATCCGTCGCATGTTCGGTGATGAACTGAAGAATGTCTGGGTGGCTTCGGACGCGAAGAAATTGGAGGAAATGGTCGAGGCGCGCTACAAGACCTGCATCAAGCTGGAAACTGCCGAGACGAAACTGATCAAATTGGCCAACGATGCTCGTCTGAAATCGACCAAAGGAAAGAAGCCTGCTCCGGAGCTACCCGAGACCAATTACGATGAGGATGAGTATGCGGCTGAGTCTGGCACTGCTGCTGCTCGATGGGTCCGACCAAAGGACAGACCGACCCACCGCTTGAAGTTTTTGGTTGGCAGGAAAGTCGACACGGTCAATTGGTGCCGCGAGGAGATTGCCAGGCTCAATCCTCTGATTGAGGCCGAGCAGGACAAATACCGCGCGGGCGAGGCCGTCCCCAAGAACGCTGTCTTCGTCGAATTCTGGAACCAGACCCAAGCGCAGAGTGCTTTTCAGATGGTCACTCACCACCAGCCGTTGCATATGTCCCCTCGCGTCGTCGGTCTCAGCCCGGAAGAAGTCGTCTGGTCGAATCTCGGCATAACATGGAAAACGATGACCATCCGCAACTATATCTCGCTGGCTTTCATCGCCGCCCTGATCGTTTTCTGGTAAGTTTGTCTTCATATCTTATTGTTATGTTGTTTGGCTTTCCTTTGGACGATTTAGCCGCCAATGTAACTTGAAAATTCGAATGATGACGGACATGTTAACCTTCTTCACCAGGTCCATCCCGGTCGCCGTCGTCGGTTCTATCTCGCAGATCTCTTACCTGACCGAGGTAGTTCATTTCCTCCGATTCATCAACAACTGCCCAAAGGTCATTTTGGGTGTCATTACGAATCTTTTGCCAGTCGTGATGCTTTCCATCCTCATGTCTCTTGTCCCAGGTACGTTTCTCCCGGTGAGGTAGTCCCTTAAGTATGCCTTCGTAGTAAAACGAGGCTCACGATTTGTTGCAGTCATCATGAGGTTCATGGGCAAATTCGCTGGATTGCCGACATTATCACTTGTTGAACTTCGTTGCCACGAGTCATATTTCTGGTTCCAGCTGATTCAAGTCTTCTTGGTCACCACAATGACGAGCGCAGCAAGTGCGGCGGTGCCGCAAATCATCAAGCATCCCGAGTCGTTGACCACATTATTGGCTCAAAACCTCCCCTTAGCCTCCAACTTCTATATCTCATATTTCATTCTTCAAGGTCTTGTATTTTCTTCGGGCCAGCTTCTCAACATCGTTGGACTGGTTCTTTACAACGCCCTTTCGAGGATCCTCGACAAAACGCCTCGAAAGATGTACAACCGATGGTCAAGCTTGTCCTCTGTCGGCTGGGGCAGTGTTTTCCCCGTCATCGAGTAAGATATTCTTCGACCATTGTTTCCCACTTGACTCACTGATCGGTAATAGGTTGATGACCGTGATATCGATAGCGTATGCCCCGATTGCACCTCTCATGCTCGGATTCGCGGCCATAGGTCAGGGCCTCTTTTATTTTGCGTATCGCTACAGTCTTCTCTTCGTCGACAGCTCAGTCATTGACACCAAAGGCCTTGTCTATGCCAAAGCTCTGCAACATACTTTGGTCGGCTGCTACTTGGCAGTCATTTGTCTCATCGGCCTCTTTGGAATCCGCGCGGCCCCTGCACCCCTGGTCCTGATGGTGATATTCTTGGTCCTCATGGTCCTGTACCACATTTCCTTGACAACAGCGGTCCGTCCGCTCTTGTATTATCTCCCTCGCTCCCTCGAAGCCGAAGAGGCCGCCCTGCTGCACACGGAATCCGCCCTGATGACTGGTCCCGGAGGACAGCCCTCGCGTCCAAGTATCCACGAGAAGGACCAGTTAGAGGAGTTACGGGTAGTGAAAGAGACCATGCCCCCTGGAGGCAGCAAACACGTCTCCATGATCAGGCGCTTCTTCCGCCCCGACATTTACGCCAGTTACGCCATTCTCCGGAAGCTTGTGCCACAGGAGTTCGCCGAGATCAGATATTCCCCCGAAGTTGAGCGGGATGCGTACCAAGATCCTGCTTGTAATGCAGTTGCACCTTTGCTGTGGGTGCCTCGTGATCCTATGGGTGTCTCCAGGCAGGAGTGCCTTCATACAAACAAGGTCACCCCGATGACGGACGAGGGGGCCAGTTTCGATGAGAAGACGGGAAAGATTATTTGGAACGAGGAAGAGACCGGCGGCCAGCCGCCGATCTTTGAAGAAAAGATATATTATTGAGCGAACGCCGACGCCGATCCTTTCCAGGGCGGAGTTGTTGGGAGCTCGCGACTGGGATGAAATCCACGTTGGCTTGGAGGTAATATTTTGGGTCCCAGTCCAGGAATGGAAGGGTCTGATACTCTATTATTCTTATGAACACAAAGGCGAGCACGGCGTGCCATGGGTATATTGGCTGCTGCATGGGACGGCGGGTTGTCTTCGAGGAACCAGGACGCAAAATATAGATACCCCCAGGGCCAACAGAACGGAACGGCCGCTACTACTTCTTGTAGGAAAATCTGCAGTAATGATGATACCCCCTTCCACAAACGGATTCATGTCCAACGCAGACGCTTCTCCAAGCCACTAAGTAGATCTGATCTGGACGATCACGACGTGCGATGATGAGCCATAAGGTCGGGAGTGGGAGTGTCCGGGCGGGCCTATATCGGTACATACAACCCACGTATAGACAGTCACGCACAGTGAGAGAGAGAGAGAGAGAGAGAGAGAGAGAGAGAGAGAACAACAACTAACATCTTGCGTGGAGGAGACGGAAGGAGGTGGGAGGTGGGGAGCTCGGCTCCTGGCCGAAGATGCGTTCCATCAAGGCGGCGGACAACAAGAATGCAGTAAGCAGTGAGAGGCAGGTTGAAGTTATATATAATTTCTGTTCCGTAGCAGGGGGATTGATAGATTGACTCGGAGTCTTGGGTTTTGCTTCTCTCTCTCTCACACACACACACTCTCTCTTTGTTGATCGAAAAGTCAGTGAGTGTCTCACCTACAACGAACCAACAGCGGTAGTGCTCGGGCCCCTTTTTCTAGGGACGGGGAGGAGGAACGGGAAGGAGGGAGGAGTTCTTTCACACGCGCAGGGCAAAGTCCTTGGCCCACCACTTCTCCGTGACCTTGACCCTCCTCTTCCTGCTCGCGGCGCGGGACACGGGCTTGCGCGCCTCCAGCTTGCCGTTGACCAGGATGGTGCGGAACCGCTCGGACAGCAGGTTGCCCTCGGGCCGCAGCCGGCGCAGCGAGTCTTGAAGCTCGTCCGGCAGAACGAGTTCGAGCGGTGCGGGCGGGATGGAGGCGCGCGCCGGGCCCAGGGTGGGTTTGCGGCGGAGGACTGTCGCTGCTGCTCCGCTCGTCGCGGTGGAGGACGAGAGATCAGAGGGCTGCTGGGTGTTATCAGGGGAAGGGTCCGCGTGGACGACTCCATCATCGCTTTTTTGTTGTTCCTGTTGTTCCTGTCGCTCTAGCAGGGCCTGCACGATCTCTTCGCCTCTTCTCTGCCGCTCCGCCATCCTCGCCTGGTGTTTGGCCAGCCGTTCGGCCTCTTTGCGGCGTTTGATCTTGTTCCGCTGAGCGGGCGTTTTCCTCTCGGGTCGCTTCCTCTTCAATAGTTCCCGTGCGCTGGCCTCGTCATCATCCTCCGTCTCGAACCCTTCCCACTCGCTTTCCTGGTTGTCCTCGGGCCTCGGGTCGGGCTGACTGGCGAGCGCATCGATCCGTGCCTGTTTCTCCGCCGCGATCTGGGCCTCCCGGAGCCGGCGCTGCTCAGCCTGGACTTCCTTCTCGCCTTCGCGCGTAAGCAGCGAGTCCCAGTCCTCGAAGGAAGGGTTGTAGCTCTGTCCCGCATCGGGCGCCGGCACCGCCTGCGTGGGCACCCCCGTCGCCGTCAGAGCGACAGGTGGGCGGCGGATGGAAGGGGGAGCAACTTTGACGCGGGGTTTCGGGACGTATTCGTTTTCTCTCGGTGCGGTTATGAGGGACGTAGCGCCAGTCGCACCAGCTGCGGGTGAGGCTTGAAGGGTGTCGGAGGCGTTGTTGTCGGCCCAGAGGTCGAAAGACGAGGCGGCATTGTCGATGTTCTCCACGTCGAGATGCGATATCTTGTCCAGATTGCTCCGTAGCCGAGCCACTTCCTTCTTGCTCACCCAGTCCTTCTTCTGCCTCTTGCTGGACGGCTCGAGCACACCGTCCGTTACAGCAGCAGCCCTCACCCTCTTGTTGCTCTTGAGATGTTCCAGTGCAGGCACAGCGCTCCTCCGGCCCAGGATCTCATCCATCTTCAAAGTACGGCCTTTGTGAGTATTCCCCACCGCTCTGGCCTGTCGCAGCACCTCCTCTTTCGAGCCCGTCGTGTCCAGCGTGAACAGTTCGCTCTGCTCCTTCTCTGCCAGGGGTTTCCCATGCTGGATGATTTCTTCGCGGAGGGTCTCGAGACCCGCGGTGACAGTGGAGATGTCGACGTTTTTGCGCCAGGCCTTCTTGCCCTTGCGCGAGGGCTGCGTGGGCTGGGAGGGCGCCCCGATCGAGGTCGAGGTGGGAGGCATGGTGACGCTGGACGTATGCCAGACGAGGAAAAAAAATGCCCTGATTCAACGCTTGAAATGACCCTGCTCGAAGCAAAGAAATTGAGCACTGTCTGTGTCACATCACCGAGTGTCGGAGACCAAGTGTCTCCGCAGACAGGCGCCAAGACGTGAGAAAAAAAATCTGAGATCCAACTCAACCTGCTTCTGGCTAGACAAAAGTACGAGGTAATAATGTTACAGGGTAATAAGAAATGTACAAGTGGGGAAGAAGCATTATATTTAAAAAGGTTATCTTATTATTAAAAAGGTATTCTAAAGGTATTCTGTCTACGAGGTAATCCTCTCGGATGTCCCGATATCCCTATGCTCATCACTAACGACCAGCCGTCTCTGATACGGAAATGGAGCCGCCAGACATGACCAGAAGCATCTCCGGCCGCTCCTCAATCTGGGTTGATCTGTCGCATCTTACGACCCTCGCCTGAAGAGTATCGGCGGCTGACATTACGGAGCTCTTCGCACGGCGCATTCATTCGAGATGGGATGAGGCCTGCGGTGCGAGCTCAGACTGGTGTGAGGTTGTGAAGAAATCACTACCAAACCCTACACAATTGAACTGATCCCTGTGATTTTGAGTCCATTCAATATAGAATAGCATCACGGGGCAGATATGCAGACAGACCTTGTCACTCGATGTGTAACACTAATTATTCCACATTCTATGGTTTTCTCTACCCTACCAATTCGCGGAGATAATACAACTGCTTCTTTCCACCAGTTCCCTGCTGCAGCGGCGACCGGTCTATGATGAGGTCGGCCAGTGTTCGTTTCCGCCCTTGGAGCGTGATAATGTTCTCTTCAAATGTGCCCTTCACCACCAAGCGCACCAGGCGCACGGCCTTCTTCTGACCAAGTCGGTGCACTCGAGCCATGGCCTGCTCTTCCCGCATGGGGTTCCATTGCGGTTCAAGGAGATAAGCATGGTTGGCAGCAGTGAGGTCAAGCCCTTCCCCTCCACATGTTATCGACAACAAAAACACCCGCAACGAAGCGTCGTTCGTGAAGGCCTTCAGAACCTGGCTGCGCTGTGCTTGGCTCAACTTACCATCATAGCGACAGAATTTGATCGAGGCCTGCTTCAGAGCTTCCTCGACGGCATCCAGGCTCGAAGTCCAGTACGAGAAGACGACGCATTTGTCGGTGAGAGGGAGCTGTTGGATCCGGTCTACTAGGATTTTGATCTTGCTTGATGGCTGCGTGGATTTGACCAGCCTTGTCGGTGATGAGACACCAGAAGACCAACTCGAACCGGATGGTGAAAGTGGCGGGGGTCTGTCCTGACGGCAGCCTCTGCATGCTGGAGACGGCGGGAGATTGGCGCAACTGTCAGGTGTGAGGAGGAATTGGCCTCGGTCTTCCTCTTCCCACATTAGGTTGATGCCACAATGAATGCAAAGTAAGTCCGAATTCTCTTGCCCTCTCTCAAATACTTCGGAAAGGAGAGCAGGGAAATCTTCTTCCAGTGCATTCATGGGCTCGAAAGATTCCCTGTGTCGTGGAGGAGTGACGCCATGGTTGCAGATGTATCTGAGGTCGTTGATCCTCTGGAGTGCATTCAAATACATTGACCTGGAGGTTGACGGGTCGATATTCATGGCGCTGTTGAGGACCTCGATCGCACCGGTCCGCGCCTTTTCATAGACAGCACGTTCCTCCTCTGTGAAAAAGACCTCTTCCGTGTGCTCGAGCCGATCCGGAAGAGCAATGACATTCCTTCCTCGGCGAACGGTGATCGCCTTCAAGATGGATTGAAGCCTCTTCAATGCATCTTCGTCCATGTGCGACTTCCACGGACGTAGAATTTGCTCCTGGAAGGTCACGATGTTGTCGTAAGGGTGCACCTTCAGAAAGCGGAGAAGAGAAAAGATATCCGTCAAGCGATTTTGGATAGGCGTTCCGGTAATGCACCATCGGCGTTCTCCTTGTAGAGCATAGACCGACTTCGCACATATCGTCTCTTTCGTCCGAATGATATGCGCTTCATCAAGGATAATCCGATGCCAGAACGTCTTGAACAAGGAGCTGCAGTCTGTTTGAGACCGTGATGCTCTGCAGTTCTTCCACTCCGACACGACAGTGGTGTATGTTGTTATGACAATATCATAATCTTGGATATTGGCACTCTGCTGGCGGTCAGGACCGTGAAAGATGGTGTAGCGAACGCAGCCGCGCCGGAAATGCTCCTGGATTTGCTTTTCCCACACGAACAGGAGCGGGACTGGCACCACGATCAATGTGCCTTTTACACAGTTTGAGTCGTACGTGGAGGAGCTATGTTGAAACGGACTTGCCGCTATCAACGCCAGCATCGTACACGTCTTCCCAAGACCCATCTCGTCTGCGATAATTCCTCCTCGGAAGCTCTCCGGGGCCCGCGTTTGCGTGAATCCGCACACAGTGTTTTTGTATCTTCGTACGCCAAATGCATCAATGTGAGATTTCCAGATATCGTTTCGTGCACCAGACAAGTTCCACCCGTTCTCTCGCTCGACCATAAAGGTCAAAGCTTGTCTCTGGTGGTTGTGTAGGGGTGAAACAATGGCGTAGGGTTGGGGTGCCAGTTCAAAGACCGAATCTGTATAAAGGTCAGAGAAGAGACCTTTAGGAGAACCTTGATCTTCTAACTCGTTTATTCTCAGTTGTGCCGGAAGTTGCTGCGTGTACATTGTAGACTCCTGGTTTGAAGCAAGGCAATGGGGGTTTATATACGGAACGTCTCGGTCGCAACCGTGGGGCACTTGAAAATACATCTTCAAGCTGTCGAGCCAATCACCAACATGAGTTGCCATATCGTTCGGTCCGTATATGATGACCGACAAACAGCGGCCTGCAGCCACAGTTCCCTTCGTTGCCATTTCTCTTGAGCTGTCGGTCGTGCGTTGACCAAATTGCTGTTGCGGTGAGAGCCAGAATTGAAATTCTGAACTGGCTTCGGATGATAACGTCTGCAGCACTTTGACAGTGACTGCAGAAAGCTTGACAATTTCCAAACCATCTGTTGGATGCCGTAAAGTTGTGGCCTTGTCCCAGTACAAGGCTTGACATTCCATCAAAGACAATGTCGAGACCAGGAGCTCAACCTGGATCTCGCACAACATGCCGTAACAGACAATCATGCTTGATACCGATGCAATACATTCCTGGTCTATATCGCAACCCTCACCCAGGACGCAGGGGTAATTAACGTGAGTATCACGTGGGCTAACGGTCAGTTCCATAGAAGTGTAGGTCAGTCTCCTCGACACGCTCGTGTCGCCATAGTGAGATGTTTGTCTCACATTGGTCGTCGTCTCCGTTCTAATGTAGGCGTTGGAGTGCCCAATATAGTTGCCCATAGGAAGCACGGGCGCGATTTTCGGAGTATTCGGGTGAATGTCAACGGCGTTAATGGTGTGCGACGTATATGCAACACCTGGGTCATATGGTGTCATGTAGCTCCGCTCGTATGTAACATCAGGCAGGCAGGCCTGGTTAGGGTTTGCAAAGCCGTTCTCGCACGATGTCAAAGAGGACTGCTCATAGTCCCAGTTGTTCAATTTCCGTCTCTTGCTTCCATTGGCCATTGAAGACTGATAGGATGCCATGAGGGATGGCCGCAGACCGATCGTGCTCTCGATACTTTCTCGCTAGAGGGTACTGTCAGGCTTAGGACCAATGACTTGGGCGTACAAACTGAGCTTCGATGTGTTGAACGCTGGACAAGCAATTGAAATGCCTTTTCTTCGCAGACTCAAGTCGGTCTTCCGGTGCAGACACAATCAACAAGTGTTCACAATCATTTTCGGGCAAGACTTCTCAGATGCTTCGAGGTTCAAGAGGACTTTGTGTAAAATGTGAGGCTGTGAGATTCTGATTTGCCCAGACATTATGCCTCAGCCTCCCAAGGCGCAGCGCAGCCGCTCTTTTCCACCTGACTTGTAGCACGGCTCTCATCCCGAGCCCACTGTCCTCTTTTCAAAGACAAACAGTCCTCAGCCCTCCTCACTCGAGTTGTTTGTTCTCTCTTGCGACATCTTGACATTGTGCCTCGTGGCAGCAGCGTAGGGATGGAGCCGACGAAACGAACCCAGCCTCATCCTGTTGTCAAGGAAGCTTTCACAAAATTCGAGGCTCTTGTCGGAGCAAACGATGCACGGCTGTTCAAAGCAACGACTCTCAAAGACGTGCGAGAAGCTGCGCGTATTATCGAGCGTGATCAGTCGTCAAGAAGGAGCATGCGGAACATGAGACGCATTGAGCCTCTGTTTGATGCATTGGATTTACTAAGCGGCGCCATCGACACTTTGTGCCAAGGGACTCCATACTTGTGCTTCGTCTGGGTAAGTCATCGTCCAACTCTCTCCTACCGACACAACACTCTGGTCTGACACATCAGAAGGCTCCTATCAAGCTCCTTCTGCAGATCGCAGACGAGGACACCAATGCCTTCGACCAGCTCCTCGACGCTTATCGCCAAATAGCGCAGAATCTGCCCCGTCTCGGTCGCTTTGGTGCTGCATTCGATGACCACGATGACTTTCAAGCTGTGCTCGCCGAGATCTACAGCGACATCCTCGAATTCCACTCCCACGCGTACAAATACCTGCGGCGCGGAGGTGGGCTTGCTGACCCACCAGTGCATATAATATGCTGATCTTCATTCCCTCTGCCAGGTTGGAAACGTTTGTTCGATTCGTCCTGGAGGGGTTTCTCTCGCCGCTTCAACGCGATCCTGCAAAGACTAGCAAGAGGTCGGGACCTTATCGACAAAGAAGCCCAAAGCTTCGCCATTCTCGATGCAAAAGCTTTTCGTCAGCAAATTCTGGAAGATATCGAACGCACGGAGCATGAACGTCAGGAGTGGCAATTACGCGATACCCTTGCCTGGCTCGACCTCAGGGGCCAGGACCTCGAACAAGATGACTTGTTCGAGTGCCGGTCTAGGGCTCGCAATCCCGGTACCTGCGCGTGGATCCTGGAAAACTCCGCCCTCCGCTCATGGCTTGATCCCGAGGACAGCCGGCCTCAGCTCTGGTTGCGTGGGATACCGGGCTCAGGTGAGAATCTCAAGTGCCCTTTATCTAAGGCCTGCCTCTTGGAGGGTGGGTGGGAGTTCCCAGCGTCATCCCTAGGACGTGCCCGCGTCAGAGCTCGCAGCCGTGTATAATAAAGTGAGCCGATAACTAAGCGCGCAAACATACAGGGAAAACTACTCTCGCAACCTATATCTACGAGAATGCCCCAATCCCACCCAAGGCAACGATGCTCTACTGTCTGTGCTCCTATGGTTTTGCCGGATCTGAAGTCAGTGTTTGCGGGCTCATGTTCCGCTCTCTCATCGCGCAACTCATAAGAAAAGACCACAGCCTTCTGCCACATGTCTACGATAATTTCGTGAAGACTGGAACTGTACCCTCGGCCACAAAGAGCAGAGACCTGCTGAAAGAACTTCTCCGAGCTTCTGGTCCCACATTCCTCATCCTTGATGGCGTCGACGAGTGCGACGGGAGCCATCAACGCCAACTTTTGTCAGAGCTTCGCGCCCTTCTCCTCCCAAACAAGAACACCGAAGAGGGCCAACTGGCCTTCAAAATCCTGATCTGCTCCCGAGAAACAAAGGAGATTGTGTCGAGTCTTAGGAAGGTGCCTCAAGTGCTTTTGACTAAGGAAAAGGCTAGCTTGTCGAAAGATATTACCTTGTTCGCCAAAGAAAGCCTCTCCCCTCTGAGAGGCCGATTCAATGACCCGGTGGTTGACGAGATTGAGCAAACTGTAGTGGAAAAAGCCGACGGTGAGTTCGTTCAGTACGCTGAGTTCGCTGACCACACTTACTTACTCGCACGCAGGAATGTTTCTGTGGGTGCAACTTGTCCTAAAAATGCTATTTGAACAACATAGTGTGGAGGACCTGAGACAAACATTGGATGAACTGCCCTCAGAGCTTCCGGGAATGTAAGTCACAAGTATTGCATTTCTGCACTCCTTGCTAAGGTTCAAACGCAGATATGCCTCGATACTCAAACGTTTACACGGTGCTTGTAACGGACAACAAAAAGTCGAGTTGCAACATATTCTCGGCTTGTTGACCTTTTCTTATCGTCCGCTGAAGGTGCATGAGTTGTGTGACCTTGTCGCCTTCCGGAAGCGAGATTCGCTCAATGACAATACCAAGCTCCACAAAAGCATTCTGGATATTTGCAAACCGCTCCTGGAGGAACATGAAGACCACACTGTCCGCTTAGTACACTTTTCTGCTAGAGAGCAAGTATTTTCACGTCGTGAGAATACCGTGACGCTGACTTTTGTCAGATTCCTTTTGCATGAACACAGTGGCCCTTATCTTCACCGTCAGAAAATCCATCTCAGTATCACGCAGTCATGCATTCGATATCTGATAACCTGCACTCCTTTTACCATGGAGTCTCTAACCCTCCGAGTCAAGGCCGATGTTGTAAAAGGATTTCACGATATATTTCCGTACGTGGATCAGTTCTGGACAATGCACTTGACCGAGTCCTTTAGAGCTGTGTCAGGTCCCATGTCAGCAGAGAATATTCATGCACAGCGAGAGATTCAGCACCTCCTTCTTACACTGCTGAGAGTGTTCCACATATCTGGGTTAGACCGAGTATATGAGGAGCATTGTGGGCCCGGCTTTCCAGAGTCGCGGACTATGCGATCACAGGTCTTGACTCCTGGAGAACTACCGGAACCTATCATTCGTCACATTGAATTCAAGAAGAGGATGAGGATAAAACCGGCAGACCCCAATCCGAACACTGTCTGCGTGAAGGCACCCACTGTGCAAGATATCTCGAAGGATCCAATATCGCTCATCCTTGCGTTCAATCGCTTTCAAGAAGAGTTTGAGTCTTTGCTGGCCCAGGAACCATCCGCCCTGGGTGTTGAAGTTGGTCTCAGCCTCGCCGAGATACTCGACTTCAGGACTCGCCATAGCTCTGGGGCATACCTCTGCCGCTGGCGGAGATGTGTGTGGGCGTCAGCCGGATTTTCCAATGCGGTGGACCGATCAACCCACGAATTGAGCCACGAACAACGATTCCGATGTCATGATTTCGCTTGCGACTTTGCCGTGCGAGGATTCACTTCCAAGGCTGCCCTTCGCAAGCACGTTGAAAAGTATCATACCGTTCTGGATGACATCGTCCTTCCCCGTTTTCCTAGGAATCAGCCTTTGGCGAAAACTACGTTCTACGCGGATAACCCTCCAGGTACCAAGCGGACGGCTCCTGCTTCTACAATCTACAAACTCCCAAATACTGGGCCTGACTCCAGACCGCAAATTTCAACCTCTGGCAGTGGACTTGACAATTCTCCTGCATCTCCTTCTCCTTTCGACTCTGAGCACATAGATCTTTGGCAAGGTCGTTGGAAAGATCTATTCCATCCTGATCTATTCCCTCCTGGGCGTATCTCAAATCCAAGCGACGGGCTCTTTCGACGTCCTGGATCGCCCGAGTTCCTCAAGCCTCCTGAGCCTATCTTAAGCCCAAGCGACGTGCTCTTTCGACGCCGCAAATTGGCTTCGACACCCGCGCCGGCACCTGTTCGGTTGCCTTCGTATGATTCATTTTACCCCTACGAATCATCTCCGAAGGGTCTAACGCGCTCACCCGGCGTACCGGCACGCCCAGAACGACCAGAAGTACCCTATGTGCAATTTGCAATGCACGTGAGACCACAGTTGGAAGCCGACGACTACCCTCCCGAGCAAATCCCTGCTCGTATCCAGGCCGAGTGGGAGGGTCTCAGCGCACATAACAAGAAGCTATGGGACGACAGGTATTAAGACCAGATGTACGAATATACGGCAGCGGACATGCTGGGGGGCATACCAATCGAAGAGAGCCATCAGGCATTGCGCTTTCATCCGTCCTCTCATAGAGTGGATCAACCATAACTCCTAGTGGCAACTATCTAAGGATCTCATGGCATTTGCGCCCTCGATTTCAGCAAGCTCCTAGAGTGGCGGTCTTTCAAAGGCGGAAACGAGCTGGATAACGGGTGGGTGGCAGTGCCAATCGGATCATTATATGCCAACGACATTGAAAACGCGATAATATCAAATCACCTCATTGGTAGGTATAATTCAGATGGACAATCCGACAAAGAATCACTCTCTCCTCTCATGGTCTGTCCGGATGATCCTACAGATCTGTGGGGACGCTGAAGCTCCGTAGTTGCTTAATTTCCGCCTCCGATCAAGAGTGGCGGAGCGCACAACATCATCCCACGCACCAGGACGGTGGGTCACATTGATCGGTAAGCAGATTCAACGCGCAAGCAATTTGGGCGTGCTCTGTCGGCGAACTACTGGGAACAAGAATAAGTTCTCAGCAAGGATAAAACATGACAATGAAGCTATCGGCAGGCAGTGTCACAAGCAGTTGCTAAATCTGTTGTCTACAGTAGTGGAATTCCCCGGCATATATATATATATATGCATATATATATATATATATATATATATATATGATCCCCGAACTGTCGTCGCGCTCGACTCTTTCGCTAACTCGTCTCTCGCCGCTTTGCTCTCCCGCTAACGACTATCTAGTCGATTCGCCCCTTCGTCCGCTCCCTTCTCCTCCCTTCCTCTCTTTCGCGCTCCCTTACTACTCCCTTCCACTCCCTTACGGCTCTAGCCCGCTCCTACGGTATTCGCTCGCCTACTATAGAGGATCCCGTTCGGGCTCTAATTCTACGGGCGCTAACGTTACGTACGTGTAGCCTCGTAGTAACTTTACCCGATCATAGTTATTAGGGCCCGTTTCGGCCTTAATAAATGGTAGGATCCCTAAGACAATGCCCGATTATATCGCTGGACGGGGTCGACTAAATCCCTCCGTTATATAGTATCAATCCTTCCCTTCCTCTCTTCCTTTCCCTCTCCCTCTCTCGGTCCTTATATTTCCCTTTACCCGCTCTCTACTTATCGTGTAAATCACTCGTCGTATTTTAAAGGCTGTGTGATTATAGACGGAGAGTTCTTCCTCTAGGCGAGGTTTTCCCCGAACGATGGGGTTTTCCAATAGCACCAGCAAAAAGGAAGAGGATCAATTCCACTCTTCGAACAACGGCAGCTGGGTTATGAAAAGTCGGCCAAACTGAATCTGATGATTGCGCCTTCTTTAGAGAATTTCTTGTTTCTAATACTTTTCTGTTCGCTCAAAGGATGCACAAGGACATCTCATAGTGGCCACCATATCGAGAACTCGAACAAGACAATACTGTGTCCAGCATGACGCAAATCGACGTCAATGAGATCGACGGCAAGTGGAACGGGGACAAAATGAAGAAAATGCACGAGAAGCTTTGACCGAGCTTTGGAAAACTCTGTCTGCACCTACGTCGGGAGAACTGAATGGGGAGTTTGAAGGGTTCATTCACGTATGATTAGAGTCAGACATGCTTTTGAAAGTCGACGACATTGAGCTGACAGTTTCTTCCGCAGTATGCTTCAGACCTGGAATTTCGCGCAGCGCAAATGAATGAATTCTACAACCTGGCAGAGAAGGGAGTGTTTTGGTTGAGCAAGTCGTTCAAGACTCAACCAGATGGCCACGGCAAAGGGACAAATCGGGTCCTTGTGAGCAATGGCCAAATTCGACATGAGAATAGGTACAATGCGTACCCTGGCACGTTCATCATTGATGGGAAGTCAGTGGTGATCTTGGATTACAGCCACTTTGACAATGTCCCGAGCAGGGATTACCAAAGGAAAGGCGAAGTGAGGGTGCTGGGCAAGTACAGTTATCGTTGCGTCGCCAGGAGTGAAATGATTGTCAAAGGCATGACCCCCAGGCCGAGGGCCAACGGTCAAGGAGGTGCAGAGCCCGAATTCTATCCGCTGGGAGGACTAGTGGCACCGTGGAGGGAGTTTGATGACCCTCATACCGAATCCAAGGACTCCAATAGGTATTGACGTGGCTGGACAGAGACGACTGGTTGATTTCCTTTCCAAAAGGCCGTGATGTTCATCTACTTAGCCTTGACATTTTCCGTCGCATGCATCACCGACCCGATATTCAAGCCATCTGTGATGTGTCGAGGCCGTCCATGGTCAAGTCATTGCCAGTTGATAACAATTCCTGTCTCCTTTGTAGATGTTTTAAGAGACTATATCCAAACCTCGAAGAGAAGAAGACCTAATACCTGGCCGGCAGTCTTCGTGAAGAGGCACCAGACATGAGAATCACCTATGCATGCTTCTTGATGATATCATGAACGGAATCTTCCCCTTCACCTCTCCGGACGGTAGATTTCGAGATCAAATAGCGCTGCATGTCTTGCTCACAGGGCCTAACTCCATCAGTCAGGTGTACCAAAGCAGTTCTCTTGCACCCTTCCTTTTCCTCACAGCATTTTTAAAGTACTTTCTTCAAATTTAGCCCTTGTGTAGTACTCACATCTTTGGTCTCTGATCTCCATTTTCTCCGATTTCACATCGTACACCTCGCTGTAACCCACGTCGTCAAAATCTACGAAGAAGTCATCGACCGAGGACGAAGAGATGTCGGCATCGTAGTCTTGACACGATCCAAGATAGAAGGCAGTTTGTATGTTTTGGGTACAGCTTCCGCCAACCGCTCAGATCAAGTTTTCAGGCTAAGTATGGCCAGTTAAGCATGAGCCCAAGAAGAGGAGGATGAAGACGCCATTTCATCCCAAAGCGCTAAAGGACGGGAAATGGAAGTATTGCCTCCCCTGGAACAACACCTGAAGGTCCATCCGGCAGAAGAAGTATCAGGACCCACGTCTGAGGACTAACATGGTAACGGGCGGTTAAAACCCAAACGAAGGCCCTAGGTAGGTCCCATCGGGCTTAGTGAGGTAGCCCAAATCCTGCGGAATTTCTGATAAGAAAGCAGATTTCAACCAAACTTGAAGGCTCGTTAAGTCTGTCTGTTATTAAAAGAAAGCGTGACACGAAGCCATCATATATTTACCAGAGGCTGGCCATTATCTTTCAACGAGTCAGAGACTCCATTTATTTTGCTCTATTCTTTCGACTCGACATATAGGCCTCGTCCCTCAACCTATGAAATATTGCAATTTTGCTATCATCATATAGCCCGACCTGACTCGTACGCTTCTTCACATCTTCCAAACATCTCCAACCATAGTGTAGTGATTTCGTATACAGAGTAAAATTGCTCACCACGGGATAATTTGCCCGTTGTACCGATTAGGACCCCCTTTGTACTCCCACGATGGTACGTTTGCATCGAAGAACTTTCCATTGTCCTGGCTAGTGGCAGATAGGACTTTGGTGATTAAACATTCAGCAGACTCCTTAGGGTCTAGGTCGGCATGTTGCGAGCCCATTTCGGTTCTGGCCCACTGATATATAGAGCGTACAGAGTCAGCCATGAAAAGCAAAAACGTACGCCCTTCAAAGAATTCCATGCGCCGAGAAAAGGATGAGGTTCAAGTGTACAAAAACTTACACCAGGATCGATGTTAAACACTACAAACCCTTCCGGCTCAAGATATGAGGCGTATTGCACCGTCATCATGTTCATCGCAGCTTTAGTGATTTTATAGGCTGGACAAGGTTGGAACATAAATTCCCGGGCTCGGGTGATTGAGCTCATAGCTGAGGACCTGTGGACAAAGCACTCTTAGCAATATGATTTGATGTTTCTCCTCACGCCGGCTGCTGCTAACAACTTCTTGAAGTCGGTAGAGCAGCGTGAACCATAAGTGGAGCATACTCACACATTGACGATTGTCTTCTTCCAGCCCTGCCGGAGCAGAGGCAGAAGGGCCTTAGAAACGAGATGGACACCGTTGACATTGACCTCCCAATGCTGGAAGAGATTGTCCCTGAATTGCAAAAATGAGCTCAGGCGCCCAAAGTATGGTTTCCGGGCTGATTTTTGTACTTACATGGTCTCCATCGGGGCTTTTGGATCGGACGAATAATATAATACACCAGCGTTGTTGATCAAGACGTCCAGTCCGCTTGACCCCAGCACCTTGGCCACTTCGTCTGCGAAGGCACCTACGCTCGTGTCCTGGGCGACCGAGAGATTTAGCGCAATGACGGTAGGCTTCGACGCCAAGTTCGAGTCCGCAACAAGCTTATCCAGCTCCGTACTGGATTTTCGGGCCGCCGCGATAATGAGACGGACCTCTGAGGCTGGTTTAGAAGCAAGGAATGAGACCATCAACAGTCCAAGGCCACGATTGGCGCCAGTGATCAGATATGAAGCCATAATGTGTTTCACGTAGTTTTCTGACGGCCAAGTGTTCCGAGTCAGAGTTGCACTGCTTTTGATAGCAAAGGATTCTCCGAGAAGCTATAGACATCAAGGTATTTATATTGTTGTCCTTATATCACAGACGATCTTCTTGGAGATTTCTAATGCTGTTTCGCCGGCACCCTCAAATCAAGTCTTATTTCACGTTCTGAGAGCCCTGAACTGCTCCAAGCCCTTGAAAACGACGCAAGAAATATGTCACTTGCGGAAGCTAGCGGCTTTATATTCCCTAAATTAGTAGTCTAGAGATGAACTATGAAATCTGAGTCGTATAAATGTGTCACATGAAAATCTCATGACACCTTGCGACGATCTCGGCGAAAGAGATGTACGTAATTTGGTTCACAGAACAATGACTGAACCCGGTATTTCTTTGAGACGCTTGTGATGTACCTCGTACGTTTCAGACGACTGGTAATCATTGTCAGCCTTCATTGGCGCCCAGATCGGGTCTCGACTTCAAGGCTAGTTCAACTAGAACCTAATCAGCGACATCTGTCCAATGAAACGTATGCGGAGCAATTAGCACCAAAATCAGATAGACTGGGCTTGCGACATCTAGCGGTAACTAGCGGCAGTAGGCTCGTTATTGCCACCAAAATCCGCCACTACTGTGTATTGCTGACCGCCAATTAGGTGGAGGTATCATGCATAAGAGAGAACGGTAGTAGCGCCAGATTTTGCTGGTGATAATGGAGCAGATATTCGGCTCAACTAATCTATCCGAAACAGCCTTCTGCTGATGCAGCAAGGGAATACAGACCCTTATTTTCGGCCATTCATCTGTATCCCAGACATCCGTGATGCAACAAGAGCAATACTGAGGACGGTATATTTGATCACCTGCGAATTCGCCAAAAGCTTTCCTCTCAACTATGAGATTTCCTTGCAAAATATCAGCAAGTATTGAATTATCTAGTCTGACAGACGCTCGCTTGGCCACAGTGTTCATTTTCTCTTTCTTATAAATCTGACCTTGCGGTGGACGGTGCAGGACCTGCTCAACTGGGATTGTCTTCTCCTTATCTCCCTCCCCGAACTTTCTAAAGGACAGAGATCGCTATTTTTCCCCAGCAGACAACAAACACTGATATTCAAGCCCCTCGTGTCCTTTATATCAGTGAAACCCTATTGTGTTTTGTACCTCCTCCTAATGGTCGAAATGTCGACATCGCACTATCAGCCAGACCGAGATATTCCTGACCTCTCCGGTCGAGTATACTTGGTGACTGGAGGTAATAGTGGACTTGGATACGAAACCATCAGACAGCTTGCCCGGCACAATCCGCAAAAGATATGGATGGGAGCGCGAAATAAGGCCAAAGCCGAAGCCGCCATTGAGGCGATCCAGAGGGCGAACAAAATCCAATGTGCACCAATCGAGTTTCTGGAGCTCGACCTTGCCTCTTTCGAGAGCATCAAGGCCGCGGCGCGACGGCTCAACCTCGAAACAAATCGGCTTCACGTCTTGATCAATAACGCAGGGATTATGGCTTGTCCTGAAGGGCAGACGAAGGAAGGCTACGAGCTTCAATTCGGGACCAATCACCTTGGCCACGCGCTGTTAACCCAATTGCTTATGCCAAAGCTCAAGCAGACGGCACGTTCTGGATCTGATGTTCGAATTGTTATACTCTCTTCTCGTGGCGAACGCTACGCGCCACCCGAAGGCTATCTTTTCGAACCTGCCGACCGGATTAAATCCGGAATGCCTGAGATCTCCACTTGGGCACGGTACGGCCAGTCCAAGCTGGCAAATATACACTACGTCCGGTCTTTAGCACGTCAGCACCCAGACATTATCTGTGTCTCTATTCATCCTGGTCGCGTAAACACCGGCCTGGTCAGAGGTATGGCAGAGTCTTGGCCCTGGCTCTCCTGGCTCAGCCCAATCATTATGCCGCTGACAACTGTGCCGGTGACTGAGGGTGCAAAGAATCAATTATGGGCTGCCACTGCACCTAAGCAACAGATTCGTTCCGGTGAATTCTATTGGCCTCTCGGGGTAACTGGGATGGGCACGGCTAAAGTCAACGATGAGACGATGGAGACAAGATTGCGTGACTGGACAGAGAAGGAGCTGCGAGGTCACGTGGAATTATAGTCATGCTGATGTGAAAACCTTCAGACATGAAGACAATGGAGGAGGAAGGTTGCGAGCCAGTAAGCCCATAAATCTATGCCGCGAAGGAAGTCAAAAGCATCCTGAAGACTGATCATCTCCTGGGTCACTGGTCAAAATAAAATGAATTGAAAGGCAGGTAGCTTGTTCTAGAACTTTTTCATTGTATCAATTGCCCTGTTCCTCACATAGTCCTCAATGTGACGCGTTTGCTCTCTCCCTCCGAGAAGATTCGGTCCATCGATAAAAGGCGTTATACCCCTACTAACATACCCTCATATGCGGATTTGAGAAAGAAGGGAATCCTGAACATTCTAATCAGGTTGACCTGTGAGGACTCCTATATTCTGTTCAATGCAAGAGCGTAGATCTCTACATGATCGGTCAGATTACATCCGAAAAGAAAGGAATTACATAGAACAGACAGTCATAAAACTTACCTGCAAGTTTACTTTTTTGTCCAAGATGATTCAATAATTCTCGCAGATCCCGTACTGTTCCATCGCAGTCTGGATAAAGGTGCGATAAATTGATCGCTGCCTGAGCGACCAGGTAATACAAAATAATTGCTGGTAACATTGCTCGGCCATCTCCTCTGGCCACCACGTGTATAATCTCCTGTATCATCGAGAAGATGCGTTCTACAGCCAGGAAGGCTGCTGTATAAGAAGGACCTTGCTCTGCACCTCTCTTGACCTTGAACTCAAGCTGGTTCTGATATAGGGTTATCATCGCTCTAGTCAAGAATGAGCAAAGTCCTTTAGCACTGACACTGATCTACCTTACATGAAAATTAATGGTGATGTGACACACGGCGTATCCTTCTTCACTGCACTTAATTGCATTGCGATTGAGCTTAGCAGCCGTAATCTTTCGTCAAACTCCCAGAAGGCGGACTCAATACAATTCTGGGCGCATCCCAAACGGTCTTGGACAAAGTGCTGCGTTTTTCCGAGAATACAGGCCACATGGGTTTGTAGTATTAGCGGATCGGCCTCGTTTGCCGGCATTGGTGGCAGTGTTGTACGTGAGGCTGTATGCAAATCTTGATCTCTCTCGAGATCTTCAGGAATTGCCACGACACTGTGGATGAATGGAGCGGCTGCGTGGATCAGCCTTAGAATATACTGTCAGCTGCACTCGTAATAACGTCCAAGGACGACATATATTTACCGGTCCATTAAGACAAGACCATACCACATGTTCCTTCTGATAGTGTCTTGCTCTGAAGTTTGTTTGCCTGCTGCAGCAAGACAACGATCTAGGCCGAACTGGTGACCTAACTTTGCACACGTCGTTATCGTAAGAGATGCTTCATTGAATCGTCCAGCATGGAGTTCCAAGGCGGAAAGGAAAACGCCGGACTGAATGGTTTCGATCCGATCCTTGCGATCGAGTTGGAGAATGGTGAAGAATCTACGACATGTATCTGTTTGGATATCACCGTCAAATTTCGGGTAGTCTGCTTTAATTGGCGTAGACAAATAGTTCATCAAGTGGACGGCTAATAGCAATGTCGCAACTTCAGCATTCGGCTCGTGGGACAGTTGGTGTACTTTCCGTCTGAAACTGGCGACATTGAGAATGGCCAGCCATGGGTAGACAGAGTCTTGCATCGTGTCTACCACATCATTGAAATCAGTTGGACTGCGATTCAAAAGGCCCAAAACTTCGCAGGTAATTTGCTGGTCAATTATCCTCGGCTGCAGCCACGTTTGCATTAGTGTCTGCTCTGTCGAATTTGCTGACGATACTGATGAGTTTGCAGGGCCGACCATATACGGAAGGCGATATCTTATGCGTATGGGTTGCTGGTGCGGTCGGGAGAATTGATGAGAGACGACTTCTGTATAGTGGCAATGGCGACCCTGGCTATCGAACAAGTCAGCGGAACTGTGATCAAGCATAACAGGACCACTGCACAGCAACTTTCTACATCGGTTACATTGTGGCAACCGCCTATCGCACTTTCTTTTCTGTGACTTGCAAATGGTGCATGGAACAGGAGCTGATGTGCCAGCTGCGCAGAGCCGTTCTGTAAAAGGCTGTGCATTAGCGTCCCTCAATGGCCACAAGTGATCACTCATTCTGAAGAGGCGACTTTGTCATCGGCGAAGGCAAGAAAGAGAAAAGATATTAACATATTGCCAGGTAAAGGTAGCGTCAAGCTGGGACGGAGTTTCGATGAAAATATCTTCCCACTAAATTTCTCCGCCAATTGCATCCACTAATGGAGACTACGAGTAGGACATACATAGAAGGCGCCAGCGCAGCGTGCACGCCACACCAGTATGCACCGCCACAGAGCGTACACCTCAGCAGCTCAGCTACAAGCCACCCTCTTCATCTGTTCATTTTGCAACCGATTGTGAACGGTATTGATTGCAACTTATAGCGCAAATAGCGGAGGTTCTTGCAAACCTTTCTAGCTCCAACTGACAACTGTCGAGGTACCACGGTTTGCGCAGTTGCCTCCCGCATCGCGAGATGCGCGGTTGAGGCACCACAATTACCCCCTCCTCAGTACTCTCATTATCTCCGCCACCAGAGGAACCTTGTTGAAGAGGTGTTTGAGGCTTGTTCTGGAGCTCTTTAGCTACAGCCTTTTGCTCAGTTACAAGCTGTAAGCCCCCAACAAGGAAATTTAGGCACCACTGTAAGGGCAAGGGAATCTGCTAGGTTCCTGACGCCGTCAGAAACAGATGCCTAGTCGAGAGGCAGGTATAACCGATCACTTAGGGGCCAGATTAAGCCCCAGATGTACTCCGTACGGAGTATTTACTCAGAGACTGCTTAATAGGGAGCGCTTAGTGATACCTCAGCTAAAGACCCCTAAGCCCGAACTGGCTTCTGCGAATGGGCATCAGGCAGCGCTCCCTGTGGCTCGCCCAGTGCTCGGGCACGCTCCCCCGTCCTCTGCCGCGGCTCCCGTAACGCTCTCCCATACTCGGCCGGGCCTCATCCGATGCTCCGTCACGTGCGCGAGTAAAGCGGCCTCGCTCCCTTTCCTGAACGAAAAAGGGAAGGGGTAGAGCACAGTTCGGGGCATATATAATGCATATATATATATCCACGCACCCTCTGCTTCTACTTGTCACGCATAGGACCACAACCAGGTGTACTCTTGGACGTCTAGCCTCCGTTTGCAGGGTTGACCATGCAGTAGTCGATATTGTGCACGCCGGTGTCAGGATTGCCGGCCCACGTCGGGAAAGGATGCGCCTTGCCACTTCCGCCAAAGACGGCAAAGGTAAAGATAAACACCATGACTGTTCAAACATCGTTAGCTGGGCTACGGGGACTAATGATAGGAAGTGGTATTACGTACCTTGCGTGCCGCCATCGAGAGCCGCGCTCAGTAGGTAGTTGTACTTGACGAAAAACTGGGGCTTGTATTTGCGCAGGTAGAACTGCGAGATGAAGCCGACAATGTAGAAGGACGTGAACGACGAGTTGATGCCCGTGAACAGGTTGCCGACGTACCAGAGGATGATGGACGTGTTGAGGTACGAGAAGATTTTCCACGGCCGGAAGTAGCGGTGGGCCAGCCAGAAAGGCAGCGGGACAAGGAACCCCAGCAGGAAGGCAATCGTCACCCACTGGTACTTTGCGCCGATGCTGTACATCTTGTCGGCGATGCTCCACGAGATGGCCAGCGTGTTGAAGATCTGGATGTTTTGTCCCGACCAGATGTTCGAGCCCTGGATGGCGAGGAGGATCGGTCTCTGGTTCTCGACGATGTCGTTCATCATCACCCAGTTGAAGAGGGCTCCGAGGAGACATCCCACGACCTGGACGACGAATGTGATCCGTGGCGGAAGATGACAATACTGTGCCAGCTTCATATCCTTGGCGAGGAGTTGTCCCTGTTGCAACGTGTTGAACGTGTAGCAGGTGAAGTACAAGTTCGCCAGCGGCCGGTGAGGGAAGAGATAGCCGGCGATCATCTGGCAAATCGGTTGGACGTTGAACTGAAAGCCTGTGAGGCCCATCTGGGCGCCTAGGAAGAGCAAAAGCAGGAAGGTAAAGATGGCGGCGAGCAGGAACCCCCAGCCTGGCAGCGTCGAGTGCATGCCATACAGACAACCAAGGCCGACGACCCAACTGACCAGGGCCACAGAGGCCCACCACCAGTTTGGAGATTCAGGATATTTGTTCTGCAGCATGAGCTTGTAGTGAGGATCCAAGGTGGGGTCGTCGTATTTACGCTGCAGACGCTCTTCCGGCGACTCCTGGTTCTGCCAGAATTTCCATGTACTGGCGTTAAATAGCCTTCGCAGGTTGGAGGGAGTAGCCCACGCCCATCCAGCCTTGAGGTCGTTGCGGTTCCAGATGAACATGTGGGTGAAAGCCGCCGTCATGCCCATATTTGAGGTGATGAGATACACAATGTACGTTCCAGTCAACTGAGGGAGACCCTCCTGGGCCAGCTTCGTCGGGTCAATAGTGAAGTCCGAGTTGAGGATCGCAGACTGGTTGTAGACCACATAGTTTGTCGAGTTGGATGCCTCGCTGAAGAGTTCCTGCGACAGGAACGGGAGACTGAAAGATCCCCAGATGTTTCCATAGTAGACGCCCATGAACACAATATAACAGCCGACAATACCGATCATGCAATTGACCAGCGAGTTGAGTGGGAACCACATCGGAGAGAAAACGGCGATGATGTAGTTCCAATCGAGACAGAGTGACAGGAAGCCCAACCCTTCATCCCCGGAGGCGCCGCCGAAAAGGTTGGTAAACACAAGGTTGTCTTGTTTGGCAAGGCAGAACACCGAGACACCAGTAAGCACTGGGAAGATGTATTCGGGTAGAATCTCCCAGACGAAGATAAGGCAAAAGGCGATATAGAACAGCTTCAGCTTTCTCTTGGTCTCCTTTTTGTCACGGTGTAGAGTTTCGAGGAGGGTCGCGACTGGCAAGTTGATGGGCCATAGCATCCTGGTAGGGAACACAAGGACATCACGAAGCAGGCCCGCGAAACCGAATCCAATCAATTGAGAAGACATTGTGACGAAGATGCCGGCAGCCTTATTGGGAAATCCGCCATAGAACAGAGCTTGAGCAGGTAATGCTTGCGTCGACTGGGCTGCTTGAGATGCAGCAGATGCCATGATGGTTATTGCGGCATGCTCCTTTTGGTTAAAAGGATGAGGGTTGAGGTAGCGAAAGACCCCTTTCCGTGGAATAATGCTTGCCATAGCTTCCCCGAGGATATATGCTATGACGGTCAAGAAGACCACAGACACGAAGATAGTCTGTGGTTTGAAGAAAAAGATCTCCTGCAGCACGGCACCGAAAATTGACAGTCCACATCCTGGCATAATGTTAGAATTAGATATCTCCAAAATGACATCTATATCTCTTAAGAAGGCATGGTGGTTAGGAGTCGCGTACCAAGAAAGGCGACACGGAACGTCCACGGATTAAGACTTGGGTCATCCTGCACATGAATGACCTGAGTGACCAAGTCCTCTGCTGTAGTCACAGGCTCCTTGATATGAGCGACACCATCGTTGTCGGGGTCATAGGCAGGGAGATGCTCCTCCAAAATGTCAATTGGCTTCACCCCGACAACGCCATCGGCCTTGGACTCCACGGGGCCCTTCACATCCTTTTTCGTATAACCGCTGGAAGATGACGGCGAGACCGTTTCGAGCGGAATACCATCTGTGTCGGTGCGTGTGAAGCCCGGTCGCTGTCGAGGATCCATCTCGACGCCCAGTTGATGCCAGAACCAGAGGTGCAGACTCACAGAGATAGTGCGGAGCAGGTCCTGAATTCAAAGCACTGAGAGAGAGAGAGCCGTGTAACGTATATTTTAAGTGTTATCGTGGCAGAGAAGCATGCCGAAATCCGAGCCTTTACCTCAGAGTTCTTCGCAGTCGAAAGTCAAGCATCGATTTCAATTTAGTCGCCTCTACCACGTCTATGTACAGTGTAACAGTGATCGGCGGAGGAAGAACCACAAAACTTCGGCAAGAACGACTATCCCCTGCAATTGCTCCATTCTGCTACTCCGGGATTGGAAGGCCACGTTGCTGCCCCCATGATTTTCGCCTGATCGGAATGACGATTGTAACGTTGATCCGTCGTGATGGGCGACCATTCGCCCAAGGTGGTAGTCTGCTGGAGCGCCTCTCTTCGCGACCTACACAGTGGTGATAAATGCGATCTAGGATTCTTGGAGTGTTGACGGATCACTGTCGGCTGATAAGCTTTGTGGCTTCCCAGAAGCCTTTGGTAGTTCAAAGCTTGGCAAGGCACACTAAAGCTTAGCGAGCTTATCTATCTCTGGCCTCATTCAAGTCTTCTATTACTTCGTACGCTATACCGAGGTTAGAGATAGATCGGCAATGTTAGGGCATCAGTCCCCTGTCGAGAGCCATCTGGTGGCTTGACGAGCAGACCCTCAGTAGTATCGCCATTTTGGCCTTTGGTCAAGGCCACCAAACAACATATGCCCACGCCGAGTTGTGTGTGCAAGATGGAGTGCGACGGCTATCACGTTGCCCATTTCGTTCCGTATCTCAGGGAGTTTCTGTATGACCATATACTTTGAACTACTCTTCCCGGATCATGAATCACTGCGAGAAAGAATTTGCTTCACGAGGGGCAACCGGGATACAACGTTGCCTGGGAACGATTTCAATGCCAGGGACGACCCGCCATTTGATAAGATCATCCCCCAGACAGTTTTCGAGATCAACCATTTCCGTCTTATCAATCCGGTTGTCTACAACTCCGCCATCGACCGATCAGCCTCCACCTCCGCAGATGTTTACAGCAGAAAAGGTTACAACGGCGGAGGAGTCTCTCAACCGTGTACCCACTTCACCGACAAATGAAATGTCTCCATTCGGTTACCACCATCCCTCGACCACCTGGCCTCAGTCCTAATTCAGCAAGAAACCCGGCATGGTGCTCGAGAACTTCGCTTCAGGGTATCCAGTGGAAGCAATCAATGTCAATTCTGATCAGGCTTGCTGCACTTTTCTTCTCGCCATTAGTATAGCCGACCACAGGTAATAAGGGAAAGACAGCATTTCGGTCTTCCAGTCACCAACATACGTATCAAATCGCGTGGCGCATTTAGCCTGAACGATTGAAGCTTGGAGAGACGAGTTCGGCTCATGTTGCAGACAGTCTGTGGATAATTCGACCCGCTCCTCATGACGTGCGAGTCCATGTCTGGCGCCCATGGTCTGGTGATATCCAATCATATGGTTGGTCTCACTCCGGTATCACAATGGACTTCGTCAATCCCGAGTTCATCGACCTGCGTCAGTGATGGGTGACGAGCTCACCTCTTCCTCCGGTCCATTATTTCCGGCCACTCAATGATCAACCGCCGCCCTGCGTAAACCGTTCATCAAAGATATCTGGGACACTGACGCTGCAATTGTCTGCAGCTAGAAACAAGAAATAACTTTTTAGAAACGTCACTGACAAACCTGGACGGTGTGTTGATGTTTCTGTACAGGGAGTCACCTCCTTGCCTGCAACGCACACTGGTGGCATAGGCGCTATGTTTGTTGCTGTTCGGCTCTTCACGGATATTGGCCAGGGTCTGGGGTAGACTCCCCCTTGAGTCAGTCCGGAGGGTTATACCGACAACAAAAAGAAAATTGTAAGCACATACATCTAAGATTATAACCTCCGGAATATGACATTAGTGCCGAAGTGTCAGACTCGGCTTCGGTCTCGGTCTCGGTCCGAACTGGCCGCCCATTGACTACGCTCCAAGATATGTTTCGATATTGGTAAGCGTCAAGTGCAATGTTGATTCAGTGCAGCTTCGGCTTCGCGGCTCTTATCGATCGCCTTTTGCCCGCTTGTATCGAGTTTGCTGGAAGACTGGTCGACGGCGAATAACTATCTTCAGCCTCATGGCTTCTTTGCCTCGGTACTTCCGCTCCTACCGGCTGGCCGGGTACCGTAATGAGGTAGTCGGGAGCTGACAGTCAGTAACTGCTGGCCCCTAAAGCTGGGACCGTGTTAGACGCTGTGAAGGTTTTATTTGCTCCAGTATCATCCAGGACCTGGTAGATTGCCTCGAGCGGCGACATACGAGCTTCTTCGCTCGACAGAAACGCTCTCCACGATAGGTCGGAGATGGAAGACCCCAAGGCTCCGAAGGCGGAACGCTACACGACAGACCTTCTGAAAACACCTGGAATGGCATTCGACATCTCGATTCCAGATCCTAAAAAGCGGATAGAGGCATACATCGAAGCATATCGCAATGCAGACACGACCCATGTGCAGGTACCGTGATGTTGGGACTATATACCCCTGTCCTTGAGGTTTTTTGATCCTTTCTGACTCTGGTCCGAACCTTCCAGACGTTTGACCTGGCCTTCATGCGCGACCACATCACTGTTGTCAGCGCCTCCACCACGCCGAGAAAGACCACGGCCGTGTTCGAGATGAAGGCCGCGCCTCTTTTCACCAACCGCATGGGCAACATGCACGGCGGAGCGGTGGCAATGATTCACGACATGTGTACGACGATGGCTGCCGCGCCTCTGGCCAGGAAGGACTTTTGGTGGTTCGGAGGTGTATCTCGGACGTTGTTGATCACGTACCTTCGGCCCGTGCGGCAGAACATGGATCTTGTCATCGAGTGTGAAGTTCTGCAGCAAGGAGCACGCTTGTCCACGATTCGGGGCGAGATGAGAGACAAGTAGACTGGTCTATTGCTTTCCGTTGCAGAGCATAACAAAGCCAGCATTGTTTTTGTAGACGCTAAATCAAATTTATAGCGTGAAGGCTCCGTTTTCAGGACGTCACAGATGCTTGAGATGAGCTAATGTCTAGGATTGGCACACTTTCGCTTCTATTTCCAACTCAACTTCCACTCTCTCTTTGCTCAGCAACGTGGTGTAAGCTGGGAGTTCTAGGCCTTCCTTTGCACACTATAGTCGCGACGATGCTCGTTATATACGCTGAGACCGCCTCTATGAATTCCATTTGGAGTATGTCGTCCCCATTCCTTTTGTGACCTTCTGAACGATACACGCCCTCTAAAGAATCCAAATTGATCTATCATGTGGACGGTCGGAATATTCCGAGATGCCCGGCTCTTTCTAGTAGGGAAACTGATATCCGCCTTCGACACACGTGGAAGCGCTCGTGACATCTTTTCACGCTCGAACATGCTCCTTGATCCACTGGATGATCAAGCCATCAGTTTTTCTGCGCACAGCCGGATCTGTGAACTTCGACCCGACCGCGTAGATGTGTATTTGGGCCCATTCGATGATCAGCTTGCACTCGACGCCTGCAGCGCGACAAAGCTCGGCCCATTTCTCCGAGTCATAGCGCGCAAACTCCGCTCCCCCGGTGAAGATCAACTGCGGGCCCAGCCCTGCGAGCGCTTCTGGTCGATGGTGAAGTGGGTTGACCTCTGGCGAGTCGCCAGGTACGTCGCCCACAAAGAGCTTGGCCAGTGCGGGAACAGCTTTGTTGGCTACCATGAAGTAGTCGGTTTCGACGGCTCCGTTTCCTCCTTCGTAGATCTTGCAGTTCATGTCGAGCCATGGCGAGATCAGGATCGTGGCCGCCGGCTGTGGGAGATTCAGAGCATTGAGGTCCATTTCTGCAAGGAGGCATAATGAGCCTGAGGGGGCTAATTAGCACAAGCAATGATATCACGGCTCGGACATCGGGGGCGTACCTCCAGCAGAGTCGCCCATGAATACAATACGCTCCGGGGGTATATTCTGATCAAGAACGTATCTGTAGACTTGAAGAAAGGCATTTTTCTGTGCCGGATGACTCTCTTTGACCGATAAAGCTGCGGCATATGTTAGCATGGTGGGTTAGATGTCAGGGCGAACAGAAAGACCTACGATATTCAACGCTCACGAAGACGAGGTCCAAGTTCTCTTTGGACGCCTCTCGGACCCACCGCTCCATGTACCTGAGATACATCCTCGCTTCACCGCGCGCGTAGCCGCCACCATGAGCGTAGATTACGACACACTGTTGACGTTTCGGGTTTGGGACCGCAAACTCAGCAAGCTCCCGTCGGCCAGGGATCAGATAGGCTGGGACAGATCCATCGACCTTACGAGCTCGGCCGATGGGCAACTTGCCCACCGGCAGCCTGTGGGTCAAGTCGGGAAAAGTCAGAGAAGCCGAGCCCAAATATGCTCGCTGGATCTGGATCCGCAGTGTCTGATATACGGGGAAATGTGGCAGCAGAGCCCGTCGCAGGAGGACCAGTAAGATTTGCACCAGGAAGGAATAGGAAAAGATCAGACTGCGTAGAGGGTGTTTCAATAGCAGGAGTAGGAGCTTCATCATGACGGTCGCCCACTAGCGATAGGGTGGCAGCGATGTTGATTCAAGGTTGGCCAGCTTTGTGAATTGTACACATGATGACCTTGCTCGGGCATGACTGATATCGTAAACCACAGCGAATATTCTCGGTCAGCCATGCTCTCGGTGCCGCAGATTGAGCGGCGGGGGTGTCCTCGGTAAACCTCGAGTTGGGGTCTTTGCATAGCCTTGTAAACCCCCGCAGTCGGAGCGCTGCATCAAAGCGGCCGCCAAGAACGGGCATCTCCATTTTATGGACCTCCAGCTGGTAGCAAAGTTCGCTAGGGAGCGCTAGTGCCTTGGCTTACAAATAAGCATAACCGAATGCGGCAACTTTTGCAATAAGGTTTACCGTTATACGCCCCTTTTAAGAACCTTACAATTACGCGCATTTCTTCCTTGGACCTCATGAGCCTTACATGGAGTACGTGAGTCCACAGTGCTTCAGGAGTCAATGGCATACTCGCCTGGGCGAACTAGCCGTGGAGATCGCTCATCAGTGACCAACTTCTGGGCGCGGTGACCACCGGATCTGAGTCCACGCCGGTCTATTGACGACAAAATGGTACATCGTGGTCCTGCGAGAGGGTGCCGAAGGTGTAAAGACCGCCATGTCAAGGTAGGCTTACAATCTTCCAGACACAGCATTGACCAACTAATGATATCCCAATTGAAGTGCGACCTTGAGAGACCACAATGCCAGCAATGCTCCAGATTGGGTTTCGACTGTCCTGGTTACGCTCATCCGGTGGATGTTGTGCTCCGGGATCAGACTGCATCTGTCAAAGCCCGCTTTCAGAAACGCAATCAATGCACAACTTTACATTTGTCGAGGGACGACTCACAGCAAGTGTCTTTACCCAGAAGCATGATGCCATCCCTAGAAGTGCAGGCTCTCAGCTTCTTCTTTTCAACAACCATTTTTACCCCAGAAAGAGACTGGCGAGCGAGCCACGGTCAATTTGAATTGATAACTCCCCTCTACCATTCGGTCTCTGGTGACTCCCCACTTGCTGAAGCGGTGTCATGGCTTGCTATCTACATGATGGGAACTTGCTTCAAAGGAAAGCCATATGCCTTAGAAAGTGGCCTCCTTGCAAGGGTTATCAAAAGTGTCCGTCGAGCGATTGCAGATCCACTGTTGAGTCTCAAGGACGAGACTTTGAGTGCTGTCATGATTCTACAATTTGGAGAATATCTCTTTGGTCGTCGACATGAGGCGACCATGCTCCCGCCTGCGTCCCATCAGAATGGAGCTGAAGCTCTCATCAAAAAACGAGGAGGGCTAAATTTCAGAGATCAAAACGCGCTTACGTTATTAGCGGCCGTCCGAAATAATGCCGTCAATTTGGGGCTGGATGGCGCAAACAGGACAGCCAAATGGGACTTGTGGGAAATACAGGCCGATATCGAGCGGTTGGGCCAGTCCTGTACTCCTGCAATGCAACTTGATGCTCATGCTATCAGTGTTGTAGCTCTCCGAGCCGAAGTCGATCGGGTTAGCTTCTTCTCCCGTCCCGACGCGGTTCAAATCCTGCGACAGAGATTGATCGAACTTCTGGCTCATTTATCTCTGTGGGAATACCAAGCGCCGAAGGACTGGGCACCTCTAAAAGCCAACCGCTTTCAACACTATTATCCTTCCCAAGACATTGCATATCTTTTCGCGCAGTATTACCTGCTAAGGCTCGAGACCATTCAGCTGATGCAAGAGCTGAATGCAGTATCAAAGACTCCAGACCGCTCCGGACGTCAATTTAACCGTGCCAGGGACGTGATCAATCATATCGTGGCGGCGGAAAGATCGATTCTAACCAAATGGAGCCAACCTGTGCATCAACATGTCGGAATATCTTCTGATAGAGCGGTCGGGATGCCACAAGCTACAGTTCCGCAATGCCTAGAGTCAAAGAGGGGTGCGTGGCTTCTTCAAAAAGTCTTGACTCGACTTGAGGGCGCCTTACAAAGAACTTTGGCAACTTTGACGATACCCAGCATAGTATTTACCGACTATTCGGTGTACTTGAACTGGGTAAGAAAGGAGAGGCAGACAATCAAGGAGGCCCTCGGGACCTGAGATGCAAAAATGTCGCAAAAGGAGAGAACCAAGTCGATTTTGTTCATGGAAAATTCTGTCCACCCTATCCGTCCAAGGTCACCACGATCTTCTTCGCGCTGACACCCTTGGCGAGCAAGTTGAGGCCTTTCTGAATATCATCGAGACTCGATCCAACGACCTCCGCATCCGGCTTGCACTGAACAGCCCCTGAGGCGAGTCCGGGCTCCAGAAAGTCCTGCCAAATGTGCTGGCCAATCCCGGATTTTTCGACGTTCACCGTGAAGTTCGTTTTGATCACCACGTCATGTTTGACATAGTCTTCCACGGGCAGAACAGCTGCGATTAGCTTTCGCCCTCCGCTTCTGTGAAGTATTTCACACAGGGCGGTGGTTGTTTCTTTCTGTGATATGGCGTCATATGCTCCGACAATTTCTTTGCCTTTCAAATCGGCCACAATCTCGTCCACGACGTTGACACTGTGGCGGTCGTAACAGCGAGTCGCCCCGACAGACTTTACCAGCTCATGGTTATGGCGACTTGCAACGCCAAACACTTCATACCCTGCGGCGGCCGCTAACTGCACACCAGCAAGCCCAATCGCGCTGCTGGCACCCCATATCAAAAGTGTCTTGCCTTGACCTCCACTTCCAGGAGGCATCTCAAGCCCCAAGGTGGTGCTGTCGAACAGACACGATGAAGCCGTGGTCATACCGACTGGTAAGACCACTGCTTCCGTGAATTTGATATGATCCGGAATTCTTGCCAACAACGGTGGGCTCAGGACGACGTATTCCTGGTATCCGGCGTATTTGTTGGCAACCATTCGATTCGCCCTGGCGACGACGCGATCTCCCGGCTTGAACACCGACGTCAAACCCGACCCAACCTCTTCCACGATACCGGCCACTTCTGATCCCAGGATGCTCGGGTAACCATTGACGCGGACTCCCAGCTTCTGGACGGAGACCTCGCCTGGATTGATGCCGACTGCTTTGTTCTGAATAACAATTTCATAAGCGGAGGGGTGGCTATATGGAGCTTCTTCGACGACAAGCTCAGCGGCGCCTTTGCTTTTCAGCCAGGCGGCGTGGTTGCGAGGGGCCATATTTTCTGAAGCAAAGACTATAAGCTCTAGAGAACTCTCTTGGTCGATGGAGTTTATGAAGATGCCGATTCTTTGCAATATTGGGATAGTGGTATTTATACATACCTTCCATCATCTTCGAAGCTGGGAAATCCTGCTATCGGCTTGTGGATGCTTCGATTTCTAAGCAAAACCAGCATGATTGACATCCGGACGACATGAGTTCCATGCACAATGCAAGAGAGTGATTGTGAGATGTACGCCAAGCAGCCACCATTTGCATAATAGGTGGATAGAGACAGTTCCAACAGACTATAGAAGGATATGCCGGAGCGGCTCTCAAATATTACTCATCTAGGACTAGGCTCAGGCGGACACCCTCAGTCCCTACCTTCTCCTTTAGCGTTAAACAACGTGGATCTCGTCCATTGGGACCTGCACACCATCCAGCGCCTCCCCTTCCATGATTCCGTGGATGTAAGCTATGCCAACAAACTGCAGGTGGCGATGAGGCAGCGCACCGCACGGAGCATTGTTCTCGACAATGACCTCGCGCATGATCACTGGCCGGTCGACACCACAGATAACGACCACGTAGTCCCCAGGCTTCGCAGTGGCGACAACGTTCCCCACTCTTTTGATCTCGGTCACACAGAGCCGGCGCTGAAGCATGGTGGAACCAAGAGCAGTCATGAACTTATACATCTCCAGCACGAGGGCGATCTTCTCGGGCTTGTCGTCAATGTCGCCGGATTCGCGCCCGGCGGAGATTTCATCTCCGCAGTGCGCGAACGCGATGAAACTCTCTCGCACGTCGTCACCTGCTCGGTGGTAGAGCGTCCCGTCTGTGCCGCTGACCAGACTGAGCCAATACGGGTCGTATACTGTGCGATCACTCGAGCGAAACGGAACCGGGAGGCCATGCTCGACCAAGAGTCGGCGAGCGTCTTGCTCAAACTTGATCAGGCTCTCTCCGCGAGCCTGTAAGGTCGCTGTTGATTGCTGTCCTAAGTCGAAAACGTCTGTGACCGCGCTGATAGTGTCGACCACTCGCCCAACGGTCTTCAGAATAGGTTTCACAGCCTCATCTGAGGGGATGATTTCGTACGTCGACTTGGCCGTGCCGCCGGCACTGAAGAGAGTTTGCGACTTCCCCTGCCAGATTGGTGTCAAACCCTCGGCCGGGGTCCTCTGCTGATTTGACTCGAGATTTGGAGCCCACGATGGCTGATGAAGGTGGGGGCCGCCCGCATACATCCAGATCAACGAGGGCGGCCAGGCATGAGTAAGTTGGGCCGCAAAGCGGATCGCCACCTGGTGAATGGACTGGGTGTAGTCGACGGCAAATGGCTCTGTGTTCGCGTCCGCAGGAGCCTTGACGAGTCCCATGAGCGCGTAGATGCGATCTCGCGGGTCTGTGGCCGCGAAGTTGGAGGACATGCCGAACAGGTCGACCAGCGGAGATGGCCTCGGACTCTTGTGGATGTCACGCACGTGGATCATGAACTCCAGCCCCATCGTGTTTTTCGCCCACTCGGGGCCCATGGCTGCCATGACTTCCCACGGCGGCTGCATGCGGCGGTAGATCCGACTTGCCTTCTCAATCAGCGAGAAGTCGAACAGGCGCGTCCCGACCCTCATCTTGAGTTTGCGGGCCAGTGCGAATTCCTGGATCATCCACACGCGATTGAACCATTCTCGCCGCAAGAGTTCGTCGAGGATGGTCCACGCAGGGTCGCCGATTTTGGGCAGGCCGAGTTTCTGGAATTTGGGGCCCAGGACGAAATCTGGACCTATCTGATCCGTGGAAAGAGAACCCAGCTTCCCAAGGAGCTCGTCGAGGCCGGCCATCATTTCCATGCTGGCGTAGCCTAGGTCGGCGACGACCATGGTCGCCCGGCTGAAGATGACGCTCATCAACTGTACCTGCTGAGACTTCTCTGCCAGTCCGTCCGGAGTGGGAGCCTGGTTGATGGAAATAGCATCGGCCCAGAAGGTCACATCGGTTTTCCTATCGCGGAGTCGCTGCATGGCCTCGTAGAGTTTGTCGTTGACGGTCACAGTCTGACCATCGCAGAGGATCTTGTCCGCTTTCTGACCCCATCGATACGAAAGGGCGACGTAGGGCTCGTGCTCTGAATCGAGGTCGATAGGGTGAAGTGAGCATTTGATGGGGTCGCGGAATTCGCCAGCTTTGAGCTTGATAACACGAGTCCATCTTGCGCCGGGAAGTGGACTGTATTTGTATAGATGCTGCTCTCCGGTAGTGGCCATTCTGTGGAGTAGGTTCTGAGGTTCTGGCGCATGGTGGTGGTTCACGTCCGCGCCGAAGATTTGAGGACAGAGCCTGGCAAGCTTCTGTGAAACCCGAGATGAAACATCCTGAGGATTCCGCCGGCTGCCTGGCTACCCCCTAGAGAGTGAAGTCCTTTAGCCCTGGTTTGTTCAGCTACTCGTGCATATACGAGTTCGGTTGATTGATTCAGTGAATCATAAGCCCTGTTTGTCCGTGTTACGGTATAGTCACGGGGTCTAGGCTGATGTCAACTTCCCATAAGACGCTGATTGTGATTTGACGACCAAAGAGGCATGGCACGCAATATCGGGCTCGGCAACGCCAACATTGTTCTAGATCTTCGTTCGCGGCTGGAACATGAATCTTGGCAATTTACATTAAACGACCCATCGTGCAGACTGCTGCATTCAAGCATTCACCCTTTGTAGTCTTGATCATTGAATTTCTATGAGCATTTTTCCAAAGTTCTTGGTTATAGGTCTTTACCTGTAAGACTATCCATATACTGGAGAGGGTCATCAATGGTTGCAAGAGATACTCTTCCTTTACGATAACAGCGCTTTCACTGGATCAACGAGCGTATATCATTATTCGCAAACGAGTCGAAATTCACTACCTGTTTCTCCTATTTGCTGGCAGCAGCCGTAGCCTCCTTGTCAGCAGCCAACATCGTCTGTATGGCTGGTCGATTGAGGCAACGGTCCCACCAAGCACTCACAGCCTTGCGGCTAGTGATGACATCTCCGTACCCACATACGAACAATCTTTGAATCAGCGGAATATAGTAGATATCAATGATCGTGAAGTCATTTCCAGCCATATAATCCTTGTCCTGTAAGAGACATTCTGCAACGTCGAAAAACATGTCGACCGATCGCAGTGCAGCCGAGACTGCCGCTTCATCCGGGGGCAGCCCTATGAATTTTTTGGCAAACTTCTCGAATGCGATTTTCCCTGCTGGCTCTGCAAAGTACGTCATCTCGATGCACTGTGCCTGGTCGAACAGTGCTGCAGCTTCGATGTCGGAGGCTGGAGGAACAAGTGGAAACGAGTACTTCGTTGCGAGATATTTGCAGATTGCACGACTCTCGTAGAGAGTGAATCCGTCGGCGGAGACTATTACAGGGATTTTACCCCATGGGTGACGACTTTGGTGCTCTGGGGACTGCGTGTAACGGCGTTAGTCCTGACAACAATCGACCCTTACGAATAGAAGTAAATTGTTGGATGATTGTGAGTGTTCGAGATCTTTTAAAAGAAACGCCATACGCACCTTGTGCTCCCCTTTGCGAAGGTCGAGGGACACGAGTTCGTAATCTGTGAAGCCGCCTTCGGCGAGGGTCAGGCGGACACGATCGGTGTTGGTTGACCCAAGAGAGCCATATAGAGTGAAAGCCGGCATCTTCGAGCTGGACATTATTTTCCACTTCAATCCTGGTCTATTTACCAACCTCGACATCGTCTAAGTATTCATTTCGAGAAGCATCGGGTCAGGCTCTCTTTATATAGGCTAAGGGTACGTCCACGAACCAAGAGCCAACGGAATCAACAGAGCCCGACCGCCTTTGAATCCCTTGAGATAATTTGGATTCGGACGAATGCTGGATGAAGCATGAAACCATTGTCATAGCATATAGTACTCGGTGCGCCGTGTGGTTGGTCAGTTCGCTCTGGCTTCCTGATAGAGCTAGCGTGGACACTTCCAAGGCCATCATTAGCGCCTTGGCTTCCTTTTACAGCTAGACAGATGCTGTCAGACACTCCCTCTTTATTAGATACACGGACAGCCATTTCGCCTTGCCCTCTGCTGCCTACGCTGTTTTCTGGCTTTCACTATATGAAGCCAATCCATCTCACCTTTCCCATGTTTCCGCGTCTCAATGCATGATATGATTCGCCTGTTCGGATTTCTTGCTTGCTTTGATTCTTAGCCTTGTCTGAAGGCTGTTGCTGGCAAGTGTGGATGCCCCATCTTCGCCCCTGCGATGGACGGAAGCGTGGTCGTCCGCCAGCGGAACATTAAAAGCAAAACCAAGGTAAAGACTGGTTGTGCAACTTGCAGGTCAGTCATGGCGGAAGAATCCTGGCGCAGGTCTACACAGTCAGACCCTGAACTGGGACAGGCAGTCAGCTCTGCAGCGATGGTGCCTAATCAGTAACAGGATTCGAAGAGTCAAATGTGACGAAAACAAACCATTTTGCCAAAAATGCGTCAATACTGGTCGTACTTGCGACGGCTACGAGTCGCCCTTTAGAATTTTCACCAGTCAACCCATGAACAACCACCGTGCTCGCGACATCAATTCAAGCGTGGGCTCACCACCTGTCCGTCTTGCCGCCACTGAAGTCGTCCCTCAGGACATCGACCTCCTCAACCGTTACTTCTCGACCAAAACGATGTTTGGCGTGAAGCTAGGCTGTGGCGAGGAAGCCAGGCAAATTCTCCAAGCAAGCTTGACTGATCCGCCTATACGACACGCAGTCTTGTCGCTCAGAGCATTTCGGGAAGATCTCGAGGCATCTGGAGACGATCCAACGTCTGTCGCACAGAAGACCCACAGCTATCACTATGGTCTCCAGCAATACAACATGGCTTTGGGGGGTATTGCATCCAACTTGTCGTCTCTGGGCCCAAACAGGTTGAAGTCGGTATTACTTTGCTGTCAGATCTTCATCGGCATTGAGCAAGTGCGGAAGGACTATGCTGCTATGGTGCAGCATATCATTCAAGGACTCAGGATCATGCAAGAGTACCGGGCAAGACCAACTTTTGACGCAACGGAGAAATTAGTGCCAGCATACCATGAACAATTACCCTTCCTGGATGCTTTTGTCATCAAGCTGTTTGCCGCTCCATGCAGATTTGCGGAACCTCCAACAGTTCCCAATGTAAGCGGAACGACTTTGCCTGTGTGCTTAATTCCGCCCCATCAACAGCCTGTCGAATCTCGCGACCTTCGCACGCTTGCGCCAAACATGCGGACCGAACTGACAAAGATCGCTACATCGACGCTTAAATTTCTCGACAAAGTATCGCAAGTCGAATCGGTAGGAGCCGCTTTACGACTACTATCCGAGAAAGCAGCTCTGTTGGACCAGTTGGAATCATGGCTCATTGAGCTTGAGATCGCCCAGAGGGAGATCAGATCTTCTAGCCCTGAGCCTATTTCAGCGTCTTTTTTACGTCTCTTCCATCTGACACTGAAAATCGTTCTCCTAGGGGCACTCAACTCTTCGTCGGACATGGATGCCGAGCTGCGGGCCGAGAGCCGCCAACTGCAGGACTTAGCCAACGATGTGGGTCAGAGAGTCAAGGCTTACAGAATGTGTAGTGGGACTAGAGTCGGTCAAAGGGAACACTGCACGCCACGTTGATGGTTCCAGGAAGAATCATATCACTAGCAAGATCGCTTATCTACACAAAAAGCCTTAATACGGGTATGCGATCACGTCCTCAGCCATTTCAGGAGCATTCTTTTGGTCGCATAAAATTTCTACTTCCGCAAAGAGGACACTCTACAGACCATAGGAAGCGAATTCAACGACGTCCGAGGCCACAAGGCTCCGTGAAGGAATCCTGTCGATGCCGAATAGGTATCTACTTTGTTCCATGTGCGGCATGGCGACGTTTCCATGGAGCGACCGAAAACGCGGAGTCGATCCGTTTCTTCACGGCCTGGCTTTCTTCCCTGGGCCTGTCATTCACCCCCTGAATCCACGTTAATGCTACGAGCTCCGAGGCAGCGTCCTCACAACCAGCCCTGCTAGGGCCGACCAGGATCCTTCGATCGTCAAGCCAGTTTCAACATTTTTTAATGTACCATGGAGGATGTAAGCGCTCAATATATCCTTGCACTGAACGTCTATCTCAAACCAGAGTGATACATCTGCCAGAAGGATCCAAATGAGTAGCTGTGCTCGCGGAGAGGGCTGTAACTCCGCCAAGTTGAACTAAGGAGACTAACCACCAAACCTTCAACAGCACTCCTTGAGCACGTTTGCTAACGGACACGCCGGTCTATACACGTCGAAGCCTCTTCCAAGGTCGACAGAGAAGCTCCTGCTTTGGTCTAAACTCATGAACATCACACAAGACTACAACCGACTTCTGCCCGCGGACGCCTTTGCACGGGCCCTTTCTTGATCTCTCAGCATGCGTCGCAGGATCTTGCCGGAGGCGCTCTTGGGGATCTGATTGACGAACTCCACACCGCCGCCGAGCCACTTGCTCCGGCTTTTCTTTCGGCGCACGAACTCTTGCAATTCCTGTGCCGTCTGAGCATCGGGCTTGGCCTTGTCGGTCAGCACGACGAAAGCCTTCGGCAGCTCCCCGGAATAGGGATCCTGAATGCCAATCACGGCAACGTCCACGACCAGCGGATGGCCGAGTAGCAGATCTTCCAGTTCGGCAGGAGCCACGCCGACGCCTTTGACCTGTGTGGTGTCAGCTTGCTTGGCCTGGCTTCAAATTGATTCGGCCATACCTTGATCATCTCTTTCAGCCTGTCTTGGACCAGCAGGAGACCACTGGGAAGCATGGACCCGATATCACCGGTGTGGAGAAATCCTTCCTGATCATATGTCTCCGCCGTGGCGCTCGGATTGTCAAGATAACCCATCGTTACTTGAGGGCCCTTGCCCCAGATCTGCACGACTATCAGCACGAGATCAAAGATATCATGGTTTTGCTGCATGCTCTGCTTACCTCGCCACTCTCGCCTTCTTTGACTTCCTTCCCCGTCTCAGGATCCACGATCTTCAGCACCGTTTCCGGGACGACGGCACCAACAGTGTGAGCATTCTCGTAGGTTTGCAACGGCGGTGGTGTTAGTGTCAAGGCACTGGTGCTTTCGGTCATTCCCCATGCCTGCCGTATTGCGATGTGTGAGAACCGCTTCGCGAGTTTATCCACGATCTCTTGGGCCAGAGGGGCAGCGCCGGTGTTGAACTGCTTGACCAAAGGCAGGGTATGTCCAGCGGCGACAGGGTCGTTGACCAGCCTGATGAGAAGAGCTATTGATGGAAGAGTGAGGTGAGTTGGAGTTCTGCACGTACAGAGGCGGGAGGGAGGTCTTACGTGGGACAAGCCACAGTTCATCGCATTTGTACTTGACGATCGTATCCATCATACCCTTCATGTCGAATTTAGGCATCAAGATGACTTGTTGATCAAGAACGATCGGCAGTTGCAAGATCTGAACGAGTCCGGTGACTATCATGGTGTTAGTCGCATTCTACGTGAACACACTTGGAGATGCAACCTACTGTGGAACAGCGGTAAAACTCCCAGCAGAACTCTTGGAAGATCCTCCCGGCCTAGCGACCTCATCTGCATGATCTGGGCAATCACATTTTTGTGGGATATCATGACCTGCACAAAATCAGTAACGATATAGCCGGCCCAGGTACTGCATGCTTACGCCCTTCGGTCGGCTCGTCGTGCCGGAGGTGAAGCTCAAGAACGCGCAGACCTGGCCGTTCTTCTTCCCTGCAGGGAGCGTGAAAGGCGCGGGAACGCTGCCAAAATCTGGTTTGTCGAGTAACTTCTTGACCGAAGGCAAAGGGCCAGCTGTGTCTGCCGGTTCCAGAAGGATGATCCTATCCACACTCATCGTTTGCGAGACCGCCTTGAGCGAGCCCTGGTCCGCAAATACCAGCTTGGCTCTCGCCGCCTTCATGATATAGCCGGCCTCTTCCGGGCCATATTCCGGCGACGAGCCCGTGAAAATCACCCCCAGCCGTGCCGCCGCGAACATTGCGACCGGGTACCATATCGTGTTCGACGTGAACGCAGACACGCCGTCTCCGGCACGCAAGCCATACTTGTGGTACAGGATTGAGGAAAAACGGGTTGCAAGGCGCCGGATGTCATCGAAGGAGAGGAACTGGTCGGTCGATGCGTCCCGGAAGCCTCCTGTTGGCTTGACTCCTGGCGGTGTATGGGTGGTTTCGAACAGCCATGACCAGATTGTTATATCCTCGGGGATTGCTGCAGAGACGATCAGCCCAGAGACTTTGCGAAAGCTGTGTATGCACTACAGCAATACTTACGTGGGCTCAGCTTCGCTCCATAGTACGGCATTTCGAACGCGCCAACAACGTTCCTCCTGCTTGTCAATTCAATTCACTCTACAGGCAGCGGCAGTTTGCTGGGAGAAGCTGTGGACGGATCGAAGTTATCTGCCCAAAACCAGCAAAAGGTCCGAAAGAGAAAAGAAAAGAAAAAATAAACAACAAGAGCATGTGTTCTCCAAATTCCGAGATAAACAAAGAACCTAAGCAGCGTTTAGCTTTCCATCAAGTTCATCACAGCACCAGCTCCGATCCCCGTACCTGTCCACACCCCACGTCCAAGGAGCTAGTGATGGAGACCTCGGCTCTGGGGTGTTGCAGCAGCCCACATCACAGTGCTGGACGAAGGGCTGGATGACTTGACACGGAAAGGCTGACATAGGCCATCTTGCGTTGGACCCTCATCGTCTCGACAGCATATGCGTCGATTGGCTCTGCCATTGGCCGAGACCCACAAGAGGTACGCAGTAGGTTGTACATCGGGCTTGAGAGGTCTTCTGGAAACAGACTGACTCGGATAACCTGACGCAGGGTAAGTCCTCGCTGCGTCCGGCAACAAGATGGCGATTATTTACCGACAGGCCTCAAATCCGACGGAACTTGTGTAGGAAAGGTGTATTGTTGACCTGCCCACCAGAAACTCCGAATTCCGGGTGGCCGAGTTTCGATATCCAACACATTTATTGTGGATAACAACGGTTGAGCTTACATAGTTAGTTGTCCGCTTGAACTCCCAGCTTGTTCTTCTTGATATGAAAGAAACACGGGAACCAAAAAGAACGGTTGTTGTCATGCTTCTGCCAGTATGCCGAAGTATTCGTGTGCTTGGGGTTGATAGTAGACTGTCTGTACATCAGTAGAATACCATCTGAGCGTCAACGGGCTGTCAAATGGAAACTATATACCCCCGAGTCCAAACACACCCACACGCACATACACATCTACGTGTACGTGTCACCCACGTGTATATGCATGGAAATCGGCCCCGAATAGTCGTTCTTCACCACTATTTAGCTAATTAATCGCCCGTCGCTTCGACTCGCTCCCTCGTCCACTCCCATCTACTCACGTCCTAGGACTCTCTCTGGCTCCTGTTCCTCACCCTTCTACCGCCTCACGACTGTAGCCCGTTTCTACCGTACTTCTCCTATGTGGTCCTATCCTCTTAGGTACTAGTGAGACTCCCGGTCAGGCCCTAGACTCGTATATACCTGGAACATGCAGATAAATCTACCAGATGGCAGCTTCGAGAATAACAATAACAAATAGATATTTGCATGTACAGATATCTCATGAAGTCAGCAAGTGGCTATTCCCACCCGTCGTGATATACTTCTTGAGAGCGAAACACCGGCTGCTGTTCTCTGATACTTGATCGTCAGCCATCATGACCACTTTCTGTACTAATCCATTTCATGGTCGCAGCTTGGGATGGTCATGGTCCCTGAGAAAGTCTTATTGGGGGTTCCGCCACTCACTCCCTGTAGCAATGGCAACGCTAGGCTTCCTTCCTGAAGTGGCATTCCTCTCTTGCCTTCCAGCCGTGGCATGGTATTCTCGCTTTGCCATTGGGAAGGCTTTTCGTATCGGCTAGGTCTATCTTCAACAAGTTCTCGCCTCGATTCATCATCGCCATCAGTCTGTGGTTACCCTTCCGGCGTGCATTCCACCGGTAACGAGGATCTCCGCGCCCGTGGTATAAGCCGAAGCATCGCTCAACAAGTACACAGCCGCCCCCGTCAGGTCGTTGCGGTTCCCAATGCGTCGCAGAGGTGGTGCATTCTCCATGATGTCGGCCAGCTCGGGGTTCTTTTCGCGCAAACCTTTGGTCATGTCGCTCTGGATGTACCCGGGCGAGATGATGTTGCACCGGATGTTGAGAGGAGCCAACTCGACCGCCAACGCCGTGCTCAGCATCTTGACGGCCCCTTTGGAGGCGTTATACGCGGATAACAGCGTGCGTGGGAGTGCGACGTGCGCGCACACGGACGCAATCAATATCAAACTCCCTCCAGTGCCTTGTTTCTGCATCTGCTGCGCCGCCAACTGTGCGGTGAAGTATGTCCCATTGACCTATACAGATGGTGTCAACACCGGTATCACCAACGTCGAGAAAAGGGGGACAAACACACATTGATGTCCATCACTTTTCTCATCGTGTTCCAGTCCTGCTCGAGAAACGGTCCTTCGGGGGCAATACCCGCCGCTGTCACGCTACAAGCGTCTGAGCAAGCAAGCAACACACATTGGGGAGACACCTAATCTCTCGGCTTAGCACGTACCACCCGTCCAGAGTGCCCAGTGTCTCCATTGCCTGAGCAAACGCTGACCTCAGGCTGTCGTCGCTCGTCACGTCGGCGCGGATGTACTTGACCTTGACGCCGAACTCGCTCTCGAGCGTGTCGAAATCCGACACCGGCTTGTCTAAGAGATCGAACACGACGACGTTCCCGCCCATCTCGGCGATGGCGCGCGTGATGGCGTACCCGATGCCTCGCCCGCCGCCCGTGACGATGTAGTTGCGGCCCGTGAGCTCGAACATCGGCCGCACGGGCTTGAGGTCGCCATCGTGGAGGGCCATTGTTGCTGCCACCTTTTCAGACTTTGGCAGAGACGATCATCATAAACCATTGCCGAGTCGAGCCCTGGTATACCGAGTATATATATACGAGCTTCTGGCCTGGCTATTCCCCCACACGTCCGGTCGAAAATCCCCACTAGGCTCACAATCCCTCGCACGCAACAACAATGCACGCGGGGTAGCCTCGAGCGCGGAAAACCCGTGCCGGGGACCAAGTTCAGTCCTTGTATATAGCTTTGTTTGTCCAGCCTCGGCTGTATGTTTGGTGTGGCCGACCTCACTCCCACCGACGATGGCGACCGCTTTCATACAGCATACCACGTCGTTACTTTATATACTACTCTGCTCGTGAGAATGTCAATCTGACATCCTGGGATCCAACCACGCTCAGTCTCGGATCTTCAGGAGAAGCTCCTTTCCGGCTTCGATACGCGGGGTTTGATAACAGCTTTGCGGGGAATCCCCCATACATATTATGATCCTGGTCGAGCAGAATTAGGTTAGTTAACCATGAGTCCAGGCCAATCGCGAGGTTTTCCGAGCAGCCTTGTCAAAGGTCCTCGTCCTCGCTGAGGCGTCGGCAGTCTCACGTTCAGGAACGAGTATGGACAAGCGAACAATCCGCCTGTAGAAGCCGAGCAAGGCGTGAGAAAGTCATCACTACACCGGAGTATCTGTACGGGGGTTACTGTGCATTTGCCGGCCTTGGAGATTGGGCAAGGCTTGTTGTGGTGGGTTCGACTGGAAACAGCGTGACATATTGTAGTTTGGATCTTCAATAATGATGGACAATTCGTCAAGATCGTATTCCGAAGTGTGTTCCAGCTCGACAGTAACTCTTGCTCGTTGAAAATGAAAGCAGTCGCCAATCTCCCTGCGCATGAAGAGGAGCCTTTTCCTGGCGCCAAATACCTGGGCCAGAAGGTTGCCTCTCATGTCGAGAATGCATTTCTCGAGCAATCCGAGCACCCTTACATGATCAAGGAGCAATGGCATTCAAAGCCCCAACATCTTCGCGTGATACACGTGGGTGCCGGAGCTGCCGGCCTTCTGATGGCGTACAAGATGAAGAAGAACTTCCAGGACTACAGCCTTGTCTGCTACGAAAAGTGAGTCCAGTCAGCCAGCCCATTGTAAACAGTACAGGGGCAAAGCAGTTTTAACAAAAGATAGGAACGCCCAGGTCGGAGGCACTTGGTTCGAAAACCGCTACCCGGGATGTGCTTGTGACGTGTAATAACAAGACCCGTCAATGCACCACCATCCAATGCGAATTGCTCACTGACCGTGTTTAGCCCGGCTCATGCTTACACATACTCTTTTGAACCGAATCCCAACTGGTCCAGCTTCTACGCCTATGCACCCGAAATCAAGGAGTACTTCCAGAACTTTGCCAAGAAATACGACTTGATGCCGTTTGTCAAGCTCAATTGCCGCGTCCTCAAGGCGGTGTGGCAGGAGGAAAGAGGGATATGTAAGTCGAGTTTCATGCCAAAATACCAAAGCAACAAACACATTGATGACCAAAATTGGCCAGACGAGGTCGAAATCGATGCCGACGGCAAGATCATTCGTGATTGGTGCCATATACTGGTGAACGGAACCGGTTTTCTGAACAGCTGGAAATGCAAGTACCAAGCCAAGCCTACATACCTCAATGCTGGCGACTCACCATTGACCAGGGCCCTCAATTCCCGGACTCCACGACTTTAAAGGCGAGCTCATGCATAGTGCATCCTGGGACTCGTGTACGTCTTCTTTTCCCTCCCTTCCTCTCTGAATGTTGTATGGCTCACCCGATCAAGCCTGCGACTGGACTGGCAAGCGAGTGGCAGTCATCGGCACTGGATCTAGCGCGATCCAGATTGTGCCACAGATTCAAAAGTGTAGGTTTCGGGTGTGAAGAGATACAGACAGATAGACTGGCTGACGAGAACAACAGCTGCAAAGCATCTCGTGGCGTTCATGCGGTCAGTAACCTGGATCTCGCCCATGATTGGACAAGACACACTGGAGGAGCAGAGGTCCAAGGCCCAGGGCGAGGTTCCACCGAATGCGCAATACTTCTTCTCGGACGAAGAGAAGAACGCGTTCCGTGACGACCCGGAATTTCACCTCCAGTACCGCAAGAAGCTGGAGGCGTCGGTCAACAACCTCTTCGAGATGTTCTTGAAGGATTCCGAGACCAATCATGCTGCCGAGCGACTCATGAAAGCCGAAATGCTTCGGCGAATCGGCCCGGGCCACGAAGAGTTGAAGGAGAAGCTCATCCCTCACTGGCCGCCCGGTTGTCGTCGCATCACCCCGGGCGATGGCTACCTTGAGGCGCTGGTGCAGTCCAGTGAGTTTAAGATTCTCAATATTCACATCTCTCTCTGCCTGAGAACTGACGCGCCATAGATGTAACGACATGCCACAAAGAGATCGCAAAGATTGTTTCCGAAGGGGTTGTCGACGAAGACGGCCATCTACACGAGGTTGATATCCTCATCTGCGCCACCGGCTTCAACCTGGCCTTTGTCCCTCCATTGTGAGTTTGTCTTTTGCTCCCTTCCATGAGAAGGAGCGGACCTGTCCTCATATGTTTGGTTATATAGTGATGTCCGTGGCGTCAACGGCCTCAGCATGGCAGAAGCATTCCAGCCAGAGCCCCGCGTGTATCTAGCCACGACAGTGCCCAAGTTTCCCAACTACTTCGTGATCAACGGGGTCCGCGGCAGCTGGGCGTCCGGCACCACGCTGCCCTCGCACGAAGTATGCGTCGAGTACGTGCTCCAATGCGCCAAGAGGATGCAAGCCGAGGGCATCAAAGCGATTGAGGTGCGCGACGAGCCGGTGGATCAGCTCTATCGACACATCGACCTCTGGCACGCGCGCGGGGTCTGGGGTGCCGACTGCAAAAGCTGGTACAAGAACAACATTGTCGGCGGGAAGCTGTGGATCTGGGGCGGCTCGTGTCTGCACTTCATGAAGACGCTGAAGGAGGTCAAGTACGAGCACTACAACTTTCGCTACCACACGAACATGTGGGCGTATCTCGGGAATGGACAGATCGAGGCGGAGGTCAAGCACGATCTGCCCAATTTGACGCCATACATGCGGAACGAGGATGTGCCGTGGTTCATCTGAGATATGGTTGGTCAGTAGATTAGAGTACATAGACTCCGTTAAGCAAGGCATTGCTGAGCCTGCTCGATTCCCTTTTTTCGGCTCTATTATCTTCCTGTGTTTCGTGCCCACATCACAAACGAGTCACGGGAGTTGTGCTGCTCGACGTCTTTTCCGTTCAGCATATTGGGGAGAACGGAGCCAGCAAACTGTTCTCGCCAAGTTTGCGCTTCTATAGACAAGGTGAAATAGCCCACGGCATGATCGGCTACCGAGGTCGAGATGCAGCCCCTAGACGCATTGGTTGACGGGTTTCAATAATAGACCCGACTTCACCAGTCGGAAAACGCGAAGATCCTCTCGGCAAGCAAATCCGGTCGGCTGAGAGTTGTTGCCGATCGACTTCAAAGATATACTTCAGGCAGAGATGGCGTGGAAGTGACTCTGGATCGCGTGAACAACGCAGATACATCTTTTCTGGCCCGTATCACAATGCCCAGCGTAACCAGACTGCTCGTCACCCCCCTCGCCCCAACCTTTGCTGCTGAGGTGGAGGGCATCGACTTTTCGAAACCAGTCGACGATGCTCTGTTCGAAGAACTCCGTGCCACGCTGCATAAGTACGGAGTGGTCATTTTGAGAAAGACCGCGCTCGACGACGAAGGTGCGTTAGCTTTGGGTCGACGCTTCGGCGAGCTCGACAATGTCAAGGCCCACCGCTCGGCCGGCCGCAAGTTCCGTATCGATAACGACGAGATCTTCGACGTGGCCAACCTTGACGAGAATGGTCAGATCGTCACCGAAAAGGACCCCAACCGAACCGCCTCAGCCAACGGTAATGCCCTATGGCACGCTGATGGGGCATTCAACCCGCGACGCACGGGCGTCTCGATCCTGAGAGCGGTCGAGCTGCCACCACCTAACACTGGTGGGCACACCGAATATCTCGACTCACGGACGGCCTACGAAGACCTACCGGATGAGAAGAAGCGCGCGATTGAAGGCCTCGTGGGGCGTAACTCACTCTTCCATAACCGCAAGACAGCCAATCCAGACTCTCCACTCTTCCGTGATATCGACCCGATGAAGATGCCCATGGCCAAACACAAGATCGTCCAGGATCACCCCGAGACCGGCCGGAGAAATCTCTATGTGACATCGTATACGCACTCGATTGAGGGAATGGAAGTCGACGAAGGCCAGAAGCTACTCAAGGAGCTTTTCGAGCACCTACAACAGAAGAAATACGTCTTCAGGCACGACTGGAAGGATAACGGTGATGTCGCTATTTGGGACAATACTGCGGTCTTGCACCGAGCAACCCACGGCGAGTATGAAGGCAAGTACCGCAGAGACATGAGGAGGATCTCGGTCTTTGACATGGGTCCCACCGCGTATGGTGAGAATGATCCCTCTTCGTATTGGCAGCAGGGCCTGCCGTGATTCTCATCAGGTGGAGAGGCCGCATGATAGGATTTGGGAGTGGATGATGTTGGAGTGAGAATGGTTATCATGTGCATCGCATCTCGAGACCTAGGCCATCTTGTTCAGCTGCTTGTATCTCTTTTTCTCGGGCTTCGTCTGTCCCAGACTCCCAGTGTGAAGTGTATCTGACACGACGAAGGCGTATGGATTCTGGATGATACCTTTCCTACTACCTCGTCGGAGCCGCAATATGGCTCTTGAGAAAACCTGCACCTTTCTGCGAGTCGAGATTGACGCGGACTCGTGTTCATGCTCTTCTTCACTGTCGTGCCAACATGGTTGACTTGCCGAGGGCATAGAGATTGCTGCTCGGACTTGAAGCACCTTCGATTCATACGGTTCTTGTCTGCTTGAAGATGCAAGTGTAGGGCCACCTGATCGAATTACTGCAATTGCTTGAGTCGCATCTATGAGAGCCGCGAAGGCGGCAGTAACAGTTCGGCCAACCTTCTCGATTGGGTTGGGGCCACCGCAGCCACCGCAGCCACCATCTCGCCTGCATCAATCAACGCTGTCGGACATCAATCACCTTTACCATTCTCCATACATGCTACTGCATCTGCCTCTTACGCTACGGCCATTGCGGCTATCCCAGCGGTTAGCCATGCCGAGCCGCATGCCGAAGCCGGCAAAGACTGGATTGAGCGGTTGTTCAGCCATCTGGCTACCTTTTCCTGGCTCCAAAGGTCGCATCGATCAGTATCCTGTCACGTTGGACGGCGCAATACGTGTAGCCTTGGAATACCTACTGTCCTGAATATTCTCTGTGTACCGTTTATGTCTAGTCTGGAGGTTCCTGCAGATCGTATATCAGCTCTGGCAGGACGGTATTTCGTTCTACACTTTCATGAAGAAAAAGCCAATTGACAATTACCGGTCACGCAAGAGCCATTTCATACCTGGCACAAGGTATGAGGTACAGCAACCTCAATTGTATGCTTATCCGGCTCCACCAATTGCCAGCATCAACTAATCATTTCCAACGATAAGATTGGTGCAGAGCTAGGACCAAGAGCTGTAAGACTACCCCGGCAAAGAATCAACCCAGAGATCAATGGCGAAATTTTCCACGGTCCAAATAAGGCTGTGCTCTCTTGGCTGAAGACATCCCACGATGCCTCTAAACCTGTCTTGCAGGTGGGCCGTGCAGTAAGGGTCCGAATCCCTGCTCTCCGTTGGGGAATTGGGCAGACCCCGGATTCTTCAAACAAGGTTGGTGATATCCGAGATGACCTCCGCCTCCTCTGGGGATGCCGGCACCCAGAATCAGGCTAGGTGCTCCAACAGTGAATCGTCGAGCATTCATAATGACCCCGAAATCTCTCGAGACTCGGTCAGTTCAACCCACGAGCCATCGTTGTCACCGTCGTTCCATCATGGAGACCAAAATCCACCACCCGTACACCTGGAAGATGGTGCTGTACATCGTCAACGTCTGCTGGGCGTCGGCGGCGTACGGCTATGCCAGCAGTATCATCGCCACCACCCTCGGCCAGCCATCTTTCTACGCGTACATGGGCCTTGACACCAACCCCAACACCGCTGCCCTGATTGGTGCCATGAACGGTCTGTACTACACAGGCGGATTCTTCGGCTGCGTGGCGATTGGCAAGATCGCCGACCGCTGGGGGCGGAAGATGTCCATCTATATCGGAATTGTTATCGTTCTGATCTCCAATGCGCTGCTTGCGGGCTCGGTGAACACGGCGATGTTTATTGTGTTTCGCTTTTTCCAAGGCGTCGGGTAGGTTTCACTGGTCTCCTTGCCACAGCAGACACCCACTGATGATGGGCTCCAGTGCTTTCATCGAGCTGGCTACCGTGCCGCTATGGATCACAGAGGTGGTACCACCCAAAGATCGGGGCATGCTGATCGACCTGCACCCGATCTTTGCCAACATCGGCTACGTGATGGCATCGTACGTTGGAGTCGGTTTCTTCTACTACAAGAATGCCGCCGGGAACGAGTGGCGCGCCCCGCTCGCGATTGGATGTCTGCCCTGCATTCTGTGTCTGGTCAGCATGCCCTTCGTGCCGGAGAGCCCTCGCTGGCTCCTTTTGAAGGGCCGCAGAGAAGAAGCATGGCAGATCGTCAAGAGTCTGCACCACTCACCCCACACAGACAACACCTCGTTCGCCGAGCGAGAGTTCTACCTGATGCGCGAGCAGACCGAGTACGAGCGCACTCACAAGATGACGACCTGGCAGATGCTGAAGAGCCCTGCGTACCGCAAGCGTCTGCTCATCGGCTGCGGGTTGCCGTTCCTTTTGCAGAGCTCGGGAGTCTTGGTCATCAATAGTCTGCAACCCCCTCCCCCCTTTCCCGTCTTCTTCTCAAGGCGGATGGCTAATGAATGACTTCACAGATTACGGCACCTTGTTGTACAGCGGTCTCGGGTTCGGTCCTGAGCAGCAACTCCATCTCCAGGCTGGCTGGCTTGTTGTCTCGTTCGTTCTGAACTGTGTCGCCGTGCTAATCGTCGATCGCCTGCCACGACCGGTGCTCATAACAATCGGACTGGTCGGCGCCGCGGCGGCTCTGATCGTCGAGTGTGCCATCCAGGCCAGCTACCTGGGCACGGACAATCGCTCTGCCCTCGCCGCCGGCGTCGCCATGCTCTACGTCTACGTCTTCTTCTACGCCATGTTCCTGGACGGGCCGACGTTTTTCTATCTGGGAGAGATCTTCCCAACCCACGCACGCTCCCAGGGCCTGACGCTGGGCATGGCCAGCTTCTGTCTCGCGGACATCGTCTGGCTGCAGGCGGCCCCGACCGCGTTCCAGAATATTGGGTGGAAGTATTATCTGTTTTTCATCATAATCACGGCCGCCGGCGCGGCGTGGGCGTGGTTCACGTTCCCGGATACACGAAATCTGCCGCTCGAGCAGATTGCGGTCTTGTTCGGCGACGTGGACCACCAAGCACCCGAGTTGCGGGCAATACCAGCAGAGCCTGTGACCAAGATTGCTCAGCATGACGAGGGCAGGATGGAGACAGAGAAACACGTGGAGCTCGAGGAGCGTGAGACACTGTAGGGCGTTTCGAGCCAGTTGAGGGCGAGCCAGGACCGAGATCAAATGTATGGATAAGAGAGGGCGATCAATTGAGGTGATATATATACGTATATGTATAAAGGGTCAACTTTGTGGCTCTCATAAAGTGCTGCATCAGGCCATACAACGGTCCCAACCACCTATCGCTCCAGCAAAGCGTCTTGGATCAGCCAGGGATTCTAGAAAGCTCATCATCTTTGCCCAGAACCCCTGCCGGCGCACCTGGTACATATCGCCATGAGCTCGCAGCAGCGGGGCAGCTTTTTCGGCCTCAGGGTCAACTTGTATCTCCGATGCGAGACCTCCTGAAGCCAATTCCACAACATGGGGAGGAAGCCATCAGCACACCTCGAGTCATCCTTGGTGGCACCAATCACACAAATCCCAAGACGGGAATCGGTGAGCAGCGTCGACGAGTCGGATGCATTTACGAAGCTGGGGCTTCGGAGAATGGTAACCCTAATTCTGACCGCCGTTTTCGGGGCATTGCCCACCTACGCAGCAGAGGAACGTGCTCCAGCTCCAGCTCCACCTCGACAAGCACATCAGATGCGGAGAGAGAAGAGGGAAGATGAGTAAATTGGAGTCCCTTGTTGGTCGTTATCACGTTTTCTGGGGCCCCGCAGGTCAGGACCATTCTGCATGCGCCGTGCTTTTACAGATGGACTAGACCCCGCGACACATCGACAAGGGGAGCTTCAATTTCAGGGACCTGAAGACTTGATCTCCTCTCTCGCCCTAATGGAGATATCGCCGCAAGCAGCACGATGAATCCTCAATCACCATCCAATGCTTCACCCCCGCAAACCATCACTAACGCCGGGCACATCATCACCTCTGATACTCGTCACAAGCCTACTCCCCGAACCCGCTCCTCGCTGGCCTGCCACAATTGTCGCCTGCGCAAGATCAAAGTTGGTTGGCTTGTTGAATGATATGAGAGACGTATTGCATTATTGACCCCGTTGCAGTGTGATGTCGAGAGCCGGCCCTCCGGTTCCAGCTGCACAGCTTGTGCACAATCAAAGAGCCAGTGCAAGGTCAACATATTCTCAGATCGCAGAAAGTGAGTTTTCCTTCATCCACACTGGTTCAAATACTCACAAGGGCGCTCAGACACGGCTCTCGTCAACATATTGCCACTCTCCATCACCGGATCGCGGAGTTGGAAGCCCTGGTTCGCAGGAATGGGCCTCCTTCATCATCATCCTCTCACCCCGGCGGTTCGCTCTCCCATCTGCCGCCTCGAAATGGACCTGCTTTGGTCGCAGAATCGCTGTCAGCTTCGCTCAATCACACGATCCCGCCCATGGATCGGTCAATAATGACGTCCCACCAAGATAAGGATCTTGACAGAGCACTGCAGAACCGGCAGGACTATCTCCGTGCTGATACAGTACAGTATTAGCAATTTCTTTCTCTTTCAACCGGCCATTTGCTTACTGTTGTCAGATTGGATACCGTCTGTGGCGACGAACTGCCGGTCATGCGCGACTTTGCCATCGAGTCGCCCAGGGCACCCACCTCGGTGGCAGGTTCCGTCGTACCAAACAGCTTTGCGCAAGACACGACGGGAGGAGTCAGCGAAATGGCCGCGATCGCCGGACACGACCAACACCAGCAGACTTACCAATCTGGCCCTAGCCGGGGAAAGGAGGCCTACTTCGGTCCGGCTTGCCCTCTGCACGTCTCCTCACCATCTGACATCCGCGGACAGGACGAGTCGAGGCCCATACCGCGAGTCCACGTGGACATGGACTCGGTCAGGCTCAAGTCGGTCCTTATCGACGGCTATTGCCGCTTCCAGAAATGTACAGTCGACCTGGTGCATCGAGAAAGCTTTCTGTCACATCGCAAAGACGGCGTGAGGTCTCAGTACTACTCGAGATTCTATGAAAACTCAGCCCTGGCCTGTAGTGCCCGCCTCAGCACGTCCGCGGCTGTGCGGGCGTTGAGCAGCGCCTATGCCCAGCGTGCAAAGGCAGACCTAGTAACAGAGCTCCAGGATCCCAATCTTGCCACGGTCCACGGTCTGCTCCTCCTCAGCGACTATGAAATGAGCGAGGGTCATGATCGAGTAGGATGGATTTACTGTGGTATATGCTCCAGCTTGACCCTTTCCACTTTGCACGTCCGCCCGCTAATATCGGGTGCAGGAATTGCTTGTCGCATCCTCGTCGATCTGGGTCTACACAAGGAACCAATCGATACGACTAGAGATGCAGATTTGGATCCGAACCACGCCCATATCTGCGCCTCGGCCACGGCCGGCTGCCTCGTCTACGAGACTTTGTGGTGCTTCTATCTAGGTCGTCAGAGCACGCTTTCCGTGTCCGGAAGGCCACTCCTCGCCTTATCTGCAGCGAGTGCGTCGGAAAATGTGACCCTTCGGCCCTGGCTCGACCTCTGTGTCTTTCTGGCGGAGATTACAGCACTCATTAACGACCAGACGAGCATCGACAATAAGACCATTGACAGGCTCTCCGAGCTGGAGCAAGGACTCCGCCGCTGGCACAAGAATCTGCCCGCCTCAATTGCTCTGGACACGAAAAACATCAGCGCCCTGGACTCAGCCGCCTACGGTCTGCACATGCAGTATCTACGAGTCCAGATCCTGTTACATTCGCTGCCCAGCGTCGTCTCGAGGAAGCGGAAGCACGGTGACAATTGCTTTGCATCGCCCTACCCTGTGCTCCGCGGATGGTCACCCGAGGCGTCGCAAGAAGTCCTCCACCACAATGCCATCACCATCATCCAGCTCGCGGTGACGTATCGTGAGACCTTTGGGTTGGAAACGACGCCATCCATTGTGCTGGACAATTTGTTTGTGGCTGCCACTGCGCTGATCGCGTACCTCCGCAAAATGCAACAGCAGCAACAATACATCGACGAGACAGACGCCCACTGGCTGACGCTGGCCGATGAGATGCTCGAAGCCCTCCATATCCATTTCCACATCACCGCACGTATGCGAAGGACGTTAGCGTGCCTGGTTGAAGATCACCCGCGTATTTCGCACCTCTTCTCCACGCCCAGGCGTTCTTCTGCTGCGGACGCTTATGTGGTCGACGACGCCAAAGACCCCGACCAAGGCGCCTGGGGTTCATATGAAGCGGTGATGAATGACTTTATCTTCGACCCGGACTTGTTGAATATGAATGAATTCACCGACATCGGAGGAGACTTCGCTTCGTCATAGGTAGAGCATCCGGATGTGTGCAACGTCAGTGACGTCTGCCAGAGGTCAGCGGGATGATATGCTATGTTTATGGGCTGGAAAAACAACAGCCATTCACAAGGCCGACTGTGGAGCAGAAAGGGCCAAGTAATATCAATAAAACTAGGCGGATATTATTGGACAATATGCTTGCTTCAAGTCATATGTCAGCAACCAGCAGACTTCCGGTTTTGCTTATTCAAAACTTCACACCTGGACTTCCCCTGTCAAGCTAAGCGGGAGGGATGAGAAGGAGGACTTTCGGCATGAATCGCCCGACCTGCCCTTCTTTGTCCGGTGGCCGAATCAATACATATCTCTCTCTCCACCATTCTACCGCTTAATCCCCTCGAAATACGATGACTTGATGAGGATCGGAAGTGGCTTTACTGATTTGTGGACAGCATCAGGAACTGCAGCATCGCTCAAAGTATCACGACCTGGCTCTACGTCCCCTCTTCCCGGTTATTGGGGAAGTTGATGACGAGTCCTCACTCGAAATCGAGGCGACACCAGGCTCGGGCAAACGAAGAAAGACCGTCGCCGCGAATCGCGATGCTTGATGCTTCGTTCAACAAACAGCCTTATTCTTCATGCATATCAGGATTCAAGGACGCTGCTGCTCCCGATACGATTTGAGAACGGATCCTCAAACTATCTTATGGCCAATGGAACCGTTTAGGAGTTTGGGTTTTCAGCACCTCGTCAGAACAATGCATGGGATCGAGCCCATGTCGCTCGTTGATTATCTCACCGATGCATTTTGATTATGTATCGACATCCCAGATGGGTGTCTGCGGACTGAAGACTCAGATGACAGAGACGTGCCTTCAACCTCTCTTAAGCATCAAGGCGATGCGTACTTGTAATGATACTGCGCCTGCGCCTGATGAACAATCTTCTCACTCTCCAGATGCTTTGCTCTGAACTCTTCGTCCTCGACAAGCCTTTTCTTGAGTGTCTGGTTGCCCACCAACGGGGTGGTGCCACTGGGGACGGCGAGGCCCCGCTGCAGGGCCGGCCGCGCGTAGAGGCGCTCGAGCCAGGCTTCGACGTTGGGAAACTTGGAAAGATCGATGTGGGCATACAGGATGAGGTTCGCCCACCCGGCCAGCGAGATGTCTGCTATGGAAAACTTGCCGCGGCCGGGCCCGGCTACCCAGTCACGGTCTTGGAGACGAGCATCCAGGATGCCGTAGAGCCGCTCTGACTCACCGACATAGCGTTGAATGGCAAAGTTGTCCTTTTCTTTGGCGATGTGAACGAAAAAGACTGCCTGGCCATGCCTGGAACAGCGCGTTAGTGCGGATTGCTTTGGGCGCAACACCACGGAAAAGGCTGGAGGAGGAGGATGAATAAATTACATGGGCCCGATACCACCGTGCTGCCACGCCGTCCACTGCTCACAGACCGAATAGTCGTCCGAGTCAGGAGGAAAGCTGAACTTATACTCAGGATCGTAGTGGCGCGTCAGGTATGCGAGGATAGCGAGCCCTTCGAAGACCACAAAGCCACCGCGGTCGTGGTCAACGATGGTGGGAATGCGACCATTGGGGTTAAGCGACGTGTACCACGGCTGCTTCTGCGTGTCCTTCAGGATGTTGATGGCTTGGTACGTATAGTCCTTGCCGTAAGCTTCCTTGAGCTCCTCCAGGAGGATTGAGATCTTGACGCCATTTGGTGTCCCTAATGAGTGCCATCGTCAGCTACTATCCGGGTAGTGAAGGGAGAATGAGGTGTTCGCTGACCGAATGTCAAGAGCTCGATACCCGACTTTGCAATCAGCCCTGAAGGTTGCGCCATCAGAGCGACGTTTGAGGCGAAAGCAGGACTGGGTACAGGAGAGACAGAGAAAGGTTTTCGCGAGTAGACGCGCTCGGAGTTGTACAGAAGGGAGTGGACAAGACACAGTGGACGAGAGGGAAGACGAGATCTTAAAGAACGTAGTACCATACCGGGTCACGTCACAGGCCCCCTCAACCGACTCGTTGTCTGCTGTCAGACATAGAACCTTGTATCTATATCTCCCACTGTTCCTTGAGTCTAGACTCCACACTTCTCCCTCTCAGAAGGAAGTGTAGCCGCAGCAGCCGGGTGAACAATTCGTGGTGGAGCCCTCGTTTCCTCGTTCCTCAGAGGCGCTGCATGTCCTCCAAAAGGGGCCTCGGAAACATTGGATCACTCGTCCAGCCTAACACAAACAACACACATTTCAAATGTCCATTGAGGTAACGGTGGGGGTTCTTCTTTGTAACGAGAATCGTAAAGCGAGTGCAAAAGGCGAGCAGAAACCAGAATCGGAATCCTCCCACCCATGCGTGTGTATCGTGACAAGCCTTTAGCCCAATAATGACTAAAATGTACCTGCCCTGCCTGGATAATTCGCACGCCAATTGTCCATTCACGGGAGGTCGTATGGTTGCGCTAGGGAATGCGAGTTCCTGTTGGAGAAGTATACACATTCCCGAATCCGTTCGTATCAAACGCTAACAACTTCTCGTAAGCAGGTGGGGGAGGGGGGACCCGTACAATGACAGTGATAGAGTCCACTCGCCCTCGATGTGATGATGACCCATGTATGATCTCGTTCTTCGGCTTATATATTGGACTTGAAGGCACGATGTCCCCCAGGAGCATGAGTCAGCACAGCCTTGTTGTTCCTGTGGCCCAAGGTCTAAATGTGTAGAAGTGCCCGCGTTCGGTGCCCCCGATACGTTCCGGTTCATCGGCACTCCAAGGGAATGTACATACGGCAGATCAAGACCGCCTGCCCTATCGAGTACACGTCTCTCCGTCCGAGCCGCCGAAGGAACCTACGAGGTACATAGACACCAACACGAACTTGAACCTGAACAACCATAACTCAGCCACGCCAACCCACGTGGGGGATGGCTGGGTGGTATGATCTCACCAGGGACAGTGTGCATCCCATAGAAGTATGTAACGCCTATCAGACCTTCAGCGCTGATTGTACTTCGGATATGTGTTTTACGTGATGACCAAGAACGCCCGCGAGGATCAGTGGGCCGTGCGGAAGAAGCGATTGTTGTACAGTAGCAGGCTAGTCATCTGAAACATGATGTTCCTTTGGTTTGATATGGGAATCGGACGAGTAACATCCTATTCCTTCCCCCTAGAAAACGGGAGGTAGTATCTCTCGGCTCCTCCTGAGACGATTGGATGGACTGGTCGTCCTCTCTCATTGTCGATCATCAATAATGAAGGCATGAATGGATGAAGAGGCTGTCACAACAATGGCTACAAAGCAAGCATCTTGGTTTGATTGAGAGAAGAAAGCAAGCAAGTATGCAAGAAATGGCTCCGCGACAGTTAACACTGGAAATTACAACCCAGTGTATCGAATGGGGAGAAAAATGCCCGATCCCAGAGCGGCAAGATAGATAGATATTATCTCCAGTATCCTGCCTGAGACTGAGAGTCTGGACAGAGTTATGCGTCCTGGTAGTCAGGAATATCAGTGTCGAAAGCCTCATGTTTTTCTCCTTGAAGTTAAAAGTAGTATATCATACAGTCTCTGACGATCCAGGTATGAAACAGGGCTTTCCTAATGTGCTTAAGGAGCACGCAGAGCCTCAGGCACTCGTGTATACCAATAGACCATGGTGATTTACAGTTCAGAGTTTAGTTAGTCTCGTATATTCACCAATCAATCTGGCTTAACTTATAGATAGGTTTCGGACAGGAGGAGGGCCGCTTTTCTCAATTGAGGCTGTCTCCAATATCAACCCTTTTAACATGGGTAAAGTGGCCTGGACCACATAATCTCCTTCATAAGACTCTATCTGGTGCTCCAGCCAACGCAATAAGGTGAATTTAACGGCGTTAATTTCTGCTTTTATATTTATGATAATGAGAATCTAACACCGTCTCTATGAAACACCCTCGAGCACGATCAGAGATACCCCTTGCCGAGGAAGGGAGATTGACAAAGTCGTATTGGAATCTTTGGTGCCAATCTCAGTCTCGTCCTCTCCCAACGTGGCCAGTTTGGCAGCCTCGGTCAGTTTCTTATATTGCTCCTCAGAAGGTGGTTGTGGAGAACCCATCGCTTTCCACTCCGTGTACGCGTTACTGTGGTGCTCGTCGATGCGGTAGTGGGTCAGTTTGCTACCACCGCTTTGATTCCATTTCACTCCTTGCAGGGAGATGTTCACTTTGGCCACTTCACCGGGCAAGTCGTCGTCATGATAATGCCACACGAAAATGCTCAGCTTGTCCCCATCCAGGGTCGCAGCAGCTCCCACGTCGGGGCCTTCTCGCACGCTATTTTGGATAATACTATCCAGCGGGACTTGCGCATCGCTCGTGGCCTCGAGTCGTGATCCTCTCATTTTTGCAAACATTCGGAACACATTCAGGACAGGCAAGTCGATATCGTTGGTGGCAAGAACTCGGAACCCGGCAAAATATGGTTGATCTTCGAACTCAAAAGCCCAGGTCAGTGCACCCTCGAGATTGACACCGTTTTTGGTCGCAAGATCTTGTTTTCGAATGAAGCTGGCTGCCGTATAAGACGAATACATCGTCCCGTTCCTGTATCCGAGCTGCGGACCTTGAGCGGCCGCGGCACCTTCTGGATCAGATTCGCCGATCACGATGGGCTTGTCCTTGAGTTCCGGGAAAGATGCAATGACACCGAAAGACTCATCAATGATACGGAGCTGGCGGCCAACATTCATGCGAACGTGCTGTGACTCCTCAATGAACTCCGGCCGCCCTTTGGCGTGGAACGAAGTAAAGTCGAGAGGGGAGCCCGTCTTCCCAGTCACATAATTCTTGCCGCGGAGGCAGTGCTCGAAGAACTTCCGCAGGTAGGGTGGTTCACCATCGGCCGTCTCCGGGCCCCCTACGAACGCCGTGGGGAGTGCCCTCCGCACATTCTCGACCGTGTAGTCGTGGAGCTTGCAGAATTCCTCATGAGTTCCTTGCCAGTAGCCAATGTTGGGTTCATTCCAGGTCTCCCAGTACCAAGTCTCAGCTTCAGCCTTGCCGTATTTCTCGACCGCGTGTTTGGTCCATTGATAAACAAGCTCTCCCCACTTCTCGTAGTCCTTGGGAGGATACGTCCAGCCAGTGAAGACTTCTTTATACGAAGCTGTCGGTGTCCACGAGTGCTGATACGGATGGGGATTGGTGGACATGGCCTCAGGCATGAACCCAAACTGGACATAGGGCTTGACGTTGCGAGATAGCCAGGTGTCGTAGATCTTGTCGATGATGGTCCAGTCGTAGATGGGATTTCCGTGCTCGTCTTCGGTGTAGACATTTGTACTGCCCCATTTCAACGCATGGACTCCCTTACCGGTAGTGAACTGGTTGTGGACACGGAAAAAGACCTGGTCGCCTCCAAGTTGGCCTAGTTTCCGGATCAATTTTTCGCCATCTTTCATGTAGACGTAGTTGGGTTCATCGCACCCAAAGAATCTGTATATCGGTTTGAATTGGCCGACCTTCTTATCTCCGTGGACACTAATCGAAACGTTGAGCGGCATCCTGACTCCTTTGTGTTCGTGAATGGGGAAGTGGTATCAGATTCCCCGTCCGCTGTGCAGAGCCATTGCATATGTACCTCGTACATACCCATCGTCTGATAACCTGCCACCGGAGAATTGCCTCGAGTGGGGGAAGGTGGATTGATTGTCGCACAGCAGAATTAACGTAGTGATTCTGCTAGGGACTTCTCTCCAAGTGGTGTGTCGCACTTTCGCCGATGCTGCATATTATCCCCAACGACCTCGGCAAGCATTTGCGGATCATGCGGAGTGGCACCAATGGACAGAGCAGTTTCCAGATCCACTTGCGGGTTTGCAGCGCGAACTGGAGAATATCTAACCTGAAAGGGCTTATGATAGACATTCTTAGGCTAAAATCCCTGCTGTTATGCCGGCTTAAAGGGGGCTCTGCGACGGTTTCAAAGCTCTTGCTCAAATGCAACTATCCATGCGTAGGTTGACATACCGACTTGGCACGCAATAGAGGCTCAGAGAGGACGCCGATATCCGCTGTCGTCTGATTCCAAGACTTTTACCTGCGTAGTTAGGGCAAAGGACTCAGGTCACGGAAGCTCAGAGAAGCACAAGAGACTGGATAAACGGCCTTCCTTGATCCCGGAGGACTTCCGGGGCCAGATGGCATTTCTCCACGATACCTCGCTGCCATTCCGGACTCCAGAAGCGAGCAAGTCCTCTGGGCTTCAGCGTCTGAGTGAGTCATTCTGTACGCCAGACGAATGATGATTCCTTACAAGAGCCGTGCTTGTGAGTCTTCTCCAGCTTCTTCCCAGACCCAAAGAATGGGTAACGATGCTCATGGTCGCAAAGGTACAGAATGTAAAAAGCACAAGGTCCGGTGCGACCAGTCTCCGGGACAATCAAGCTGCGCACGGTGTAGAAAATATGGCTATCGCTGCGTTAGCAGTAACAAGTTGGAGAGGATCATTGAAGACGATCAAGAGTATGTGTCCCACCATCTCTGGCCGTATGAGGACGGACTCTAATCCAACAACTCCTGAAGCTGGAAGAAAGAGGCCGACAGCAATATCGTTCAACTTCAAGCTGCTGTGGCAGAGCTACTCCAACAAAATGGCCTGCCACCTCTGTCCTCCTTCCCTACAGGTCGTACGGACCTGAGCAACCACGACCGACCCAGGCTGGGCTTTGCTACTGCAGCTGCTGTGAAGGACGGTCGAGATGTCAGAACTCGCGAGACCTCACAGGAGCCAGCAACAGAGCAGGAGCTTGTCTCTGCGCCCATGCGCAGTCTGTTCGAGGTCACGAAATTGAGGAACATCCGAAGTGACGTGCCTCAACACCGGATCGCGCGGACGCCGGAGGATGACTTGATCTCTCGTGGCGCTCTTCCTCACCATGTCGCCCGGGAACTGTTCTCTTTCTTCGACACCACCATGAACCACATCTTGTGGGGAGGAATTGCTCTCGTCCACCGGGATCTGGAGTCTGCTCGGAGATCTTCTTCCCTACTTTGCGCAGCCATCCTGGCCGTGGCGGCGTTGCATATCCCACAAGGGGACGAGATCTTTGAGTTTTGCTATTCTGAGTTTGTCTCCCTCGTCTCCGGGTCCATCATTTATCGCGACCACAACCTGGACGATATTCGCGCTCTCTGCATCGGTGCTTTCTGGCTATCAGATCTCAGCTGGAAGCTCTCTGGTGTAGCCGTGCGAATTGCGACCGAGCTGAACCTCCACCAAGCATTCCACAGGATGCAGCGAGGCGAGCCCGACCAATACGAGCGAGCCCAGTTGTGGTATCTGCTGTACGTTTGTGATCATCACTATAGCATTGCATATGGTCGCCCTCCCGTCATACACGACAATGCCGCAATCAAAGGCTATGAAACCTTCTTGAGCGCTCCCATGGCTGGGCCTGCAGATATGAGACTGATGGCTCAGGTGGCTCTGTTCATTGTTCTGACCAATGCATATCATACCTTTGGGTCTGACAGCCAACAGCCGTTGACTGAGGAGGATTTCAATACTTTGAGAGTATTCTGCTTGGAGGTGGAAGGGTGGCGGATGAAATGGCAGCCCAGGATAGGTGAGAGCTCAGCTGTAACGAACTGAACAACGAGAGAACTAACTGCTGCAGCACCGAACCCATACGTTGGCAGTTACCCGTCCAAAGGTGTGGTGCTGCATTACCATTTCGCCAAGTTACAGCTCAACTCTCTTGCTCTGAGGGCGATATCGCCAAACCATCAATTCTCTCTCGATCGCAGGGAGGCGGCCAACTCAGCGATTGCCTCCGCCATGTCCACGATGAACTTGGTACTCCACGAGCCGGATATCCGCAACGCTGTGGCGCGAGTGACCCTGTTCAAGCATACCATGATCGCCTTCGCTGCAGTGTTCTTGCTCAAGGTCGTGTGGAGTTGGAACTCGGCAGCGCTCAACATCGAAAGGCGGCAGGTTCTGGAGCTTGTTCAGGCCGTGGTGGATCTGATGTCGAGTGCTCAAGCCAGTCGAAGACATTTGTGCCGCCATATTGCCACCGGATTGAGCAAGATGATATCCAGATTGAAGTCGAGACCCTCGTCCCAGTCACGACATGACGGAGACAACGCCGTCAGCATCCCAGCAAGCATAGACGACGACTCTTATGGGTCCATAAGTGAAAATGTCTCCGATGCGTTTGGGTTTGAAGACGACTGGATGCTCACTTCGTCCATTGACCCATTTTGCTTTTCCATCACATGAAAACATGGCGGAATTCGACCTTGAAGCGACCATATTTTGTTTTTCTTGGCTGAACTCTCCGCAGGTAGAAGTGATGGTAATCTCATGTGCGATTGGGGCAGACACAGCTTAATCTCACGATCTGCGGCTGGCGTTCAGATTGTGCCTGAGATTATACGCACAGGCCTATGAGCTATCACGACCCTGCCGATCTAGGAACGGGTCAAGGCTTTGTCGAGCTGGTGTTGTACCCGTTTCTGCAACTGCTGCCTGGTGCGGCCTTACCTAGCGCTGACAAGTGCCCACACCAGCTCGATTTTCACCAATCAGGTTGGGCGAGTGTGTGCTCTAAGCCATTCTGGGAAGGTCAGTTTCGCAGCCGATCTATTCAACAATCTGGTTCCACATTACCATGGACAAAGATATACATGGCGAGATGACAAAAACATATAAGGTAGGTGACTCGGTTTGTTTTGTGTTGAAATCATATTTTCCCAATCGAGCGCAAAGAATGGCAGAACAACAAATGTCCGACACTCCCATCACAGCCACCTGCCACTGTGGTGGTGTCTCCATCACCGCACCACGCCGGCCTGACTTTGTCAATGAATGCCAATGCACCCTCTGCCGTCGATATGCTACAGCTTGGGCATACTACGACCCGGCCGAAGTCAAGATTGAGATCAAGGCTGGCGCCGCAACGAGCAAGTACATCTGGGGCGACCGCGACCACTCCTTTGACTTTTGCTCCAAGTGCGGGTGCATGTGAGTCGAGCAGCACCCATATCAGAGCCCCTCCTCTAAACATCCTTGTATGAGATCTGATCGAGCCTCTCAACTAATTTGTATGGTGCGCGTCTCATGTAGGTGTTATTGGTGGCCGATAAAGAAACAGACCACCCCGATGATGGGTCTCAATACTCGCCTGGTTGATCCTGAACAGCTGAGGTAAGTTAATTTCGCGATGCTCTCAAGATGTGCGCAATTTTGAAAGACCTGGCCAACCTGATACTTTGCTCCGTATGTGCTAGATTTGTGACGCGGAAGATTGATTACGATCAGCTGTACGTGCCTATCAACTCGAAGGACCCCCCTCACCCGGAGGACAAGGCGGAGTATTGAAGGGTTCAAAGGCGAGTCGTATTAAGGGGAGTAGCATCTCGATATAGAGGAACACATCAACTGGGCCTCGCCGATAAAGATTTGTCTGGTCTGAGAAGAGCAAGGTGATACTTTTGACAACAAAAGATGGGTTGTGAAGTGACTATCAACGGTGACCCAAGCCGAAGCCTGAGGGTCAGTCCTTGGTGATAGGGTTCATATCACCATCTCCTGGGACTCGGCGGCGAAGAACAGCCTGTGCTAGCGATGGCAGGGCTTTAACTGGCAATGGATACCCCTGTTCGACTGTGTCGAGGATGTAACCGAGGACTGTCTCATCTTCGTAGGAAGTGAGGTAGTGTTGTCGATTGGCGGCGTCTAATGGTGTTGTGGCTGAACCTCCAGTCACGCAATCTTTACAGTGACATTTTAGCAGCTCGTATGTCATGCCAAGAAGGCTCTGGGTCTGGACCTTTCGAAGTCATACCATTCAACAGGTGTTGAGACTACCATAGAGCATAAGGAGAACGCATCGTGTCCATGTTCTTCTCGGCTCCATGAATGATGTAGCGTACTTTAGCGCTTTTTCGACACCACAATTTTGATGTATAATGTGAATGATAGTATGCCTGCATACCCTCCCTCAATGGCTTTCGTCGACCACACCACCGAGGACCTGTTTCGCCACCGTATCTCTATTCCGAATAGCCGACTTTACCCCTAGGAAGACAGAGATCAAGACTTCGCACCTGCTCCGAACCCGCACATCAGGTGGCTCGGAGGTGCTGCGAGACTACGCCCTTTCGCCGACCAGTCAGGCTACTTGGTTCTGAGTTTGCCCCAGACAGTTCCCCAGGTTCCCGCAATCATTGCAGCCTCGCCAAAACGGGCTAGAGCACCGGCCACGTTCCCTGCTGTACATCGCCCACCGCCCCTCTTGCCTTCCCCGAATTCCACCCACATATATATGGGCGATCTTCCCTTGCCGGATACGACACCCTACCATGCTTCCTTCTTCCAACGCCTGTTTCTCGCAGTGAGAGGAAGAAGTCCTGTTCTGGTGAACTATGGAGTCGAAACCAATCCAATATGTCGAGGAGCTCGAGAGCTCGCCTTCTCGTGATCCCCAAGCACGAGCAGAGGACCTTGTCCCGGAGACCCCCACGACAAAGAAGAACTGGAGGGGCTACATTTGGGATTCCCTCGACAAGTCTCCCGAAGAACGGAAGTTTGTGTTCAAACTCGACTGCGCACTCTTGACTTTTGGCTGTCTCGGTAAGGTCTCTCGAGCTTCGGCAAGCACTGTCCGCTAATGTCATTCACAGGCTACTTCATCAAGTACCTTGACCAAGCCAACTTGAACAATGCTTTTGTCTCCGGAATGTGAGAAATAACGAAAAGAATCTTCATGTTTGGGGTTTCGATCTAACGGCAAGGACAGGAAAGAAGACCTCAACCTCTACGGCAATCAGTTGAACTACATGCAGACGTGCTATTCTGCGGGATATGTTCTTGGTGGCTTGCCTACCAATATGATTCTCACACGCGTGAGGCCGTCTATCTTTATTCCATGCATGGAAGTGGGTCAACACACGCCCTCGTTTGATCGCTGGAAAGTACTGAACTTCTGCAGATTCTCTGGACCATTTGTACTATGGCCTCTTCTCGAGCATCGTCAGCCCAGCAGTTCTACGCCATTCGCTTCTTTGTCGGTAGGTTTTAGAGCCTTATTGCATTGCAATGACATTCATATGCTTTCATATGCTCCGAGAGTTTTTTTTTTCTGGACTCGGTGGCTGATCGCGTCTCAGGCTTATTCGAAAGTGCACTCTATCCCGGCATGATTTACATCATTGGCTCTTGGTATCGAGCAGATGAACTGGCCAAACGATCCTGCATCTTCCAAGCCGCTTATCCCGTTGGAACCATGTTCTCTGGCTATCTGATGGCTGCAGTCTACCACTTGGAAGGTGTTGGAGGTCTCCGTGGATGGCAATGGTGCGTTCGAGCACGAGCGATCTTCTTTTCAAACCTCTCCCCTAACCCTGAGATGCAGGTTGTACATCATGGACGGTGTCATTTCACTTCCAATCGCCATCGCGGGCTTCTTCATGTTGCCGGACTTTCCAGATATCACCCGTGCTTGGTATTTCACACCACAGGTCAGTTCAACCTCCTTGACATTCCCAGTTATTCGAAGAATGCGCCAAGGCTAATACTTCCCTTCTTGTCGCCCACTACAGGATATCGCTCTAGCTCGAAAACGGGTTCAGCTGGAAGGCCGCGCCACTCGTCAGCCGTACACTCGGGCTAAGTTCTGGAAGATCCTGACTTCATGGCACATCTGGTGTCTCATTCCGCTTTACGTGTAAGCAGACCAGGGGCCCGTCTCTGTCGTAGCTTACTGCTACCGTACAGGCTAACGCTTTGTAGGTGCTGGAACAATGGCGGTGCTTCCGGCCAGCCAGTCTTTGCCCAGTTCTTGAAGGATTCCACAAGCCCCAAGTACACGATCCCTCAGATCAACAATTATCCCACCACGACCTATGGCCTGCAAGTCTTCTGCACACTTGTATTCGCCTGGACGTCTGACTCGGTTTTGAAAGGACGAAGATGGCCCTCCATTATCGTCGGAGGTGTAAGTCATCCAGAAACATTTTCACCCTTTCTGTAACTTCCCCAGTGTCCTCGAATCCCAGGGCTAACACCATGTCTCTTAGCTCTTCAATATCGTGTGCTACGTATCCCTCTGGATCTGGGACATCCCTGACGCCTGGCGCTGGGCGTGCTATATCATGATGGGCGTCGGTGCCGCACTTGCTGGGATTATCATGAGGTCAGTCCCCAAGTTCCCAGCTAATAAATGTGCCACACGTCGGTATCGCTTTGCATTGGTTGAAAAAGCTGACCTGTGTCTTCGTCGCGTAGCTGGGCTCACGAAATCTGCTCCGCGGACAACGAGGAGCGCGCCATGGTCACCGGCGGCATGAACCAGATGGCCTATGTGATCCAGATCTGGCTCCCGCTGATCATTTGGCAACAAGTCCACGCGCCTAAATACACTGCGGGCTTCGCCACTGTCCTGTTCATCGGCGGACCGGCCATGATTGGGCTAGCCCTGGTGACCTTGTGGTTGCAAAAGAGAGAGCAGAAAAGGTGAGCAAAGCATTGAAGTGTCCTTTTGGTTCTGTGATGGATTGAGACTAACAAGCTGTGCGATATAATCAGATTGGCTGCCGAAGCAGAGTTACAGCAGCAGTCTTACCCTGTTGAGAAGGAGACAGTCGTCTGAGTCTCGTCGTGAGCAGAAGCGGTGTATCGACTTTGACGCGGGGATGCTGTCGATGCTCTCATTGATTTCAGATTGGGACTATTTATGAACAGTGATTTAGGACTCCTGAGGAGGAAGAAACTGCACATGACAGCAAATAACACACAGCTTGGAGCTCTCTATATTGGTCGCACAGAACGGTACATATCATACTACTCCCCGAGTTAAGGAATCAAGGATATTTATCATGCCTTACCTTGGTCTATTACATAGGTACCATATAGTAGAGGACCTTGTAGCAGGTGGGAGCAGAAATGTGTCAATTCAATCATCCAGGGTGTGAGTAGTAAAGGCTCCTGTGGCTGCTACCCAGAAAGTAATCAACATTCCGGAGACGTTCTCTAAGTTCTGGTCCGTGACGCTTGGTGTTCCAGTCCCGGTCGTTGTCTGAAGTAATTAATATCATTCCACCGGCCCCCTGCCAGATCCGGGCTCACTTGCCCCTCGATGTCGACGTTATCTGCTAAACTATGCTTTCCATCAGATTTGGGTAGCACAGCTCCCTCGTCATTTAAATCGTGAAGGAAAGATACTACCCTGTGCCCCAGAGAGTCAACCTCCAGAGACCGGTAACCTCTTCAAGCAATATGGGCCGCTCCTCTCGCTCAGATTACTTTTCCTTTTCTTGCAGAATTCCAACATGATGCCGTTTTTCCTCACCGAGAACAAGAAAAAACTGATATCCGGTTTACTCCAACATGGTGGTTGGGTTCTCAAATAGAAATCCATCAAGGTCCAACAGCTCGGGAAAGAAAAGTGCATCGGATCGTGTTAGATTGGCATAAGCGTGGGCCGAATCAAACGTCAGAGCGGCGCCCATCTTCCATCTGTGCGAAGAGTTCTTGTCCCTTCGTGCGATGAACTCGTCCCGATTCTCCGGCGATGTCAACGTTTTCAAGAACTGCGCGAGGTCCGGGCCCGTTCTTGACTGGAGCGCCTGCTGTGCCCTCGCGATTTGATCGTCGAGGAGCTCGTCGCTGACGCCGTAGGGACTGAGTTTTATGTGATACAGAAGCAGAGCCGCGAAGCAGACGGAGCGGTAGGTGTAGAACGGGACCAGACAGAGGTTCTTCTCACATGCCAGTTGGATCAGGCGGATGGCATCTTGTCTCGCGCGCTGGACGATGTAGAATGTGTCCGGCGAGATGGGGACGTCGTTGTGCAGGGCAAACGACCAGAGCTGGAGCATGGAGCTGAGGAAGAAGATTTCTTCAATGTCGCTCGGGTTGGGGAGTCGAGTTTTTCGCAGTTCGTCAAACTGCTGGGCGAAAATGTTGATCAGACTTATCCGCGGGATCGGGTCTGCGAGGCCTGAAATGTTGACGGCGCGTGCGCCGATAGCATGAGCTGATTCCACGGTCAGATGGGAGATTGAACAGAGATGAGAGAGCTGCGGCGAGACAGAGGGATCGTCCAGTGAGGAAAGGAGCGCATAGTCGGCGAAGATGGTTGCCGGAACGCCCAGCCTACTTGCCAGGATCTGGTTGACGACGAAGCATCCAATCCACGTCGTGGTGCGCACCTCCTGGTCCTCATTTGTTGCATTGGCATTGATGGATTCGGGACATGTGACAGCTGGCCGGGGTAGCCCGATTTGCAGCGCGATCTGGCAGGCAAGAGCGCCATACATAAAAGATGGGTCTGATCTCTGCGATTTGAAGGGAAACGGCCACAGAGAAAGAATCAGGAGGGCCTGAACTACCTCGACCGAGCCGTTGTTCGGGTCCAGCACACTGGAAACCTGATCACGCACGATCTCTGCAAGCTGGGGACGTGCAGTATCCGTGGAGGCCACAGCACAAATAACCCAGAAGAGAAGTTGGCAGCGATCGTAGACGGTCTCGACTGACCGACACATGTGAAAAGGAAGATATGGGTGACATCTGGTGAAATAGATGCGGAATAACTCATTGGCCTGTGTGGCTGTCAGATGGAGTTGGCTGTTGTTGGCCTTGTAACACAGATTTGGACCCGGGATGATGGGTTGCTGGATGGACGGTACGGCGACAATGGCTGTCGAGGTGTTGTCAGCTCCCCAAGACGAGGACGCATTGGTTTCCAACGAGGTTGTGGGACTTTCGCCAACCGGTGCTTCGGTCGTCAACACGGAGGTCAACGCCCTCAATCGAGTCACCTCATCTTGCAACTCAGCCAGCATCCGCCGTTTAGGGGTCCGTCGAAAGTTAGCCCCGAAGACACACTTCGTGTTGACGCTGCGGCAGCGAGTACAACCGTCGGGCCCAGCAACATCTGCATCGCAACCCACTTTCCACTGCCGGCAGCGAATGCACGCTTTTGCTCTCATGGTTGAGGGGTCCTTGATCACCAGGATGCCGAGGGTCGTTTACGCATTGCGACATAGGAGGAGAGAAATCGGAATGGGCGGATATTCCTGCTGCATCTTATATTCCGTCGATTCTCTCTCCGAGGCTCCAACCCCGCTGGGTCCTTTTGAGCTGGCCTATCAACGCTTGAGGTCTGTCCGAGTATTGCGAAAATCGCAATGCTTCCCCGTTTCGACCCCAGATTGCATTGCGGGATCCGAGGATGTGGGGAGCTCGAATGATCCACCACACACTGTTCCCTAAGGCAATCTCGTTCCAGCCCGGGACTGGCGAAGAGAGAGTACTACTGCCTCCATGCTTCTGCCATCGCCTGTATTTGTACTTGTCAGAGCAGAGACCTTTGCGGGACAATTCTTCTCGGGCAATCTTTTGCACGGTAATATTCTCGAATAGTTTCACTGACATAGCGGTGTATTTACAGTGGCGGTTGATGATATAGGAAACGTACGAAATGGATAATTTATTACGCCAACTCTGATGAAAACGAAGTGTTGACATGGAATAGCTCTTGAGGACCTTGCTCGTGGGCCATGTACGTTGTTTACCATTGCTGAATATCATCTCTCCTGAAAAATTGACTGTCACAGTGTACGTAGCCCTGCTGAAGTCTGGCAACCTCGTCGACGTATCAGAAACCAAGAGATTGAAATAAATAGACTGTGATAAAGCAATTGTTCTAACGACCCAATATATCTTCAAATTGAGGTTTTTAAGCGGAACATCTTTCATGATACTCCATATGTAAATAGCTACTCTCTACTCACGACCCCAAGGCAAAGTCAAGAACAGGAGAGGCGCATGCTGCTGCGAGCCATGCGTGTCCGTCTCCTCAAACCCAGCGGAGGCGCGGTACCGTGGAATGGTGGCCTTGAACGCCCTTGCAGGATCCCACCAGAGGGCCGCGACCACATCGCTCTCGGGGATATTGTAGAGCTTGGCCACGGCCGCCCCGGAGAGCACGTTGGCCTTCTTCACTCGCTGGTACACCTCTTCCTCCTTGAACATAATATCGAAGGTCACCTCATACGGCCCGGCGATCTTGCTGCGTACAACTGAGGCAATATCCCCGAGATAGCATGTGCCTGCCGACGGCGTGGGCTTCAGGTAATATATCTTTGGCTGGCCGGCCGTTGTTGCTGGGGTCTTGATATGTGCCATCAAAGCGTCAGCCTTGACGGCGACTTTTTCACCTAAAGTCAATAGGTTAGTAATTTGGGGATATCTGTAGACAGGCGATGGGACTTACGAGTGTCAACAAAAGTGTTAGCTCCCTCGAATACGTCTATCTTGTAAGGGAACAGGCCAACAGGGTCCGCTTTGTGGATGAGGTGGTACATGCAGAACTCGGGAACCGGGCCTATGGGGGTCTCGCAAGGGGTAATAGGCCACGCAAAGTTGCCAGCAGTTGCGAGCTGACCAGGATAAGGGGCATGGGTCAAGCCCATCTTGGTCCTGTTGGCCACCTCGTTCGCCTGCTCCTGCGTGGGCGCTCTGCACTGCACGACCACGCAGACCTCCTTGGGGAGGCTCTTATCGGGCTCGAGAGCGCCCATGACGCCGTTGATGCCGTAGGTGATGATTTTCGTCTCATATGGATAGTTCCCGGACATTCGGGCCTTGACCACTTCCTTGACGGCGGGGATCCACGTGTCGAGCTGGGAGATCAGGATCGGGTCCCTGAAAGCCCCGACAAAACTGTTTTGATAGCCATTGACACGTGCCGCCTCGGTCTTGACGGTATACTCGCCCTCTGGCTGTGGGATGAACTTGGGCCCACGCACCCTCACGGTGCGCTCGTCAACTTGCTCGTACGTCATGTCCTTGGTGTGAAGCTCTCCGCCTGGCCCCTGGAGTATGTCTGGTCTGCTCTTCTCGTATAGAAGATGGGCAGCGACCGACAGGGGAGTGCACCTTGCCCCTGGCTGGAGGGGGATCAAGTCAAAGTTATCATGACGCACAATTGCTAGAGATTCTCTAGACTTCGGGATGGCACATTGAGCTCCACATTCCATGATCTTGCCCATGGCATAGTTGATACCTTCAATAAGGCATTCGATTAGCTACTGTTTCATGGTAGGGCAAGCGGAGGACCAAGGACAAGGGAAGGACACTTACCCAGATCTTCAAACCCGTGATGGACACAGAATGCCGCATACGGTGCAGGATCATAAGAGCGGCCACCGATAATGATATCAAAATCCGGGTGTTCGTTCATCGCCTTAACATAAGGCTCCAAGCCCATCTGCGCGACAATTCGAACAGCAGAATCGATGTCTTCCTCCTTGAGCTCCGGGACGGCGTGACCACATGGACTCATGAGATTATCTTTGAACTTTTGGCGGACGGTCTCTTTCGGAATCTCGGCGTAGATGCTAATGACTTTCATGGGGCGGTAGCCATTCTCTTCGACTATTTCTTTGATCAGCCGAGTGCTCATGTCGACAAGCTCGTTCGAGCCAGAACCGCCGGCAGAGCCGATGAGGCAGCGAACACCATGGGTGTGGCAAGCCTTGACCAGTTCGCCGAAGTCCCTCTTGTAGCCTTGAGGAGATGCTGCCGTCTTCCCAAGCGCGAGACGTCCAGGACCGCTGTCAGTAGAGCCAGCATCCGCAATGATGGCGTCAACTCCGGAGTCAACCACGTCCCAGAAGACACTAGAGTTCCACCCTTGGCCGAACTGGCCAACAGGGGTGAAGATTCTCAGTTCGTCTTTTGTTCTTCCCGGAGACATGTCGTTGACGGTAGCTGGTACTAATGTTTTTACTAATGTTTTTGTTGATGATGTTAACGTTGATGGTATTGTTGTTCAGATATTGAAGGTCCTTTGCGCTCTGCTTGTATCTAATCAACTTACCCAGATTGAGGTGTGTAGACGTGCTCTTTATGACTTAGCTCTGTTGGTCTGAATACAAACAAATGGCTCATAAGGCTTGATCGGCAGTGCGCAATCGCAAACACACATGCACAACTCCTCATCGGAGTAAAATTTAGACGCACAGGACCATAGCCACACAGTTTGGTGCGTGTGGAAAACATACTTGCTTTCTCTAACCTAACTATGCGGTGCACCAGGATGTGATGGCTGAGAAGGGCTTCGGAGTGTCTCAGCCTGGATTGCGAAGAAATACGAAAGGTAGACGATTTGCAGAGGAACAAATTTGTGGGGAAGGTTGGAGAATGATCGATATTGCGAAATCGCAATGCCTCTAGATCAGATTCCACCGCCGGGATCCCTCGGAATGGAAGCTTGACACAGGAGACACAATTGCCGGGGTCGTATTAATGGGTCAGCCCGCTACAAGAAGGTCTAGCCAGGTCGATGGACGTACGCTGTCTATCATGAATATCTTGACCAGCCTCATGCTCCTGCGGGGGGCGAAAAGATACCGGACGCCTTCTGGCCATCTCTGAGTGTTAGTTGGTTTGCCAAAAGAGTCGCTCATGTGTGGCTCGATCATGTACATAGATGCAACCCAATGGGACTGACTGAGTGTAGGTGATAATAAAAGAACATTCAATGTTTGAGTAAAGCAGGTAGACGGAAGAACAGGGCGGAAGGCTTCGACAGGAGGAACGAACATCATCATCGACTTCCCCATTCATTGCTATCACTACTGCACGAATGATTGCTCTTTGCGCTGTATACCCTGCAATGTAGACCTCGGACTTTTCACCTTGCAAAGAAGGCTACATTCCCCGCGACGACGCTCCTTCGGGTCATCCCGTCCTTACATCTCAGCAACCTCTTTCAACTCAATAGACGGACCTTCTCCAGATTTTTCAGTTTCTTTGTCAGCGTCTCGCTCTGGGAGAATCTGGCCATGCTTGTGTTTGCGGAACTGCCTGATGGGCACTCGTTGGCGGAACAGGTAGTCGATCTCCTCGAGAGAAAAGCCGCGGCACTCTGGGACGCAAAATATGGCAAAGAGAAGGGTAAGAAAGGCAATTGGCCCGAAGATAAAGCCAACTTTCGAACCCAGATCTGCATATGGGGAATATAAGAGATAGGGAATGGTGAAAGAGACGACAAATTGCGTGACAACGGTGACGATGCTGGATATAGTGTAGGTGATGTCTCTCATTCCTATATCAGGGTTTTAGTAATCTGACTGACGCGTAGACTGAGTTGACTTACGAGAGGTCGGTATCTCAGATGAAATAATATGATATATTGGCCCCCAACCAAACACAAAGCCTAGATAGAAGACCGTAAACAGGGCCGTGAGACCAATCTTGACCCCTTTGCTAGGATCTGATATAGTGCCGAGACCGCCAACGGCAAGGAAAGTAGTAGTCTGAATGATTGAGCCGATAATCAACGGTGGTCTGCATTGAAATAGTTTAGTTTTTGGGACTTCTGTGTAGAATGGAGTTAGGTCTTGAACTTACTTGCGACCAATTCTGTCAAAGAGGTACATGGCAGCCAGGATGACCACAATCTGTAGTGAAGTGTTGATGAGGAACATCTGGAAAGGATTTGGTCCGTGGAGATCGGTCAGGAAGATGGTGCCGTATTTGCTGAACAGCCCCTGCCCGCTAATCTGAATGCTGATGTTGGAACCAATGACGATGAGCGATCGCTTGCGGTTGATGCCTTGCCACATTTCTTTGAATGTGCCCTTGTCATGGGTGACGGTAGTGATCATGGCCACTTGGTCACGGTATTCTTCCATGATCTCCTCCTCGGTGAATTTGCCCGTTCGATATAGCCGCAGGGATTCCAAAGCTTCCTGAGGCCGTTCTCGGACTAAAAGCCAGCGTGGAGACTGATAGCACGGTAAGTCAGAGAATAATCACGGGTGGGGTTATGAGCGGGCAAGCCCAAGATACTTACCTCGCGCATGAACAGAGAGCCCGTGAACACCACCACTGGGATAACGAAGAAAATACCAAAGGGGATGCGGAATGCACTTTCAGAGCTCAATTTGCTTGTCCCGTAGGTGATACACGCCATTATGAAAGCGCCAACCTGGACACGCTGTTAGAACATCAACAGTGCTGCTGGGCAGGTATTTCCACTTACCATTGTACCAAGCTGGAACGTGCCGATTATCATCCCTCGAATCTTGGGAGGGGCAATCTCTGCCTGGAACACGGGAACTGTAACAAGTTCCTGACCAAGGTACACATAGTTGAAAATGCGACCGATGAGGACCTGTTCTTTGTTCTGGGCAGTAACGAGCAAGAGAGCAGACAAAACCGCCCACACGGACATGACCCAGAACGAAGCCCGTCGTCCCCAGCGTCGAGCAATCCAGCCACCCGTGATAACACCGAAGGCTTGACCGACGTAGGTCAGGCTGTTCAGGAGCGACAGGAAGTATGGGTCCAAAGCATATCGTTCAAGCTTTGCGTTGTAGGCACCAAACTTTTTGTTGAATGAGGTCATGGCTTGAGTGTTGGAGAATGCAACGAGATCCATTCCGAAGTTGATCTGGGATAGCATCATGACAGTCGAGGCGAACGCGAGACGCCCATTGACGTTCTCTGTGATCCTGTTATTTAAGGACAACATGATGCCGGGAGGTGGTGAGGGCCGAGTAGAGCTTCTGAGAAGCGGAACCGGCGTCCAGAGTAGGACTGACGTGAGCCTGAGAGAAGGTAACTGAAGGCGTGCAGAGAAAAGCGAATCCGACACTTAATATACTCAGGAAAACGAGAAGAAGCAGCTTCAGGACTTGGGATTCCCCACCGTTCCTATTCTATACCCCATGGGGTTCTGGCCAGAAGTCAACCCCAGGGTCGAGGTTGTTTCGTCGGTAGCGTGTCCGTTGGTGCACTGTCATTGATCAGTCACTGCGAAAGTCGCGAAGAAAACTGGGTCCGTCAGCTTCGGCCGAAGGAGGTTGGCACATTCGGGTATATGGCAATGAATCTCCAGAAAGCGGTCAAATTTGAGCCCGACGAGATCGAGGTAGTGGTCGCTATTGCATGATCATGAGGGTGAGACATGTAACGTACCAACTTGACCAATACAGGCCGGAAGATGTCACGGATGGTTCCTTACAGGGGTTTCCATCGCGAGGGTTGCGGTACCAAGGTGCTGGACGGAACCATCCGGTGCTTGCCGCATAACTTACGCTGGCTTAGGAGGGTACCTTCGCGATAAAGGCATTGGTTTTCCATACACTGATCAAGGTATACGCCATCACTCAATATAGGATTCGCATCTTGGGTCGTGGTGAAAGTGGAACGAAAATAGAACTTGCTGCAGCGCAGTCTACCACCGACACGAACCCACTATCTTATTTCCACAAGATACACATCGGTCCTTCTGTCCGACCTATCTTGAATTCCTCACGGCTGTGAGGGCCTTCTCTCGTTTCCACAAAGGTAACTTCGTCTCGCGTCTTTTGGTGAGGTGCGGCTACCTTCACGCTGATTCGACCTCTCACCTCTCCCAACAAGCCAGTCTTCCTGTTCCTTTCAAAAACAACAATATCTTGAGTGAACTGATGAGCAATAGCGACCCACTTGTTTTCCTCGTCGTTGGAGAGCGCAAACATCCGTGGGTGCTTCCCGCGCGTCGACTCAGATCCAAGGTATGTCAGATGGCATTCTTCGTGTGTAGGGTCGGCATCCACCGAATAAATCGTAAGGATGTCATCGTCTGTGCGTGTCAGGTTTCGATTTGATGCATAGACGAACCTCCCATCGTTGCTGACTGCGATCTCGGCAGCCAAATCTTTATGTTCGGCGGGAGTGGGAGCGAGGTCTTTTCCCATTGCCGAAAGCGTCTGCTTCAACTCAACCGTCAGGCCTTGTGGTCCTCTCGCCGAATAGTTCAGCACGAAGACACGAATTGAGTTGTCTTTCTCGCTGATGAGATACATATACGCTTTTGATGGACTGATCGGGTTGAATGTCACGTGCCGAGCTCCTGCTGGTGCTGGTATATGAATGCAATGCACTCTATGTACTTTCTGTGGACTCTGGACAAAGTAGAAGTCCACGCGGTCCATGGTCCGAAGAGGAACAATTAAGAACTGTCCGGAAGGATCAAATGCTGCTTGATGCGGGTGTGCTTCATTCTGCCCAGGATCAGACTGATTGTAATCAAAAACAAACGTAGGCGTGCCAATGGAGCCCTCCTCGGATAGTGGGTAGATAGACACCGTCGACGCCGTGATGTTGGCAGCAGCCAGTATCTTCCCGTCTGGGCTGACTTCACAATGCACACCTCCCTTCCCATTGCTGCTTGTTTGGTCGAAAAGCACAAGCCCTGCCCCAGAGGGAGGTGATGTCGAAAGGGGTTCTCGTCGGAATGCAAACACGCCACCCGAGCTGTCCTCGCCATTCAGGTAGCCAGTGCGGCTGATGCTGTAAATTTTATCCCCAAACCCAGTGAGCCATCCCGGCATGAAACCAGCATCTGTGTTAACGGCAACAATCGACAAGGATTCGTTTGCACTTTTGCCGGGGTCAAAAGCAATTTCGAGAATCCCAGTGCTTTGGAGGGCAATATAGAACCCGAGAGAGCGCTCAGCCATGTCGATAATGTATCCAGTAAGCACTTAATGATTGTGTGTGTGATCTTCTAGTGCTTCGGCCAATCCAGGTGATCTGTGGAAGCAGGCACTTGGTTAAGTATTGGGCGCTTTCCCTCCTCTCCGAGTGAGCGTTGCGGCTTCGAAGGATCAGAGGTCAACCCTACGTAATATGACATGTAAATTTCATGGAGAGCCTTACCTGGGAAGACAGGAATGTGGACGGCTCTAATTATTGGCCTACAATCTATTCCCCGATCAATACTCAAGAGTACATTGCCATGTTTTCGCACCGCTCTAGAAAACTGTGAGGAGTGGCGAACTAAGCATTCCGAAATTCGCAATCAGCCCCAAATCGCAGTGGTGGTGGTGGCGGATAGAGCCTGCTACAGAAGTGGAGTTTTGCTATTCCAGGCAGGGCGGGAAAGGCTTCAAGGAACGGTCCAAGCACTTACCTAGGCTGCCACACAGATGTACCCCCTTTGTGTGGTTGCACGTCCACCTCATCCGAATCGGGCTGCATGTTTATCTCTACTCCACATTCAGCGCACTCAGGCCTTAGATCGGCGCCAAGATTTTCCGCTCCGAATCCTGACTCCACTTGATCTCTCGAACTTCAAAGTTGCCTGCGCCAAAAGTTCTGCAAAATCTACTTTGCGCCTTTGGTACGGCACTGTCCTCACGTATCACGACGGCATACACAGTGGCAAGATGCCGGTCGTCAAAGGAGGTGTCTGGACGAATATCGAAGATGAAATCCTTAAAGCCTCAGTCTCGAAATATGGGCTGAACCAGTGGGCTCGAGTTTCATCGTTGCTGGCGCGGAAGACCCCGAAACAGTGCAAGGCGAGATGGACAGAATGGCTGGACCCGGGCATTCGCAAGATAGAATGGTCCAAAGAAGAGGATGAGAAGTTGCTACACCTGGCAAAGTTGATGCCCACGCAATGGCGGACAATTGCGCCCATCGTTGGGAGAACAGCCACCCAGTGCCTCGAGCGTTACCAGAAGCTCCTCGATGAAGCCGAGGCCCGCGAAAACGATGACCTAGGCCTGGGAGGGCCAGAAGGGGGGGAGACTGCAGCGCCAACAGGCGATCAGGTCCGAAGACTGCGCCCCGGAGAGCTCGACCCTGATCCCGAATCCAAACCTGCGCGCCCGGACACGATCGACCTGGACGAGGATGAGAAGGAAATGCTCAGTGAGGCTCGTGCCCGCCTTGCGAACACTCAAGGCAAGAAAGCGAAGCGCAAAGCACGCGAACGACAATTGGAGGAGTCACGAAGGCTGGCCGTGCTCCAGAAACGCCGAGAGCTGAAAAATTCCGGCATCAATATCAAGATCACCACCCGTAAAAAGGGCCAGATGGATTACAATGCAGACGTTCCCTTTGAAAAACAGGCTGCGCCCGGCTTCTATGATACGCAAGAGGAGCTGGCAAAGAATGAACGGGAACGAGAACTGTTTGACCCGCGCAAGCAACAGTTGGCACGAAAGAGACAAGGAGATCCCGAAGACAATCTCGACCCAAAGCGGCAAAAACAAGACAAAGACAAATCTTCGTCCGCGATGGCTGCTGCCGCTGCGAGAGCGGGACAAATGCAACGATTACGAGAAGCCGAGCAACAGAGCAAGCGAAGAGCGCTAAACTTGCCTGCCCCCCAAGTTAGCGAAAGCGAGCTGGAAGAAATCGTCAAGATGGGTATGGCGGGTGACAGAGCAGTGAGAGCAGTCGGACAGGAAGACGGAGACGGACGAGGGCTTGTCTCCAACTATGCCAATATGGTCGGAGCTACACCTATTCGCACGCCTCGAGCACCTGCGGAAGAAGACCATATCGCCAATGAGATCAGAAACATCAGAGCACTCACCGAAACGCAGTCATCTTTGTTGGGTGGGGAGAACACACCACTGCACGAGGGCAGTGGCTCTACAGGATTCGATGGAGTTGCGCCTCGACGACAGCAAATGGTAACCCCTAACCCAATGGCGACGCCCTTGCGCCAAGCCGAAGGTCCAGGACAGTTTCCTGGTGCCACACCATTGCGCACACCACGCGACAATTTGACAATCAATGAAAAAGGCGAACGACAGCTGGTAGCGCAAACCCCACGGGATATGCGATTAGCCGAGCAAGTCACAAGGCAGTCCCTCAGAGCGAAGCTTGCATCTCTACCAAGGCCCAAGGAGACTGAATGGGAACTGGAAGTGTTGCCATCCGAGCAGGAAGAGGCCTCGGGCAGAGTGGGTCTGGAGAGGGAGGATCAAGATGAAATCGACAGGCGCGAGCGTCAAGCACGGGAAGCGGCAGCAGCGGCAGAGTTCAGACGACAGACTCAAGTCTATCAAAGAGCTCTGCCACGACCCACTACCATCAATTATACTGCACTCGCTTCAGCAGCGACGTCCATAACCGATCCCATCCGGGCAATGATCGCCCAAGAGGCCGCCCTGCTCATGGCCAACGATGCAAGCAAGTTCCCCCTTCCTGGCTCGAAAGTCATTGGCGAACCTCCTCGATTGAGATCGCTGCCCGATGACTTGCTGGAACAGGCTCGTCAGGAGTTGAAAGCGACGTTCAATGAGACAGATCGCCAAGCCTATGTGGCCGCTGTGGAAGGCCTCGCCAGTTCAGAGAAAGAAAGAAACGCTTTGCCGTTGAGATTCAATGCAAGTACAACCACGGAAGAATACTTGGCCGCTTTTAAATCTGCACAGCAGGACCTTCTCGCTGCTGCGGAAGCAGGCAATAAGCTCGAGAAGAAGCTATCATTGCACTTGGGAGGGTATCAAGCGCGGCAAAAGACCCTAAAACAGAAGATTGCCACCGTCTATGAACAGATTGAGGAGCAGAGAGCGCAGCTGGATGGCTTCAGGACCCTGCAGATTGGGGAAGAGGGTGCATTGGCACGGAGGCTGGAGAGGCTTAGGGATGAAGTCAGCTTTGTGATGAGGAGGGAGAGAGAGGCGCAGGAGGAGTACCGTGAGTTGAAGGAGCGAGTCAATGGCATGAATGGTGTGAACGGTCATTGATGAAGGAGATATGCAACCCTTTCGAGGTCGAGGTTGAGGTCGACGGTATTGTGATATCGCTTGGGCCCTCATTCTTAACCATCATGGCCTGTTTAGACTTCTCATCCAGCTTACAGTGTCAGAAACCATTTGCACACCACCTGTCGTACCTTTTTCATTCCTATTATTCTCCACATATGTAATTTGCTAACTAACAGGTGACATTGGAGGCAACACCGCCCACCACAGCCCTACCACAGACACACCAGAAGTTCCTTGCCTCACCGCATACACACACACACACACACACACACCTCTCCAACATAGACTGCCAACAAATCCTCAGCCAAAGCCCACTGAAAAAGACAGTACCGAATTGCCTTTTGGGGCACGGCCTGCCGGGGGTTTCTTTTTTGGTTTGGTTGAAGAAACTGGTTGCTTGCCCGCCCGTTGGATGTGGCGCATTCCAGCCGACGAACTGACTGTAGTTCTTGTAGATAGAATCTGCGGATTTCATTGATGTGGACTGAATGAGTGAATGAACGTATCGGTATCGGGTTGGAGTTGAGGGATGTCACTTGTGCTCCCTGGGGTTTATGTCCTTGGGATCGCGTTCGCCTGGCGGAGCGGATTGTTCTCTTCTGAGACTTGGGGGAAAGGAGGCATTTTATGTATTCTCTTGTGACACTGGGGTCTTAGCATTTGTTTCATATCCGCTGTCCGCTTTTCGGAATACATCCTACGCGCATGGGAGTCATCATATACCCGCCTTCCCCATACACACCCGGCCATAATGCCTATTCACCAAAGCTGCCCAGTTTGCTGAAGGCTAGTTTTGCGTCTCACCTTGCAAATCCGATTCACAACCAATCCGCCTCCTCCAAATCGGCCATGGTAACATGATCCTTGGGTATCGAAAAGAACCCGTACCACGTCTTCACGTCGTGCAGATAGGACGTCTTCTTCAAGCCCGGGTATCCGCTGCGGTCCGTTTCGGGGTTAATGCCCTCCCAGTTGAAGTCGTCGGGAATGTAGCACTTTTCGAACTGACACTTGCACACGTTCTCCGGGTTGTTGATTTCCGGGTAGTCCCCGAAGACGCACGGCGCCTCCCACAGACGGCACTTGGCGCACCAGGCGGCCTCCGCGTCGTCCTGGGGCCACAGCGGCGAGCTGAGACAGGTTTGGCCGTACTTGGCGTTGCCGTCGGCGTCGCAGCAGAGCGCCTCCGTGGGACGAGGGTGGAAGCAGAATTGTATCCGGGTTCGCGGGTTGGTCGTCTTGAGCGACTCATCGTTGGCCCGGTCGCAGAGGTAGCGCCATTTCCAGAGTGCGACCCGAGTGTCGGTGGAGCAAGTGCGGTTGAAGCTGGGGACAGGGAAGGCTGCGGACTCTTGTGGCGGCCAGGGCGGTGGCTTTCCTTTATATGGCGGGTCCCAGGGCTTCATTTTATAATAACGCTTTTGGAGAATGTGAGGTGGCACCTGGAGGGAGTGGGTAGTGATATTCACGAGGACGACCTTCTCGCTGGTGGTGGCGGGATGTGTCAGTGCAAGACACGAGAAGAGGGAGACCGCGACGGCAGCAACAAGGTTGAAGGCGATCATCTTTCATCCTTGACAGAGCCCGTTGAGGAGCTGAGGGAGACCTTGACCAGAAGTTGTTAAGATCCTGGTGGCTTTTCATTCTTGTGCGCATCACCGCCTACAGGTCCTCAAACACCGCAAAGCTTGCTCCGAGGTTTGCCTGGCACGTCGGGTGAGTGGCACCGATTACTCTTAGGGACGTTTGGTCGACCTATGATATAGAGCCATCTCATAGCTGGACGGTACCAATCCACCGCCACGCTCAGGGAAACCAAAGACTGGAGCAAGGGAAAGGAGAGGGGGAGCCTGGTTGTCCTATGAGGAGTTCCTCCTAAAGATTTTCGGTTTCCTACCTCATCTTGGCGGTCAATAATTGTGGCAACGGAGATATAGGCAGAGATATGCTGAAGCAACCGTTTTCACTCCTTTTCGGCCATGCGAGACTGCACAACCAAGGGCATCTGTGCGTTGCCTTCTTTGAGAAAAATACGAGGTAAGAGGAGTTCTCATGATATCTTCGTGGTTGCCGGATATTTTGGAAGGTGAAGCGGAAATTAAAATCTTTAGCTCGCTTGGCACGCTACTAAGTTCTGTTGCTAGCACCATTGATAGGCTGCCTCGCAACATCGACTCCTTCTCCTGCTCGAAAAACCTCCTCTGGAAAGACAGCAGCACCTCAACAACATATCTGGTGGCCAATGGTGAAAGACCAATGATGCGCCCGACTGTGTGAGCGGAATTGGATAGACACCAGAGATGAAGCTCCCACCCGCAGCCTGGACACCCAGGAGAGCAGCACCCCGTCCAGCTCAATGGAGAAGCTCAAGTATTCGCCATAATCATACCGCTTTGACGCAACGAATATCCGACTTCTGGATCCCTACAGTGAACGTGCAAAAACACGATGCGGCTCCAGATGCTACTCAGCTGCTCATCCGAGCTGGCTATTTGCGGCAGGCGTATGCGGGGATATTCCAGATGCTGCCACTAGGGCTACGGGTCCAGGAAAAGCTAGAGCGACTCATCGACAAGCACATGAGATCGGTCAGAGCTTCCAAGGTCTCACTCTCATCCTTATCCTCGCAAGCTCTGTGGGAGAAGTCAGGACGCCTGAAGCGTGGAGGCGAGATGTTTATGTTCAGAGACAGGAGGGATACGGAGTGGCTGTTGGCACCAACCCATGAAGAAGAGATCACCACCTTGCTCGCCGATATCATCCAGACGCGCCAGCAGCTCCCGGTCCGACTGTACCAGATTGGCCGAAAATACCGTGATGAGAAGCGACCTCGTGGCGGCCTCCTTCGCGGCCGAGAATTTCTCATGAAAGACCTCTACACTTTCGATGCCACCCCGGCTCACGCCCATGTCACGTACGACGAAATAAGGCGCGCATATCGTAACTTCCTGAACGAGCTCAAGATCCACTACGTAGAGGCGAGAGCAGTTTCGGGGGATATGGGAGGGAACCTCAGCCACGAGTATCATTTCCCCAACTTCGCCGGAGAGGATATCGTCATCACTTGCTCGGATTGTGACTATGCACGCAATGAAGAATTTGTTTCCCAACCGGTATATCCACCTCGACCGCTTCAGATACCCGAATTCAGCGCCACAGAGGGCAAATCTAGCCAAAAATACCTCGAAGAACACTTCCTGAGCACAGATCGTCGGAGCCTGGTTCGTGCCATCGTGCCATTTCTCTCCGACGACATCTCCGAAGACAAATCTGCAGCACGATCCATCAATGCACATGCCGTTAAGGCAGCGCTGGACGGTGTTTTGAATATAGATACAGGGCTAGAGCGTCCCACGGAGAGTTTCAAGGAATCTCTAGCTAGTGCCGCAACGGATGCCGCAGCGAAGAAACCATCGATATATTATCTCCTAGACTCGCGAGTCCGTCTGGACGAGATTGGCCACATTATTGCTTCTCCTCCCATGCATCGGGAGATCGATGCCTATGTTATCGAGGCTCCCCCGAACGACGAAAATGGCCGAATCAACCTGTTGAGCCAGGAATCCGGAGACCCTTGCCCTGAGTGCGAAAAGGGCAAGTTGAAAGTGGACAAGGCCATCGAAATCGGCCACACTTTCCACCTCGGAACCCGGTACAGTGCAAAACTCGGGCTCTCTTCTAAGCAGAATGATGGGAAAGAAGCGGTGCCGGTGGAGATGGGCTGTCACGGCATCGGCGTATCCCGTCTGATCGCAGCCGTGGCGTCTTGTCTCTCTGACGAGGTGGGTCTCAATTGGCCCAAGGTTATTGCGCCTTTCGAAGCGGTCGTCGTTGTTCAGCCATCACATGCGGAGAGATTACGGGCTGCCGAGCAGCTTTGCAATCAGTTATCGTCTTCCCCACTTGGCACTGTCGATGTCGTCCTCGACGACAGACAAGAGCAAGGGATGGGTTGGAAGTTGAAGGATGCAGATGTTATTGGATACCCCGTCATCGTGGTTGTGGGCAAAGGGTTCGACCAAGGGAAGGTCGAGGTCCAATGTCGACGCCTGAAGGTCAAACAGGAGGTCAGCGTCGACGATGCCGTCAGCTTCGTGCATGATCTTTTGAAGCAGATTTGACGGATGACCCAGCTCTGAGAAGTGAAAGTGTAGTTATACTGTGTACCATAGGATACCCCACTCGCACAATGGAAGAGACAGGTACGTGCAATTCCATCGGTTTTGGAAAATTTATTATGTATCGTTGGGAAGGCAGAAAGAGGCGGGACGGTTTTACTACTGTACTGTATTACGAGGTAGACAAGGCTGACATGTTCCGCCCACTTTCCCCCGCATTTTCGTCGCCAGAGAAAATAACGAATAATCTGTCCACGACACAAGTGAAAGCTCCCTCTCTCAACACTTCCCTTCAGTCCTAAGTCCTGCCTCTCGTCCGCCATCACCTCCTATAACCGCCCACCAACCGCACCCGACTCAGGTCACATCACCTCGGAAAACCCGCACGTGAGGACGCTCAGCAAACTCCCAAACTCGGGGAAACCCAAGAACACAGAAACCGAAAAAAAGAAAGCCCATAACAAGAAAGAAAGGAAGAAAGAAAAAGGAAAGATGTCCCAAGCCGCACAGACCCCCGTCGACATCACCACGCTGTCCGTGCAGCAACTCTCGGCGCTGCAGGCGCGGCTGTCGCAGGAACTCGAGCACCTGAGCACGTCGTACCAGAGGCTGCGGGCAGCGCAGGCGCGCTTCCGGGACTGCATCACGAGCATCAAGGACGGCGTGCAGGGGAGGAGTGCAGGTACGTCCTATCTATTGTGTTGATTCAGTTTCTCCCCACTTTCAATAGTTATTGCTGCGACAAACATACGTCCACGGCCAGGCACGCAGGCACGCAGGCACGGTGTGGAAGTAGTTGTTTGTTTGCATTCGCGAGCGTGGTGACATTGGGAAACAAGAACGGGGCTTTGGCTAACAATCCACCTCCTCTCCGCGCAGAAACACCGCTTCTCATCCCTCTCACAGCGTCGCTCTACGTCCCCGGCACGTTGGCGGGACCGAAACAGATCACGTCGTCATCCTCACCCTCTCAACCGCCCAAAGCCCCCACGGTCATGGTCGACGTGGGCACGGGCTTCTTTGTCGAAAAAACCCCAACGGACGCCACCAAGTTCTACCAGGGCAAGGTCGAAGAGCTGGCCAAGAACCTCCAGGACATCGAGAAGGTCGTGGGCGGCAAGACCGAGAGCCTGCGCATCATCGAGGACGCCCTGCGCCGCAAGATGGTCGAGGAACAGCCCATGCAGTTCGGCGCTGGTGGGCAACAAGGGGCGGCGGCGGCAGCAGCAGTAGCAAGCGGGAGCGGGTCGAAGGGAGCCGGGTAAGGCGAGGCAAACAAACACCTGAAGAGTATGGGCGAGACGAGTGAAGAACGGGTTGCACGCTGCACCAAAGTCAACTAACTTTTGTTACGGAATAAATCATCTGTGCTATGTGAGGGTAGAATCATCGATGGGTTGACCAGCCCTGCGCAGAGTCCCTCGTCCACGGAGGTGAATTCACTTCGCTGGTGCAATGTAGAAAGGGAAAAGACCCCCGAAAGCCGCTGAGGTTGACAAATCCCTCCTCATGCGCGGCGTTAAAGATGGCTGAAGAAGGCCGTTGTCCATCCATCGTTCGTTCTTATGGTCCTCTCTCCCCAAGTCAAGTCATCCCTCTAAACTCGCTTAGTGCCCATCAACGCCGGACTCCTCACCTCAATTCGACTCCGTTGCGTTCCCTTTTCCTTTCTCCAATCGGGCAATCGCCTCGGCCAAAACATCCTGGATTTCCTCGACTTCGCTGATGAAGTTCTTGAACCCTCTCGGCAGCGCCAGTCCGTGCTGATCTTCGCCTTCGGGGATGAAGGTTCCAACAGACTTGACCCAGCGGATGTCCTCGCCTGGTGTGACGCTCGCAAACTCACCCATTAGGCTATCCCAGTGGGGGTAATAGTACAGGCCATGCCACTTCGTCTCCACTGGGCCAGGATTCCGATCTTCTCGACCTGGTAGCTCGTCGTAGATGTCTTTGCGCCGAAGTTCGAAGACCCCGTCCGTACTTTTGAATCGCCACCTCAACATGATAAGCTCGGAAACACGTTGTAGTCTCTGCTGGCCGTGTGGGTACTTGGCTCGTCGTTGTGGAAGCGACTTAATGCCGTCAATTGGACGGTCCATCGTGACGTTAGCTTGGAATGATGACATGTGGACTTTTGTTGACTTGTCCGTGCGAAGAGGGAAGGCGTCAAGCGTGATTTGATAGTCTGGCCTCTCAAAATTAATGAGACTGAGTTGAAGTCTTGAGACCGTGTCCCCCAACTCAACCCATCGCTTCTCCCGGCTCTCTGTGTCGTGACGGCCACTTGGGTAGAAAACCGTTTCGAGTCGAAGGATAGTGTTTGGTGATGTTCCTTGGAAGTCAAAGAGCGTACTGTAGTATTCAGTGCGCTCCGAGAATAGCCCCGTTGATTCCAATACGTCTGGAAGATCGGTTACTCTGCCCTGTCGCACGGGAAGACCATTCAAGAGCAGTCTAGCCTGTCCTCTTGTGGCCATGTCGTAGAACTCGTCAAACTGATAATGCTCGGCCCCGTCGCGCGGTTTCAGGAAGCGCAAGAACCCTAGCTCGCCAAAGACGACCCTCATGCGCACGTGCTGCTGAGAAATCCTTAGCCCTTTGAGGGAAGAATCAATCGCTTTCTTGATGGCCTTGCGATCGTCTAGATGAGCCTGACGTCTCTTATGCTCCCATTGGTCCTTGTCTGCCAGTGGAGTTCCGTGCAGAGTCGGCAGGTAAGTGCCGGAAATTGGATCGATGTCTCGAAGTCCAACCCGGTCTCTGAAAATCTCGTGGTCAGGGAGATGTACGAGGTTGATCGCCACAAGCTGATCTCTACTGGCGATCGCCTCTTTGATCAAGTTCGTCATTCTTGTCATGAGAGAGAGAGCGTCTTTTTTGGACTGGGCACCGATCAAGATATGCTGGGGGTCGGATGGTGAAAAGGTGATGCGGCACCCGAATTTGCTTCTGAGTTGATCAAGAATGTCACTGTTCGTCGACTCAAACTCCTCGAGATCCGGTTCCTTCGGCCAGAGAAGAGCAGCTTCAACCGGGTAATCAATCTGCGCCTCACGCAATATCTGATCAAATGCGTTCTGTCGGCTCTGTCGTTCGGCTCGATTTTCAGCTCTGCCGTCCAGTGCCGTGGATTTGGCCCAGATCGGCAATCTGGCCTCTCGGGGCGCCTCCTGGATGTCGCGTTCCCACTGCGCCAGCGCAGCCTTCGTCTCTGCGACCTGATGAGGCTCGCCCCAGACGAAGAGATTTTCATCATCATCTTCTGGTTTTCTTATGAAAGCCCCGAATCTAACCATTATTTCTCGGAGTCTCTGGAGCGGCGATGGTTGAGCCGGTCCCTCAGTCCTCAGCGCCATCGCTTGATGATGCCTCCAGTTCGAAGCAAGCTTGTATTGGCCACTCGGTGGCTGCCCGCCTTCAAACTGAATTCGAGCAGGAGAAAGGACCTTCGAAATTTGCTCTGGCGGGATGCCATGTCTCGTGTTCTGACCAACAGACGCCGTCTGCTGAGGTGGGTAGGAGGTGTCTGCAAAGGAGTCGTTCCGAGGACCACCTGTGAATGTTCTTCCTGGATTGTAGCAGTTTGCTGGTGCCGCATGGAAATCGCCACTCCCCGTGACTATTCCTCGGTCGAACACATCGGCCTGTGCATACGAAAAGACTGAGTCACCAGGCAAGCTTGCCTCCTCCCAACCTACAAAAAGTCAGCAGATTTCAAAGCACCGTGTTGGAACGGTAGACGACAGCATGATGTCTCGGTGGAAACATACGTTCAAGGTCAAGACCCTCACCCTCGTGGCTAGATCGACAAGTTAGCTCCCAAACAAGATGCGCCGACTTCACCTGAACTCACTCGCTCATGATGACAGCTGTTTCTGCTGTTGGGAATGAAAGTAGTTCAACACTCCATATGAGACTGTCGTGGCGAAGGAGGTGTGAGCGACGAGCGAAACTTCTGTGCTCAGAAAACAAAAAGAGTGAAACGCATTGAGCAAGAATGGAAAAGGGCCTTCTCAGCAGTCAAACGAGATGTGAACCCGGCCAGATTAACCAAGCAGCCACGTCGCAGAGCAGCAAAGCGATAAGCTCTAGCACTGCTTTTGCTTTTAAGACCTTGTTGAAGCGAAATCAAATGTGACAAGCCAAGTGGCATGAAGCAAACAAGGGAAGTTTACCGGCCTGCCTCAAAAAACAAAGACAAGCGTGCTCCTGGGATCAAATTTGGTGCAACACGAGCCTTTGGGTAACAAATACAAGAGGTGCGATCATAAAGGAGGCGGTCAGTTTTTGAACATCGACGTTGCTAATCTGATATTAGATTTGGGCAGGGACAGTGCCGGCCTGTTAGCGTGAATTTGTGTCCGTTGAACCGAGGTCAACATGCAGCAAGGACACCATTATTCTGTATGGGACGATGGAAGAGGAATGGAAGAGGAGAATGCCACAGGAACATCGGAGTGTCTTCCTTGTCGTCTACGTCCATTGAGAGGCGAAGTGCATGAAGATGGAACTGGGAACGACGGACGCTGCCATCGCATCTGTGCCAAGATAACCTAGCTGTAAATGGTTAGCTCTGATGCTGAATGGATTATTACCTAATACGCGTCGACGCGTCGACGCGTTTTGGCTTCCGGGGTTGGCAATTCAGAGCCCTCACAACTTCTCAGTCAGGCATCCTGGGAGCAAGATAAATTCCTGAACTACGCAAATTATATACCCCGAAAGCCACTGCTTTTTCACCAATGCCGAAGCCAAAGAGATACTCGACAACAGGGGGCCTTCGACGCGAGGATTCGGACGATGAACTCGGATATGAAGATCACCCCTGGCAATGGATCTATGAAGACGAGAACGGCCACAGCACACCCCAAGAAGATGAGTCCACACCCTCGAAGAAACGCAAGGCGCACGCCCTCAACCCGAAAAGGGCTTCCATCGTGGGAGCGCGCATGGGTTCCTTCGTGGTGCGGATCGGGGATTCGGTGCTGCTGAAATCTCCCGAGGAAGGCAAAGATTGGGTGGGACTGGCGTGCTCGTTCTCCGACACTAACGAAGACGGGGAAGACGAGATGTGTGTGTACATCCAGTGGTTCTGCACGCCGGAGGAGCTGATGTTCGGCAAACGCTCCAAGATCCCCCACGATGTGTTGCCCAATGAATCCTACATCACGACCGACTTCAACATGAACCCACTGACCGCCATAAATGGAAAGGCAACCGTGCTGTCCAAGGAGGCCTTCTTACAGAAATACCCTGGAGGCGAACCCCCGAAGTCTAAGGCGGCCGCGAACCGATATGCTAAGACCATTCTGTGCCGGCGGGGGGTCAAGCAGAGAACAGTACGATTCACCGAGGACTTCGTGTGGGAACAGATCTACAGCGGTCCCGAGGATCTCTTGGACTTGATTGATTGGATCAAAGAGCAGACGAAGGGTCGGAGGAAGCAGACTCTCAAAACCGAGGATGTGGAATACGTGCAGCAGAAGGAGACGGTTGGTGATGAGCCCCGGACTCCTCACAAAAGAAGGAAGACGACAGCGACAATTTCCACTCCGAGGTCTTCGGCAAAGGCCTCTAAATACAGCACGCCAACTCACAAACGGATCATGATTAAAAAGCCTATCGAGATCACTCCTCTGGGCACTCGCGTCCTGTCTCCTTCTCAGTATATGTCGACACCATATTCTCATGCACGTTCGACACTGCACGTTTCTGCCGTCCCGACGTCTCTCCCTTGCCGCTCTAATGAATTCCACACCGTCTATTCTCATCTCTACTCCGCCATCGTGGATGGCTCCGGCGCATGCATCTACATCTCTGGGACACCGGGGACGGGGAAGACGGCCACGGTCCGCGAAGTGGTCGCATCACTCCACGAGGCGGTTCTGAATGAGGAACTCGACGACTTCAACTTCGTCGAAATCAACGGCATGAAGGTCACCGAGCCGCACCAATCGTACTCGCTCCTGTGGGAGGCGCTCAAGGGCGACCGCGTCAGTCCGCATCACGCGCTGAGCCTTCTGGAGCAGGAATTCTCGCACCCCTCGCCACGCCGCATACCGTGCGTCGTGCTGATGGACGAACTCGACCAGCTGGTGACGAAGAATCAAAGCGTCATGTACAACTTCTTCAACTGGCCGGCCATGCGACATTCGCGACTTATCGTTTTGGCTGTCGCCAACACCATGGATCTGCCCGAGCGGACGTTGTCCAACAAGATCAGCTCGAGACTAGGATTGACCAGGATAACGTTCCCGGGCTACACACACACACAGCTGATGGAGATCATATCGTCGAGGTTGGAGGGTGTTCCGGGCAATATCGTTGACAAGGACGCCGTACAGTTTGCAAGCCGCAAAGTCGCCGCCGTCTCCGGCGACGCCAGACGGGCACTCGACATCTGCCGCCGAGCAGTGGAAATCGCCGAACAGTCTCAGGAAAAGCAGAATGCGGCGTCTGGAGATATCAACGATGACGACGTCACAGCAACCACCCCGAGCCGCAGAGGAAGGAATGTCCCGAAGGACAAGGTAAATGGCGGTGGGCAGGAAGAAGCGGCGCCGAAGCGACTGGCAAGGGTGACAATCGCAACGATCAAACAAGCGATCAACGAGGCCACGTCGTCTCCGGTCGCGCAGCACCTGCGCTCCCTCCCACTGGCCTCGAAGCTTCTCCTCGCGGCGATATCTGCACTCAGTCGCCGCACGGGCGTCGCCGAATCCACCATGGGAGACATTACCGTCGAGGCGAAGCGCATCATGGATGTCGCGGACAACAGTTCCATCCAGGACTTCTTGCACGCGGACGACACAGTCGGAAAGAGCACTTCTACTTCCACCTCCACCTCCACGTCTGTCATGCCCCGGATTCTGGCGTTGGGAGGGGCCGCGATGGCGTTAGTGGAGGCGGGTGTCATCGCGATGGAAATGAGAGGGAAGGGCGAAAGAGCGGGAAAAGTCCGACTGCGAGTGGGAGAGGAAGAAGTCACGAGCGCGTTGATGGGCGACCCTGAAGTCAAGGGACTGGGGTTTTGAAAAAAGAAAAAGAAGCTTGATATCGAGCCCATGAACTGTCTGTGGGCATGCTCCGTACATGGTATACCATCATGTACCATTATCGTATGTGCAAACAACATTACTACTATCAGACTTTTTCAATAGCACCTGGTGATTACACCGTGATCAACATCTTCAAGGCGTTGTGCTCCGCAGCGGCTTTGAAAGTAGTATACGCCTTGTCCATGTCCGTGAACGGAAATTCGTGCGTGATCAACTGTCCCGGGTTAATGCTGCCCGCGGCGAAGAGCTTCAGCAGCATCGGCGTGGTGACGGTGTCGACGAGCCTAGTGGTCAGCGAGATGTTGTGCACCCACAACTTCTCGATCTTCAGTTCGCAACTCTTGCCGTGCACGCCGACGTTGGCGATGGTCCCGCCCGGCGCCACGAGATCCTGAGCCATTTCCAGCGTCTCGGGCACGCCGACGGCTTCCATCACCGTGTCGCAACCGATGTTGTCCGTCAGCTTCATGACCGTTTCCAGGGGTGACGCCTCGGCGCTGTTCACGGTGTAGTGAGCCCCGAAATACTTTGCGACTTTGAGACGGTTGGGGTCCCGGTCGATCATGATGATCAGACTCGGCGAGTAGAGCCTGGAGGTCATCAGCGCCGCAAGGCCCACGGGACCCGCGCCGACAATGGCGACAGTCGACCCGGGCTGGACTTTGCCATTCTGCACCCCGCACTCGAGTCCCGTGGGAAAGATGTCGGACAGCATGACCAGCGCCTTTTCATCCACGCCTTTGGGGACGTGGTGTAGGCCACTGTCAGCGAACGGGATGCGGACATATTCGGCCTGCGTTCCGTCGATGGTGTTTCCGAGGATCCATCCTGCACTTACGCAGTGGCTGGGCATCCCTCTCCGGCAGTAGTTGCAAGTGGCACAGCTGGAAATGCAGTTGATGAGGACACGATCTCCCTTCTTGAACCGCGAGACTCCTGGACCTGGCTCCTCGACAACGCCAACACCTGCATTCGTTAGCTCTGGGGGGTTTTCCATGGCCTGACGACGCCCTACCTTCATGTCCAAGGACACGGCCAGGCGTACACGTCGGGACGTCCCCCTTCAAGATGTGTGTGTCGGTCCCACAGATCGTTGTATAGACGACTGCGAGCATGATCAGCTGCTGTCCATCACACATCAAAGAGGCTGGGTTTCACCTTTCACTATGGCATCGGAGGCCTCCTGGATCTTGGGAACAGGACGATCTTCCAAGCCGCACTGGCCAGGGCCTCTGTAGACAAGTGCCTTCATCATGGAGGATATGTATCGAACCCTCGGAGCTGTTTTGAGAGTTGTTCTAAACGTTCCAATGCCGCTTCTTCGCACGACGGTGGCGAGCATCCTCAATTGGGCACAGGGGCTTTATGTATCTCTGAGACCTGATGAAGAGGGGAAATGGCCAACGTATCTTATGGCTTCGGTGAAGAGGAAAGTCTCGTTGTTCAGATGTTATGTTGTGCTTACCAGGACCTATTGGGTCGCATGTTCCTCACACCACTCGTGTTTTGGACCTAGTGCAGTATCGGATGATTGGCTTTTTGGCCTGTGCGGAACCGCTGAGCGATCGATCTCTTCCCCCTCATTTTTGCTTCCCTCGGTGCGTAAGGGGAGCCTGCACCAGGTCAGCTCCAAATTGGGGCGGTTTGAGGTTGTTGCGATGCCGAAAGGATTCTCTCGAGATGGACGAAGTACAAGTTGCGGCACCGAGTTGGACGAGGGTCAAAGGAGGTACGGGAGGCTTGCCTCTCGCTTCCCCGCAATCTGGTCTGTAGTCCGCAGTAGCTGCTACGGCGGATCATTTGACAGTCCTGTGCCGTAACGAGTGTAATAAACGGTATCTCGTACATGTTTATTACGGACTTCATTACGTCATTCTCAGCCTCATTTTCAACCTCCCCCTGATAGAGACATTTTCAATTTTTTTCAATGGTCATCTGAGTTATTCGACTCTTACTTGCTTGTCTTATCTCGACATCACGAGACTGGGATGTGCTCATTTTCTTCCACCACAAGCAAGTGCAGGCTCATCACTTTACCGGCAGAGAACATACACAAAGTGAAAGGACAGGTCCGCCCAGCACCCTTTCAGTGACGGACACAACAAGAGAGCAGAGTGGACAATGATCAGAAACATGTACATGCCAGCAGCACTCAGCCTCTCCCCAGGATCCATCCCAGGGCTCTGTGCATGTCCCTCACCATCAGGTGAATACACTACAGAATGTATCGGAAGGACGGATGATAGTCCTGGATGTCCTCGAGGGTCTTCGAGAGGTTAGGATCCGTCGTCCCAGCCTCGGCGTGTTCTAGCACCTCCCTGTCCCTCTTGTTGTTCAGCCACCGCATCCAGAACCAGCAGTACACAGTAGACAGCAGCGCCAGGATCTCAAAAGCCAGTACAATCGAGTGGCCCTTGATGTACTGTGGGGGATCAGTGTAGATGTGCGAACCGAGGATGGCGAAGCACTGTCCAACAATCTCCGCCGTACCCCAGGTAGTGGCGCGCTTAGTGAAGCCTCCGGTGTTGATGTTCATCCAGGCCCCCATCAGCGTCACACTGGGAAACGTGCCCATCGTGATCAGGCATGTCGCGAAGATCTTGACCTTGACATTGTGCACTGCGATCAAGATCACATATCCGGCAATGCTGGTAGATATGAGACCCAGAAGGAACACCCCCTTGAGGTTGAGTCGGTCAGAGGCGATGTTCACCACGATCAGTGTGACGAAGGCGCAGGCATATGGGATGATTGAGAAGAGCTGCGTCTGGACTGAAGACCTGTCAGCAGGGTCCTAAAGTGTTGGATAATGAACTTACCAGTTGAGTATCCAAACTCGACGATGAAGCTTGGCAAAAAGGCACTGATGGAAGCCAACGCCAGAGAAACCCCGGCGCTGATGAACCAGAAAGGTACAATCTTGGGATCTTTCAGGGCCAGCCACATCTGCTTCCACTTGAACCCGGCGTGTTCTACATTGTATGTCTTCATGCGGTTGATTGCCAGATCGATCTCATTGTCGGTGAAGATCCAGTGCTTTTTCTTCAATTGGTCCGGGGACGGCGGCAACAGTATCCAACAGGCAAGGCCGACGAAGATACCGGCGCATCCTTCGATGATGAATAGCCAGTACCAGGACGGTTTGCCGAGAGCGCCATCCAGGTTCTTTTGGATCGCATAGGCAATCAGACCGCTGAAGCCTCCGGCAATTGTGGCAGCGGAATAAAAGACGCCTTTGCCCCAGGTCAGATCTCCGCCACTAGCGCTTGAGAAGCAAATAGCACGAAGAAAGACATACCGGATCGTGTTGCCATTTCATTCCTTTTGTACCACATGCTGATATAGAGGGTCAGGGCTTGCAGGAAGGCCGAGGCGAAACCGAAGATGATTCGCAGGGCTAGAACGGTGCCGGCGTTTTTGGCGGCTGCCATGCAGCAGGAGAGCGTGGCGAAGAGAATGACACAACCTCCAATTTGCCGGTGAGGTTTGAAATAGCGGACGGACAAACTCGCGGGCAAAATGGAGACGATGTACCCGACATCTTCGTGGCGTTGGTCAGCAATTCACTCGCTAAACTAATCATTATACAGGGGAGACTGACAGTAGAGGGAGATGGCGTTGTAGAACTGTGCATTGCTGATGTGCAGGTCTTTCTGGAAACCCATGACTCGAGCATTGCCAATGTTCCCTCGATCCTGTCCTGCGTCAACCAAACACGCTTCAACTGGGCAAGGGGTGGCTGCGGTATGCCAGACAAGGAACGGGAAACACACCCACTGGTTCACCAGGAAGACCATCGAGGTCAAGCCCACGATCAACAAATCAGCTTTGAACACCAGCTTGCGCTCAGCTTGAGTCTTCTTGGGTGCCGTTTTCGGATCCTCGTATACGAATCCATGGATCTCTTTGGTGCTGGCGTCTGGAGCCTGATGCTCGACTTGGATCTCTTCCTTGCCTTCGAACTTCTCTACGGACGAAGCCATTGTTGCTTGGGCCACACCCTATGCGATCTCGACTTGCAAACACTTCGAGCCACACAAGAAGACTATTCGACACAGAGATAGTAATGTTTCTTTGGTCACATCACGAAGTTGGGGAATGGAGATGGCACAGGTATCTTTTTATGCTCCCAATTGTGTCAATCCCCAGATATCCCCCAAGGTTTGAGTCGGCGGAACAGTGCCTCGTATTTGGCGGAATGCCAAAAGAGCGCGGGGACCCGTGGCAATCATGCGGCTGGAGGACGGGGATGGCTAGATTGTCCTTCCTTCTTGGCCCTCAGCCCACAGACTTCGGTTCCCGGACAGACTCCTCCCCTCTTGCCCCAGAGGCGCTTGATGCAGGCGTCTCGCATATTTCCCATCCCGTCGTAAAGCTCCACTCACACTACGCCCAAAGGAGCAATTTCCACGACAACTGCATATAGCGGGGAACCTTTAGCACTCGTTCGAGAGCATCGCTTCTGACACCGAGACATCCCTGGACAATGTCCCAAAGGAAAGGGGCGGAACCGAGCACGTCAGAGTCGGAATTCCCGACATTGTTATTAACCCAGACTGCACAGGTGTCGAGAGTCTCCGGGAACGGAGCAGATGGGGCGAAACAAGGGCAGGAAGGAAAGTCCGAGTGCAGATGGCTGCTTTATTTGGGAATGTCTTGCGAGTCTTTCGATGACAAGGTAGGTGTATATATTGGTGCACGGTGCGCCGTATCGAGAAGTATATGCTTCGACTTCCATGTGCGGTCGCAGGCAAGTTTTCCACGCAGACAAAATCAACCCGTTTTTCAACCCCTTTGCGAGACTGCGACGGTGAAAATCCGTGATCAGGCCTCAAGATGCCGAACGCACTGTCAATGAAGCCCCCGGGATGCTACCGGGACAAGGAAAGCGAGCTGGCTATGCGTATTAAGAAGCCCTTCACGGTCGCGGTGGTGGGCGATCTGATTCAGATGGTGCCCTTCGCGAACCGCGACGACCCGGACATCCAGGCGCTAGTTGAGGTGATGCAGAAGGCGGACATAACGCTGGCCAACAACGAGAACACGATCGTGAACCGGCTCACGTTCCGCGGGCCGATCTCACACATGGAGGCGCCCGCCGAGATCGCCGACGACTGGGCGGCGATGGGAATCGCCATGGTGTCCAAGGCGAACAACCACACGTTCGACAACGGCGAGGCCGGCCTGATCCAGAACTTTGAGCAGCTCTCCCGCGTCGGCATCGCTTATGTGGGAACCGACTACAATCTAACGGAGGCAAGACTCGCTCGGTTTCGCACCCTGCCGAAAGGGACGGTCGGTTTCGCCGGCGCCTACGCCGAGGTCGAGGATTATTCTCAACTCTACGGCCTGCCGCGCGGAGACCCGGTGGTCGTGACCGAAGAGCAGCTGCAGCAACTGTACGCCATGGAAGAGTCTCTCTACGAGCGGGGAAAAGAAGTTCCCAACCCAATCGACCGAGACACAAAACGCGCAGAGGGCAGCCTTCTCCTCTTCGGCCGGGTGTTCCAGTTGGCAACCACAATCGATGCGGTCACGGAAGAGGCTGCTTCCATCAAAAAACGGCTGGAGCACCACTTGAACTCGAAGGGGCCCATCACGTCGAAGAACAACTCGTTGAGACTCAAGGTCTACCAAGGCGTGACCGAGGCCCAGATGGCCCAGCTTCGCAAGATCGCTGGTGACGAGGGTAGCGGGCCGACGCTGGACGCGTTCGACGTGCACTTCAAGGTGACGCCGGGGCCGGGCGAGCTGACGTACGATATGGACACGGTGGACGAGCGCGAGATCTTACGCGAGGTGCGTACGGGCAAGCAGTTCTCGGACTTCGCGGCGTTCACGATCCACTGGCACCAGAACCGCTTCTCGTTCCAGAAGTACTCGTTCGACCACTACCCGGCGGAATTCCAGGTCAAGCTCGCCCACGAGGTCATCGACAACGGCGCTGACCTCTTCTTCGCCCACGGCGTGCACACGCTCAAGGGCGTCGAGATTTATAAAGGAAAGCCCATATTCTACGGCGTCAACAACTTCGTGTTCCAGAACCAGCGGTTCCGCTCGTGGCGCGACGACGCCGAACGCCAGCCCGCGACCATGACCGGCCCCGTCGTCGGCGACGGCGAGATCAACGAGTCCCGCTGGGCCTGGCTGCAGCGGCCCGAGAATTTCGAGGCCATCCTGGCCACCAGCTCCTACGAGGACGGCAGGTTGGTGGAAGTGCTCATATACCCCGTCGACCTGGGCCTGCATCGACCGGGCTCAGAGGTGGGCACGCCGCGCCGCCCGTCGCCGGAGATGGCGCAGAGCATTCTCGAGCAGATGGTGGAGTATTCGAAGCCGTTTGGGACGAAGATCTCGATCGAGAACGGCGTGGGAGTCATCCGCATATCCTCGTAGTAGTGGTGGAGGTCCTCATGGCTCTTGGCTGTCCAAGGGTTGTGTGATTCCACGTTGCAGCTCTTCGTTCAACGCTTTTTGGTCCTGTATTCTCCCAACGCTAGCCCTAAGCTGACATGATACATGGACCAGTTGGCACCAAGGGGGCACCTGATCTACATAGAACAATCCTCTCTAAACCGTCTCTAGAGCTCTACATGTGTAGCTCCAAAGCATAAAGCCTGCCATGTTCGTATCGAGGAATGGATTCAGCTAGTTAACTCGCCACCTTTTACGCGCCTTTTTCGTACATTCATCCGAAAGATACATATCACTCACTCCCGAAACTCCATTGCTCCCCAGAAAATCAGCTCACGACTGTTCACTAGCTCACACACAAACCCCACAATTGGAGCCCTGTCGACATAACAGTTCCAAGACCTCGGTTGACATTGGCAGGATTTGCTAAGTGGGAAAAGTGCCAGAGTGCCGGACTGAATGACTGGCCGACTGCCTCGAGCTCGCCACACATGACACATGGGTATGTATGTACCGAGTACTAAAAGTATAATATGCAAGTGTCGTGGCAATTACCCCTTTCGGCCCGTCTGGATTCGATCGGACGTCTCAGGGATGATATCACGACGTCGGCTGATGCCTCAGGTCGAATACTGTAATGGAACCTGCATCCTTGCTCCTCCCTCCCCCCTCACGCCGTGTTTCTGCCAGGGGTTTTGTGCTCAAGATGTGTAATTGTAATGGTAACAGTATACCATGCCATACCGGGGATATTGAGCGTTCCCTCTCCTGGTTCGGCAGATGTTGTGGGTGGATATGGGCGGCCGAAGAGTGGACGAGAGTCGCTCTCGCGAGCGACCGCTTCTCGGGCGGTCGAGCCAGAGAGGCACGGCCCCGACGGAGCGAATACGTGGATCTTGATATGGGCGCAGAGGTTGGTATTCTCAGCGGGTGCGGGAGAGGACGGACTTATATGATACGATGGTCTGCGCCCTCTTGCCATTTATACAGCGAAGCAGCTCCCTTGGATGCCCGCCAGTCATGCCGACGACATCGACGATGAAAGGGAAGATCCCGCCTGTCTTCTACGTCGGCGGGGAGTACATACGGGACGAGGAAGGGACGCACATGAGCGGGCAAATGTGCGTGCGACACTACGGCGGCGGCGACGACGGGGGCAACAACGACGCCCCTGATCGGCCGGCAGTCATCTTCATCCACGGCGCCGCGCAGACGGGGACACACTTTGAAGTCACCCCCGACGGCCGGCCGGGGCTGGCGCTCCTGCAGGCCCGGCAGCAGCAGCAGCAGCAGCAGCAGCAGGACGATAATGGGTGGCCGTGCTACGTGGTCGACCTGGTCGGCGTGGGCCGGTCGCGGTACCACCACGGCGACATGGGCCCCCTGAAGCACTACACCGTCGAGCAGCTGCAGGCGGTGTTCACGGCGCCGGACCCTGATGCCTGGCCGACAGCATCACTGCACAGGCAGTGGCCCGGCACGGGCAGGATGGGCGACGCGCACTTCGACGCCTTTTACGCCAGCCAAGTCGGCCACAACGCCGACTACAAGGCCATGGAACAGTGGGTGCGCAAGGCGGCGCGGGCGCTCCTGACCAAGACGGGGCCGGCGTACCTGGTCACGCACTCCCAGTCGGGTCCGCTGGGGTGGCACATCGCCGACGAATGCCCCGACATGGTCAAGGGGATCGTGGCGCTGGAGCCGCACGGCCCGCCGTTCGAGCCTCCGGACGTGGCGCCGTTCAACAAACGACCAGGTATGGTCGGGACGCTGCTGCATCCGTTCGGGGCCACGACGACGCCGCTGCACTTCGCGCCCGCGCTGGCCGCCGACGCCACGCAGCTCAGCTACGAGCGGTGTGGTCCTGAGGCGGTGTGTCGCCAGACACGGCCGCCACGACAGCTCGTCAATCTCACCTCCATCCCCGTCCTGCTCGTCACCGCCGAGGCCTCCTACCACGCCGCGTACGACCACCTGACGGCCGACTTCCTCCGTGACGCGGGCGTGCCCGTTGAACACGTCTATCTTGCCGACAGGGGCATCAGGGGGAACGGCCACTTGATGGCCATCGAGGCGAACAACGAGGAGATCCAGAAGTTCATCAATCAATGGCTGGTAAAGACGGAAGGAAATCGACGAGGGGAAGCTTGAAAGGGAAAAAAAAGAAATGTAAAAGCGTTTGCTGGGTGGTCTGGCTCCGGCGGGCACCTGGAGAAATATATGCACACATACATCATTCGATATACCCTTGGGTAGTCATGTCGTTGAATCGGTTATGTCCCCAACGAACATAGTCTCCTGAGGACAAGGTAACTCATCCTACTACAATCTTGCTCTCCATGCCCCACAAAGCCATCATCCGGTGTGCCTCTTCTCTCTGTCCCTCGTGTGCACCCAGCCACGACACGATCTTCAGAGAGAAGCCTGTGCGCAACGCGTCGCCGCAGTAAGGGTGCCGCCAGTTCTGGTACCAGGCGGCCATCAGGACCGAGGACGAGTGGCGTTCGATCTCGAAACGGTAGCGCGAGATGGGCGACATCGTCCCGTCACAGGAGAGGGACTGGCTGCATTCTTCCAGATACATCAGCACCGAGTAGACGATCACCATCATTGAGTTGTACAGTGAGACCGTCTTGGCGGTCAACGTGTCAGGAAATATACCTGGTTGTTCGGTAAGCGGCGAGGTCGTGACTGAGTCGACGGCATCCGGTGTCAGGTTTGCAGCCAGCTGAGCAAAAAGGGCGCCGGTATTTTGGGTGAAATGCCACCACCAATTTTGAAGGCGTTGAAGAAGAACGAGGGTCTCCCTTTCCAGCACCTGCCGCTCAGACTCGTCGAGATACGCAATCCTGTGCATGGAGTCCCGGAAGTCGCCACCAGGGGCCAAGGGGAGCTTCATTTGGTGAGGAACGGCGAGGAGGATGTCGATCAAAAGCTCGTAGGGGATCTTGGTGCTGTCGGTGAAGGGCACTTCACACCATTCTTGCGAAGCGAAGCTGCAAGGGTCGTTCCAGAGAAGAGCCTTGAAAGCCTAGAAGAGTCGCATTAGAGGTTACTCACGTAGACCAAAAGACTGATACGAACCGCATATGTGCGAAGAGACCTAAACATGGCGTGATCCTGGCCGGCACGGTAATAATCCGGACCTTGAGCCTCGACCATGGTGACAGCCGCCGCGAGGTGGTGAGCCCAAGCGTCAAGGGACGTCCGCTTCATCGTTTCGAAGTAGAGAAACATCATCGGCACTGATATGTCCGGGCTGGTTGACGTTGACTTGTGCATTAATGAACTTGAGCTGGTGTGAGTGCTACCTTGTATAAGACCACGGTGGCTCTCAAGACCGGCGAGATACCAGCGCACCGCCTCGACCTCGGCGCTCTTGTTGTGCTGGGCCACGGCAAAGTATATCAAGCTGGCAGCTCGTATAGAAAACCGTACAGACGGGGTTTGTGTGTTTGATGACAGGCTGGGAAGGGCAAACACCCACGATCGGGGCCGGTTCGGATTGACTCCCAGCCTGGAACTCGTGCTCATTTCGACAAACTTCTCCACCAAACATTGTTCGAAGTAGTTTCTGTTGTCGAGGACATCCATGATGACGAGTGAGAAGTTTGGGTCCGGTGAATGACTTTCCTGCGCGGCAGCATCCAACGCCCACGTGGACGGAGATGCATCTGAGCCAACGGAGAAATCACCTTCGGTGGCAGGACTGGCACCGCTGGCTTCTGTGAATATGACGCTATTATTATCAGTCATGGTGGAGTGAGGCGTGGTCGATTCTCCGTCGGGGCCTCGAGATATGGTTCGTCGTTTCTTGCGTGGACGACTGACTTTGGCTGACATATCGAGAATGATGGGTCCTTGTATAGGACCCGAGCAAGGAAGTCCAAAGCGGGCGCATTGTCGACAATACTCTGGCCTGCCGTCACACTGCAAGACATAGACGTCGTCAATCGGGCGCCGGCAACAAAGAAAGAGCGTCAATCCTATTGACTGACCTTTACGTGGCGCTGTATACACTGTGAGCAGCCCTTGCTTCTAGGGGTCCTGGAGAGCGTGGGCATTGTGACGGATGAGCTGCAGATAGACACCACAGAGTATGAAGAAATAAACGGGCTGCACAGACGAATCTAATGCCATAGGAATCAAGTGACTGTGGAAATATTGGCAACAGTGCATGAAGGTTGCTGGAAAAATATCAACTCCCCGTGTTGAAGGATGGGCACTGGCCTTGCAACACCACAGTTGGAGAGCAGCAGTCCTCAGCTAGTTTGGCTCCCCCTCAACGCAGACGGGGGCGGTCGGGTTCCGGGGTGCAGAAGCCAGAGAAAGGGTGGGTTGGTGGCTAGTGGGCTCACTAGGGTTACCAGGCTTTAAGCGAGAGCCTAGAAGCCGAAGATTTGTGCATGGAGAGTTTATGCGAGTTTGTTGAAGGCTGGCTGGCCGGCACCAGTTATGCTTGCAGGCTACAAATACAAAGTTAGGCCATAGGTTCCTCGCATATAGGAGGTCGATGATACGTACTCGGTACACGTGTGAGCTGTGAGCGACACCGTTTTCAACCTCACCAGTGCGAACAGATATTGCATCTTCAGACCGCTCTCGAACACCTTCAATACTGACCGCCAGGAGATATTCGAACTGTTGCCGCCATTATCGTTCTTTGAATCTTCTTCAGATAGACGTGAAAACCATGTAGCTATCACCATTAGAGGTAGCATTGGAGCAGCTGAGAGGGGTCTTCATCCTGCGAATATCCTGCGAATAACGTACTAAGCGGCTGACCATTGTCGATGGTAATCGGAGAGAAGATTGCTTCTGAAAAGAGGTTTGGTGCACAACATCCTCATAAGAAGCTGACTTTCCTCCACGTACTCGGCACCAGTTGAATTGCGCATCCCAGTCTGATTTTCCTTGCCCTGTAGTAACGACCGTAGGAAGCCTATTGTATCGACAACCTAGGCTTCCAGTGTATGCCATGGCTATGATAAGATTCCCTGGCGAGTCATGGCGTCTGTTGATTCCCTGGTGGTGGTCGAAAAAGGAGTTGCCATGATTGCTTCTTTGTGATTCATCTGAGCGCCTACGTGGTTTCAGAAAGATCTAAGCAGCTGCATCTTGAGATTGTTGCATGTCCAGTGGCGCATGTAGGAGCCTTTCCAACCGGCGTGTCAAGAAAGGAAGCATTGAGCGGGAAATTGGCCACGACGATTGCACCTGTTGTTGTGGGCCCTGCTTTGAACCCTTCGACTTGTCGAGCCCGAGACTTTAAGACCAAAACTGGCACGTAACTCACTACCAACATTATTAAATAGTAAGTCAGACAATGCTTCCAAATGTGTTAGCGTGGCAAGCCGAAGTGTCTCAGCGCCAGTCAACCCGCAACTGAGATCAACGGTTTCAAATAAAGCCATGATATATCCAGGTCCCAGTCCAGAGACTGGGTACTGTAGAAATGAAGTCTTGGCACCCTGGCAAACGGGGATTTAGAGATCGACGGGACTCTTGCGTAGGCAACAGAGCGCCTAGCTAGCCGGAAGACCTTTGCCCCAATTGCATTGATCCAGGCAGAGCTTGCCAGGGCAGCTTGACGACGGTCTTGGATACTTCTCTGAAGCCTGGCGTGGAAAGGTCCTCGGCACAGGATGAGTGAGCATGGACGTCGGTGGGGGCCAAGGGGCACTGAAGTCTACAGGTCAGGGCCATCAAAGGCGCCCGGTCAGGCCGGCAATTTCAGGATGGCGGCGGTGTACCTCGAATGCTCCTTGACAAGCAAACTGGTCAAGGTCGACGACTTGCGGTTTTGCCATACTTGGGGGGCGGAGTAATTGCACAGAAACGCAACTCTAGGGGCAAGCAAATGTACATTTCATGCAAGAGCGGGTCGGTCTTGGCAATGTCTTGGCCAATCACCCTTTCTGCTTTTCTCTTTTTCTGTTCTCGAGCTCATTCCTGTCCGTGTCTAGTTGATCTCGACCTCCGACTGACCAACCTCTAGGCTTCTTGTTACAAAGCATGATACTCTCTTTCTGTCCTCAGTTTGTCCCTTGCAGCGTGCTTGCACTCTGACTGAGATTCTGCATCATTATGTGGACCATTCACGGGACGAATGAGCTGCGAGCACCGTATGTCAGCAGCCGGGTCTTTGCTGTGATAGGCCATCGTGAGGCTGCAGGCGTGCGGAGAGATTCTGTTCTTGTTTACATTCCGCGAGCTCACGATTATGAAGCTGGCAATGACGCTACTTCGTCCAGCCCGTCGCCATCGGTGGCAGCCCAAGCCTCAACCGCCCTCGTGGAAGCAGATTCATCGATCTCGAGCTGCTAATCAACCAGGTGTGATTCGTTGCTTTGCTCGCCGGACCATGATGAAATCCCCCGATTTCCTTTTTTGGAAGCGTTGCACGAGCTGAAATTAGGCAATGCGGGCTGTGAGTGCGCGTTGTTGCTGTGTTCTAAGAACCCCTTGAGACAAGAACAAGACAACTAATCCCTCGGACCTTGCATGCCGTGGCTTGTCTTATTCAGAGCTTTCCGATCTGGAGCTGAGCTTCGTCGAAATGTCCTCGGCTGGTAGATATTTAAAATGCAGGATCCGTCGAAAGTCTCTCTTTTTCCCTTCCTCAGCATCCAGGACGGTCTGTAAGCACCTCAGCCAAATCTTTCCCCCGTGAGCTTCTCCCCGTGTCAGTCAAGATGCCGTCGACTATGTCCGTCAAAGCCCTATCGTTCTTCGCCGCGTTGGGCGTTGCGAATGCTCTGCGTCCCAACACCACGTCTATCTGCGACTACTATACTCCTCTCATTCTCGGGAAAGAAAACACACCCGCAAATCAGCAGGAGCTCATGGCCTTGATCACCCATACCTTCATTCTGGGCAACTACACTACCCCCAACGTTGGCATCGCGGTGAGCGGGATTGCAGGTCCCAGGACTTACGAAAACCACGATGTCAACCTTCTGCCGTACTTCACCGGTGGATACTACTCCACCAACGTAAATGGAAAGCCCGTTGCCCTGAATTGGCTTGATGATGGAGGAGCGGGAGCACTGCTCGCCAACAAACCGGCCAACTCTACGACCTCGAACCAATAGTACGTACTTGAAACCACTTGCGACCCTACAATGCTTACCTTTGACTGTGCAGCCGACTTCTCACGCACGTCTATCAGTACTTTGGCGATTTCTATGGATGCTCCCAGCAGGGAGGCCCCGATTTCCCCCATTATCAGGGCGTCGCCAGCATGTACGAGGTGCACAAGTAGGTGTCCCTCCTCATGCTTACTCAATAATAGAGCACTGACATTGTCAAGGTTCATGGACCCTAACATCTGGGAATCGGGCTATTTTAACGAACAGATTGTGCTGGCCGGACAGTCGATCGGATTCGAAGAGCCAGATGTCAACTTCACCCGCGACGCTCTCGATCAGACCTTTACTTATCGCTGCATCCCTCCAGCCACCGTGATCCCTCCATCGGCAGGTCCTCAGTTGCAGACCATCTGTACCGATGAGTATAGCTGCCCCCTTGCCGCGAATGCCAACTGTTCTGCCTACCCAGACGATGGTGTCGTCCCTTATCCCAAGATTGCAAATGTTACGCTTTTGCAGGGGGTCCCTAAGGAGAATGACACTATTGGGTTGAGCAGCACATCCTCCTCTTCTCCTGCCAGCGCATCGGCTACCGCTAGTGGGTCAGCAGCAACCCCCAGTACTTCTAGCACCAACGCAGCTACTTACACTTTGGCTGCAGGAAACCCAATGCTAGCAGTTGGGGGCATAGTGGCCCTTCTGGGCATGACTCTCCTGTGAGAGGTGGCGGTTGGGGAGACTGGTAATTTTTGAGAGGCTGTATTGGAATGGAGAGAGAATGGGAGAATTGAAGCAAAATTTAGGGGCTAGTGTAGATAGACACGGAAGGAGAACGTCCTGGTGAGGAGGCATCTACGTAATTGTGACCATGATTGCGGCACTCGAGAGACAGGAAACAGAAGGCATCCTCCTGTATCAATCACGACGACGGGTTGACCAGGTATCAATGACCTTTCAATGGAATGAGTGACCTCTCTGCCTCTCTTGTATACTTACTGCTCGTATAGGAAAGGTGCAGGAGGTAACCTGTCTTGGCATCTTTTAAATCCGTCCGAAGAGCTGCCGAAGTCCCTCCAGATTTTTGGAGATTTTCTGCGCTGCGTAGAATTTAGCTTCTGTTTGCAAGGTGCGACGTTTGGTTGGGGACCAGCAGTGAAGCTCTAAGTTCAATGTCGAAAACAAAACGTCGCCATAGTGGCACGTCTTCAAGAGAGCCCGGGCAGCATACAGACAAACCTTCTTTAGTCGACGACTTACGGAAAACGATCCAACGCCGCTACCAATTCGCAGATACGGCAGATGTCAAAGAGAAGGATAAGAAGAGCCGCAATAATGATCACGAAACTGTGACGGAACGAGGTAAAAAGCGTGATCGCAATGGCAAGATCCTCACCCAGAGACACCAGGACAATGTCCAGCAGGACGAGGCCATTCACGGAGAAGCGGGGGAATCAGGGGATGATGTCCTGGAACAGGAAATGAAGGCCCTTGGTGGAACATCCGAGGATCTGGAACTCCTCGCAGATGCAGACTCTGAGTCGGAGGTTGAAGGGACCACCCCCGAAGCGGATCTGGACAAACTCGACAAGGGAATGAGAAATATCCTTAAAGAGATCGCCCTCGCCCAAGGAGAAGGCAGTGACCATGAGGGTGCTTCAAGCGACTCAGACGGAGATGAGGCAGATGGCAATATCTTGTCTCCTGAGGGCCAGGGCCCGACTGCTGCCCCAGAGCGACAGGTGGGTAAGAACGGGCGGGTCATGAAATCGCAACTTATCTGCGAACCAAAGCCGGACTGGTACAACAGCCCTGACCCAGATGTCGACCGAACGAGCCCTCCCAAACACACTGTTTCTAAAGAGTCGATCGAGGAACTCTACGAATATGCAAAGGCTCTTCTTGACGAGGACAATAACAGCTTCAAAGAGTCGCAGCAGTCCTCGTCCGCCAATGCTTTCTACAATACCGTCATCTCATCAGGAACTCTGTCGGACAAGATATCAGCCCTGACCTTGGCCGTGCAAGATTCGCCTATCCACAACACCAAAGCACTCGAAACCTTGATTGGCCTGGCCCGAAAGCGCAGCCGGTCTCAGGCTATTGATGTTCTCCGAGCGCTCAAAGACCTTTTCGCTCAGGGTTCACTTCTTCCCTCGTCAAGAAAGCTCTTCGCTTTCCAAGCCCAGCCTGCGATCCCGTTTGTGATTTCGAGACCATGGAAAAGAGGGAACAAGCTGCCCCGTGGCCTTGAACAAAGACATCTGGTGTCGTGGGCCTTTGAGAGCTGGCTGAAAGAGCAGTACTTTGAAGTGCTCAAGATCCTCGAGGGATGGTGCAATGACGAGATTGAGTTCTCCAAGGCTCGCGCCGTCAGCTATGTTTTCGAGCTGCTCAAGGAAAGGCCAGAACAGGAGTCAAACCTACTGCGCCTCCTCATCAACAAGTTGGGCGATCCTGTGAAAAAGATTGCTTCTCAAGCTTCTTATTCGCTGATGCAGTTGCTGATAGCTCATCCTGCCATGAAGATGGTCGTTGTGTCCGCCATCGCGACAGATTTCGTCTTCAGACCGGGACAAACCCTACACGGGAAATACTACGCTGTAGTCACCCTCAATCAGACAGCATTGAGTGCGAAGGAGGAAGATGTGGCGACGAAGCTGCTCGACATATATTTTGGACTGTTCACCGACCTCTTGAAAACAGATAAAGGATCCGCAAAGACCGAAGTTGACACGAAGGTCGTGGAAAGCAAAGGTCGCAGGAGAAAGAACAAAAAACCCGAAAAGGAGAGGGGCCAGTCCCAGACTGAGGAACTTCGTGAGAAGCTCATCTCCGCCATCCTCACAGGCGTCAATCGGGCATACCCTTACACCAGCAACAGTGCCAGCAGCAACACAGCCTTCTCCGACCATCTCGACACGCTCTTCAAAATCACCCACTCGGCGAACTTCAACACGAGCATCCAATCCCTCATGCTCATTCAACAAATCTCCCATTCTTCCCAACACAAAGCCTCAAGCGACCGCTTCTACCGTGCCTTGTACGAATCCCTTCTCGATCAGCGCCTCATCACCGCGTCAAAGCAGCAACTCTACCTGAATCTGCTTCATCGTGCTCTCAAGGCTGATTTAAGCGTGAAGAGGGTCAAGGCATTTGTCAAACGCCTTGTGCAAGTCCTGAGTCTACATGAGCCGCCATTCATCTGTGGTGCTTTTTTCCTGATCCAAGATCTGGAGAAGACGTTTCCTGCACTGAAGGCCTTGACGGATGAACCCGAAGACCATGACGAAGACGATGTTGAGGTGTTCCGGGATGTTGTCGATGAAGACGATGCGAACGCCCCCAATGCAACGGCAACGAATGGTATCTCCGAATCGGAGCAGTCGCAGCGTGGACATGTCTACGATGCCCACAAACGCGCCCCAGAACATGCCAACGCCGACAATACGTGCCTCTGGGAACTTCTGCCATTTCTCGCCCACTTCCATCCTTCTGTGTCTGTCAGCGCCGACCACGTCTTGCGCCACCAAAACCTGCCTGGGAAACCTGACCTCAATTTACACACGCTGTCGCACTTTCTCGACCGCTTTGTGTACCGCAACCCGAAGCTGTCAAGCTCTGGTCTCCGAGGCAGTAGCATCATGCAACCCATGGCGACGGACAATTCGCAAGCTGTGCTGATTGCCGGAACAGTGCATGGAAAGACGGAGGTCCCGGTGAACAGCGAGCAATTCCGGCTGAAGAGGAGCGAAGAGGTGGCTGCCGAGGATGTCTTCTTCCACCAATACTTCACGAGCTTGAAGGGCAAGGCTGAGAAGAGGGACAAACAGAAGACAAAGGAGAAGAAGCGGCGCGATGCCGACGAGGTGGACGAGTCCGACGCCGACGAGGATGAGATTTGGAAGGCCATGATGCAGAGTGCGCCGGACCTGGAGGGCGACGAATTCGAGGACGACGACGACGTGGACCTCGATATGGCGGATTTGGAGTCGGATGAAGGAGGAGATGTCGACGATGAAGACATGAGCGGGCTCGAAAACGAGGACGAGGACCAAGATGATAATGATGATGACGACGGTGAAGGCGTTGACATCGATCCCGCTTTCTTCGACGAGGACGACGACGATCTCATGATGGACGGGGTTGACGCTGACGGCGGGTCCGACTTCGCGGGCTTCGACGAGGACGCCGCGGCAGCACAACCTGCGTCGGCGAAGAGGGCGAAGAAGAGCAGCAAGCAGAGGCAGCAGCAAGATGATGATCGCAACAATGAAAGCCGCAGCAAGAATCCCAAGAAGGCCGCCAGGTCGAAGCTGAAGAATCTACCCACCTTCGCTTCCGTGGAGGATTATGCGAAGATGCTCGAGGACGACGACGACAATGAGGATCTGTAGATCCCAGAGGGGTGGGGGGGCACGTGCTCCCTTATAATAGGTGTGCAGTCCTATAATGCCATCACCCATTTGCTATTGCGAGCGTGTATGCAAGCAAGCAAGCAAGCACGCAAGATAGATAGATAGATAGGTAAATACCCCCTCAAATGTCACGGAGTAGGTTCGGCGTAGCAGCAATTCGTATGTCCGGGACCATACCACGATGTGAGTAGACGGCGGTGCGAGGCGAGGCGAGGCCGAGGCGTTGCGTTGCGTCGCAATATATTACATTCCGTTACCTTGCACTCCATCGCACCCACTTCAATCACATTACGTACATTACTGTTGTTGGCTTTTCAGAGACTATTGTAGATTTGGGGGCCCCCGGGGTTTTCACTAAACTACTGAACATTTCGACATTTCTTGTTCTTGTTGTTCTCTATATTGCTGGTCGTTTCAAAACATGGTCGTATTTTCTTTCTTCCCATGCGCGCGCGACGTTGTTCGTGTACGGTACAACAGCAGAGAGAGAGATATATGTATATATGTATATACATCACCCCCCTCAAATTCCTAGAGTTTCGGTTTCCCGCTTTGGTTTTGCTGAATCATACTAACGAGCGAAAGAGGGGCTTTGAGAGGCTTTGAGAGGTTTTCCAATTGACATCGACAGCGGTCCAGGCGTCGACGGATCTGGTTTCTGTACTCCCCTTTCTCTCTCGCACTTCAAAAGGAGAGGAGAGAATGATGGGAAATCTGCGATTGGCCCTTGGATTTGCTCCGTCCGAAAACATCCACCAGGAGGGTAGACGACAGAAAGGCTGGGATGAATTAGACCGAGTTGTCGGCGCAGGTGAAGACGCCTCGGACGTTGCCGTTCTCGTAATCCAGGACAATGCTGTCGACAGAGGCCTAATTGGGATTTCATGTTAGTCACGTTCTTTTTTCTTCGTGGATGGGCGCACAAAGCACCCAAATGTGGCCGACTGAACGACTCTCCTAAGAAAAAGGAACCGGCTCGACAGGGGTTGATTACTCACATAAGTGCCGACGCCCAAGAAATAGAAGCCCACGATAATGATGAAGATGTTCATCAGGAACCCAATCCATCCGCGGATGCCCCTCTTCTTCCAAAATCCCGGTCCCAGATCCGCGTGTCGCATCCGCATGTACGCAACCCCCCAAAAGATCCAGCCAAAGAAGGAGTCGAACAAACTGCTCATCAGGGAAAGGAGGTCGGCGAAGAAAGGGATGACTTCGGCGATGATGAAGGCCAAGATCCACGTCGCCCCCAGGATGGCCGCCCAGGACACCCAGCCCACGACGGTGTGCGAGCTCTTGTGCCTCGTGCCGTCAAAGAGGCGGAAAAACACAAAGCGGGCCGAAACGGAGGCGTACAGAACACCGAGGAAAATGAGCGTCGGGATCATAAACGAGAAGGAGACCTTCTTGTATATGTCGTTGCCCAGGCTGCCGAATGCAGGCGCCGTATTGTATTGGGTGCCGGTATAGCCATAGACTGGGACAAAGCGTGTTAGCATTTGATCACAACTTTTGGGGTTGTGAGTAATGAAATGGGCTTGATAAAAGGTACTAGTTGTCTAACGCCTAGACTTACCAATGCCGCCAACGAGGCTGAACAGAATGATTTCGCAGATGGTGACCAGCCACAGCGCCTTGCGGAAATCGTAAGGGTTCTTCATCTCGGCAATGAAGCTAGGCAGTGTGATTTGTCCGATGAATGTGTAGCTGATGTTCAGAAAAGCGTTCATCCCCGAAACAAACGTCGTGCCAGCCATTGGCACCGCGAGAACAAGAGGCTCGCCGCCCAACTTCACACCCAAAGCGTTGACGTGGTTGGGATCCGGATTGTAGCCTGCTGTGCCATGCTTCCCTTCGGCGCCAGCGAAGGCAGCAGCGAGAATGACGCTGACGAAGGTGAAGAAGGCAGAAAACGCGGCAAGTTTCGACAAGGCACTAAAAGTGCGCGGCATGGAACAAACCCAGGAAACAACGGCGCCAATGGCCGCAAAGCCGACGGTGCAAACGGTGTGGCCTTCATCAAAAGTTAGGATAGACACAAAACTTGCGATTGTCAGAATACGCACCACTCATGGTGTTTAGATAGCGTGAAATGGTGAGGACATGGAGGCCTTGGATGAAGGTGTTGTTCAAAATGAACATAACGGCCGTAAAGTACCACGCCCATCTCGAGTTCCAGAACAGCATCTGTCCAATGTCACAGACATCTCTAGTCTCAGGGTGCCGGAGACAGAACTCCCAGACCACCAGAGACGTGTAGAGGACGAATGCGGCTTGCACAACCGTGAGGATGATACCCGGCACCAAGCCGAGAACCGAGTACGAATACGGGAATGACATGATGGCCAAGCAGATATACTCGGAGAAGAGCAAAGCGGCCGTCTATTTTTCCGTCAGTCTCTACTGAATCAAGTGTTGGCGCAAACTCTGAACAACCTTTTGCCATGAGCAAGTCCGATACTTGATGGCATCATTGGCCTCCATTGCGACCAGCTTGCCATATTCGTCATCAGACGCCGAGGTATCGGGCAGAGAACCTAGCCTTGGAGGCGGACCGATTCTGCTCATCTTGCGACCTTGGACCATGGTGGAATTGCGCCTTGCTTCTACATCGACGGCTTCATCAGGCTTGAGGACGTTCCCCTCGCCAAAGCCGGACTCCTTCTTTTCATACGTGTCGGACATTTTGGCGTCAGTGGCCATTCCAGTGCCAGTTCAGAGAGGTTGAAGAACGGTTTCAATGAAATGGATCAACGCCACTTGATCGCACGAATGACCCGTATAAAACAGGTGAAATACAAAGAATCAGAACTGAGACGATCTGTCGCCTGCATGTGATTTTTTGGGGGAGATATCAGTTGCAGAGAGGGCAAAGAAGGTCCAAAAATCTCTTCCACTTTTGAGAGAAGAACGACAAGAGGGCAAAAGCGCCCGTTAAAGAGGGACATGCTCTTTTAAGGCACAAGAACCAAGCTTGTAACGTTAACGTAAGACGAACAGAAAAGCTTAGGCAAAGAGTCAAGGATGGGGGGGCACACGGCACAGCTGTCAAGCAGCACGAGGCCAAAGTATGGAGACGAACCCCTGTGTATTGTCCTGGGCGTCCCCAGCGTGTAGGGGTCACAGACGCCAGAAAGCATGGTGACGACACAGACGTGGTAGTTGTGGGAAAGGCTGGCGATCGATCCTCCAAGCAGAGCGAATGGCGAAAGCCACAGCAACACCGGGACCCAGTGATGATCGGCAAGGATCTCTCGTGAGGTTAAGCGGGAGGAGATTCAAGGCCTTATAAGAGGCCAAGCAGCGCGGGATGCGGGACGAAGAGGGCACAGGGGACCCAATGAGGAAGAGGAGAGGAGAAAGCTTTTCGGTCGGTTGTAGGGCCAGCCGTTCGCCGTCAGCAGAGATTGCAGCGTACGAGGTAGGTATGGCCCAACCCTTGCGCCACTATGACTCTGGTGGGGATCATTGCCGTCAGCCGAGAAGGAGGTGGTGATGAAAGAGGAGGTTGTGGCGGTGGTGGCGGGGCAGTGGGAATGCACACGGGAGAAAATGGATCCCGAGAGGAGCATAGAGCACACATTGAAGCATTATGATTTGAAATGAAAATATCAGTTCACCCAAGGGAAGAAAAGCTGAAGTGAAGGACAAAACTGCGCCGGATGGTGAAAAATTGATGAGAATGTTGATTATTAAGTTCTTGCGTCATCCAAGTGTTTCCGTAGTTAGGTAACTACACGGAGTTGTTTGAACCTCCTTATGTCTTCTCCCACATCTCCGGCCCAAAGTTGCCCAGCTTGGCTGTCCACTGCATCATGGTGTGGCTGTCGATGAAATCATACTGACCCTGCCCCAACTTCCCGTCCTCACTCATGCTCAGCGTGATGATATACTCGTTTCCATACTCGCCCGCATCGGCAGTGGCTTTGGCGTGCAAGAACAAGGCAACCTTGCGTGGAGCCTCGTCGACAATGGCATCTGTCATCTTTGCAAGGTGGTGTGCACCATCTTGAAGACCTCGACGTTGAACGAGACATACTCGTCGTTGTTGCGAGTTGGGCTCTTGACCGAGGATGGCCCGCCTCGATGGGTACAGGATGGAGTGCAGCAGGCAGCTATGGCGGGAAGTCACGCTGGTTGTGTGCGTCGAGGTACCTTTGGGCGGTTTCGAGGAGTTGCTGGTGCAGTGATATGGCTATGTATCGGTGTCTATCTATGCTCCTATACAAGTGAATTTAGTCCTCTTATCATGTCTGGCAGAGCAAGCAGGGAGCACAAGTCGAATTGCATGAAGATGGGCGGTATTATGGTGCACAGAGGCATAGATAACCAGCCCAGACTGGACTAGTGGCTTGAAGAGGCAGAATCAATACCATATTACATCTAGACTAGTTCAGCCAGATAGGAATTAGGGAAGAGGAACGGCGTATCCATATACGCATTTACACAGGACAGGTAATAATACATTCACCATCAGCTCACTAGACTCGCCGAGCCTCTACCAACTTCGATTAGCTTTCATGTGATGCCGGGGGATTCTAATCCAGCCCCCTTTTCAATCTACCTAGACTGCTCAGTTAAGCTCCTCCTGTAGTGCTCTCTTTCCACCTGCTTCGTTCGAGGGCCTGGTGGAAGACCAGCTTGCCCTCGTGGACTACCTGTGCTGGCGGCACTGCTGGTGCTATAAGGACAGGCTGGAAGTGCACAAATCTGAAGAGCTTATCATCCCAACTTGTAGACAAGTCTTCGAGACTGACAATGTTTAACAACCACCTGCCCAGCGTCGAATAGGTGGCAGCCGCTTCTCCACAATATGGTCGTCTGGATGCCTCCCGTTTCCACACTCCGCTTGAGCCTGCTCACTCTCATGTTCATGGTAATCGCACCAGTTATCGTCCCAATCATTACCAGAACCGGGCACATCGATTCTTTGAAAGGCTATCAGCAGCGCTTCTGTGAGAAAAGTTGGAGATAGTGTCACCTTCTCGAAATCGGTGTAGTGACTATAGCAATGGCTCAGATATTCGCACATGGGTGATTCGAAGTCGAGGTTGTCGAGAGCGTGTTTGATGATCGTGGGGCATGGCAAAGTTTCTGAAGAAGCGATGTAACGTTGGAAATGCGAGCATAACGACGGCCTTGAAGGTGACCCCTTTATACCTGTCCGCAAAAATATATAGATCCAACAGACGAGCAAATACACGTCCTTTGCGGTTGAATCCGGGATACCAGGTCTTGTTGTCGGTTATGGTCTGGCCCGTCAGCCTCGCCAGGGGCATTTTGATCTTCTGTAGGATCGCTGTCATCTCTTTCATCGCCGTCATCTGGCTCACCGTCTCCCTTGGTCTCTACTGTCGTCGGAGTCCGCTGTAGTTTCGCTGCTATCTTCACCAGCTTCCTCCACAGTCAGCTCCTTGGTATACAGCCACCTTGAAAAAGTCACAAATTCTTCAACACCCACATCCCACAAAATCGTGAAGTTCATTTCGAGTTCATCTTGGAAGAAGTCACGGAATCGGGAGGATTGACTGCAAAAGATGTGTTTGTGAATCTTGAATTGACGAGACTCCTCTCTGCGAGCTTCAACGGAGACGGTGACGATCTCCTGATCTGCGATGCTAGAGTTTCCTGTGTCAGCAAAGACACATTTCCCTAATCCATAGTGGTTGAGATATGATTTGATTTACAATAGTGCGTCGAGCTTACGCTTCCTCGACTGGCATTGAGAAGCTGAAGTCGCAGCTGCACTTGTGCCTCTCCAAGTGGACACAGAGATTGCACTTTGCCGCCGGGACATAGTAGCAGTTTCTGATTAGAGCGCTATGGGTCGAATAATGCCCGAGAGACCTGCTTTCTACAACATGCTCAGAGGAGCCGCAATGAAAAAAGGCTTGGGGAAGAGAGCCCTTGTGTCTTTACAACACACAAAGCGCAGTGCAGCCAAGCACCCCCTCGGCCCTTCGTCACTCTAGAGCATGAACACTCATTATTGCCTTACTTATTTTGCACCTTAGTAACACAGTGTTACTGGCAAAAGACCGACCCTAATAGTTCGTAAGGCGAGTTGTTGCATATCTTACGTAACCAAATACATCGAAGAGCCGGATCGGAAAGCGAAGTAGGTTACTTAATTCCTTGATACAATCTCTTACGCGAGAATTCCCTCCACTACGCGCATTGTGAATCTAGTACTCAGGGATACTGAGCTAGAGGCTCAGTTAAAGCTCAGGGTAAGGTAGGATCAGACCATAAAAGGCAGTTAGGGTTTTCATTCTCGAGTAATCTGGGTACAAAGGCATGACGAATATTAGTGAATCGTAAATACAAAATGCGGTGGTTGAAAATAGCAGCAGCAGCGCCAGCTACAATCCATGCGATTCGTCTGCGTCGCCCGCCGCGTCATGTCATACAGAATTTCCCTTTCCGGGGGCACAAACTGCGGCCAACTCATGGGCCTTTTCACCAGCTGAAATATGACAGGTTTCCTTTGCTGTGATTCTGTGTAACCAGTTCACCCATTGGGAATTCCTTGACCTGTTCTGGGGACATATCTTCGCCGTACTTGTCACTTGCTAGAATTTCATACCTGGCCTCGTCCTTCCCCCGACCTCCCTCCCCCCTTCCACACAGCCCACCACGCCTTCGACCTTCGATTCGACTTCTCTTCGCTGTTGCCCTCAGACCCGCCATTCCCTTCCAACGTGTCCTCCTCTCGACCAGCGGATCGACTTCACATCTTGACTCTCGTTTCTCTCTCCAACCTCCCCGTTCCGCAGTCACCTACCGAGCACAGTTCATTGACCGAGCCACTTCCTCCGACAACACGACCGCCAATCAAAGTGCTGCACCGCAGCAGAGATACAAGGTTGAAGGGGTTGTGATGAGTTGGAGTGATGAACAGGCATCACACCTTTACCAATGGCTATGCCGCCAACAAGAAGCGAGATGACGATGCCTACCGCCCCTACACCGACCGCTCCGACCTCGAGAGCAAGTACATTTGGGGCCTCCCCGACCTAGTTGAGGACGAGAAGGCGGATTCTTCCTTCGATCGAAAATTCGAGCCTCGAAAACGAGCCCTTCATACACGATGGCGACTGCTCCGGTTGGGCTTGATGGTCCTGGCCACATGCTCCTTGGCCTTCTACTTCTTCTTTCCCTCCAACTCCACTCTGTCCCTGTTGTCGAGTGGTTCGGCCGCTTCGTCCCAGTACGATGATATCGAGACACTGCGGTACTATGACCTCGAGGATGTGCAGGGTACCTCGGTGGGCTGGGAGAGGGAAGAACGAGTCCTGCTATGCACACCGCTGCGAGATGCAGCACCACATTTGCCCATGTTCTTCGCCCATCTACGAAACTTCACCTACCCTCATCACCTCATTGACCTCGCTTTCCTTGTTTCCGATTCCAAGGACAACACCGAAGAGTTGCTCTCTCAAATGCTCGAAGCACAACAAGCCGACCCGGATCCGTCGCAGCCATACGGAGAGATTTCGGTCATACACAAGGATTTCGGGCAGGCAGTTGGTCAAGATGTGGAATCCAGACACGGTTTTGCGGCCCAAGCCAGCCGAAGAAAATTGATGGCGCGGGCACGGAACTGGCTGCTCAGTGCGGCTCTGCGGCCATATCACAGTTGGGTGTATTGGCGTGATGCTGATGTCGAGACGTGTCCCTACACCATCATTGAAGATCTCATGCGGCATGACAAAGATGTCATTGTACCTAGTGAGTCTCCCTGGTATTTGTGTCTAGTTCAAGGCTAACAAGGAAATAGATATCTGGCGGCCCTTGCCGGACTGGCTTGGGGGTGAACAACCCTACGATCTCAACTCCTGGCAAGAATCCGAGACTGCCATTGCCCTCGCCGAATCTCTAGACGAAGACGCCGTCATTGTCGAAGGCTACGCAGAGTATGCCACCTGGCGGCCTCACCTTGCCTACCTCCGCGACCCCTATGGGGATCCCGATGTCGAGATGGAACTGGACGGCGTTGGCGGAGTCTCCATTCTCGCCAAAGCCCGCGTTTTCCGTGCCGGTGTTCACTTCCCGGCCTTCTCCTTTGAACGGCACGCCGAGACTGAAGGATTCGGGAAGATGGCCAGACGCATGAAGTTTTCTGTCGTTGGACTCCCACATTACACTGTGTGGCATCTGTATGAACCGTCCGTGGATGACATCCGGCACATGGAGGAAATGGAGCGTGAGAAACGCGAACGGGAAAAGCAGGAGAAAGAAAACGCCGACCAGGTCAAGAAGCTCGACGACGAATTCCGACAGGTGGGCTCTCAATGGGAGCAGGATAAGGAAGCTATCGCGGCCGTCATCAAGAAGGAAGGTGTGCAGTTGATCAACACGAACGCTGACAAGAGCGAGAAGGCCGCCTTGGCCGATCAAGACGAGGAGAGCGGCTGAAATGGATAACAACTGGACAGGTGGGTGGCTACCTACCGCGCTTCACGATACAGCGGTCTCGGGTAGAGGATCATGGAATTCAGGAAAAAAAAAAGCAAAAGATAACGGATCATGGGATATGGGATAGAAAGCAAGCGATCCAAACATCTTGAGCAAAGCATGATGCGTACATGGACGAGAGTTGGCGGCGTTCTGTATCAACCATTTCGGGGTTCATGTATTTTGGGCGACCTCTCCGTTGGTGGGAGGCTCTTTTGCGACCTGTACACAATATCATCGAGGGATGCTCGGCGGCGATGGTTGCTGGCCTGAGAGCGCTTCATTTTATTATGAGGGAGGCAAGTGCATCATGATCGAGGCTGCTGTGAGAATATGCCAGACAGATACGCAGCATCGCATTTCAATACATGGTCCCGACGTGGACCTGCATTGATCCATGTCCGAAGTGCTTGAATAGATGTTTGTAGGAGACTGACTGTATGCATTATCTCGACTGTTGTCGTTGTTGTCGTTGTTGTCGTAGTGGTGGTAGTGTTAGTAGCCAAAGATGGCAAGTTGAACGAATGACGTCGGTCTTTGCGGCGCCACGACACGTCCAGATTGGGACGCGTCAAACTTCAAGTTTAATAGGCCGATGCACAATTATTGGCACACTGTCACCGACCATAGCAGACCGCTCCCTCAACAGGTTTGAGGCGAGAACCGAGAGAGAGAGAGAGAGAGAGAGAGAGAGAGAGAACATCAAGTCAATACCACCATGTCCGCCTCCTCACAACCCTCCGCCTTTCCTCCCGTCGCCGTCTCCTCCACCCTCCCACACCAGAGTCTCCGTTTGCTCGAGCTGCCGGCCGAACTGCTCGACGTGGTCGAGGCGCAGATCAAGAATCCCAGCAAGAGGCGAAAACTGTGGTTCAAATCTTCGGCCGCGGCCAAGGGACAGCACCACCACCACCAGCAGCGACCATTTGGCTCCAGTTCTCTGACTACTCCCGTCGCCGCCGAAGAGGGCGGGGGAAGAGGAGGAGACTTTCTCCACCTCTGCACCGACGACAAGATCTGGGCTGTCAAGCAGGTCAGCACGAGTAACAGCGTCTATGTCACCCAGACGTGTCACCAGCCTCGTGCGACACAGAACCAGCAGGGCGTTGGTGAGGATGGAGGTGCACCGCCGTCTGGCGGTGGTCATGCAGAAGAACAAGTGGATGAGATTGGGTTAGCCGTGGCTGCTGGGAGCAGAGGTGGGATCACGACAAAAGCGCAGGTGAAGAATGTCCTCGAGCTGATCGAGGTCGAATCGGACGAGCGAGCGGTTCACAAAAAGGTCCACGATATGGTTCCCGTATATCATGACGAGGGGGAGGATGATCACCGTCACGTCCTTGACCGAGACCCGCGCGAAGCGGTGTCGATGAGGGACGTCCTCGACAACATTGCCGCACCAACGAGGATGGTGCGTGATGTGATGAGGAAGTCGTTCATCTTTGGGCTCTCCCAGACGACCACGTCGCGGAAGGGGGCCGTGGGACACGAGGAACGGGTATATTTGGCCTCTCCCTCCCTGCTGCTACGGCACTGGAAGGAGTTCTTGCAGCAATGCACCATCTCGGGGATCGACCTCGCGAAGAACAACGACAACGTTCTGGCCGGGGCTGACCTCCACGCTGTGCTCAACGGACTAGCCGCTGAAGCAGCAGCAGCAGAAGAGACAGAAGAAGCGGGACGGCGCTGCTCCTCCCTGGCTCGGAATGTCACGATGGCCATCGTACGTCGATTTACAGACGTGCCCGATATGGACCTGGACCTGGACTGGGACCAGGACTTGAGCCTCTTCGCCGACTCGATCGGCAGTGCACGACTGAAATTCAACCCCAACCTTACGCGAGACATGGTCGGACGCTGGCTCCTCCTGTCCCATCACGCCCGGCGAAAGTCATCACCGCTTTCCACAGGAGCAGCCTCCTCCTCCTCCTCCTCCCGGCGCGAGTCGGATCACGGGACCATGCGCGTCGACGACTTCACGACCGAGTGGACACAGCTGCTCCCGGATTCCTGGGCCGTCGAGTGTAGCAACAATGTCGCCAGCCTGATCTCGTCCGTTGTTGACCTGAACGTGGACTTGACCAGGGATCGCGAGGGCGTGGCGGTCTTGAGGTTCGTTGCGTCGAGCCACGGAGCCGAAGAAGCTTCTCATGCTCCGTCTCATTCATCCGCCGCCGCCGCCGCTGCTGCTTCGAGCATGGGGGTCCCTGGCCTCGCAAAGGACGCGCAGAGCGAGAACCAGAAAAAGCGAAAGTGGCACGAGAAATTCGGCGCGCAGAGGTCTGCGCCCGCTGTGAGGAAGTGAGTGAGTGAGTGAGACAGACTCTGAGAGAGAGAGGGCAGCCGAAACCCGTTCCTTTCCTTTCACTGATGATGATGATTACGACCAAACAAGGCCTGTCTGTCCGTCTGTCCGTCTGTCTATCTACGATTGAAGAAACATTCCATTCCAAGCATGTGTGTAGAATGGATCTCAAAGGGGCGGGAAATTGTGGTGAGAAGGAAGAGAGGACTTGTCATGATGTATGTTGTATGGTGTGTGGTGTATGGGTTCTCGTTCACCGAGTAACTTTGACTGGATACCGTGGACCGTCCGTCAAGAGACCCATGCAAGTACATGTACATGTAAGTAGCTAGCTACGCCCGTAGGTACTGTATGTATGTATACCTGTACGTAGGTACATACATACATACACACATACGTAGACAGTCCAGTTGGGAATGCCCCGGAAGCACCACACATACACATGCACACACACACACACACACACACACACACACTCTCTCTCTCTCTCTCTCTCTCCCTGATCTTGGTACGGGTTCTTTCCCTTCCCATTCAACCGTTCTCTAACCTCGAGCGAACCTTGTGAGCGCATAATAGACAACCGCATTCGCTTTCTAATGGCAATCCCCCTTTCTCGGCGCTCCTGGAAAAGAAACCAAACCACATTCATTCCATTCATGCGACCAATTCCCTCAACTTTCCCTTCTCCTCCTCGGTCAACTGCTCAAATAAAGCCGCAAAACCGTCCCGGCCCGCCTCGTTCTTGAACCACTGCAGCAGGTAGTCGGCAGTCTCTTCGTCCCGGGCCCTCGAGCCCGTGTGGCTCAGGACATCATCGTCCGCGCCGTCGCCGCCCGTAGTCCCCCCCACCAGGGCCATCAGGTCGTTCCGGACGCTGGCGCTGGCCAGGTCCAGGGCGCCCGCCGAGCCCACGTCCTCCCACTCGTCCGCGTCGTCGGCATCCTCGTCCTCCTCGTCCAGCGCCTCGGCGGCTGCTTGGGCGGCCGTAAGATCAGAAAACTTGGAGGTGGCGGCGTTGGCGAGCTCGTCGACCATGATCTTCAGGATCTTCAGGTCTGCCGGGACCTGCGTCCATCGGTCCGGGTTTAACTTGGCCTGCGATCGTGTCTTGATCCGTCCGCCCGGTCGAGCATCCACGATCAAATCCCCCTTGACGCTCACCGCGTGGACTCGGGGATCGTGCAGGGCGAATATCTTCGACAAGGCCACCACGTTCTGTCTCACCTCCTCGAACCCGGCGAAGTGCACGGAATTCTCCAGCCACTTGGTTAAGACCACATTGAGTCCGTTGGTCCCGTTGATGTTCACCTCGCTCAGAAAATCGAGAACTTCCTTCGGAGCTGCCAGCGAGAGACCCACGAAAACCATACAGATGCTCTGAATAAACTGTATTCTCTCCGCTGTGGCAAGACGCACCGCCACTGCGCGCAGCAAATCCATCAGGTACGGTCCGAGTTTATCGGCGCCGAACTTGGTGACTAACACCGACGCCAGTCCGCCAACTTCTTGACCTGCGTTCTCGTCGACATCCGGGGAGTTGAGGAGGCGGTTTATGATGGTCAGCGTCACTTCGATTGACGACTTCCCCTGAGAATCTGTCCAGGACAGGAACTGTTGCGTGCCTTTTACAGCATGTGGTTGAGCGCCAGCGTGGCCGGCCGCACGAGTTCCGGCTCAACGGCTTCCATGAGCACACGTTGTAACTTTGGCATCACAGCTTGCACGAAGCCGGACGGTAGAGGGTCGGACCCGAACTCAGCGAGAGCAGAGACGAGCTCAGCGGCGAGATTCGTCAACGCAGATTCCTGGGTCATGTTGGCGATGTCGAATGCACCGGTGAGGGATGGGATGGTTTTTGCGCACAGTCGCACATATGGTTCGTGTCCCGAAGAAGACACCGACGAGACGATCCCCTCGAAAGACTCGGTGAGGAGAGTGAAAAGTTGGAAATTCGACGCGCCGTCCGATGCCAGCGTGAAGAACAGGTCGAGCGCACTATTACCGTCAGTGGTGATCGTGGATGTGTCCAGCATGATGGCGTCACGAAGGAGCTGGATCAGCGCCGCCTTGACATCGTCGGCGTCTTCAAGTTCGTCGCGGAGGTCGTGCGAGGAGATAAATTCACCCACCACGTTGACCACCGCGGTTTGCATTGGTCGTGTCACGGTCGGTGGGAGAGCGTCGAGGTAGTCATGCAAAACGCTCAGGCACGCGACTTTGACCACGTCGGATTCATCCATCGACGAGGCGGTTACAGCATTGGCAAAAGCCACCGCGCCGGCGTGGAGGAATTGCTCACCGTCAGCGACCTTGAAGAAACATCCTGCGGCCATTTGTCCTGCCGCCCGCATGAAGGGATTGGGGTGCTGGAGCGTGTCCGAGAGACCTTCGACAACCGCAGAAGAAGCTTGCGGGCTGAGCCTCCCCGAGACATCGTCAACGTCTTTGAGGCACTGGTTGAGGAGAAAGACCAGTGCTTCGCGTTCTTTCCATCCTGTCGTTTGGCTCGACAGGGTGTGCTGCTTGAAATGCAACAATGCCAAAATGGGAATCTGCTTTAACCATTCACCCAGGCTCCGCACTGCGAGTTCCGCGCACGCTGCTCGGGGGGTGTAGTTTGCTGTAAGAGATGTTGCTTCACAGAGGTACAAGTTGGCGTCGTATTCCCATAGCGCTTCTTCCTCCTTCGGGATTCTGGCATAGAGAACCAACACCCGGATCAGCTCTTGCAGCCAGGGAACAGTATGTTGTGCGTCACCCAGTTGCTGCATTTGTGCCGTGAGCTCTTTGCGTACCGTGGGGGCTCTAATGGTGACTTGTAAGAAGTCGAGCTCTTCCAGGACAAGTGCGTCGAGACTGCACGGCAGATTATCGCTGTCGACCAGTTTGCCTTCGGCCGTGCCGTCGATGTAAAGTTCAGCATAGACCGTTGCAATCCTCGTCAATTCCTCCCAAACGATTTGAAACAGGGCCATCACATGTGGAGAGAGAGCCTGCGCGTAGACTTGTCGCAGTTTGTCGAGTGTCTGGTATCATGTTAGCGACGACGCCTCTCTTATTCCCCCCCTCAAGCTCTAAAGAGAGGGGCCATACCTTCACCACCTGAACTTTGAGAGCGACAAGGCCCCGGAATGACGCATCTTCGGATTTCAGAGACGGTGGCAGCGGCTGCTTCAGTGTCTCCATAAAAAAGGGCATCCAAGCCTTTAGTGACTCGTTCAGGAAGGCCTTCACCGCCGCTCCATGCTCAGCCATCACCATCTCCAGCATCTCAAAGCAAGCTCTAAAGACATTCAGAGTCATGGCCCGCACGATCAGACTCCGAGCGTTATCCACCGCCACATGCTGCAATGCGTTGACGAGATCTTGGGCGATCAAGAAGAACTGTTCTTCGGTCAAGCCCTCATCGATCAGTTCCGAGAGGACGCGTAACGCGCCATGAATGGGTGCGTCATCTGTCGACGTGTTCAGAATGGTGAGTAGCGAGGGTAGGAGTGAGGGCCACGCGTCAGGAAAGTCGACACTGGCAATTTTGCTGGCGACACCAGCGGCAAGGGCTTGAATACTTGCGTCTTTCGGTGCTTGCTCGCCCGCCAGCGTGCAGATGGCGAAGACTCGGTCACGGACGCTGGACTTGGCTTCGTCGTTGAGATACACATTGCCTGTGAATGTCTCGTCGAACTGTGGCGACCACGTGGTGGAGACGTAGTTCTTCAGAGCCGTCAGTGCAGCCTTGCGAGAGCTGGGCTCGATGTCGCCGTGTGAGGCTATGGTCAAGAGCGCGAAAGGGAACTCGACCTGAGGATAGAGTCGCAGAAGATTTTGCTCGGCATCTCTAATGACGGCTGTATCCGGTCGGGTTGTCGCTTGGAGGAGCTGGAGGACCTGTTGCTCCATGATTGTCGTTAGCACGAGGCTGGCTCGATGGGGAAGGGAAGACTGTCGGGGGTGGGTTCACAGAACGTTAGCCTTCCAGCAAGGGCGAGCGGGCGGGATCGACAACTTGAAGGATAGAGTGGCCACTGAGCCTAGATACAAAGAAAAGAAAGAAGGTTCTATGGAAACAGCGATGAGAGGAAATTGAACAGATGGTGCAGCGCGCGAGTGAGGTAGAGTGAGTGGTAAACACTTTGAAACCGCCAAGACCAAAAACCGCCTTTTGTCTGATTGGCTGCCTGCGATCCTGACTGATACCTCGGACATGATATGTACAAGAGCATACATATTCTTACTGCAAAACCGCGTCGGATCAAACTGATTATGGCTCTAATGCCTTCTAGAGTACTACCACAGGCATGTACACACACCAGCAAATCCCTTGCGTTGACTCGGCACAAACAACTGACCGTCACTGGAAAATCAACCACCTGGCCGTCCCCGTTACCACCCCTAAAGCCCGCTCCACGCTTCCCAGTCTTTTGCTGCTTGGTCTCCATCGTCGACAGAGGTTTCATGCTCGCCAATGAAGCCTCTCATCTTGATCACAGTCCCCTTGGAGCAGTCGAATTCAACCTGCTTCGTCAAGTCAGCATCAGTAACTGGTGAGGAGGGAGGCTATCCATACAATTCCAGCTTCCACATTGGCATAGCAGTCCCACAAGGCCGTCGTCTTGACAGCAAAGCCCTCCTGTTCACCCAAGAAAGCATATTGGCTAAGCTTCCATTTCCAACTGAGCACATCTGACATCAGTTCGTCAACAAAGTCCATCATACCCCCACAGTCTTGGTCTTGACAGTGAATGAATCGAACAACATCTGGGAGACTCATTGGGCTGTCCGCTGTGTGGATGAGATGCACGTCCTGCAGTGCTGGAAGGCGACGTCTGTCAATGTGGACAAACGCGTCGATGTGAACCTTGATAGCTTTGATCTTGGTGAGGAATGCATCTGGCATGTTTTCAAAGGGATCACGGCGCCCAAGAGGCTGCTCGACGATCAACAAAGTAGAGGCGCTGAGGACGGCCAAGGCCTCATGACAAACAAGTTGAGAAGTGAGTAGGAGTGAGGTGTCCGTGTTGGTGACAAGCCGATGCGGCGAGAGGTCGTCATATCTCTCACACAGGTGGGCACTGACACCCGTGATGTATAGCTCAGCCCCCTGGAAGACCTCTTCATAGATAGCAAGCCTCAACTCGGAAGGAAGCCCTTCAAATGTCGAGCGACCCCTATTCAGCGCTACCGCGTCCATGACTCGAGTTCAATGCGCGTTCTCAATCACAGTAATAGCCCACGTAACGTTATGCGACTCCTCGTGGCGTTTGCTTTTAAATGATTGGTATGTGGAGTAGCCAGCTTCCCGAGTTTAATACAATGGCAGCGATCGGTCGATCGACTGTGGTGTTATGTGTAAGCGAACAGTCTTGCAGCAACCCTGGTGGGTATGATTCGTTCGAGTCTGTCTCCAAATGGTTAGAACTTGTGTATATGATGACAACAGACACAAACCCTTGTACCAGTGTAACTCAATCAGAATTAGAAATGCGTAGAGGGAAAGACTGTCAATGAGTGAAACAGCATACTCAGGATGTAGGATGGAAGAAGGAAAAAGAATGAGTGTGAGCGATGCGTCTGAAATGAGGGATTTATTGATGCAGGAGGCATTCCTGGCAGCAGTCAATCAAGGGTGAGAGCGCGAACTGCCTTGGCGATTTGTGAGTGAAGCATCGGTCTCAGAGTAGTAAAGTTGCTGTTTCCCGTCGAGATCTGTAGGCGGCTCCGGCAACACGTTAACGTGGGAGTTCTCACCGACAATATCACCGTGTACTGGGACATGTCTGTCCGTTGTGTCATTGTCCGTCGAAATCTCGACTGGAAACAAAGGGCACCCGCACAAAGCTCCATAAGGGATATGTATACGTATACCCAATCACGGACAAGTCCAGCTTCGATCCCACGACCACGACGACAAATCTCCGCGGTCTTGACAGGGTGGAGAATTAGTCCGAAGAGCCTGCCCTTTATACTTGAGCAGAAGGACCAAATCATCAAAATCGATGCAGTCTGTCAAGAAAGCTCCATGCTGGTGATCCAAACCATATAAGCGTCTCCTGAGCAGTGCATGAGGACGACATCAGATATTGACAATACAACACGACCTTGAATGACCTCTTATCTTACCATAGCATAGGCGGGCAAGGCGACGACCACGCCTGAACAGACTCAACAGAGCCCAGAGTGCTTCGCCCGCCTGCTTCTTCGTGATCCTCGCATAGAATGGTGATGTTGTGCACTTCCAGAATCTTCAAGTTTGAAAGAGGTCTTCAAGTATCCAGTGTATCAGTGTACAGTGGCTGAGTCCAGTTCGGAACATGGCAAGCGTTTGTGAATGAGCAGATGACAAATCGGCACCACAAACGATCTGGTTATTTCCCCGTTCGCAGTTATGTACCGAGTAGTGCCGCACCATCAAAGACGGTGGACATATTTTCGACGCAGAGATCTGGTGGGCGCACCCAGTAAAACAGACAACGTAGCTGTAGGTATGCGGGCCGTTATTGTGTAGTTCCTTTTCAGGATTCATCTCTTCGCAGACGATAAACGGCATGAGGTTCTATGTGTCTATCGTGAACAGGTCAAACAGTGCAAACTTACCAAGGGCGGAAGCCTCTATTTGAACGTCATCCGCCCTTTTCAAAGTATAAAGTGAGCACCGTGCAGCCTGGTACAATACAATGAGTTATCGTAGAAAACATTATATATTGCTGGCCGCTCACTGCCAATCGATGCGCCAATGATATACTACCACTTGGGGGGAATGATATGAAAAAGTACAGTCCTCCATCTCCATCAGACCTCGACCTCGCCCCGGCACCGATTCATTCATTCTGCGGTCGGCATACTTTCCAGCTGGTCGACCAAATTGCGCCAATTGTTGGCCTGAAGTTCTGCATACTTGACCCGCTCTTGACTCCAGTCTTGATGCATACGGCTGATTGCGTAGATGGTCGTCTGGAATGTCACAATCTCATCCCTCACACATTCCTTGATGAAGACTCCGCGGGCATGTTGCTGTACAATACTTTCTTTATCGGACATGATGCTGCTTTCCACTTTCTCGATTTCTCCTGGCTTCACTTGCCCTGGTGGCTTTTGGCGTAATTGCTGCAATTTATTTTCTGATGTTTCAATACGTCGCTCAAGTTGAGGTATGTTGTCTCTCGCAAATCGATCACGTCGATCAAACAGATCACGCATCGACACGAAATTGTCGCGAATCGATTTGAGGTCCTCGAGCACTCCCGTATCCCAAGCCTTGCCCTCGTCTTCGAGCAATGTCTGGGTCGTGGCAAGGTGTTTAGCTGTGGCCTGGATGCCTTCGTTAAGAAGCGGCACGTCATTCTGATCAATTGCATACGTGTCGTTGGTGCATTCGGTTAGGTGAGACAGTGCGTTTGAGAACTTTAGACTGTCCAGAGCAAGCCCTTCGTTCCGCTTCACCAACCGTTCCATCCAGACACACAGGTTGATATAGACCTCCGCCGAGCGGCGCACGCCTGTACGCACTTGATCGAAAAGTTCAGAAAGATTCGATGGCAGGCTGTCTTCCAAACTTGGCGGCAGAACCTTGCCGGTGAATTCTTCTTGGACAGAGATAGTAGCTTGTTTGCGCCAGACTGCAAGTTCCTGAAACCGACGTCAGCGATTTGTGTTCGTAACGCGGGGCTGGGACAGAATCATACTGTTGGCACAGTCAGGAACATTACCACAAGCGTCTCCTGACTTAGAACGGGATGTTGTACGAGCGAATTGGTGAATCGAACCAAGCCTCGTCTACGCTTCTCCAGGAAGACGTTCGCATCTGCGGTGAGATGAGCTCCGTTCACTGGACATTTGGATCAGCTGGAGTCTCTCCAGGACGCGGAATTCTTACCTTGAACCCGTTTGGGAGGCAATAGCGGTAGGCGTCTGAAAGGATATCGTTTCTGCAAACAGTCGAGCAACCAAACAAAATCACTGTATCGCCTCACGACGCTGCTGCCTCTCCGAGCTGTCTTGACTTCATAGTTCCGATGCTGGAACAGGAACACTCCCTCCTTTTCTGGCAGTGTTGTTATCGTGACGCTTTCTCCTGTCCCAGGTGGTAAAGTGATACTTTGAGAGACAGCACTTCGGGGTTCTTGATCTTGCCGATTCGACTGTCGATTGTCGCCAGGGTCTCCGAATCCTCCCCCGAGCGTTGGTTGTTCTGAGAAGCCTCCCGAATTGCCATTGTAGCCGTTCCATCCAGCACCTCCACTTTCGGAAGAACGCTCGTTTGTTGGACTTCCGTTACTGCTGCCTTGACTACCTCCCGTCGTGAAAGCACTGGTTGTTCTTGCGATGCCATTGGAGATGCTCTTAGCACCCTCCACGGAGACCCCATTGACAGACATGGTGTGAGCGGCGGTGGAAGGAGGCGGCAGTCTATTGTTAGATGGACTAGCCCATGGATCCGACGTTGGATCGTTTCCGAATGAGTCTTCTCGTGGCTTCTGTGGCCTGACTGGAGTGGGTTTCGCTGATGGGGGGGAGGGTAGCTGAGGCCGGTCGCTGCTCGACCGCAACTGATCCAAGTAGCCAATTCTAGGCTCAGGCAGTTCTGGACAACATCAGTATTACGCAGTGGCTCAGGGATTTTGTAGTCCTCACTTCTCCTCCGATCGTCTACACCGTCGAGGGTGATTTCTTCACCCTCCTGGCCCAATCCAATGAGAGCGAGCAAGACATTGAACTCGCTCCTGCCAACGCCATTGGCACTCTCCTGGCCACCTGGAATCACCAAATTCAAGATCTTCGTCTGCTCCTGCTCGCTGAGATTGCTGCTCTCGAGAAGGCGCTTGATGCCTGCCAAACCAATACCAACTCCTGTCCTCTCATTGGAATGTAACACGGCATCGTATGCGTCCACATAGCTCTCCGGTACGTCGGTGGCGGGGAGGAGATTCTTGATTAGGTTTTGTCGCGCCGACTTCTTGGGAGTTGGCATTGACCATGGCGAGTCACCACCATCGTCGGCAAAAAGAGATGAAGATGTGGTTGTTTTGTGAACGGGCTCGTCGCCAAACAGAGACTTGGAGTTTAGTGGCGCAGTTTCGGTGGGTGAAGATCCGAACAATGACATGGTGGCAGGTCTATAGCTCTGGAGCAATGACAGATGTCGGCTACATCAACTGCGACATGGGCACTGAGCTGCGATATGATGGCGAGGACTGCGCAACCAACTGGGCTCCCCGAAAAGTGCCGCAGGTTGCTATCGCAATCAATGACTTCAAGTTGGAGATGCGGATGGAGCTGCGGCTATAGGCTTGGCAGCTATATTAGTTCTGGTGGAGTTCCTCAGCACCAGCCTTTTCTTTGCTTCATTTCCTACACTGTATCCTTCAGGCGGTCTAGTCGATTACATTCAGAGCCTCGGACATCCGAAAGAACTTCTCGTGATCCTCAGGTCATCTCGTTGCTCGTTGCGATCGAGTCTAGTCTTCTCCGGCCGATGTAGGGAAATTGTCCTTCCTGGAGCAACAAGAAGATCACCCTCCACCGTACAACCGAGTATTGAGTGATGACAATAGAATTAGAGCAGGTCGACAGGTCACCGTCACTAATTTGGAGAGAGTCTCGGTGGTATCAGGATCGAGGTTAGGGACGAAATGATGAACGGGAGTACTTTCCAAGAGGGCGATTGAATGCTTTGCTTTCAAATACATTGACGGCAGTCAAGTCTGAGGGCCTTAAGAGCATAGAATGGTCTAGGTCAATACTGGTCATAAATTTGGCCCCTTTTGTTGAGAGGTTTAAGTAGACCTTCCCCGGGGAGCTCAACATCGCAAGTCGACTTTTTCTTTCACCAGTATAAAGACAAAAGGGATCAGATACAACCTGGCTGCAGAGGGCTTGCTTGACCACTGTCCGTTGTCTACCTCGTCCTGAAGACATACGTCCACACCTCTGCTTCGAACTGATGAAGTGGTCCACGTCAGAACAATGATGTTGGTTGATCTCATAAAACTACAACGGAAGCCTCCCGTGGAGTGCCTTCTCACATGTCCCCAGCAAACGTTGACCCCATGGCAGGGCTCTTATCGTGAGTACGCTTCTCAGTGAAAAACGCCTAGTCGATCCTCCCACCTGGCACAGACACTCATGCAAAAACTAAGGCAATTCACTTTCCTGAAATGGGGATCACAAGGCGTGGCGCTGTGTTTTGGTTGCTCGTGTTCGAAACATCATCAGGAATAGTCCGGAAGAGTTCTTTGCACAGCTTTCTGTGTAATACTGGAGATATACCCCCTATGCTAGCGAAACAAATCATCCAGACATCGCAAAGGATATATTCGACATGTCGTTTCCGGGGTAAAATTCGTAGTTCTTCCTAGGGAGTGGCCGACATGTTCTGTCTGAATGTGACAGGGTTGCGCATATACTAGGAATGCAAGAAGAGCCAAAATTGAGGTATTGACTTGCTCTGACAACTCTTGAAGCAGACCATGGTATTTTGTCGGTCATGGCACAGTCAGGATCGGGCTGCGGCTATTGTCTGCACGACCGTTGGAAGGTGATCGACGGCGCACGCGAGGCTCACGAGGCTTTTTCTCAGTCTGATCGTCCCTGACAGTTAGATCTTCGAAGCGATGATATGCACCTCGTGTGTCAAGCATGCAGCTTGCAGACACCCGCTAACTTACCTCAACCACCAAAGGTTGTCGGGCAAAGCACATGTTTGCATGTGAATGAATGCAAGAAGTAAAACCGAGCATGACTACTCGTAGCTGGTGGCGCTTTCTTCTCCCCTCCTTGACTCTCGTATTGCCAAGATCGGTTGGCTGTTCTCCGGTCCTTGCAAAAGGTGGCTTGGGAGCTATACTTCTGTGACAGTCAAGAACATCGATCTTTCGTAAGTAGTGGTACGGAGCGGGACCGGGACGAGACGAGGCGCCACAAAAGGTAGTTTCTTACCAAGTCGGCCATGTTGATCTGCACTGCTGGATGAACTGTTCTCACCTTTAGGACAAATACATCCACACCAGCTCTCTCACAGACATGAAGGATCAAAATCTTTAGGTACCAAACCTATAGTGCTGTAGTAGTTTGTATGTACGTACAGAGATCCAGGGGTCTTTTCAATGCGGCACACGACATTATCAAATTCGTAAGCGCCAGGTTACAAATAGACTAGCTGGCTGGTCGGCGGGCAGACCTCTCTGAAGTGAAACCTTTCTTCTGCAACTAAAGGGTGACCGAAAGTGGAATGGAGGTGGTGGCGCAAAGTCAAGACGACCCGAACCGATTTAGGGATCGTTTTAATGGTAGCGAGCTGAGAACGACAGGGGTCGTTTAATAGTAGGTGCACCTACGGAGTCGGGCCCAAGTGTTGGTGGGGAAGGGTTTTCTCAGCGACAAGCAAAGAGTGTGATATCGGCGATTTAGAGGTTCCAATAACCAAGCCACATCTCGGGATCGTGGATTCTGTGTTCAGGGGCTTAAAATCGCAGACGCCCGCAGTGGGCAGGTCATGTGCGGGCAAGCACTCATGACAAGTCTCGGTCGAGTGCCCGTAAGGGCCTCACTGGTACTTTATGCAAGTAGTTGTATTTTTGTCGAGAACCAACATTCTTGTCGATCAGGCATGATTTTCAGGCACAGCAGTGAACAGAAAGCTGCCCAAGTCAGAAGTGGCCCCCACCGAATGGATTAACTGCGCCTCGGTGAGGATCATTAAACCAAAGCGGGAGTTGGCATCGGAGAGAAGGTACGAGGTACTCGACTCGACATGCATATATGGAGTCCGTCCTTGCTTGTCAGTCGAAGGACGATCAATATTGTGACTACTGCGAACCCACTGCGTGACAGCACGAAGTACTCGGGACCGAGTACTCCGTGCACATACTGGTAGGGCTTGTGGCTTGAGATCCTTCCTCAGACGGGGCTTGCACCGGCGTGTTTGAAGATCATCTGGAAGCATGCTCGTCGGGAAGGGTTTACTAGACTGTCGGCGACTGCCCACTGATGCTGGGGCCGGAGCTTGGACGCGCCACTTGGTCTCAAATCGTTCAAGTCAGTCTTTCCAGGTCAAGAGTCCATTGCTCAAGATATCAACGGTCGTCGTACCTATTGTTTTGGGAATTGAAATCCTCATCGTCTTCGGATATTAAAGATCCCAACTATTCGCTCACCTCCAACAACCTTTAGGATTTCGGCCCCCCTTAGTGGAGTCTTATTCTCCGATGACGAGGCCTTTTCTCATGGTCTGGGCACTTATTTTGCTGAACAAAGCGAGTTCTCAGACGTTGACGACGCAAACACTGATACTCCATCTGGAGCCATGTTAACGTTCCAGGTCGTGCGTTTCACGAATGCATGCCTGTGACCACTTAAACATACCTGCAGATGTTAAAACTCGACTATTAACAATAACGACGAACCGCCATTTACCGGGCCGTCGAGTGCTGCGTTGTTTGAAGCCGTCTCCGCCAGATTGGACATTGCTGCAGCCACAGACGGCATGATCTTCGCCGCGAAGAACCATGGTTGACGAATGCTTGAACTGTCGAAGACTTGCGAAGGTATGATTGGGTGCCCTGTGATGGCTGATGATCGGAGGGTCTCGTCAAGGAAACGAAGCCGCTCTAGAACCGAGTGTCGGTGAGACAAGTAATGAATCAGATGCGCTTCAATGGTCTCCGAAGTATTGATTTCCTGCATTTCAATGAATCATTCAATTACTGCCCTGTAATACCCAAGCAGTCCGGTTTGTGGGAAACCTGTTGTTCAACGTCGGCGGTGAGCACCAACACATTTGAATACGCTTTTCTCCGGTGTATGTCTATACCATTGGTTCCCAGTACTGATCAACCCTGCAAGTTGAATAGCACTGTCAATAACCAGGTGGGACATGCGCTGGCGGCTGCAGGTTGGTCAATCTGTGATTGCTGCATGTGTCAGTCTGCCATGACTCTTGGTGGGTTGTTTCCTGTTCTGTCTTTGGGTTAAGCTGCAGGCCAAAATGCGGGAGCTGCAGCGGCAGATTGTGACCTCCCAGGGAACTTGGTTGGTAACTCCTTCGGCCGCAAGATACAGTCGACTACGGGTAGAGCCAAATAAACGGCGCGCAGCGAATGGTGGATCATTAGCACCAATTCCTCCCTGGCATGAACGGACGAGTGGGCCTTCATTGTGATTTCCTAACCGAATTTTGCTGGGGTTTCCGGTTTTGCAAAGGTGACGAGCGTGGTGCAGCAAGCAAGGGGAGTGGTACAAGTTTAACGAGTCAACGACGCTCCCGAAGTGTGTATAATCTTGAATGTGAACATCGTTCGGGTCAAGTATTTCGTGGGTTGTGTCTCGTCATGCGCCACCGGCAGAAGAACCTTGATTTTCTAGGTTGCTTTTCCGTGGTGTCAACTATGGAGAAGCGAGTTACCCTTGGTGTTGCAGCGAGCTTCGGGTCTGGGTGCAGAAACCAATTCAGGTCAAGCTGCGAGACGGACCGCACGGGAGGTGGGAGAGGTTGACGGTGGAGAAACTTTTCGAAGTCGAGCGCAGTTGACTCGAGTCGTGCCCCTGCTGGACTCTCGCAAATAGGCTGGGGGCGAGCCTGTACTGTACTTGGTAAGCTCCCCTTGGAACTTGCGGAGGCGATGGCGAGAGTAGGCCATAGAGGAAGCGAAGGGAGCCCAAGCGGATTTGGAGGGAGAAATGAGAACTTGGCCGAGATAGGTGATTCAGATGGTTGATTGATCATCCTCATGAGTCGTCGATGAGGCATGGGTGAAGCCAGGGTGCAAACAAGGGCGACGGGATACGGAGAAAGACGGTGGTCCGTCTGACGACCTTGGACTCGGTGGGCATCCGGGGCACCTGGACACCTGGTTTAGGCTTCTCGGGCGCCAGGATCCTCCCCATGGTGCCCATCACTCCCGCCCAGGGCCACTGGGCCGCTAAGCCTTTGGGTGACTTCCACTCAGAATGGAGAAGGCTGCTGCGGCCTCAGGTTGCTTTGGTTCTGTCTTCTCTTCCAGACCTGGTATCTTTCCAGCACTTTTGAGCTCATAGGCCATGCCATCGGTAGCCCCCGACCAACCCATCTGAGTTGTTCTCGTCGATCTCACCTATTCCGACTGCTGGATCCGGTCTAGTTGGTGTCGGTGCTGCAAGTGTCTGATTATCGATGGTCCTGTAGGGAATCAACCCTGTGCACAGACGCTCGACGCTTGACGCTTAACGCTTGACTCCAGGAAAAGCTTCTGCTCCATCACCTCCATCCACCACGTTGCGTTACAATAATTGCTCGCATCTGACACCGCATCTTCTCCTCCTCCAGTCCGTGCTACTTTCAACTCGCTGACTCCCACTCTCCCGAATACTGCTACCGTCATCTCGAGTCCACACCTGCCGCTCTTCCACGAATTTGTCGCATCGACCTCTTCGTTCCTTTCCTCACTCCATCTCGATATCAATACCCATCTGGACCGACTTCTAAGCTTGAAGCTTGTTGGCGGGCGTGGTGTATCTCGACCTCAACTTCCAAATAGCTACCGTCCTCAAAGCTATATCCCCCGAACTGACAACCTCGACAACCCGCCGAAACCTCGAATACCTACCTATCCACCGCATTCGACGTCTATTCACGCCTCCGACTTCCACGCCCTCCTGTCAATGCAATACCACCTCGCACAACTTGAGGCAACCGCAACAATGTCTTGAGTTAGACAACCACTCCGTACACCAATTTGCATCTCTCGATCTACTGTGGGCGTCATGGCCCAAGCTATGGATGCCCATTCGAGTTTCCTCTATCTTGTCGACAACCTTCCCACTTGGAGGACTAGCATTGAGGCGTTATCTACCCACGCTGCCGACAAGCATGCCGAGTTTGCTGCAGAATATTCCCGGCTCGTGAACCAAGTCAGACCGAAACGCAAGAAGAGTCCCTCGGTTTCCTCTATCCATACTCAAGATCAGGAACAAGGCGATGATCAGACTCGCACCGTCGAGAGCGCTGATGGCCTGTCGTCGCCTGACCCCAGGCGAATTAACCCTCTAGAGGCTGGGAACAAATATCTATATGCACAGGGGCGGAGAAAGAGGAAGCCAGGCCCATCCATCCGTTCTGGTGCCTCGGGACCTCAGAAGTTCAGAAATCGACATCACGTTGTCGTCTACTACGATGGATATCTACAAGAACAACTCGATACTCTGGTCAAGCAGATCGGAATTGGTCGGAATAATCTGCGAAAAGGCAAAGCTGCACTTGCCGCTGCCAGAGGCTTCCGACTTCCCACGCTGACCGCTCGAACCAGTCACGGTCTCTCCGCGCTCAACGACATCAGAAGTTCTATGATATCCCGAAGTACGCCGGCCTTGCTGCCCGGCAAGAGCCGAGTGTCTGTTCAGAACCCGGCGGCCTCTAATGAGGAAGCAAGCTTTCTACAGGTGGACAAAGAACTAGAGCAGATACAGGCACTGTGCGAGACGGCCGCTCACCAATTTCTTCGAGACGGTGACTGCAAGACTGAACTTCAGTCTATGCTTGAGAAGTTTAATGGTCTCCTTGAACAGGCCTCTGCAGCTGCGGAGAGCATGAAGAAAATTCAAGAGGAAAGTCAGGAAGCTTCAGTAGCCGATGATCTTGGCTCAGAGTTCAGTCATGGTGGTGCCGATTCGGATGGTTCTTTGTCAACCAAACCGTCACTCGATCACTTGACTACACCGAAAATCGGTGCCGCAAGAGACCAGAGCCCTCTGGCGTTCGGCCCGCCCTTGCACAGTATAAAACCATCTGGGTTATACAGTACACCTGACATTGCGTGTGCCGACAACCCAGCAGGACTAGTGAGCGACACTATTGAGGTTGACGACGCCAGTGACCAGGGCTCCATTGTGGTTGATATCTCTCAGTATCGTCTTACAAACCCCCAGCGAGTGAGGCTTTGATCTGCTTTGGATACCTATGAAGCTCCTCGTGTACTTGGAAGATTTTCTTGTGTGCAACTATTTATTTGTCGAATATGTCTTGCGTTTCAGCGTGTTTTGTCTTAACTGGAGAATATCGAATTTAGGAGAGCGGGAATTGTGTCGGTCTGGTTTCTTGCGCCATCTAGCGGGAGGTGAGCAACATGAGCGAAAAGGGCAGGTTCGTCAGCGGAGGAAATTTGGCTTTTCTGGTACTGCACCGCAACAACTGACTCCCCCGGCAGTCGTCAGCGTGATGAGCAGGAAGTGTTCAGTATGGGATGTCGCATGCCTGCGGCACGTACAGCCGCTTCACTCAAGGCCTTCCGACGTGGAAACAACGATTTGGGTGGACTTTGGTGGTCCAGACCCTTGGGCCAACCATGCAAAATACTGTGGGTGAAGAGAGAGCAAAGAAAATGATGGCATGGAAGAAATTGTAACGGCCGCTTTGGGATGAAAGGTGGCATGGGTTAATGGTCCTTGGATATTCCCGATCGAGGATGGAACTGGAGGATGTGCACTTGCGTACCGATGTGCCTGGAATGGAATGAGAGATTGTGCATTGATATTGCTTTGGATCTGGAATCACATCCGCATCCTATATCTATCTATATCTATCTATACCCTCCATCCCTGATCATGTTGTCTCTCCACTGGTTATGCGAGGTGAACTGATGTGAACTGACTGTGAACTCTATCGAGAAATCCTGGGCGGAGCCTTCTTCATCGGCATGTTCTCTCCTTCTGCCTCTGCGCTTAGAAATTCTGGGGTGCATGACTCTAGTGCCAGAACGGACTCATTAATGTCTTCTCGTCGATGAGAGCTTGGACAACGACGGAACGGAAGCAAGCATACAACCAGGAAGGGTTACTACAGTCGCTCTGCTTTACGACCTTTGGTGGTTCTGTCGACAGTCGTACAACTAGCTGCCTCTTGCTTTCTTTTTGCTTCACCCTTTCCACCATGGAGCGGAGTTGGGAGGAGGTTGCCGCGGAACACGCAGCGTATTTCGGGATGCTCCGCAAGACCATGGGGCGTGCTACCGGGTCGAGACCGTGAGAAAGTCGATTTCCCAAAAGTTGGAGATGAGCGGGAGATTCCGAGATCCGACCTAGGACTTCTTTTCCATCTGTCAGGGGCTCCGCTCTGCGAGGAGGGTTTAGCTTGGAACGGGAGCGATTCAGTGCTGATGGTCCACCGAGGCCTTCTGGAGTTGGGCTAACTGTGTCAAGGACACCATACCTTGAACCGAGAACTGCGTTAATATGTCTTGGGACGTCTCCACGAAGGGGGGTCGTGAATCCTGACACGACGAGAACGGACTCATGCCAACGATGCAGGAGCCTCGTCTAGATGAGCCAGGGGCTTTGAGAATGAGGCGAGGAGCCGTGGAAAACGATTTGCCGGAGCCCAATTTGCTGCCAGCCCTGCTTCTTGCTTGTTCCAGCCCCCAGGTTCCATGGGGAGCACTATTGGAAACCCCGTACGGAGTACGAGGCATACGAGGTACAGCTGGCCCGATGACAGCGAGTTTGTCATCTCCCCTTTTGCACGGGTCTTGAGTGAACACAGCGTCAGCAAGGGATTGCCGAATGTGCCCCAGGGAAGTCGGCAAATCCGACCATTTCGGCGATGGTTTCGGCTGGATCAGCTCGCAAGAAAAAGGGGGGGTGGGCAGAAACGCGAGACGGAAGAGATGGAGAGCCCCAGCGAAGGTGAATCTCGGAAACGACTTGGAAATCGCTTGGACGAGCATTTCCAGACGGCAGAAGAACGAGCAGAGTCTCACCCTCAACCTCACTTCAGAGTGGAAAAGCCGTGGCACCGAGAATCAAAAATTGTTGTTGCGGGAGCGACTTTTCATGCCATATATGGATGCTATTTGTGAGTATTATTATGTATTAAGAATAACACTCCGGGACCAAGGAGACTTGGAATGGCCCTCCCGCAATGTCATGGCTGACTGGAGGGTTCTTTGGAGGACATAACAAGCTCCATCGAGACTGACTGGAGCTGTGCCCATTCTTTCGGCTTCCCCATGGGGTCACCAGGAGCATATTCTGAGTTTGAGCTTCGATGGAAGGCATTATGGAAGCCAATGGCGTACAGGGAGACCTGTTATGTTCTGTCAGGCCACTTCATCTCCACAGCTCCCACAAGCCGTCCTGTCTCTGGTCATCATCTCGTCAGCTTGTCATCACCTTGATCCATCTTCCACCCGGAGTGGCCGGTGCCCGCTGCCATTGTACGCGACCCAAGATTCAAGAACATCAGCTCAGCTATGTGTAGAGTGGGCCAACAGGTTTTCAGAGACGTTTCCACCGTGTTGTTGGCAAGCTGCATCACGAGCTTTAACTGTCACGGTCTGAAGTGCCACTGCCGTCGATTCCTGGCAGACGGAGCACCCATGCTTGTCAACCGCCGTTGCTTGCCAGAGGAACTTCTGTTATCGAATAGGCGGATTGCTGAGCTGCCTTTTCGCTGGCTTCCTGCACCACTCCCCAGAACAATTTTTGCTTGACCTCATGTGCTAAAAGGCCAGCCATCTCTTCTGTGGCTATCTTATTGCCGCCTCGAACAATCTGCTCCATGGAACCATCCCTCACAGTCTTGAAATTCTTGTCCCCCGTTCCAGCTAACTCCTGGCCTCGTCGGGTCATGTTGGCACCAGTCCGCTGTTTGTTGACCGCAGCCTTGATCTTGACTGCATGGTCGGCGATCTGCTTGTTTGTGTAGTCGCGATTGGTAAACAGCGGTGACTGCGAGAGAGTGGATGTCCAGTACTTGTTCCACAAGAGTCCGAGTAGGTGTGTATCGAGAGTTGATTTGTAGTGAGTAATGTCGAGGGGATAGTAAGAATTGGCATGAACACCGAAGTCTTGTATCTTATCCTGAGGAATAGCTTGATACTCGTCGCTTTCGTCTGTAAATTGTTTGTCTTGCGGAACATGGCCATCGGGGTATGTCCTAAATGCACCAATTTCGACTTTGCCAGCGGAGACGGTCCGGTCTGGGTCAATGACCACCGCCACGAAGGGGTCGTTGACCATCTGATGTGTCTTTTGAGTGTGAACATCTATCCCTGACAGCCAACAACCATAGCCCGGATGTGAGTGGTACCATCCCACCGCATTTTCCAACTGACCTCCTCCTTCTCTGGACGCAATACCGAAGTTGACCATGTATTCATCGGCGTCAGCGTGCGCGTTGACTCGTGTTTCCGTCCCCTCGACCGGCAGGCGGAAGGCATCGGTTATGACGAGAGATCGACCAGAGACATAACCGATCATGAGGCCCATGATTTCGATGCTGCCACCGGACCGGGCGTGCGTCGTCATTTTGAGGAGAGCGAGGGCAGATATGCGGACGTGAGTAAAATAGTTGGGATCTTTCTTCCATGGTGCGGCGTTTTGCAAGGCCTTGTAGGCGGGAGGATTAGGCAGGTTGTAGAGGGCATTTTGGAACGGGTCGATGGTGATGACATTGTTTTCGGCCTCCCAGTTGCGCAAAGCTGAGAGGGTCGACATTGAGGCGGGTTAGTCTCGGGGGCTGAGAGCCGACAGTGTGGGTGAAAGGTGAGAGGTAAGATGAAGCTGTGCCCGACGATGCGATGCCGTGTAGGTGCGTTGCGGGCTGGTGTTTTGAGGTGAAACAATTCTGCCGCTGCCCCTCGAACAATTAGCTGGAAGGCGGTGAAGCGCGCGGTGGGCCAAGAGGTGGAAGTTGGTCCAATCAAATCGGAGTCTCAGTCAAAAAGCGGCGTCCATGACTCTCCCCTTTGAGGCTACTGAGGCTGGTCTGGCCGACCTTTCGTCATTGAAACCTGCACAGTGTGTGCGAGCTATGTATCGTGCTAACAGGATGAAGAGGTCAGGAGACGTATTGACGACGATCCCTCTTACTGCTCTCGGCATCATCCATGCCCTTGCGTTTCTACACGCTACACGCTACCCAGTCCGCGTAGGATAGACATTACTTCACCCTTAGCCTAACCTGTTCCCCATTCTCTATCTCTCAGCTCCCGTCGTTCTCAACATACCTTACATTTCTAGAGAAGGCAGGTTTTATGACATATCAAGACACCGTTTCAAGAATATTTCCAGGTTCTTGCGGGTGTAAGATTGTCATTCAGGTACCGGTGTGTGTCAGATGGCGGCAGGTAAGCTCGCCCGCCACGACCGGTGCATTGATGTTCCGCCAGAAGAACCCCTCCCCCCGAGCACACCCTCCGTTGTACTTGAACTGGTGTATGTATCTGGCACGGGGAGAGGCACCGCTTGAATGGGATAAAGAAATCCGCCATAATCCGTCCTTGAACGCCTTTCTGAGTCAAGCAGCCACAAATCTAACTGGATTGAAGAAAGAACTTTGGAGTGCCTGCGGGATCGAACGTAATTCGGCATTTGACCCTCTCGACCATGGAGAAGCCCAAGGCACTGTTGCTGGGGAAGCTTGACCAGTATGTTGCCCTCCTATTGAATGCTAGCATTCGGGATGTCGGTACTTGTTTCTAGCCTAGTGGATTTCGAAGCGTTACCTATATACTCCGATGTGTTGCTTCTGGTATGCTCATGCGATTTCCTGACAGCGCCTACGAAGCATGGGATGCGGTTTCCAACATTGCCGATCTGACATCTTCGCAAGCTAAAAACCGAGCCGAATTTCTTGAAGAGTTGAGGAGCGGCAGGCACGATGGTGTTGTGGCCATCTGTGATCGGGCACCCACGAGCATGGCGCAAACAGGCAAATGGGACCGAGAATTACTCGATGCCCTGCCTCAAAGCGTCAAGTACATAGCCCACATGGGCGCTGGCTATGACAGCCTCGATATTCCGGCCTGCACTGCGCGTGGGATCTTCGTGTCGAATTGCCCCAAGGTAGTCGACGAAGCAACAGCCGACTGCGCCATGTTTCTGATCCTGGCCACCCTCCGGGGTTTCAATAATGGTATCATGGCCATTCGACAAGGGACTTGGCTAGGCGCTGTTCCACCTCCACCGCTGGGACACGATCCGCAGTCAAAGGTCTTGGGTATTTTGGGCCTGGGCGGGATCGGTTTGAATTTGAAGAAGAAGGCTGAGGTGTTTGGCATGAAGGTGATTTATCACAACCGAAACAAGCTGAGTGACGATCAGGCCGAAGGTGCTGAATATGTGGGATTTGACCATCTACTCGCAAAGAGTGATGTGCTGAGCTTGAACCTTCCTCTGAACGTAAGTGCTCTGTCCAGTTAAGGAATTCTTTTTGATTTGATCTTCGCAGCCGAGCACTCGCAACATCATCTCCACCAGAGAGTTTGCAAAGATGAAGAAAGGCATCATCATCGTTAATACCGCCAGGGGAGGAGTCATGGACGAAGACGCGCTCGTTGACGCGTTGAACTCTGGACAAGTTCGTTCTGTCGGTCTCGATGTTTACCAGCAGGAACCGAAAATTCACCCTGGTTTGGTCTCGAACCCTCATGTTTGTCTGCTCCCTCATATGGGCACATCAACGGTTGAGGTACATGATACCTGGAGATGTCTAGGAGTAACAAGTGCTAATCGTGTGTTGCACCAGACCAAGACGAAGATGGAAGAGTGGACGATAGCTAATGTTCGATCGGCGCTGGAGACCGGTAGATTGAAGAGCACAGTGCCCGAGCAAGTGCATTTACTGGCGACGCTTTAGCCAAGTTACCAAGTCTCATAAGGCAAGTGCCAATAAGTACATTACTTCTACATTCGGAACAAATATTGATTTTAGAGCCAATCGCCAACACTTTCCGGCCCGAAAATCCTCATCCTCGACGAACCAAGATCGTTAAAGTCAGGAAGCGCCATATCGAGAAAGTCAAAGGAATTGAGGAACACTTCTTGAGTTCGAGGGACTGTAAAGGTACCAAGAAGGTTCTGGAGACCATACGAAGTCCGTCTTGTGTCGTTGAAGATATCGATGCCTGTGGGTCCATCGGGATTGTTTTTGGTATCTAGAATAAGCTGAATGATGTCGGCGTATCGTTGTGCGCAGGGCCATCGAGTAGCCATGTGTCTCAGCACGCTAAGAAGAGGCTCCAAATCTGGTGGTATCGACTCGTAGTTCGTTTCGTAACCCATAGTCCAGAGAATTATGAGGCTTCTTGAAGCGACCCACACGACAAAGGCAAACATTGGGTTGAGTTGATCCAGCTCAACAGGCTGTAAGGAGCTCGCGAGTGCCGTGACTGCTTTGATGGATTGCCGACAGCGAACGCGGGCTGCGGACGATGGACGGAGGTAATTTGAAGTTGCTGACGGAAAAGCAGCTACCGTATACATTCTGATGTTGATCCTGTGCAATGTCATGTCAGCGTTTGAACCATAACAAAACATCCACAAACGAGAGTAATGGACCTCATACAGCTGAAAGGTAGCATGGAGCATGATCCACATGGGATCGAACGTGGCCGGTCGTTCCCGAACTTCATTGGGGAGATTCTCGAACCAGGTAGACATTGTGATATCAAGACGCCGGAAAATACTCTGCCACTCCTGGCAGTGAGCTGGGAGCGTCAGATCCAGCGGCTTGATGAGAAGTTGGTTAGATCTGTCCATCATTGCCAGCACATCGATATTATGGTGCCACAAGCTGGAAGGGCAGTGGGCGTGAGTAAGTTTGGCCTGCGGTACTGCTTGAAACCATTCGGGGGTTATATATTGGCCCCAGTCTTCGTCACCCGCCGGGTACGGGAGACGGATGTTCTTTGCGTCGATGCCACCGGGCTGCCCGTGCGACGCGCTGGAGAAACGATCGAGGCTGTAGATAACCCAGAAGAGCCGCCGCTTTTCCTCTACCGCAATATTAGAAACACCTGCCCCGTCGTCGTCGTCCTCGTTCCTCACAAGGGGCGTGGTTGTCTCAGGGGTTGTCGGCGAAGGACTCTTCGCAAGCCCCAGATGTCGAGAAGCTGCGACAAGCATCGACATGGCATTCCACGTTCTTGGGCCCGGACCTTGGCCAAGGGAATCCAGAGCCATGAGCGCCAGAGCCTGAGTCGAGATCAAGGAACATGCGTCAATCGTCTTGAGCAATAACTGCTCGCGCGAGATCTTGACGAGATCTTCTCTCTCTTTGGGGGTCGGAATGGGTTTCTTCCAGAAACGGAAAGTCACTGCCACTATTGCGTGGAGCAGGACCTGACGCTCAGGGGCAAACATGTTGGTCATGAAATTGAGCTTGCAGAAGAGGGGCATCCATGGATGGATGAGTTCGAAGAACAATTCCACAAGCTCCTGCATCACATTAGCAGGTGGCAGTCCCGGTGCCATGTCCTGCAATTGAGGCACTGGAGCAGGCATTCGTATCATAGGGCTAAGTGTTGTAAAAGAAGCTATGTCCGACAACTGCTGAGGTTGTTGCCATGTCTGAGAGCTGGAATCGGGCCCTGTCCATGTTGCTGAGGGATTGGCAGCGCTGTTCGGATCCACGTTCGAATTAGATGTATCAGCGGTGCCGGTGAGGGTGAACTCTGGACGGATGTGACTGAGAATATCCTGGATCGATTGGTTCATCTTGGTCATAGTGGTTTCAACGAGGCTCAGTCGCTGCTCAATTGCCTTTCCATATCCAGGTCGCAGGCCTGGTTGGCCTTTCTCACGATACTCACACTGGCTCCCTAACGAAGAGAGGTCAGTTTGAATGCATGAAATCACGGTAAATACTGCCAGCCATACCCATGCGGCGACAGGTGCCACAGAATGGCCGAGCGCTATCACATCTCGTCTTCTTCTGCTTGCATGCCTCACAGCTTTTGCAGGCGTTCGTGTGAGTAATTTGATTAATCCAGGTGGACTTAGTGGTTCAGACACATACGCTTTTGACAGGAGCCGGGGACGTTTGCTCGGGGGCATCCCAAGCCCATCATCGCCCACATCTAGGTTCTCAGGAGACATGGCGGTCGAGCGACAGGATGAACGACACAAGGAAAGCTCGAGCAGGTCTTCATCATTCGCTTATTGTGCGTGCGGAGTACGCCCCCGAGGGTCTAGAATTGAGAGAGTTATGGGGGTGGGCAATGGGGGTGAGCAATGGGGGAGGAGCAGCTAATGATGTATTACTGTAGGCATAAGACGCCCAGTGGGTTTAGTTAAAACCTACGGGCTACTAATGGGCTAGTAGGCTGACGGGGCAAATTTTTCATCACAATGAGTGAAATTGGAGCCACCAGCTAGCTTTACAAGAATAATTGTGCTATCTAGACATTAATATGGTTTGACACCTGCCAACTTGAGCAATTTGTCGGTGAGCTCGGGCTTCTCGAGGGGTTCTGATCGATGTCGCGAGTCGAGCGTGCCGTCAGGATACGACGCTTGTAGGTCTCGCAGCTTGATATTGTCGTGCGGCCAATGTGTTGTGGCACCCCAGGCACTGAATATTTTCTGTTTTTCAAGGATGGCTTCCTGCGATGCCAGCCTAGCTGGAGCGTAGGCGGCATAGATGACAGTACGGACGGTGTGACTCTTCTCTGTAGGCTCGCCTCCCCAATGGATTGTTCGCGAATCCCACAGGATGAGGTCGCCCGGCTCAGCCAGCACCTTGGTAACCTTGCAACCACGGGCAAAGAACCACTCCATATCTTTCTCATCGAAGTAACGATTGTCTCTCCACTCCCAAGTGGAAGGATCGGTGTGCTTGTCGAAGAACTCTTCGGTGAGCTTTGAGGAGCCCGAGATAACCACGAGCGAACCATCCTCCGGTCCGGCATGGCTGAGATTGATGATGCCTTGAATGCAGTGCAGTCCTCGTTTGCGGGGAGCCTGGTCGACGTGTGGCCATGGAGCACGGGCTTTCTTCAGGTTGGGAAGAGTAACATTGAGAGCGTCGAAAGATACAAGCAGCTCATCCGTCCCCCAGATTTTCTGAAAGGCTTCGACCACACCAGGTTCCTGACGAGCCTCCCACATGAACTTCTCATGAACAACTGAGTAGTGTTCATATGTGTTTCTCACCGTTTGGAGAGGCAGATTCTGTGGCTTCCAGGTCGAAGGATCCTGTGTGTCCAAGTTAGGATCGAATGTTTGAAGCCATTCGATGGCTTTTTTCTGATAGTAGGCGGCGCGATCAGAAGGGACAGCTCCTTTGACCACCGTATAGCCCTGGGTTTCAAGTTCGTCGAGCCAGTCGCCCTTCTTTTCAGTCGTCAACCTGAGAGTCATTTGTCAGCACCATAATATCAAGGCATGGAATCTTGACTGACTTGAAGGGACTGAAGACCCTGACAGAAGCAGGAGCCTCAGTGACGGTTTGAGTCACAGTAGCCATGATATTTCGATAAGATGGTATTATGTGCAGCGAAATTAGCCAAAGATGCAGTCAATCTCACTAGTCTTTAACTAGTTCGCAATCTCCGCTTCTATGAACTGATGATAGTCCATATATAAGCCCCAAATGCTTTACAAGGATCTGTCGTCGAACGAAAGCTACAAACAACAGGGTAATATGAGTGGCTTGAGGTGGCCGGTTCATTACCCGGGGGGTCTTTGCACCGGCGGAGAATGTTCCTCAGTAGTCCCTGGAAACAAACACTCTTTCAGAACAATGTGCCGGTTTCCTGAACCCGGCTTATCGCCACCGGGTCATCATCGTTGCGAACTTCCTTCCCTTGATGCCTCTGTTGTTCTTCGGCATCCACATTCTGTGACACATGATGTGGCACGGAGCCAGAAAGTCAGGAGAGTACTCGGCTTATTTGCATGGACAGGAAATACGCAAGGCTGTGGGGCTAGGGCAAGTTGGCACTGGAGTTTGGCGCTGAAAGAGTCGAGCTCAGTCTCTTTCACACTTGTGTTTTTGCCCAATCTACCTACTTTCATGGAAAGGACAGAACAGGATGCCACGCATACTTGTTACAGGAGCAGCTGGCTTCATCGGCCAGATCGTCTCCAAGGCGCTGCTAGACGACGAGTCCGTCGAGCTCACTCTCGTCGATGTGATCGAACCATCTATTCCTCGTGGTGCCAAGTATCCCCAGAACGGGACGACGATCAAAACAGATCTGATCGAATCGTCCAGCAGTGTCATTCCCAACAATCTCGACACAGCCATCCTCCTACACGGAGTCATGTCCTCGGCAGCCGAGGCCGACTTAGAACTGGGGTACCGTGTCAATGTCGACGCGACGCGCGCGCTGCTGCTGAATCTGGCCAAGAAATGCCCGGGCGTGAGAGTCATCTACGCGTCGAGCGAAGCGGTGTACGGAACGCCGGTGCCCAAAGAGGGCGTGTCTGAGGCCACCCATACGACGCCCGAGATGTCTTACGGATGCCAGAAGCTCATCTGCGAGACTTTGATCAACGACTTCACGCGCCGTGGCATGATCAACGGCTTCTCTTTGCGGTTTCCCACCATCTCAATCCGCCCTGGGAAACCCAGCCCTGCGGTGTCGGCTTTTCTATCAGGGATCATCCGCGAGCCACTGAATGGCTTGGAGTGCCGAGTACCGCTCAAAGATCGAGCGTGGCGTCACTGGATGTGTTCCCCAAAGACACTCGTGTACAATGTCATTGTAGCGACGAAGTTGCCCCGCGACGCACTAGCTCCTCACCGAAGAGCTGTCAATGTCCCCGGCTTTGCGGTCACGGTGCAAGACATGCTGGACGCTCTGGAGCAGGTTGGTGGGAAGGACAAACTGGCGTTGGTCAAGGAAGAGCCCATCCCGGAGATGCAGTCCCTCCTGTATTCGTGGGCCGACGACTTCGATAATAGTCTAGGTCTCTCGCTGGGCATGAAGCAGGATACGTCGTTTGTACAATCTTGTCAGGATTACCTGGAGACTTTGAGAGAGGAGGCTTCTATGTCTTCGCCGAAATAGGAGCACAATGCTGATTCACCATCAGAAAACAAAATCAATCATAGTATGGTTCGAATCGCATATCTAGAAGCCACTGTCTTGTAACTGGAATGTAGATCGCTTCTATGCCGCCCTACGCCTTGCCCGTCGACATCAACCAATCCATATGATACTCTACCACGGCCTGCATCGCGTCGACTTGTTTCTCAATGACCGTGGTCAGGGGAACTTTGCCAGTCAATTCGCCCTGGACCTTCGTCCACGCAGCTGCGACAGGACCGTTGACGTTGACTTTGCACATGCCGTAAGAGATGCACTTCCTAAGCAGCTCCTCTTTGAAGTAGTCTTCATGAGCGCCGTGTAGCACTAGTCTGACGCGGTCGCCGACCTGGTCATGAATGCGCTTCAAACGAGGAAAATCGAGCTGCGGACCCTTGGGGCCATAGGGACCATGGACATTGCCAAATGCTGGAGCCAGCCAGTCGATACCTAGGGCGACGAACTCCTCGGCCTGTTCAGGCGTGGTCAAGATCTCCTCCATCCCCTCGGTGTCTTGGATGCCGTCCTCGGCGCCGTTGATGCGACCGGGCTCACACTCCGTGATGATGCCGCGAGCGTTGCAGTACGCGACCAATTCCCTGCTCAGTCGCATGTTCTCTTCTTTGTCATAGTGGCTCATGTCGACCATAATGCCATCGTATCCACCCAAGTCGGCTGAGCGTCGGATGATGTCCGGCGACTGTGCATGATCCATATGAACTCCAATAGGTACCGACGCCTTGTCTGCCGCCTCGGCCGCCGCGTGTAGCAGCAGACCGTCTGCGAACTCGATCGACCAGGGGAACAGTTGAATCAATGCCGGTGATCGCTTGGCCTCAGCTGCTCGCACGGTCGCCAGTACTGCCTCAAGGTTATAGCAGCACACAGCCGCGATCGCATATTTGCCTGCATATGCCGCGTCGACAATCGATTTGGCTCTGTTGTTGTGTAACTTGGCGGAATAGCCGTTGATGCCGTTGGTTGTCATATCTTAATGAAATACGATTCAAATAATCCGCTGACCCGAGTTGTAGCCGTCGTCGACTTGACGTTGAAAGTAATGAATGGGTTAGGTGGCCACGCGCCTTTGGTTAAAAAGCCATTCAGTCCTGGCTCATCGGCATAGTATCTATATCCGCGATCTTCGCGTCTCCACCAGTACATGGGACCCGAGCGTTCATTTTCCGGATTTGTCTTCGAAGCATTTCGGTCATTTGCGTGCTTTCGGCACATCATTCCACAGCTACTATGAAGGGGCGGAAGAGGAAACCCCCGGAAGTGGATTGTCTAGGATTCATGGGGTCCCCACAACTCGCCCTGCCGTGAGCCAGATTTGATCCTCACTCTCGTCTAGGACGGAGTAATCTCGATGATCGTGATGGTGAATGCCGTAGCATTGCTGATCTGAAGGAACTCGACTATGCACGGTGCTATTTGATCAGTCCAATCTCAACTAGATTGTCTGCAACTCCAACTCAAAGGAGTGATGCCACAGAGCCATCCCTTTTTTTTCGCAATTAGCAGACACGTAACCAGGTCACTTGCTTATCCTAAAATCCGTCCTCAATGTGCGCAACGTTGGTGACTTTGGCTTCGATGGCTACTTTGCCACCGAGTGTGTCCTGTGCAACATCCACCTCGACGACTTCGTCGCCAAAAGCAGCAGCGATTTCTTCCAGAGTCTTCTGTTTAGTCTCTCTGTATCAGTGTCAGTAAGGTTGGCTCCTTTGACAACGATCTTGCACAAGGGACGCCTACGGATAATAAAAGTAGATGATAAAAAAGTATACAGCACAACAGCCGACGAACACATAGTAGTAGTTCTCGTGAATATTCTGAAAGGCACTGGGCCCTGCTTCGGTGACTAACGAATGACTGATCAGCGCAACAAGCATGGAACGACGGATGAGATTACATACTTCCGACATTGACGGCGTAGTGTGCGAATGCTGCAAAACCCATGAACTTGTTTCGGAGTGCCACGGGAAGTACCTCTGCTCCGTAAAGCCAGGTCACAGGATTAATCAAGCTGTCTGCCAGAGTGTTAACGGAGCCCAGGTAGCTGATTGATCATATGGCATCGCTTACAGTAACCAACGGTGAAGACGTAGATGCCGAGAATTGCAAATCCTTTGCCGACTCGATTATCTGTGTTTTGAAATTCACGTTGCATGACTGCAGCATAGATCTCGGTGATGGCCACCCAGAGAACACCGGCGAGTAGCATCTTCCGCCTTCCTATGCGATCGGGAAGGAATGGAATGGAAAGGGCACTGGATAGAAAGGCGCACGTGCCCCAAACAGCTGTCAACGCAAGGATTGTTTTGCTCTCGATACCCAAGGATTTGTAGAGTGTCGCTGTGAAGATCGTTAGTTAACTTGCTTGAAACTGCAGACTGTCACAATTTACTTTGGTAGTACTGTGTTGGATACATTAGCACGCATCTTCGAGGTTATGAGAAACAGAGCGTACTGACCTGAATCACATTTACACCCGTGATTGCCGTTAGGACTTGGACCGAGATGGACCTGGGCAATCCAATTAGCTAATCGAAAGACACAGTTTGTGGGAGAAGGCTGCCTACACGAGTACCCGGTGACGGTAGCGCTTGAATGCACTCAGCAAAGACGGGCTTCGTTGCTCGTGTTCGAATGCAATCTGGGATGTCATCAAGGCAAACTCTTGCTGCACCTCGTGTGACTGGAGATCTCGACGGATCTTGACGAAAGCCGTGCGGGCTTCTTCGACCTTGCCTTTCTGGAGGAGATGGCGTGGCGAGTTTGGCATGAAGGTAGCCAGGCCAATGAACATGACGACTCCCCAAGGGATCTGGAGGCCGAGGGGCAGCCGCCACTGGAGCTGGCCATAAGGAGCATAATTGCAGGCAAAGCCAACCCAATTTGACACCATGATCCCGCATGACAGGTTGACTCCAGAGAGACCACCTATCAAGCCACGATGCCTGGGGTCACTAATCTCAGATAGATAGACAGGCACAGTCGCCGCAAGCGAGCTGATGATTTGAAAAGTCATGGTCAGTCACTGAGTCTGGCACCACAAGTCGGGGATAGATCTTATGCTCACCCAACAGCGATGCCCGTGAGAATGCGCCCCGCAAGCAGCATGCCCATATTAACCGCAGCTGTTTGAATGATACACCCAGCGGTCACAATCACACAGAGCAATTGCATGAAACGTAAACGACCGAGCCTGTCTGCAATGGCGATCTGAATGAGCGAGCCCACGGCTTCCCCACCAATGTAGATCGCGCCGACCTGGCATCCTTGTTAACAGGTGGCTTCTCCTGGCGCGGTCAGATGTACATACAGCTCCCACAAGAGCGGGATTTGGATGGTGCATATATTCCACCCAACTTGGGTGGGCAATGGCTGTTTGTGTGATCAGCGATCTTTCTTGTCACCAGAGATTTCGTTGGCACCAACTGGTGGTCACAATGCCCGTGTCATATCCCTGACCAGAACGCATCTTGTTAGCTCAGAGTCCAGCAGAAATCTCATGCTATGGTATTTTCGCTCACGTAGAGAAATGTGCCCAGGCTGGCGAAAAGGGCCACACCAAAAGTATACTTGTCGAGACCCATATCTGATCTATCTCCTCGTCGAACCCTTTCGAAAAGATAGCCAGAAAGTGTAAAAGTGGAGCAAGGGTGATGCGAGCGACGAAACCCTAGGAATATTATATACCCAAGGGCACAAGCCTCTTCCCTCGCCGCCTCCCTCGAGTTGTGGAGGATCACCGCTCAACGTCCGCTCTAAGATGATGCCCACGTGTGCATTAAAACTGTACGGTACCTGCAATATGTCCGGCGAATTCATGGCCCGGATTGCGGGGAATTATGGATTTTGCGGAGAGGCCACGGCGCTGCGGTTTATTGTGGCCCCGGTGTCCAGGGATTTGGACTATCACGAACCAATGCTGGGTCTGTCCGGAGCCGTCTGGGAGTAGATCGAGCATAATGTAGGCCTTCATACTTACAATGTAGCCGAGCGTTGACAGGATCTCCCCACTACCACAAAGCCCTTTAAGATGCTTGCAGTAATCAAGTTACTCGGCGTTCACGGGAAATACTTCTCCAGAGCAGTGTTAGAAACAGCCTGCATATTATGACCCAAGGACAGGATTGCCCAAAGGGAAAGTCTTCCGAGCAGGCTGAGACGCAAGTTGAGTCACGTGACGACCAGAAAAGCAAGTGAACGATTATTGATATCATGGAATGGACCATATCAACAGATCTCCGAGTTCTTGGTCAGGGAGGCCTCACAACTGTATAGCTACGCTCCTTTGCCCCTTCTATAGTTACACTCTCTTCGTAGTCAATTCATATGTCACCTGCTTACCATTCTTGTTCATTGACACTGCTTCACCCAGCTCAGGTCAACAAGAAATGTGACTGAGGGATCTAGCTCCGTGAGCTGATCAGGAAGCGGCCCTGACACCTCGTCGGGTGTAGAAGTAGAAATGATAATCGAGGAGGGAAGTGAACCGTAGGTGAGTCGAAGGGCGCGGGTTTTGAAAGCGGCGTAAGTCACGTGAGAAGGGGGCCTCCTCGTTTGCCGCCAAGCCTCGTGGTGCGTGTGGTTGCTCTGTCAACAATCGCGCATCAACACAACGAGATCTTTCGGGATGATGGCATTGTCCACACCTTCAACCTGATTCGGTAGCACGCCACGACCACCTGTTGACCATCCTTCGTTCTCCATAGTGCATGCTCCTTCGTATTCTTTGCATCTGTGCAATGCAACCATCTGGTCGATAATATCAGCTACCAGCATCGAGAACGATCCCCCAAAGCTGCTCGGCCACGAGCCTGAGTCGCAAGCATGCCTCCTTCAATGGACACCAGCTACCTCACCACCCAAGTCAACACGATCATCGGCCAGCTACACGCCATATTCGACGAGATCGGCGTTCCTCGAAATGAGCGCGAGTCAAGAGAAACAGAGCTTTTTGCAGCTTTGTCTGAGGCTCTGCACAACCAGCTTCGGCTTGTCAACTCGTATGCACGATCCCTCTAGAGCTCTGAAATGCAGACATGTACTGATGCTACCACCAGGGAGAAGAATGCCATGACCGAGGAAGCTCAGAACATCATCAAAACGATCAAACAGATGGAACAGTCGCTCGACGATGAAAAGGACAGAGGATACGACCTGGACACCACGGGGCTGCGAGTTACCTTTCCCCTGATTGACTGTCTACGCGACCTCAAAGAGAAATACAATGTTGTCAGTAGATTACACCGCGAGCGTTTCGAACAAGTCAAGAAACTGGTGCAAGCTCTCGAATCATACTCGTCGCACCTCGAGTCTTCCTTTGTCAAGATTCGGCTACCCCCGACCTCCTCGAACAGCTGTCCTCCCAACTTCGACCTCTCGCCCTCCTACGTCACCACCCTGGATGAGGAATTCACCAGAGTATACGATGAATATAACAAAAGAGTTGTCATTGTGCAACAGACCTCGGAAGAAATTGTCAGACTGTGGTCGGAGCTCGGCATCCCCCAGGCACAGACAGACTCCTTGATCGTCCAGCATTATCGCGACTCTCCTGAGCAGCTAGGTCTACACCAAGCCGACCTTGATCGGCTGAAGAGCCGTCGCGACAAACTTCTTGAGGAGAAGAAGGGCAGGGAGAAGCGATTGAGCGAGATAAAGAAGAGTATCGAGACATTGTGGGACCGGCTTGGGATCGAGGAACCGGATCGGAAGGCATTTCTGGCTGCCAACCGAGGCTGCGGACTCAGAACCATCAATGAATTTGAGGACGAGCTTGCGAGACTCAATGAGCTCAAGCGACAGAATCTGCATTTATTCGTCGAGGATGCCCGCGTCAGATTGCAGGAACTTTGGGATGCTCTGTACTTTTCCGAAGAAGAGATGCTCGATTTCACGCCAGCTTTCTCCGATGTCTACAGCGATGCGCTGCTCTCAGCCCACGAAGCCGAAATCGAGAGACTCATGACGCTGAAAGAACAGCGCGCACCCATCCTGGCTATGGTCGAGAGGTACAAGTCTCTGATAGCCGACCGGGAAGCATTGGCCGCATCTGCCAACGACGCCTCACGCCTCATGCTGAAACCTCAAAAGGGAGAGAAACGTGACCCTGGAAAGTTGCTAAGGGAAGAAAAGATGAGGAAGAGGATTGCAAAGGAGCTGCCCAAGGTCATAGCCGATTTGATCAAGGTGCTGGAGAAGTACGAGGATGAATATGGTCGGCCGTTCTTGGTCCAGGGTGAACGGATGCTAGACGAGATCGAAGAAGCTGATGTCAAAGCACCGCCACCTAGATCGAAGACGCCAAATGGTCTACCTCCAAGATCAAAGACTCCCGCACCTGCTACGGCTTCAAAAGCAGCGCCCAGCACCGCAAAATCTGCCCAACCTCCAAGGCCGGCGAGCGTGATGAAAGCACCAGCACCGCGAACAACAGCAAAGACTCCTACCACCAGCAGGCCTGGAACACTCAGACAACAGGCGGCGCCAGCTTCAGTGAATACCACCACCGTATCTTCATCTCAAGCTAAGTCTCCCTCCAAAATACCGGCCCGTGTGCCACTGGGAAATCTGAAGAACTCGCCAGAGCGGAGGGCAGTTGCTCAACCGGGATCCTATAACATGCAAGCAGAACCACAACAAAACTACGCCCAAAATGCCAGGACTATGGGACCACCACGAGCACCTCCACCAAAGATGAGAGATCTCTTTGTGCCACCGCCAGGACTCACAGCAGCTCCGGCCATGGCTAATCATCCACCACCACCACCCTCTTCCAATAGACCGGCAAGCACTATCTCTTCAGGTTCGAATGAAAGCAGTCGCTACGTGCGGCCCATGAGCCCTGAAGACGTATACGATGATCACGAGAGAATGTCATACATGTCTGCATCGCTCTTGAATCGTGACCGACAGCAACACTCCCAGTACGCACCGCTACCATCTCATCAAGCTGACCCATTTTACCAACCTCATCTTCCGCATCAGCATCAACATCAGCCTTCACATTCATCGTCAAATTCCATACATAGCCATAGTCAGAGCATACGGCATAACCCTTCGGCTCCACCTTCAATTGTCTCTCGCCAAACTTCCAATACCTCGTCAAACATGACGACAGGCACTACGGCTAGTGGTAGTGAGAACTGGGAAACATATTCCGATGGCTCAGATATGGAACCTGAACGAGACCTCCGGGACCCTTACTACTCCTCGAAGGCGCATGCCCAGAACACCATGGCCAATGCGCTCGGCACGAGCTATAATGCAAATGGACAGAAGAGACCGGTTACAGCTGCTGGCTCTGGTGCAGGAGCGACAGCCTTCTCAGGGCAGATGGCACCGCCGCCAGCAAAGAATAATCACACCGGATATCAGATGTCTCAGTACCGACATGCACAGGAGAGATTCAGAGAGATGTCGGATGAGAACGCGCATTCGGGCGTTGTGAGGGTGGAGGGCAGTGAATCGGCTTGGAGCACGGAACTCGAGGAGTCATATTGAACGACAATTGTTTGGGCAACTAAATCGCTGGGTGGACATTTGTTTGTGAAGGGGAAAGACTCGACTTGTCTCTGTGTTAATAGTGGCGTAAAATCCAGGCAACTATCAGCTGTTGACATGTTCACACGAAGCTTGGGCGCCAAGGGGGTTTTCGGGATATTTGGATTGTGTTTGTGCAATTACAGAAAGTGAGCAGGAGAGGTATCCCAGAGATCAAGATTCCGACCAGATCCGCTCATGTAGAGAAGAACACGCCCGGCGTTTGTCTCTCTTCCTCATGTCAAGATTCAATCATCAAGCCAAAACTAGCGTAGCCAGCTGACTGTGAAAAGGGCGAGTGACCGAGGAAAGAAGGGGTTTTCAGAGGAATCTCCTGTCTGTTCACGTTAGATTAAAATACGGCCCTATGTACTCCTCGCTTTTGTCCGTGATCGTGTGCGCAAACCACCGGTAGAAGCATTACATCAAACATGCCTGACAATGCCCTCATCCTTTCCGATCCGGCCTCGTGAATCCTCCGTTTGACATCCAGTTTCGCGTTAGCGCCTAGGACCTCTATTGTCCCATATCATTCCTAATCATACATGGTATCGTGTGCGCCATGTGGACTTTTGGTGTCTTTGTCGTAAAATCGTATCAAAACCCCGGTGGCGCCGGGATCAAACCGCTAATTTCCTCATTCTAAGTGTTGAGTGTGTCGCCCAAAAAATGTACAAAAACTCCGCCGCCCATATGTGCGTAGATGCTCTCTCTGATGAGCCCATTGTGATCAATTTTGGAGAATCTTGCTTCGTCGTATGGGAAAAAGTTCCTGGTAGGTTGGCAGAGATAGGACGCGAGCGCGGGCCAGTGACTGACGTTCAAGGCGGCGCGGGCTTTTCAACTGAGACCCCCAAATTCTGCCGATCTTCGAGGACAGCATCTGAACCAAACACGTCGTTCCAATACTTCTCAGTCTTCTCGCAGATTCCCCGTTTGCCTTGCCATGCGCCAAATTGGTGCTCATATTCGCAAGCCGTGCTTTTGATCTCTTCCCAGAACCTGCGTTCCACGTCAAACCCGAACAACTCGATAGCACGAGCTTTGTCCATCCAGCAACGGACATTCGTGCCGTTTGTGTCTCGAGTCGGTCCCCCAACGCCGGATACTTCGCCCGAAAAATCTGTCATTTGATATTCAAAGATAGTTGCCGGATCAAATTTGGGGAAGTTGGCGTGGATGAAAAAAGGTCTGATATCGCTGGCTTGGATATCAAAATGGTTGTCCTTGCCAGTATCAATATCTTGAACTCGCTCGTGGGGAGGGCCATAGGCATTCGTGAATGCATAATCAGCGACAGGGTCGTGCTGAGCCATAGCACTACCAAGGTAGTTGCCAGAGGAGTCGTGCCGGCCGAGAGCCATAACCCGTTGGTGGACGGCGTAGAAAGGCTCTTTGAGAGCAGTAGCTGCCCAAGCAAACGTCTCCTTATCGCCCTCGCCGGGTGCACCTTGGGAGAGCAGGGGATAGTAATAGGTAGGCCCGTAATAGTTGTAATATGCCGCGAGGAGGAGCGACAACTGATGTTTGGATTTAGAGTACATGACTTCACCCGATTCGACGGCAGCCCGCTCGTTTAACGAGGGAATCCTGTCGATTTTGGCGATCTCGAAATAGTAGGGAGATTCCGAGGCGTACCAGAAATCCGGCCAGACGACCAATCCATTGCTCTTGAACGGCTCCTCCTGAAATAGTGGAAGAGGATTGTGGACTGGAAAGGCGTCAGAGTCAAGCAACAGGACGTCCTCAAATGAGGAGAATAGGACGGCCAAGGCTTTGTACTGAAATCGATCCACTGATACACCAGCGTTGGCGGCATGAAAGATGTCGGAAAATAGAAGACATTTGGCATTGAGAGCCGGTAGGATAACATTGCAGACATGCTCGTCCCATTCAAACCGATCGGCAACAAAAACCTCCACCGGTAACTCAGACTTCGCTCGGCGTAGCATGCGGACAGAGATGACCAGGACGGGGAGCTGGTTGAAGCCTCCAGTCATAACAATGCCACGAGTACCCGGCTCATATGGTATTTTCGGAGGGTCGCTTTTCAAGTCATTGACAAAGTTGGAATGGGCTTCACGCATGCGCTTGATGTCGGCGGTATCCATGTACAAGATGTCAGGTCGGGGATGATTGTGGGTGGGATCAAAGCCAATATCGAGCTTCTGTGGCACGACAAGATCGGGAGCATTCCTGCAATTGGGGTCGTTGTTCAGAATGATCAGATAGAGGCTTCGCCAGAACGCGGCCTGGCTGTCGAGGAGGGGATTCTTAGTCTTGGCTGGCGGTTTTGGCTCGGGCTCCGTGAGAGACACAGATTCGGGGGCAGACTTGGGGCGGGCAGGTGGAAGAGGCTCAGCAGGTTCATGGTGAACGCGGGTTTGCAGGAAGAGGAGGAAGAGAAAGAGGGTGAGCAGAGCCGCAATGAGGCCGGACTTTCGACGATACATTGGCCCAGCGAGTTTTCTCGAGGGCCGCAGAATCATGATGGTGGCTGATCATCGAGGGTCCATGGCTGGGGAGCAAGGTGTGAGGAACAAAGTACAAACAATGACAGAGAAGAGCAGAACAACTTTCAGACGCCTGGACTGAGTACAACAAACGCAGGAATGGAAGAAGAGGTTGTGGGATGAATTATTGACTGTCGAGATTGGAATGTGCAGGTTATTGACTCTCAAAACATGGCAGGTGCAGACCAGGCATGTGAATGGCTGGGAGATGACGGCAGGAAGTGGGAAGCGAGGGCATGTGGGCAAACCTATTAACTGCAGATATAACTGGATACCTACCGATGGGGGCGGACAAGTCATGGTAATTGTCCGTAGGGTGCTGTGCCGTGTATACCTGCAGCCGCGTGCCCACACAACGGAGTAGCGATGGGGGCTTGGAGATTTGTAGGTGTAAGGTGTTGAATAGAGTGCCAGGAGCAGACCCCCTCGTCCTAGGCTTGATATATGTTTATAGTTGCATGCTGGGTCCCCTCCGTAGCTCCCTAGGTGTGCTCGGGATCACCAGCCAGAGATTCCACCAATGCACGGTGATGCACAAGGGCAAAGTTAACCAAGAGAGCATCTTTTAGGCACGATGGGTAAACGTGGGAGGCGTCTGCGAGCGGCTAGTTAGGCTGGTGGCTTGAACCGAGGTCTAGGGGCCCGCGCATCTTGTTCCGCTTCTCACCCAGCGTGCCCAGAGAGCGGTCCGGCTAGTGCTATCGCTTGACTAAGGCTTGCGGATAAGCCATGCGTCGCCCCTCCGGATCAGCAACCCCCCCTTTGTCCTTTAACTGGTTCGTTTAGAGAGCGGCACCTGCGACACCCGAGCGACCCCTATAGGTACGAGTAAGCTGGGGCACTTCACCCACCGCGGAAATGTGTCACCAATTTAAGCCCACCATGCCCTGAGGGAGCATCAGCCTCAACCCTAACAAGCCTATTGAACCGATCCGTGTGATTGCTTGATTCGGGGGTGAGAGCCGATACCCTAGGCTGTCTGGGTTTCAGAGACGCATCCCGACTTTGTGCGGTACCATCGGGCAAGTCTCCTCCCCTCGTCTGTTTCAAACCACAAAGCACAAAACACCAGATCTTTTGTGTCCGTTGGCTGATGCTCACCTTCTTCCTGCCTCCCGCTTTCGCTTCCCGTTGCCCGACAATCATTAAACGTCTGACCTACCCACGACCCACACCAAAAGTCACCATCACGCCCACCCCCTTTGACTGGCGCCCATGAAGTAAGCAGCAAAAGTCCAAGTGGCGCAGGGTGGGCTGTTTATTTGTCTGGTACCCTGGGTCGTTAGAAAGGGCTGCTCGGCGAGAATTGAAATCAAACCCGATTCAATCGTCCCTCCTCCCTCGTCTCATATGGCCAAAGCATGTCCGTCTGCTCAACTGTTAATTGAGTCCCTTCCACACGAGCGAACATGAAATGATCCTGGTCCGAAAATTGGAGAGATACACACCGACATCCCAGGGTTCATCACCATGCAAGCACCCGTCTTGACTGTCTCGATCACCACCCCGCAATCCTGGGCGCAGCAAAATGCCATCAAACGGAGGCGGATCCCTCGATCACCACGGCGCAGCATCATCTCTCTCAAGCATTTGGATCCCAAGGTGAAAAAGGCCAAAGAAGAATTTCTGTCCAAGGCCATCGCGAGTCAGTTGCAGATCAAGCGGTCTCCCACGAATGGACTCCAGCTAGATCCTTTTCAAACTTTCCCGATCCCAAGTACAGGCTGCGTGGCCAACATGGCCCAATATTGTGAGTGGAATGGCTGACCATCTCTCCCTTCTTCATCTCGTCTGATTAGATCTAGTTGTCCAGGTTTGGGCGCCTCAGCATGGCACCGCCTTTGCCTTCGATGGTCATTCTAACCCCTATGTGAGCCTGCTTTGGCCATTCGCTTTGACATGCGATATCTACTTTGAAGGCCTTGTAGCCATATGTCGAGCCACATACCTCGCTACTTCGGGCCAGTCTGCTCGCGCTGATCGACATTTTGTATACCACCGGGGTAATGTCATGACCAAACTGCGCGCTCGACTCCAGAATCCTCAGCAATGCTCGGACGATACTACCATCCTCGTCGTGGCGACGTTGGGAACCATCGACTATATTCTGGGTGATCATACTGGTGCCTATGCTCACGTCTCGGGCATGAGGCAGATAATCAAGCTCAGGGGTGGGATCAACGGGCCGTCGCCTTGGGAACGGCTGCTCCGCGTCAACGTCGATGCCTACGAGGCACTGTGGTCGTTTCTGTTTGCGGCAGATTCGACCCCCGACAAGTCGACGCGGTTCTCGGGAGAGATTTTGCAAAATGCAGAGTTCCCCATCTACATGGCCCATCCTTTCAAACCCGAAGTCTGCGAGATGTTGGCCAAGTTGCCTCAAGGCTTCTGTGACATTGGTTTGACAGGTGTGCTTTCGCTGCAAATGATTCGACTCCTGTCCCACTTCGCGACTGTGAAGGCGAAGTTGTCGGATACCCTTCTACTTGAAGAATTCGGGGTGACCTCGAAGAGGAAGATTCAGACGACCCTGGAAGATCTCCATCGACTTGCCACTTTGCAAACTACTCCTACAGAGAGATTTCTATCTCACGGCCTGGTGGCATATTGCTATCTACTGCGAGTCATCCATTTTCAAGATCATCTGACGGGTTTTTATGAGACGGCCCTGAAAGCGCTGGTAGAAATTGCTCTACACCAAACTCCCAGTCACAAATCTCCGGAACGCAAGTGTTTTCTCTGGACCAACATGATGATCGGGACAGTCATACAACACGGACAGATCCGTCCCCGTGGCTGGACGACGGTCATGGGACACTTCTTGGACAAGTATGGCGAAGCTCGCCAGTGGAAGAAACTGGAAAAGGAGCTGAAAATGTTCTTTTTCGAGGATCCTATTCGCCTCCTCGCCCAGGAGGCCTATGACGAGGCGGTCAGGAGGAAGGAGAGGGGGGAGTCCGAAGAGAGGGATTCACGTGTGGCCACAATGGCCATTCGGAATGTCATTCTGTAGACAAGGCCGCCGTCTGAATCGAAGAAAGACACCCCTACCCAACCCAGCAGTCTTAAAGTTGGACTACGAAACGAGCAGCCGCCTCCGCGCCACCCAATTCGGACTGCCCTTCACCTCGATCAGTTGGACCAACTTCGACAAAAGTGCACCTATGTCCGAAAGTCAATCGGCTCGGTCTACAGAGTCTCGAGGCACGAACAACATTTGGGATGGCTTGAAAGAAGACACGACAAACTGGCTCAAAAACCACTGGTTTGGTATATGCCCGTTGCTCTGAGGCCTGCAACTAATCGTTTATGATTACCTCGGCCGTTAGTAGCCTCGACTGTGTCCTTCGGTATGTTCCGGTCTCTGGTACTCAGGACACCCCATGGTCTGGCACCGTCTGACAAGCTTCCGCGGTGCTTACCCGCTCTGATCGAAAGCACCTTTGTTCTTTCGAAGAGCACTTGCCTTCAGTCGCTGCTCCTCATTTGCATGAGGTTTCTTATGGACTTGGCTGCAAATCGCCGAATTTCCGGCACCCATATGAATATCTCGTGGTGCTCACAACCTGGACTCGAGGCATCTCCTGGAAACCAACCCGGTCCTGGCTCTATCCGCTCCTGTTCTCCTTGCAGGAGGTGACACGACGGGTAGAAGGACTTTTTTTGGGCAAGATGACTCCACTGTTACGTCTGTGGCTTAGACTCTCGACAAGCACGTTGGAAAAAGAGAAGATTGAGGAACATGGCCAGGGTCTCGGCAATTGCCACGGACCCTGTGCACGTTTCCTCCCTTTCACCTTGACACCGGTTATTGCCCATCAAGATCGAAGACATGTGGCGTCAAACCTCTAACGTGAAACCCGGAGCAGTCGCTCCCACACCACTGCTGCTCGTCAGCCTTATGTACATAACATCTACAACATTATGGAGGTCAATTTTACTGCTAGTAGTAGTGCCTGCCGACATTGATTTCCCCGGATAGCCCCCTCCCCCTTTTTTTCTCTCTCCTTTCCATGGAGCAGGCTACAATATTGGGTTTGGTGGGAGGAGCACTGCTCATCGGAAAATCTCCGCTAATCCACCCAAAAAATGATCGGTTGGATCCTGAATGGGAAGAAGAAAAGGAGGGAGAGTATATGCAGGGGAAGGAGAATGGGAAATAAACAAGCCAATTGTGTATTTCAAGGCACCTTTTGGCCCGCAACGTTTGGTGGCTCGGTTTGGGCGTCTCTGCGTATCTTTGCGACGTGCATATTTGTTTACGCAGTATATATTCTATATATATATGCGTGTGTGTCCCTGGTTCAAGCCACCTTACTCATTGCTTACCACATTTATTTGAGCCCATGAGACGAATACAACGAAGCACAAAGAGACTATCTATCTATCCATATAGACTTCTTCTTGTTCATTGCTCCAGCCTCTTCGCTCCGACTGACATTCTTACCTACTTATACAGGTCGCAAGTACATGTATGTGATGGGGTGTGGCGGCGGGTTGGGCAAGGTCTCTCCCGCTGAGAGCCAAATATCAAACCACCAAGATGTTCGTATGGGACGGATTCGATACAGCACAGTTCACAATGTCGGGATCGTGTCTCGACCATGTCTAATAGATAGATAGCCCTTATGTAACGGAGGAATGCTGGTAACCATTCTTTTTTGTCCGGCTCCCGTCCTTTTATTCCTTCCCGCCCAGCCAGCGATACACGACCGAGAAATCCTTGCCCTTGTACTCCTTCTCCGTCTGGTCGTAGACCTCCTTGGCCTTGTCGGCCAGGGCGAGTTTGGCGCCGGCCTCCTGCGCCGCCGCCATGGCCAGCCGCAAGTCCTTGTTCATTAGGCTGACGCCGAACCCGCCCTCGTACCCACGGCTGGCCGGGCTGGTCGCGATCACGCCGGGCACCGGGTTGTTGATCTCGCTGGGCCAGCTCTTCCCCGTGGCCGAATTCAGCAGGTTCGCCAGCGCCTTGGGCTCGATGCCCCACCGCATGCCCAGGTTCATCGCCTCGGCGCACGCGATGTTGTTGATGGCCAGCGCGTAGTTGTTGGCCAGTTTCCCGCTCAGCCCGGTCCCCTGCGGGCCCATGTGCCACACTTTCCGCCCCATGAGGAGCAGGATCTTCTCGATCTTGGGGAGGTCTTTCTCTTCGCACCCGACCATGAACGTCAACGAGCCAGCACGGGCACCGACCACGCCGCCGGACATCGGAGCGTCGACGAAGTCCGCGCCCGCCTTGTCCTTGACCATTTTGGCGACTTCGCGCGAGGTGATGGGGTCGATGGTGGAGCAGTCGATGAAGAGTCTCGACTGCTCGGTGGGTGCTTTGGGGAGGGACGAGGCGAGGATTTCTTCAAAGACGCCCTTGACGTGGCGTGGTTCAGGGAGTGCTGAGATGATGTTGTCCTAACGTGGGCAGGAGCATAAACGTCAGTGCATGATTCTTCTGAGCTGCTCTAGATCGGGTTTGTTCGATGTTTCTTTTTTCAGAGGATTGGCTTATAAAAAAAGGGAAATCATGGAAAGGACGCATCCCTCACGGGAAAACGTCCCCAACTTAGATCATAGATAGAACAATAGTTGCTCATCATGTAAAGGAACTCGGAAACACGCCGACAAAAAGGTGTAAAAACTCACAGCATTCTCAACCAGCTCCCGAGGGCTCTTGGCCACGACGACGCCGGTCGGTGTAGCTTCCTGCGAGAAACTCTCCAGGGCCGCGGTGTTGACATCGAAGACGGTCATCGAGTCACCTTCGGGGATCTTGGCTCGGAGGTTCTTCGCCATGGGGTAGCCTGGAGAAAGACAGTCGTTAGAATACACACATATTCTCTCTGGGAGAAAATGGGAATAACACACCCATGGCACCCAGGCCGATGAAGCCCCATGAAGCTTCACGCGAGACGGTGCTGGAAAAGTGCCTCTTGAAGCCATTGTAGAAGGATTGCGACGGGGAAGCCCGCCGCAGCAGGGTGAGGGACATAAGAGGCGCCGTCATCGCTGCTGAGCTTGCCTGGTGTTCACAAAGGGCATATTTGCGAGCACCAGGTGCGACATTAGACGCAGGTTAAGTGGACGTTAGAGTGCGGAGTGTTGGCCGAGGCTTCAACAAAGGGATTCGGGGAAAAGCTGGAGCTGGACGAGCTGGTGGCTGGAGGATGGAGCTTGACAGCGCAGTTCAGGTGGAAGAAGGCCGGTGGCTCGGTTCTTGGCCGCGGGCACGTGACTAACCGAGATCCGGCTCCGGCTTCGGATGAGAACAGAGTGTACGAGGTATTATGTGTGTGTGGGTGGATTGGAAGAAAAACAGAGTCTTCTGCTTCTAATAAAGGGCCCAATCAGGATGAGAAGAGCCACGAAGAATGAATACAACCGAGTCTTGCACCATGTAAGAGATAAACATACATGGATGGTAAACTGAAGCAAAGCAAAGAACGCCCATCTCCGCGAAAGCAAACGCTGCGGTCCAACAAGAACGGCAGAAAGCAGAAATCTCCCTCAACGTCGTCTTGACTTGCCCTTCCCCTTCCCACTGCCCTCAGAACCTCCACTGGTGGATTTGGAAAGCATCGGAAAGTCTTCGTCCATGGCCATCCGGCTTTGCTCCTCGGCCAGGCTCAACTGCAACGCAAACTCCAAGTCGTCGTCGTCCTCTTCTGCTCCAGCTTGGGCTTTGCTGCCCCCGGCCTTGCCTTTTCTCGAAGGCGTACCGTGTCTGGAGCTTTTGGTATATCTGATGGGGATGTCGAAGTCACTGGCGCTCATCGCCGGAGAAGATGACACCTGCTCGCTTTCCAACAAACTCAGACGGATGGCTTCCTCCAGGTCCGCGTCAGCAGCACGATCTACGCCGCTTTGCGAGGGCTTGGGCGAGGCAATGGAGCTGCCACCGAAGGCTTCCTTCCTCTTCAACTCATCACTAGAAAATGCCTCCTCGCTCAGCATGCTGGCATAAGCCAGTAGCTCCTCTTCACTGGCGCCTTCACCCAGGATATTGGTGCCAAAACGCCCGCTCAGGCGCTCAAGCTCTTTCTGCCTGACAAGCTTCTCCCGTTCCATTTCATGCCTTTCGTTGCTGATGTAATCCTTGATCAATCCGCGTCCTGTAGCACTGACTTTCTGGCTGGCGGGCGTAGAATTGCTACCACGCTCTGAGCGGCGACGGAGCTGACCTCTCTTCCGCGTCTTGTACGCATCCGCGGCGGTGGAGCTATAAGACCAGTATCGAACGTGAGACCCCAAGGAGACCATACCCCGCAAAACAGTTGGATCCGGGTCCAGGACGATGGCTCCTGCAGCATAGTAATTGTTGCCGACCCCTTGCACAGAGGCTTCGGCTTGAGCAATGCGCCTTCTTGCTCGGTCCGAAAATCGAGAATTGAGCGTTCGTACTGGTTCAGTGGTGGATGCCAGAGGATCCCATGCTTGAACTAGACCTTCATTACCACCGTGCACCACGTACAGCGAGGTGAGGGCAAGAGATGCAATCTGAGGGGATTTGGTATAGATAACCCTGAGAGGTGAGACGGTGTTGATAACTTCGGGACTGGGAGAGAGGCTAGCCCGCATGTCCCAGAGCATGACAATACCAGACATCGTACCGATTCCGAACAGCCGTGCACGGTGTCCCGGAATCTCCGAGCTCGAGCTCAAAGTCCCAGCATGACCTAGAGGAGACGCAAGAGGGGAAGAAGTATTGGAGCCCCCGGACATTCCAAGCAGAGGATCCTCATTGACGTTCAAAGTGGCAAACTCTGACTCGTCAGACGCCGAGGCCGAGATGTGGATGTTTCGATGTTCAGCAAACGAGAAGTTCGAAATGTGCCACACTTCCCTGGATCTCGAGCCCACAATGTCATCCTGGCTGGACGTGCGCGACCTAGGGATACTTCTCGGCCCTGGAGAGGAATGCGGAGATTGTTGGGCTGAACTTGATGTCCCAAAGATCGAGGCCGGCTTGATGGTGGACTGAATGGTCGGCCAGCTGTCTAGCTCCGAGTCGACGGTGATCTTGGTTATGCACCTCGTGAAACGGCGTACCGAAGCCCCGCTGTTCCCAGATAAACCGCATTCTACGACGAAGACAGACTCCCCTGCATTGGCACCGTCGTCGCCAGCAAAATCATTCATCAGTCTTCGTTGCATGTCCCACCCGTTGCAGATGCTCTGGAAATGCTTCGGTTTGTATCGTAGGAATGCTTCGACCTCTTTGGTCTCGGCAACGATCTGGTCCTTGCTCAAGCCGCATTCATCGCTCGAGATGCGGGGGCTGTAACTGCCATCAACCTTGGCCGTGCCAAAGGGGTCAGGTTTCGCCACTCGTCGTGTAGCTTCGACCAATGACCACTGAACGCTTCGCCCCGTTCGCCAGGCCAGTCGATCAAGCTCTTCGGATGAAGCTTTGCCGACAAAATCTGGCCTTGCAGGAGCATCGGTGAGGTAGAACACCTCTCCAAGAGCATTCAGGACAGTAGCCCAGATTCTACGTGCAGACAATCTCCGAGCAGAGACTCTCTCATCGACACAGATGGCAATGATTGGAACACCGGGGCAGAGAACCCACTTGGCTGTAAGTTCTCCCTTTTCAAACCAGCGGTCATGGACAGGGTTCACACCGAGGGCGTAGGCTGCCAAAACTCCGTTCGAGAACCCTGCAAGGAAACCGAATATGCCACTGGTGGCCTTGAGGACAGACTCGGACTTGGCGATCCAGACGGAGCAGACTGCACAGCCGTTCATAGTCGTTTCCGGGATGCCGAGTTGATGGTTAGCCGTCGAGGAGATGGACACGAACCGACCCCGTTGCTCGCTGGTGGAAGTGTAAAAGACGCGTCCTCCAGGGCAAGCCTCCCCGTAGACCTTCCCATAAGGTTGACTGACATCCATGACATTGGTCATCCCAACCATATTCCCAGGGCCCAGGCCGTAAGGCAATTCGCCCGGGAACTGATCAGCGAAGTGGTGAAAAGCATTGAAATCGGTCAGCCCCCAAGAGCCTGGCTTCCCACTGGCTGGGTCGCTTACACAGACAACTCCTTGCTCCACAGCCCCATGCATGAACAGCGGTTGTTTCTTGTTCAAGCCCACCCCGAATGTAGCGTGCAAGTGGCTGACCGGATACCACAGGCCGGAGGCATAGGTAGTGACCGCAGCTGCAGCTGCACTGCTGGCGTGACGGGAAGCGCCAGATCGAGAGATTGCTTCGATGGCAGGGCGGCCACGTCCCAGGGAGCGAAGCAATCGAGTTCGAAGGATATACTCGCTTCTCCACGAGGAAAGGGCTGACAACCGCGTGAATGACCTGCGTTGTGCTCTGTCAACCTCAGAGATCGACTCTTGAACAGCCTTGCTTGGCCCAGCGTCCAACGCTTCTGCACCGGGGAAGTATCTGGCAAATGCGATGCGCCATGCGTGCGGAGTGGTGATCAATTTGTGAAACCGCCGAGACACGAGACTCATCGAAGACAAAGTCTCTGGAGGCAGGTGAGAGAGAATGTGGGTGAGAACCTCTAGTGCTCGTTAGTAACTTCTTTGCGATATGTCATCGAGCTCGTACCATTCGGGAAGTTTTCAATTGAGACCCTCGAATCCTTGTCCTTCGCAGATGGGATAACTTGGAAGATGATCCCGTCAGATGGTTTCCGGTATTGTGTGTGTGCCCTTTCATATTCGTCGATGCGACTGCCAGGAGAACCCTGAGAAGAACTATTTCGACTGCTTATCCATCGGGTGTTGGAGGACCGTCCACGCTGGGTGCCTCCGGAGCGGATGGAGACATTGTCAGAGGGTTCCTCCAGGTCTGAAGTCGGCTCTCTGGGGCTCCCCGTGGAGAGTAAGCCACCAGAGGCCTCATGTTCAATGTCTGGAAGTCCATGCTGCGTGGAAGGCGAGGGGAGTTGCTGAGTTTGTTCTACTGAAGTCGCGTTTTGGGAGGCTTCAGAGGGCGCAGGGTGCATAAAAAGGTCTAAGAGAAGGCCGAGGTGATCGTCAAGACTGAGCCAAGTGTTGGATCAGTCTAAAAGTCTTGCGTCTGTAGGGTTTGCGAGAATCTGTTGCCTATCGTAAAGAGATCAAACAGAAAGGAGGCGTGTTGTCGGGATTGATCCAAACGGAACGGATGATTCAATCTTGGGTCAGAAACGGACTAGCCTCTTTAGGCCTTGGTAGGGTGCCGCCTTATGCGCGCTTCCCATAGTGATGCACATCAGGCAGGGGGCCTTGGAATGCCTACGAGTATATTTCAAGCAAACGAGGGACCTAATAAGCATATATGACTTGGATCCAGAGCGAACGCTGCTTTACTCAAACTCCAATTCAGCCTTTCGCTTTACATCACTAAGCATTTCCTGTCATGTCCATGAGCAGTTAGCTGCTTTACCCAAGCAAGATTGGCTTGGGAACTGGACACCTCACCCTACGGAGTATAAGACTGTCCATACCTTCTCGGGGCGCTCGAAGGATCCTTGATGATCACCATGTTCGAGTAAGTCGAGTTTTGCTGTCGCTCAACCGCCCTGTTTTCCTATCTCCCCTGATCACTCCTCCGAACACGATACGCTCGATTTCGTGGTTCTCGCTCGGGTCCGGTCCGATAGTTGCCACAATCTCGTGGTCATCTGGGTTGGTTGCTAGGGTAGGGAGAAGGTCCTTGTCTTGCTCCCATTGGTATTCGATTTTGGTTTCGCGAAACAAAAGAGCAACGTCGTAGGCTGCTCGGCAAATACTGATGAGGTCTTGCCATGCCTGTTCTCTGTCGGTTTTATCTGTCTTTGCGTGGTGGCAGTAGCCCTCGATCTTGTCCCAGATTCTGGTCGCACAATCGTCGGAATACCTGTATCTGTTAGGGTTGGTCATCGACTTGATGATGTTGATAGACTTGTTTCGCCACTCCACAAGTCCTTCGGCTATTTGAATGTCAGCTCACATGAGATTTCACGAGCAATGTGGTAGCTAGAGGCTGACTTACTCTGTTGGTGTGATCTCAAAAAGTTGTATTCCACCTTCATCAGCGTGTTGTCCTCGTCTTCGTCGTCGAAACCGAAGAGCAAATTGTTGGAATAGAAGAAATTGGCCCAAATGTGACGGGCGACTTCGGCTCGAACGAGCAGTTCAGGCAACTCAGGTGCGACATTTTCTTGCCGGACGCCGCTTGGGGTTATAGGCGCGTTACAGTGAGCTCTCACCAGCTGCAGTATGTCACTTTTGAGGGTAACGAACTTGTTGACCACGTCACCGTCCATTGGCTTAGGCTCTTTGCGTCCTGCGATGACCATCGTCTTCCTCATGTCCGAAAGCGCAGTTCGGCTCTCGTCCAATTGTTTCTTCAGGCCCTGGTTTTCTCGCTCTTTGTTTTGCAGCTCTGTCTCTCTTTCTTGCAGCATAGCTTGAACCGCACCCCGCTTCCTGATTTCCTCTTGGTATAAACCCTTGTATGCTTCAGCAGATACAGAGGAATGCGTTTGATCATCTGCCGCTGCCTGGGGCTTGAACTAAATTGGCACAGACAATCTCATGTTGGTTCCCACCCTAACAAGATGCGAGAGTAGAGGAAGAGGGATCTTACAGTCAGTTGATGTTTAAGCTGCTCGAACTCTTCCCTCAAAGTGTCTCTCACCACTTGGCAAAGGTTGATCTCAGAGCCTGTTCTCTCTTGTCCCGAATGTTTAAGGTCTGTATGTGATACTGGGGAACCTTGCGGTTTCACACCGTCCACTGCATCGGTATCAGCTACCATGTTGGCTTGAACTGGGGAAGTTCTCCCGCTGTTACTCTTTGCCGATGGTAAAGAGAGCCCTTCAATAGATGATATGCCGGGGAATAGACAAGTCTACGAAAGACAGAGTCACGCGTTTCGCAGAAGACGCTGAAAATTTACACTCCCTGGAGCCTCTAACACTCATCTTACCCTTAGAGCATCCCGTCAGTTGATAGGAGGCCGTGTAATAGCCCTGATGGATCGAGTGGGCATGGAGTGGCCCCAGCCAGATTCAGCCGCATTCGGTTTCCTGCAGGATGCTATCGATTAGTTCGTACAGTCATATCCTATCAATCTACGAACATCCTAGCGCGGAGAAACTCCTTCGCAATGAGGCTCAACTGAAGTCGAAGTAATGGTGCCGTTCATACTCCGTACATGTGCTGGCCCAATTCTATGTAGGTGGGCCCACTAGCCTCTCCAAGTGGACCCTCAGGCTCCACTCTTCATTCCCTATTCCTCAGCCTGATGTGAATTGTGGTTGCCGTGACGGGAAGGATAAAGGCAGAACGTCAGTCCCACCATGTGAATGCTCACCTGCAAGAGAATCACAATACTTGTATTCTGCAATAGTCTTGTCGACCGGGCATGGGGGAGTGCCCAAACTTCGTATGTGGGAACAACGTCAAAGACTGGGCTGCTCTTTTTACACTGGCTTCGAGGAAGAACAGAGGTTTGGAGGGAAGGGAGGTTGACCTCATACGAGCTCGTTTGACTAACTATTGCTGCAGGCAAACGACGCGATCATCGTCTGTGATGCAGGAGGTGGCACCGTGGACTTAATTGCGTACGAGATCCTCAGGGTGTCGCCGTTCGAAGTCAAGGCTTTGACCAAACCTTCAGGTATGCTGAATCGTGAGCAAAATTGGAACTTCGCCTTAATTGTGAGCGTATAGGCAGCATTGCGGGGAGCACCATGATCAACAAGTTACTGGAGGAGGAAATCAAGAGAGCAGTTGGCGAGGAAGCATTTGTCAGACTTCACAAAACTGAAGCGTATCGGACTGCTTTGCACGAGTTTGAGGTTGCGATCAAGGTCTCATTCACAGGCAAGAACGACAGAGACAAGTTCATCAGCTTTCCCATGGCCAACCTCAAGGACAACCCGCAGCGCGGGATAGTTAAGAATTCCATGAAGCTTTCTGGGTGAGTTTCACTTGCACAGTCCGTAAAATAGCGGTACTGACAGATTGATAGTGAAACTGTTTGTAGGCTCTTTGACCCAATTGTCCACGAAGTCGACCGGCTAGTTACCGAACAGGTCAATAATGTTCAGCTCGAGCGTCTGCAGAACAATCCGAGTAACCCGAGCGGCGTCAAGGTTTGCTTATCCACGGTTATGAGCCTTAAATGTAGCTTTACTGAGACTTACAGGCAATCTTCCTCGTTGGTGGATTTGGAGCCAGCACGTATTTGTACGAAGTCATCAAGAAGTCGAACCCAACCATCGAGGTCAGACGGACAAGAGAAGCGTAAGTTTGGCACCTCCGTATCAGAAAACCAACGTATCGGCTGACCATGGTATTTATCCACAGGTGGTCGTCAATTATCAGGTGAGAATGCTCAGGAAGTATTACGCATTCCATAACAGCTGATTCCTGTTCAGAGGTGCTGTCATGAGCAAACTACCGATGGGAGCCGCACCTGCTGTGGTCTCGACCAAAGCTTCGAAGCATTATGGCACATGCTACCATAGCCCTTACAACCCCAGAAGAGACAAAGGCTGCCCAACACACACGAGTATATGGGATGAAATCATCAAATGCAAGGTCATGAGCTGGTTCATCCGCATGGTGAGCTTTGCGACAATGCTCCGAGCGAAGAAAGAGAAAAACCAGCAACTGATCTATGACTACAGGATGAAGAACTTCAGCGCGGTAAGAAGACAAACCAACGGTTCTGCCGTAGATTTGCTGGTCACGACCCTTCCAGCTCCGATTTGATCATCACCGATAGGCTATATGAGTCTACAGCCACCCATGCTCCAATTCATCCCAGCAATGAAGGTGAGAAACATTTGCGGGCCACGTCATATCCCAATTTTCGAAGAAGCCTCTTTGAAGAATTCTTTTGGCTGATGTCGCTCTTTACAGTCAAACCCAACTGCGAACTGATCACAGATCTCAACCACGTCCCCAAAGAATTGTTTCTGCGAAAGAATCGTCGGTCGGACGGGATGGCGTACAGTGAGTTGTGGTACAACTTGCAGATCGAGAGCACTCAGGCGGGCCTCTTAAAATATTCCCTGGAGATCGAGGGCAAGGAGTACTCGGCCGTGGAAGCAAAGTATTGATTGATACATGTACGCTCATGCCCAGACTATGTGGAGTAGTCAATGTTTAATTGGCGGGTTTTCTATCTTTTCCATTCAGTAGATTGTGTTAACTTGCTCTTGCTTCGTCAATATACAATCAACACTGACCTTGGTCTAACTTCTATCCTATAAGCAGCTAGATCATTTCTGTTGACAGTGGAAATATATGTGTGGGTTACTGTGGTTCTACACCCCGCAGGGTAGAGGAATAACCGCCTAGAGGCTCGGGTTGGAGGCCTCAATGAGAGTGAGTGAGTATCTTGCTCCAAAATCCAGAGAAAAGGCGGCGAGCCCTGCCGGGCAACAAGTATTAGATTAGTCGGTGGTGATGGTGGCTTTCCAACAAGGAAATTTGTATCGGTATGGACCCGTATGTATTCACCCTCACTTGTTCAGGTACTCCCGGGGGCCCATCCTGGAGGATGTATTGGATTAAGACTAACTACTCAGCCGAGCTTCTCGCAAACAAATTGCTCTCTGCCGTCCTCCCACCACATATTACGACTCAAATTCAACTTCAACCACACCATCGCGACTTCCTCCATCTTATTTATCCCACCAGCACCAGTAATTTGATATCCTAGCTAGGCCTGCTCTTTCGTCTCCGCCGTCTTCTCCTTCTTCTCCGAGGCGCCTTTGATCTTGGTGCTCAGGTCCCCCGTGGGGAGGTTGAACGGGAAGTCGACGGCGTTCAGGATCATGGTGAAGAAGAGGTACCAGCCGAAGACGCAGAAGACGAAGACGAATGCTCCCGCCGCCTATTTTACCAGGTAGTGTTAGTGTGTGCCTTCACAGCCATAGACTCTTTTTGCTTTGAACATATCGGAGATATCGAGACAAGGAAATGCCTTGTTTGCTTCCACATGGCACCCGGCAGTAAAAAATGATAATGGATCTAGGGAAAACCCGCCTGGAGTAAGTGGCTTGCTTCGTACCTTCTGACATTTTCCGGCAATGGCCGTCTTGCCTTCAGCCAGCGTCCAATAGGTGGCCATCAACATGATGAAGGCGAGGTCGATGAAGACGAAGACCAACACAAACGTGATGTTCGTCCGGAGAGAAGCCACCAGGAAGAAGAACGTCACGAGAGCCATGACCATGAAGAAGAACGCTGCACGGAAGCACACATTAGCACCGTCGGGGTTGTCACCAAGGAAACGGGCGGTGTATGTCTCTCTCTCACCGAAGCTGGAGTAGAACTGTTCCGTCCCACCAGCGTGAGTGGTGTAATAAGCCTGTGCGTTGAAGTCGGGTTGCAACGTGGCCCCCATTGCCAGCCAGAAGGCGCCTTCGAAAGAATGGCATCAGTTTGCTGTTACTTTTGAAGTATACGTATCTCGGAACAACAACAAGTGCTGGCCGGTTGTTCGACTCACCGTAGCAGGCGAATACGACGAATGGAAAGGTATTGCCAATGATGAACTCCAGCACGGAGCCGAGCACTTGGAGCATGCCGCCGAAGAAAAAGAACAGCCCTCTAAAAGAGACGGGTTAGTAGTAGTCGGTGCATAAAGAAGTAAGTTAAGCACGAAAAGAGGAGTTGAGAACCGACATTATCGCAGCGCCGCCACCGCCAGAGCCTCGCCAGCCCATAAGATTACATCCCAGAGGCATAGACGCGATCAAGAATCCCATCAAAGGCCTAACATTTTAACAGTAATCAGTCGAGGCTTTGTCCGGATGATAGGGCTCTCTCAGCATGGTCCACTCACATGGGGGTAGGGTTTGCAAATGTGCTTCGGAGATGTCCAAGCCTCTGTGTATAAGGGCTCAGATACATCGATTCAAAGACTTCTCTTGGAATGACCACGCTTGACGCTGTCTGGTAGCGGGTCAAGTACTCATTTCGTTGGTCCTGGACATAGTCCTCTGCTGATGTACCTCCCTGCAAGGTGTTTTCAGTGCCACTATATCGTTGTCCGTTAGTCCCCATGTTGGATTCGAATCCTGTGCCTCGTGTCCTGTGAAAATAGGATGTCCTGGGCGGAGAGATTATCTTCAGGAGGCAGAAATATGTGGCTTCAACGACCTTCGAGAGCAAATGGTGATGGTTCTCGTACGGGCCTTTATAGCCTGTCTTGTCCGTTGGTGACTAGATCTCTAGCCAGCGGTCCTTCTGTCAAAGACGAATGCTAATGGTCGCCCTCGACCGACCTCCACGTCAAAGGTGCCAGCTGACCTGTTGTTTTTCCGGCAGACAGGTATATTACCGGTCAAAGCGACATCTCATCGGTCAGATCCAGCAAAAGACTCCCCTGAGCTCTGCCCATTCCTATTGATCGGCCAGTCGATCATTCAAGAACGGTTCTGTGTGGAGAGCAGTGGCTCGCCAGTCGGGACTTGTTCGAAGTCAGCCGGTAGAGCCGTGCACCCCGTCTGGAAGGCAAGACAGTCGCTTGTCCATTTCTGGAGGTCCTGAAGGTGCTGTGATGGTGGGGTAGCGATGAAGATCTCAACTGCTCTGCTGGCCTTCACTTCGGTGGCGTTGTTAGCACACTATACGTGGAGGAGAGAGATACAAGATATTCAACGCCGACGACAGCATGCTTAAAGTATCAGCACGGCGCGCTATTTCGTATTGTGACCACCCCGCACAAACACCATTGATTGGATGAAGGAGGAATCATTCCTCCACGAATCTGTATCGAAGGCTAAACTGTAGCAGCTTGGCTTTCAAGCTTACCCTCGCTCAAGTTCAATCGTCACTCCATGGTACGGCTCCAAACTCGCTCTCAAATTGTTATTGAGATGTCTGCAATCAACATCCAGCCAGGGCGAGGGATGGTTGAAGTAGAGGTTGGACCCGCTTGATATTCCGTGCCAGTGAGAGAGGCTGCTTTGTTGTCCGCCCGGATCTGGCGGCAATACTGGTATGTCAGGTACGAGCAGACAACCTTAACCCACTTTCTCCTCTTCCGATCATGGTTCGATATGGTGTCGTGATAATTCTTGGATCAGAAATCTGTTTTCAATCGGTTCGTTATAAGTCATGGTACTATAGGGCAAGAAGGAATAACATTTGACACAAATGTGGAAAGATTTGGGGGTGTTATATAAAGCTCATCAACAAGTTCCATTTGCGTCCTTGTGCAGAATAACTCTGTTTGGCAATTGTTAGAAAGGATTGGATAAGAATCTTCGTAAGTCGATGTCGCCGAGTGACATGAAACTATGATTGCCTGTTCAATATTGACCTGTTGGAAATGGTTAGCCAGGCATAGAACAGGGACACCACAGCTGCATACTACATATTGATGGCTAGCCGTGACGCCAGCGAATCCAGAGTTCAAGAAGCAGGTGGTAAATTAGTACATGGCTGAAATCATCTCTCAAACAGGACCATCCATGTATTTCAAACCGAGTTCTTGTCCCTACAGCTCCATAATTTTCCCCCTGGACCGCCAGAGCCTCAACACCTCCGTTAGCCCTTGGGTGATTGGCCAACACCAGTTTCCAGTCCCTGCTTACATCAATGGATATCCCGAGCAGGCCACATTGCCCTTTTTAATTTCGCCGCAGCCTACGCCGAAGGCCTCACTCCATTCTCCAGCAACACCTTCTCGTTGCTGGGGAATCTGTCGTTCATGAAATGCGAGTAAAAGAGGAAGTAATCTTTCAAGGCCTTCTCGTCACCCTCGGAATCCGCGTTGCGACCAGACGCTGCTTTCTTGGCCCCTCTGGAGAACGCCAGGGTAGGGTAGGATTCGATATCCTTCTCCTCTTGCAGGAGGATTTGTTCAAGGACTTTGGCTTTATGCGCGATACTGTTGAAGTGCCATTGCTTGCCACGATAGCGCATCGAGAGATTGAAGTCTTTGAGGGTGAGCGTTTGAGAAGCAGCCAGGGTGGCAGACTGAGCTTCGGACTTGGATGGCCGCTGGAGCTCAACGACGACTGTCGGGTTGACTGGCGTGAAGCCCGCATGCGTGATTGAGCTGGTTGGGGGCCGAGCATTTGGGACGACTATATCGTGGGCGGAGGCGGTTGTTGGATGAGTTTCCTCTCTCGAGGTGTCGACTGTGCCGTTCTCGCCTTGTGGACCAGACGATTTGCGTCTCTTCTTGTCGGACTCGGAGAAGGGGTCTCGACTAGCACGGTGTCGCTTTCTGCTTTCGCTGGCAGAGAGGGTGTCGTCTCTGCCTGAACCAGAACGAATACTTCCGGCATCGGATTCTGATAGGTGAGTAGGTACGGCCGTCAGCTTAGTGTCCTACGGTGCTGTCGAGTCAGCTGATGACAAGGAAGACACTTACCGTCGGAGGACCCAGTGTCATCGGCGCGGACGTGGCTGACAGTTGCGGCACCATCGACGGTGTCCGGGGTTCCTTGTTTTGGAGAGTGCAGCAAGCAGCCAGGACAGTTCACGGCACCGTTGAGACGCTTATGGAGGCGGTCGATGATATACCATCGTTGCATTTTCATGATCTCAGCCACGTAGTGGAGGATGGTTTGACGATGCTCGCTGGCTTCCCATTGATAGTTCTACGTATCTCCATTAGCCTAGACAGAAACCAAGGCCTGCCTTCTTAACGAAGGCGACACTGTCAAACGGTGAGCTTACAAGGGCAGCATCCCAGGAGAAGTGTCGGCTACCGCCACCTGACTCAAGAAATGTCCATGCGACGGGTTCAATCGCGGCATCGGGGGCGTTGGGGAGGTCTTCGATCTGAGCTTTGAGGTAGGACTGGGCATCTTTTCGGAGGTTGGCTTCGGCAACCCCATCCATGCCCAGTTCGCCGCACAGCACAGCGATGGACTTTGAACCTTTCGGCATCTTTGTAGAATTACGGCGAGCGATGCCGCCCTCGCATAGAAACTAGGGCCGCAGAAGGATGAGCCTGGTGAGATGCGGATGAAGGGTCAGCGTTGGGGAGATGAGGTTGGAAGTTCGGCGTCGGGAGACGATGAGAGGGGATGACGCTTTTCAAGGGGGAGATGTTGCCTAGCTGGAACGCCGCTTCCGCCGACGCCGACGCCTTCCCCACCGACAGCAACCCCGGTGAGAGCGGCCCGCGTAGCCGCGTCAAACAGGGGACAAGGGCAGCGGTTGTCACTCCATGAGGGAGGGCGTCACCAGGTTGTGATTCGGTAGCGTGATGCGGCGTGTCAAATGTCAGTTGCGTCGCCCTCGCTTGTGTTTCGAACGCCGTGCCGTCGGTCGGCTAACCATGCAGCGCAGAGGAAGAACTCGGTAGATCCCGAAATAGTTTTTGCGTCGGTCGTTGGTCAAAGGACAGGAGGATCGTTTCTTAAACAGTTATTAACAAGGGTGTTGTGCGTTGGGAGGTTGAGGGGCGCAGGCAATACAATAGAAGAGGGAAGACGCAGGACTTGGTTTCCGGGCTGCGTGTGGCGACGCAGAGAGGCCACCAGGCATCGGTCGCGTCTCACAATCCTGCTCCATCACCAACAATTTCCCCTGCTTCAGCTTGTGTTCTCTTCTGCATTATCTTCAAGGGCTAGCTTACAACACATCTCGTCGTCTATCTATTCGCACAGGGTTGGTCTTCCCCCGCCAACAGGCAGCAAAAGGCGCCAGTTCCCACCCCAAGCCACTCACTCACTCGCCCCCTGTAGACACGCGAAACAGCCACTCTCTACCCCCCTACAGCGTCCTTCTCGACAACAATACTTCAATCCTCTGTCTACTCCGTCCTTTATTGAAGACCAGATGACATGGCAGACACCATCACCATCCTTGTCGCCACCGACAACCATGTTGGCGCCCACGAACGAGACCCGATCCGAGGTGATGACTCCTGGAAGACGTTCCATGAAATCATGTGCCTCGCCAAAGAGCGAGATGTCGACATGGTCCTCCTCGCCGGTGACCTCTTCCACGAGAACAAGCCCTCACGAAAGTCCATGTACAATGTCATGCGATCTCTGAGACTCAACTGTTTAGGTGACAAACCTTGTGAGCTCGAAATGCTGTCTGACGAGTCAGAACATTTCGACACCACCTTCGACCACGTTAACTACGAAGACGCCAATATCAACGTGGGGATCCCGGTTTTCTCCATTCACGGTAACCATGATGACCCTACGGGAGAAGGCCATTACTCGGCCCTAGACCTACTTGCGGTTTCCGGACTGGTCAACTACTACGGGAAGACACCCCAGAGTGATAACATCGTGGTCAAGCCCGTTTTGATACAGAAAGGACGCACAAAACTAGCGCTGTATGGCCTCTCTAACGTACGGGATGAGCGTCTTCATCGAACGTTCAGGGACGGCAAGGTCAAATTTCACCGGCCAAGCAAGCAGATGGGCGACTGGTACAACGTGATCTGCGTCCACCAAAATCACACTGCACATACAGAGACATCCTATCTGCCCGAGAACTTTCTGCCAGATTTCCTGGACCTCGTGATCTGGGGTCATGAACACGAGTGTGACATTGAACCCAGACTGAATCCGGAAATGAACTTCAGGGTCATGCAACCGGGCTCATCCGTCGCCACCTCTTTGATCCCAGGCGAAGCTGTTCCCAAGAAGGTTGCAGTTCTGACCATAACTGGTCGAGAAATGACATGCGAGCCAATCCGGCTAAAGACCGTCCGTCCATTCGTCTACAAAGACATTGCCCTCGCCACCGACAAGGACGCCGTCAGAATTGCGAAATCCAAAGACGACCACCGTGCGGAGCTGACCCGGCATATGATCAAGATCGTGGACGGACTGATTGAGCAAGCCAGGCAAGAATGGTTGGAGGCACAAGAAGAGAGACAATACCCGGACGAGGAACCGGAAGAATGCCCCTTACCCTTGATCAGACTGCGCGTTGAAACGACTTCGGCCGACGGCGTCGGCAAGTTTGACATCGAGAACCCGCAGCGCTTTTCGAACCGGTTCATCGACAAGGTCGCCAACACCAACGACGTGGTGCAATTCCACGTCAAGAAGAAGAACGCAGTGGCCCGCGCGGCTCGAGATGCCCAAGCAGACAAGGAGATCATGGCCAAACTCCAAAGCCTCGAAACCATCAGGGTTGATAAACTCGTCCGAGAGTTCCTCCAAGCCCAGTCCCTCACCATCCTCCCACAGAATTATTTCGGCGACGCGGTCAACCAGTACGTGGAAAAGGACGACAAACACGCTATGGAATTGTTTGTGAACGAATCCCTCGCCGATCAGATCAAGCACCTCGTGAGGCTGCAGACCGATGCCAATGACGCCGACGACAACGATGAAGACCTGGCCAGCCAGATCCAAGAGCAGCGTGCCAAGATGGAGGAAATGTTTGCAAAGGGCATGCTCAAGGCCTCCAAAAGCAAAGTGAGGTTCAAACCCAAGCCGGCTGACTGGGACAGCGATATCGAAGGCCCATGGGAGGAAACGCCCGGGGCTTTGCTGCGTGATTCGGAAGATTTGGAAAGTCGAAACGGGGAAGAGGATGACGATGAGGGCGACGGGACACCGGCTCCAAGACCAACGGCAGCAAGAGGGAGAGGGAGAGGACGGGGTGGCCGAGCCGGTGCCACAGCAGCAACCACCACCAGTCGCAAGACGGCCACCACTGCGAAGAAACCCGCCGCAAGGGCAACTACCTCCTCACGAGCGCGAAAACGCGCAATTTCAGACGACGAAGACGAGGAAGAAGAGGACGGCGACATCATCATGGACGATGACGAGGATGAAGAAGACGACTCTCAGGCCATGTTCGTTCCCGAGAAGCGCAAGACCACCACTACCGCAAGTACGCGAGGGCGCAACACAACCACTCTAGCGGCAGCAGCCAGCACGACGACCCCGGCAACCCGAACCGGAGGAGCAAGAACGAAGCCTACGTCCTTCGCATCATCGACGCCGGCCACGACGACGACGACCAAAAAGACCCCTGCCCGCGCCGCTGCGTCGAAGCCGAAGCAATCGACCCTCAGCTTCACCACGTCGCAGAAAAGCATCCTGGGAAACGGGCGGAGCACAGGCGCGAGTCGGAGTCAGAGCTACGAGCAGATTGAGGATGATGACGACGACGACGACGACGCGTTTGAGCCTGCTCCGCCGCCGACGACAACGAGGAGGAGACGATGAACTCTCCCATGCACCGAGCACCGCCGAGCAAGGAGCAATAGTACTCGTTTTCTCCTGTGTCCCTTGTCGAAGCATCATGGTCGGCTTGTGTACTTGTCAATCTACTGTAGCTAGAGCTCGAGAATGGCCTGCCTCCCTAACCGTAATGAACGCTTACAGGGAGCAATTAAAAGTTGTTAGCAAAGACATAAGGGTCCCATACTATTTACTGTACCTGCGCTTCTTGCACAACGCGAGCGTTTGCCTCGAGAGACTCGTGGAGTCGTAATTGCCCATCAAGACGAGAAGTCATACATTCCCGGGGGTTTCGAAACTGATTCGCAAAGTCGCAATCGATATATGACAAGGGCCATCAATCAAGCCTGAAGATAAGTGCCTTAATAATAGACGTTCCCATTCATTGTGTATTCAATCCTGTGTTCGAGGAAAGATGACAGGGTCTCCTCTCTGACTGTTTGATACACTGGGGACTGTTCGTGCGACCACCTTCCAGATCCACGGTTTAGAAAAATTGGAGTGAGTGAGTGAATGCTGGATCGACTCTCACCCTCGAGGCCAAGCCCATCTTTTTCGTCATGTCAGACTCAATCTTTCTTTCCATCTTCCTTGGCCGCAGCTGTCGACGAAGTGCTGGGAGTAGTAGTACCTCCGGCAGCCCCGGAAGCAGCAGCGCCAGCATTCCCGTTTCCTTGACCTCCTCCGCTGCGTTTACCACCTCCAGCGTTCCCTCTCCCCCCACGATGTCCCTGTCTCCCACCCTGACCCTGCCCTCCGGACCCGCCACCACGAGCTCCCTCTTTCTTTCCTCCACTATTCCCACGACCCCCCGTGCGACCACCGCTTCCGCCGCCGCCTCTGGCGTTTCCTCGGGGTGCGCTAGGTGGCGTCGCTGAACTTGGTGTTGCTGGGGCAGGGCCAGACGCAGCTGCGCCGGGTGCAGTCGCCGAAGCTTCCGCAGCGGGCGGCTGCGAAGTGGTGGCAGACTTTGCAGCAGCTGGCTTGGACGAGCTCGCAGCCACTGCAGCCGCAGCAGGGGATGCAGCGCCTGCTTTTCCCTGACCAGGAGATCCTTGGTTTTGGCCGCCACCACCACCGCCGCGCTTCCCATGTTGGCCATGAGGGGACTTATTTTCCAACACGACGACCTGGCCCTGCGCAACCTTGACCGGGCTTGCTGCCATGGCTTTCTTTAATGCTTCAGGCTCCTGAAAGTCGATATAGCCCAATCCCTTTTTCCTGTCAATCTCGCAGCGGGTGATTGTTCCAAATTCCTTGAAGACTTGTTGAAGGATGTCCTCTGTGATACCCTGAGACTGATTTGCGTGTTTGAGGAACGCGGATTTCGCGCCTGTAGTGGGCTGTTGAGAAGACTGATTTTTGGACTGACGTTGAGTAGCTGGTGGTCGAGCCGAAGTCGCAGAAGGTGTGCTGGATGGATCCGACTTTGTGGGTATGGGATTGGAAGCGCGTGAAGCACGTGGGCCAGTTGGGGGGACCGTAGGCGTGGTGGCCGTAGCTGCAGTCGACGATTTGGATTGTTCTGTCGACGTCGAAGGTTCGGAGGACTTGGGAGCAGAAGTTGGAGTTGACGGTTTTGCCGGTGACGATGTAGCCGCGGAGTCGTTTGCTGCAGCCGTACCCGATGATGGAATCTTTGGACTGCGTTGTGAGGTGTTTTCTCTCGCTAGGAGTCCCAGATCCCGCTGGAGCATGCGAGCAGCTGCCCTTCCGCTGTCCCTCTCTCGATTGCGCTCTCGTTTCGCCGGGGCGGCAGCCGGGGCGGTTGCTGTGGTTGCTGGAGACTGTGGCCGAGTCTCCTTTGCCGATGCCTGTTTACTCTCGGTTTTGGCCGATGCTGTCTGCTTTCCTTGTACAGCAGCCGCTGATTTGTTGGCAGCCTTCACGGCCTCCTGGGTGGCCTTCGCAACTCGGTCCTTGTCTTTCTCTGTCGTGTTCGTGGTATTCTTGCCCTTGATGATAACTGTCGGAGGACGCTCACTCTTAGTGGGCTTCGCTTCCTTGCTTTCGCGCTTCGCTGCTTTGGCTTGGGCAGCTTCTTTGGCCCTGTTGGCTTTCTTCTCTTTGATATACTGGACTAATGGAGTGATAGTAACTGTGTCAGCTTTGACATCCGTGGCTTCGGCTCCATTCGACGCTGGTTTGTTAATTGGCTCCGTCAGGCTTTGCAGGAAATCGATGAACTCTTGATCCTGGTCGATAGTCCCTTGCCTACCATCATGTCGGGTGCGAGGAACGGGAATCTTGTTGTACGGTGCAAACTCGAGAGACGGCGGCCCCAAGAGACAAGGATCCTTGCCAGTATTTTTAGCATCTTGAAACGATGACTCCTTTACTGCTTTAGACAACGGTTCCAACAATGACTGTTCCTTGACTTTGAGATAAGCTCTGGCTGGTCGTGAGGGTTTTGCAGGACTACAGTGTTGGTCAGCGAGGGATCAAATGTGTTCCTCGAGCAAAGCACAATACTCTTTAGAGGCTTTCCCCTCTTTGTAAGCCGCCCAGTCGACTTTGCCATTGCCAGTTTTCCAGTCGTCGCCCAGAGCGGCCCAGAACTCGGCCTCTGTCAGTCCAGGGGGCAAGCGTCGGACGATCAGTCTCAGCCTTGGTGCTGGTGTCCTCGGGGATGACTTCGATGCAGACTGGGCGCTTGCATTTTTCCTAGTCGCTGCGTTCACAGGCAGGACACCTCCTGCGCCGCGACTCTTAGAATGAGCTGACATTGTTGTAAACTGTGAGCCGAAAGTGAGAACACAATGAGAGATTCACGTCAGGCCGTATATACCGCCAAATGAGTCACCGCAGACCTTCTGTTCACTGAAAAAACAATTTCAGAATAGAGTCCGCGTGACAATCAGTGAATAGGTGACATCGTCAATAGTGAAGACAGAATGATAGGAGGGGCGTTCGCTTTCCCATAAATATCAGCTTTCAATCGCTCTCGGATCGGATTTTCCTTTTTCCGAAAACCACTGCTCACGTGCCCGCCCGCGATGTCTCCCGCGGCGACCACGTCGCCAACCACTCCCTCCTTCTCCTCCTCTTCCTCCTTCACCAGAACAGGCCGCAATTTGGACGCCGCCAACGTCGTCGTAGAGACGGCGGACGCTCCAGAAGCATTCCCGGTCTTCGACGAAGACTCTCCTGAGGGTTCGCCCTCATCATCGCCTTCGCCCTCTCCCCCGCCCTCTCTCCGCCGTCGTTCTCGCCAAGTCAACGAGAACGACCGTCGCGCCTTCTTCGGCCTTCCCAAGCCGAAGGTTTTCAACTACGTCGACCTCGTCAAGGCCCTCCGGACTCCCCCTGCCCCCGGATTTCTTCCAAAAGCCCCAACCAGCCAGTTGGGCACTGAATCCACATACAGACGGGCTGATCCAAGCGAAATCACCTCCTTCTCACCGGCGCCATGGGCGCAGTCAAAGTCCCAGTCCCAGGGCCAGCACGCCTCAAGCGCTCAGCAGGACCTGACGAATGGCTCGAAGCAGCAAAAAACTGCAAGTACCTCTCAGAATACCACATGAAGCAGCTCTGCGAGATCGTCAAGGAGTACATGATGGAAGGTTTGTCATCTACTTGATCTGTTGCTACAGTCTCCTGAGTTACAACTGACCGAATGTTTAGAATCAAATATCCAACCTGTGTCTACTCCAGTCACCATCTGCGGCGATATTCATGGTCAATTCTACGATTTACTCGAACTTTTTCGAGTGGCAGGAGGCATGCCGAATGAATCAGCGCCCGAAACACCCGTCACACCCGCAAACATCATTACTTCCGCAGACATCGAACCACCTTCTACCATCACAGACCCGAAACTGAAGAAGAAACTGAGACTCGGAGGATCGGAACATCCTGATCCACCAAGCGAGAAGAGCAGTGAGATCAGCGATGCCGAAGAAATACCCTCATCACAGCACTCAGAGATCGAAGACGAGAGATCAGAGTCAGGAAATGTCATCTCCCGCAAGCAAAATGCAAATTTCATCTTCCTTGGAGACTACGTCGATCGCGGATACTTCTCCCTCGAAACCCTTACGCTTCTCCTATGCCTCAAAGCAAAATATCCCGACAAAATCACACTGGTCCGAGGAAATCATGAATCTCGCCAGATCACTCAAGTATACGGCTTCTACGAAGAATGTGTACAGAAATATGGAAACACCTCAGTATGGAAAGCCTGCTGTCAAGTCTTTGATTTTATGACACTGGGAGCCATAGTAGATGGCAAAGTTCTGTGCGTCCACGGGGGTCTGTCCCCAGAAATCAGAACACTCGATCAAGTTCGAGTGGTTGCACGAGCACAAGAGATCCCTCACGAAGGCGCATTCTGTGATCTCGTATGGTCAGACCCTGAAGACGTGGAAACCTGGGCAGTATCGCCCCGAGGAGCTGGTTGGCTTTTTGGAGACCGAGTCAGTCAGGAATTCTGCCACGTCAACGGCCTCAACCTCATTGCAAGAGCACATCAGCTAGTCAACGAAGGCTACAAATATCACTTTAAGAGTCAGGACGTGGTGACAGTATGGAGCGCTCCCAATTACTGCTACAGATGCGGAAACCTGGCATCGGTATGCGACATTGGCGAAGACATGAAGCCAACATTCAAGCTTTTCAGCGCTGTCAAAGATGAGCTACGACACGTTCCACCATCAAGAGGTGGACGGAATGAATATTTCCTTTAGCATCCGTGACGACTGGGTCATTGGCGCCACAGTGCCGGTACAGATGGATGAGCCTGGGATGGCTGGATGCTTGCTTGTGGCTTGTGACCAGATTCATGAATTCCAGCATAGCGATGGCGCCAAGAGAGGCTCATGCGTGCATGTAACAGATATCCAGAGAGCTGGTGATAGAGCTGGCCTAGAAATGATGTCGTGGAATCCCACTGCTGCTTCGTCCCTTGTATGTCAATATGCTGCGTAGCTTGAAGCGGTCAACTCAGACAAAGTGCGCGGCTTTTCCGAGAATTGGAGATGCAGCAGAAATTAATCTTCTCCAAATGCGCCAGTCATAACCTCGAGAATCTAGCTCTCTCACAACGACGAGAGAACCATGCGACGGACATGCGACGGACATGCGAAGGTCACATATCTGCCTCTTCCGGCATACCTTGAAACGAGCCCGGCTCAATCTCATTCAGATTCGCAATGGGACGTTCTACAAAGAACATCCGTCGACGGATCGCCATCATGACTCTTCTTCAAATCCCCCTCTGTTCCCAGATCTGACGTTCGAGCTGCCTGCAACATTGCCTGACAAAAGTCACCCCGTCGAGAGGAAAGATGAACATTGGGCGGTCATCAGTGCTTCGGATGGCGCGACGTTTCTCGAGATTCTACGGGGTTCGCACATCTGCTTGCCGCCCAATGCGAGGTCCTTCCCTTACCTGGCCTCCCACTATATCGATGACCAAAAGGATCACCGTCTCCGTATACCTTCTCGCGCGATCCAGTATGTGGGCTTCAACAGCACAAAAGGACAGCCGGCCGGTGGATCGGGAGGAGTAAGAGGCGCATACCTCAGTGCTCGCTACGAGAGTCGACGCGAGGAAACAGACTGGACGGTCATGCAATATCTCAAGGGCGACACGGAACTCAATCCTGGAGAAAGAACTCCAGATGGTGGCGTCGACAGGCACCTCCTTGACAAGGTTCTCTCTGATTTGAGGTTGCACAAGTTGACAAACATGCCGGTGAGCAACCTCAGCAATGGACAAACAAGGCGAGCCCGGATCGCCAAGGCATTACTCGGCAGACCACTTCTTCTCTTGCTCGATGAGCCCTTCATGGGCCTTGATCCTCCGACACTGGTGTCTTTGTCGCCGATGTTGAAGAGGCTGGCATACCAGTCGAGCCCACTGCTCATGCTCGGACTACGTCCTCAAGACCCCATCCCAGATTGGATAACCCATTTGGTGGTGCTTGGTCATAACCATACCGTGGCATTGATGGGCGAAAAGTCAAAAGTCTTGTCCGATATGCGGAAGTGGGTGAATGCGATGTTTGCCTCGAATACCTCCATTGCGAACCAAAAAGTGGTCGACCAAATCACAAGGGAATATGGCCTTCCACTCGCTGGCGTCTCCGGTGATGTCTTGAGCGAGACAGGGATATCAAGACACCCAGAGATGCTCGAGGAGTCCAGCGCTGCGCCGGAACCTCGAGAGGAAGACGGCCGTCTTCTCAGTAAGCTACTGAGACGTGCTGTCACTGCTGGTCCCACGCCACTTTCTACATCCATCTCAGAACCCACCGTAGTGTCCAACGAGCATGGTGAGTCCTCGTCGTCCTTACTCGGCGACAGGGACAGACAGCTCGGTGACCCTCTCATCGAACTCGCGTCCATCGTCGTTCAGTACGGCTCGAAAACCGTCCTTGGCCATCCTCCCCCGCAAGCCGGGCACAGCACTCCGGGTCTGAACATGACGATCTACCAAGGAACCCGTCTCGCACTCCTTGGCCCTAACGGTTCTGGCAAGACCACTCTTCTCTCGCTCCTGACTTCAGACCACCCGCAGTCCTACTCCCTGCCGATCAGGTTCTTCGGTCGCTCGCGACTCCCGGATCCCGAGCGGGGAATTCCAGGCCTGAGTCTCTGGGAAATCCAGAGCCGGATAGGGCATTCATCCCCAGAGATCCATCAGTTCTTCCCCAAGCACCTGACAATCCGGAGAGCGCTCGAAAGTGCATGGGCCGAGACCTACGCGGGCAAACCGATCCTCAGCGCGGAACGCAACGACATGGTGGACCGATTTCTCAGGTGGTGGGAGCCGGAGCTCCGACAAGACACGATCGATGCCCCTGGATATAATGGTACTACTTCCGAGTCGGATCTCAGCTGGGCGGCCGACAGAGAGAGCCACGCGTTCGGGACACTCCCATTTTCCGCACAGCGACTTCTCCTGCTCCTCCGCGCCCTCATCAAGCAGCCCGACATTATCATCCTGGACGAAGCCTTCTCCGGCCTGTCCGCCGACACGCGGGACAAGGCCATGTCGTGGCTCGAATTCGGGGAGAATAAGGCACCCCCATCATCATTATCACCAACACCACAGAGCGCAACCACCACCACTTCGCGAGGAGCACCAAGCTCCGACACACAGGGAACGAATGTCCGATTCCCGGGCCTCACGCCCGCCCAGGCCCTGGTCGTGGTCAGCCACGTCAAAGAAGAAATCCCCGACTGCGTGGACGAGTGGCTCCGGCTCCCGGGCGAAGAGGAGGTCGTCGAGAACAGCAGGGGCGTCGAAGGCGGTCGCACGCGTGAGAGAGGCTGGGTCAAATCCCAGGATGGCTGGATGAGGGTCTGGGGCCTGTAAGTAAGTGGGCCAGTAGATATACATATATACTCCGTACAGTAGTATACATGCACCTGTGGTCATGCATGTACGGGGTATATATTATGTATAGATATAGATATATAAAAAAACACACTGAAATGAACACGTCGACGTTGACAACCACCAGAATCGTAGTGATCAGGTTCCGAAAAGTTCGTTGTTCTTCCAGAGGCAGCCTGACCGGAGGCCGTCCCCAAATCGGTATATATATGTATGTATTATGTAGCTTTCAGGATTTGGATACAAGCCTTGGTTGATATCTCTTAAAGTGTCATCACGGGTCGTTGATACATGGCCAAACAAGAACAACTTTTCTTGAATCCCATCCTAAAGGTCGCTTGCGAAGAAAGAACAAAATTAAAGTGACCATGATCCACCCTGGATATACCCAAAAGCCTACATATCTTGCGCCGGTACATTGCCGACAAACAGAAAAACCGCCCCGGGGTCATTCGTCGGTCTCCATTACCGATCGGTCTCGTCTGCTACTTGATCGATCAGGGATCATATGTTGAGGAATACTAAACGCCGAGCCGCCGCTTGCCTGACTTCGTTGACTGGCCTGGCGCCGCAAGATGCGTTCTTTCATTTCAGCAGCGGTGGTGGCATCCTGTTGTGGATGAGCGTGCTGCTGGGTTGGCGTCGGCGTCTGTTGTCTCTCAGTGTCCTCAGTCACTGGAGGTCGAATGACTGATTGGCGAGGAGAGGACACAGGTATTGGGAAGTTCGAGAGGGAAATCTCGCCTGGACTTGGCGGCTGGTATTGCAAATTATGATGAAAAGGATGGCCATTGAGGCGGAGAGGAGGCGGGAGGTGTAGCGGCTGCTTCGGGCTATCTTGGTCATCGACGATGGATGGACCAGGCCCGTTCAGCTCGGATTCTGCTCTTTGCTTTCCCTTCTCGTGAGTGGCTTCGGATTTGGCGGAACTACGGGATGATTTCTTTCTCCGAGCCTTTCCACCCTCCTTCTCGCGCGACACCGTCGTCGCATGGTGGTAAGAGGTTTCCATTCTACCATCCTCAAATCGCCTGTCAGCCTCGCCCATCGCATCTGTCGGGGAGGGTGAGTGTCTGACCTGTGAAAAGATGGTAGACGGCGCAGCTGGTCTCCCGTCGCTGAAGGAGTAAGCATGTTTGGAAGGGCTATATCTGGTTGATGGCGAATCTGGCGCAGGACTTGGATGGGCGAGGAAAGCCTCATTCAAACTATGCTGAAGTCGAATGAGAGCTGCACGGGCCTTGGCTTGCTTTTGCGCATATTCGCTCTCGTCAAACGTCGACTGGTACCCGAGAGCAGACTGAAGTCGCTCCTTTGAAGGGTCGCTGTCGATATACAGGTGACTGCGGCTTGGCAATGTCTCTGTCATAAGCTCTCCTGGCGACGTTGCGTGACCATTACTCTTGACTTCTACTTCTTCGGGCACACTTGTCAGCATTGATCTGCCAGGAGTGCTCGTAAATTCCCTAGCGTTCACGGTGGAAGGACGAACCGGATCACCAAACCCTGTCGAGTTTGGACTTTCTGGAGCCATGTGAACGTATGGGCGGCGCGAAAACGTTGGATCGAGATCATGGTCAGGCTCGAATGATGCAATTGCCGGCGACCCTTGTATTACAGGTTCAACCGGCTTTCCAACCTGGCTTTCAGCGATAGCTCCATTTCGACTCTCTCTGTCGGACGGCGGGTTCTGATGCTCAAACTCAGTGAAACTGTTTCTTGAAGGATGATCAGGTTCGCGATCGCTTTGGTGCCCCGGCTGGCCTGAGCGTAACGCCACCTTGGTTTCATTTTGTTGGTTTTGCAACTCGACCAATTCAGGGGTGAGTTGAATCTGCCCTGTTTGGCCGGATGTATTCGGGGCTTCCAAAACAACGCTTGCTCGAGGTGATGCGGATGCAATAGTGGTGATCGGTGAAAAAGTAATGGCAAAATGACAACGAGGAGGATCTTCTGCCCTGGGCAGTTCTGACCGAGGCTCGGACGGCGGTCGGTGAGTTGCTAGATTGCCAACGGCGGCCGCCTGTTGAATCGTGGTAGGCGGATGACCTGTTGTTTGGGTCAGACTGATTTCAGTCTTGCCATCAACAGAGGACGTCCCAGATATGACGGCTCCTTGAACTTTCGGCGTCGTATCGACCTTGACATGTTCCAGAATAGGAGAAGAGCTGTAATTTGACGGAGGAGAGCCTTCAGAGAAGACCTCTGAATCGTTGCCGGTCAAATCCATGATTGTTCGGTTGGGCAGGTTGATTGTTCGCTTCACGGAAGACGCGTTACTCAAGTTTGAGGGCGATCGCACTGAATGGCTGTAGGCCTGGGAATCCGTCGAGTGATCTGGGGATGTAACGACACCTTGCCGCTGCATTTGGGGTGATTCATTAGACTTCAGTCGTGGTAATTCCGAGGCTGAAAGTTGATAATGGCTGAGAGCACCATTAGGAAAGATAGCAGGGTAGAACTCTGCTGAGCCTGCGCTTGGATGGCCGTGTATAGGCTCGTGGGAACTGCTCGCCACTGTTGTCGCCGGGCTTGCCAGTGTTTGCTGCTGGCGATGGTCCTCGATACTATGCCTCGAAGCCGGCAATTCATGCACCAGTCCCTGAGAATCCCAGGATCGATTACTTTGTTGTCGAGAGTGTGACCCAATCGAACTATGAACATTTTGAGTGCGCCTGGAGAAAGGTCGCTCCCCGAATTTTTGAGGCGAATGCGGGTGGCTGCTCACAGGGCTGGATATCCCTCTAATCGGGCCAGTCGACGGGCTGCCATGGAACCCATTTTGACGGACAGACGGAGAGCTATCAATGCTATCGCTACCAGGGAGATTAGGATATGCATTCCTGGCGGCGACTTCTTCTTGAAACTTCGATGAAGGCATGTACTGGTGAGTGCCTTCGAGAGCGACTCGAGCCAAGTCCAGGTTCCGTTCGGCCACGTCCTCATTGTAACCCGGTCTCAAACTTGGACTGGGGGAGTTCGCGAGGGAAAAAATGTCCACATATCGAGGGGTCTTGGGCCGGACCTGGTCTTTCGGGTATCTGTCCGCAGGGTATTGATATTCTTGCCCTGATTTGGCAACGGCGTCAGCTGCGAGATTGACGGCATTCATTAAGCTGCCGCTTCCATCTGTTTCAGGTCGCGACCAAGAGGTTGAGGGTCTCGCAGCCACTCCAGCCAATACCGACTGAACTCTGTTGTTGACACTCGGTTTGTATTGAGCATCTGTCGAGGCATTACGAGTATGCTTTGACGGAGGGATTGCATTGGCCGATCGGAGGGCGTGGTCAGTGCTCTGGCTCTTCCTCAGAAGGCTGAATCCGTCTTGTCTTCCGTCATTCCCTTTGCTCTTCCGGCGAGTCCATAGCTTCTTCAAACCGCTCTCCATCTTGATATCAGAGGATCATTCCGCGAACCGCAGCAGCCAGATAAGTTCCCTGCTCATGTACAGCTCACGGCTCGATCCCGTGTGTCCTCCACCACACATATTAGACACCGACTCAATACAGACGGGTTCCAAGGCTGGAACCAAACAATGGACGCAGACGTTTTGCAAGGAGCAGAAACGAAGGAGCAGAGATCGACGGGAGTGAGGGCCACGGTCCGAACTGCCGGGGCGAGAGCTAAGGATAACAGCTGGTGTCCGCAGGCACTCACGGACCACTTTCTCACCAGCGGCTCGATATTATTGTCATGATTCCTTCCATCACCGGGGTGCCAAATCAATCCAATGGAAGACAAGAAGGCTCAGAATGGACAGGACGGGTGCTGCCAGGGTGCTTCGGTCGCAGCTTGATCGAGGGCGCAAGAGGACGCGGGTATGCACAAAGTATGTAATGTCATCAGAGGCGGCATCGCATCCAGATTGCACTGGATGTCACCGATAGGGCCCAGCTAGGTGGAAAGTTGCGGGATGGCGATGGGGGGGTTGGCAGCTTGCACAAACGGAGATGATGGAGCTGGCTGCCAGTAAACTATTTTCCTGCTCCTATTACGAGCAGGTGCTTAGGTGCCCCTCTCCACCCGCAGCCCCGGTGGCCCTGGGCCGTTAAAGCTCTGATATGGCGCATGGCTTAACGTCGTTAGGTGGACCAGGCGCCTGTTTGGGGGCTCTCACCTGGGGCGATCAGCCGCCACCAAATGTCCTGCTTCGTCGGTCGCCCCTAGCCGTAGCTTGCAAATGGCTTGATTTCTCTCACTAGAAGCGAAGCGAACCACCAGATCGACGCCTACGAACGCTGCGTTTTTCGCTTTCCTGGGCCCTTCCAGGCGTCTTGCGTAACACCACGTCGGCGCTTCCAGACCAAGGTCGGACACTTTTCAATCCTGGAGGGAGAGGATCTTATAGGGTTCTTTTCCTAGGGGATCGGGGAAGGAAGCCGCAACACTTTCTTGTCAAGTAGTGTCTGGAGGAGCACGGCCTGTCAACTAGAAGCCCGTCTGCAGGCTGGGACACCCTGGAATGTCCGATTACAGCCAAAGAAAGCTGCGGAGGCTGGTCCCGGGGGGGTCACTAGCCTAGTGCTGGGGTTCGGCGCCGCCTGATGGACTGACACATTGACACTCTGACTCAACCACTCAATCGCCTTACCGCCTTCTTGGAGTCGCGGTCGTTGACGGGGTCTTTAACCAGTCATAAATCTGCTCCACCACATTCAACACAGCTCATCACTTTTCTCTAAACGGCACCATCGACACCTGCAAATAACACCACCTACCAATTAAAATAACGGGCATCATGGGAAGCGGCTCTCGCACGGATACGCGAGAAAGTGATCTTCTTTCAGGTCTTGGATACTGATAGGGGCTATCTAAATGACACCGCCACTAGCCACTTTCCTCGATCGAACTCCTCGAGTCCGATTGGCAAGCTCGCAACAGAGTTGAGCACACCGTGCAGCAATCCTGCTTGTGACCGGTAGTTTCTGTGTCACGATGGCTTCGCCTTGGCTCGGACGTGGGCTAATGACTGACAACAAAAAAGCAAGGCCGGGGATTATTCCTGTTAGCCCCGGACACCGATTGCCCAACCCGTTTTCCTGGCGACTGTAGCGGCCCCCTATTACTGTGTCGCCAACTCGCTCAATCACGGGCGCCAAATACCTTGTCGTAATCCGTCAAGGTAAATCGATATCGCATCTTGTTGGCTGCAACGCGAGATACCGCCTCGGCACATCCTTTCTCCGAGATGGGAACGGTCTCGACCATGGGGAGGATCTTCTTCTCGGCTGCGAGTTTCAACATAGCCAAAGCCTCAGGTCTGTTACCGATATGGCTCGCGCCAATGGAGCTGCCGTTGCTCATAAACATCTGGGGTTTCAGTGGTGGCAGAGGCTCGTCTGGCAGGCCGACTTGGTGGAATGTGGCATTGACCTTGCAAAGCGACAAATACTCACTCAAGTCAAAGGTGTGGGTCATGTCGGCGGTATTGAGCACGAAGTCAAAAGCATAGGCGTATTTGTCTGCCCATCCCTTCTCGGTATTTGTCACAAACTCTTTTGCGCCCAGCTTGAGAGCATCCTCCTTTTTGTTCGGGGAGTGCGAGATGACGGTGACCTCAGCGCCCAGAGCGTTCGCCCACAGAACTCCAAAGTGGCCTAAGCCTCCCAAGCCCACAACTGCCACCTTCTTGCCTGGACCAATACCCGCCCGCACGAGTGGACTCCAAGTCGTCAATCCCGCACAGAGCATGGGAGCAGCGAGGTGGGAGGGAATGGCATCGGGAATAGGGAAGACGAAGTATTCGTGGGCGCGTATGTGGGACGCGTACCCGCCCTGGGAGATGGTCTCGTCTGGGTCGACCTCTTTTGGGTAAGGAGATCCATATGTGTCGACCATGTGTGGGCAGTAGTTCTCGTTGTCACTCTTGCACTGAGGGCATTTGAGGCATGCCCAGATCTGAGCCCCGACACCGACACGATCTCCAACCTTGACTGTCTTCACGGCGTCTCCGACCTTGACAGCGTGACCAACGACCTCGTGGCCCACACAGATGGGCAGTGGTGCTTCCCCCCAGCCGCCATTGATGGTGTGAACGTCAGAGCCGCAGACGCCACAGCACTCGATCTTGATATCAATATCGTGGTCGCCGAACTTCTTGGGTTTGAACTGCGGCGCGAGTCGTCAGCGTGGTTCCTGGCACGTGTTCGGAGATCACGATCTACCTCTTTTTTCTCAAACTCGGTCCATTTCTTCTGGTCCTTGATCATGAACCCCTCAAAGGTATCGGGATAGCCCATGGTTGCAAAGGGTATTCGTTCAGGAGTTCGACTCAAGAAGGAAAGGTGAGTGAAGTATTAACAAATTGTGTGCATGCAACGACAGAAACGCGAGACGAGCCTGAAAAAAGAGGTAAGTGGGCAGGGCAAGGGATTTCCTCTTTCTTTTCACTCTCTGACCGTCAACGAAAAAAACCCTTTTGAATTTATCCAGAACGCAAACAAGCAAAGACGCGCGGGGCAGAGTTGTCATTGGGAGTTGCCCGATGACATGGGGAAGAAGTCGGTAAAATAGCCTATGAAACAATGATGCAACGAGATACAGTATGCGTCGGTCGGGGCATCTTTCCCGTGCAAAAGTCATGCCGCAATTGTGACGTTATCGAACCAAACCATGACATACTTACCTAACGACCTGACCTACCTACCTGCCGACAGCAGTAGTGAGTTTCGTAATGGGTGGAAAAAGGACGAGGTAGGTAGGTAGCCGTAGGTACCTCGTACTCGGTACATACGTACACACGAGTAGTGAATGAATGGAGGAGTTTGCAAGGAAATGCCCCGGCGAATCATGTCCTCATTCAAACGGCTCGCTCGCTTCGAGCCCCCTCTAATCGGCCATTCTCCCGAGCTGGCCGATGAGCATTTGAGACGCGAACACACCATCGCCGCCATCGGAGACAACATGCGACCGTTTCCTCCTCTCCTTCTTGCGTATACTCCGTGACCGAAACACGGCTCGGGGCCTCTCACGTGGGCTCTTCTCCAGCTGCTGCGCCTCGGGCTTCAATCCCCCGAACCTTCTCCTCCCTGTCCTCCATGCGCTTTTGGCCGTGATACTAATAACTATGATAGGAGATCTCCTCTGCCCAAATCATGGAACATTCTATGGACCTTGGTTCTGACTCTGGCTCAAATTGTCTCTAGACAAGGTTGAAGTGGAAGGATACTCCTGGGATTGACTATACCAACAACTCGAATGAAATACCCCCACAGCATAGTAGTTATACGTGTTGTTACATCTCACGGACCAGAAAAGAAGCAAGCATTCACGGGAACCATCAATCGTCGTCCTCGTCACCCTCCGCATAGTTTACAGTCTTTCTTTTAGCTCTCCTCCCGCTCAAAGTCCGTGTTGGTGGCCGCTGGTTTGTAACTTTGACCGCCGGATTGACCTCCTTGGCATCAATTAGGTCTGGCATTTGGGGGTCGTGCTTCTCAGGCTCTTCTTCGTCGTCGAGGAAAGAGTCTTGGTCACTCGTACTCGGTGTCAATACGGACTTTTTTGCGCTCTTGTTGTTCTTCGTCCCGGCACCCGAACGAGGAGCCCGCACGGGTTTCTGCTTCTTCGTCTTCGCCATATCATACACGCTCTTTTGTGCGGCATGGTCGGACTTTGCTGCAGGAGTCGCATCCATATCAACCACCTCAGAGATAGCTGACTTACCCGCGGATACGGGCGTCTCTGCCTCTGCGGACGCTTCCCTTGCAGCCTGCCACGCGGCTTTCTCTGCCCGTCTTAGGGCCGCTCGCTCCGCTGTCGTCTTTGCCTTGAAAGGATCTCGAGGCTTCACTTCTCGTTTCTTTGGACGTAACCATTCTTCCATTCCTGGGGGCCAGTACACTCGCCCTTCAGGACCACCCATGCTGACCTCGGACTCTGGGACCGGAGGCGGCGGTTGAGCCTCCCCTTCAGCAGCAGCAGCATCGTCGTCGTCGTCGTCATCGACCAATTCTCCCCCGTCTTCCTTGCTCTGGCGCTTCTTTTTGGGAGTTTTCTTCTTCCTCGGAGGTTTCCATGGCTTGTTTTCGTCGCCCCGTACGTATGGTATGATGTCGTTGAAGGTATCAAATCCAGGCAGCTTGAATGTGCGCATCAGTTCGAAGACAGCTTGTTCTTTGTCCTTCGCCTCGATCATCAGATCCATGTCTGGCGAACAGGGCGGCAGTGTTGCAGGTCGTGGATTGTGCTTCCGCCGCTGCCGCGCAGTGACTGCCGACGGCACAGGCTCTGAGTAGTGCATTTTCTGCGTGATGCCCTTTCTTGTCCACGTGGTCTTGATCCTGTCATAGAGTTTCATGATATCCAGTGTCCCTTCGCGGACTTTCTCCGCATCAAAGACGATATTATGGTGGTGAAAATCCAAAACAAGTGGAATATTGAGTTCTTCACAGACAGGCAGCAGATCATGTACGCTGTAGCTGACATCGTCATTCTCGAGAACTAGCCGGTTTTTGACCCCTGGTGGGAGCTTGCTATAGTTCTCCCTAAAGCGAGCGATAGTGGCAGCCTTGTCGCCAAAAACACCACCCATGTGCAAGATCATCACGGCGTCTCGGTTCAGCTGCGGCGGCAGCTGTAACAGGTCGAGCATCTCGCAGTGGTAGTCCAGATCGCGAAATGAGGCTTGTATAACTTCCTTTCGTGGTGATCCTAGTTGGGTAAACTGCCCGGGATGCGTCGTCAGGCGATGACCGAGTTCAGCAGCGACGCGACCCGCCTCTGCAAGCACCTCTGAGGCGAACGGAGCAAGCTTGTATCCGTATACATCATGGCTGGCAAATGGAAACATCTCAGACGATAGCCGGAGAAACTTTATCCCATAACGGTCGTTCCAGCGCAACATCTTGCCAATGTCCTGTGCATTGGCGAGACCCAGTGCTTCCACATATTCCTGGCCCCGAGCTATATCCGCCGGCTGTTCCTTGTCTGGACGATTTTTAGTGGCATGTTCTGGCAGCTTGGGATCTTTCAGTGGATGGCGGTGCTCGAGGATCGAAGCAATGCGACACGTTCGTGACGAGAAGACTGGTGGATTTGCAGCACGGAGGTAGGTGTTTAAACAGGCGTAACCCAACCGGCCCTTCCAGGGCAGCGGGAGGTACGAGCTGTTGACTGGAGGCGGCCGGGACAAGGCTTCCTTCAGCTCTTCGGGGTTGGCTTCCTCATTTACTTCAACTTCGGGGTCTTCTCTATCCAGTCCGTCTTCTCCCTTGAACGCAGCTTTGGCATTGACGTTTGGGCCAGAAAGTGTCGCAGCATGTTCACCCACAGCTTCCCCCGGAGTCTTTATTTTCTTTCTTTTTGAAGTGTCAACCTCGGGCTTTTCTGCGTCTGGCGAAGCACGTAGAGCATTGGGGCCGTCTTCGATCATGTCATTTGTGTCTGGGTTAGTGTCAATCGCTGCAGGGGTGATAGCGGAGGCTCTTCGGGAACTAGTCCGTCGTGTTGATGCAGGAGCCGGGCTGGCAGAAGGAGCCGAAGTGGCATTGACTGTTCTCTTTCGTTTGGGCATCTTGAGACTTGATGGTAAGGGCAAAGATCTCAGAGGCAACCTATAGAGAGCATAGGGACTAAATGCCGGGGCAATGTAGTTTCTAAGAACCAGTAGTCGATGTCGACAACCTCGTCGGACTGATCGCAGAGGATGTGAAAGATTCAACATGCGACGTATCTCTAAAGTCTACCAGCTTGGCTACGAGGAAGGAAAAAAAGTCACAATGCATAATCTCCCTTGCAAGGTGTAAACAGTGTCACGACGTCATGACTTTTTGGTGTCGCTGGCGTCGCGAACTTTGCCAACTCCCACACGCGACTTTCGAGATCCGTTTCACACCCGTGTCGCTTCAGACCCATTTATGATTTCGATCGGCCCAGAGGCTGGACTCCGTCTGCAGCCAAATCGCCACCAATAAATGATGAGCGGCTCATGGCACGGCGGCAGACTGCGAAACCCCCTCCTTGCGCGCCATTGATCCATCGAGCCCATCTCAAGGGGTCTCGCCCGCTGCAAGGATCAGTAAACGGACAAGCTTGGGTGGAACGGCTGATGACCTTCTCGCTACGGAGTGCTCAGGGAAGCTTCTCCATCTCAGTGGCAAACAACTCCTCTGATTTGTCCCGCGGCAAACAGTCTCAATGCTCTGCGCCACCAAATCACGAACCCTTTATCCGACCAAGGGCCATGTGCGAACTCCTCCTCATCCTTCTGACATGGCCAGAGCACCTTCACGCGGTGGCTGAGAGTCAGCAGCAATTAATGCCTTCTTTCTGCCATCTGGCTCTTACCGACTCGGCCAAATTCTATCAGGCCACTTCCACGATTTGTGGTGGCTGTCTAAGAGTTGCTTGACGGAGAGATTGTGTGCTTGTCGTTCTTGTCCGGCTTGGAAGATACGCCTCCGCACTTCTTACTGCTGATAGCTCGGCACACCACAACTCTACACAATGCCAGTTATCGCCAGTTTTCGCAGAAAGCTTTCGCGTACCAAGTCTGCGCCAGCCCCCGTCGAAGTAGTGGAGGGGAATCAGGATATGTTGCAGCCATGGCTCAGCAACGCGTTGTCTCTGACATCCTCCGACGAGCAGCTTGTCTCCAAACTGGCCTTCACCCCCGAGACGGCAATAATCGAGCGAGCCCCTCGCCAACAGACTCCATCAGTGGGGACTAGGTGGTCCGAACGGACAGTCTTTAACAACGTTGAGTCTGGTTTCCTTTCGCTACCGACGGAGCTGTTGATGTTCCTCCAGCCATATTTGACCCCGAGTAGCGAGGTCGCCCTTCGTCATACTTGCTCGAGGTTCTTCCATCTTTACACCACGCCGTCTTTTGTCCTGACAGGGAAAGAGCTGTTCGATTTCCTCTGCATGACTGAGCGAGATCAAGATCCCACTGAACTAGATAAGCTGGTGTGTGGCAAGTGTCAGACGCTTCATAACCGGTATACCTTTCCGACGTCAGAGGTCAAACAGGAACCTACCTTGCGAGATTGTCGACAGGTTTGGTTGTGTCCGCATCGTCACCTCGGTTACCAGAAGACGATCCGGCACATCAAGGCCGGAGTGGAATCACCATTTCGAGTGGAAACACTGGAACCGTGCTCCAGGTGCAGAAACTCTATTCGCAACAGGTCTGTGGCCGACCGACCGGAGAAAGGCACCTCAGCAATGGATCTAGAGAATCCGAAGGCCGAGTCTCTTTTGATCTCCAAGGTTGCCCTCCTTCAATCACCATCGCCTCTGTATAACACGAGAACAAGCGGCGGTAGTGGCATGTATAAAGAAGTTTTCCAGGTCAAGGATGTTTCGAGCGCTCTGCAAGGGATCGACTTCCGAGTTTGCCCTCATTTGAAGCTCGGTGATCCCTACATCCTTAGCAAGTTCTGCAGAGCATGCATCAACACTCAGCGCCTCCCACCAGGAGTCAGAGGTCCACCTTGTATCAATGAGTCAAAGCGAGATTTTGGAGACAGCCGGGCTGGGGCGAAGTGTAAAGGTGCCTGCTTTACTCGAGGTTGCAAAACGCAGTTCATGTTTCAAGCTCGCGAGAGTCTTTCGCCCGATGCCTCTGGACGACGACAGGTGTGGCTCATTATTGTTGTCTATCGCTGGCTCGGTCCACTCCTGAGCGCCGGACGGAATGCGACCTGGACGGACCACACCATCGACCATCTGGAACGGAAGGAGATGCGCGCCAAATGGGCTGAGTGGGAAAGGGCAAATCGGTCTGGACGACAATGCATGCCGAATTGGAGCATCTGCCTTCTTCATCCGGAAGATTCGAATTTGCGCTGAGATGAGGTGTTTGGAGTACACAACAAAGACGGTGCGACGCGTCGAGTCGTGACAGCAACGCTGTGGGACCCTGTGTTGGAGCGCCGTATATCATTCCTCTATCATCCTTCGCGATTGAGATCAGCAAGCGTGACCAACTCTTCAAATACTCACGGCATGGAGTTCCTCTCTCACGTCAAGAGAATGAGCAATGACCTCTCCTAGATGGACGCGTCACGGATGGAGCACGACGAATCAAAACACAAACCAAGAGCTGCATACAATGATCAGCAGCACAGTCTATTTGCAGTATATGTGAGAAGTTTCTCCAGTAAGGCAATTATTGACAATCGCAATCACACCGACGTCCTTTCCAGGAAATAGGCCAGATTGGCGCGCGAAAACACAGAAACCTAAAATATAAATGGCCCGCCTGCCCCGGATTTCTTGGATTCGGACGAGGCTCGAGCCGATCTTCGATTGCCTTTTTGTGGCTTACGATTGGCGACGTTGTCGCCATGACAACGGCTGCGGGGGACATTTGACCTTTGCCTCTACAAAGCCTGCTAGTTCGGGACCTGGAGTCCATGGGAGAGACCCATGGGTCTTTCGTGGGCCAGAAGAATGTCATGCTGGGGCAGGGGACCCACAACATTCTTTGAGGTGACTTTCCAGCTCGCGCATGGGCCTCATCCGTTTCGCTTTAGCTTGCTGCGGTTGCCAGCAGTATCCAGAGCAGCATGTCTTCGGGCATTGTCCAGCACAAATTGTTAGTTCGCCATCTCAAGGAATCAAAGCCGGAAGAACGTTACCGGGTGTGGCTATACGGAGGCCCATGTGGACAGTTTCGAAATATACATAAGTGAAGCGCCATGTCGCTCGCGAAGACAAAACTTTCCGTCCCTTGATCAAGCTTGATCGCTTCCCTTCACCCCTCTATCCTCCAATTCCCTTGTCCGCAAGAGAACGTGCTATACGTGTGCTCATCCTGATACAACCCTCTTGCATCAATACAGGCGCTTCGCCTAAGTCTTCCCCCCTCCCCCTCTCTCCTTGTCCACGATCCCTTTGACAGTTCTCTTCCAATGTCTCGCTTACTACGCACCTCCCTTGCAGTCTCCTCTATCTTATGGCTGCCTCTCTGCACTCAAGCCCATATGCAGATGAGCTGGCCATACCCCCTGCGAAGTCCCCTTGATCCTGATGTCCCTGTTGATGAAAAGGACTATAATATGGTCGCCCCTTTGTTGCCGGATGGTTCTAACTTTCCATGCAAGAATTACCAGAATGACTCAGACGGTGCTTTGACCAAAGCAACCTATATGGCCGGCGGTACCTACGACATGTGGTTGAATGGGACAGTCGAGCACGACGGAGGATCTTGTCAACTGTCTCTGTCTTACGACAACGGAGCTACTTTCAAAGTCATCAAATCCATGATTGGCGGATGTCCCTTGACTCACAACTACAACTTTACGATTCCGAGCTTTGCGCCTTCCTCCGACTCGGCGCTGCTTTCCTGGTCTTGGTTTAACCTCGTCGGAGATCGTGAGATGTACCAAAACTGTGCGAGGGTCCAAATCATTGGCGGATCGAACGACAGGAGACGCTCTCCTTACCGACGACAGGCTTCTTTGATGCAGGGCCTACCGAATATGTTCGTGTGCAACGTTGGTAACGGCTGTCAAACCATCGAGCGGCAAGAAGTGGTCTTTCCAGATCCTGGTGACGATGTTGTCTATGGCCAGGATGCCATCGTCCCCGATCCAGGTCCGGGTTTTACCATTGAGGACGATGCTGTCGACACTTCCACGACAACCAGTGCATCTATCAATTTGGACTTTCCCTCTTTGACAACATCGTTGACTAGCCAGACTACTCCCCCTTCGTCGATTTCAACGACAACCCCTGATCCTGCGCCCACGACATCTGCTGTTGGAAGTACAACCGCCGATGCCACAGAAGCGCTATTCCTCACGACTGCTTCCACCAGCCTGAACTCGACCTCAACCTCACTAGCTCCCTTTCCCTTGACGAACGTGTCAACAACTGCCGCGGCTTTTGCAACGGGAACGGGAGTCCTTTACGCCAATAGTACAGGCAGCGTTATCAACGATGTTGCTGATGCAACCACTTCGGCGATTCTGAACACTACCTCCACGTCCCAAGCTCCCTTCGCTCTGACAAATGTGTCCACGACTGCCGCGGCTTTTGCAACGGGAACGGGTGTCCTTTACGCCAATAGCACTGGGGTCCTTTACGCCAACAGCACAGGGAGCGTTATCAACGATGGATCGGCTGCAGCGTCGAGTTCCGGGATTCCCACCACTAGCTCATGTTGCTGATGCTACGACTACTTCCGCGACTCTAAACACTACCTCCACGTCCCTAGCTCCCTTCGCTCTGACAAATGTGTCCACGACTGCCGCGGCTTTTGCAACGGGAACGGGTGTCCTTTACGCCAATAGCACTGGGGTCCTTTACGCCAACAGCACAGGGAGCGTTATCAACGATGTTGCTGATGCTACGACTACTTCCGCGACTCTAAACACTACCTCCACGTCCCTAGCTCCCTTCGCTCTGACAAATGTGTCCACGACTGCCGCGGCTTTTGCAACGGGAACGGGTGTCCTTTACGCTAATAGCACAGGGAGCGTGATTAATGATGTTGCTGATGCTACGACTACTTCCGCGACTTTAACCACTACCTCCACGTCCCTAGCTCCCTTCCCTCTGACAAACGTATCCACGACTGCCGCGGCTTTTGCAACGGGAACTGCGGTCCTTTACTCCAACAGTACAGGAAGCACTGTTAACGATCTTGCTGATGCCACGACTACTTCCACGGCTCTGAACACCACCTCAACCTCTCTCCCTCTGTTGCCTTTGAGCAACAGCTCAACTATTTCCTCCTCTCTTCTCCCCACAACGGGGGCCCTTTTCGCTAACGTTACAGGTATTGTTGTATATAATCTTGCTGACTCTTCGACTTCCTTGATGACGACTACGATCCCGACCACGACCCCGACGACTTTGACGACGACTTTGACGACGACCCGCACGACCCGCACGACAAGCAGTTTGTCGAGATCCACAACGAGTGTGTCACAACCCACGACTTTTACGACTTTGGTACGCCTCGATGACGTCGAGACCACTGCCACAACCACAACCTCAATCCCAACCACCACTTCTACAACCTTAGTACGCTTCGACGATGCCGACATCACCACGGCCACTTCCGTGGCCACCACTTCTCCCACCCCTCCCGCCGGTCCCTGCGTCCCTGGGACATTCATATGCAATACGCCGTTCAGCTTCTCCCAGTGCGTCGGCAGCCCGACCGGCACAACGTACATCTCCATGGGCTCGGTGGCGGTTGGCACGACGTGTGTCGACGGGCAGATCATCCGCGAGAACGACGGGCCTTGCAATCCCAGCGGCACGCTGTTCTGCAACGGTGAGAGGCAGTTCTACCTGTGCGACCAGGGCGGACTCGTCGACATGGGCGCCGTCGCACCGGGCACGGTCTGTCAGAGCGGTGTCATCGTCTCTGTGTGATTTGGTGTCCGGGACAGTCCCGCCTGAGTTTCATCGATCACGACGTTTCGGTCTTTTCCGAGGCGTATGGGATAATGGGAGGAAATAAACAGGAGGTGTTTCTTAGGAGAAGGGGGGACAAGGAAAGCGAGAAAAGGCGTCGGGGATGCCTACAGACAGCGTCTCGGTCCTGACAGGCTCGGTACCTTGCTTTGCTTGCCCCTTCTTTTCTTTTCTTTTCTTTTCTGCCTTGACCAGACGGCGTTCTGAGTATCGGTACATGGCGGTGTCGGGGGATAAATGAATGGGTTGGAGGGGATAGAGAGAGGTAATATACACAATGAAATATTATATGGGACGATGGACAGGACGGGATAGGGGCGAAACGGCATACGGCGAAACGGATAAACGGGATCAACAGAACAGAACAGAACACGACGGACCTGTTTGTGTCTATCTATCTATCCATTGGCGCATGACAGGCATCAGTGGTAGGCAGGAAGGCAGGCGTACGGCAGGAACACACCAATACACAACAAACACACAGCAACGCAACGAAACAACTTAATGAGCATTGATATGTAATTGGGGGCCGGTGAAGCTTGAGTGGCACCACCACATTGGAGGACAAAATACAACTGCATAAAGAAGGTCCTTTGGGTTTTAAAATGCTCTCTCTTTGTATTCATGGCTCACCCCTAACCGCCAGCGGGCTTGGAACTCTCTTCTATCCCTCTATCCTTCAGGGCTGGGGGACTAGACTTTTGTTGGTGTGCTGAATCGCAATGTACATCAACTTGAGAAGCTTGCTCTTGCCTGTTCCCCCCTCTGACAAAGGCACACGTCTCATGCTGTCTCCTCTTTTATATATGTTTCTCGTTCCAAGCCATGCCCGTACGGTCACTCGCGTCCTGTTCACCAAGCACACCGATTATGCAATCGCAACTGCGCCAGAAAGCTTTTCACTAGACCAACGCGCGTGCTCATAACCATGCAACGTCAACATTGAGTATAGAGCATAATGTACTCAAAGCAGGTAGAGGGCTATACACAATGGGTATCAACAGAAGGCTTAGAAGTTAACAACAATAACGACAACGCATAACCAACAAAGATCCAACTCGGTACCGGGCAAAAAGCGCTGCTGACCAGGCCTTGTTCTGCGATCCAAGTTGACGCCGACTCCTCGAATTGTGCTTTTGCTGTGACATATTACTGGATTATTGAGTACTGTAGTTTTCGTCGGACCGTGAGCCACCATCCCGAAAACGCCCCTGCTAACTGCATGTCGTCGTAAAATCAGCATGATTGAACACCGGGCCGATTTTCTCATATCGGTGGAGCACCGCCTGAGCCGCTTTCTGTAGATGTGTCGCCTTCTACCGTTTTCTTCCAGGCTTCCGGCAAGCAGACACAGACAAGGGGAAAGGCTTTAATCTCGCCTGACGGGGTCGGAGATTCTTCGCGAGTTGCGGATCCGTTCGAGACACCACTGTCTCGTTGCACCTTATGCTTGCCATCGTAGTCTTCTGCCCGTTCGTTGATACGCACTCCGGTTGCCCAGCCGTCATCCCAGATGCCGACCACTTTCAGCATGTCACCACGTTCCAGTTCAAACTCGTCTCCGGCTCGAGGTTGATACGCCCATAGCACCGAGACCTTATCTCCGGGGTGAATGTCATCGTTAGAGTAATAGTCCTTGAAGAACGGCAGCTGCTCTGATTGTCCACTTGCGACGCCTTCGGGGGACGAGAAGTCGCCTGGAGATGATCCATGCTGTGAGTCGCTGCCCGGTGAGCCATTAGCTTTCATCGCACCAACCGCACCCAGCGCCTTTTCGCGCGATTCTGGACTGTCACCGTATGGGTCAGTATGAGATGTATAGTTCCGCGGTCCGACTGTAGGTCCAACACCTGGTTGATCATCCTGCAGAGCAGACATACGGGCGACACGTCCGCCGGGTAAGACCTCATATCCTTGCTGCGACATGGGTGGGTTGTAGGACGCAGATACGACACCCTTCCTCTGGGGTGAAGGTTGATTGAGAACACTGCCTGCTTTGCTATGATCGCGTCTGCGACGCAGGCATATGAAGCACAGGATGATCACGGCAAGTAGGAGAAGAAATCCCACGACGGATCCGATAACGATTCCGGCGATCGCACCGCCACTCAACCCACTGCCTTTGTGGCTAGCGGCAGCTGTTGAGCTCGAGGTAGGTGAAGACGTCGCACTGGTGGTGGAGGAAAAGAGATTGGAAATCGTGGAGAAGACTGGGAGCGTAACATCCTGGCATCGGCCAGTCGCGTTGGAAGTCAAGCAGCACGAGTCTGTCCCATTAAGGGTGCTTGAGCGACAGAAGCTGCACAGACCCATCAAATTGCCACCGAACCCACAGTCCGAAGGCTCGTTCGACTCGCCTGTGATACAGCTTCCACTAATAGAATTGGCAGGCAATGCACAGTTGGTGAAGTCGGCTCGGAGTTCGTCGGCATAGTCGCTGTTGCGACCCGTGCACAGGTCGCCCGAGACAATTTGTTCCTCGCTCAGCGCCAGTTCGGCACAAGAATCGGCACACAGAGGTTCGGAGTCGGCGGCAGATAGACCGCATGGTGTCCTTGAGTTCTGGACAATTCCATTGCAGAGAAAGCTGGTCGTATAACGGGCATAGTAACTGGAAGTGTTGCCCAGGTTGACATTGTCGCAACCAAAGATATTGACATATTTTGTCTGTACATATTGCTGATCGACATATTGACTTAATTGGGTGTCGAAGCTCTCGGTCGATGTCACGAAAGCAAGGAAGGGACTGGAATCGCGTTAGGGCTTCTCGTCCTTGAACCGAAGAACATCAAGGTCACTCACTATAGGGCAACTAAAGTAGAATCTGTCGATATAGAGGAAGAGTTGAATGCAGGGCACGTCGTCGAACCAGCCAGTGATATGCAGCTCTGCGCAAACGCACCAGGAGCGAAAAGCGCCAATGCGCCTAAGGATCGAGGCTTCTTCATGCTCTTAGGAGCGATCGTCCGTCAACCGTAGATGAGTTGGATTGGCCAACTGAAGCTTCCCAATGCGAATATCCAAAATGTAACCACCTCTTTCGAGCTCCAGCTCATGCTGAACTCGTCATTCTTCCCACAACCACTCTGGCTGCTGTCGCAATCGGGCCTCTTTTGCCAGGCTACAAGACTCCAGGCTCGGTGAGGACGCTGAAGCTGGAAGCGAGGCGGTCGAGCTGTGAGGCGCCGTGACAGGGTTCGAGTCACGAGTGGAGTGTTGAGCAAAAGGGACAACAAAGGATTGAAACTGAAAGAAGTTGTATATTTCAAACGTGTCGAATGACGGCAGAAGAGAAGGACGGCGAAACGAGCGACTGTTGGTCAGTGGACTTGTCGAAAAAGCTCCGGATAACAAAAAGACCCTGGGAGCGGATTGGAGGCAAAACAAAAGCAAGGTGAGAAGATGCAGATGGAGAGAGTGTGGGAAGAGGTAGGAGATCGGAGGACTGGCAACGCAAGCAGCCGTGATTGGGGGGTTCAAGGGCTACTGGGGCCCAGTGGCTTCTGCAGAGCCCGGCAGAAGAGCGTCCCTGCCACAGTGAATACACACCTGGGCACCTGCAACTGGCTGCAATTGCGACCGGCTAGTAGGCTAACGGACTTGCCTTAGACACGCAGCAACGGGTGGGTTGTGCAGCGTGGCCGGGGCGATCGCGGACACCAAAATGTTCAGGTTGATCGGCACAGAAGGAGGACGACAGCCTAGTAGCCGGAGCTGCTAGCCTGTGCAGGTAATGGCCAGGACCCTAAAGGACCTTTAGGCTAGCCCAGGACCAGCCTCTGGCGCCAGCGCACGCCTTAAGCTGTGCATGGCCCTGGTGGCCCCCGGCTAAGTGAAGCGCTTACCTGTTCCTCTCACTTTGCAATTTCGCGGGACTCGCTTCATCTCGACGTCTGCTCCTGCAAGTCTCATGCCTCGTCCTCATCCCTGGTTGCGCTTCTGTCTTTGAAACGAAGCAATCTTTGCATTTCCTCTGGGTTCTGGGCAAGCACAACTTCAAAGAAGTACAACTGCCATGGTCCGGGAAGTACCTAGGATCTGCTGTGTGGCTTCGCCATGCCGTGCATGGACACCCTCAACCCCTCCCTCCGTCTATCCTCTCCTGCGCCTCCAGCCAGTACAAATGCCAGCACGACGTCTGGCTTGCTACCCCTAACCGAGATTCCGAAACCTTGCCTGACTTGCAGCAGAATGGGCAGTTCGTTTGAGGATGGTCTGAAGTCAAGGTTCGATGGTGTTTGTGATGCAGTGGATTCCTTGGTGGAGGGGAAATTGCATGGCGTTGCAGCCACTCACGCCAGGTCCGAACTGATCGAACCCACACAACCGACGTTGAGCAAAACATGGTGGCAGTTTCCGGCACTTGGGCCCGTTCAGTTTTGTTACTGACCAGTCATCTCTGCTGTCTTTGAGGTGTGATGCTCGGGTTGTTGGAGGAACGAACAATCTGTGCCATCTTCTACGAATGCACTCGTGTGTTGCTAAGTTTTCTTTCTTTCTTTCTTTCTTTCTTCCACCACGAGTAGACTTTTCGTCTTTCTCCAAAGCCGAGCGCATGGCGTCAACGTCTCAGCCGACACGAACCTTCTCTTGAAAGCTACGAGGGATGATCTCGTCTTGTCGGGCAGACTTTCAAGAGTTCATTGGATCTACACCTCCAACCCTAATGCAACCACATGCTGCACGCTGATGTCAGGCTGCAGCTGCTTTGAGTTAAATGAAATGCAGGTACTCCAGACTTTGCAGCAAACCCTAAAGCATACTCGTGTTGCACATCATCCCCCAAAAAGAGAACAAATACACCTTCGAGAGCCAGGATATCCCGTCCCAATGCAGACTGGTTCCCGCGGTTTCGGATGTATTCAAAAGCTACGAGTTGCAAGACAAACCTTCGGAGACTTTGGTGGGCAAACGTGGCAGACCGTTGATCAGCACGTATATTCCTGATCATGATGTGCATACCTGGAAGCACGGAATCCTGCGTCACTCCTTCTAAGACTCCAAGCCGTCGATAACGCTGAGGAATCCCCCTGCGCAATCTATCTGCCAAACAGATTCCCAATTCAGGTATAACTCCAATGTGGAAGTGATCTTCAAGTCTTCAACATTTTCTTTTCAGTGTTTGTCTATGCTGGATGGTAATGCCCGCTGTCTAGGGGTATCGCTCAACTCACATCTGTCTTACTCCATCATGCACGCCGGTGAAGGTGAGACTGCAGTAAAGCTGTCTTCCATATTCAAAGACCTCCTGTTGGTACAAATTTCGCTGTCCTGTTGTCCCGGTCTGAAAAGGCAATGTAAAACCCAATCCCGTAATCACGTACAAGACATGGCAGAACCCAGCACTTGGAGAATCGGCCTTTTTTTCCCTCCCGCTAACCAATCCTTCATCCGTTCATTCATAATCGCTTGAGAAGAGACTTGTGCAAACGCTGTTGTAGTATAATATCGTATCGTCATGAAAAGTCATCATTGTCATAGTCGTGATGATGGTCGGACATAATATCCCATTTTCTGCGTCATCAGCTTTGTTGATGATTCTGAGGCACATGTATGGCCCAGAGCCTGCTCGCCAATGGTTACGAGCCGTACCGAGACAGAGCTGGATTCCATTGCGAGCACGTTCACTTCTTTCTCGTGATGAACGCCTTTATCTTCTGCCAGCTCTGCTTCAACAGGCCCTTTGCCTTCGCGCTGGTTGCTTGGGGGGAGGTCGCCTGCGCCTGCGCCCGCACCTGTGCCTCCTGAGCCGGTGGTCGACGCCTTGTCAGTCTCCTCCTCAGTGTCGAGTTCCAGCTGGCGTGCTGCCAATCCTGGCGTGTGCGCTGGAACTCTGGCAGATGGGGCATAGGGTGAAGGACTTCCTCTTCATCCTCCTCCTCCTTCTCCTCCTCCATCTCTCCTTGTTCCTCTCCTGCCTGTGTCTCGACAACGTCCTCTCCCTGCTCTCGGCCTTCTGCCTCTGAGGCATCGTCGGACGATGTCCATGAAAAGCGCGAGGCTTCGTCCGTGAGAGCCCACGTGGTTGATGACGGGGACACCACTGTCGGCAGGGAAGATGGGATGCGGTACACACCACTAAAATCAGGCCACTGGCTACGGCTCGCCATGGACATCGGTGCTGCTGGAGGCGGGGGAAGAGCAAAGCGGACACGGCGGCCGTCATGTCGGTGCCATCGGAGGCCAATGGACGCCGGTAATGGACGCAGAGCGGCCTCTTGTGCAGAGCTCAGTTGATTCTCCTCGTGAGCCGTGGTCAGGGGCGAGACGACACTTACCACACCGGCGTTGCATTCGGTATTGTGAGTTGGCGCCACGTCGGGTGGTACCATGTTGCCAATGATCGCCTCCACAACACTAGCACCATGGTCAGCTGAATTTGCCATAACGCGTGCCGACGTGGCACTGGGCTGATCACACTCGTTCTCGTCAAATGCAAGGGCGTCCAGGGAGGCTTCGACGCCAAACCTTCGAATACCACATTGCCAGAAGTGCTCGCTGGAGGATCCGGCATTGGCGAGGAGGCGATTCCAACCTCCAAAATACCGATCCATGGAGTTGTCGAGTGGCACAGGCCCTGGATATAGCACAAGGGCCGTCGACTGGGGTTGAGGGGCGGCAGCGGCCACACTGGGGGAATCCTCTACCTCATATGCTGCGGCTGTTTCGGCTTCTGTAGAGAAGATTTCGGTTTCAACTGCCAGTCCGTGTTCTTCTGACAAAATTCTAGTGGGAGGCACTGAAGCATGTTGGAAAGGTGCGTTGCCGAAATTTACAGGCAGCTGATCGAAGCGCACGCCGTGACTTCGTACAAGACCGAGTTGCTGGCCCGAGGGAGTCATCGTGATGGCGCCGTTCGGGAATTGATGAACAACTGGCCGAAGTTCACTTGGCAAAGGTTCAGCTGACGCGAGGACAACAACGGGAAGCTTCGATCTGGTATCGACGCCATGATCGCGAGGAATTGGTGGAGGAATGTAGGAACTGTCGAAATGGGGAGGTGCCAAAGACTCAGGCACAAGCGATGCGGAGGGTGCAGCCGCTGTCCGCATCGCTTCTTCAATGGCATCAAGCCGGGCATGGATGTTGCTGGCATGCGTGCGGACGCTTGAGGCCGGTTCAACCAATTCCATCTCCAGGTTTCCAGTCCTATGCGCCCCGGTAAACGCTGGACGTGGATCTCCAGCAGCACCGTCGACACCACAGCAGACATCGTCACCCTCCTCGTTGGTGAGGGCCTCTGACAATCCATCTTCATGATCAGACACTGGGAGCGATGTGTCTGGGGGCTCACCAGGGCTAACACTAGGCGCACGGGAGTGTTCGACGGTTCTAGATGCCGTCGAGGACACGCTGTGATCATCCTCGTCGTGAAGGTTCTCTGTGTCCTCAACTTCTTGATCTGCAGATGTCGTGTCGTTGCTGGTTTGTGGGTTTCCAGGAGCAGCCACCAATGATGAAAGAGCGGGAACAACATTCGATTCTTCCCAGTCCTCGTCTTCGTCGTCCGCCCAACAAGCCGCAACAGGTCTATCTTCTGCAGCCGCAAGAAGCCGCTTCCACTCGTCACGAGGTAGCGAGCTTCCTGTTGTATGTCGACCACCGACAACAACCTCGCTTGACGAGTCGGCGGGCTCATGCACTGGCAAAACGATTGTGGTAGGTTGTCTGAGCGAGCGGCAAGCTGGGTGGCGTAGTGAGGACGAGGTAGTCCTTGGGCCGGAAGTGAAACTCGGGACTTCCTTGACATCTTCATGCGTGGAGCAAGAGAGTCCAAGCCTTGACGGGTTGCGGCCCTGTCTGAGCCTGGCATTGAACGCAGCCTTGCGGGCTGCATCCTCTCTCTCTTTTTCCCGTGTTGCCGCCGTGATGATGTCGACCCGATGTCCGAAGCTCTCGGAGATGCCGTTGATCATGACGATCTCCGCCCGGTTTGGATACAACCATGGGTTGAGAGGATCGTTCATGACATGGTGCTCTTGAGGACCATAACTGTCATGGACCCACCAGCCATGTTCACTGTAGGTCTTCTTGCACCGTCCAATCCAAGCATTCTCCAGTGCAGACCCACGAAGTGAATGCAAAACCTCCTTCCTGCCGTGATAGAGGACAGGATCTAGCAACTTTTGGGCGCAGGCCATGACAGTGCTCTTCCAGAGCCCGTCCGGAGTGGTGACACTCAGGTGCTTTGGGGTTGACTTCAGGATGGCGATCGTCGTCGCCGGAGCTGTTCCCGACTTTGTGAGGACGGGTCGACCGAAAACGTTGAAGTGATGGATGCACTTCAAGCTCTGCAGTTCCGCCAGTTCGAACCACTGGTAGTCGAACTGGGGGGTCGAGATCATCCTCCAAGGGTCGCCCTCCTCTTCGTTTCCCTCGATGCCTTTGTCTCCGTCGTGCATGGACTGGACAAAGGATCGTCTCGCTGACTCCCGTTCCTCGGGAGTCTGCTCTTTGTATTCAGCCTTGACAAGGGGGAACCTCTCGTAGTTGCGGAAGGCTGTGAAGACAGAAGGGACATAGTCATCCCGGTTCGAAGAGGTAGGGAAATAGAAACCCTGCACAAGCATTGGACCGTTGGCCGCAGTCTCTGCCCGTTTACGTTGCTGGTAGAGTCTTTCAGGGTCGAAGTCCTGTTGGGCTTCGAAGACGTAGGGATTCCCTGATTGCTGCCGAAGCCCCGGAGTCGACGGCATGCTGTTGTTTAGCGCGCCCGGGACAAACTCCACAGCATGAACATTCAGCACGGCTTCGAGACCGTGTTCACTTGCACCAGGCACAAATGTCCGTGCGTGGACGTCCAAAGCCGGCAGGGAATGCAGAGATGAGGAGCCGACTTCATGCACGGAGTCTTGCTCTCCATCCTGAGTCTGGAGGGAGGTAGTAATATATATATAATCCACGGGTGTCAACACGCTGTGGGAAGGGCGAGGATCTTGTTGTGTTTCCTATGCCATGTTAGAACACATCTATCGTGTGGTTAAGGGGTGTTATTGGTTACCTTTGTGGTTGAAGGTGGAGTAGTGCAGTGGGGATAGTATAAGGCGTCCATTTTCCTCACGACAACTTTGGTGTTAGAGTTTGGTGTTGTAAGGGCCGGAGTAAGTGGGTGAGGTACTGTGAAAATTTGAGTGGACTTGGTGTTGTGAGGACCTGAGTGGGTTGTTTTGAGTGATGATTAGATGGGGACCTTGGTAGTGAAGGTGAGTCCTCGTCTTTGTGATGTCGAGGATGATAGAAGACGATGTAGCTGAATGAATGGTTGGGGAGGTTTGTAGATGCGCATCGCGTCGCACTGCCCAAACAACTTCCCATGAAGTCCATGAACGAGAGTATTCACCTGTGCGGGCAGGCGGCGATGTCACTCACTTCGTCCACATGAAGGCGGCCTCGACACTCTCGGACTGTAAATGAAGCCCCCCTGGGGAGAGTACAACTGGCTCCGAAACCCTCGAGTTCGGCATCTCCAGGTTTTTTTTCCTCTTACGACCTTTCTTTCTCCCAGACGTACGGTCTGCCTCATACATGGTGGTATTGTTTGGGTACTGCTCTCATTGGTCATTTGGCGAAAGATATACCCAGTCCTCGTTCGTCTCTCATCTTTCGCCGTTTTCATTTCGGGTGACATCTGTACAAACCGCTGGCCTAAGTCACCGAGGCCCCTAACTTCTCCAGAGACATGATGAAGGCATATCATGAGTTCCCTGGTTTGGGTGAAGCCGGCACGGGAATGGGAGTTGTCCTTCAACCGTTCATCTTGTTTACTCGGCCATTCCGGGAGGACAGCAGAGTCAAGAAGTCAAAACCCACATTTTTTTTGGCTATTGTCTCGTTAATACACTTGACAACTCGAGCAAACGTAGGCACGGGGACAGCGAGGAGACTCCCTAGCTGCGGCAGATCTCGTGGAGCAAGATAGGAGATCGGTTTGCCATCAATTGTGCATTGCCCGTATCTGGGTCGAGAGATCTACACTCCTGAGTAAGAAGTCATTTTCCAATACTCAAGTTACCTGGGCTTGCCACTTGTGTGGTTTCCCGGAGCACGACGAGAGGTTCGTCGCCTTTTTCAGAACGCTGGTGGCGACAACGGGCCTTGTGAAAGATTCCGATGCCTTGGTCTTCGATTCTTGAAAGAGGTCGACGGGAGAAGGTCTTTGTCAGCTCCCTTGTTGCATGGTGATAGTTTTGTTAACAATACCACGGAGCAAAAGAAGCTCGAAGAATAAAGAATGTTTCCGACAGAGGTGGTCCGTGCGTGGCACCGGGCCTCCCAATCAACGCTCAGCAAAACAAAAAAAGTGCCGAACTCTTCCTTTGTGGAAGAACCTTTCCAAGAAGTCAAGTGGAAACGCCAATCTATCTAGCCCGACAAAGGATATTATACTTGTAACGTCCTACCCGTAACCCAAGTCGAAACACACAGAGTACATGACTCGTGGTTGCCGTCAAGAGCCGTCGAGGCTTGTTGCCCTCCAGAACATATTCTATCAAAATCAAGCCCAAAGTCGTCAGACGCTCTCATGATGGCTCACAGGAGACTGCCATGATATAGTAATACTCTGAGAAGCAGGTTCCTAGATGAGTATTGGATGGGTCGTCAATCCTCATCGACCACTCCCCCGTACAGTCAGGCTGTATCCACATGGTACATGCTCCTACATAAGTCCTCCAAGTCAGCCTGTGGTGGTGATAAAGCCTGGGAGAAACTCGGTGTTGCTCACCAAACCAGCTTGAGCATTCAGTCGTCCAGACATTCTTCATCCCGGTTGCGAGAGGGAGGCACTCAGTGGTGGGTGGGTAGACAAGCTCTTGATAACTCACGTCCTCGCCGCAGATCTAGTGATAGCCATTAGCTTGTGAGTAAACGGGTCAAATACTACGACCAGAGACCCTTCCCATATGTAAAACGTCTCTAAAAACGCGGCGGCAACGTACAGTCGGGCTAAATTCCCAAACACAACTGTTCGAACGGGTATTGCTAGAATTGCCTCTGTTGTATGTCATGGCCATAGTAACCGAAAATTGCAATGGGAGAATGCGAGCAAAGAGCCCGGTGTAGTGGCCGATACTGGGTTTGAGCATCGTGCCTGGGAATCTGTATAGCAGTGTTCTTGCCGCTGAACATAGACTTTGATGTTGAAATAAACAGATCTGAGGTCGGACAGGAACTCCAGAGATTTGAAATGTCATACGTTACAAACAGAAGCCATGGTGAGCCGTAATCACCTCTTCACCGCTCAGAATTTCACCTACCAGCTCAATCCCTTGGTTCTGCTCAAGCAACATGGCCGGCAATCCACCTTTATGGGCCGAGGGGACCTCAAGGGGGACTTGATCAGTGCACTGCCTTCGTAGCGCGTGAGATAAGGGGACCGCACACAGCAAGGGAGGGGGGAATCTGGTCACCATTTTGCACGATTGCTGCTGACTTGAGGAGAATCGAGTGTTTGGTGGACGGATTCAAGGCACGAGACAACAACCGGGAGAAGCGTCTCTGCAGCTTCACGGCTTTAGCGATTGGGATGGTTTCAAAGGTGACGTCGAGGGTTCCCGCCTCAACTTGCAGCCGAGATGATCAACCCGTGTCAATCCTGGAAGAAAACCTGGAACCTGGACCAGTATGGAACAAACCTGGCCCTTTGCTTTGTTTGTGCTTGGCTCTTCTCTGTATGTATCTTTCTGCCACGCTCGGCCTTTTTGAACGCAGCCTGGTCCCGATTGAAAGCGACAACCTCGGGCTGTGTGGCGTGTACGACGAAGCAGGCGGGAACCTGCATGGTACACATTTCACTCTCGAGTCCTTACTACCCAATGATGCAGTTGTTAACGACGGCCATTATACATACCTTTTCGAAGCCCAGTCGCCTCCGGCTCCCCAGCCTCTGCATAGCTGTGCAAAAACTAACACCCCAGGACTATTTGTGAGGCCAGGTCGGAGCAAACCTCGAGCATAAAAAAGCATGGTACGCCAAACACAGGAACAGGGCGATACCATTTCTAATTCGTCTTCCCGGCAAACATTTCTACAAACATCCTCTCTGCGATGGATTGGATGGGCCGAGGGAGTTTTAAACGCTTGTAATGCAGGTAGCCGCCAATCCCACCCGTCGACTTTCGCGTGGCAACCCGCGGTATATCTGTGTAGAGCAGCTGGCTCGCATGCATCTTACACAGTCCAAACCACCTGGATGGAATCTGCGTCTCCACTTGGCTGGGGGCGTTGGCTGAAGAGTGAAGGCCAGCTATAAATGAGCCGAGTCGGACGTTCTGAGCCTGTTGGTGGACGATGCTGTCCGTCGCCCGTCCTTCATGTAAACACCGGCCTGACTTCATCGTTTACTTGGGGTTTCAGTTCCAAAATTTTGATTGCTGCTTGATCGTATTCCTTCCCTAGCCGGCCTCTTCTCAGTTTCCGTGACGGCTCTGCCGTGTCTCTCCCGGAGGTGCCCAGATACCGTCCAACCTACCAGGAAAACAGCCTTTATAACGGCTGCACAAGACTGCGATCGAGCTTGATCTGCCTCGACTGTCATTTTTCCCAAAAGGGCAGGCGGCTTTACATCAGGATTCTCAACGCAGCAATATGTCCGCAAACCCGTGCGCAGATTGTCACCTCGCGGCCCTCGGCCTGGGCGGACGAGGAGCTCATTTGGTCATCCCATCAATGATTGCTCCCATTTTGGCCTTTATCCTCGTGGCGAACCGGATCTATTGGCGTATGAGGATGCTGGGCAGACTCGGTCTAGACGATATGTCGACCATACTTGCTTTGGTAAGTCAGTAATGTTCAGCATGTATTTGGCCGATCTCACCTTTCGCAGATATTCCTTGTCATTCAGTGCAGTGCTTCCATTGCTGCGGTGAACTATGGATACGGCCGGCCGTTTGACCTCATCAATAAACGTCAAGCTGCGCAAGCCTTGAAGGTAGGAATGAACTCTGCGAAACCTAGCCAACAACACTAACAAGATTGTGGTAGTATTTCTTCTTGCTCCAGATATTCTATAAGCTTACCATCAACTGCACCAAGCTGTCAATACTCTTCCTATATCTCCGCATTTTCACCGATCGCCCTTGGTTTGTTCGAACATGTTGGAGTTTGGTCACGTTTGTGGTCGGTGCCTGTATCTCGTTTACCATCGCAACAATCCTCCAGTGCAATCCGATTTCGCGGGCATGGGAGCGATGGGCGAGCGATGGCAGTTGTGTTGACATCTATGCCTTGTGGTATAGTAACGCCATCTACAACATTCTGACAGATTTCCTCCTCGTGTTGATGGTGCCGCCTGTAATATTCAGACTCAAACTGCCCGTGAGGCAGAAACTGGCTCTGACTTGTATATTCGGGCTGGGTGTGATCGTGTGCGCCGCTTCAATTTCAAGATTGACAACATTGTACTCCTCGGCTTATGGCAACGACATTACCGCTGGGTCTCTTGTGTCAACAATTTGGACCACAATCGAGGCCGGCCTCGGTGTCCTCTGTGCCAATCTTCCCATGGTGCGGACGCCACTCCAACATTTCTTCCCCAAGCTGTTTCCTCCAAGAACTGGCACAGATCACATCTCCAGTACAGTTCCATCTCAACGAAGTGGCCCAGTCAACGGCGAAGCACTAGCATCTCCCGCAAGATTAATTCCGCCACAGGTCCCTGTGCGCAAGACAAGCCTTCCAAGTCAGACACGGGTCAATGGTATTCCTGATACCAGAGGGGTGTTTCGTCAGAAGAGTTTGCGCGGGGAGGTCGCAAAGCTGCATAGCACGAGTCGACTGGCACATTTCCAGGATATCGAGACTCAGGGGGGATACTCTGACGGCTCAAGCCGTCCACATATAGGCATGGAAAGAAGGGGGGAGGTGGACTGGTACGGAGAACAGCATCAAATCTGGTCGCCGTGGCGGGCTTGAAGTTGGCTTGAGGCAGTCGAACACATTCGAGCCTGAGGCACAGGCGTCATCACATGGAGAGGTATCCGGCAGGAACTTATCACACAAACTCTAGGGTAATAGCTCTGGTATTTGTACTGGACGGGATTGTTGTTGTTATACAAAAGTGCCGTCAGGACTAAGATGGGAAAAGGTCAACGATATATACTGTAGAATCTGTAGCACTTGGAAATGGCCAATCAGCAGATCTTGCTCATTTGCTCGGCTAAGTTGCCTAGCCTGTGGTGTCTTGGCTGCGCATCGATTGGCAACGATCCTGATGAAGGAGCTCCTCGCATCAGTACCAACTCATTCAACAGCTTCAGCACCCTTCTACAACACTGTCGGAGGCTTTTGGGAACTCATGTAAGCTGTCGAGGTGCATCTGGCTCTCATAAAACTGACCCATAACTTGAACAGCTCGAAATGTCGTTCGTCATCCGCCGCGCCGTGTCAACCCTGGTTCCTCCGAAGGTAAAACCTCGACTCCCTCTCCCTGTCCTGCTTCCACTGACTCACTCGGATTGTCTAGGTTGCCAACCCTGAGGTAAGCTCATAATCGACTGCCTGAATCCTTCCTGTCGAATATGTCCTGCTGCCGGATCGATGGTACAGCATTGCATGTCCCCGATATCTGAGACGATTAAGACCACTTGCGGATACATCACCGTGGATGAGCAACACCTGACAGACGAATACAGGGTATCGGAGCTGCCAAAAATGCCGTTCGAATGGCGAGAATAGCGAAATTCTACGAAAAGCTACCAAAAGGATCTGCACCACCGCGAGCACCGGGTGGACCGTTAGGGTGGTATCAAGCAAAGTATTTTGGCAAGAATCCATCGGCAGCTCGTACGTATCTTGCGCGCAGTTCAATACTGAAAAAAGGTGGTTCAATGGCTAACTTGGTGGTAACAGCCATCTGGCACGTCATTTTCGGAATCATGGCAATGGGTTACAGCATGGAGTACTACTTCCATCTGAGTATGTGCAACAACTACACGCACAGAGCCTTAAAGCAACTATTCACTGACTTGCTGTCGTAGGACACCACAAAAACAATGCCCACTGATCAAATGCTTTGAAAAGGGGGAAGGTTATTGGTCATCGACATTGTACATAACGCCCAAATAAACCGGTTGAGATTGCGGAAAGGCGCGCATTATCAAGGCCCATTTGCTCTCAGAGTTTCTCTCCGTCCAGCTCGCTTCTCTTTTGTTTCTATTCTGCACAACCAGCTCCGTGTGACAGTCTCAAGTGTCCGTGGAGTTGAGTGGTACGGTTGACTCGGTCTGCGGCCGACTGGCAAACGACGAAAGATACAAAGGTGCGGACGCCGGCTGTGCCTTCATTGCCTTTCTCCAAGACTATCATCGAAGTTGCCACGGCGTGCTTGTAATGTATCACCGCATAGTGTAAGTGACCGAAGATAGATTGGTTTTGGACTACAAAGGGTAAAGTACGCCTGGTGGATGGAGTGCAGGTCACCAACAGGTTGTTACTGAGTAAAAACTGCTCGCGCCTTGCCCTGCTTCCGGCCTAGGGCGATGCTGCCCTATGCTCACTTTCACCTCGGTGGAGTTTCACGATAATAGCTGTAAATGGCCCCTTCCAGTCTGCCAGCATGGCGCCCACTGAGGCTCTAAGTGTGTCTAATGAAAATACAGGGCGCTTTAAAAGCAGCGTCGCGGAGTCTACACTTTAAAGCCTTGCACAGCATGATGCCACTCAAGAAGACGCCAGCGGACATATTGCGAAAGGATTACCCCTTGCTGTTTTCGCGAGCTTACGATTCTCTCCCATAAGCCCCGAGCGTGGTCGCCTTTCCCCCTTCTCGCTCAGCTTTCGCAGTGTGCGCATAACTACTCAACAATACCATGAGGAGGAGGGAGGAGGTGTAACGTACGTGGTACCACGCCCTGGGCAAAGTATACTTGGAGAACGGCGGTAAACCATCCGTCGAGTCACTCGAACTTGATCTTCGCCGGATAGAGAGTTGAGATCACATCCGCCCAGCGATCAAATTACTGTCAGTCATCCAGATATCGGGACTGGTGAGAATGCCAGCTGCCTTGAACAGACGCACCGCCAATCGAGCCAAAGTGCTCAGAGCCCGAGCGCTTGGCCAATCTGGAGCGAAGGACTGACCAGACGGTAGGAGACATCGGTGTTCATCTCGAATGCGGGCAAACTCATCTCTCAAGGCGACGGAAACGTCATGCTCAATCGTCGCGGGCGTGATATCTTGAGAACAATGTCTTGATGCGTGGTGGTGCTGAACCGCTCGAAGCCGAGCCGAATTGGAAGCTCGGGCCGGCTGGTGAGGAACACACGAAAACGAATCGTGCTTAGCTCTCGCGTGCGGGCTAGTTGAGAGATGATGATGATGCATATATCTCCTTCTCGACGACATTCATCGAGGGCGTCGTCCACTAAGACAAGACTCGCTGCCTGGATGGGGCCAATATGAGTCCGAGGCTGAAAGCCTAGCTTCTCGAATTTTTACTTCAGCGCCCGATCCTCAATACGCGGATCGTCCTCGACCGCTTTCTTGGATGCATAGTCTTATTGTTGGGATCCGACGGACGAGTTCGTGAGCAATGGTGGGATAGAAAAGGCTGGCATTCTCTGATCACGCTCTCCCTACCTGAAGAAGAAATGGGCCCGCAGCTGGTCCGGATTGGAAAATATTTGTGCCACCGTTCGAGATATCCTCGATTTGCCCGTGCCGGTCATGCCGTTGATCCAAAAATTGGTTTCAGCGTTGATATCGTCGGCCCATGTTTAGAGGCGCCTCAGTATGTCGATACGCACACCTGGATGGCATCAAGCATAGAGTTCGTCCTGATAAGACTTGAACGCCGCACCCGCCGCGATCGGGAGTTTGCTGAAGTCGACTTTAGCCTGTGGCTGCTGGACGCCTCTGTGGATGATACGCAGATCTCCCAATTGTTTCAGAAGTTTTGCCGATCACGGGGTGGGTTTGTGTGACTCTGAGATGAATGGTCGTACGTGCAGGACAAGTCGAAAGAGGTTACCGCAGCGTGTTGGCTGCCGGACTCAGAACTGGAGGTTATGAGCCGTCGGTCTGTCTGGTGTCGCAGTGGGTGCGCATCCAGAATCGCGACACTGGACACGACGATGCTGAAACAGCACACCAATTCGATCTTCTCTCTCTGAACAAAAAGGGTGTATTCATCCCAAAGCTGTTGTTTTGCCAATACACACCTCAGCCGCCCTTTCCTTCGGTCTCGCATCTCCAAGAAAAATAGGATGGCAGAAGCAGCCGGACTGGTCGTTGGCGCTGTGAGCGTCGCCGGTCTCTTCACTAACTGTGTGGACTGTTTCGAATACGTCCAAATGGGCCGTAACTTCGGGAAAAACTACCAACGCTCCCTTTTGAGGCTCGATGTCGTGAAGCTCCGCCTGTCCCGATGGGCAGAGGCTGTGAACAACTCTTCCGACCGCAGTGAGACGGCTATCGATCCTACGAAAAAAGCTCAGAAGGTTGGAGAGATCTTGGGGGAGATCATCGAGTTGTTTGCCGATGCAGAAAGAGTCTCGAAAAAATACAAGGGAAAGGCCACCGTCGACGAGCTAGCCGTATACAACGCTGACAACGAGCTTGAGCCCGACATCTTATCGGTACACAGAAAGATGCGAGAACTAGCACTCAAGCGCCAGAAACGAAGCAGCTTCGCACAGAAAGCGGCTTGGGCGTTGTACGAGGAGAAAAACTTCCGCAGGCTGATCGAAGATGTCACAACACTTGTTGATGCCTTAGTGGAGCTCTTTCCATCTTCCCGGGATCGTCAGCAGCGGCTAAGTGCTCAAGAGGCTGAAGAATTGAAGGAAGAGCACCGTCTCGACGTTTTGGAAGAAGCGGCTGAAGGCGTCGATCAGTTACTTCAAGATTCCGTGCAGCAGGCAATTGCTAGCCAAAGCGGTCACACCTTCAAAGACAACATGGTCATGGACAATGCTCGAGTCAGGTATGGAGATGAACTTACGGTCGGAGCAACTAGCACTGGGGCTGGGCACAGATATGGTGGAAACACAGCGCAGGGCAGTTCAAGAGTGCACTATGGGAATCAATTCGGAGGGAAGAGTGTGCTCGACGACTAAGGAAACAAGACCATCGGCGATGCATTATGATCTGACCAGAGATCCACAGCCGCAACGCTAAGGTGGTAGACCGATCCCTCCACCCTTCCCAAACAATTCGATATTTTGTTGGAGCGACTGGCTCTCAACTTCTGCTTTCCGCCAACGTGCTGGGGAGATGTCACTGCCCGCACCTGGTGGGCCTACGAAACTGATCCTCTGGAGCCTAATGGGAGGTTTGGGGTTTTGTTTTGGGAGGGTAACAGGCCTATGATGCTTTCATTTCTGATCTCGGCTCACCTCAACCTTGCACCCCTCAGTTATTGAAACCACTAGAGTCATCGTCTGCTTCTCGACGCCGGTTAACACCACCTTTTCTCCGGGGGGTAATCTAATCACAGGGAACCTCTGAATCAGATGCACGATAGTGTATGCCGCCTCGATCAGGCCAAAATCCAATCCCAGGCATGTTCGTGGCCCACCATTGAAGGGAAGATACCCCCATTTTGCATTGGTTGGATCGTCATTAAGGGGCATATGTTCCTCCCATCGCTCGGGCCGAAATATTTCTGCATCCATTCCGTAGAAGTCAGGCCGTCTGTGCATCGAGTACACGCTGTATGCGACTGAAGCCCCTTTAGGTACAAGCACTGGTGATCTGAGATCCGGCCCGCCACCAACCGGGAGGACAGTGGTCTTCAGAGCTGTCCGAGAGTTCACCGGGACAGAAGGATAAAGTCTGAGAGCTGCATTTGTATGTTAGGATGGGATTGGCAGAAATCGGGCTGATATATCAAAGGGTCTTACTCTCTTTTAAGACGTTTTGCAAGTATTTCATTTTTCTCAGGTCCGATCGCGTAACCTCTGCTGTGTTGTCGAAGGTGGCTGTGATCTCTGATCTTAGCTTGTCCATGACATTTGGGTGTCGCACGAGAAGGAAGCTACAATTCTTCTTAGCCTGATCGGTCAATTGGACGGGCCTTTGCATGCATACTCACAGTGTCCAGGAGATCAGGCATGCGGTAGTATCTCTGCCGGCAACCAATATATTTATGATTTGGCTTCGCAATGCCTTCCGGTCTGGCGTATTCCTGGCAAGGAAGTCAAGAAACACATATTTCTCTTGTCCTTCAATGCACCTCAAATCTTTGGACAGATTTCGATCAATAATCTGATCTGCAAAGCGATGAACATCACTGCAGGCTTGCCGAAATTTTCTTCCACCCACAAGCCAATAAAGATTTTGGAGTCTCAATCTCTTTGCAATGAAGTCTTGAGCTGTGTTGAAGGCACTGGCGAATTCAGATTCTCCTGGTGTCCCAAGCCCTTGTAGGGAGTGCACGGACTCTCCAAACAAGAATGCTGTGGTCACATCTAAGGTCAACCGGAAGAAGAACGGTTGGAGATCGACAACTCCATTTGCGGGCAACGCTTCCAGAAGATTGGCGACCGGTTCTCGGAACACTTCCAGATCTTCGTACTGCTTGAACACGAACTGAGGCCTCAGCATTTCGCGCGAGTGTTTCCAGTCAGCACCTTCTTGGGTGAATATGCCGTCTCCAAAAAAGGGGAACATGACTTTTCGTCTTAGGCCCATGCCCCAGTCTTCGAACTGAGTGCTCAGAATGGCTTCAAGATTGGCTGGTTCGATTGTTCCGAAAGCCTGGGAGCCAAGAAATACTTGCTCAAGGGTTGTGCCCCAAAGTCTGAAGTGGAATAAAAATAGCTCCATCAGGCGAGACTCGCTGTCCGCCCTGAATATTTGCTCGAGGCGATCCAAACCAAGCGGCCTCTGATTCAACAGCCTTGGAGGCGCTTGACATCCACGAGCCACTCCCATTTGCATATCATACTGCAGAAGAATTAGGACTTCGTAGCCTGATCCGGGGGCTGAATACACTTACACGACGTTGCCGGAAAATGTTGATGGCATGATAAACATAAAATGCGAATATGCATCCCAAAGCAGTGAAAATTGAGGCCATCGTCCACCGCAATATCGATCCAGGAGTGTAAATCACAGCAGCAACTGAAGAAAGAGGAAAGTGGTTGGAAACTGACAGCGATTGAGGGACAGCAAGAGCCCTAAGCACTGAGACCTGCAGATTTGGTTTCGGTGGGAGCACGAGCGCCATCGGCTCGTGGCTCCTTGAGGTCGTACCGCAACGTCACTTGTCGCGGCTCTTCTATCCCCACTCAAGAAGACAGCACAGAAGTTTCGAAGTCTCTTTCGTGGCAATCATAACGAGCCCTTCCTGCCTATTCCTACCTCCAAGAGGCAATCAACCATAAAAGAAATGTCATCAAAAGATTGCAAGGTGAGAGCAAAATATCCAAACTTGGGACGTCGGGCTCTAAGAGATGATTTGCTGTCTTTATCGTTAAACATCCTGCATCGAAGTTTTGTGGGCCAGTATTGGCGGCCGGCGAGATCGCAACGCCAATCTGGCGCCAGCCTAAAGAGCAGAGATCCTGCGGGCCCCAATGATACATCGTGGCGAGGTCTGGCAGTACCTGTAGGCGCGAAATTATGGCCCAATAGTGCGTCTGAAACTTAATTTCCCCACAGTGGAATCATTTTCAGCTCTCTGTAATAGCACGCGGAATGGCCCAAAGCGGAACGATGGCCCAGGCCAGCGCTCCCTGGAGGAATCGCTCCTGGCGTCCTTCTATCAAGCACATCAGTACACAAAATTTTCCCTACAAAGTGTCAGCATGCTATCGGCATGGCTGGCCAGTCGTTTGAGCGGAATCTCATCAACGAAAGCAGAGTGCACTTCGGGAACAATTACTACGCCTACAATGAGAGAAGCACTTCGGAATTGTCCGGTGTTGCTGAGACCAATGTAGCTCGACGTTGGTTGGAGCCATCCCTTTCAAAAGAAGCAGATGCATACGGTTTGAACGAACTGTACTGCGTACCTCGTTGTTCCCGTCCTCAATTCGTCGGAAGACAGCTACTGGCAGATAGAGTCAAGAAAAACCTTAATCCTGATGCCGTGAAGGTGGATAATGGCAAGCACATGATTGTGGCCATCTACGGATTAGGAGGTTCTGGTAAAACTCAATTCTGCCTAAGATACGCGGAAGCGAATCGATCAAGGTAACCTGCAACGGTACTGCATTGGAACTGCTTCTGACAACACCTCCTAGTTACTGGGGCGTCTTCTGGATCGATACCAGCTCCCGTGAGAATGCGGAAGCTGGCTTCGCGTTGTTGGGACAACAAGCAGGTAAAGGGTCTACCTTTTCAGCCGGCAAGTATTGGTTATCTCAATCCACCAAGCCGTGGCTGTTAGTGCTTGACAATGCCGACGATCTCGACTTGGACATTTCAGAGTTTATTCCTGCCGGGGCACGTGGGCATGTTCTCATCACGACGCGCAATCCGAACGTGACCATCTATGCTACAGCTGGTTCTTTCCGCCTTCAAGGCTTGGATCCTGAGGAAGCTGTAACCCTCTTGCTCAGGTCGGCGTATCCGAGCGATCAAGCAAATGAGACATGTTCAACTAAACGCACCCTGGCCCAGAGCATTGCCGCCGAACTAGGCTACCTGGCTATAGCATTGGATCACGCAGGAGCCACAATTCGTCGCAAGGTCTACACCCTTGAGAAATATCTACATATTTACCTTGGTTACCGCCATCGCTTGCTCAGTTCCGCGAAGTCCATTAGTGCTGAAGAGGCCGACGTCATCACTACTTGGGAGATACCCTTCAGAAGAATTGAGAAACGGGAATCTGTCGATTATAAGGACGCGGTTGTCTTGATGCACATATTCGCCTTTCTGCATTTCGGTTCCATATCCGAGCATATATTTCATGTTTCATGTGCAGTGGGCGAGAGTGGTTCGTCTTCTGGAATTTTACTGCCGGATCTTCTTCGACTTGATTCAAGTCGTTCTGAAGAAGCACAGACACGGCTTAGAAGGGCCATCGGAGTTCTGTGTGACTACTCGATTATTGACTATAATGCGGAGCGCGAAGTATGCTCACTGCACCCTGTCATTCATAGATGGGCCAGGACTAGGTTGGCCGATGGAAAGCAACTAGTCAGCTGGCTTGATTGTGCCATCAAGCTTCTGGCTCGATGCATCTCCTCGAATCTCGAAGGGTCTGGACGAAGGTTTCGAAGGTTTCTTTTGCCTCATATTGAATCTTGTCTGCAAATGCTTGAAATCCACACTCCATCGTTCCCGCAAACGAGTGAGAGGGCGGACCAACTGGAGAGGTTTGCATGGGTATACGCAGAAAGTGGTCTCTGGAAGCCAGCGCTCGGATTGCAGAGCAAAATCATCGAGTACAGAGTTCGAAAATTGGGCAGAACGCATGAAGATTCTCTCAGGGCTCAGCGCAGCCTGTCTCACATATATTGGAATCTCTTCAAGGTGGAGGCGGCCCTCGATGTCCAACGACAAATTCTTTACGCACGATGGTGGTCAAGGCCATCTGTTGTGCACTGGGCGCCGCCGTGGACGCCGGATCTCATCAGCTATTGTATCGCGCTGGATGACCTTACCCAAACACTATGGCTAGCAGGGAGAAGAGATCTCTCAAAAAGGACTGGCGAGCGCGCTGTGAACGGTTTGGTGAGAAGGATCGGACCAGATGATCCTCGAACACTAAACGCAATGTTCAACTTAGGTCGTACATACCTCCATGCTGGAGACCTGGGGAAGGCGCACAAGCTATTATTATCGGTGCTACTGAAGAGAAAGAAATTTTTTGGTCAGAACCATCCAGACACGCTCATGGCAAGAAACGAGCTCGGAATGTGTTTTTGTGCGCGTAAAAAACGCCTTGGTGTCGCGGAACGACTTGTGGCCAACGTCCTTGAAGCACGCAAGCAAGTGCTTGGCGAAGAGCATGCGTACACTCTGTGGTCGGTGAACGATCTATCAAAGGTTCTTTGCGAGCGCGGCCGGCCATTACAAGCCGTAAACATGCTGACAGAATTGATACCGGTGGTGGAACGCACACTTGGGAAGGAGCATGTTGGAATGAACATGACCAAGGGCAATCTTGCTCGAGCATATGTGCAGTGCGGGAGATGCGAAGATGCTGAAAAGTTCCTTGTCGAAATGCTTTCTGTCATCAAAGATGACCATCCTGACTGGATTCAGACCATGTCTGGGTACATCCATGTGCAGATTTGCTCAGATCGGCTGGAGGAAGCAGAGAAGAACTGCAGGAAGGTACTCCGCAAAATTACGCAGGAACATGGACTCTGCAAAGATGACCCTCGAACGGCTGTCGTTGGGAAACAAATGGCGAATATTTACGCCAACACTGGACGCTCTGACCAACTTTCTGTCCTCAAAGCCATATTCCCGGCAATGGAAGGGATGGATCTGACACTGGTCCAGCACGACTGAAAATCTGTAACCGATTCAGTTATAGATTATAGCTCAGCATCTGATGATGCTGGTCATGAATGGATCGCTGCCTCGCAAACGCTTCCCCGCCTCGCTGAAATGTTGAAAGCTCCAGGTGGACCGCTGGGACTCAGTCTATGACGGGACAGTTTCCATCCAACATGTCCGCCAACGCGCAGAGGAAGCACATATGCAAGGTCTGCGACAAGCGCTTCACACGCCCAAGATCCTTGCAGACACATATGTACGGCCACACGGATGCAAGCCTTTTTGCATGCCATGTCGAGGGTTGCGGATGACACTTCTCGGTTGTTCCAACTTGCGCCGACACATGCACAAGGACGAGACGGCCTTGATTGCCAGCCACTCTGACGTGGAGGAGGAATAAAGGGCCAACTGCGACTCATCAAATGCAGCTATCCGACATCCCTTGCCGGACATGAATTTTGGCGCCGATGGACGTGCCATCTGACCCGACGATTTTACCTCCTTTCGCCGAATGCCCGTGCGATCTGTGCTGCGAAGCAAGTGTGAGTGCATCCGAGTTCGTCACGAGACAAGGCCTCGAATCCGAGGATCGAGGGCAAAGGTTTCGGTCTGCCAGCAGCCCTCGCAAAGACAGCTGGCCACATCGTATAAAAGCGGGGTGCCATTATCGGTTAGAGGTATTGGTTATATGACACGGTCCAAAGGACATTAGATGATACGCCGTGACGCCGTTTCTGAATTAGCTTTCATTATCGGCTTAGATATCTAGTGGTCCTGCACGAAGCTATTGGTATAAGTTGCTTTGCTCCTACCAGATCCGTTGTGGCCATCCTTGAATATGACCTTATCTTCATCGGCTCTCCACGTATGAGAGAATCGCGTAGACCGGGATGCGGGCAGAGAAATCTTTGGTTGAACGCAGATCACCACCACTGCCAGATTCTAAGAGGCGCATCGTGTAGCGGTTGATCGTGAGAGATGTCGAAGACGTGGGAGACGGATAAAAACACAATATTGCGCCTCACGGCAAGAGATTTGGTCGCTGGCGAGGATTCACCGGTCTCCAGGCGAAACCGTTAGCTTTAGTACGAGTAAGTGGTAGTTCGTCCGTTTTGAGCTCCTACTAGCTTAGCTAGTCTATAACGGGTAGCCGAAGTAGTAAGAGTTCATGAATTCGGGGTGGAAGAGCCGTAATAACGAGAAATAGTAGGATAGTTATACGAGAGAGCTCGCATTCTAGTAGAGGAGGAGGAGGAGGAGGAGGAGGAGGAGAAGAAGAGCGAGTAGCCCGAGAGATTAGTAAGCGAGTTTTGTACTCTATTACTAGCGGAGAGTGTCTCTATCCAAATGAGGGAGAGGGTCGAGAAAGTGGTCGCAGGATAAAGAGTGAGTGTACCTCGTATAGGTGGGAGGGAGAGCGAGTCGTTATAAAAGCGGCACGGTCGGGGTGAGTCGCACGTGAACGTACGCGCCAAGGCGACGTTGCCGCAACCCGACAGACGGGTCCGACGATTTCAAGGCGCAGCCTCTCCTATCTCAAGTGACTCAACAAGCACCATTTCTCCTTCTTCCACACCCTTGTGCTCCTTTTTGAGGCGTTGTATTACTTCCTCCGCCTCTTCTCCCTGAATTCCGGAACGAGATCCCTTTGCGACCTCCAAGCGCCTTCGTGCGTTATCCGGCAAAAACCGACAGGCTGGCAACCGTGGCAGACTACGCGCAGTAACAGGTACACTCAGCCCACCGAATCAATAGCGGCAAGGCAACCTGACTGTTATTGCGCCTTTTCTAGATCCGAGTTTGTTATGGCAGAGCAGAGAGCACAAGATGTGGTAAACCAATCTCAGTCGGTGGGCGATCTTTCGCCTTCCGACGCACCTGCGACCACATCTACACCTGATATCAAAGTGTCTGGGGACGATATTGGCAGGAGTAATGTTGTGGTGGAAACAGAGATTGCGCCAAAAGAGAATGGACTCCACACAGTGTCAAGTCTCAAAATGGAAGATCTCGAGGATGGTTCTGTCCGCTCAGACACAGATACGAGCCGCGCCGAGGGGAGTGTCGCCGGTGACAAAGCCACGGAACCCAAACCTTTGAAGAAATTCGCTGCGAAACCCATCACCTTCGCAAAGTATGCGGTGCCCAAGGTCAATACTGCGGGCGCCGCTGCAAAAGCCAACGAGAAAAGTACGTGCGCCATGTCTCCCACCCGATGTAACTAACGTGCCATCCAGCACCTACGCCCCATTCCTCAACCTCGTCACTCGCCCAGGCAGGGCGTCCACGATTAGTGGCAAAAGCTGCGAGCTCCTTACAGTCCAAGACAAAACCGTATCAGAGCGCCAGCCCGGATCCCATGCAGGTATGGAACAAAAACAGAGGTATGGCTCTTTCCGCCAGCTTTCCGATCAGCCGGTATTGATTGTATCACAGTTACCCCACAACCCTCCACGAAGCACTTGACCGATGAAGAGCTTAAGCAGCAATACGGAATCCATCTGACCTCCCGAATTCAAGCGGACACTGAAGGGAAAGAGGCGAAGTGGGCAGATATTGATGACGATGAAGATGACTGGGCTCCAGAAACCATTGAATGGAACGACGGCACCAAGAGCACACTGACTCATACCGATGTCACTCTTCAACCCGCACAGAAGCCCGCGTCTCCTTCCGACGCCGGAGATAAGTCAAAACCTATCAATGCCTCGAAGCCCACCGCACCTCAATTCGCAAGCTCAGTCGGTCCGAATGCGACCGTCCTCAAACTGGGCGCAAATGCCGAACGTCAGCAGGCGCAGAAGGCCGCGACTCTGCAGGCCAAGACCACTACCGACAAACCATCAATCCTTACGAAGGCGACTCCAGCACCCGCTCCAGCGAAATCCCCATGGGCTGCCTTGCCTCCGGTTGACAAAATCTCTCCAGTTTCGATCAATCCTCAACCAATACCCCCCTCGGGCCGATTTCTGCCCAACCACGCATATGGGCAAAGTCCATCGTCAGTAACGGCGCCATCGCCGGCCAGAGAGATCTCGGCGGATGACTTCAATCGCTCATGGCGAGATTCAGTACCAGGTCAACAACGAGAATTGTATGTACCGAATTCTGGCCGCTATGAAGCCGTGCCGGAACCACGACGACGGATGTCAAGGAATGAGCAAGGATTCCGGGCACCTGCTTTGTTGCAGAGGCCTGCCCAAAATGATCCCCACGCTCCTGCAGAACCTTCACCAGCCTTCCAGACCAATCGAACAAGCACCGATCAAGCTCGACGTAGAGCGTCGTCTACCATTTCCGGGGGTAGTGGGCAATTCGGCCGAAGGATGTCCATAAAGTCAGGAGAACTGCCTGCCCCGAGCGTTGATACTCAAAGACATGAATCCGAACCTGCAATTCGGCCAACTTCAAGAGATGGCCCGCTTTCCGCAACTCAAACACCGACATATCAGGTTCATGGGACGGGTGATTCCATATCTGTCCCCGCTACCTCTGCAACGGATGCGGATATTGAAGCTCAACGAGCTCAACAAAGAGCTTTGATGAAAGAGAACATTGAACGGGCCAGAAAGCGCAAGATAGAAGAAGAACAACGTATGGAAGCGGAGAAACAAGAGCGTATTCGTCAGAAGCTGGCGTCCCTCGGGCCCGACCCCAAGCTTGCTAAAAAGTCAGAGGAAGCCGGAAAAGAAAAAGGAGCCTCGGGAAATGAAGGAAAGAAGGACAATCAGCCGTCTCCTATATCTGCACACCCCGTTGCTGCCAATGTAAACACGACCACGACCACGACGACTACTCATTCCCCACCCAAACCACCCCAGCCGCTTGCTTCTGGTGAGCCACAACAGTACGGCATGATGAAGGTGCATCCCTTGGACTCGGTCAAAAAGATGGCTACTTCATTACCCCGACCTCCGGAGCCACAAAGGTTGCCTGTTCGGGAAAAGGTCGAAACCGGCACAGCTGATCAAGCCAAGCAGGAAACACTCCAAGTCCCTTCTCCCACCATCAACGGTGTCAGGACTGTGCCGGATGTGCGACGAACCAGCGGCCAAGAGCCAGCTCCCGTTTCTGAGCCGAGTCCCAAATTACCTAAACCGAGTTCAGTTGCCAACGATGCAAGAAGCGGATGGGGAGATGTACGCCATGATCATCGTGCCGCCCAATCGGCCAACCTTTGGGGCCTGCCCAACAACAAGGCTCTCGGAAACGGCACCTTTGATTCAGGGCTGGCGGGATATTCGCCGCAAGATCTGTCAAGGACATCATCCACCGCAGCCGGGTGGATGAATGGTCGAACGCCTCACTCCGGCCGTTCCCCCCAGATACAGCATGTCAATCACATCCTGGCAGACAACAGATCGTACTCGTATCAGTCCGTGACCTCTCCGGATCAGGGTCCGCTCGCAGCTGATAGTGAGGCTGACTCGCTATTTCCTGCGACAAAACCTGCGCCTATCGCTCCACCACAACCTCAACAAACCCATCCCGGCATGAATGGCTTGCCCCCGGGGCAGAGGCAAAACGGCGTGGACTCTTGGAACAACTTCCAAGCGGCTGCAAATCAACAAGAACGCGCAGAAAATGAGCGGATACAGCGGGAGATGACAGCCAGGCGCGAAGAGGAAGTTCGGAGTGGTATCCGGCAAGGCCCTGGTTACACCTTCAATGAGACATGGAAGCAGGTGCAGGTTGGCGATCAGGCAGCACGATCAATTTCGGGCGTCACGCAGTCATCCGTGCCCGCATCCAACGTCTTTGGTGCCGTAGGGTCGTTGCCTAGCACGGATATCGGCCCACGGACGATGCATGGACCTCCTGGTCGAGGCTCGAGATTTTTCCCTCAACCCATCGGACCGCAACATCCGCTTCATGATCGACGTGCAGTCACTTACAGCCACCCCGAGCCGCCGAGAACACCATCACCGCCTCCCGCAGAGGAATATGCCAGCCTTCACCCTGCTTTCGACGGAGACTTCACCCGGCCAGTTGTGCACTTCCCACAAAAACCTGTGGTCAAGTTACCACCCACTATGCCACCCACACCTCCGAGCCCTGTTCACGTCCAGCTTGACCCAGCCCCGGCTACGCCACTGACTTGGGCGGCAAGAGTCTCCATGCCACCACCCCCTCCCCCGGCAGCGCTCCGCTCAGTCTCCACTCCGATCGTTCAGAATCCTTCGTGGCAGGAACGGTTTAATGGCTTATTGGGCAAGAAGAGCTCCCCTGTACGGGAAGCTGCTCAGCCAGCTGGAACAGTTCTTGCAGTTGCGTCGTCGACTAGAGAGCCTCTTGACGTTCAACATGTACTCGTTCCAGCTGCCTCAGTTTCGCTTCCTGTTGAAGCCGGGTCAGCAGCCACGCTAGCCAGCGACACGTCGGTCACGACTAAGGATGTCGAGAGTGAAGATGATCTTTTTGAGGACAGAGAGCTGGGCTCATTGCCCACCATCAAATTTCCATTGGAGACGCCCATGTTGCCAATGTCGCCGTTCTTCCCCTCAAAGATAGTGGCTCCATCACCGGAGGTTACGTCGGTGGGCCCTTTCATGGTCAGCAACTGGTTCGAGCGCCACCGTTCCCCAGGTCCCCAGTTTGCATTAATAAAGTTTCCTGGTTTGTCGAAGGCCATTAAAAAGGAGTTGCCCGTGCGAGTATCGTCAGCGGCTCATGTTGGCGGTAAGCAACGCTTTGGGAGCGGCCCTCCCAGCTCGTCGGGTTCTTTTGGCAGCAAAGGTTATCGGAACAGAGGCGGACCACGGTCGAGGCAGGCATCGAAGGCTCATTGAAGGAATGTTTTCTGTTACGGCGTCTTTTGCAAAGCTGTATCTCACTGGCCCATGGAACAAAAAGGCGGCTCTCCTTTAGAAATGGATTAATCGTCGCCTGGTATTTCTGCTTTGCTTTCGCCAGCGCTGACTGCACACCGGACCCCGGGAACTACCGACCAAGGGAGTTGAAATCCGATTATTACTGTACTTTTTTCGAGGGTGGGTGTCATTACACGAAGGCTTGCAGCTGCAAGTTTTAAAGGCAGAAAATAGCCTAAAACAGAATTGAAAACCTCTCATCAACTACATCTCTTCGTTTGTTTTTTGCTCATGTGAGCTTTCCGAAAAACAAGGGGACTGGAAGGCTTCCTCTCCGTTGACAGGACAAAACTCGTCAACTCTAGCGGGGGTTTTGGGGACATAATGCTGGGGCTGGACCTGGGACACGTGGGATTCGCCCTGACTGTACGCAGTAGTAAGTACGAGGTAGAAAGGACTCTTCCCTGGTGCTCAAATCTGTGTGGCGCGTTTGGACTTGGGACGTGGTTGGGTGTTTGTTTGTTTGCATTCGTGGGATATTGTTAAACCCTCAAAGACACACACACACACACAACTCTCACAACTCTCTGACTAGGGTTGATTCGCTGAGGCTGCCTTTGAATACATAACCCCAAAATAAAAATGGTGTGTTTATTGGTTTCACAAATTTGGGACATACTGGAGTATTGAACCACTCCGCCGCCGTGCTTTGTCGTTGTACACCGAATAATACCATGATACTAAAAGATGTTTTTGGCTGCAGATGCAGGGCAGCCTGACCGGTGAGATTTAATCCGGGGTGGTCTCTCGATATCGTCCAACAGAAGAACGACAACACACAGATTCCAAACCGGTGAAGCTTGCCCTTCTCGTGTAGGTATGGATTTGCTGGCCACAGCCTGATCGACGAGTTCTGGCAGGGACAGCAGGGAACCTATTTAGACTCTCATGTTCCCAGGAATTCACACGCCGACAGCCATGTCATCAAGTCAGTGGCATTTGGATACCCGAGCCTGGAGCCTGTTTCAGACATCATGCCACCCGAGTATTTTCGATATACCATGATCGTTCTCTATCTAGTCATCCAGTTCCTTAACCCGCAAATCGATAGCCTTGGTGGCCTCTCGGGCGATGATTCAATCTTTCGTGCTTGCGTAGCGGCCTTGGACACTACGTCGAGTCTTCTAGTCGCATACGCTCTATTGAATTTCACATACCCGTTTCAACCAACAAATCAGACGACACGTCCACCATGGTACCACATTCAGCGCTTTGATCTTCTTCACTCTCGAAATCGGCTCAGGAACGTGGCCACAGATATATCATTGTCGCGCAGAACATTCTGGGCGCAGTTCTTTTCAACCACCAAGCGTTTGGTTGTGGTCTCGAAATGGAGGGTAATTTGTGACCCGAGAGATTTTACGGCTTGTTGCCTTTTACATTGACACAATCTATTTTGACTAGGCAACGTCGGACAACGGACCAGGCGTTTGGGAGCCCCAAGATTTCACTCTCAATTATTCCTCCTGGATAATTTCTCACACATGGCAACCCAAGGTCAATCACGGTGATAACATCGTCATTCGACTGGATGCGGAAAAGGTTTCAAGAGCCGGTGCTCTCTCCATCGCCCGGTTCTTCCAGTTCTTTACAATCTGTTGCGCGATCCTTTCAATTCGGATTCTGTTAGCCTGCCTCTACATTCCGCATCTCTGGCTGAAAATATTTATCCTCGTCTCCGAAGTCGGCCGTACCATGATGGTAATATCCCAGGAGGTCAGTATCATGGTTTATTCCTGTTTCTGGAAAGGGATTGAGACCTGGTTTTCCCCCTTCCGAAACACGCATATTCCTCATGCTGACGTCGAGAACTATCGCGCGTGGGAAGCTGCCTTTGAACGTCAAGTATACGACTTCCTCGGACTCAACTATCCCGCAAAGGCCTTGTTCTTGTGTCTCAAAGGGATATGGCACTTTTCAGCCGGCATGATGCGACGGATGGGCAACAAACAGGACGGCACCGATCGAATTTTCTCAGGCTTCCGGGCTCCGCTTCCACAGGACTTTCAGCCTGAAACAAACAACCTCGCCAGCCTCAGACTTGAAGTGCAGGAAGAGACCAACGGTATTACTGGGACTATCTACACAGTTACGTTAGAGCATGTACCGCACCAGATTTACCATCATTTGGACCAAGCGCTTATACCTGCCCCGTATCAGGAGTCGTTTTATGGTCCCGTATTTTTTCCGTTTATCCTTGTCGGGTTCATGGTACCGATAGCGGTGGCTTTGAAGGAAAATTCGTCGAGAATGCAGTCGATTTTCATCATCGAGCAAATGATTGTCTTGATCCTCAAGTTCTATGATGCTAGTGACGTGAAGATCAACACCAGGTTTGAAGAAGCTGGATCCGGAGCACAAGGTGCAGCACAAGAAAATCCGGCTACGCCGCAGGAATTGCAAACTCAGAGCGGCAGCTCTTCAGCGACTGAATCACCCGTGGGTGATAACGGAACCATCGATCACGAAAGCCGTTCAACCACCGCTTCAACACATTCGGTGGTGCTTCCTATCACCCACAATTTGGAGAGAGGTGATACTCCGCCAGATCCAAAATCTCCGAATACCACCCAACCAGTTGCCAATGATCAAATGAACATTCGAGAACTGTCCGAGTCGGGCGCCCCGGCCCAAGGAGGAACGGCCGACAACTCCGCTTCAGCCTTGCCACAAGTTGGGCGGCTCGAAGCACTCACATCTCCATCAAGCCATCAGCCAGTTTCCTGTGCTGAAATCCATACTTCATAGGCACCTGTCGACTACGGGCTGAGCATGGGCCAGGTAGCCCAGACAAGCCACTACATCACGACTCCGGCAACCGTCCAATTTCCTACCTCCTTAAACATGAAGGGGTGGAAGCTCAGATCGTTTTCCTGGTCGCCCTCAACAAATGCACTGAAGAGAATGGGGCCACCACGCTGATTCCTGGAAGTCACAAATGGCCAGGTCGCATGTTGCCTGAATTAGGGCGGCGGGCCGTGCTCCACAATTGGTACCAGGACCCGGTGCAGGCAGGGAGGCAGGAAGGGAGGAACGGAGCAGAGGGCGGCTGAGATAAAGAAATGACTGAAGCAGGATGGGGAGAAGCAAAATGGGCAGGTCTGGGGAGGGTTATGAAGAAGGTATGACTGTCCAGTCACATCAAACGGCGAAGGAAGTCTCACACCCAGTAATTGAGATATCTAGGGCGTTGAGGACTGAGGGAAGGAACGATCATGCACACATTCAATTTAACCAGGCTCAAACATTGCCTCCATGTCTGTGATAGCTAGCTAGCTGGGTGGTCTGTCTCTTGAACTGTCTTTCACAGAAGCTACTGTTCCCATTGGGATCGTAGCAAACCAGCAGCTGCATCCAGAACGGGCCGTAAGAGATCATTTCTGCTCCTAGCCTGATCAACCTGGTGCTCTCCATCTTCGACAAGCAAAACTGGACGGGGAAGGGCGCTGCGTGAAAACCGTAGTCGAATTCGCCGGGCCGCATTGAAGGGGTATGAGCGTGCAATGTTGTTGTGTTATTGTGGGAAGGGTGTCGGTCTTGACAGTCATACGTGGAATATCATCGTGGCCGCGTCCATCATGCCCGCCAGTAACGGCGATACCTTGTGCGATGTTGGGACAGCAGACTTGAAGTTTGCGTTTTTGTCCCATTTATGGTTTGGGGGATAGGAGCTGCACGAACTCCTCGTCTGTGTCAAGGGACAAGGTGTTAGCACTCAACCTTGGACCAAACATCTTCTAAAGCTCGGACTCGGACATCTCGAGATCATGCGAGCCAGCAGCTCAATCGCCACCCATATGAGAGGCCGAGTCCATTCCCAGACGCATCGCCCTCCATCTTCGGTTTCACTCTCGGAATCCGAAATGGGAAAGACGATTTGGACAACTCCAAAAGAATAGCCAGATGGAACAGTGCAGGATCGGGAACACGTACAGTCTATCGTTCCATTGTTGTCCTTATCCGCCTCGCGAATCATCTCGTCGATCTCATTATCCGTCAGATTTTCTCCAAGAGATTTCATCACCTGACGCAGCTCGTCGGCAGAGATGGTACCAGACCCATCCTTGTCGAAGACGTTGAATGCGGCACGGGTCTCATGAGCAAAGTCTTGCGCCTTGACAGTTGTGGACATCATTTGGAGGAATTCTATACTTGTGGTCAGACCGGTTTGTATATAATGTTGGGCAGAATGAGAGACAGAAAAGATGCAGTGGCGATGGGGAAACCTTACCGTCAAAGTCTATGCTGCCGGAACGATCGACGTCAACCTCATTAATCTGGAGCACGCATTAGCAAACCGAACAGACGTAACACCAATTTGGGAAGCCAGAGAGATGCATCATCTTACCATATCCTGCAACTCTGAATCGGACGGGTTCTGGCCAAGAGACTTCATAATTTCACCGAGTTCTTGCGCCGTGATGGTGCCTAAGTCATGGCAACGTCAGCATCAGGCTCCTTCATGAGTCCGAATCTCAACATGATGTTCGCCAGTTGTTGCACAGATATCGGACTTCGGGCTCTCGAATACACGATCCCCGACGAGGCTGAATTTCCTTTACGGAAAACAGCGTAAACATAAGGCCGGAAACATCTTACCACTTGAATCCTTGTCCTACCGAAAGAATGAGCTTGGATGCGACTATTTCAACTCAGAAAAAACATTACTTACAAACAGGGCAAAGACATCCTTGTACGCCTGGATCTCTTCGTCGGACAAGTGCTTGTGGGTGACGGGAGTCTATAAGGCGTGCCAAAGTTAGTTCTAACGTGTTCTTAAGATCAGGCAATCTGAAGCTGAGGTCGTTCGACTCGAGGACGTAGCAACACCGCTTGTCAACAACATACCATAGTGGTCTTAGATTTGCTCGCAGATGGGGGAGGATTGGTATTGATCTTTTCGAGTGTGGGCGGCATATGGAAGAAGAGATGAAGGAAGAGATGGGGCTGAGATATACGGCGATAAGACGCTAGTCGCGTTGACACCGGTGAGGCCCAGCGATAGCGGAAGCCAAAGGACCAGGGGGTTGCGAGACAGCCTCGGAGAGCGATGCAGGCCGGATGCAGGTGCCTGACTGTGTGGAAAGAGGTCCAGCTGAGCCGGGATCTGGATGGGTGGATTGGAAGGATTGGAACAGGGCTGCGCCACGACTGAACAACTTGGTCAAAGCCCAAACACCTTTGCCAGATGTCAGGTATGGTGTGACGGTTGGGGGGGGCCCGAATAGGCTGCAGCTTGTCTTGGGTCGAGGGTTTGAGATATCGGGCTGAAATACAAAGCTGAAACAAGAGGACTGATTTGATAGAGGCCTAGTCCCAGTGGTGATGTGATGGGTTGGTGAGGTTGGGTGCGTGATCAGGGCAAAAGGTGGGGAAAGAGAAGAAGGAAGGATTCATTGATTCATGGCGGTGGAGGTGTAAGTGGCAGGCGTCACAGTGGGGGCCACAAGTTCCCCTCCGTCGTCACGATGCCAGCACGTGACTTCCCCATTGGCAGCCACGCACGTGCCACGCCAGCTGCACATCAGAAATCAAATGACGAGGAAGACGTGTCATTCCAACTCAACGATCAGTTGATGCCCAAGGCGTGACGAGCTGCACGAAGTCCATCGTCCCTCTATTGCTCACTGTGTACCCAAGATATACTTCTACATGATACCACGAACCCTGAGAGCGCGTACTTCTCTTCCTCGACCAGCAATCTCCGCGATGCTCCACCAAGCAAAGCCATCCAGCACAAGGCCTTCCGATGGCAAACTGATATGTAAGTCCTACCCTCCACCTCTCCGAGCCCACAGGAAGAAAGAGGAAGGGGAAGAGACGTTGGCTCGAATACAGAGAAATGCTGCTCCAATCGCATATCCTCTGAAGCTCTGCTTGAAGGGGAAGTGTATGACACTACATGTCCAGCACTCCCCAGATTCAGGCATGAAAGTGCCCGTGATGTACTGAGAGATATTTGCAAACGTCTAACCACTTCTAACGTCCCTCACTCCTCCAGTCGCCCCTGGTCACCCTCCTCCAGATCTTTCCCAGGAGGTGCAACACGACGAGCCGCCACGGGCCGCACAGTTCAGGCAATCCAAGCTCCGCCGCGCAGACCTTTCACCTGACCCTTTCATCCAATTCCATTCCTGGTTCACCGACCCCAGGCTCCAAACTGCCGTGCCCGAAACCGTGAACTTATCCACGGCCTCGCTGCCGAGCGGTCGCGTGTCCAGCCGCACTGTTTATCTCAAGGAACTCGACGCGCGCGGTTTCGTCATATACTCGAACTTCGGCACGTCACGCAAGTCCAAAGACATCGCCACAAACAAGTACGCGAGTCTCTGCTTCTGGTGGAAGCCCGTGGAGAGGCAGGTCAGAGTCGAGGGCGTGGTGGAGAGGCTCAGTGCCGAGGAGAGTCAGCTTTATTTCGACACGAGAGCCCGAGGGTCGAGGATCGGAGCGTGGGCTAGCCAGCAAACAAGTGTTTTGGAGCCTCGGTCGTCGACAACAACAGCTGCTGCCACACGGCAGCAGAACCTGGACGGTGATGCTAGGACTGGAGGTGGCCAAGAAGGTGTGGCAGGGGAGGAGGAGGAAGAAGACGACGGCCGAGCTGCCCTTGAAGCCCGTGTCAAGGAAATCGAGACCCGGTTCGAAGGTCAAGAACACATCCCGGTGCCACCGTTCTGGGGTGGGCTGAGGATCATTCCTGAGACGATCGAGTTCTGGCAAGGGCGGGAAAGTAGACTCCACGACCGTTTCCTGTACACACGGATAGAAGGAGATCTTGGACAGGGCGGCGAGGCAAAGTGGAAGATTGAGAGACTGAGCCCATAACGAAGGACATCACAAGTCTGAGGATAGACGCCGAAGTATCACGATTACATGGCCTTCAAATGCATGATAGAGAATGGACAGAGACTCATTGTGGAGGTTTCAATATAGAGAGTTGGATTCTTCGCCAGCCCTCCTCCTACCGGCTCTTGCCAGTATTCAGCATGTCAACTCCAGTTTGGAGGACTACACTTCGAATCTAGACAAAACCTCAACTGTCTAGATCATCTATCTGAGTAGCGAGTAGAGATTATTCTTGGTGTTCTGTTGTACATGGTCAGCCCGATTTTGCCTGCAAAAACCCGTCGCAAGAAGCCCCTTCCAGCGCCTCCGCCAGAAGGTAAGCAGAGCCCGCTGAACATGTCCCATATACGCCAGCCACGCGACACCATGTAGCACGCTGTCGCTAAGACGACAGACTGAATCCAAACGCCGAGATGCACAGAGCCACCATGTAGTCGTGGCTCGTTTTCCCCTGGGTATCATTATCAATCAACAATCAACACAAGGAATGAAGCAGTCGAGGCAAGCATAAATCGCCACTCTCGACCGATAATTTTATGCGAAAATTTTAGGCCGCAATGCCACCCACCAGGGCAAGCACTTTGTCAGCGACGGCGGCAGGATATCCTTTCTTCAGCATTTCTTGTGCCACCGCGTTGGCACTGGCACGATCTTCCGCGGACAGGAAGGCCCGTGTCATGGCCTCGTAGGTGCTGGGCTCACGCCTGTCCATGCCAAGCTGCTCGTAAATCGCTTTGGCTTTTGCAACCTCGCCTACACCAGCCCAACCATGGATGAGCGTATTCGCAATGTAGGGAGTCATAGAGACCCCACGTCGATTCATGTCGGCCAAAATCTCGGGAGTCTTCTCAACTTCGTGATTGGCGACCATTGATTCGAGCAAGTTCTGATACAGTGTGTCGGTTGGACGGATATTACCATCTTGCAGGACGGAATCGAAAACGGCTCTTGCGGCAGGCATGTCGTGCATAACGCACCCCTTAGCATGGATTAAAGACCCATAATGGACTGCCTCTGGCTGCACACCGTTTTGTTTCATTTCGGAAAGGATAGATTCGGCAGCAGTGAGGTTGACAGGTTCCAGGGACGCGTACGACTCAATGAGGAGCTTGTACGTGTGAGAGGTAGGCTTGATGTTCTTCGACTTCATCCGCTCATAGTACTGCAGGACCTTACTGCGATCGCGCTTTGTATTAAGGAAATATTGAATGATGGAATTGTATGGAGCAGGTCGAGGACGGTAGTTGGGTGCTGCTTCCATCTCGTCAAACATGTCAACCGCAAAGCGCTCCTCACTGGTTCGGCAAAGAGCGTTCACCAATGTACCATAGGTGACAGATGAAGGACGAATGCCGCGACCCTCCATATCGCCAAAGTAACGCAGGCAGTCGTCAATCCGCCTAGCTTTGCCGAGTTTGCCAATAACAGCATTGTAGAGGAAGACACTCGGAACGACTCCCTCGGACAGAGCACGGTGGAAAATCTTGACGGCTTCAGTCGCTTCGTCGAAAGTACCCTCCAGGGTGGTAATGTAAATGCCAAAGGTATTTGCGGAAGGTGCTGCTCCCATATCCAGAAGGTCTTGGTGGAATTTGCCTGCTTGCTGGCGATCTCCAACAGTCAAGCAAGCCGCAATCATGGAATCCAAAATCGTGATCCATCCTGCACGAACAGATGGGATCTGCAATGACATCGGGACGTCGGAATGTGCCATACTCAGAATCTCTTGAACCAAGTTTGCTTGTTTGGCCTTACCCGCAGCGGTGATCAACTTAGCGTAAGCAGAATAATGTAGATTTCTGCCCGCTCGACGGACGTTTCTCAACCGGGAGAGCCCGTCATTGAGGTGGTTTTCAATACGGCCGGTGGTGCTCTCGACCAGTTCGGATATTGCTTTGGAGGCACGATAGTCGGTAGTATGGGCATAGGGATCATAAGTATCGTGGGCCGATACCTCGAGCAGAGCCGAATGCGGTGACAAGGGCGATTGCGGCATTGCGACTGGGGCAGGGGGAGCAGGGTGAAGGAGTTCATTCCAACGCTGCAGGAGATCGGGTCGCGCATTGCCAATTTTTGGTATGCTGTCACTCACCACGTGAACTGTCGACGGATCCATAAGAATGCCACGATTGAGCACGGTCTCAAGAAGATGGGAAAACCTGGCCGGATGGGCAGCGTCGACAACTTCCCGATACATGAGCATTTGAGCCTGAACATGAAGAGCCAGAGCGATGTCCTGAGCATTAAGTTGATGGACACATTCTGGTCCCAGGCTGGCAACTGCATGCTCGGCAACTGGAGAGACAAGACCTCCATTTTCGATCATAGTCCGCAACAAGGTGATGCTTGTTGTTGCAGAGACCACAGCCTGTTGTTTCGAAAGGGCCTCGCCGAAGAGGATAATTGCTTCGTCAATTTCAGCCACAGCAAGTTGACGGCTTGCTTCGGTGCTGGCTGAGGAGCGGATGCGTTGGAACATCGACCGGGCTTCACCCACACCTTCTTCGACGGAGCCAGAGTTAATCAACGCCATGCCGTACATTGCTGCAAAATCAGTACTTGGAGCAATCGGCAGAGATCGAGCATCGTTCCAGGTCAACTTGGCTTTGTCGATCTCACCGCTTCGAATATGTAGAGCAGCAAGTGCCGTGATAGGCTCGGCCTTCAAGTTTGTTGGATTGATGGCATTGAAGGATTGCACAGCCTCGTCAACGCTTCCTGCATCAGCCGCAGCGATCGAGATCCTCGATAGTGCCTCGTCTCGTATAGCGGGCAACAAGGTGAAGTCATCAAGACTTGAGATCGCAGTGGAGTAGGCCTGGTTTTCGATATGATGCTGAACAAGCCCATCCAGCACGAAGGAGCTTGTCAGGCTATCCGACAAAGCTTTCTCGTTTGCGGAGCCTCTGAAGGACTGGAGGATCTTCTCATAGAAACGTAATCCAGTCTCAGCAAGCCCGCAAGCATAGTAAGCCTTGATCAAGGAAGCGTACACCTTTAAGTCAAGCGGATCATTGGCGGCTCTGCTGATAGCCAGATCACGATACTCCTCGTACAGGCCTTGTGCAGCGTGGATGTCTTGCACAGAAGCTTGCGCATCGATAACAGTCGTGTATAGCTGTGACGCCAAAGGAATGTTTTGGGCATTCATGTCGGCCAAAAGCGAGTTCATATGCTCAACCATACCGGATTGGGCACAGGCCTTGACTAGGGCATTGTATACTTCGGCCGAGAGTGAGAAATCTTCGAGAGTAGCCCGAGCAATGTTGTACAGCTTGGTAGCAAATGCAAGCGACGTGTCAGCGGCGTAGAGTTGATGTTGTCTGGTAGCAGAAGGGAAGACCAAAGAGCCATCACTCCCATATCGAGTAGCTCGTTCACCAAGATTCTTTTGCACCTGGTATGCCTCGAGGCTCCGAGCGGCCAAAAAGCGAAGGAGGATCACGTATGATGTCCCATTAAGTTCGACGGCGCGCCTCGTCATGTCGCCGTACACCTCGAGAGCTCTGGGCCATGGCTGGTAGCCTTGAGTCAGATTAATGGCGGAGACCAAGATATGATTGTACGCCTCCACTGTCGGCACATGGCCATCTTTGATGATTGTCTCGAAGAGAGCGGGGATTTCGCTATATCGGTGCTGGAGGCCAAGCTGAACAATCTGATCAGAGAGGGCAGACTCTTCCGATGCCAGTGAGGTGATGTCAGTGGGCGGCGATGTGTTTTCGAAGCTGGTGGAAGACTCAAGTTCGGTCGCACCAGTTTCTTGGACGGAGGGAGTCGGAACTCGTGTGCTCGCAACAGGGCTGCCGACCGCTTCGTCATGAGGAGCGGCGTTCTCGATCTGGCGGGAAGCGATCTCCTTCACGATCTCCTCGTCTACCTTTGCAAGTGCTTCGGCTTCAGCGAGGGCTTCCTCGGCTTCGTGAATCTTGGGGGTGGCTCGTTCACTGTTGACGCGCGAAACAGTTATGCGTGCAGAGGGTCGGAGGAGGTCGACGGCTCGGTAAGACTCGACACGGTGGTGTTTTGAAGTAGGCACAACCCTCTCTTGATTTTTCCAGCCTATCCGTCGCGCGTACTCATGCTTCTTCCAATCCGAGTCATCACCAGTCTGTTGTGCATGTTGCCAGGCGGCGTAGTACTGGGCTAACCCAGCATCACCGCCGCCTGATTGAGTAGTATAACCTGCCTTCGCACCTGCACCAGAGCCCGACGGGCTTGAGAAGGCATTTTGAAGTTGTGCGGTCTTCGCGAATTTTGTGACCGGATAATTTTGAAACTGTCCGAGTGACTGGCCAGCAGCAACTACAGACGGAGCATAAGTATGGGCGATTCCCTTTGCGACACTGACACGGGCAAGATGTGCGAAGGGCTTGAAAGGCATTTAGGAGAAGGAGGCTCTCTTCCTATCGAAGAGCAACGTCTGGAAGAGGGATAGAGGCGAACAAGGCAGGTTCATTTGACGACTCGAAAGCCGTCAATGAACGCGCTGGACGAAGAGGTGGAATGCTGAAAAGAGAATGTGAAGACACTCGGAGTGGAGTGTCTACTGATGGTCGCGTGTCAATCGAAGGTGGTCGGGAAGGGGGAGCAGGTGTTGTAGGAGACGGTAGAAATATCAAGGTCGCCCGCAGGCAGGCTTCAATTCGTACTCGTAAAAGTCGTGCCTGGCGGAGCAGGATGGAAGCAGTGGTGAGGTAACGAATCGCCAGGCTGGCTCCAAGTCGAGTCAGGTGAATGACAGACAGATGCAGTTAGTCAAAGCCCCTCACAGTGAGAGTTAGGAGGCTTCAGGAGCTGCCCTTCGCCAACCACAGATGCAGAGGAGTGAGTAATGGAGTCGTGATGTAGGCGAAGCGGATGGCGAATTTCGGGTGCTTGAGGGAATTTCATGTCGAGATTCCTGTCGGTTTTCGAGGCACGTGTCATGGACTTGCCCAACTCGGCTAGAGTCCGAACCTTGAGCATGGGAGCTGCTCGTTACGGGCATCGTCGAAGCCTTAAGGCTCCCGGAGGGAGGCCCCAGAAGAATGGCCCCTGGAACAGCGTCGTCCTCCCCGAACGAATCGCTTTTGAGACATTCGCGGGCCCGAGATTAGTGCCCTCCACCCGGGCTCGGGCAGCAGGAACTGATTCATTCCGGCCCAATTTTTTTTTTGAATGCCTCTCCTGCCAGGCTGACGCAACAAGAGTTCACTACTACGAGCCATCATCGACACATGCGTTGAATTACATGGGTAGTACGGATTAATACTCTCTCTCCATGCACTAGAAGTACTTTGCATCGCAGACAAAAACCACACCATGACGCAGAGGAATTCTGATCGACGTATCAATCAATGCTGATCTTTGAGCCCGTGGTAATGCAACTTCTGATTCCATATTTGTATGACAATCTAATCCCATTGCCTGCTGCTCTTCTATGGGTGACAAGGAGGCGTAGGCCAGAAAACAAACATCAGTTGGCCAGACGACACTTTGAAACACGTGAATCATCTGTCTCTACTCAAAGTCGGCGACACGGGATCAAGGTTAAACCTCCCAGACGATACTCATGCCTCGAACATATGCGTGCAATCTGGTTTCATGGTCGACTTCTTCTAAAAAGCAGTCCTTTTTGAAGTACCAGCCCACGTCCGGCCTTACTCTTGCGCGGTCAATGCCAGAGGACGCACTTATCGACATTGTTGCACGGTGTCTAGGTGATACCAGTCACTAACTTTGACTACGGCATTCACATAGGCTTCGCGAATAGCTAGGTATGTGGTCTTATGAGGACATGTTTGACAAAGGCAGTGAACATAACCACTCAAGGATATATACGAACCATGCGCCAACACGATCTTGCGATGCAGGCAGTCATGATGAACGAGCTCCCAACACCACTGGGGCCGCCTACTTCGCAAATCGAGTTGCCCGTCGACCCAGCCATACCCTAAGCCTGTGTGGTGTTCTGTGTCATGAACCAAGTCGCTCCTGCGACTGTCAACTTCGCCTCTTCCGCAAACTTGGCCACATCAAAGTTGAAACGGTACGCGTTGCTGAATTGTGTAAAGTTGGCCGGCACACTGAAAGCCTTTTGCGGTTGGTCGAAAGCCAGGACGACATACCGATGCAGTCCCGATCCCGGAGGGGGTTGAGGCATGTAGAATGGTACGATGGGAGCGGCGACGTGGGCGGCAGAGTAGTTGCTTGAGACTGCTGGGAGCCTGGCAGGGATGGATTGCTGCAACCAATGTAACAGAGGGGATAGGCTATGATTTTTGGCTCCATCAGGGGCATCCAGATCGACCATCAAGACAAGATGTGTGCCTTGCGGCGGACCACAGCCGGGAAAAGCGATGCTTGGAGAAACCGCTGTGTCTATTTTGCAGTAAAAGAATGAGCTACATCAACACAAGGTCACATTCTGAGGAAACGCACCAGCAAGAGGAATATGCAACCCTGGTGTGATTTCCTGATTGTCAAACGACACGTACAGGGCTTTGTTGGTACTGGGAGAGAAGCCCGGCGGAGTTTGACTGGATACTAATCTTCCATTGGAGACAAGGAGGGCGAGTAACGAACTGTACGTCAAAAACTTCATTGCAAAGGAGAAGAATCGAATTGGGAGGGAGTGGACCTTAGAATCGAGGGACTATACTGCCAACGGGTACTTATTTCTCTTTGTTCTTAATTACATGCTATATATATGTATGAAGATATGCATATGTTATCATCCGGCTCATAACATCCGCAAGCACCGCTGAATGCTCTGTGTAGACCGCCATATGTCCGCGATGATGTGTGGAAATCCTTCCCGCGGGAAGATCTCGTTCTTGATAGCCCCGGCGTCGCAGGGGCGCGATAGAGATGCCTGCCATATGCGGTTAGTCTGTGTTTCCGTCGTCGTCGATATTCCGAGTACATACTGCGCACACAGTTGAAAGGGCTCCACAGCCTCGCTGCCAGCGAACCCCAAGGCTTGTTCTGCAGTGATGACTGCATATTGCAATGATATCATACGGTCCCAATTTGCGGTCTCAGTTGTTTTGTCCACGAATGGCTTCGATCCGAACGAAAGGGCAGGCTGCGAGGGAGGGGACAAGAACTCCGTTAGTGAAAATCTGTGGATCGAGTGTGAAAGGGGGGGACCTGGTGACGGAATATTAAAGTCCAAAGATTCACGCCAACTGGGCCTCTCCGTCGCAAACCGTATAGTACCATGCCTCCGAAGAAAGGTGACGATATCAAGGAATGAGCAGGCGTGAATACTCGTCCACGAAAAAGCGGGCCACGGATGTCGAGTTCAGTCCTAGGCCATACTTTGAGGCGAATAACGGGGATGATCTCGAAAAGGGAGAGACCGAGGGGGGTGGGGAGAGAGAGGTGATGGGGCGTGGAAAGACGGACAAGAGGTTGTGCTCAGTGATGTATAGCGGTTACAAGAAGAATGATTCAAGTCTTGCATCTTACGGGGAATAATGGACGATCGATGACGGTGCGATGATCAACGATTGAACGACCGGATGTCCTCTGTCCTTTTTGCACAATGCCGTCTCCCTTCCCTACCAGTGCACAAGAAAGCATAACCAACGAACTCGACCAAGGGCCGAGTTCCCAGCATTCTGCTCTTCCTGCTCTTGTCGGGGGTGTAAAACAGCCAAAACGCCATGCTATGCTAAAAAGCCCTCATTTCCATATCTGTCACACTCTCGCAGTCGACACGACGCCGTCCATGGATCGTTGACCCATGTCCACGGAGGCAGTCGCACTATAGACATATCCCACATATACAGGACGCACTGCATGCCTCCCACGCAATGTCCACTGGCATCTTGTCGTGGTCCTCTTTCAAGCTTCCAAGAAACACCATGGCACATCCCGTCTGGACCGTGGACAGATATGGGCTCACTCACATGCTAATCCAACATTTGGAGCCCACGAAGCCCGCCGGCGGCATGAGTTGTAGCTCGAAATTGATCCAGAATCCTATGTTTGCAATCAACAAGCGCACCCGTCCTCGGCAGGTTTCTGGTTGTTTATCGACACATCAATCACTGTGGAGAGAGCCCAGGTGTCAGTGCATGTCTCCCTCTTAACAAAGATGTTGGGATTTACTTACTCTGGGGATTCGGTTGCTGCTCCCCTTCCCCTTCCATGCCCGGCAAGGCCTGCGCTATTCTCCTAAACAGAGCCTTGACATTGTGGCCCAACTTCGCGCTGGTCTCCATGAAAATGGCGCCAGCTCTCTTGGCCTCCTCCTCACCTTGTTGTGTGGTGACCTCCCTTTTGGAATCGCCCAGATCTGTCTTGTTGCCGACAAGGACCACAATCACATCATTCCCTCTCTCCCCTCTCACATCATCGATCCACTTCCGTGTTTGCTCGAAGGTTTTGCGGGAGGAGATGTCGTAGACCACGACAGCGACGGACGAGTCACGAATGTAGGAGGGGATCAGGGAGCGAAAACGCTCCTGTCCGGCTGTGTCCCAGAGCTGGAGGCGGACGGTGCGGTCTTCGAGGTACATAGTTTTGGAGAGGAAGTCAATGCCGATGGTAGCCTGGTACGTCGTGTCGAAGGAGTCGTACATGAACCGGGTTATTAGGGAGGTCTTTCCAACTGGATCATGCACATATTGCGTGAGCACGGCAGTCCAGAGCTAGTTGTGTTTCTGGAAATATTGACACATACCACTCTGTTCGCCCAAGAATACCAGCCTGTAGAGATCTTGTCAGCCTCTCGTGCCAACAACGATTATCTGCAGAGATATGCGCGTCATACTTGAATTTCTTGAGCGGGTTCGAATATGATCCCACCGCGCTTTGCGCCATGACGAAGGAGGTGTTCTACCCAAACCTCGACCGGCAACTGGACGCTGGATGTAGGTTCGCGGTTTTCTGGAGAAATCGAGGAGGTTGTTTCAAGGAGGAGATGTCGCGGGATCGGTTTCCGTGGCAAAAACTGAAGGAGATAGGTATCGCTATTGTATGGGCATGACAATGCCCTACTTGAATGATAAAGGAGCACAAAATTGATTCATAGATACGGAAAAGGAGCAAATCAAGGCACCAGTCGCAAATTAACTCCTGACCAAGAGTGCTCGAACTACTGAATCCGAATCGCGAGTCCGAGATCCAGATTAGGATGCGGATGTGGAGGGAGATTTTTATGGGGATTTTGTCGCTCTGATGGGAACGCAGAGAGTGCCACGAGCTCGTTTGTCCACTTCGTTCACTGGGCCCGTGCTCGCAATTTATTTCCACCCCCCTCTGAATTAATCTTTGAAGGCTCCTTTTTGATTGTTTCCCGGTGTCACCGATTCCCGTCAAGAGGATTTGGCCATGCTCCTGCGATAACGATGCGCGCAACATTCCAGCTCTTGAAGCGGTCCATTTGGAAAGGTATGGGGAAATGCCAGCAGCATTGATGGCTAGTGATGTCTACACCCTCACACGAATGCTGACATCTCTCAAATCATATGTACAGGGCCAAACCTCGTCTTCCCCGAGCTCCCTACCGTCGTCCATGGCAAAACACCACCAACGATAAAAACCCAAGCGCGGTCTGCCACGATCCTGCCCAATTTCGTTGGTCTGAAGTTTGCCGTGCACAATGGCAAGATCTATCAAGATGTGTACATCACCGAGGAAATGGTTGGGAGGAAGCTGGGCGAATTCGTGCCGTAAGTCGCCTTCCCTTGGAATTTTTCCTTTGCGACATCAAATGGGGCACATCTCAGCTTCAGCAAGAAAAGAAGACGGGGAAAAGACGGTGGCTGACCAGAAGCTAGTACGAGAAAACGCTTTACATATAAGATGAGCAAGAACAAGTAAAGAAGTCGAAAAGATGAACTTTCTATGCATTGAGCCGACAAAGTCGACGACTACTACGGCATAACCCGCCCCAAGATACCCTCCCAATGATTCTATTCAAGCTATGAAAGGGAATGGGGAAAAACACATGAGATGCACAAGGCCCCCTCTGGAACCGGATCAATTGGAACGTCTGTGATGGAGGGGACTGGTCTGGGAAGCGTACTACATACGCTTTGATTCATTGAAAGCTGTGATCTTACTGAGTCGATCATATGCGCACATACCTCGCGCCATGACGAGAAGTCCGGATGATATCCCTTGGTTCTGCAGATCAATTCAACCATTTGTGAGCCGATATTCGTGGAATTGCCTGTCACTTCCTGTACCTTGAGATTGACTCCCATGCGCTATGCACGCACGCCTCCAACCGCCTATAGGAAATACCAACCCCCAATGCGAGCCTTGCCGCTGCATGATTATCTGTAGAACTCCCCTCTTTTGACATTGATTCCGTACTCCTGTACTGCCATGCCCAAGTCCTCCATTGTCAAGACGGTCTTGCCCTGAGCGCTTCCACCTTGTCCGCCACCACCATACCCGCTCCTTTGCACCCCTAACGTCGTATTCTGCTGGTTCTTCCCTCCTGCTCCCCCTGCCCCTGCACCTCCCGCTCCAGAGCCGCCAGCAGCGCCGGCTGCAAAGGAAGACGCTCCACCCCCAGCCATGCCTACTCCTATTCCTGGGCCGCTGACAGCGTTATTCGAACTGCGGATACGCGAGTATTGGTAGGCATCGGCGGCAATATCGGCGACAAATTTCTGGGTTGCGAGAGCGAGGAGGCGGGCAAGCGGGAGAGGGGTGGTGTTCGTGCTGGCTCCTGTTGGGTCGGATGGAGATGGGGGTGGCAAGCCCGAAAGTGTGAGATAGTGAGCTGTTACCGCGTCGGGGATCTAAGAGAAAGAAGCAAGAAGCATAAGTCAGCAAATGAGCAACAGACAAGCTGGACTTCAAACCGCAAACGGGCTGGGGAAGGGGAATGGGAACGTATGAACGTACAATTGGCGCATAGTCATCCATTTTACTCAAAAACTCCCGTAACGTCACATCCTTACGATTCTGGTTCAGTAAGCCCGATCCTGTTGTCGCTGTCGCGCCAGGTTGTTGTGTGTCCGTCTGGGTGGTCATGTCATGGTCAACATTCTCCTCCTGTCTGGCTGGCGCATCTTGGGTCAGGGCATCTGCCATTTCGGCGTCGACGTCAATATCGCGCGTGGCGGCATCGCCTGCTGTTGCTTCGCTCGGGGAGGACATGACTGTCTTATCATCTGAGACTCACACAACGAAAGACTGGAGGACGTAGTGTGACAGTATGATATTTAAGTTGTGGGATATCAACACAGGTCGTGAGGGGGAGTCGCTGGTGTTCGCTTGTATGCAAGATCAGGGCCCAGACTCTTTCGCAGGGTGGAAGGGGGAGATTCCCGATGCAATATTATCGGTCGAAATTGGGCCGAGGCCTGACCTCGCTAGTGTCGCTAGCGCACCAGCCTTGTGTCAACTGCCTCGTGTGAGGGCGGGTGAGGCAGAGCAAAGATATCGAGTATATTGGCGACGGATGGGATATTTGTGCCGACTACTGGGATTATAACTATGGCATGTTTCTTCTCCAAAATATCTCTTAAGATCCGTGCTAGCTACAAGGGCGTGTCACATCCACGAAAAGGTATCATATCTGCCAATCACGGCACGTTGACCACCTACTCGATTTTGTGAATGTCCCCATGAAATCCTGGTCTCTCGCAGATGATTGCATTAGTTTTCTCGAAGAGGGAAGTTTGACCTTCCCATTTTAATTGTTTCGACTAGCTAGACCCGGTGGACTGCGACGTGTGTGCGCTTGCTTTGGCTATGACTGCCTCAACGTCCGCCATACTCGGTTCAAAAGGCTTCTTGGATTCGTCTGCGGGAGTACCTTGCCCGGTTCCGTTGGTAAGAGGTGACTCCTGACTGAACATAGAGTCAAACATTTCTTCCGCGAGCTGTTCCTCGCTCTCAACTTCGCCTGGCAAGTCATCGAGAGCAGCGTCATCCCCTTCAGATAAAAGCTTGTTGCGCTCCCTGGCTTCTTGTCGGAGAGCTTGGGCTGGGGCACGCGTTTTCAGATCGCCAGTCACATATTTGAGATAATAGGGCACCTCGATGCCGCTCTTCAGGAAGAACAGCTTCAAGTTTCGTGCCTTGTCCTTGAGCTGGACTTGGTTTCGGTCTTTGAGTGCCTCGCTAATGGTGCCGCCAGGCCCATACATGGCAAGAATTTGACTCCAGTGAGGCCCTTTGACTTGGTCCAGCCCCGTCATAAGAGCATTCTCTTCCTCCGTAGTCCACTGGCGTCTCGGACTAGGGGCAATCGACTTCTTCTCCAAAGCAAGTGAAGCTTTTGTGGCGGCCAGCCGGGCTCTTTCATAGAGAACTGAAGTAGGAGCAGTCTGAGATGCATGAGGAATCTCCTCAAAAGACGTCTTTTGCTCGATTGGTTTAGACGAGGCAGTATCCAAGTTAGGGTCGCATGATTCGGGAGGTGGCGCAGGTGGACGGGCTGCGGACGTGTCGGGCTGTACTGTTGGAGGTGTTGATGGAGGACCGTCGGGGATCTTTTCCGAGTACGATAAGCCTAAGGTGCTTCGAAGCGCAATCTCTGCAGCCCTTGCCGCTTGAGCAACAAAGTCGTCGTCATCTGCTAGCTCGGTAGTATGCTTGACCTGAGATCTGGGCGAAAGAATAGAGTCGGCCAACGAGACTGGGAGGGGGGGGCCATGGATAGAGAACTGCCCTTCCATCTGCCCTCGATGGAGACTCCTTGTGAGGTCAGCGCCCTCATTAGATGGAGCATCGCTGGGATTGGAGGAGTTCTCGATATGCTTGATTAGGTAGGAGGACACTTCTCGGCTAAAATCTTCCCACCTATACTTTAAGGGAAGCTGATCAAGGGTACTGTTCTTAACGTGGCTTTGCAGAATCTCGCGACGGGATGCAAGCCTGATGAGGAACTCCTGCTCCGTAGGGGCCAGACCTGTAGTGCCGGGCCTTCTTGCTAAGAGAGCTCTGTCCAGGTCAGGTCCGAAGAGGTCGGCCATAACAATGTTGGGTGGAGCAGCACCTGTCCTCCAGGCTGTAATGAAGCCCTGCGTTTTCAATTCGAGATACATGGAAGCCTGTGCTTTTAGTAATTTGCCATTTTCGGGTACGAACACGGCGAGAAAGCTCCTGTCCATGTCTCGAAGACCTATCTCCCCAGTGAAGATGCTCGACATGAAGATTGCCTGATTAGCCTTGCGGATGATCTCAATTTGATTGCTCTCGCGCAATCCCAAATCATGTGGCGACAGAAAGGGCCATCCAGGGCTGAGGAGTCTCCTGGTGCGATCAAACGAGGAACGCAATGCGGCATACTCTTTGGTGCTTGGGGCGTTCGGCGCGCTCGAGAGACCCATTGCTTCGGCCGGCGTCAATCGAGATAAGAAGGTCAGGAGCTGTGACGATTGCTTGTCGAGGATGGCCAAGTTATCCAGGCGGGCGTTTGCCGCAGGAGACGGTTGCTGGGGAGGATGTGTCGCACCATTGCCATCTTGACCTGCAGCTGTTGTCGCGGATTTTACAGCCTCAGCCTGAATCTCAGAGCCTTCGGTCTTGATGACAGACTTGACGGTCTGCTGAACCCTATCCGAGGAAGAATGCCGCGATTGACAAAGGTTTGTTTCGGATTCCCCATCTTGATCTCCTCGAGTTGTTGTAGATTTTGTAACCACAGACGGCCCACCAGGACCTTCCTCTTCAACTTCAGCTTTGATTATCTGCTGATCCTCATCTGTGGAAAGCCGTCGCCGCTTAGGACTTCGCGGATTGTCGTCGACCTCTAGAGCGGCTGGTGGTGACCGAGAGGTTGCAGGGTTTCTATGTCGATCTGAGAGACGGTTACATGAAGTCTAGATGCACTGTTAGGCAAGAAAGAACACTCACCTGCATCGTGGTGGGGTAGGTGCTCTTCTTTGGAAGTCTGCATGGGTCGCTCGGTCGAAGAGGGTTGTGCCATTGTTTATCAGAGGCTTCTTTGGGCCGCCCTGCCTCTAGGGAGTTTGTCGCATAGGTGCGAGAAATTGTCATCACGTGCTGATAACGGAAAAGTTTTGGGATGAACCTCAAATCAATCTTCGAAACTGCAAGTTGTGCGGGAGTGCCCAGAGAGGCCACAGTGGGCGGCAGATCGGATTGTGACGGAGGTGGTGGATCAAATGAGTGAGGGGTTGCATCCCGAAAGGCACGGATTGTGGTCGAGTGGGGGTGACTACTCCCACCCAGACAAGCAGCGACACTCCCTAGCTTCCATTCCGCTCTCTAGCAGAGGCACCAGAGGTAACCTCCAGATACTGCGTAGTGTTCCCAGCCTCCAACATTTCTCTAGGTGCCAGGAATCTGGGGACCGCCGACGGCTTCCGTTATCGTTATCGGCAATCCAGTCTTTCTCTTCCCACTTGTCCAAGGAACTTGAGAAAACTCACCAAGCCACTGTCATCAGGCTACTGGGCTTTGTTTAGGCTGCCTGTGAGCAGAGGCTAGTGATCTCTGCGTACCCCGTACAAAGGGACACAGGAATCACTTCTTTCTCCTTTGACAGCTGCTCATACAACGAGTTCAGTCCAATTATCTCCCAGATGGTCTCTCTGCCCCTCCACCCTATTCGGGGCCTTGCAGAGATCGCTGATGACCCGCAACCATCGCCAGGTAAGCGGCATGGCAAGCAAGGGGGAGCCATTAGGCTTGTTGGCGTGCCGCACGTCTCCAGCTTGCGCCCAGCGAATCGAATCTTCGATCCAAGCTACAACCCCACCTCCTGGGGCTGCTATCGAAGCTCTTATCCCGGCTATTCCTCCCCGTTCCATACCCACGCCTGCAACGTGAGCTCCCAGAACTCAGCTTTGATCATGAGACTCTACCCTGCAATGAGTAAGCTTGCCTGGTTGGAGCTTGCTTTCACGAGCTCCTCCAGGGCAATGTTCTCATAAGTTGGTCGTGCGATTGGAGCTCGGTCCTGCAGCCTCATGCTCAATCACCACATTAATGCTGGCAGCACCCCGCAGCTGTCTCTGACCGTTTTCTGCTTCTCAGCTTCACGGTGAGTGCTGGCCATTAACCCTTATTTCTCTTGTCGCCAGTTGGATTAGATCCTGCAGCGAATATGGGCGCAAGGTTCATCGTCAATGCTTTGTGCTTGTACCTCCTTGGCTTGTGCTTCACCGCTATTGTCCAAGCAGATCTCCAGGTGCAGGTCTTGAGCACTTTCATCTACACCAGGTTGGACATGATACCTGGGCTGGAGTACATGAGCCTTTGCGCTGACATTGGACAGATATGGCGATAGAACGCCATTTGTGCTCCCCGTCTCGCCCACTTTGACACCCCTTGGTGCCCAGCAACTTTTCGAGGCGGGCGACAAAGTTCGCCAGAGATATTTGGTGCCAGTCGATGGCGACGCCGAGCCAACGACAATTGCTGGTATTGCCTCGTACCAGCTCGAATACGACCAATTGACCATTGTGTCGACCGACGATCAATATGTGTTTGCTTCAGCTCAAGCGTTCCTACAAGGGTTGTATCCGCCGTTGCAGACGTCGTCCAACTATACGTACATTGCTGGTCAAAGTACTATTCAAAATGGATCGAACCTGGTGGCCCCACTGAACGGCTATCAGTATCCAAACATCAATACTGTCTCCAGCAATGATCTCAATTCAATCTGGGTTGGTGGGATGAGCAACTGCCCAGCATACGTGGCGTCAACAAACGACTATTACGGAACTCCAGATTTCGAGAGCATTGAGAACAGTACCGCGCAATTCTATGCAAGCCTGCAGCCGGACTTCTTGAATGGAGTCTTCTCAGACGCATCTGTCGGCTATTATGATGCATATTACATCTATGACTACCTCAACTATGCCTCGATCCATAACACAAGTGCAGCGCAGCTCCTGTCTGCCGAGGATTTGACCAGAGCGAAGATCCTGTCTGATGATTGGGTATTTGCCTTGAATGCCGACATTGAGGTTTCGGGCTCTACTCCTGGTGACCACATCCGAGCAATAGCCGGCCGTACGCTCGCCACGCGCATCCTTCAAGCCTTCTACACGACTATCAATACTCAAGGGGCTTCGAACAAGATGACTCTATTCTTCGGGAGCTTCGAGCCAATGGTTGCATTCGCAGCTCTGGCTGGGTTGGTCTCGCCTCAGAATGCAGCTTTCTACAATGTCCCAGAGCCAGGTGCCAGTTTTATTTTCGAGCTCTACACCCTGCAGCCGGAAGGCGTCGACACCTATCCAGACACATCAGACATCTTCGTCAGATTCTTCTACCAGAATGGGACAGGATCCTATTCGACTCTGATTGAATATCCTCTGTTTGGGCTGAGCCCCAGCCAGACCAGCATCACTCTAGTCGATTTTATTGCAGGGCTGGAGGACTTCATGATTTTCAATGTGGAGGATTGGTGCACGACCTGCAACAGCTTCAGTGTCTTCTGCCCAGCCTTCACAGGGACCGATGGGAATCTCAACCCAACCACTGGATTCTCTCCAAGCCGGCATGGCTTGTCTCCGGTCGTGGCCGGTGTCATTGGGGCGGTTGTCACACTCGCTGTAGCCGCTCTTTTGTTTGGTCTAGTGATGTTGCTTGGAGGTGTGAGATTACATCGCGTCCACTCCAAACGCCGGTCCGAACTGGGAGGATTCAAGGGTGGGAAGAAACTTGCGAGTGACCAGGATCTCACCCTTTCAAAGGGCGGTGCAGGTGCTGTTGTTGTGGCTAGCGAAGATCCAGCCTATCCGGCGCCTGTGAGAGGCCATGAACGTGTTGGAAGCTGGGAACTCAAGGATCAAGCAAAGGCCGAGGAGGCACACGGGCGTGTCCTCAGCCCAGTTGATGTTCAACCACGACGACCAAGTTATGAAGAAGATGACATGCCTATCAATCCCTTCACGCCTCCGGTCGCACCACACAACCATGTATGATGACTTACGACTGAGAGATGACGATGCTGGAGTATCTTGGTGGATTGGTTTCTGCCACACCCATGGGCTTTTAATATCACCGAACAAAATAAACGCAAGGCTAATCGCGAAACACAACAGTGAAGACTCGTTTCCCAATATTCACTACTTTCAAGCAGAGAATTTTTTTTTATGACAGCCTCTGGCTCTCTTTCAATTTCTCGTCAATGTTTGCTTCTCCTCTTCCTCATCTCTAACCACTGTGCACGACTGTCAACTGGATCGACAACATCATTTCCGCATCTTGGACATCATCCGCGCCCGACCGATTGAAAGGGCAAAGTTGCCTGGTAAGCGCAGGCGTTGTTTGCTCCTTCCTTCTCTGTGTGGCTTGCTCTTTCATCTGGAGAGTGACCAAGCGACTTCCTGTGCGCCCCTGGTCATTGGCCGACCCATGATATCCGGCACAGATCACTCTCACTTTTGCCCATGCATAACTCCTTGACAGCTTTGCTGTTGTCCCAATCTCTCGCGGCGATTGCTTTTGGTCTCTCCTTGGCTATTCAACTGCACCCTCACTTGCGCTTGGAACACGACATAGAGGCAATATGACTAACCAAACCACAAATAGCCTGGCCGGTCGACAGCGCAGATACACCGTGTCGCGTTTGCTTGAACTGGCTCCTCAATCCAGACCTGCTCATTTTGATCTGTCGAAATTCACCTACGACGCCGCTCGAGGTGAGTCTCAATGTGCCTCCCCCAGTGCAAGTCCGGACAATGTTGACTTCTGTCCAGCCGGGGTGGTCCCTCCCCTAGGTGCCTGCGTCATGTCCACCCGACGCACTTCGAGTGACCGTCCTCGTGGCTGGTCCCAGGAGTCTAGCAGCTCTCAAGAAGAAATCATCCTCTATCGAGGCAACCGCATTGTCAACCTACCCGAACGACAACCTACTGTCCCACCTTCTGAACGCAGTGCCCAGGAAAATGAAGGCTTTGCTCGCTTTCTCAAGAAACACTCTTCTCCTACCCACCAACGTGTCACCGCTGGAGGCCGGATCGTACCAATGGAACAGCGGTCACGTCCCCCTCTCTTCTCCTTGCCGCGTGCCGGTCAAGGCACAGAAGCAGATTCGAAGAAAAACACACGCGATGAAGTCAATGGGTTCAACAAGCCGAGTGCTACTGCTCTCAGCGAGGTAAAGGAACCTGTATCGGACGACAACATCTCTCAAACCCAGCCACAATCACAACCTTATGTGCCTGGAAACGTTGGGGTCGCCGATGCTTCCGGAACCACCGCGGCCAGCAACTTCAATATCCTGCCCACAAGCAATGTCTTTGCTTTTGACGGTGTTCACCCTCAACCAAATTATCTGCAAGCCGTGACATCACCTCCTTACTATGCACCAGTTCCAGGTGATGCGTACCTTCTGCAGAATCCTCAATTGTACGCTGGCGGCGCGATGTCCCTGACTGGCTTCAGCACCCCATTCGGCCTGGCCTTTCCAATGTCTTATGTTCCGAGTCCCCAGATACTGGGCTTGCCACCCTCGTGTGGTATCCCAACCACTCCTACCGACCCTCAGCCTCGAGAAGATGGATATATCCGACATATGCTTTCTGAAAGCACTGCAAACTTTGAGGAGTATGACCGACAACTCAAAGCCATTGACCGTCACCGTGCTATGACGGAGCTTGATCCATACATCAGAGAACAGCGCATGAAAATCGTGCAGTTGCGGGGGGAAGCACACCGGCTGATGACTTACTGGTCACAGCAGCTGGGTCCTGATCACAAAGGCTCGGCGAAAACTTCCACCTATCAACCGATCAGCACTCTCAATGTGAAAGCTGCCACATACGTTCCGCTGATTACTCATCCTTCCCCTGAGATATTACCCAGCGGCATTGGCAGCGCACCAGGCCCTCAAACCATGCAGTTCGAGGCTGAGAAGCCGAAGTTTGACGTGCGGAGTACTCGTCGTCCCATTCCTATTGTTCCACCTCCTGAAGACTCACCAAGTCCAAAGAAGGATGCTGAAAATAGAGCCGGATTAAATGCTGAGTCGATTGAGGTCGACGAATGGGGCCTCCGTGTCGGTCCGCCGCCACCTGAGATCCAACGCCAACAGAGTCAGATGTTGGAAATATTGGTGCGCGAATCCAGCATCTCTCCAATGGGTTCCAGTGAGAATGCGCTCATTGTCACTCCTGGACCAAGCTCCGACTCAATTAGTCCTCGGGAGCATGCTGTTGAAAACCAAAAGGTCCAAGGGATGCCCGAATTCAGCTCAGAGAGTGAGGAGTGGTTGCCAACCAAACCTGGGCGTGCTCCGCCGACTGTGGAAGCTTGCTATGAGGTCCAGCTTGACGCCATGCGACTTCCTCTGGGGGTGATAAGCAAGGTGCGAATGCCGGATGGCACCATTACTGAAGTTCGGGGTCGTGGCCTGCAGCGTCCACCATCGTTCGAAATGGACGATTTTGAAAAGAGTTACTGGACGAAGAAGCCCACCGTGACGAAGGAAATGTGGGATAATTTCGTCGAGGTGCGATCCTGTGGCGATGTTTCCAGCACTATCGACACGATCGAATCCAAGCCTCTTTGCTTTGAAAGGTTTGTTCTTCGGCAGCCTGATCAGGGAAATGGTTGCGCTAACTCTTTCCTCATAGCGATGAAAGCCAGATGAAAGAGAACGCTAGAGAGCGGTTGCTGCGCCAGAGTCCCCAGTCACCAATTGAGAAGAGCAACGATTACAGGCTTGTGGCAAGGTATTCAAACAAGTACGTGCTCGTTCAATATCGCTTTGGTGCCTTGAAGATCGAAGCTGACAGCGTCCAGCATTCCGAACTTCCTTCCTGGATTTGTTCGTAAAGGAGACAGATCGACGGTTGAGCCATCGACTGGTTCGGAACCATGTCTGTCGATGCTTAAACAATCCTCGGCGTCCTCACCGTCGATTTGGTTGCGAGGAGAAGACAGAAATGGGTGGGCCTCGAATGAGCATTCGAGGAACGGCCGAGTGACAGGGTCTGAGGCTCTGAACAACAACAAAGGCTTTTCGTCCGTTTCTATCCAGAACGTTCATGCTATGGGCCGGCTCCCACACTTGTTCGACGGCGCCAGCGATAACCAGAGACTCTCAGCGAAGTCGATGCTCTCCGCGGCCAGCAAAACCGCCATACCATATCTTCCGCCGGGCGCAGTCACATCTTCCCAGGGATTCTACGAGTCCTATCCTGGAGAGGCTCGCGGCATGACCGTGGAGAGCGAAGATTGATTTTTAACCCGACTCCCCAAAAAGGAAGAAATGTAAGAACAGGAGACAGAGGGTAAGGGAGACTCTGCAAATCAAGAGGCAGGAGTCACATTGAATACAAGGGCTACTTCCGGTGTATGATACCGCAGGAATTGGACATGTCGATTGGGTGACATTGCTTGGGACCTGATAACGGTTGGTTGTATCGTGTCACCGAATATTGCAAGACAAGAGAGAGGACGAAAGTTGTCATTCGGCTTGACCTGGTTATGACATTGTGGAATGGTGCCCTGACCTGGGATCAATCAGGTGACGGACGACCTGGAAATAAGTGAACGATATGCACGTGTATTCAAGTACTGCGCGACAGTGGAAGGCAACACAGTGAAAAGCAAGATACAGACAATGGCAAGTGAATGCCAGCAGGATATCTGTGCATAGCAATAAGGCTGAATGACATGTCACTTTCAACCTGTCATGTCGATGATTTGTATACCCTGCATAGTAGGTGGGATCCCGAGACACGAGGTTCCAGCTCAGAGGTAATGAAAGGTTGAGAGAGTAAGTAACGTGGGGGAAATCGAGATGAGGTAGTGGTTTCGGTGGCAAGGTGGAAAATTCTCGTGCTGAGAAATCAACCGTGGACGAAGGCAGGAGAAGGAGTTGACAAGCATATGCACGGTGACGATGAGGGTGGGTGAAGACTGCCGATTCGAGGCACTGGGATCGAGGGTCAGGCGAGGTCAAGCAAACCATGGCAGGGCAGATGGAACCTCGTGGAGATGGCATAGAGATACTGCGTTCCATACGGTAGGTAGTAAGAGTGTGTGTCTAGCCTAGCCGGTACCGTTGGTCCTGTGTCGGCAACTATGGGGACAGCGGGAGAGACAGAGACAGCCCAGATTCCCGGTCTAGGGAAGGGCAGGGAACACTTCGATATCTTCGCTGCCATGCTTGTACCTAGGTACTGCGTATATCATGACAGTTTGCAGCCTTTAATTGGACTCGTTGTCCCCTCGCTTTCAAGGTTGGAGATATAAGGTTTACCCATAGGGACAAGACAAGTCAAGAGGCAGAGCCCGTTTGTCGTTTGTACCGAGCGAGAGAGAGCGCGGCTGAGCGCCAATCCCACAACCCACAGAATTGTTCCTTTACTCCCAGAATCTACAGTAACTCCCACTTGCGGACCCCTCACGCTACAAACAAAAGTCCTTCCTCCCCTACCCTTTCCTCCACCGCCAACTGACTAGACCACATATCAATTCCACCCACCCTTCCCCCCATTTACTTCTCAGTTCTTACTTCCCTTTTCCACAAAGGAAGTACCACAACCCCCCCTTACCTACTGGGGACTTGATCCGTATTACTGGCCGATAAACTGACCTCGTCGTTTGCCTTGGACAAGCGTCGTCCATCTTCAACTGAAGACAGAACCCTGATATGGCGCACCATCGATAGTCCCTGCCCGCACCCGATCCTTCCTCGTTCGTACCACCACCAAGCCCTATCCGAACTTCAGCTCATCAGAACAGCCCCAGGTCCGCTTCCTGTTCGCCCCATATCTCTACCTGAACCGAACGAGCCCTGTCTCCTCTCACTTCTCCCTACCTAACCCCGAGGGTTCGACTTCTTTGACACTTTGATTCTGCGGATCCATTGATTTGGCACCCTGCAGCATCATGGCCGCCACCACCGAGAAACGCAATTTTTCCTCCTTGTCCTTTTCCTCCAAGAAGCATCTGAACAGTGAAACCGGCTCTGGTGCTCACACTCCGACCTCGACCAAGCTGAAAAACTTCTTCCGTATTAACAGTGGTGGAAGTCAGACATCGATAGGCTCGGACGGCTCGCCCGCTCCCAAGATTGAACCCAGGCACGTCAAGCAATCCAGGTTTCTGCCCGGCTTGAACAGAAATAGATCGACCACTGTTGCCAGTGAAGGACACCCCCTCGACGATGCTATCGCCTCTCCCACAGCTCAGGCGAACCCCTACTTCGTCCATCAAGGTCCTCCTGCCTTGCGCCACCACAATGAGGGTAGCGTCCCGCCCTCCCCTCCGGACACACCCAAAGTCCATGTGAACGGTACAGCGGTTGAAGAGAAGGCAGTCACGGCTGGCAAAGAAGAACTGGCCCGGAAACTGAGAAGAGTGGCGTCGGCCCCAAATGCACAAGGTCTATTCAGCGGGAACAAGCCGACTCCGGAGCGCCCGTCGACAGCAGAACTCGGAAAGGAGCCCCTGGCGGTGATCAATGGCTCATCGCCCAAGTTGGGCATGATTCCTCAGGAGGACTCGAGCACTCACAGCCTCCCGCCCAAACCTGGCAATATCCCTTCGCCGGGACAGATTCGCCAATCCGTCGCCTTTCGAAGGACCTACAGCTCCAATTCGATCAAAGTCCGAAACGTTGAAGTGGGCCCGCACAGTTTCGATAAGATCAAATTGATCGGCAAGGGTGATGTCGGCAAGGTGTACCTCGTGCGTGAGAAAAAATCAAACCGGCTCTATGCCATGAAAGGTTGGTCCCGCCAATTCTCTAGCCCTGCAAAGGACGACTCCTGACTTGTCCCAGTTCTCAGCAAAAAGGAAATGATCAAGCGCAACAAGATCAAGAGAGCACTCGCCGAACAAGAGATCTTGGCCACAAGCAATCATCCGTTCATTGTTACTCTATATCATTCTTTTCAGTCCGAGGATCATCTTTACCTGTGTATGGAGTATTGCAGCGGGGGTGAGTTTTTTAGGGCATTACAAACCCGTCCGAACAAATGTGTGGGCGAAGAAGACGCCCGGTTCTATGCTGCAGAAGTCACAGCCGCGCTGGAGTATCTGCACTTAATGGGTTTCATCTACCGCGATTTGAAGCCAGAGAGTGAGTGGTTTACTGGGCCCTTCAGGCGCTCTGGTCACTGACTTTCCTTCCAGACATCCTCCTTCATCAGTCCGGTCATATCATGCTGTCCGACTTTGATTTGTCCAAACAGTCAGATTCTGGCGGTGTTCCGACCATGATCTTGGGCACTCGCAATGCGTCGAACCCCACTGGGTACCCTCTGGTTGATACCAAGTCCTGCATCGCCGACTTCCGCACGAATTCCTTTGTCGGCACAGAAGAGTATATTGCTCCTGAAGTAATCAAAGGCAACGGACATACCAGTGCAGTTGACTGGTGGACGTTGGGTATCCTGATATATGAGATGTTGTTCGGGACCACCCCTTTCAAGGGTAAAAACCGAAACGCGACTTTTGCAAACATTCTGAGAGATGAAGTGCCCTTCCCGGACCATTCACACGCGACTCAGGTCAGCAAGTGAGTACTATTACTTGGCGGAGATGGATGACTTTTGCTGACCGCTCCCAGCCTCTGCAAGTCGGTTATCCGAAAGCTTTTGATCAAGGACGAAGTCAAACGACTAGGGTCTAGGGCAGGCGCATCGGATGTCAAAAGCCATCCTTTTTTCCGGCCCATAACATGGGCTCTGCTCCGGCATATGAAGCCGCCGATGATCCCTCATCAAGGCAAGGCCCTCGACACAGTAAACTTCAGGACAGTGAAGGACAGCGGCAGCGTCGACATTGGTGGCCCGGCAAGTCGACTTAAAGGCGTCCCGCTAGATTCATCTCTGGCGACTCCAGGAGGCGAGATTGCCGATCCGTTCCTGGAATTCAACAGTGTGACACTGCATCACGACGACGACGAGGCGATCATGATGCACACATAGCGGTCGCGGACGAACCTTTGTTATTTTTCTTCGGGAAAGCTCGTTGCCTATTTCGCGGTGGTTGAATTTCTCGTGCTGCATGGGGCGTTGGCGGCGTACGGGGCACACGGATGGGATAAAATATGTCATGAGACACGAAGGTCAACGGGCTCACTCGTTCCTTTTTGATGACGATGGAAGAACGCTGTGAGTTCTAGGGTCTTCAAGCACATGGGGCGTTTGATATATTCCCAAAAATAGCGCTATGTACAGATACAGCGGACCAGTGCAGACATGGGAAGGGAGTTTTGTCAACGCTTGCTCTGCCTCTCTCCCTCTCCACACACACAGAGCTCACATGAGGTTGTGGAAGCTTTTTCCAGATCTCTTCGTCTCGGCTGACGCTGTCCGAGTGACTGCAACACGATTTGTGAGGTCGCATGATCGACGAGCAGAGAGCGTCTAACTCCCCTGGTGTTTAGACGCACATGTTCGGCCTCGCCACAGCTGGGGGCTTGCGTCGTCATAGACTCCATCGTCTCCGTCGTCTCCATAGTGTCGAGGCCAAACGCGCTTCGAGCATTGGGCGGTCAAACGGCCAGGGGGAGGCGGTCTGGCTCCACCAATCACACCGGCTGCTGAAAAAAATCAACTGCGGAGGCCAATGACTTTTGGGAGCTGTAACACGCCTCCTTTGCTATCTTTTCACTGCCATCAGCAGCCATCAGCAGCGTCGCACAAAAACCCTCAGCCGTGCTACCCCGTCAAGTCGAGGGCAGGCTCAAATCCTTCTCCCGCAGTCGAAGCGGCAAGCGGCAAGCCGGCGAAGACACAGCAAGCCCGGGGACATTTTTCACTTAAATTTTACCCTGTCCCATGCCCCTCCCCGTGTTACATTATTGTGCAAGTTCCTCCTCCCTTGGTCTCGTCCAACGAGCATGGCCAGGTGCTCACGGTTCCATCCCTTCATTCCTATCCTCCGTGTGCGAATCAGAATGAACATCCTGCTGTAGTCGTTCTTTACTGTGCTTTCAATGGCTCCTCTGTTTCCTCCCTCCTAACTTTGATTACCCTGTGCCTCACGCCGAGGCCGGTCTGATACTCCAGACCACGCTGAGCAATCAGCCGGGAAGATTTCGGACACGATGAAGTTTGGCCGGAATCTTCCTCGAAACCAAGTCCCGGAATGGGCATCCTCCTACATAAACTACAAAGTGCTCAAGAAGCTCATCAAGGCCGCTGCCGGGGCAGAGAAGCAAGATGGAGAAATTCCCGATCTGGCTGGTAGGATTGGGTTGACATGACAAAATCAACCTTGCGTGTAACTCATGTGTTTATTTTAGGATTCTTCTACACCTTGGACCGCAATCTCGAGGACGTGGATCACTTCTACAACAAGAAGTTCCAGGACTTTTCACGACGTCTGAAGCTTCTCGAAGACAGGTACGGAATCTCCCCTCAGACTGCGACGCAGCTCGATGCGGATGAACGCGAAGACCTTTTGGCGGCCCTTCTGGAACTGCGCGGCGACCTGAGAAAGCTACAATGGTACGGCGAAGTCAACAGAAGAGGCTTTGTCAAGATCACAAAGAAGTTGGACAAAAGGATACCCGGCGCCCATGCACAGAAGAAATACCTCGAGCTGAAGGTCGACCCGACGGCCTTTGCGACAAACACCCAACTTTTTGCCGCATTGAACAAAATCAATGATTGGATCTCTGTGCTGAGTGAGGTTGCCGCAGCAGCTCCGAGCACGGCCGACGACGTTGCTTCCATCTCATCGGGGTCATTGAAGCGCACAACTTCTCGGCCTTCATTGGATATTTCTTCGGAGCAATTGGCCAAAGTGGAAACGAAGATCCGTCAAGATGATTCGGACAGCCTGGCAGAATGGATCATGGGTATAACGAAATCAGGAACGGAAAACTCGGAGGTGGCGATGCAAGTGCTGCTGAACAACCTTCTCCAGAGAGCAATTTTATCTCGGAGTCGGGCTTGCACTGCGTGCCTGCTGCGCGAGATTGTCTTTCTGGATGCTCAAGACGATATCAACCGCCGTAATTGCATTCACCGTTTTATAGTTTCGGTCGGCCGCAAACAGGCGCATGCGAGTCAGGAGCCCACCACCGAGCCCCAGGCCGACGCTGAAACCGATCTCCCCAACTTCATCACACCTGCGGCTCATCCGTCCCCCGCTTTAAAGCGCTCGATCGTGCAGGAAGATCAACGGGTGCAAAATGTGACGCGTGATGACGAGGCGGTCCTGTTTCTCCAGTTCATACTCGACAACTTGAAGTCTTCGCAACGGCCTGCTTTGTTGGCAAGAGACAATGCGGGAAGGACGCCTCTGCACTTTGCCGCTGAGTACGGCATCAGGGTCATGTGTGAGATTATCATTGAGCACCTCAAAACGTGGAGACTGTTCGATGTCGTGGATGGCATGGACGGCCCCAAATGGCAGGATGATGAGGGATGGGCACCCCTACATCTCAGTGCCATCGGCGGGCATCCCCTGACAACCAAAGCTTTACTCGACGCCGAGAAGAGCATGGGTTCCTCGGTCAAGAGGAGATCAGCCAAGTCGTCGATTGTTTTGGCTATGGCGACCAAAGCAAACTTCGTCGAGATCGTCCGCCTTCTTATTCAAGCAGGTGTGGACATCAATTACCAAGATGAGCAGGGCGACACGGCGCTACATGTGGCTGCGAGATTCGGCCACGTGGAATGCGCGAGATTACTGCTCAAAGGTACAGACGAGCAGAAAGCCAATATTGAGCTTCCTGAAAAGGCTTACGGATGGACGCCATTGTTCATTGCTTGTGTCGACGGCCATCTCCCGGTCGTGGAGTTGCTCATCGACCATGGAGCTGATCTCGAGCGTCTGGATTTGTCGGGCTGGAATGCAAAGGAGCACGCAGCTTTGAGAGGCCATATCGACATAGCACAGAAGCTCGACAGCGTTATGCCTCAACCGGACGCCGATCCAGATGTCTCCGTGGCCTCAGCATCTCCCCCGTTATTGTCATCACTAACGGAACGAAATTCCAATGGTCTGGGGTCGAATGGTCAAACGGTCAAGACCACTGAGGCAGTCAAGACTTTTGGTCATCGATATCTGACAGACAAGAGTATGATCTTGGTCAGTCTTGGAACCATGGATACTCGCAAAAACATTCGTGCAGTGAATCTTGATCGCATCCCACTGTCGAGCGCCCACTCGACACAGCTCGATACCGCCCTTTCCATCGTCGTCTCAGCCAAAGCGGCCGAGGGCGAACCCGAAGTCATCGACCTCCCAGTCCAGGACAATATTTCGACAGAGCCAATCGTCTTTCACACCACGGATCCGTCCAAAGTCAAACTGTACTTTGACCTGATTCCGACGTATGCCGGTTCTCAAGAACGCGTGGTCGGACGCGGCGTTGCCCTGCTGTCAAGCATCAAGTCGAGCGTGGGAACCAAAAGGATGTCGCTGCAAGGTGATGTGACGGTTCCCATCGTTGCGGCGAGCGATCTTGAGGTCATTGGTTCCGTCACCTTCAACTTTCTAGTCATCACACCTTTCAAACATCCCAATATGTCAGTCACAGAAAACCAGACGTACTGGAGGAGTATGGCGTCGACCATGCTCATTGGCCATCGTGGCCTGGGCAAGAATTTCGCCGCCGGTAGAAGATCTCTACAGCTCGGTGAGAACACCATTCAATCCTTCATCGCCGCCGCAAACCTCGGCGCTTCGTACGTCGAGTTTGACGTGCAACTCACCAAAGACCACGTCCCTGTCATCTATCATGACTTCCTCGTCAGCGAAACAGGTATCGACGCCCCCGTGCATACTCTCACCCTCGAACAATTTCTCCACGTCAATGACATGCGAACGCCCCGTCATTCCAGACCCGCCTCACCTGTGCCATTTGAAAAACCGAAAGCAGCCAGTCTCAAGAACGTCGAACGAGACCTGCGAACGTCCAGATTGAGATCCATGTCTGTGAGCGGAGCGACTAGCAACGAGTCTCTCGAGATGGACGAGCGGATGAAACACACCCGCGACTTCAAGAAAAAAGGCTTCAAGGGCAACACACGAGGCAACCATATTCAAGCGCCCTTTGCCACTCTCGAAGAGATGTTCAAGAAGATTCCACAGGATGTGGGTTTCAATATCGAGATGAAATATCCTATGCTGTACGAAAGCGAGGATGAGGAAATGGACACGTATGCCGTGGAACTGAATTCGTTTGTCGACACGGTCCTGGGCAAGGTGTATGACATGGGCAAGGGCAGGAACATCATATTCTCGAGTTTCAACCCTGACGTATGTCTTTTGCTGTCGTTCAAGCAGCCCAGCATTCCCGTCCTGTTTCTGACAGATTCTGGCACGAGTCCTGCGGGCGATATCCGCGCCACTTCGCTGCAAGAAGCCATTCGCTTTGCGAGTCGCTGGAATCTGCTGGGTGTGGTAAGTGCTGCCGAACCGCTGGTCGCCGCGCCCAGACTGGTCAGGGTGGTGAAGGAAAGCGGGCTTGTATGCGTGAGCTATGGGACACTGAACAACGACAGTGCGATGGTGAGAAGACAGGTGAGGCAGGGGATCGATGCGGTTATTGTGGACAATGTGCTTGCTATCAGGAGAGGTCTGACTGAGGATGTGGCCAAAATCAGTGGCACCAGCACTCCTAATTCCGGAGTGAAGACTACCGGAGAGCAAGGTGGGAACGGCGCTGGTGAGTTGAAGAAGCTGTTGGGTGGCGTGGACACTCTGAAGCTTCATGATGCTGTCCAGGCAGCAAAGGTTGGTGCTAAGCAAACGCCTGCTCAAAATGGCGACGGTGACGTGGACAGTCTCGTCAATGGACAGAAGACAAGATGAGACGAGGTTGGCCGTTGATGTCGAATCGTCAAGAGACTGGCGCTTCTGTTTCTGATAATCGGAGACCTCGTTCTGTCCATTGACAGAGACGTCAGGAGAATTGGGGGTCCTCGAGGTATGGCAACTCGACTGAGGATGCAAGACTGAGCCAATTTTGCGTTGAAAGGAGTCTAGACATAGATAGCAGAGAGCAGAGCAGATTTCGGATTTGCACGCCCAAGACGCGAGTCGAGACACGTACTGGCTATGCGGAACTGGGAACAAGGAAACTAGGAAAACAGGAATAGGAATAGGAACAGGAAAGGGACAGGGAAAGGAAGAAAAGGAAGAATTTCATATATATGTGTATATGGGTGTATTGTCGAGCTGTTTTCCCACTCCCCGGACATAATACGGGGACAAGATCTTGGATTTTTCTCCTTTCATTCACACCATCATCCCCAGACACTTCTCTCTCTCTCTTATTTGTTTTCTCCTTCCTCTCCCTCGTGGTCCTTTTCTTCATGGTGATTTCGACATTCGGAAAGGGCTTGTCGAACGTCTAGGTGAGTGAGCTGGTCAACAAAACAACCATGGCTCACGAATGGGCGTGAGCGTGAGCTAGAACACGCGAGAGAGAGAGAGAGAGAGAGAGAGAGAGAGAGAGAGAGAGAGAGAGAGAGAGAGAGAGAGAGAGTAAGAGCCAGTATATAGGAAGGAGGAGGGAGAGAAGAAACAACGACCTCCTCCCTCCGCTCCGCTCTACTCGATCTTTCCCAGACCACGACATGATATGATATAATACGATCCAAGTAAGCTTGACATAGGTTTGATCGTCATCTATTATGGGTTTCCTTTTCTTCGAATTACATAAAGCCTCGTCGCGATGAGAAACCACAATTGTCGGAAACCTAGAGTCCGACCCGTCGTCTAGCAGACAGACAGACAGACAGGCATGCAGGCATCTTCTTCGAGCAGTTACGTATGTAGTCTGACCACCTAATTAATATGTAAGTAATGTAAGTAATAGCACGCAAGGTCGGTCCGGAAGGACAGACTGAATGCATTTCTTGATCACTTTCTTACACTTCCATCATCGTCCATCATCACAAACTTCAACCACGAAATATCAGTCAACCACACTCCATACATCGATCGTCACACCTTAATTCAGCATTGCATCTCATCTCATCTCATCTTGTTTTACATCAGACAGGCCTCCTTCTCCGAGGAGTGCAGCTCGCTCCCTCCGATGCGCATTCTGCGTCCTCGTGCCCCGGCGGCGGGTCGCGTGCCTCGCTCCGCATCGCTGCGGGTTGTGCCCGTTCGTGCTCCCGGTGGTGGTGGTATCGCCAGTGGTGGCGCCCCTGGGACGCTTTTCCTCTTCAATTTGTCACCGCCGCCGACGCTGTTGTCGGGGCTCTTGCTCTGCTGTTGCGCCGTGTAATCCCCTTTAGACAGAGTTTGTGAGGGCAAGGACGAGGACGAAGACGAAGGGAGGAAAATGTAGACGTCGACGAGCCACTCGTACCACACCTTCCGGTCGTCGGTCTTGCGCCACATTGTCAAGCTGACTTCGGAGTTGTCGGGAAGGAAGATTGGTATCTACGAGATAATTTCCGTTGTTGTGGTCAGTATAAGTATTTTATATCATCCCCAGGCAGCGGGACACAGTATTGGCCTTGGAAACGAAGGAAGGGGAGCTTTGGATGTTGCAGCCACACAGTGGTGGCGGTGATGGTAGAAGAAGAGACGGGTTATATGCTAGTCTGAATGGGCACGTGCTGAGAGGTGGGAGAAAAAAGAGGGAGAGGACATAGGAGACCGACGGATCGGGATCAAGGGGTTTTTGTGTACGTCTCCATTGGTGGTGTATTCAGACAGAAAGAGTGAAGAATAGCCATTTTCACTCACCTTCAAGGGGAAGAATATGGGAAACCAACTGATCATGCCCTCGCTCTTCTGGTCCATCGTGTCCGGATTCGTGGACAACTCGACGCCCTTGTACAGCACGGTTTCGAAGTAGCCTGCAAGGCCGTGGCATGTACCTCGGTGTGGGATGGGGAATGTCAATTGGCATGAGCGGGCGTTGTGGCTGTTGGTCAGCGAGGGTTCCGTTGTCGTCGTGCCGACCGTGGAAGGGACCAGGCTGGGTAAGGCTGGATTCGGGTGCTGGAACGCCCATGTCTGTTGGATCACAGGGGCCGGTGCCGGTAGCGGCGGTGGGGCCATGGATTGTTGAGATTGACGCGTGTGGGCTTTCGAATACGGCGTCGGCGCGGTGGTCGTGGTCTCGGACGGCGAAGCAGGACTTGCCATGTCGCTGCCGGGCGCTGGATGACCTTGAAATGTCCCTGACCACTCTCCGCGTGTATCGGCGTCTGCAGCACCTGGCCTCGTGCTCAAGTAGTCGATCGCGTTGAACATGACCACGTAAGGCGTCTCGCCCGCGTTGGGGTTACCGCTCATCCCATGTAGAATGTCCGCGTGTAGTTTCGGCGCCGCGATCGGGGTGATATGTGCCGTGTACGACGCGGGGATGGAGATGCCATGCACGGGGTTCAGCAGGTGCTGGACGCCGTCGAGGCATTCGGGGGACAGTTCATTGTCCGCAAAGGATCCCAGGAGTTCGCTGATAAGGATGTCGATCTTGTAGGGTGTTGGCATCGTGGTCTGAGGTGTCGTGGCCAGGAGATAAGTGCTGTCGAGACTGGGTGAGCCTGTGAACGTCGGCTGTGAGGTGACTGATTCTTTCCCTGTAGTTTGTTCTCTCTTCTTGTCGTCGTCCTGACTGTCGGCAACAACAAAATCGTCGTCATCACTGTCGGCCGAGGTGTTGTATATTCGAGTCGGCCGTAATGCATTTGCAGCGCGAATAGGTCCCCTCCACGTTCTCATATCTGACTTCACCAAGTTGACTCGGCCGTTCCAGGTTGTGTTGTTGTGACGTTGCAGCAGGACGAATGCATTCGGGTTCTTTTCCAGCGCCCACATGTCAATCTCCACGCCGACGTCTTGACTTGCCTTGAGTGCGCGGGTTACTAGCGGTCCGCGGCCTGCTCCTACCACAGCAACCACAACTCGTCCGTCCGGGTTGGAGGTTGGCTTTCCTTGTTCAATCCAGTCGTGCAGGGCCCGGGCGATGGCGCGTTCATACCACGCATACTTAATTGGATCCTTCTCGAAGACTTCGTAAGTAATGCTTTCAAGATTGACCGAGAGCGGCTGCAAGGGCGCTTGTAGGTAATCCTGGTAGCCGGCACCAAAGCGATCAATGGCCGTCTGTGATGATTGTTTGGTTTGCAGGTTGCGCATGTACGAGAGGTGAGGGGTCGCATCTTTGAGATCTGGAGTCTGTGCTGCTTCAGCGAGCGTAGGGAAAGCATTGGTCCCAGCTGTGGCTGGGTTGACCATGTTGCCGTTCGTGGTGCGGCCGGGAATAGTCCCTACATCACACAGAAGGAACCATGGCGCCGATCGGAGCCGGGCAAACCTCAGGACGAAGGCTTGGTGAGCACGAGTTAGCACAGGATAGCCCTTGGCGTTCTTAGCGAACACTTGCTTGTCGAGGGTGAGGAGTCGAACGGGCTCGGAATACCATCTTGACTGGATGGCTACGGGCGGCAGCAGCTTCGGTATAGACAATGCTGAAGACAGTCAGCGTCAAGTGATCGTATAGAGACAGGAACCGGGGATGCTGCAAAAGACGTATTATGCTTACCTACACATAATCTCGAGGGATATTTACATGTCGATCTAATCATGTTCCATGCCTCCCAGGATCCAAAGACATCCAACCGCTCGGCTTCAGCCTCGTCCTGCTCCAGAAATTGCCGGCGAGCGAAGGGGGCTAGGTTGCCCATTTGGTCAATCTGTTCCTTGGAATGGTCGATCATGGGCAACCATATGTAAAGCTGCATATAGGGGCCTTGGCTCAGGGCATCCGAGATTGCTCTCGCATATTGGGCAACCCCACTGTCAGACACGCCTTGACCACGAAGAAGAGGACCTGAGATCAGGACATAGGTGAGTCCGCAAAAGGCCGCGTAGGCCACCTCCAGTTGAAGGACTTGTCGAGATATATCTGCTATTATCGGATCTGGAGAACCAAGGTCGATCCAAGAGCTTGTGATGCCGATTGTCTGACTGATGGACTCGTCAGGCGTCAAAGGGGTATCCGCTGGGGTCAGTGGTGGGATAATAATAGGCGAAGCGCTTTTAGTCTTGGTGATGTCTTCCTCTGCATGAAGGGCAAGGGACGAAGACAGTAAGGTCAAAACCCGGGAATGAAAATGGGGAGTTGTGATGGGGCTCGTAACCATATCATACTTGTCCAAAGTCAGTCGACGCTGCCAGATAACAAATAGGTCGTGGTCTCACATTTGCCGCATGAGCATCTTGTATGGTCTCCATCAAGACCGGTATGGGTCTTTTTGGGTCATGGTGTCCGATGATAAACCTGGGAGCATCTTCCATCTTGCTCTACCGGAGTCGATGACTCTTGTCGAGGGAGAAATCCGATATTTTAACAATAAATTGAGCAGCTCTCATACCGCTCCATTCTTGAGAAGAATCTGACAATACCAAATACCCAGCCTTGCCATCAGACCATTTTTCGCTCTGTGCATGAACATGGATTGACAAACGAGCCTCGGGCGAACCAGACGCGTAACGTCCCGCAAAAGTGACCGTCGCTGGATGATTCCGATCGAAGCAGAGACACCAAATGAGATTTTTGCAATCGAACTTGATTTCTGAGCAGGAAGAATGTGAGGCACACGCCCAAGATTCCCGAAAGAGATTAGCGTGGCTGCAGCTCAATTGAGACGCCCAGCAATTTTGTTTGCTTGCGATCCGTCTTGCACCATTTCCCTTCCATCCAGCATCTCGCGCGCTCTGTCTCGCAGCCTTGAGCTGCATTGACACCATGAGTGTCGTTCGGTCCTCTGAGTGCCTCTTTTGCCTCTTCTCACGATCCTCCCGCCCAAAAGCCTTTCCTCGCCGCCAATTTCATTCCTCCCCTGTCCACCCAAAGCGAAAACCCCGGTTCCCCAGCGTGAAAGCAGATCTTAGCCAGGTCGACCTCAACTCACAAGCCAAAGAGTTTCCTTCAGTCCAGAATGGCACGATCGCTGAGCGGTACTCTCCGGAGCAGCGTGCGGCCATCGAGGCAGCTCAGAAACTCATCGATCTCGACCAGATGCAGAAGCAGACGGGCATGCGGACAGATCCCTGGAAGCTGAAATACTACGACGAATTGACCAAGATCGATCCGGTGGTAGATAAGCCAGTGCGGGCACCCATGACCAATATCGACGACAAGTCTAGGTTAAAGACGGATGAAGAGCTGGAAGATGATTTTGTTAAGTTTATCAACGAGATACCCGAGCCCAAGCACGAAAACGACTATGACCAGGAGCTATGGGACAAATTTGACAAGAATCTACGCATGACGGTCGGACGCGAAGAGGCCGAGAGGAATCCTCCGACGGCGCTCGCTCCTGACTTGCCGCGGATATCGGAACCCGCCAAATCGCAGAAAAAGAAATCCAGAGGAGACGAGGAGGGAACGGGCAGCAAGGGGAGAGTCGTCTCGCCCGCTCTCTTGCAGTTGATGCAGATGACTGGATACAGCGAGAAACAGATAGCGCAACTTCGGGTCAAGACCCTCGTCCAACACCGCGTTGTCAACCAGACGAGACTGGGCAAGATCTCAAAGATGTACTATTTAAGCATCGCCGGAAATGGTCAGGGTCTCATCGGTATAGGAGAAGGAAAATCGCAGGAAGGCTCTGCAGCCATATTTCAGAGCCAGTACCGAGCCATTCGGAATATGGCCCCCATCCTGCGGTACGAAAATCGAACCATCTATGGTGATCTGAAAGCCAAGGTCAGCGCTACGGAGCTGGAATTATACGCAAGACCACCAGGTACGCCGTTACCCCTTTCCATGGCGAGATGACAAGGCTAACTGGTCGTTGAAAGGCTTCGGACTCCGTTGTCAACAGTACATCTGGGAGATCTGCAGATGTGCAGGGATCCACGACTTGGCAGCGCGTGTGACACGATCGAGAAATCCTATGAACACGGTCAAGGCTGCGGTGCAGGCTCTGTTGAGCCAGAAGCACCCAGAAGATATCGCGAGAGCCCGAGGGAAAAAGCTGGTTGATGTTCGCAAAGTGTATTATGCAGGACAAACGTAGAAAGGGACTTTTGTATATTAGCATCCCGGACCAGGCACAGGCAGTACTCCGCTCGCTTGAGTCCGTGTCCTATTCTGTACAAAACCAGGGTGGGCCAAGTCTCGACCGGCGAACGGTTGGCATCCCTTCCAAAGTGCTGGTTACTTTGACCAGGCTTGATCGTGGGTGATTAAGTAGTTCACGTAGGTCGTCATCGTATCTGTCCCGTCCTCCCATCCAGTCCCCGGGGTATCTATCAATAGACTCGCACACACCCAGAATCCTGGAAGAGAGACCCCTATTCGCCAGCCTCTCCTCCTCCGTCGTCCATTCTTTCTCCTACGCCTTCGTCCATCCCCTCGAGCTGTCCCTGCTGCAGCACGATGCTATACACACTAGCCTTCATCAGCGTGTACACGCTCGCGACTTTCCGTTCGAGCAGCCGAAGACCCTCTGCGATTTCGAGCGTGATGGGGCCGCTGGAGAGGTCGGTGAGTGTGGATGAGAGCTGCTCAGAGACATATGCGTGGTCAGATAATCTCTCTGGTATTGACGACGGAAGGACACCTGTATCCACCTTCGCGAAGTGTCTTTCTTTCTTGTTGGTCTCCTCTTCTCGCCATCCCATCCGTCTGGGAAGGTATTTTCGTCCTCCCCGTTTCTGCTCTTCCCGCTCAAGGCATCTAAAGGGGCAGGGGGCTTGCAGAAAGAAAAACACAGGTTGGAAGACGTGATGGGAGAAACTCACCTCCTTCATGTTCCTCGACAACCTCTCATATTCGTCCAGGACCTCCTGTTCCAACGGCGACACGCCGGCCGAGGATGGGCCCGTGAAATTCAGCAGGTTGTGCTTCGAGTCGTTGTAGAGCGTGCTTTCGTCCATGGTTCGAACGTGATGATCGCGGAGAGTGTCTGGGTAATAATAATCATAACAATGGCGGAAAGAAGTTCATTATGTACACATGAGATTCCCACACACACCAAAAGTCCACGGAAGCGCGTTATAGGAGGGATTACGCGATACGAGTCAACGTGTCGCCGTAGCCTCCTCAGCAGAAATAGTAGGGAAAAGTATTGAGCCGGTCAGACGCAGAGATTTTCCTCGTCTTCCCCAGCTTGCAATTTGTTCTCCCCGCATGTTTTCTCCACGTCGCCCAAAAACCGATCAGGCTGGAGGGACCAAGGGACTCTAGCAAACCTAGGCATGTAGGGGGAGAAGGGGAGCACGACGGTGAGTGGACGGAGCGGGTGCTATCATGATGGAGACGGCGGTGCCCAATCCGCACTAATCCGGCTATTGTCTCGATTCCTCGTCTCCGTGTATCCAGTATATCCGAGGCTCGTCTCAAAATGGTCATCCTGGAAATGCATTTTTGGTTGTAGGGGCCCTTTCCCCTTGTCTCCCTGCGACTGGAACGCCTCTCCGTGGTACCCTCTGGAGGCTTCATCACGGCCACACAACAAACAATGGCACTGCTAGCTGCTGGAGCCGCTGCGGCGGCTGCTACAGGAATCAGCATGTATCTCGACGGCAAGTATTCGATTCGCAGCGACCTCGCCCAGATGCGAGGGGGCAGGGATCTACAGAAGTACGTCGAGGGGCTGTTCAGGGACTACGGAGAAGATGACTGGTCTTTCTACCACATCATCCATTCGACGTATGCTGAAAATCACCACACGGACAAGGAGGCATTCGTTTTCGAGGGCCGAACTTGGACGTATCGCCAGCTTCGTGAAGAGATTGGTCGACTGGCCGAAACGTTTGAGAGGCTCGGTATCAAGAACCGGACCGTGGTGGGAATGTTTGTCAACAACTCGCCCGAATTCGTGTTTGCTTGGTGGGCGCTCTACAAGCTCGGTGCTATTGCCGCGCCTGTGAACACCTCCATTACGGGGTCCCACATCAAGCATTGTCTCAAGGTCAGCGAAGCCGAGTTCTGCATCACAACTTACGAGCTGTATGATGTCCTGGCCAAAGCGCTGGTGCTCGACGAGGGCCCCCCAGGCTCTCCGACCCAGCCGTCATCACCGCTTCCGAGGATATTCCTGTACGATTATAGCTCGTACCCTCCGATCCAAGTCGACCTTCAAGAGAATGTACTGCTGAGGCACGACGAGCTGCCTCCTGTAACGCCGGAAATGGGCGATTATCCCAAACACAAGAGACCCAAAGTCGGTCCCACGGACGCGGCGCAATATCTCTTCACATCCGGAACAACTGGGATGCCCAAAGCTCTGATCTGGCCGCTCGGATACAACCGCCTGACCGGACACCCACACAGATGGCCACACATGCAAGGAAGCAACAGAAGATGGTATATATGCCTGCCTATGTTTCACGGGACCGCATCCTTCGCTGCCCTGCCTGGCGCATTGGCGGCCTCCGGGACTGTGATTCTTGCGCGGCGCTTTTCACGTCGGGAGTTCTGGGCCGATATCCGACGTTCACAGGCCAACGCCATCCTCTACATCGGCGAGATGTTCCGCTATCTGGTCCAGTCTCCCCCCGATCCCCGATTTCCAAACGAAAAAGATCACGGGGTTGATTTGGCCTATGGTCTCGGCTTGGCTCCCTCTGTATGGCGAGGAGTAAGAGAAAGGTTTGGCATTCCGTGGATTGTAGAGTACTACTCGGCCAGCGAAGCAACAATCTCACTGCTCAACTCGAATAAAAACGATCTCGGCGTGGGCAAGGTAGCCCGCTGGGGTCCCTTAATGCGGAACAAATGGGTTGGCCAGGTCGCGTTTCAAATCATCAAGGCTGATTTCGAGACTGGGGAAGTGATCAGAAACCCCAAGACAGGATTTTGCATCAAGGCAGACTATGATGAGGTCGGCGAGGCGATAAGCAAGATCATTCCTCCCATCCAACGACGGCACGACTATGTTGGACAGGGGGGCCCAGACGCCACCCAGAAAAAGGTGCTCAGAGATGTCTTTGAGAAAGGGGACGAATACGTTCGGATTGGGGACGCATTGGAGATGGTAAGTTCAAGCTCTACTCAGCTACTTGAAGAGTGAGCATGCTGAGACGACCGTCACCTTCAGGATAAAGATGGATTCATCCAGTTTCGTGATCGACTTGGAGGTACGTTAGTGTCAATGAGACCACTTCGTCAGGCGCCACAATGCTCAATTTGCTGACGGGTGACTGGCAGATACCTACCGTGCCAAGGGTCATAATATTTCCACCACCGAAGTTGAGGCATGGCTCAGCAGACATCCTCAGATTGCTTCCGTCAACGTCTATGCCATCCCCATGAACACTTATGGGTATGATGGGCAGTTGGGATGTGCAGCAATCACCTTGCAGGGAGTGTCCTCGGAGGAGGAAGTCATGTCGCAATTGGAACACTGGCTGCGCACATCAGAAAGCGCCCTGCCGGCATATGCGGTGCCACGTTTCGTCAGAATCCTGATCAACGATGGCGCGCCACAAGACTCGGGCGGCTTGAGCGGTGACAGCGGCAGCGAGCGGGTTTCGACGATTATGAAGAAGTTGAAGACCGGTCTTCGCAAAGATGGTGAGTTGCGCTCTTTGACTGAACCCTCGTCACGGCCGTAATGCTCATTGTTGCTTGATAGGCTTTTTGATTCCCGAGGGGAACAAGGACCGGATGTTTTGGATAGAGAAAGAAGGGTCAGGGTACAAACCCCTGACCAATGAGGCTATTCAGCTCCTCCTCTCCGGCAAGGCTCGATTGTGAAGCAGCGGAAAGTGTGTGCATGGATCTGGGGTTGTCTTTATGCCACTACCCAATAGAACCGGGGGCTGAACGTGCCCCAACGAATCCATCGCGCCGTGTTGCCGAATTTCCCCTGCTTTTTCCTTCTCGCTTGTTATGTTCCCACTCGTGCCGATTCGCGACGACGACATATTTGACTAAAAAAGGATTTATAGAGTTGGGGAGGCTTGCAGTATAGTCGTGCTAGAGGGTTGCTTGTTGCTCGGGGTCGCCGGAATTCATTGAGCGGTGTCACAGTAGTGATGCTTGATCTGGTCGTTGTCCCAGGATTTGTCGACGGGGCACACTGCTTGACCAGGATCTGGATTTTCCGCACGTGGACTGAAAGATCGCACGGAGAATTACTGGCGAAATGGGCAATTTCCCGGACTGGCGCAGGCACCACAGGGAGCCGTGGGCTGATGAGGTTGAGGAGGAGGATGGAAGTTGTCAAAGGGGGCAGATGGAGGCGCAAGTCTAGACACAACTCTCCATTATTGTCTCCAACGCCCTCGACGCCTCTTCTGCCACTAGACTCTTCTCACATACCTTTCAGCTCGATCAGCTCGTGAGCCCTCCCAAAGCCACGTCGCGCCATTGCCTGCCAGTCCCAAGACTTTTACAAGCTGCAGGCCAAGATCAACCAAGAAATCTTCAAGCCAATGGGACTGCCAGCTAACGTGGCCAGATAGATAGAATGACCGTGTTGACGCCCTGCGTGCGAACGAAAGACGCCATCTTTAGCCCTGGTACAATCCATCCTCTCCATCCCTCCATCTCCATGGCCCATGGTCCATGGGTTCCTGTTCCTCGTCCTGCAAGCCTCGTCCGCTGTCCGCGGTCCGCTCTCCACAGTCTGCGGCAGCGAATGCATCCCCGGGGATGAACAACGAACCCATTTCTCGGGCGGTCAAATGGCGCATCAATAAGATCCATTCGACTCGTGTCGATGCCCTTGACCCTTATCGCGTTCTGGCCCGCCCTGATGCCTGTCGACCTTTTTTCTGTCTGGCTGTCGTTCCCTGAATTAAGAACTTTTGTGCGTGGTACAGCCCACCACCCACCACGCGAACAGCCGTGAGACCCAGCCAACACGGGGCTCGCTTGCATCGGTTTGGGCGAAACGTGCACAAGTCAATACGAGCCATTATCGCTGCAGGCAGCCGGCTAGTAGGGTGCCAGGCCACAGGGGTGCGATATGCCTTTTGGGACTTTCGGACTCGTCGAGCATCCTCTACCTGCCAATAGCCTGGACTCAGCCTCAGCCTTCAAGAAGCGAGTCATCTCCCAGACTTGCAACTTTTCTTCCTACTGGTATTTTCGTCCTCGCATGGGTTTCATTTTTCCCTCTCCCTGCTGTATTATTCTATGTCGAAGACCCCCGAAGCCGCATCGATGAGTTGACACAGGATCACCATTTCCTCTCTCCAACGTTTACCACCGATAATCCGGCATTGCGGCTGAGCATTGAGCCCACAGCCATGGACGTTATGTCGGTCGAGGCATGTGTTCAGGCCGGTGAGCATATCCCCTTACCTTACCCCTCCTGTACCTGTTCATGCCTTTGCTGCTTCGGAGAGAATGTTTCGCAACGCTTTCACAATGCTTTTATATGACGGAGGTCTTGCCTAAACCGGTCAATGTTCCGGGATGCTGTGACAAGACACGTGTGGAGCCTCATCATTGTTGCTCCTTCGACTATGCTACACCGTTGATGCTATTCTGAGACCAGCTTGTGCGACACCGTCGAGTGCCTGGTCCTCCTCTACGACCTGGAATGGGGCACTGTATCAATGACATGTCCGAAGACCGAATTGCTGCGTTCAATCAAAGCCGTTATGTTCGAAATCACTCACTGACTCGCCTCCCATACAGTCATTGGAGCCTATCGCGATGCTTCAAAGTTGATACAGCGGCTCAAAAATAAGCAAAATACCTCGGAGGAGTTCATCCTGCCAGAGCAATTGACGAAGGATTTCGAGGACTCTCTGTCACTAGGATGCTCCGCGGTGCAGAGCCTGTACGACCACGACGTTCGTCGCTTCGGCGAAACCTACGCCCGAGGGGACGCTGTTGCCCGAGAACAGATGAAAGACATCCTCATCAACCTGCAGCAAGCTGTGATCTCGCATCTGCGGGAAGTCTTTATGGACGAAGCGACACTCGACCTCTACATGCTGAAGGAAACATCAGACGATTGTCGGGTCAATGCAACTGTGTGTCTAGGCCAGCTTTACCAACGTATGTCGACAGCCACGGCGGCAATGAAACAAATATCCCGTCCATATGTCGATGACTCGGACAAAGTCCAGCTGCCTGGGTCTCTAGCTTATTCAAGCAGCCGCAGTACGCATTCCTCGTTCGGGGGAAGACCATCTGACAATCAATCGGCCACATCCTATACCACATACAGCTCAAGGACAACCGTGGGGCACGATCGCAAACCGTCCGATGGGTTGGCACCGCAACGGAGGACTTCCATGAATTCAACAATGTCTTACATGAGCGAGCCGCCCAAGAGCCGTACGCCAGGTGAAGACAATGTGCCGGCCCTCCCATTTCCTATGCAGAGGCAGACCAGCCATAGGGTTGTTGAGACTATATCCAATGGTTTTGGTGTGTTGCAGCAACAGGAGGACAGGGCGCCGACAACAAATGCAGATCCGCCACCGTACAGACCAAACTTGACGAGGCCAGTCTACACGAGTGATGACAAGGGGCAAAGGTTTCCAAAAGAGTCCAGCTTCTACCAGTCACCAGTACTAGGCCAGTATGACCATGTGCCACAGAACCCTTCCCTGGAACGCAGTCCTCGAATAGCAGGGGACAACCCGATCTCTGTGGCGAACCTCCCTGCCCAAGTCCACGAGCTTGACCATAGCCAAGCCCTTGAGGCACGTCAAACACAAGAACAAAAAGCGGCGGAGGAGAATACCTCCACGAATATGTCACCGAATCAACGACAGGCAGTTCCTCTGAACCCCGATTACAGCACACTGGAATACGTTACCACGTTGGACTCTCGGAGCCGTCCCCCAGCAGCTCCAACGCCAGAACAACACTACCAAAGCTTTTTGCAACAACTGCCTCCCCACTTACAACAGCAGGTGCAGCAATCGATGTGGCATGGATACCAATCTCAGCAGATGCAACAAGGCCCTTCAACCGCCGACTCGCCTATCTCGAGGCCCCAGACCAGCAACGCCGGGGCTGAAACTGTGCCCGCAGTTGTCGATCCTCATTTCCAACAAAGGGTAAGTCGATGTCTAATAGATCAGCGGCCCCGAGACCTAATTGTGTTCTCTGTCTAGGTTCCGCCCGTTCCTCCAATTCCACGACCACTGTCGATTCGGTCTACCGGCTCGAATGGATCAAGAATGGCATCTTTCGCGATACGCAAGGGATTGCCACCGGGTATTGCCAATGCGATACACAAACCTGTATCTTCATCACTAGAGATGCAATTTAACAGCCTGCCTCGCTATGTGAAGCCGAAAGCGCTCGATCTCGCCGACAATCAGCAGATGACCACACTTAATAGTCCAATTTCGCCAACGGGGCAGTTCACGGATAGCACATCGGACAGCATTACTGTGAAATCCGAGTCCGAGAATGCATCGCTCGAATCTACGATGCGGCTCCCATCGGCTCGTGCAGCTTCGCCTCAATTGCAGATAGCGCGATCGCAGCTCAACTTACCAAGTGAGTCGAATCTGGCGGGATTCTGCAAGGGGGCTGTACGGCAACAACTTGGGGCTCGCAAAAAGGGGTTCTCGCTTGAGCATCGGAGGGGCCCCAAAGGTCAAGAGTATTTCTGGCGGTGCACCAAATGCAACTTCGAGGGCCCGGCTTCAGTGTCCAAAGCGCTGCCGAGCGGCGGCCGTGGTTCGGTCAAAACTGAGAAGACGTTCGACACCCGAGTACGATATTCTGAAGGGGGCATCAAATATCGGTGGAATCTCCTGGCCAAATGCCATGTGTCCAAGAAGTTGATGACGGGCGATGTCATGAACAACGGCGACGTGTTTGCTTGTTTTTTCTGTTGTGTGGAAGGGGCGGCTAAAGGCTGGATAGAGGACGGAGTTCCGTCGCAATTGGCGCGGTTGGGCGTCTTCGGCGAGAAGAAAGCGACAACAGTCAACATGACACCCACATTCACGGGACTACAGGCGTTCCTAGCACATCTAGAGACGCACCGGCGTCCGGATCGTACGCCCGGGTTGATTGCGTCGAACGAGATGTATTGCATCGTGGGCAGAGTTGCCCATGATCGAGAAGAGTTCGATCTGAATCTGCCTCCACTGGGTGCATGAACAACATGTGGAAGAAAAAGATTTCACGGGGTGGGCCTTGAGCGGGTTTTAGGATAATGGTTCGAAATCCATGACGAAACGACTATAGAGGCCATAACATGCATCAAATAATACCTTGGAATAATCCGACGAGTTTCCGGGGAGTTTTGCTCTCGTACTGTATCTTCTGGAATTGTGGCCTAACCAGGTATTGGTTAGAGAACGAAGCTCACCAGGCTCGAGGGCCGTGAGAGATGAGGCGCCGCTCGCCGGCAAGCCCGGATGGAGCGGAAGGACCAAAACGTTCTCGGAAAGTGGTCCATGACGAAGGGAACTTTTGGTCGAATGACCTTGACGGGGGCCAAACTGCTTGCTGAGTGCGTAGTAAGTTTGCACTGGAGCGTCGACATCATCTGAGGGCAGACGACACCCGAGGGACGAGAGAAATATCACATCATCGTACATATGGGAGTACCAAACCGGTAGTGTGGGCAGTGTGGGCAGAACAGCGAGACGGCGCAAGACTAACCTTGAGCCGCATTTTCCGGATGAATGTATTGGGTACAGGGTCGCTTGGTCGCTTGGTCATGGGCTCAGCCAATTGCTGCTCATCCAGCGTCTCCCGCAAACCCGAGTGATGCCGGGCCTTTGCCTATTTGCCCTGTTTGCCCCGTTTTTGCCCATCTTTTTTCCCTCGTATTCTTTTTGGCGCATGAGCATTGGGGAGGTCCCAAGGGGGTGGTATCGTGATCAACCGATTAACCCCCATAAAGACGCGAGGAGAGCATCACCTATAACTCCTTCTCAGATGCCCTCTGGACTTCTTTTGGTGGCTTCACAGCCCTGTACACGCACTGTGCTCTCTGGACCGGTACCTCGTACAGAATACGTCCTCGGTACCTGTAGACTTCGATCCGTCAGCAAACTCCATCCACTCGCCGTTCCGCGCATCCACCCCCAATTGATCAACTTCTCCCTTTCCAGCCTCGTTAAAATCACCACAATCCACCTTCCTGACTACAATCCTGGGGTCTGCGCATCAATCTAATCAATAGCCTTCTTGTCCCATAATTCCAAGTGCTGCAGCAGCAAATCAAAACTCCTGGTCTTCGCCTCTATCACTTCCTGATCGGGCAATCCTCTTACCCACCCACCACGCCCGAAAACTGCGATTCAAAAGCCCTGCGACACGCGAGCTGCTCCGTACAAAGCCACCATCGCATCCATTGCCCCCGACCTACCTGCCTCCCACTTTCCCTCGGGCTTCCTCTTATTCTCGCATTCTCGCACCATGACCTCCGACTTCCACCATTCTCTCGAGCCCTTCCCTCTCTTCATCGACTCGGCTCCTCCCAATTCGGCCAACTACTTCTCCTCCCCCATGGCCATGGCTGCCATCCAGCTCCTAGCCACCTCCAGCTCCTCCTCCTCGCACCACTCCCTCCGCCTACCGTTTGTCTCTCTGCCATCGAAGTTATCGAATTACCTGCGATTGCGATACTACCAGTATGAAGTCACCTTCGGGCTTTATGTTATGACCCCGGGCGAGAAACTCGTCTTCAACTCGGTCGTCCTTGTCGCTCTCACCGCCCTGCTCTACGCGCTCTTCTGGGGCTTCCAGCCATTTGTTGTCAACGCTCTGTGCCGGCTGATATACTACGTGACTGGATCCTTCTCCAGTGCTCCACAACTGTGCTCATGACAACGGCTGATCCGGCAACGTCAATTGTCTCCCATACGGACGCTGGCTTTGTGGCATAAGAGAGCGAACATCGTCGCACGATGACTATACTATCCGGAGGACTACGGCGATTGACAACTCGAGTCACGTCCACCACCAGATACACTCATTCTTCGACCAGTGACGATCCTTGAGAAAATTGGCCGATCTCAATGGGGATCAACGCGGAAGATCCCCTTCCGGCTTGCATGGGTCAAAAAGCCACGCTTCGAGGTGCTTCTTATATCATTAAGTGCTTGATTGAGGAATATTCTTCACGTTAGGCTACAGCAGACTACAACGCGCTCGCTACATACCACTTTGGAACCTTCTCAACTCTAGTTCACGAATACCGGCATTTTTTGGGTTCGTCGACGGCTAAGAAGAGCCAAGTGAAGTAAGCGGACGTGTTCGACTCGTATCTGAGTGGAAGAGCAGGGTACCTGGTCAGCAGGGAAATTAAGAGAGGAAGTACTGAACGCTGTTGGCAATCAGCCGTTCTTGTTATATAGTTGTCTGAGAGTCGCCATGTCTTCTGGACTTGGAATGTCGATTCTCTTTTTGTTTTGGAAAATTGCCTCGCGTTCAGCCTCTTGCAGGAATCATGAGCCCCACGAACAAGAAAAGAGTTATTGTTACACACAGATCACAATAGAGTAATTTAATGTCCCAGCCAAATCTTCACGTACACTACCATTCCAGTAAACCCATCGGCCCATCACGTGCAAGTTTTGGGTGAGGTTGCGCGTTCGAAAGGGTTCAGGTGGGCGCAGATTCGAAACTTCGAGGGCTGACACGTCGCTGCCCTCAAAGCGTAAGGCGAAGCAGGGGGTACGAGTCTATTTTTGAAGGGAACCACCATACAAGGGTAGATCCGATTGCAGGACAGGGACTTCTGTCGACCAGCAGCCACTCACAAAGCCAGGATGGCCGCGTGACGGTCTGCATTGGGGCTGGTGCGGGCTAGGGGCTCCTACGACTAGGCTTGTTCCTGAATTTTGAGACACGCCTAATCCCACGCCCCATGCCTAAAACCATCCTCCGCCTAAACAATTGCTTCTCGTACTCGTCTGCCCCCGAAACCCTTACCTGAGCCACGTTGTTGTGCGCAGATGCGGTGTGTGGGTTGAGGCACTGCAACATCCCAAAGAATCCTCAACTGCGATCTTCACTCACTCCCTTGTCGTTTGTTTCTTCCCACTTTGTTTGAAAAACACCACACTCCTTTGAACACCTAACCCACGCCCTGTTTGCCGATTAATCATACGCAGCTCATCCTTTTCAAGGCCCAAGTTTCCGTCCCAGCAATCGACATTACCGATTCGAGCTCCCTGCGTCAACCAATTTAGGGCTCATCAGGAATGATGGTGGTTTGGATCTAACAGGAAACTCGTCCTCGCCCCCGGGGCTTCACCTACGATCACTGCACTGTTAAGTCTCTGACACAGTGAATATTCACCCCTCGTTTGCACTCGTTCCGTCTCCTACGTGCAGCAATTCAGTTCTGTTGCTCTCTCCTTTCGACATCCACCATGGCTGCCAACGATTACTACCAGCAGTCTTCTATGGCTCAATCGTCACAATCTGCCCGGCCGCAAAATGAACGACCACTCTCACACATCGCCTTTGCTTATAATCCCGAACACAGCTCCTCCGGCCTCGATCACTCACGTCTCTCTCAAACGTACAGCGCCAGACCTATGTCTAATTTCTATGAACCTCACGACCCTACGAGACAGTCTGTACATTCGGACTCGATACCGCTGAAGCACCAATCAAGAATTAATACGAATCAAGATGCGTCTGACTGGCGAAATCAGTCCACACAATATCCTCCTTCTCCCGACTCGAATTCCCCGCAGTTACTGCCAGATTCAAAAGGGAAGAGGAAGATAGAGGGATCCTTTGCAAATTTCTTCAAGGGAAAGATACCATGGGTTGTGTACACCCTGAGTTTGATACAGGTTACGGTTTTTGTTGTTGAGATAATTAAGAATTGTGAGTCCAGCCAACCTGAATCTCTGCTCTGTGTGCTGAATGATATACACAGCTATCATCACAGGATCCCCTATCATGATCAAACCGCAATTTAATCCCATGATCGGCCCTTCGACATATGTGCAGATTAATATGGGTGCTCGATTCGTGCCCTGCATGCGGACTACTCCTGGAGTGCAAGACAGCCCCGATCCTCCTACTTGGCCATGTCCTAATACCACTACATCTGATCCCAACTCAGCTAGCAACCACTGCGATCTCAAGGCCTTGTGTGGATTTTCTGGTTTCAGCGACGAGCATCCGAATCAATGGTTTCGATTCATCATCCCCATGTTTTTGCATGCTGGACTCGTTCATATTGCATTCAACTTGCTTTTGCAACTCACCATGGGCCGGGAAATGGAAAAAGCGATTGGAAGCATTCGATTTGCCATTGTGTACTTCAGCTCAGGCATTTTTGGTTTTGTCTTGGGTGGGAATTTTGCGGCCACCGCGATTGCGTCGACGGGAGCATCGGGATGTCTTTTCGGCATTCTCGCATTGGTTCTTCTGGACCTCATTTATGGATGGAATGAACGACGCCATCCTATCAAAGACTTAATGTGGATTATGGTGGACATCATCGTCTCTTTCGTTTTGGGACTGTTGCCCGGCCTCGACAACTTCTCTCACATCGGAGGCTTCCTGATGGGTCTTGCGGCGGGCATTTGCCTTCTCCATTCTCCCAATATCCTTCGCCAGCGCATCGACGAGTCTACCAGCCTCAACACGAGCCCCTACCGAAATGTTGGCTCAGATGCGGACGTGAGCATCAACCCCAAGGACCCGATGTTGACTCATTCATCGTCCTCGCCAATCGCTCCCAGAGCTGGACCGGCGGCGACGGCCACGCCAGCTAACGTGGCCGCTTTTGCAAAACAACCGGTTGGATTCTTCAAAGGACGGAAGCCCTTATGGTGGGCATGGTGGCTGTTTCGTTTGGGAGCGCTGATCGGCGTCCTGGTGGCATTCGTCGTGCTCTTGAACAACTTTTACAAGTACCGCGACACGTGCTCGTGGTGCAAGTATCTGAGTTGTCTGCCAATCAACAACTGGTGCGAAATTGGGAATTTGCAGCTGAGCAACGCGACGAGCAACTCGACGAATTTGACTCGGAGAGCAGCATTGTCGTTGTTCGATAGATGGGAGGCAGTGCGGCCCAATATGATATGAGACATGAAGTTGCTTTGAAGCAAGAATAAAAAAGGTCTCTCTGACTCAGCCGAGAATGCAAGAATATTTCAACCACTTATCTACCCAGTACAGTAGCAGTAATACGAGGCTATTCAAGAGGATCTGAACTCTTTGTTGTGCCCGGCACGCCCCTTTTCCCTTCTACAGACTGAATTGCTTCGGTTTGTCACTGTCCTTGTTGCGACGCGTCACCGTCCACAACCCGTCGACCTCGCTTTTCTCCCTTTGCCGCATGTCCCATACCTGCTCCAAGGAATTGTGGAGCTCCCGACCCTTGTAACTAACTAACTAGCCTTCCACCACGAAGTGACAGTCGTGTATGACCCCGCCGTTGACCTCCGGTACCAAATCCTGCGGACACGCGCTCATGATAACGATACAGCCGACCAGCGCTTCGAACACGACGTGCCCGCCCTTCTCACACACGGTCGGCTTGAAACTCACTGCCCCGCCGGCGGACGGGTTGCTCTCATGCAGCGGCTGCGGAAGAGGCGACACGGGGATGTTCATGAACAGATTGAGCGGGTCCGGCACGGTCGACGTCGGCGTGTTGAACGGCGCCGGGAGGGTGTAGCCGGGGGTGTCGCGAGCAAGGGCCATGCGTAGGTTGTCCGAGCAGTTGGCGTGGTACTGATCTGGGGCCACACCCAGCTGGTGGTACCGGTGGATATCGCACGCCGGGATCAGGGTGTCATGAATGCCGCCCGAGCTGTCGCTGATGAACTTCAGGATCCCCGTGCGCCGGTTCGTCGAAAGCGTGCACGGCGCGACGGGGCTCAGGCTCAGCAGCGCCGCCCTGGTGTGAGACATGGACAGGTAGTTCGTCAGCTCCTTGGGTGCAGCGTCCCCAGGGACTTCAAACGCCCAGAAGTCGATCACTTGGGAGCCATGGGTGTTTGTCACGGTCAATTTCTGCGACGGAGACAGAGGGACGGCCACGGATGCCCGGGCAGGGACGGTGTGGATGGTGTTGGGGGCATAGGGAGTGGGAAGAGGCATTTTCCTGAGGGACTTAGATAAACGGACGTGACAGCGCCAGAATAGGGATTTGGTTTGAAAGGACAACGACAGAGCTAGAAGGATGGGAAAGAGCTTGGTTATATTGAGGCTGGCCTCCATTGAGTGGAAGAAGCTGTACCTCGTACTCTCCGGTAACGAGGTCGTTGATCTCCGTTCCGTTCGGAGGAGGCTTAGAGGGTGAGAGCGGTTTCACCAGAAGCCAGGGACTTCCGCGTGTCATTTACGAGGCGAATACCATGACAGCTTACCGGTATTGGTGCAATGCGCCCGTGGTGAGAGCCATGAGCGCTGCTGAGGCTGGTCTGGGTGCTGGATGGCTCATTCATGGGAGTCTGGTATGTGCTGGGCTGGATACGCGAAAATGACGTCATTGGAAGCTTCATGTTCTGCGGGTTTGATCCGCCCAAGAGTTGCTGCGGAGGAGCATGCGGCCACGTTGTGTGTCTATCAAACCCGACAAATAATGGTACTTTACTCCTTGAACCTGAAACTCCTATGACGACCGTGGAACCCAATAACACAACCCACGAACCTTCTTTATTTTTGGGCCTCTTCCCCCCCATGATGCAGGTTAATCACACCAGCTAGGACCAGAACGACCTCCATGCGTCCTCGAGGACTTCGTTTCAACCTCAAAACCTACACGGACGCCTCCATGGCGAGCATCGAACCTCAAACTCCCCGGTCCAGTAAATTCCAGCCGTGGGACAAGGACGATGTGCCCATCATCGACTCGAGAGAGAGCTTTTCCGACGTCGTCTTCAAACTGTCCTCGTACATTGCCAAAGCCATCGACGCCGCCTACACCTACGAACAGCTTCGCACCACTAGCGCGGGACACCCCTTGAAACCTCTCATTGCGTATTTGAGCGAAGACTGTCACCACCCGGCAGTCGTGGCGGCATTGCTGGCTGCGAGGTATCTCTTCCACAACGCCGACGCGGACGCAGATAGCGGGTTGAACGAGTCGAGAGCCCTCGCCTGTGAGCTTGTGGCGTGGCAGTTCCTCACGTTCTTGTCTGAGAAGGAACTGATCGACTACCTTCTCTATGAACTGCCCCAGGATCCGGATGACAATACGCGGCGATCCTCCTCGGGCTCTGCAGATAACACCAATGGCACGAGGAGTAGCCGTCAACATGGTGAGGAGGATCACGCAGACGAAACTTCACCCCTCATGCATGCCCGGTTTGCTGAACATGGTGCGATTCTGCGCCCGCCTAAACGTGGCTCCTTCGATCACATGCCGGGTGCTGGCACATCAAGCACATTCCCGGGTGACGAGGATGCTGCATCACAAAGAGCCAACCTAGATGAATCTATGGCTGGTATGAACGCCCTGGAGATTGCCGCCATCGCCGACGCAAAGAAGTTCCTCTCGCAGAATTCCGTGCAGAAGATCGTCGAGGATATCTGGAATGGCGACGTGATCTTTTGGGAGAGTCTTTCCGTGCACGCCGTCAAAAAGCCCCGAGTGTACAACAAGCGTGTGGCCGATCCTTTTACCCGTCTGAGGGTGCCCAAGTATCAAAAGGCATTTCAAATCAGCTTCTTCCTCGCATTTCTGGCACTCTATTATGCTGTCCTGGTCGAGAGGGATCCAAGCCACATTACACCAACAGAAACAGTGTTATATATCTGGATTGCCGCTTTTGCCTATGACGAGTTGGGTGAGATCAAAGATGCAGGCCTCATGTTTTATCAGACGGACTTTTGGAGTTTGTGGGATATTGCTATCATCGGCGTCAGTGCGGCTTTTGCTATTACGCGTGTGTTCCCCTCTGAGATGTCCCCAATGTATGGAGCTGGCGAAGCTAACAGTTCACTCAGGTATTATTGGTCTCATCAGAGATAGCGACTATATCATCGATGTTGCATTTGATATCTTGTCCATGGTGGCACTGTTTCTTGTACCAAGGTGAGCATCAACGAAGAATAGATTTGCTATACTAGACATGCTCACATGGTCAGGATATTCTCGGTTATGAGCCTGAACCCATACTTTGGAAGCCTGGTAGGTCATGCGAGTCTGTTGTTGAAGGCAAACTGACAGCGTGCTGTGAAGATTCCAGTATTGAAAGAGATGGTACGTTTCTGCTCCGTCGCAGCAGAGCCTACACTAACGATCCCTCAGACAAAAGCTTTTTGCAAATTTCTGCCCGTTATTGTGGTGCTGTACCTTGGGTTTTTGACGACTTTCACGATGCTGGCGAGAGATCGGATGAGCCTCAACGAAATGTCATGGATGTTGATTAAAGTATTTTTTGGGTATGGTGATAACTCTGCATTTCAGGAACGCCACTGACCAGTGCGACAGCTCAAGCTACCTCGGGTTCGACATGGCTGTCAAGGTATGCAATCGTCTCCAGGACTGACTGAAGGGTCTCTCGACTGACGTGACCGGTTCAGATCTCGCCATTGTTTGGATATACTCTGATGTATGCACATGCCGCAACTTCCATTGCACCACCAGCAGACTCGAGCCTCGGTACAGCTCTGTCATCGTTAGGTGTCAATGGCAGACGTCCCGATTGGGATGAAAGAGGCAACCTTCGTACTGGATGGAACTCAAGGCTGACTTCATATCTATGCAGGCTGATTTTCGTCTGTTTAACCAACATTCTCCTCATCACATCATTGGTGTCTCTGGTATCCAATTCCCTGACAGAGGTGAGTTCAGTGGCGGTGGTTTCGTCCTCAGCCGCGGCCATCCTGCAACCCTTTTAAGCGCCTACAAGGATCGGACTAAAGAAGCGCCGTTCGCTAATTGGTCACTGTGAAAGGTCATGGCCCATGCAAGGGAGGAGTATCTCTTTCAATATTCGATCTATGTCCTCGAGAGCAGCACTTCCCGTCGGCTGACCTACTTCATGCCTCCACTCAACCTATTCCCACTGATCGTGCTGCGGCCACTTCGCCTCATCCTACCCTCGGAGGAAGTTCGTCGAATCCGCATCTTTGTCCTCAAAGCCACCCATGTTCCCTTTGTGGCGCTGATCTGGGCATACGAGAACTCTAGGACCTTGATCTCTGGTGCCCATCCCACCGTTTCTCGAGCCCCTCATTTCACTAGCCGTCCACTAAGTGCAGGCCGGCTCAGTCTCGAGGGGGCCCGGGATTTTGTCAAGTCGCCATCGACGCGGAGAGCGCTTAACGAGTCGTCTCTGACCATCACGCCAGATGTGGCTGCGTCCACCACCAAATCTGCCTTGAGTGCAGCTGACAGCGCACAATTGATCGCTCTGGTTCAAAAACTGAGCGAGCAGGTCGACGGGCTGGCCGCAATGGTCGCTGGTCAGCAGAAGGACTGACCTCCTGACATACCTCACTAGAACGGTGCACTAGTTGTGCGGAGTGCCCTTCACGTCGATCAAAAAGAACTTGCATGGGACAAGCTGCCTCACAAGCTGCGTCGATGCGACATTGCCGCGAATGGGGGAGCCCGGGTCGAGGCAACGGTCTCCCGAATTGCTCGCCGCTGAATGGCGAACCATTGTTTCTTCAAAGTCTAAGCAGCTAGTACTCCACTGTCGGCCTGCGAAGGAATGTGGGCAACTGAGAGTTTACGCCGCTGTCAAGTGCCGGCAGGGTCGCCCTTCCCAGGGTTATCATGATCTCATTGGAGCCGGATGGACCTGGCTCTGCAAATGCCCCTCTGGGCTAAGTCGCATCCTGCACAGGCCACCTATCGTGTTAATGTTGCCAATGCGCTAGATAGAAAGTCGAATTCAACCCGAAATTTCAAAGAAAGCCTGAGCGGCTGTCGATGCCGGGGTATATGCTCATGGGGTACATTGCCGATGCAAAAGGCGAAACCGTGGGCCCTCTGGAATGCAGGATACGACAATGGAGATGGCGCCATGGACTCAACAGTCACTTGATGCCCATCAGGTTGAATGCCATTCAAAACATCTGACATCCCCACGGGTGTGTCAGAGGTAGGATCTCTTTCCACAAGTCTCTTTGGACAGGTTTTTTCGTCTTTACAATGGATATGTTTGGTGCTCCATTTGTCAATTACGAGTTTCCTTCGTTTGATCCGGCATTTCTGTCACCCGAGCTGTCGGGCAATGTTCCAGCATACTTCGATCCGTCCTGCGCAGGCTCCTCCTCCATTGACAGCTCAGAGACATTGACTACCCCTTTCCATCTCTCCATTCCTGGTCGGGAGCCGTACGCCGCGGCCGCGTTCGGTATAGACGACAATGAGGTTGGGGATTTATGGGCCTCCAACTGCCATGAGTCAGGCACTTTTTCCCAGTCGTGGCAAGCGTGCTATGAATCTATAGAAGGGACAATCTTCCAGGCCGCACTGACACCCTCTGACATCTCTCACACCGCTTCGAACTTTGAGGCTTGGTCTCTGATAGGCCCCTCGGCCAGCTACTTTTCCCAGGCAAGTCCTCCAGCTTTACAGGATGAGACAGGCGGAAACAATTTGTCCACGATCAAATCAGGTGAGTTTCCATTGCGAATGCTTTGGGCGTTGTATGAGTGCTGCTGCGTCTAGCTTTTGTCTAGATCTGTGATGAGCGACATCCTAACTCACCGTATCGACTAGGATTTCCTGTACAATCAGACGATCAACCTGACAGAGAGCCCGAACCGACGCCACCAAATCCGCCGAAAGTAAAGAGGAAAAGAGTCAAAGGGCCTGTCGTTTGCCCTACATGCAGCAAGGCCTTCGACAAGCCATACCTCCTGCAAGGACACATGCGTGAGCACGGCGATCGATACCGTTGTCCGAGGTGTCAACAGACCTTTGCTCAGGCAGCCAACATCGCCATGCACATAAAAAAGCACGATGCTGGACCCTACGTGTGCCAAACCTGCACCAAGGAGTTCGTCAAACCGGCGTGCTACCGAAACCACATCAAGTGCCACAACGGAGACCGCCAGAAGAAAAAGTGCCCGAAAGAAGGTTGCGAAAAGACATACACGCTTGCAGGAGCCTTGAACCGGCACATCAGGTCGGTATGTGAATCACCTCCGACCAGTTTACATCTTGCTGCGCTTGCTCAATATTGGACTACATGGGCTAATTTGTGAACTCTGATAGCACTACGAGGACTATAAGTGTAGTGATTGTGGCAAGCTGTTCGGTCGGTCGGATTTGAGAGCCAGGTGAGTGCGCTGCCTCGCTCTTTATCACCGTTCTGGCACCTTGAAGTCGACCATGCCACCTCCTCTCTCCTTCTCAACGATAATGACGACCCCCTTTTTACACGTCCTAGACCCGAGCAAAGCTCACGGGCCTTGTGTAGTATTTTTACTAACCTCTTCTGCAGGCACCAAGCCAAGCACTGCGCGAATGCCCGGGCACGACGACAAGCCGAGGATTCGTTGGTGATGGGATTGCCACCTGCACAGCCGCAGCTATGCCAGATACATCATCAGGCCGATGAGCCCGTCCATGCACCTGTCCAGCTCAGCACAAGCACTGCGCTCGATCATGAATCACTACCCCGGCACCACCGTCTAGGTCTTGGTGTCGAGCACCATCAGAGCTCGGTCGCGGCCTCGACACCACTATCTAACCTTGCTGCAACAAGCCTCTGCGCTATCAATGGTCGATTAATCGAACATTTAACTCTAGACCATGAACTTCGCAATTTGGCCAGTAGGTCACGACATGATCTCTTGAACGGCCAGCCGCGGTGATAGACGAGAGGCGCACCTAGAACCTGCTTTACCGATTACACAGTGATGACGATTTTACGAATTTGACCCCTTTTTGTCTTGTCGGGTTTCTCGGATGGATATTAGTTTTCTTTATATGTGTCCGCGTCGGTTTTGTCGCGTGCTCACATCATCATTTGGACACGTGCGCGAAAGAGGATTCAGCTGCGCGAAGGGTTCGAGAAGAACGAAAGAACGAAGCAAGCAAGCAGACTAACTGCAACGTGAATAGGACCATCGTCCCATCGTGTTACATTTTCGGAGTCTTTTCCATGCTTGGGGGCACATTTGGTACCTACCTATCTACACTGCTGCATTCTCGATCAAGGATTATACATACATACATACATCATACATGCATACATGCATGCATACATACATGAATGGATGAATGCATGTCTGCATAGTCAGTCTATAGAACAATATCGTCGCCCCTAACACCGTGCCTATGCATTTTTCCCCGTCGACAGCGCGGGCTGTGCCTGCATACATGCATACTTACTTACTTATACCTACCTACCTGTCTTCCTGTGAAAGCAACCGCCTTGGGGTATGTTTCAGGCATGAGCCAGAAGTGCAGAAGGCGAATAATACACATAGATAGATACGCCGGTACGCAGTATGAGACAGGACACGACAGACAGGACTCGGTTGACATCCTGTAATTATTTCTCTTCTGAGAGGACCAACGAAACAGAAAACCAAGGGCGGTGTTGATCAAAAAATGATATGTGTCGCGGGGAGAGAGGGGGTCGATTTCATTCTCTCTCTCATATGTATGTACGTAACGTGGGCGGCGCCAGATAGCCCAGACATCCTTTGAGCCGTAACGGCAGCCCCAACCTGGCCTAAATCATGCTTCTAAGTAAGCCGTACGGTACATGCAATCAGACTCACTCTGCTCTACTCTGCTCTTGTAGGACAGGACAGATTGGAAGGACGACAAAGCCCCCGCGTCATAGCAAGACCCAGTCCAGACCCATTTCCGCCGCGGCGGCTTCGAGACCAGCTTGGACCTGTTTGTCTGCTTCTATGTCTTCCGGCGTTGTTCTCGGACTTTGAGCTTTCTTGTCTAGGGTCGATGACTGGAGTGGGAGCAGGTGCGGGTGGTGGGATGCCGATTGCGGTTGAACCATCCTCGCAATGAGAACTTTGATGTTCTCGTACCTCGGATCCACCGACTTGTTCGTCGCCGTCTTTCCCGTGAGACCTGGTGCTGCATTTCCACCTCGCGCTGATTCCCCTTGATCATCTTCCTTGTTTCCCTCCAACGACCGAGAGCCGTCAAGCGAAGAGCGGGTCTGGGTGGCAATCTCGCGGAGCCGTTTCAGCAGCTGAAAGTCGTCCCGCGCCATGGCGGCTCTGATGGAGCCGTGTGTCGACGGAAACGTGGAGAGCAGCGCCAGACCGAACCAGGCTTCTGCTTCGGCCTGGGAGAGGGATGGATGTGGTGATGGCGATTGCTGCTGTGGTTGCGAGTCGCTGGAGAGGCTCGTCGACTGGGTCAGTATCCAGCCTATTGTATCTGCGACAGTAGTACTTGCAGAAGTCGGTGTTTCTGGAGTTGATAGCGCGGGTGTTGTTGCCTGGGCCGGGAAGATGTATTGAAAGAGTGATTCAGCCTTTTCGTGATCGATGTGGCCTGGGCGGTCTTTTCCAGATGCAGTGGCGGACTGCATAGGATGTTGTCTGGACGGAAATAGCGTACGAACCACTTCAATTGACAGCCTTCCTACTTCAGCTTTCGTTTCCGGGTGGCTTGTCTTTTCAAAAATAGAAAATACCATAGCCATGAGGTTTGCGTCGGACGAATCTTTTCTATTGCATGCCAATTGAGGGAGATATTCAATACGCCCCTTTATCATCAGTCTCACGAGGGCGATGACGTCGCGTTGGATCTGAAGTCCGAGGGAATCGACTTCGCTCTTAGTTGAGCCAAGGAGTCGTGATACAGCTGACGCCATGTTGACTTCATGAAACGCATCTTGGCCCTCAGGACAGAGCGATAGCCGCATTGCGAGGCTGAGCGCGGGGAGAAGGACCTCCGACTCGGTGGTTTTGACGAATAACTCAGATAAGAAACGGGCGATATTTGGTGTGGACTTGATGAGTTGCTCGGCGCGTTCTTTAGAGACGATGCTGTTAGCGAGCAGCACGCAGATGCTGGCTGAGAGCCCAAGAGGCTTGTCCACATCCAGAAATGTGATGCAGTTGCGAATTAGGGGCGATTGGGACCCGGAAACGTGCTCATAGGTTTCAGTGGCTGATATACTGTAGACCATCTTGAGCATCGCTTTCCGGTAGGGCAGGAGGACTTGCTCTTCTTCGTCGGGATCGTCGATCTCGTCGCCTGAATCATCCGAAGGATAAGGTAAGTGGACCAAGTTCCAGATCATGCGGAAGTCTTCTGAAACGGCGCGGTGAGTGTCGGCTTGTGAGAGGAGGTTGAGGACGGCTTGACACATCGAAGCTCGGCAGTCGATGTCCTCGTTCGCAAGCTCGACGCCATGCGTCAACAATGAGTGAAGGATGTCCGCGGTGGTGTCGATGTCGACCAGGTCTCCCGTGGCATTCCCATTAGCCTTGTGAACGAAATTGTGTGTCCCATGGAGTGCTATCCGGCTAGCCATTTCAATCAGGTCGGTCAATGTCCCTATGGAGACCTTTCCAGAATCTTTGGCTCGGAGCAAAATCTCAAAGGACGTCAATTTCTCGTTCGACCAATATGTACCGAGTCTCTGCTCCGCGGCGTTGATGGTGGTGTCCGACTCTGCTTCCTCACCTTTTGCTTGAAGCGAGACCCATGGTTCGCCTGCCGCATTTCTCGCCGGTTCATCGTAGTCAACGCAGACATTATAGAGGGTCGGGATCACCAGGTCGCATTCTCTCCTCTCTCTGACCATTTCCAGCATTGTTTCGATGCCACTGCGTTCGACAATAATGGACCGATTGATATTATTGTCTGCGCAACAATTTGCAATAATTCTGAGGGCAGATCTTAACTGTTCGCTCGTTGTTGCTTGGGCCGTTCCGGAGATGACGCGCCTTACAACTTCAACAATACAGTCCGGAGGAGACCTCCCTCTCATCTCGTTGTCGTTGATCACACTACGCTGTTTAGCCTCGAGGCCGAATAGAGGTCGCCATAAAGGTACGTCTCGCGTTGAATCGGCAAGAGTGTTGAGGATGGCATTTTTGAATCCATCAGGTTGTCCTCTCTGGACCACCTCATCCACATGACAGATGAGAGCAGGCATTAGAGCCAAGACCGTCTGCTTCCCCTCGCTTGCTTTGGCAGAGGAGGATCTCAGTCCCGATATCAGGGCTGAATGTTGGCGGTTCAAAACCTCGTCACTGGACCAATATTGCTCCATCGCATCTGCAAGCCATAGACATGCTTCATGGAGCGTCAGGGGCGCCATTGCCATATCCAGCTCTAACAGTAGAATTGTTGGTTGAGCGTTTTGCAAGTTCAAATGGAAGCCAGACTCCTCCCGTCTGGTTCCAAGAAGGCCCAGTCAACGTTTGGGGAATTCGCCACGTTAGGTAGGGCCATAGGGGTCAAACATGACGCATGTCGGAGCTGAGGGCCACATGTAAATGTAACATGGATTCTGTTGAGGATAAGACTGTGTCTCAGTGACAGGCGAAGTTCCCACTAGATGGACGGCGAGGCTGAATGCCAAGGTGCTACGGCAGATCATGCGCCTGGACGCGCCACCAATGTACCTTGGCTCCTGACTGTCCTTTTCAACCACTGCCATTGCCAATATCCAACCCTTTGTCGACTCGAAAGCATCATACGCGTGGAAATCCAGGTCAAAGCCACTCAGACCCTCCCTCGAAACACCCTAGGCCAACTGCCTCTACCGAACTGATTTATTCACCGCCATGGGACGCGCTGCGCAAACAATCTCATTTGCATTGTTGATCTCCTCGGTCCGTGTTCTCTGTCCCCTGCTTCCGCCCCAACACCTGTCCAGGGAGCACTTTTTAATTCTTGTCATAGGCATACCTTTTACTGGCTCTTCCTCTCTTGACGGAAGATTCACCAGTGCCCTCCATCCTGCCAACAAAAATCCAAGTGGAAATCATTCCAGTTCTCCCTTGCTGGGCCGTTGTGAGTCTGGGCGCATATCTGCTGGGACGACTGGGTCTGGGCGTCCTACGATTCAATGACACAAAGGAAGCCTACACCGAACTGATGGGGCAACTTGATGAGGCAAGAAAAAGCTTGGACGCGAGGAAAATTCGATGGGACTGAACATGGGATACCATCGCGGTCTTCACGATAGATTCACCTCTAATGCCACGCTTACGGATAACATCCTGCCCTCTACTCTATACCAGAAGAGCAACGGTCATGCCAATAGAGCTCGAGTCATTTGACGCCGTGTGTTTGGGCGAGTTGGTCGTGCTCGTCAATGTCAGTGGCCTCCCAGGGATAGCAGATCCATACATCGGGAACGGTGACGGCTGCCAGATACCGATTCTCGTTGAGCATGTCTTCGGGGAGGTGTCCTTTCTTCTCCTTGTCCTTGTTATGCAGCACGAAGATGGAAAACTTTGTCTTCTCGGTTCTTCCTTGTTGTTGCCTCGCCAATTCCACGTCCTTTTCCAACTCCTTGACTGCATATTCTAGCGTGGTGCGCGTATCGTCAACTTCGTCAACGATCAAGACGCTCTTCCCAATCAAATTCTTCATCTCAAGTGAGGATAGATCCAGCCATTGTGTCCGCGTGACCTTTGTGCCTGGTGCCTCGACAGGGTCTGAGCCAGAGAGTTGTTCGTAGAGCGAAAGACCAATGGCCTGGATGGGGATATTCGGTGCACCGGGTCGCTTGAGGAATGATCTACTCGCCCACCGTGTCAGTTGGTGCTCACCTCTCCATTCAATCTCACAAGTCTTCAGCCTACCTCAGGATTCTCGCTGGCACATATCCGCCCCCTCCAATGGCAATCATAAGATTGGGTTGGAAGTCATTCAAAATCTTCTCGGCCGATGTCTGGCATAGTTTATGGATCTGATGACTTGCGTGAGCCCCTATGAGAGAGAATGCTGGCTTTGGCAATGGGGCTCATGCCATTCGGGCCTGCGACAGATTGAGACAAACCTCATTGTACGTCACGTAGACTTTTTCCACCATTTTGGCGGTTGCAGAACTCACGATTCAATAAGACTTTGAATAAGAAAGCCTGCCTGGTCAAAAGGGAAATGAAAGGAAGTCTGTTGCAGGTCGAAGTGGGAGTCACATCTTTTCTTCAGAACCCTTCCCACCCAACAAGACAGCGGGAGGCTCCCGAGCAAAAAAAGTTCGTGGCACCAATTTTCGCGCAGCCTGCGGTGAGGGAAGGCCCCCGCAGTTGCACAAAGGCGTTTCATGCGTCAATGTATGCCAAGACCCTTCGTGTACGGTGGAGCAGATGATTCCCGTGGTACAGTATCTGTTCGATCCTTTTCTTCTTCGATAGGCGGACCATATGAGTTCTTGGAATCAACAAGCATTCACCCCATCGCCCTATAACTCTTCATTCACATAGGCGAAGTACTAGGGATGAGAAGTCCGAGACCATCTGACAAAGCTTCCTACAGTCAGAAACCGCCTACCACCATCCCCACTCAGACCCTCGGGATGCGGCATTACAACGCCATTAGACCAATAAAACCAGACGACTATCCGCCAAAAATGGAACTCGGAGTCTGGAGGCTTATTCACCCTCTTGGTTCAAGACTGTTTCTAATTGGCAATGGTAATTAAGATCCGAGGAATGAATTGCTGGTGCTGGTCTGCCGTCAATATGACCTGTTCGTACTGGGAAGTTCTGAGGTGTGGGCGGCACTCAGGTTTATTAGCCAAGACGCGGGATGCAGTGCCGTGTTCTAGCCTCGGGCTCAACTGGTTGCATGTCTCAACGGTGGGAAGAAATACCTCCACACACTTACTGTTAGTATCCCCCTGAACTATCGTAGGCGCCTTGGTAGGCAATATAGTAGTCACTTGGACACTTTGTCATTCCGGTGGCGCAAGCAGGGACGGCGGAGCTCACGGACTACTTCAGCACTCGCTCGTATTCAATTGAGAGGTGTGACAGTGTCTCGCACGTTCTCCCCGCAAACGTGCCTTTTGATTTTCTCAACACTACCTGGGTCCCTACTGACTGCCCTCATCCCGGGTGAGACTTACCCTGCCGGAATCTGCGGACTTGTCGCTGGTGAAAAGTAGTCGTCTCTCCTCTGCGACCGGAGGGGCTTTAATGGTGTCCGTGGCCAACAGCACGCAAATCTGCGAAACCTGATAATGGGATCGAACAAGCCTTCTAAGGTTCTTTGGCTCGATGCAAAAACCCCAACAAACTTCAAGCCAACGGCCGACTTTGATCAGAAGAGCATCATTGCTATTCGAGCTCAGCAATATTCAACCAACAAGCGGGTGGAGGAGGCCTTCTCGCTGTTGAGTGACCTGGCGAACGATAGCCCACAGTCTCCACATGAACGAACTGCATCGTCGCCAGGCCATGGGGTGGTAAGTTCAATCCGACCCTGAAATATCGACAAGAACCCAGAGTGCTAAGACAGAATTCCTCCTGAACCACAGAGAAAAGTGCCTCCGAAGAGCCGTCCCTCAGAAGATACTCTTGAACAAGATGACGCCCAAAAATTCGCCGAGCGAAAGGTTTCCAAGAGGCGCCCCAGGCCGCAATTCCGTGTACGCCCAACAAGAGCAACACGGAGTTCGTTTGTTGGGAAGGGAGCCTCGCTGTCATTGCTGCTCCAAGGAGGAAACAGCGACCCGTTCTCTGCGACACCTATTTATCTGTCCGCGCTGGCAGGTCATGCGGTGTCAATAATTGAACCACTATCTTTGAGCACGATCTGGGCAGATGAAGTCGGGTCGGCTAATGCGGCCAGAGTTCTGAAGCCTGCGCATGGGGGAGTTTACCAGTTGTGCCTGAGCCATGAAGCAGTGATGCATGGCCTCCTTGCGTATTGCTGGTCGGTCATGGCTCGTCTGCATCTCCACAACAAGGAACAATATGAGGGGTACGCCCTTGACCATGAAACTCGAGGAATCCGGGGGCTGCAGCGACTGATAGCATCACGATCCACTGCAGGTGAGGATCCCGAGGTCCTGTCGCAGACCGTCTTGATGTTGTGCTGCTCGGCAGTATATCGGTCCGACCTTGATGCACTCTTTCTGCACCTGCAAGGACTGAAACAAATGATTCAGTCCATGGGAGGGGTTGGCAAACTCTCTTGGGTCAGAAAGGAGATCATAATCTACCTTGTTGTGCGAGTGGCAGCTAACACGGGCACGCGCAGCGTGCTCGAGGCTTCAACCTGGGATCCTGGGTGGTGGTGGAAAGATAGATTTGCTTCCGAAACCACGCTTGACGTGGCGACCGGTCGCAAGAAATCAACCCAGTTGCGCCCTGGCCGATCTTCCTCTTCCGCCTGGTTGCGAACGAACGACTTCCCCTGCATTTTCATGGTTCTGCGTGAACTGGTGGAGGTGGATAGTCTCAGAAAGCGTTTGGCTGATGGCGAACCAGACGAGATCAACAAGCTGTTCCGCTGGTCTTTCCTTCGGCGACAAGCTGTCAGAGCTCGAATCTGGGACTACTGGTGTGATCTAACAGAGCCGACCAAAGCTGTCGACCCGTGGCCGGGAAGTCCAAAGCCTACGACCGTGCACCGGGCATCTGTCGGGATGTGTCTGTGTCTCGCTCTGCACCTCTTCATGGCCTTCGGTCTGGAAGCATCACTCCTGGGGCAACCATGGGTCTCCACGACACAGATCTGGCACATTATGCTACTTCGATGCCTGCATAAGCTTGGATTTGAGAGTGATAAGATTGATCTGTCTCATCCGGGTGCATTGGATCTCTTGTGGGTGTACGGTATCGGGGCCGTTGTGGAGCAAATGTCCCTGACCCATGCCCTTCGAAAGCAGGCTAACTTTTGGATCCTTTATACTACTGACCAGGTCGACATCCGATGGTTTTCTGTTCGATTCGGAAATCTGGCTAGAAGGCTTGGCTACAGACAATATCGAGATGTGGTTGAGCTCTTTCAAACACACTTCGTCCACATATCATCCTTCCAGGACCCTATCCTGAGCAAGATATTCGACCTTGGCCTTTGAGACTACCTTCGAGGACGAGGACGGTTGGCCATGCACCGGTCGGATGACACAATACAATGCCAACGGGACCAACGGCATGCCTCTCACACGCGACGCTGGGCGCTTGGGGTTACTGCTGAAGAGACAAGTGACCAGAGATACGCAATCATGATCCACACTGGCCTGGTGGCTGAGTCTGTGTATGCCGGTTTGTGTAATGTAAGGCCGAATCTCAGGAGTATTGAGGTGATCCCGGATTCCGCAGCCTTCGCCTGCCTGACTATTCTGGCGCAAGCCGAGCACCAGCAAGTGGGTCTCGGGGAAAGAGCACATCGCAGTTGAATTTGCTCTCTTTCAAGACTTAAATCATCCTTTGAACAATAACTTGTGCTGGTTTCCGCCTTGGTGTGGATACATTGTCGCTGCCAGTCAGTCAGGCGATACTGAATATAACACTGAGGTATGGATAGCTTTGTCGAGGCGTTAGAGTTCTCGGCCACTCGCTGATAGGGAACTTGCCAAGGCATCGAATCTCTTGTCAAGGACATGGTCAGAAATACTCTCAAGCTATGGTTACCGTGCCATGCCGACACTCTAGCTCAGGGCTTGCTGACTTCCAGCTGGTCGAGGCCGTCCACTTCGTCCGCGAACTCTAGGTTGTCGAATGCTTTGTCCGCGTCGGCTTTGATGAGTTCGACCATGCCCTGCCACACGTTAGCCACAACCCTAACGACCGAGTGCTTAGTGCTAACCTCAGGCATGATTGGCTTGCCGAAGTGGTTGGTGACATATCGGAAAGGCATCTGCGTAAACTCGTGCTCATCCACTTTTAGCTCTGGAAAGTCGACATGAGGGATCTTGTCGAGCGGAACTAAAGTAAAATGTCAACACGAAAGCCCATGCCGCACATATCCTTCACCACCTCTCACTTTGATCAAGAATGACCATCCGCGTCACTCTGACAGCCGTATCTGTTGTCATCTGTACCGGACCCAGGCGGCGGCCGGAAAAGCCTTTTTTGCGCAGCTCGCTGGTGCGGTCTAGGTGCATTAGATAACCATACGCAGAAAGACAATACATGGCTAGCTACCTCGCGGAGGATCATCGCCTGGAAATGTCGGTCAGAAATCAAGCGTCCTAGACCGGCGGTACAAAATTCTCCATACCTAATATACCACCAAACAGAAAGACGTCAAAATCAGCAGCATCGGCAGGATGCAGTTCCTGCGTGGCCGACGGATCAAGCAGGCAGATCCTGTCTTTCTTCCCGGAAAAGTAGACCTCAACGCTGTCGGGCCTAGACTCTGCACCCAATGCTACCAAGTTCTTCAGGTCTTGTGATTCGAGGAGAGACTGGGGCAGGGAAGACAGGATGAAATGGCATCCAGCTTGCTGAGATTCCTGTGCAATCGCCTTGTATTCCAGCGCGGACCAAGGGCCAAGCTCTGGGTCGAGATGTTCAACGACAAAGGTGTATTTGTTCTGGGCCATGACTCCACCCTTTCACATGAATTAGACGAGTGAGCAGCGTCAAACCACCATGGATGTTGGTGTCCAAAACAAAAACAAAAAACCATGAATTGGTTTCTACCGGTCACGTGTTGCTATGGAGCCGGAGGCACAGTGGGGATATTTCGGGGAAACTTTAGCATCCGAAGTCTTGGCATGTTGCTAGCCTGAACCAGCCAAAGCCGCCAAGACGAGGGTGATTGGCGGCGACATTTCATCATTGCTAACTCAACTTGTATGCAGCCAGTTCCGCACCCTGACCCTCTCCTCCATCCTGCAACCTCCATTTCCAAGCGTCAGCTTCTAGAAATCTCCAACTGCCAAACAATCGAGACCGTCTCGCCCTGGTCGACTGTTTTCCGCCATTCCCCAGACGAGTCCTCCATGCTCTATCTGGAAACCTAGTCTACGGCGACTTTCCCAGAAACCCCACCTTCACACACCCATACAAACTACTAGTCACCCACTCCTCTGCTCACCAACCCAAACCCAACCGCAGTTCTCCTCCATTGGCAAACCTGTGACACTTTTCTGCAGTCCTTCTCCTACAAACTTTCTGGCTCACACGAATCTACGGAAACATAAGCCGTCACCTCGTCCGTAACATTGCTCGCCATTGTTCTCAGCTGAAACGACAACAAAGGCGCTCGGACCCTCCCCCTGTACCCCTCCGGCATCATCCCTCTTAACTTGATCACGAAACCTCACGAGATTGCTACCACCGACTTTATCCGTTCTGAGACCTTCTCTACCTCCTCGAGTACATCCTCTCAAAAACGACCTCCCACGGACTCGGTTTCAGCAAAGACACTCTAGGAGTTCGAGCGATCGTACCTTCTTGTTGGCACTTGCTTCAGCAGGGATTGCTCCCTCCTACCAGATAAAAGTATCGCTGTCAACATACTCCACAGAGCATAATTCGAGGCTCAATACCCGCAAGAAGGGCTTGCAATCATGAATCCGCATCAGAAAAATAAGATTGACATCAGCGTAAGGCACACTACACTCAATCCAGATTGTTGGGAGCCGCCAGGACTGACTGTGTACGTCCTGTTTTAGAAATTGTCGGCAGATGAGCAACGTCTGTTCAGACTCTATGGCAAACTTCCAAACAAGAAAGACCTCTTGCAGAACAAGTTGAAGGTAGGAATCTCTTTCCTCCTCAACCAAACAACAGCATTCTGATTGAGTACAACTGCAGGAACGCAAGTACTTCGACTCTGGCGACTACGCACTTTCCAAAGCTGGCAAGGCCTCGGACACTGGCGTTACCACGATCGGTACCGAACACCCCAAAGCCGAAGAGATTCCGCATATGTCTCCGCTCACCCATACCATTTCGCGCTCCGACTCCATTGCCCCAGGGACACCAGGCGCCCTTGCTACTTCTCCGGACAGCTTGGGCCATACTACACAACTGCCACCCATTCGCGGTGGAGGGCCGGGCGGGATACATAGGGGCAGTATCAACGGGATTCCCGGCGGCGGTTTGCCTGGCGCGACAAGCAGGAGCCCGATAAAGGAGAGCAGTTTCCTGGCGCGAAGTGCGAGCATGGATGAGCATGACGAGTCCTCTGAGCAAAGCCAGGAGAACATGATGGAGGGTAGTGTCAGTCCACCGGTGCAGAAGGCAGGGATTCCGATCCGGAGATGATGTGCAGAGGAGGTCGCATCATGTTTACGAGTGGAAATGTCGCGATGAACGTGGGTGAGCACAAACATCTTGCCACACTGGCTCTATGGTGAGTTGACGAGCGCCATGCAGCGAGAAGGATATGTGGAGAAGCGACAAATGGTAACGACACTACGCTACGTGGATGGTCCAAAAGGTATCGGCTTCACTCACTCCGTCGATCGATCAATCGGCCAGCCAACATGAGATTACAGCTCCCGTCGCCCCTTGAACTGGGTACGAGAACACAATGCTTACATCCAATATGGCAGCCAACGACCCGAAGTGCAACACCAACACCAAGTCCTCAACAGTCCTTACGGAACCCGACTTTACCGGGATCTTTTGCTACTCTGTGTTCGTTTAAGGCTTGCTTTTGACTGCGGCAGACTGCCCACTTCAAAGTCTATGTACGGTATCTTTGTCTTTTATTATCGGCTATGGAGACCGGGAGGCTGAGAGAAAATGCGCCGCCGGGAGGCATCTTTTGAAAGCCAGCAAAAAAGAGAAACCAAAACCACAAAGCAAAAAAGAAGTGCGAGGGTACCAAGAAACTATCTAGGTACCCCACATGTACGGACGGGAGGATGCGAGTCCCTAGCACACGACACTCGGTGTATTCCCTTTTTATGGAGCTTTTAGTCAAATTCCACAAATCTTGAACGTCCGTTTTCTTTCTTTTATTCCTCTTCGTTGTGCACGACTGTGTGTATGTATGTAGTATGTTCTTCTGAACGCTCGGCTCCTTGATGTGCAAATATTGGGCCCTGTCACCAGTCATGTGTTAGTCAAACGAGGAAAATGGAACCCACCTGCTTCTTCCCTTCTGCTCTCGGGCCTTTGCTTGTCCAGGATACAGACTGTATCAAGTACTGCACGCCGACGCCGCGCCCCAGTTTGGATCCGTGACTTGACCGACAACGGTTTGAGCGAGATTGGGTCTCATGGCATTTTTGATATGGTTCGTAGCGTAGATTATGCAGAGGAATGAATTTGCTGTTACTATTCTCAATCGTCCAACCATCATCCAATCGCCCATTCTGCTTCTGTCTTCCGTTCCAACATCGGTCATCTCGCTCAGGCCAGGGTGGTAGCTAGCCACCCGTTCTCCTGACAGACTTTCCTTTAACTGGGTTTGTCTTGTGCCGTATTCGTTCTCCAGCTTTTTCCATGTCATTGCAGCTTCCCTCCTCCTTTCGAGAGACTCTTGAACTTGGCTCCCGCAAGACCACCCACCCTAGATATGCTCAAGCCCATCGTGCGATCCGGGACCTCAAAGGCTCCTCATCGAATAACCCATTCCACCTCGATTTCTAGCCGAGCCATGAAACTCCCCGTCATTTTGCAGACATACCTTTACCTTTTTCCACCTTGTCCTTTCTCCAGAGAGCCAACGATGTGGCCAACGCATTTGGCGTTCGCGGTGTGACATCAACATGTCCATCCCATCGGGATTTTGTGGAAACCGGGTGAACCGATCGTCGCAGCTGGGAGCTCTGGTTCCTGAATACCTTGCAGATGTACCCACCCCTGGCTACGCTGGCCTTCGAGTAAAACTGTTCCAGATGTGCTCGGAGCCACGCTTCCTTTTTTTGATACATTGGTCCCTGTGATGAATTTGCACCATTGCTCGAACTCCTCCTCCCTAGTTCAGTCAACTTTCCAGTGATCGCCATTCATGTCGTCTTCTTTGCCTAACCACAACTCGATAGCGTAAAGGGACATGGTCCCTACCAAGTTGACCCATTTCCATAAGTTGCCATTCATGACGGGTTGGCCGTTGCCGCTCCACCAAGCACCAATAGTTTCCGTAAGACCTGGCGCATATCCTCCCATGGTTGTGGCAAAGTGCTGCATCAGGAGACTCGTGTAGACCGCGATGAGAATGCTGGGAGAAAACCAGGAGAGAAAGGCGAGAAACTGATTCGCTGCATTAGAATCTTCAAGAGATGGCTCCATACTTAGACCGCTGGCACCGCTTTCATTGATCGCCGGAATGATGCGAGTGGAAGAATAAAAGACAAAGAGTCGATAACCGAGAGAGATTAGCACCGATGGTGTGACCGCCTTGAAAGCTGCTGCGACAAAGTCCAGTGCGTTGACGAGAGCGCCTGGAAGAGATGACAGTGCTGCCATGAGAGCTGTGTAAGAGGACATGATGATCGGTGGGAACGGTGGGAAATCTGGTGCCGAGCTAGCCATTCCAGCTTCTGCATGGGGGACGTTGGGCTTGTAGTCTGTGAAAATTTGATAGATGCACAAGACAATGTAGGCGAAAAGCAGAGATGACTCCGTTGCCGTGCCGCGACCAGAAACCACCCCGTAGGCGCAAAGGAATATAGCCGACGCAATCGCAATGCCAATGAGAGTCGAGTCGAGATTTGAGATGTCCGGAAACTGCAGAACTCGCCAAAGAAAATAGACCGAACTTGACACGACTCCTGCCGAGGTCGCGAGCAGAGTAAGAAGCCAGGCATCGCTCCATTCACTTCTGTTGACCAGCCAGCGTGAGAATTGCCCAATGGCTTGTATGACGAGGAGACTGCAGAAGCCCTCGAGAAGTTGAAAGACGGGCGACGACCATCGCAACATAACATCCCATGCGCCGAGGGTCACATTCTCCAACAGACCTTCTCTTCCAAAGACAGCCAGCCAGAGCGAGGGACCAGGTTTGATGAAATCCTTGCTTGTACGGAATGTCCGCTCCACCCACCCCGAGCTATTGTCTGCATCGACTGAGAATCTCCCGAGAGCCCAGATGCACAAGACTGGCAGGACGAGCAATTGTAGCCCCCGCAGGATGTTGACTATGGCCCTCCTAAAACCTGGCTCATCCGGCGTCGAGATTCGGAGCAAGGACAGGCAGAAGTAGAAGGACGCGATGGACAGGGAGAAGGCGAGACCGGCGTCGCGTCCACCGACGTCAAAGGTGAGAGGAATCAATACAATAATGAGCGTGAGGAAGAGGAGGGCGGAAAGGGCGCGGAAGAACATTCGGTCGGCTGGTGGGGATGAGGCGAGACGAGGGGTTCGGCGTTCAGAACGAGGAGTTGAGGTACAGCTAACACGGCGGTACCTTCAGTGACATAGACTGCGTCCGACGACTGTTGGTCGGTCAGCCTGGCTCTGGAACCTTGGAGGGGTTGCTCGCTCTGCTAGACAGGTTTTGAGGGATTCGCGGTTGAGTCGACGTCCGGGCTTTCACATGTCATTCCGATGGGCGACACAGAGAATTTATTTCGGCCTTGGTAAACCGCGGGTCGGTTTGAGGGAATGAATGTGAAGAGAAGGGAGAGAGAGTAGTGAGAGAAATTGAGGTGGAAAGAGGATGTCGCGTGCACCGACGCGGGCTTTGAATTCAGGGAAGCAGGCCAGGCAAGGACGCACCGCACCCAAGCAAGATTTGAAGAGACAGAGTTGAGCGAACCACCGTTAGGTGCCAGGACCAGGGCGTGAACGAGAACGTGAACAGCTTAAAACAGGCCTCTTTGGTGGACCGTTGCTCGAGTTGTTTTTTTTGCTCCCCTGCTTAGCAGCTCTGCAATCTTGAGAATTTATTGCTACACACCAGACCTTCGCTTGAGCAGTCTCGCTCACCGCAAGATCCGGATTGGTAGTTATCCTCGTAGTGAGTATATTCCATTAACTAATTGGACCCCACTGCGATGCGGCGGTAACGACAAACGCAGTTAGGGTCGGGCTCCATCGACCCCCGCCTCAGACCGTTCATGTGAGGATTGAAGAGACCTTGATATACGGGCTACCTGCAACAGGAGCATGGGAGCAGAGTCCATTGAAGCACCAGCATCGTTGGCGGCGGTGTAAAAGGGAAATGTGAAAGGCCAGATTGTTCCCTTGCAGCGAAGCACGGCCATCGCAGCCTATTCGGATGATTGGCCACGGATTTCGGTAGAACAATAATCCGGATCAACATTCCCCCAGATTTTTTGGCTGCGCAGAGCAAAGAAAAACGGCTGTTCAGGCCTGTTCACACGTTGATCTCTGCCCCCTCTGCTCACTGCTCACTGCTAACTTGTGTATGCTGCGGACGCTGATCAAAATGGCTGCCGAAACAGCTACGAAGCGAATCAAGCCCGATCCCCTCATTATTGGCACCCACAATGGCCACTTCCATGCGGACGAAGCCCTCGCCGTCTACATGCTCCGTCTTCTTCCCGAGTATGCCTCTGCCGCCCTCGTACGAACACGAGATCCCGCCCTCTTAGAGACCTGTCATACAGTTGTCGACGTTGGTGGTGAGTACGATGCCTCCAAGAACCGCTACGACCATCATCAACGTTCCTTCACCACTGCATTCCCCGACCACAAGACGAAACTATCCTCTGCTGGCCTGGTTTACATGCATTTTGGCAAAGCCATCATTGCTCAGCATACAAAACTGCCGATTGACCACCCGGATGTGGACCTGCTCTACCGCAAACTGTACGATGACTTTATTGAGGCGGTTGATGCCAATGACAATGGCATTTCGAAATATGATGGTTCGCAGCTTGAACAGGCCGGCGTCGAGCAGAGGTTCAAGGACAGTGGAATAACACTCGCAAGCTTGGTCAATGACTTGAACCATGAAGACCCCTTGACCCTGGGTGCGCCCTCACGGTCGACTCAGGATCAGCCCCAGGCAGAGGAGGACTACAGGTTCACGCAGGCTTCGACCCTCATGGGGACTGCTTTCTTGCGCAAACTCCATGGGGCAGCCACCGCCTGGCTTCCTGCACGAGCCATTGTCAAAGAAGCTTTTCAGTCTCGCAGCCAACAACATCCTTCTGGTCAACTCATAGTCCTGCCCCGCGCCGGTGTCCCTTGGAAAGAGCACCTGTACAATATCGAGGATGAAAACAATTTGCCTGCGGACCAAAAAATCCTCTATGTGATCTATCCTGAAAAGGAGGAGCCCGGGTCCAAATGGAGAATCCAGGCTGTCAGTAAAGATTTTTCAAGTTTCGAGAACCGAAAAAGCTTACCAGAACCGTGGCGTGGCGTGAGAGACGAGGAGTTGGATGCTCTGCTAGGTGGCGCTGTTGAGAATGGGGCGGTCTTTGTCCATGCAAGTGGCTTTATCGGGGGTCACAAGACGGAGGCTGGTGTCCGGGCTATGGCTGCCTTGGCTCTCGCAGCCTGATCGACCATGCTGCGGCGTTTGTTGAGTGCTATCGAATTCTCACACGGGAAAACTGAGTTGCACTACCTAACCCATCATCTGGCTCTGAGAAGCCACGAAAAGCGACTGGCTGTCTGGGTTTCCCTCGAAACGGGGAACGAAGCAGTAGTCTAACGCTACTTGAGGGGACCAGGGTGATATGAATGGCTGATGGCATCGCCCTCTCTTCCGGTCCTGGGTCAACCTCCTTCAAAATATGCCCGATGACCTCGGACGTTGCTGGTTCCAACCCTCCCAGGCTTGACCATTTTCACAAAGGCATTATGCTTCATAAAGACAGGTGTTGATGGATGATCTTGAGGGTGAACCTAGAATAGAGGGCCATGTTCTGACCAGACCTCAAAGCCGCGGGGAAAGATCTATGACCATGAGAACTCGCTGAACTGAAGCGTGAGAAATGAGAACTGGCGTGAGACAGAGCAGCAAATGGGAGAGAAGAATAAAAGTTGAGCTGCCATAGTGTACTACAGAATGGGCATGGCGGGCCTGAGGCACTGAGGCAGTCAGGACTCTTTGGGGAAGCAAGTGTTCTCCGAAGCACATGGTAGGCAAGCGACATACTGAAACAAAACACTTGACTCTCATCATCTGGACACGTAAAACAGGCGTTCTTATGTCTGATGATCCCCACGACAGATTTCTTCTTTTGGTTCCCCAATTGATAGTGCCGAGGAGGTAGCATCAGCTCCACCTGCACGTGCCATGGCTTCCCCGATGTATGTCCGCATCCAATCTACCTAGAAAGCCTTCGGACTGGCATCCACGAGCTGATTTGAAAACATATCGCTCTGCATTCGGCAGAACAACATGGCGGGTTCAACTGATGGCGTATTCACCCCAATTGCAATCTCGTTTTCGCAGCGTCCGAATGGGACGATCGCAACGGTGACCGTCTCCAACCCGAGGAAGCTCAACAGCTTAAATACGACTATCCTCGATGCCTTTATCGCCTCTGTTCCGCCGCTCGCCCAAAGGTCCGATCTACGTTGCGTAATTGTGACCGGGGGACCATGCGCTGTTGGTCAGCAGGCATTTATTGGCGGCGCCGACATCTCGGAGATGAAGGACTTCCCCGACGCTGAATCTGGGCGGACGTTCATCAACAAGCTGCACCTGGCCTGCAAAGCGCTTCGAGACTTGCCCATGCCGGTCGTTGCTCGTGTCAACGGGCATGCCCTGGGGGGTGGGCTCGTCGTCCTGGCTTCAGCCGACTTGACCATCACTACATCAGACGCCCGTTTCGGAATGCCTGAAGTCCAACGAGGCGTGCCAAGCACCATTGAAGCAGCCCTGCTACCCCTGCAGATTGGAGCCGCAAGGGCCCGGAGGCTTCTCCTCCTGGGCGACACGATCTCGGCGCAAGAAGCCGAATCATGGGGTCTGGTGAACAGAGTCGTTCCGGCAGACCAATTGGACAGGGCTGTGGAAGAATGGGTGGATAGGCTGCTGCTGAATGGGCCGCGTGCCTTGCGTATTCAGAAGAAGCTGTTTGCCCTGTGGGAAAAGGTTCCGCTCCGAGAAGCAATAGAGATTGGGGTGTGGGAGTTCGGCACCCCTTTCGAGGCGGAGGGGTTTGAAGCGGAAGGCAGGAGGATGATGAACGAGTTCCAGACACAGAACAGACGGAGGAAGAGCAAAATTTGAATGTCATTCTGGTATCGTTGGTCGACACTGTGAGGACTGAGGCACAAAAAGAGCTGCTATAGCATGACAAGTGGGTTGTGGTATGTGCAGGTTGAAGAAAACTTTTGCAGTAACGTACTCCATGCGACCGGCGACAGGGCTGGCGGCTAGAGGCTGGTAGGGAGTGCCAATGATTCCACACATCCTTGATGCAACACCCCAGACGGTAACAGACTGGGCATCATTGATAGACGAGGATATGGCCTCTTTAACTAACTTTAGCTAAGTTTTTAGACAATCAGGTACGCCCCAAACACCCTGTCACATCCATGTCGCGAGGCTGCGAGCGTGATAGGGGCGGCACCTCAACGGAACCGGGCTGTAGCTTGGCAGGGGTCAAGTGACGTCACAGTCCGTCATTGAGGTCAGAGGCCCTTTGGATACCTTCATTGTCTTCTCTATACAACTTTGCAGTTTTCCTGTTTCAATATCAAGCCACTGAGTCTCGTTTTCATGATACTTGCAGCTTTGACTGATCGCACTTTTCTATACCTCTGTCTTCTCCCAGATTCGTGCTTGCAAGTTCCTTGCCTTCAAAAATGGCGTCGACGGAACAATTACATATCTCCAACCTCTTCTCTCTTGAATGCCATGTCTGTCTTATTACAGGTGGAGGTAAGGAAAAATGGAGCTGGAAACTTGAACATTACACTATGGAGATTAACAAATCCTGACCAGGCACTGGCATCGGACTCATGGCAGCCCAGGCTCTATCAGCAAACGGTAGGTGGCCACAATGAAAGACTACCATATGGTCCAGCTCACCTGACCAATTCTTACCATAGGTGCCAAAGTGTACATCACCGGACGAAGAAAGGAAGTCCTCGAGAATGCCGCCCGATCGCACAACCCAAAATCGTCTAACAAATCTTTAAATGGCCAAATCATCCCAATTGGGCCCTGCGACGTGACGTCCAAGGAATCACTAGAGAAGTTGACGGCCGAGCTGGAATCCAAAGAGAAATATCTCTCTCTCGTAATTGCGGCTGCAGGTGTCTCCGGCCCCAAGGGATATCCAGACACCGGCGACGCCAAGCAGATGAAAGAGAACCTGTGGCAAGAACAAATCGAGGAGTGGAAAGCAACCTACAACACCAACGTGATTAGCGTATTCTTCTCGGTGGTTTCCTTTCTGCCTCTTCTCCAACGTGCACCTCGAAATCTCGATGCAAGCGTCATCGTCATCTCTAGCATGTCTGGTCTCATGCGTCACTCTCAAGCACATTTCGCATACAATGCAGCCAAAGCAGCTACCGCGCACTTGTCCAGAATGATGTCGAAGGAATTCGCCAAGACCGGTGTCAGAGTGAATAGCATCGCCCCAGGGTACTTTCCGTCGGAGATGACCATGAAGGAGTCCGATGAGCGGAATAAGGCTCACATGCCTGCTGAAAAGGTCAAGGATAAGGGCCACGAGGTTCCTGCCGGACGGGCGGGGAGCGACGAGGAGATGGCCATGGGGGTTATCTTCCTGACGAAATGCGGATACGTGAATGGAGAGGTGTTGAAGTTGGATGGAGGCGTTATGAATGAGGTCGGAGGTGGTTGAGTGTTTGCTATTCCAGCAATTCAGAGACAAAGGTGGTTGTTTGATGGTCGCTGATCGACGGATGTGGTGCTGGTGGCGTTATCGAATAGGGTTCGATCTCTGTCATGCCTTAGTCCGAATCCTGAAGGAATTAAATAAATCTAGGGAATCCTGCTATAGACAAATCGAGCTGGCTGCCTGTGAGAAGCAAGGACTGAAGCTTTCCCTCTTGCGATGGTCGTGGATCGACATCATTATTAGGTTGAAGTTGTTGTAGCTTTCCGTTCGTTCGCTCAAGGGCATCGCCATCAACCATCCTTGAGAGATGATCCCGGCATTGACGGGAAAGGCAATTGCCGTCCACCACAAATTGAGCCCGGAGCACCGCCCTTCTCACAAAGACAAGTCCCTACTTTGGAATGAACACTCCCCCCACATCCTGTCGGTTGGCGGAGATGCTGTGGGGATGGAATGTTGCTGACTTTGAAGCTTAATGCTTCCTCTCCACAAAGTGATATTGGCGGACACAAGTCCGCCTCCACGTCTACTGCAAGTCGTGCTGGAAAATGACCCAGCTCGCCGTCAATATAACAGCTCGTTGTCGGTGACAAGCTGGAAGGCCTGGATTCGACACGAATCTGCCCACTATGGCCGCTTGCAACATGGATGTCTGGTTGATCTACCCATCAGTGGTTGGACTGATATTGCTCTGCTATGCTGCTGTGTACGTCGTACGCCAGAGATTCAGGCCAGGGATGAGCTCTATTCCCGGTCCCTTTGTGGCGTCATTCACAGATCTCTGGCGCTTCCTGGCCGTATACAATGGCAGATTCGAGGTCATTTCGCAGGCCTTGCACGACAAGTATGGCGACCTGATTCGAGTAGGCCCGAGGTGCGTCAGTGTGGGAGACCCGAGGGAGATCAGGCAGATTTATGGCATATCGAGATTATTTCAGAAGGTGAGACGCGCCCAAAATCGAGCCTATTTGTCTCTGGGTCGGTTAGGTGACAGAAGGAGCCCGACAGTCCGAGTACTACAGAGTGGCGCAGCCTCTTGTGAATGGTAAACCAGTTGCCTCGCTCTTCATGATCACCGACGAGGATCAACACAAGGCGGCAAAGCGACCCATCGCGCACGCGTACGCCATGACCAGCTTGCTGGATTACGAGCCGTTTGTGGACAGCACTTCGCGCACGCTGGTCGAGCGACTGGCAGCCCTGTACGCCGACACGGAGAAGGTGTGCGACTTTGGCGAGTGGCTCCAGTGGTACGCATTCGACGTCATTGGCGAAATGACCTTCAGCAGCCGCTTCGGCTTCCTCGAACAGGGCCGTGACGTTGGCAACATCATCAAGACGCTGAACAAGTCGGGAGCGTACACGGCCATCGTCGGCCAGATGCCCTGGCTGGACTACCTGCTGGCCAAAAACCGGCTCTGGGGAGGCGTATTTTCCAAGGACAAGCTGGGCGTCTCCAAGTTTGTCCTGCAGTTCTTGAAGCCCCGGATCGAGGAGGCCGATCGGGTACGGCTTCGTGAAAACGATGGCGGCGAGAAGGCTCAGGGTCAGGCCACCCTGGATTTCAAGGACCGCACCGACTTCACGGCCAAGTTCATCTCCGCCTTTGACAAGTATCATGGCTTGATACCTCAGTCACAATTGCTAGGCTGGTCGCTCAGCAATATCAATGCGGGATCGGACACCAGTGCTATCACTCTACGTGCAATTTTTCGTGAGTACTTCGTTCTAGGAAGGCATGGAACATTTCAGATTGCTGATATCAGGACTCTATAGACTTTCTCCTCCTCAACCCCTCGGCTATGTCCAGACTGATGGCGGAACTGGAATCTGCCGACCTGTCACCACTCCCGCAGTGGCGCGAGACGAGCAACCTCCCCTACCTCGGTGCTGTGATTAAGGAAGCCCTCCGACTCCACACGCCGGTCGGCCTCATCCTTGAGCGTGTGGTGCCCGACGGCGGCGTGACTCTCTGCGGCCACTTCTTCCCCGAAGGCACCATCGTCGGCTGCAACCCGGCGGTCATCCACAAAGACAAGCGTGTCTACGGCCGGCGATACTCGGTCGAGGAGTATCGCCCGGAGCGCTGGCTGGAGGCCGACGAGGAGGAGAAGGGCGAGATGGAGAGATGCTTCATGGCCTTTGGGAGCGGTAAGAGGACCTGCATCGGGAAGAATATCAGTCTGTTGGAAGTGCACAAGCTGGTCCCGCTGCTGTTGAAGCGCTTCAAAGTGAGTTTCTTTTCTTTCTCTTGTCGTCTTTTGTCACGGGGACGAGTTGGGCCTTTTGGGGTTGCTGACCAGAACATTGTGCCATCTAGTTGCGACTCGTGGATCCCGAGAAGAAGTTGACTATCTGGAACACCTTCTTCGTCCATCAGAAGGGTCTGGAGGTTTACATTGAGACAGCCTAGCTCTTATTGATAGAGACAAAGTTTGCACAGCTCTCTGTGTTTGGTAATTATGGTGCGGCTGACAACCAAGAAAGCACATGAGAATACACAGCCAACAGTACTCTTTAGACACAGAGAGAGGCAATGCTTATCTCTCTTGCCTCAGCCGCGTGCCGCCGGCCGCGGCGGTCCCCAGACATACATGGTATGCGGTCCATTCTCCTGTACCGTCACCTCCGTCTCGCAATTGACCAGATCTCCGTCTGCATAATGCTCGAGCTCGAACCCGGACTCGTCGTACCAATAGTCGAAGATCTGGCTGCCCAGCACGTGCCGGCCGACGCCCCACGAGAGCTTGTAGCCCTTGGATTCGAGGTAGTTGTGGGCGAGCTGCTGGACGTCGTAGTCGTGGACCTCGAAGGCGCTGTGGGCGACGTCGGGCTTCTCCTCGTCGCCGCGCGTCGGCTTGATGTAGAACGAGTGGTGGTCGGTGTACTCGAGCCCGCGGTCGATGTGGAAGAACGTCACGGCGTCCTGGCCCCCGATGGTCACCTTGTCGCTGACCGCCAGCGCCAGGTGGCCCGTGTACCAGTCGACCATGTCCTGGTGCCGGCCCGGGGGGTAGCTGACGCCGTAGTGGCCCCATTTGTGCACGGGTGCCGGCCCCGGCTGGAACCGCTGCCACTTGCCCGCGCGCCGCTTCTCATCCTCGTAGTTGACCACCAGCTTCTGCAGGTTCTTGTTCTTGTCGGCGGGCGGCTCGCTGGGCTTCTCCTGGATCCCGTGTACCAGGTGCACCAGGTGTCCGACCGGGTCCGTCAGCGTGATGATGCCCCCGCCCCCCGGTGCGTCCAGCTTGCTGATCGCCGACGCCCCCGGGATGTTTCTGCTGGCCTTCTCCAGCTCCGCCGCTGACTCGACCAGGTAGGCCGCGCCGCCGAACCGGGGCTCCTCCCATTCCCCGGCCCGCCGTGCCACGTAGCAGTACGGGTCGGGCCCGTAGCCCTTGAAGAAAATGACCTCGTCGCCCCGTTGCTCCGCCACCTCGAATCCAAAGTCCAGCAGGAACTTGGACGCCTTGTGTACATCGCGGTGGTAGTACGTCACAAAGGCTGTCTTGACGAGCCGAACGCGTTTGTCGTCCAGGGCGATCGGCATTGTCGATTGTTGTTGTTGGTCCCGCTGGGAGTGATGGTGGACAAATTCTCGAGATTCGTCCTTCCCCAGATCTAGTATTCCCTGTTCTCTCAGAAGGACTCCGACTGGAGATATACTTTACAAGCCGCCTCTAACAACGTAGAGAGCTCAGTGGCCGTGTGATTTGTCAGCCTCGTCAAGTGCCTTTGGAGAGGTTAGACGACGGTATAGCAGCATAAAGGGGAGAGGGAAGCAGGAAAGCAGGAAAGCCCATCTCACTACACGGTGCACCGTAAGGCGGAAGCAATACCGCCGGCCAAACTTGTCCAGCAGAAAGCTATGTACCGGCCGAGAGGCTTTCCTATCCCTGGCCACCAAGAGCCGGACCAGCCACGGCGCATCCGGCCCAAATCTCCACTCGTGAGGAAGCATTGCTTGCTTACCCCACGGGGCGGCGGCGGCGTCTCGCCATTTCTGGACGAACGCCGTCCTACCCCTGTCTATGTACCTATCGATGCTCACTAGGAAGGGTCACCCCGCTTTCGTCAAGAGACAAAAGATTGGTGGGTTGTAATAGGGGATCTGCCGGTCGTTGAGCTGTTGGGGAGTATGTTTCGGTGAAAGGGGGACCCGAAAGCGACGGCCGGATACACCGTTAGGCATCCCTAAGCGTCCCCGTCGAGGCCATGCATTGTTTAAGGACTGTACAATCTATCACCCAGGACGAAGAAGAGCGCGAATGACCTCCCTCAGTCTGGCACTAGGATTGGAGACGAGACGCTGGCATCTCCAGCAGACAAAATGGTCGGGTCTCACCAAGACAGCCCCGTCTTCTTCGACGCCCCTGACCTTCTCCCAGTCCCAGTATGCATCAGAGTATTCGAGCCCTCTGCCTATTCCGTAACCCTTCATGGGCACTCCATCTGTCCGTGCGATGTCCCTTGCTGCCTGTAACCAGCCCTCGCCGCCGATGCCTGTGAAAAGAACAAACTCGCCATGTCCAGCCAGGTCTAGTGTCGATATCCGCTCCAACTGGCCATCTTTCACCACCCACACGTGCGGCAAATGAAAGCCAGGAAACGTTGAGATCACTTGTTGCTTCATCAGGTTCACTCCGTCGAGGTCAGGTGGGCTGTCACCGTTCTCCACTACGAGGAGAGGAGATTTCGAGTAGATCTGGTTCATCTGTATTCCCAACGCGTTGAACTCGTCGTCGGTTTCCTCAATAATCGTGCGCAGTTGCTTTCTCAGGCGCGCACCTTCGATACTCGGGGCTTGGAGTATCCCGGACACGACTGCTCGCTCCTCTGTGGTAGAGCCCATTAACGCCCACAGCTTTCTGTGAATCAGCATCCCATCGTTGGCTCGCCTCACGATACCATCACCAACAGGCTTTCGCTCGAGGGTGAGAGTCTCGAGGATAGAGGGATCCGCAGTGCCTTTCAGGACGTATGCCAGTTTCCAAGCAATATTGAAAGCATCGCTGATGCAGGTATTTGACCCGAGCCCATTGATTGGAGGATGTCGATGAACCGCGTCGCCGATGCAGAAGACGTTGCCTTTCTGCCATGCCCGGGCTACCTGATCGTTGATCGTCCACCGTGAGAAGTTCAAGAGTTCAATCTGGACGGAGCTGTCCCCAATCATTTGTTGTAGCCGCCGAATGATATCTTTTGCACAGGGAATGTAATTGACATCTGGTTTGGCCATGTGCATCGAAACAAGGAACTCATTCCACGGCCTCACCATCCGTATAGACCCGTGAGATGACCAGTCCGGTGCGTCCGGATTCAAGATCCACACCATAGACCCTGGACGACGGCTGAAGTATCTACTCAGATCTGCTTTGATGTGGACGCCAAATGCATCGCTGACTTGTTTCCCATCGATGGGTATTCCAAGACTGGAAAGGACAGAACTCCTTGCCCCATCAGCGCCCACTAAATATTGAGAAGTAATGTCGTAGGTAGCAAGTGTTGCCCGGTCATGCACAGTTGTCACAACGCGTCCATCCGGGAGTTGGCGCTGCTGAATAAACTCGGTAGAGAATCGAAACTCGGCTCCCAGTTTCGTGGCCTCATCGACGAGGATGGGCTCAAGCACACTCTGTGGAAGATCGGACATCTCGCACGGACTTGCAACAAGGTACTCTCCCATGCGATCAGGTTTTGTTCCCCAGGCATAGACTCGACCATACTCCTCGCCGCTGAGGGTATGGAGCCAGGCCACATGGGCGATTTGCTCCTTGCTGGACGCGACTGGTTTCACGATGCCTTCAATTCCAGCGTCGCGTAGCACCTCCATTGCCCGCTGGTTGAAGATATGCGCCCTCGGCGTATTGGCTGTGCTCTGGTGACGAGATATGACAATGGACGGTATGCCATACCGACCGAGCAACAAAGCGGCGGTGGCACCAGCAGGCCCGGCACCAACGATGAGGACTGGAATTGAAACATCTTGAGCACGAGTCAGTACTCGACGTAGTCCAGATCTCTTTGCGGAAAGACGCTCACCGTGGCAGATTTCGTCACTGGCCGTCATGACAATGGGCTTATGACAACGGGCTTCTCCGGCAATCAAGGTCTATATTCCGAATTTCCCAGGTACAAACAGTTTCTAATATGTCATACCATGAAGACTTGGTATATACCGCATCTCAAAAAAGGTATTCTTATCACTAGCCATTAGTGGAACACATATTCAGGGGCGATGGGCGCGGAAATAGATCTCGAGGGCCGCCTATGCACGGAGCGTGTCCCGATTGTGATATTTCCCAAGCAGTCAAATCCAAGTCGGAATTGCCATAACGATGCCGTCCCCGGCCCAATGCAAATGATGCCATGCCATACCATGTCATATTGAAACGCACCGCGAAAGGATGCAGGAAGTCGGAAGCTGACCACGGCGTTCCGAAGACAAGCTCATGGGCCGCATGACCGTCTCCCCCACCACAACCACCACTGCCGAGAGCACGCTTTGCCTTCTATCTCCACACACACACACAGACACACACACATGCTCATCCAAGGTGGAGAGCGCAGGATTGCCAGTAACCGCCTCGGGTACACATCTTGGTCCTTGAAGTCGATTTCCGCAGGTGGGTGTCATGGGCGAGGTATATCATAGCCCTGCAACCCATGCCTCCTGGCTTTAGCGAGCGACAACCTCACCTGGGCTCTTTTACTATTTGCGCTTACTGTATTACTATTCTTCTCGAGTATTCAGCATCTGTCTCTCAGAGAATGACAGGGGAGCCCGCTGCTGTAGGTGGTGTCCTTGCAATCATAATTTCTTGCTGCAATAAGCTGACTCTCCGGCAGACTCAGCAGCCATTCAAGGTTGTGGTAGTGGGAGCTGGTATTGGTAAGACCGCCTTGCCGACTTTACTACCTCTCTCATGAAGCAATAGGGGGCCTGGCTGCCGCTATATCATGTTTGCGTGGAGGATGTGAAGTGACCATTCTGGAAAAAGCACCAGAAATATCTCCTGTACGTGGTTCGACAGTGCTCTCGCTCTCCCAGCATTTCTAACACCACTGTCATTTAGATAGGGGCTGGCATTCAGATCCCGCCCAATGCAGCACGCGTCGTTCAGCACTTTGGCCTCGAGCAAAAGATCCGCGACGCTGGAGCCATTCAAGTCAACGCAAACCACCTCAAGCGCTACAAAGATGGCAAAATCCTCTGCAGCAGGATAGGCGGCGAGAAGATGATTAAGGACTTTAATGGCCCATGGTTGTGAGTTGAACTCGAATCCTTGCACGAAGGGAAATGATTGACTCTCATTCAGTGTAATCCATCGAGCAGATTATCATGGTGTCCTCTTGGATGAAGCGGTCCGGTTAGGAGGCAAGCTTCGACTGAATGCGGAAGCCGTCGATGTCAAAGCCTCGACCGAGAATCCCCATGTGGTTCTTCAGACAGGTGAAGTTATCGACGCCGATGTGATCGTTGGCGCAGATGGTACGTGGTCATTCTGGCATTGAGACTAAGACACTAACAGTCGCGCCCCAAAGGTCTCTGGTCTGCGATCCGAGACATAGTTTTGGGCCAACCGTCGCCGCCAGTCCCTACCGGAGACCTCGCATATCGCGGGACTTTTTCTCGAGCGCAACTGGAAGCATTTCAGGACCCCCGAGTGGACGAGCTCATCAACTCACGGTGCACATACAACTGGATGGGGCCAGACCGGCACAGCGTCTTCTATCCCATCAAGAATGGCACTGCTTTCAACCTCGTCCTCATGTCAGTGTGAGCTTCCACAAGTGAAATTCATCTGCTAATGGTAACAGTCGCCCAGACAATCTCCCCCCGGGATCCAGAACAGAGACAGGCGATATCGATGAAATGCGGATGACTTATCAAGGCTGGGATCCAGTGTGGGTGGTTTACTTCCCCGAAACATTTGCTTTTACTGATGTTTGATCCAGACTTGCCAAGATTATATCCTGCCATAACAGTGTTTTAAAATGGAAGTTGTGCCATCACGAAGGTATGTATTCCTGGACGCCCTTCCAAGCTTTCATCTACTTTGTCAGCATTTGTAGAAACTTACAACATCGCACAGAGCTCCGGACTTGGGTCAAAGACAATATTGTGCTCATCGGGGATGCTTCCCACCCGAGCTTGCCGTACCAAGCACAAGGAGCCGCCATGGCTGCAGAGGACGGCTTAGTGCTGGGGCTTCTGCTCGGCCGTTTGCAAGCCAGTGACAGAGTACCAGATCAGGAGAAACGGTCGAACATCAACTCGATTCTCCGACTTTTCGAGTCGCTCCGGAAGAAGCGAACAACGGTCAATGTGAAAGGGGCTATAGCGAACCGATACATGTGTAAGTCCCAACAAGTCTGTCAGGCCTTGTGGAAATCTGGCTCTCCCCATATTCGTGTAGAGCTCCACGCTGAGTATTACACAGATCACATGCACGATGGCCCAGAACAAGAAGCTCGGGATCAAGAGCTCGCCGAAGTAGACTGGGAAAAGCCTTCCCGCTGGGGATGGGCCGATGTCAATTACCAGCGAAAGATGTTGGGCTTCGACTCTGTGGCGGATACTAACAGGGCGTTTGAGGTGTGGCTGTCGGAAGAAGGAAAATAGAAGGCATATATTAGATTTCGCCATGGACAGATCACTTGTACGTACGATCTGTCCTATGTACCTTGGAGCCACCGAGCTTTTCGGCCCCTTTTCTCTCTGGATAAAAGGGAGTCGCAGCCTCGTCACGTGATAGAGTCTGGATGCACCTATTACTTCCTTTGCGTTACCTATACATCTCTGAGTAATTTGATATTGATCTTACGACATCTTCAACGATACTCTACTTTCTCACCCTCTGCAGCCCTGTTTGTCCTCCGCATTCCCATGTCCTCCCATGACGCGGCAAGATCGGCAATTCAGGTGGATCTTCGGCCACGAACACGAGGTTCCAATTAGCTCACCGTCCAAGCCCTGGCCGTGGGCTTTTAACTCCAGCCCCCCCGCGTTCACTGGCACCACTGGTGCCATCAACGGCTTGCGTTGATTCTAGAGATCTTCATTTCCTCCTTGGGAGCCACTTGGTCCACACATGCAGCACTCGCCAGCAAATAGAACGTTATCTTCTCCGCACTTGCCCTCTGCAAGCGAACCCTGCGTTTCCACACCATCGGCACCTTCTGGACAATGACAGAGACACCTCTTGAGCCTGTCGATGCGAGGAGGGCTCAGCTGTCTCCTTCGTTCCATCTCCAAGCTCCCCACGCTCAGCTTCACCAAGATTTCTGGCCGTGGCTCTGAAGATGCAGGGAATTTATGTTGGCCCGGCACGCGATGTCATGATGATCGCAGAACACACTTTTGAGGGACCGAGTCCTCAGATTCACTACCAGTACCCACCCTGGCCGATTCGGGCTTGTGAGGAATGCAAGAGGTACGTTGGAAACGATTGACTGTGTGCGCAGTGGACGGCTGATGTCGACTTTGATGTTATAGAAAGAAGACCAAGTGTAGGTGCAACTTGCCCATACCTAGTCGATACGAACTTCAAAAATAACCATCTAGCACCCCCTTGTCCCTATCTCGCTTCTTCATCCTCTTGGCTTATAGTGACTCTTTCAGGCGACATGACGCGGCCTACGTGTACTTTGTGTCTGCGAGTGGGCAGCCAGTGTATCTTTCCAACCAAGAGAAAACGCCCTGAACGGCGTGGCCAGGGAACTCGTTTGGAGAGAAAACGAAGCAAGGCCATCTCAGGAAGTGCTTCAGCCGCGTCTTACGGTACGTCTGTCGATATTCCTTGTCGACCTCATGAACTAAACTTACACCGTGCTGCAGATGATCTCGTAGATACTGTGGAAGCCGATTCTGATTCAACTCACCCATCGGGGAGATCAGGCCAGAACGAGGCAGGTGCTGGAAGGTCCACTCACGGCCTGCAAAGCAGTATTGAAAGGCTCACACCTCGGGGACACTCTGCGAACATGTTTCTCTCTTCGCTCGAATGCTACGAAGAAAGTACTGGATTCGCCATTGCCGACAAACCAGACTTCAATTTACAGGGGGCCAACGAATACACTCTACAACACAGCTTCAGCTCATCACTATCAGATATATTTGTTGGAGCCGACTTTCCGAGCCAACCACCCTCACCATACACCAGTCAGCGATATCCGAGCCTCGAGATTCAGCAAGTATCTTCTCTGATCCTGCAAGATGACGACAATGGCCAATGTGCCCGTCAGACGAAGCGGTCGGTGGTAGAGACAGATCCACTTTCCACAAGCCTTCCGCTATCTCGAACGTCTGAATCCAAAGTATACACTCTGACGGCCCGGAACGACCTAGTACGACAACTGTGAGAGCTTCAATCTTGCCGCGTGTATTTGGACTAATCTCCCACAGGGTTGATCTATTCTTTGACCGCGTGAGCGGCTTCATACCGATATTTCATCGACCTCAGTTCTATGCGCGGTACTTGGACAAGAGACCAAAAGACACCGTTGGGAAAAGCTTGTCTCTAGAGACAGCTCTCATTCTAAACAGCATGATGGCTTTATCTGCCCGCTTTTCCAGCGCCGCACACCTTGCTGATGTTGCGCCAATTCGTCGTGGGGAGCGGTTTGCGAAAGAGGCTCAGTCGATTTACGCGGATGGCACGAGACTTCAAGGAGACGGGTTTGCGCCCTCACTCCAGTACTTGCAAGGGTGTATATTACTCTCTTTCTACCACAACACACACTCCTCCACCTCATTCGGATGGACACTCACGGGCGTTTGTACTCGACTGGCGTACGATTTAGGGATTGACGTAACCGATGAAGACATCTGCCAACAACCCGATTTGTTTCTGAACCAATGGTCCTCCCCAGAAGAGTGGGTGTTCCGAGAAGAACTTCGACGTGCTTGGTGGTCTGTCTGGGAACTCGACACTTTTGCGTCAACCGTTGCCCGCCGCCCGTATACAATTGATGGCAACAAAATGCACGTTCTGCTTCCGTGTTCCGATGAACGGTGGTTCCAGGAGCAACCAATTGCATCTGCACCAATGGGTCCAACTCCAGCAACGGCATGGAAGAGCCTTCAGGGTTCGCCGAATCAAGATGAAAGAGCATGGTTTCTTGTCGCCAACTTCTTGATGGCATTAGCATACGATCTCAAAGCACAGAGAAGAGTTTCTCAACAGGCCAGGGCCGAGATGCAAAGTGCACTGACCTGCTTCAGCTTGAATTTGCCAAAGCAATTCCGGCTGAATCCGAGCGTGTTTGTTTTCAATGACTTGACATTCGCCAGGAGCAACTGGATCATAACTACGAACATCATCCTTCAAAGGTAAGTTATACCAGCAGATCCATTCCCGCTCACCATTTCTGGAAGCGTGAACTTTTCTAACCTTCTGACCAATGCCAGTGCGCGTACTTATGAAGCTCTCACAGCCTCTTCTTCTGACGACACCTCTCGATCGCCATCAGCCTCACCAACGAGCACGACTTTAAGTGGAGAAGAAGAGCAAGTAGCCGCCCAAAAATGCGTCCAACATGCGCATGAAGTTATCAGAGCGATTAAAGCTTGGTCCCCGGACTACATTGCGTATTCGACGCCGTTCATAGTCTGCTCGTTGGTCGGCCCTGCAGCCATGCACGTTCTGCAGACCAGGTCGGTAGGCTCTACTGCACTCAGCAGCCTCAACCGCGATGTTATCTGTCTCGCAATTGCACAGTTTGCCAGACACTGGGGCATCGGGTCAATCATGCTAGGTTTGTTCCATATCCAATGACCCTTCATCATCCAGTCTGACCGCTCCAGACCTCACTCATGCTTTGAATAAACTTATCGGCGTCGACCCAACAGCGTTGACGGCGCGGGAACAAGAGCTGGCAGTCCGGTATGCACAGATTGCGCCGAGCATCAGGGGCAAACCTCGGTCAGCCGGTCCCCCGGCTTGGTCGACGCCGTAGATGTCCTCGGAATGGCGTCTATTTGCTTCCGAGGCCGCCGACACGCGATGGGAATACGAGGAATGACGACCGATCGGAGTATCAAGAAGTCGCAACTTCTTCGTGGAATCTAAAATGCTTCCTGCCTGTCTTACGTTCGCCGTTTAACCTGCCCGTCCAGTGTCTAGTCTCGTGATCGTTTTATTAGTTCCGTCAGTCCTATACTTACGTCGTCTTCATTGAGCCGCCCCGCGCTCGGTGAAGTCCTCGTGACCGTTGTACTCCTGTGTTAACCCAGCCAGATTCAACCTGCCGGAAACGGCCATGTGGAGGCTGCATTGTATTATTGGTAGCTGGAGATTTGGAGAGTGTTCCACCGTCTCCCCCACGGGGAAGAGACTACCATGGTGGATCCCTTGACCCCGGACAGTTGCATCTTCCAGGCTGAAGACCGCGAAACACCGTGCCTAGCTCTGTGTTCGGGCCTGCTGGGAAAGGGAAACGTTGGCCTATTGCGAATGGACCAAGGATGGCTCGCCAGATCATGGCGCTGCAGATCAAAAGGCCAGCGAAGGACTGGAAGGCATTGTACTACAGCTTGGTCGCTCGCCTATCCACCCAGCAAGAAGATCTGATCTCCCGACGTCCGCCTCTGTTCTTCGACCCCTGGAACCTAGGAGTATCTCTCCCTGTTCTCACCAAAGTTCCCTCTCTCTCGGGCACGTATACACACATACACGGGACAAAGTCACACAAAGAATGAACAACAATAACCATCTGAGCCTCGAAGAAGAGGCGGAGAAGACAAGCATATCCAAAGAAGAGGTCTCCGAGCACCATGAGCGCTTCAAGGTCCCTGCCGCGCACAACAAGGCTGGCATCACGCTGGTACCGGCGCCTTCAGACGACCCTCGCGATCCGCTGGTGCGTTTCCCGCCCCATTTTCTTTCCTCAGGTTTTCAGCCTCCTCCAGAGCGATTTCCTTCTCTGGGCTTGAAAACTGATGAGACGATGGAATTCTGAATAGAACTGGTCTCGGGGGAGGAAGCTTTTGACACTGTTCATTGTGTCGTTCGCCGGCTTCACGGGCACGCTGCAGGCCGTGGGCAACGTGTCCAGTGTGTTCCAGCAAGGCGCATTGTATCGCAAAACGCCGGTCGAGATTACCTATTCGGTGAGATCGATGATCCTGTTCAGATATGGAAATGGCGCTCTGGCTTACACTCGCTGGATCAAGGTCTCTGCAGCCACGGCTGGGCTGTGTGCCGGCCCTCTCTTCTGGTCCCCCGTGTCGAGAAGGATCGGTCGCGGCGGCAGCATTCTCTGGGCAACCGTCCTCACGCTGGCCTGTACCGTGTGGGCGGCGACGTGCACCGGCTCGGGCGATTACTACTCCTTCGTCCTGTCTCGGTTGTTTGGTTGCTTGGCTGGGTCCTGCGCAACGACCGGTAAACTCCTCTTGCTGGTTGACTCCTCCGTTCTAGTCCTTTTGCTGACACAAATGGACTGGCTAGTGGGTGCGAGTTATATCACCGACACGTTCTTCCTGCACCAGCGTGGGAAATGCTTTGCGTTCTACAACGTCATGATCCTCCTTGGGTAAGAAAGGCCATTGCTTCGACGAGTTGTTCCGGGACTGGGCTGAGCTGGCTAACATTTCGCTGTGAATAGAACGCTTGCTGGGCCGACTTTCTCAGGCTTCGTGGTCGGCAACGGAGCCCCTTGGGACATTGAGTATTGGTACAACGTCGGGCTCGAGGGGTTTGTGATCTTGTTGATCTTCTTCCTACTGGAAGAGACCGGCTGGACGAGACCTGGACGGCCGGCATATCCCATTCCTTCGACGTCCTTCCTTCAACGCTCCGTCGACGTCTATCTCTTCCGAAAGCCCAATGCGGCTGAAGGCATGACGAATCGGGAAGCAGTGAGTGTCTCCCTCAGTCATGGGAGGATGAGACCAGCTCACTGACGCTTTTTAGCTCCATCTGGCGACCATGCCTATCCGCATCGGTATCCATCCTGTTGGGATTCTCGGTGGGTTGTTCTTGATGATCGTGTTCGGCTGGTAATTCTCCCTCTTCTTCTCGGTCCCATCTGTGTGATATATAGCATCCTTACACATCCATCTCTTGACAGGGGCGTCGGTGTCAACAATCTCCTCGCCGTCTTCTTGCAATCGCCAGTCAGCGAAAAGGGCTATGGCTTCACACCCAACCAGAACGCAGAATGTGAGTCTGTCCCGCAATATTTTCTTCAGCCTTTGGTCTTTCCTGACTCTTCTGAACGAACAGTCACCTTCGCCGCCTGGTCCGGCTGTATCATCGGGCAACTGTACGGTCTCGCATTCAACGACCGCCTCCCGCTCTGGATCTGTCGCAAGACGGGTGGTATCTGGAAGCCCGAGTTCCGTCTGCACGCACTGTGGTTCCCGACCTTCTTCTGCCTCAACGTCGGGCTGGGCCTCTTCGGTGCCGCGCTGCAGTACCACCTGCACTACATGGTGGCCGCCGTGGGCAACTTCCTGCTCAACTTCTCGTCCAACGTGGCCGTGCCCGTGCTCGTCAATTACGAGGTCGAGTGCTTCACCAAGTACCCCGTCGAGGCGGCCACGGTCATGAACTTCTACCGCACCATCTTCGGCATCGCCATCCCCTTCTTCATCAACGGCTGGGAGGCCGAGGTCGGCGTCGGCTGGGTCTTTGGCATGATGGCCTTTGTGTCGCTGGCCGCGTTTTGTCTCGTTATTGTCCTCATGCTGGCCGGACATCGCATCCGCCACTGGTTCCGCTCCGACATCATGTCCAGTGAGGAGGGGACCAAGATCATCGGCGAGGAGGTGAACCGGCTCGATGTGGAGGCCCATTGACTGATCGATTGATCGACATGATTTCTGCTGGGGAAGCGAATGGTCAAACTGCTGGAATGGTTCACAGGGCAAGTCCGGAGAAAGAGGCACAGACGTACCCTACTCAAGTGGGTGTTTGATTGAACATCCTCTTGTCCGAAAAAGGGGGGGAGAGAAAGAGAGAGAGAGTGTGTGTGTGTGTTTGTGTGTCTTCACAAGGGCGATATGGATCATCATGGTGTCCTCTTTCGGTCCCTTTGTTTCCCAACCACTCCCCCTACATTGACACGCATGAACTGACCTCGTCACCGTCATCATCACCGTCAGCGTCGTCCTTGCCGCGTCCGCAGAGGCATACAGGGAGGCGTATATGCCAGTAGATGAAGCTGCGATCCCCCATATTTGAAACGCTCTTTTGCCCCTCCTTGTGGGCGCGCCCGCGCCCCCCCCTACGCCGTCTCTGATTCAGTCATTCATTTATTCAGTCAGTCAGTCCGTCCGTCGCTGGTCCATCCATCCAGCAAGCTCTTTCTCTCTTTTGTCTTTCTTCATCTCATCCTTGTCCCGCCCTCACTGCTGGTCGAATCTAGTGTGGGAGTTCTGGCCGGTCGTCTATCCATTCCATCCATCAACCAAGCAGGAAAGCAAAGCAAGCAAGCAAACAAACTGCATCGAAGTAGGTCAAATCGAGTCACACCAAGTCAAATCTCATCGAACTGACACCGAAACCTTCCTCCCTAGGACGGCAAAAATGGCGGAAACACCTCCAGACACTCAGTATCCCTTGCTCATCTTCATCGTCGGTATGTCTGTTACCTGGCTCCCCATTTTGTAACACTTCTCTCGCGCCCTCTCCGTCTCGCTCTCTCTCTGAGGACAGATCAGTGGTTGACTCGGTCTGACAATTTGTATTACATAGGGCCCCCCGGCTCCCTCGCGCACGAGATGGGCCAGCGGCTGGCGTACGAGTACGGGTTCTTCTTCGTCGGAGTCACAGAACGGGTGGAACGGACGATAGACGACAGCGCCGAGGCGGAGACGCTCAGCCAAGTCGTCCACAACGACGCTCGCCACGCTCGCCTGCCCTTCGTCCTGGCCCCGGACCTCGCCCATCGCATGGCCACCTTCCTTCAACGTACCGAACACCTCAAACGCCGTGCCTGCCTCGTTATCGAGGGGTTTCCACGTAATATAGACCAGGTCCCACGCTTCTGTAAGGCTGCCCAGCGCCTGTTCCTGGTCTGCCGTCGTCCCAGACGAGTCGCCCAGCTGCGCGTCGTCGGCAGGCCGCAGGACTGGGACGACACGGCCCCCGCGACGGGAGCGGAGCGTGACGCCAGCGGCTGGAGCCGGACAGCCGTGGGCCGTGCGTACCACGCGGCCGAGGGCGCCTTCGCTGCGTCCTGCGCCGACTTCAACCACCATATCCACCCGCTCCTGGAGCATTTCGGTACCTCCGCCACCGACGACCAGGGGTCCGCCACCGACCACCGGCGCGACCTCTTCCGTCCGTCGCTCTCCGCCGGCCTCGTCCCGGGGAAGGTCATCGTGCTGGACACCGGCTGCGGCGACGAGGACGAGTGCTGGGCCCGCGCCAACGACACGCTGCAGAGCAGCCTCGAATTCCACACCTTGCTCGCCGAGGTCGAGGCGGATTTTGAAACCATGGCCAACGATGACGACGACGACAACAAGGATGACGGTGAGGGCTGTGATGGCGGTGATGAGAGGGCGGGTAAGGGGAAGGAGCGTGCTACGCAGACTTGAGCATGAGCATGGAGCATGGAGCATGGAGCATAGAACATAGAACATAGAGCATTGGAGAAAGCCTCTACTACGATGGGCGGAGTTGTCAAGCTTGCATGCAGACCCGACATCCGTCCAGCAAGCAGACGGAGATGGAGACAGAGCTGGAGCAGTTTGACATTGAACTACATAGGAGAATGGCAGTCGTGGTATTGGATCCCTTGGATAGATGGATGGATGGATGGATGGATGGATGGATACATAGGGGGCACACTTACTTAGATAGTTTACTGCCAATGCCGCGAATGCCCCATTTTGGATTGGCCTTGAAACCCTAGTTAATAATGCCCCAAGATAGCTAGGCTCACTAGGCCTAGTGCTGCTTGTCTCCTAATTACAGAATATACACGCGCCGGAACTCTGCTTGGATACCCAGTGCCTAAAATGCCTGTCTATGTACTCAATCAAGTGCCTATGTTCTGAACCCCCGTGGATCCCCCGTTCAAGTGCCTCTCCCTCTGTAGCTCCTACCATCTCTCTCTTTCTCTCTCTTTTTCTCTTTCTCTTTCTCTTTTCTTTCTATGAAAGGGGAGGGAGGCAGCGAACTACAAGTTTCAGGTCGACAGATTTTGATTCCATTAACACCTAAGGAAAACCCCTTGCGCTGATTCATCCCCAACCAGCCCCAAAAGGTCGATACTGTACATTTGCGTAGTAAGTAAGATCCTGTGTCCTCTCAAGAGAGAGAGAGAGAGAGGGGTCCATCGCTGATATATGCCCGCTTTCGATCGACCCAAAAGAGGGCCGAAATCAAATTCGTGAGACTTCCATTGCCATGGCGTTGATCGAAACGCTCCAACAAGATTCTCTGGTTCCCTCTCCTCTATAACCCGGCCTTTTCGTCCCTGAGACGTTTCCTCCAGATAGTAAGAAATAATAGACGTAATCCTTCCCGGACACATCACCGAACCAACTAAAGACGCCGCCCGCTGAAAGTACAAAGGGAAAAAAAGAGGCAAAAACAGGAAAGTATTCGAACAGCTCATCATGCGCGCTCAAATGCCACATACAACAATCCATTCAGCGCGATCTCAAGAACGACAGGAGATATTCTGCCGAGCTGGGCAGATGGGGGCTCGCAAAGGCCAGAATGCACACGTCGGTGATACAGCCCAAGACGAAGATCCGCAGGAGGACGTTGGGGATGAGCATGCTAGCCATATGCCCCGAGACCATGAGAGTGGCGAATTTGCACAAGGATGCAGGCTTTGGCGGCGCCGGCGGGATGGTGACGATATTGGTGGTCTCGCTGTACATCGAGAAGGTGGGCGAGGGCATACCCGGGGACGGCAGACCAGGAGAAGGCAGACCCGGTGAGAGTGGGGGCTCTCCTTGAGCTTCTTGGAAGCCTGGAGCGAGAATCTTTGGAGTGGTAGGAACGCCAATTACCCTTTCCTGTAGAAGACGAGGAGTCTTGTTAATTCTGTACTCTGGCAGGATTTCGTTGGCGAGTGGACTTTGTGGAGCCCTTTGCATCGACCAGGTCTCCTGCAGACCTAGAGAGAGCGATCTACTGCGCAGAGAAAAGGTTTCCTTGCGCAGCACGGACGCCATGGTCGACTTGAGACCAGACAGATCGCCCTGGAAAGACATGTTCGAATCACTAATATCGCCTCTGAGGGCTTGGATTTCCCGCTGCAAATCGCGGATTTCGTCCATGGCGTGGTCAAATCGCTTTTGCCAGACGAGCTCAGGGCTCTGTCCATATGCGGGTGGGGGTGTTTGTTGGTGGCCCAATTGTGAAAGATATTGTTTCCTCTGGATGGCGGATACTGGGGTACGGTTGCGAGAACGAGACGGCACGATCGGATAGTTCAGGGTGCCAAAATTGAGGTCAGTCAGCATCGGGCTGCCCCAGCTGGCGGTGCTGCTGCTGACAGGGGTGAATTCGTCATCTTCAAATCGCCAGGGGATGTTTTCGAATGTGGTCTTCAAGGATTTGATGAGCACGTCATTGGGACAGGCACCGGTATCAAGAGTGAGCCTGGTGGCCTGCGGAGTGGAATCGCTAGTCTCTGTCTTTGCCTGGAGACGTTCTAGTGCGGCTTTGACAATAGGGAGCAGATGTTCCACACCCCATTTACCGATGGAGTCAATCCAGATGAGGAAGCTGCTGAAGTGTTCGTCTTTGCAGAGATCAAACTTGCACAGAGGAGACATGCAATACACCTGCCCGTGGTCGATCCAATGCACGTTAAGGACCGCAATCGTGTTGTCGATAGAGCACGAGAAGGCGATGGGCAATTCAGGCACCATATCTCCCTTCCATGCTTTGGCGTAGAGCATCTGAAGCGCTCGAATGCACCAAGCGCCGCCGATGGCGCATTGATTGTTGGCCGCTTCGAGACGATGTTCTTTGTCGCCCAATGTACGCTCGAAGATCAGAAAGGGACAATAGAGTGCCGCACCAGGCGAGATGTAGCCTGTGTCGAAATGGACGATGGTACCGGTTGTTACCAGCCAAGAGGGCAGGAGGGCTAGCTCTGCGGCAGTGAACGCAGAGCCAGCAAATCCGCATCCAAGGCCGCTACGTGGGATGCTCAATTCATAGAGCGGACCCATTTGATTGATGGCGCGCTCGGGAAGGGCTTCACGGCTGAAAGAAGGCACCATGCACCGAGCAAGTCGAGGTTCGTTGTCAATAGGAGGTAACAAGTTCGGAGGAAAGAGTGGTGAAGGTCCAAACCCCCTCCCCTTTTCGACCTGGCCGCGGAATTGCTCCTTCTGTGCTTCATATTTGGCAACGTTGGGTAGCTCGGACTGGATCATTGCCAGCAGCGTTGCAGGGACTTTCTCCTTGGGAGGGGAGTCCAGAATTCTGATGCGGTACTGAGCAAGCACTTGTTGACGAAACGTCTTCCACGGCAGATGGACTCCATCGTACGACGAAGGAGGAAGGTCGTCTTCTGTGGAAATTCTGTCGATCCCGGCAGCGGCCGACATCCTTACGATTTCTTTGATATGAGAGAGAAATCGGTGAGCACTAAGATGAATGGAATGGAAAGGAGAGGACAAGACTAGCACATTGAGACTGAAATTGGTTCACAGCGGCCGTGGAGGAAGTCTCATTGTAGTGCAAGGAGAGGGGATATACAGATCTTTAAGGCCCCTCTGGCGACCATCAAATCCCTGCGGATAGAGCATTGTGCCATGCTGCAAGCGCTCGTGTGAAAGACTTTTTGTGCTGCTAGAGTGAAACTGGCACATACTGGGCGAAGACTAAACCTGGGGACGGAAACAAGATGGCTGGCAGACAATCCCTAAGATGCAATGGGTTGACAGGTCCCCATGCAGCCCCGACCTAATGCTCTTTCGGCAAACCTCGATAGAAACCATTGGATAGAATGTAGCTGAATGTGGGGAGTGGTGATGGTAGCCTTATGGAAACAAGATCTTGCTCAGCAGGAGGTGTAGCCATGGCGCAGTCGAGCGCAACTCCGACTGGGAAGCGTCGAGGCTGTCGGTCGCTGTTAAGCCTAGTTGGGGAATAGAAATTGCACACAGCATTGCGCATGCGTGAATATGCATGCAAGTCCGGTGGCAGGGGTCGAAGCTGAGACAAAGTCGGCGCGTAAACTCGGCATCTGGTAGGTCAGGACGTGGTTGAAGTCAGGCCACAGCGGTTAGGGCTCCTGATGGTCCTAATCCCACAGATCATCTCATGTGATGATGCCAGTCCACACACGCCACTGATCTGAAGTCCTGCTACCCATTGTCGTAGAATGATACTGGAGTGAAAAGTTCCCCATTTCTCAAACGGAGCACGGAGTATACTAAGTAACCCTTGCAGCTGGAGACCGTTGATTGGATGGGATAGAGAACTGGGTCAGGCACTAACGTACATGATTGGCTCCTCTTTGGAAGCTTGATGCTGTTAGCGACCAATCGGAAATATTAAAGCAAAGGCGCAGACGGTGACCAAGATAAAGGAGATTTGCAAAAGGCCGGAAACATCTACCACTTTCTTGTCACAATCACAATGTCCAGGTTGGGGACGTCACAGCAATCAAAAGAGAATGAACGTAACCACTTTCTAATCGTGAAGGCTTTGTTCTCATTTGTCGCCCTGCAGAATTGTTTGCAATACCAGACTACGCTGATCAATGGTGCAGCTTCAGGGAAGTGCAAGCGAGCGACACCCCGGAATGGGGTGAGTTGCACGACATGTTGCTCCAGACCCCTAGCATCTAGCAGACTCTGGCAGTGTCTGCCCAGCAAGTCCAGCAGCCCGCCGATTGATCCGAGTCTGCTGCGTTCTGCGCTCAGTAATGTACTTTAGACCCAAGCAGTATAATTATCAATCGGGATTCCTCGGTAGGCCACATATCTTTACAGCTACGTCAAGCTCGTAATCGAACTGACCCTGTGGATTTGAAGCCCTTGAATCTTGAATAGACGTAGGTGAACAACCCGAGGGCGACTAGCATACTGTTGACGAGGTCAAGCCGTCTTATATAGACATGTTTGATAATGAGCATGATGGGTCTTGAGGAGGGAATGCTCTAGGCTGCTTTTATTCAATCCGCGGCTTTCGTTCTGTGTCCTTCACCACCACCATGTCTAAAGGTTGCCGAATACATTCTTTGGTGTGGTCGTGAGGCGGATTTCCAAACCCCGACGGGCCTAAAATGGCCGCATGGCACGCAAGGGGCCGAACAACCCCCCCAATAATGATCTACGCTTCCCCCGCAAAGGGCCAAGAAATCCAGACTCCCACTGCTTACCTCGTACACACCCTGGGTGAGCTTGTCCGGCGTCTGGTATTTGACCCTGACGAATCGCAGTTCGTCATTTTACGAGAATGAGAGCCACAACGGATATTACCTCCAGAAGCAAGGGGGTGGGTAGATGTGTCACCGCCAGTGTTGTTCGCTGAGCAGCAGCCCATATGAGACGGGCATCCCTCTGTGTCGTGCGAGGACTGCAAGCGTCACTTCTCTTCTCAGCCAGGCCGGGCAGGACCATCAGAACAGCTAGCACATTCAACAGGAAAATGGAACAGGACTCGACACACGAGGCTTTCGACTGGACACCTCCTAGACCGCCGAAGATCACACACATTCTCGAGACCTGTCTGATGGTCAAGGACATCGGTGCTGCGACCGAGTTCTACAGAAAAGTGCTTGATGTCGAGCCGTTCATGAGCACGGTAAAACCTCCCCCCCCAAAAAGCGGCCTCCCGCCTGCTTTTGCTATACAAGCATGTCGACAGGCTTGTTCTTCTCTTGAATCCCTTTGCTCACGCGAGACCCATCTAGGCACGCATGTCCGGCTTCGCCCTATCTCAGACGACACTGCTCCTGTTCCAACTCGGCGCGACGGCCTCAGACAGCCCCATGGCCGACAGAAGGGGCACGATCCCGGGCCACGGGCCCACGCAAGACGTCCTCGACCTGCTCCTCGCCGCCGCTCCAGACGACGCCGCGACTGTTGCTAGTAATGGCCAATTGCAGCCCGCCGCCATGAAGGTGGCGACCCCGGCCCGTCTGAACCAGCACTTCTGCCTCGCGGTACCCACACCGACCGACGTCCAGGCCTGGGAGAAGTGGTTCGAGGACCGGGACGTGAAGATTCTCGGCCGCGTCGATTGGCCCCTCGGTGGAAAGAGCGTATACTTTGGCGACCTGGACGGGAACGTGGGCGAGATCGCCAGTCGTGGCATCTGGTCGCATTACTGAGCCAGGCAGGCCGAGAGAAGAATGAATGGAAATTGTACGGGACAGGGTGCCGGTTGGATCAATCTGTTTGTTTCTCTTCTTAGCTTCGTCGTCCATTGTCGGTGTCGGTGACTCCCTCGCCCGCCATGGACGGCCTGCCTCTAGGGGTTGTTCTCAATAGCAAATACCCTCTCGACAGGGCTAAAAAAGAATTTGCTCACTGGGTAGCAAAGCAAAGCAACCACAGGTCCGTGCAAGACTAACTAATAGAGTTGGTATGTTCCCCTGGCTCGTTCCCAACGAGACTCGTTCGACCGACGTGACCGATGGGCGAACCAGATGAAGAGTATGGGCATGGGCATGTGCATACACGAACCAGAGCACCATTGTAGTCAAAAACACAACAGAAAGAAGGCCAGAAAAAAAAATATACGCATTATGATGGGCGGGCGGGCCATGACTCCTTCAGAGGAGCCTGAGGAAGCTGAAAATCCACTTGTACCACTGAGATGGGAGGTTTAGAATTTTGATCCAGAAGAATCTGCAGTGGGCGGATTGGACATCCAAAGAATATGAAAGGGACTAGTATCGACGTGAATGAAAATTTGACGACGTCCTTCATGGCTCGCTGGAACTCAGTGTCTGTGACTCAGTTCCTCTCGAGCATATAATCTGACCCGTGTCAAGTCTTTTCGTTCTGTTCTCCAGGACTACATCCCATCTTGATACACCCAGCTGTCTCTTGAACATCAAACGACACCAACAACACCACCAGCACTCTCACACATCCACCGTCAGACACCACGGCCTCTTCCAACACACTACCTCGCCAATCACCAAATCATCCACGACGGTACGACGGTAGTACAACACACAGTCACACTCACACTCACTCACGGCCTCCTCTCGGACCGTGATCTCGATCATCTGAACGACGCTCCTCTCAACCACGCCAACCACCCAAACAAGCAAACAAACAAACCAAAACCAACACAAACACAAACACTCACAAACGTCAACATGGGTTGCACTAACTCCAAGCAACAACAAGCCAGCAGAGAGCCGGCGGTGGCTCCCCGACTAAGAACAGTGGCCTCCCCGACACCAACGGCCCGAAGCACCCTGTCAACTCACGCCAACAGGCCAAAGGCCAGGAGGTGCACCACGCCGACATCGCGCTCCCACTACGTCCACTTCGAGGACCACGTCACCATCAGCAGCCAGTATGGCCACCCGTACCCGGAGTACGACCCACACCCAGGCCGCTGGTACAGCTAGTCAGAGACCAGACGGAGTGGAATTAGGCAGGGCATTTTCTGTTCGGGGGGAGGATGGGTTGATTGATCTGTTGAACCCAGGGAGGGATTCGGATGGAGTTCGGTAGTCCGCGGAACTGCAACCAGGTGGGGAACAAAAAAGGCTGAGAAACAAAGTCAGCAGAAAGAGGAGGACGCTCTGCGAAATTCGACGGCCACCTTCACGGGGTGCAGAGTGTGAGTAGCCAGCTAGCAACGGGGTCGTTGGGTTGGTGAAACCGAGAGCTGTCTTCAATAGCAATAGCCTCATGTAATTGATACAAGTAGCGCCAATGAAAAGAAGCGTGCCAGTAACAACATGGTATATTTCCGTATTTTATTTTGACGTCAATGCTCTTTCGCCTGTAGGGGTTGAGGCAGAATCCAATAGTTTAGGATAGAAACAAGGCCTCCTCACGAGCATGCGAAGGTGCTTCTCCACCCTCAAGAGATGTGGACGCCTCTCAAAAGCGAGTCTCGCAGTTTTGCATGTCGATGGTCAACTTCTGGATCTAGAAAAGACAGGTTCTCCATGACTCTCGTCTCAGCTGGTGGCACGTAACAAATCAAAGAGATCATCACAGCCGGACAAGTGTGGTAATGGAATAATATTGTTGGCCAGGTCGACCGTTGAGGTTGTTAAGCTGTGCAAAGGGGGCGTACAGCCATCTTCTCAACTCCCCGGCGAGGGGACTAGCTGGATAAAGAAGATATGACAACGTCGTGTGTCGGCTGAGCGTCATGTATCGATTAATGAAATCTGAAAATAGCGTCTCTTGTCCTTTGTGTCCCCCCACTTCATGCCTCGTTCTTCCGGCTCTCCTGATGAGTAAGATCTGTTGCACATCATACTCTCAAGTCTTGCCATGTGATCTTGTCTGCAGCCCTTTCGCCGCTTCTGGATTTGTGACGAGAAGTTCTGGCCGACAACTCTCATAGATTGCATCGGTACTGCGGTGGCGGAATCAGACCTCCCAAAAATCTGTGAAAAGCTGCAGGATACCACTTTGTCGCATCACTGGTATTTAGCGTGTCGAACCAGAACTTCGGTGTGAATATGAATGGCTGGTGGTCATCACACAAAATCGTCATCGTCCACCGCTTGACCCTTCTCCTTCCGAGCACGCTTCCGCTCCCTGATCCTTTTCTCGGTGGCCATAAACTCGCGGATACCGACCGGAATGCCCTTGAACAGGATATCTTCCTCATCAGCCTCTACCGAGGGTGTGGCCCAGAGGCCCTCACTCCCGCCGCCGTCGTCGTCCATACTTCCCGACGCTTCGCTCACTTCGGGCCTCGCCATCTCAACCTTGGGGGCACCTCGCCGCCGTTTTGGCGCTTTTGACTGTGCTTCGTGGACTCGGGCCGCCCACTCCTCCACGTCATCTCGGTAGTCGTCCCAAACACAATGTACACATCCACTCATACAACAATTGTCCGGCTCGGCAGGTTTAGGAGGCACGGGAACCCCGTTGATCGTGCGCCACGTCGAGTCGGGCGCGCTCGAAGTCCGCCGTTCATATCCTGATCCACGTATCGCTCCAAACACCTTCCTGGCTCTTTCCATCTTTGACTCGTCGCCCGGTTGCACGAAGCTAGGCAGGTCGGAATATGTCGTTGGATGCTTTTGGATTGGTGTCGAGAGGAGCTCGGTGTAGAAATCACCTAGTGGCACAGCCTGTTGCTGTTCATCAGGTACTCTCTGATGTGGCTGTGCAGCCGTGGTAAAGGATCGCACGCCCCGTACTGGCCGGCGTTGCACCAGGGTCCTGGAGCTGACCGGTCGAGACGCATTGCGCAGGCTGGAGGTTGGGATCTGGCGCTGCTGAGTTTTCGATTGTTGCTGGAGACAGGACGCACAAGTCCATCTGATCTTTGGCAGGACATTTAAGGTTGTGTTCTGTAGGGCCATAGCTGTGAACACGCCTAATAAAGACTAATATTTGTTTCAATGGAGCACTGACGAAAAAGGTGCTGGATGGCGATTCTCCTCATGTTTTTATCCGTGGCACCTCGGTGGGAGCTCTCTCTCTCTCTGCCGGTGATGTCACGCTGGGCATTGTTCGCTCCTCGCTGATTCAGCGCCCGCAGCGTCGCCTGTAGCGGCCAGGTGTCCCGCGCGACAAGGCTGCGCCTAAATATAAACCCGCTCGCTGTCATTAACTCTACGGGGCAATGAAGCCTGGAGATCACAGGCGGCATTTGGCTGGTGAGGCATCTCGTTCCAGCCCCTGACCGCTCAACACGGCCCCCGCCTCCCCCCCTTAGCTGCCCAGATTCGAGACTGGGCGGGCTTCGACGCGCTGTCAAATTTTCCTTGCCTGCGCGGTTTTCACTTTTTTTTCTCTCCCTCTCCTTTTTACCCATCACACAACTTCCTATATTAACTTGTGTTTTGCACCGTTCCTGCTGCTTTTCCAGCCCTTTACATTCTTTATAGACTTCCGTTGCGACCTTCGTTTACTCAGCGCGACTGGTTCACCAACATAAATCAAATCCAAACCGCACTCTTTTTCGAACCCATTATTCGCTTGATTTAATCAGCAAAATCAAAACAAACAAAATGTCTCACTTCACCATCGGCACATTTTTCGCCTCCACGGCCACCGCTCTCGCGCCGTTCCTCGTCGTCTACTACATGCCGCAAAAGACCACGCAGAATCCTACTACAGCGGCACTGTCGTCCCTCCCCAAACCCCGTCCCCTGGCGGCTTTGCGCGAGACGCGTGAAAACGCAAAGACGACGCCCGAGTTCAACCTCATCTAATGCGACAGCATTCTGCTCGAAAGGGGGGAGTTGCAAGTTGTGTTTTCGGCCAGTTTACGGGTTTGATTGAGGATGCGACGATCACGATGGGTTTACACGAAGGTTCATGACTGGCATTTAATGCATGATGGGCAGGAGACGAGATTGTTGCGGCAGCCAGGTCATATTCGTGTGGTAGTACTAGAGTATAGACGACGGCAACATGTACTTGTAGAGAAAAGGGGGGGAGGATTTACGGCATACGTCTTCTATCGGCAGCTGTCGCACTCCTCGTCCAGTCTGCGTTTCTCGCAGTGGCTAGGGGGAGTTGAGAAATCAGATTGTGTTTTGATCTTGATCATTGCGCGCCAATCCTCGGCTATGAAAGAGCCTTTCCACTATCGACTTCATCCTCCAAAAGCATAATTTCTTTGCTCCATCCCTGTCCGCTGTGCATCAGACATAAACGAAAAAGGCCTTCCATCAGATGCAAAGCAAACGTGATCATGAAAGGCTCGGAGAAGGGATTTCATTTGCTATTGCTTTTGCCCCTATTCATTATTGCGTATCGTCATTGCGTGACAAAGATCCAATCGCTTCAATCAAGACACTGTCCTTTCTCGAAAACCATCAAACATGTTCCCTTCATTGCTCGAAGTCGTTCTGCTCAGCCTGCAAACAATTACCGCCATGCCCTCATCGCTCACTAGAACAACCAACAGAACAGTCCACTGGATTGACCTGGCAAGCACGTCCTGCCTATGAGCTGTCCTGCTACTGTTCCAAGTCTTGATGCTCATTTGAAAATCGACGACACTCTGTCAGTAAGCCTGCCGCTCAACGACCGAACCGTTCTGCGTTTGCTCTTGAGACCCTCATGCAAGTTCTGAGGGGCCACCGCGGCCTCAAAATAGGATGGTGGAGAGGACGAACTGCTCCCCTCTGGCATACTTACATGCCTCTTGCCAGACAGGGGGGTCGCCGCGTTTGCTGTTCCTAAGACCTGCTTCTCGTCAGTCATAGCCAGAGCGGATGATGGGGCTCTGCTGATGACAGGGACTTTATCATTGTTGAAATTTGACGCAGGACGAGTTCTGACCGAGATCTCAAAGAATGATGGTCCAAACACGGATATCCCATAGCCTCTTCTCGCGTTGACACGGTACGGTCTCTCACGAATCGAGGCAGCATGAGCAATGACCACGGCATCCCGCAGCTTGCGGAGGTCCGCGCCGTAATGCTTCAGAGAATACAGTCGTTTCACGAGCTTGTCGACGCCCTTGGCATCCAGAAGCTCCTCATTCTTACTCTGGTCCAGGTTGGATTCGAAAAGGTTGACAAGCTCCTTATATTCGCGACGATACCGTTCAAAAGCGTCCAAGCGTTGCCTCTTGCCACCAACCGCCACCTTGGACTTCTCCTCTTTGATGAGATGGTCCAGATACTCCAGTGTCGCATCGTTGTATGGCGTGATGGAATGATGCTTGAGCCAGAGGCTAAACTGAACCGCAGCCCGCTGAATCTCTTTGTGCTCGTGTCTGAATTCCGCGATCGTGGCCTCTTTCGCCTTGATTGCAGCCTCGATAACGGTCGTGATCTTGGCATTTTCTTGCAACAGCATCTCAACTTTCGGATCTTTGATGGTCCTTTTTGTCTCTCTGTGTTCGTACAGAATATGCTTGTGCTCCATCCAGTGGTGTCTGCAAACTTTACAATGCTGCGAGCCGGCGAACGCCGCGCATCTGACCAACTCTGGAGTTCCCACCTTCTCAACTGGAACGTTGGTCAAACAGCAGGGGTTATGACAGAGACTTTTGTGTACAGTGTCCTCCCCGTTGGGGCCGGGAGTCTCAACTTTCTTGATGCATCGCGCATTAGTGCAGACCGTCTTCGGGCGACTGACCGGGCTGAAGACAACCGAATTCTGCTGCACGTCTAGCTTCCTCAGCATTTCGTCCTTGCTGAGTCTGCTGTTCCGCAAGAGCTCATTGTCTCGTTGGTTCAGTTCGATAGTATCATTGATCTTTTGCGCTATCTCGGCCATAGGTTTGGTTAACTGCAGGATCAGGCGTCGAGCCTCGTTCAGACTGATGGTGTTCTTCACTTGATGAGGTTCTAGCTGGCGGATGTAGTTGAGCAGACGGCGGGATTCAGTCGCAGACTGCTCCCAGCTTCGAACGTAGTCATCGTAGCTGCCCAAGTTGATCTGCTGCTTATGAGCAGCCAGGTAGCGGAAGCTCTCTGAGTCGAAGCAATAGACCGTATCATGAAATAACCCGAGGTTAACATCTCGGAACTGCTTCAGTACAGCTTCAAGTGGGATGAAGGTGTCTCCAGGGTGGTAATTCGACCCACGGGTATTGGTAAAACCAAATACCATGTTGCGCGCAGCATTGCGGTGCAAGTGGGTAAGCAATTCCTTGATGCAAAATTCAAACATCACGTTCAATCGAGAATTGTTTGGCTTGAGGAGTATCAGAATGCCGTGGAGCTCCTTGTAGTTGCTCAGCACTGACAGAACATCGGCCATGTTGGCTTTGTCCTGGTCCAGACCCCTGGTGTCACCGATACCTGGAGTATCAATCAAGCGCACCATCACCGAATCGACAAAAATAGGGTAGGTGACGGCCTTTTGGGTGGCTGACTGGCCGTCAGCGGCGTTGTTTTCAAAATCGTCTCCCTCCCCAATCTGGATCTTCCTCTGAATGAGCCTCTTGAGAGGATCATTTGCGTTGATTGTCTGAGTGGCAAACGAACATGGAATGACATGCTCTATTTGACTGGCATCCATCGCTTCTTGCAAAGTGCTGTGCGTGAGGTAGTTGACAAAGGCATTAATCCATGTGCTTTTGCCGACCCCAGTCTCGCCTAGGATCAAGATGTTCACCTCTTCAAAAGGGTCCATGGCATCAAGCAGCTGCACGAGCTGGCGGTCATCACGTCGCTCGAAGCTTGGCCCGTGTTGTTGAGCATTGCATCTGAAACTCCAGTAGCGGTACTTAGTGCGGCCACAGTCGCAGTACAAGTAGTGGTCTCGTTTGCCGTAGTCGATGGTAGAGTAGCACCGCGAACAGATCCACTGAAGCTTTGCTCGTGGCTCACAGCTTTTTCCTGGGCACGGCAATTTAACAGGCTTCCGATCTATCGGTTTCTTGACTCCCCAAGTGTCGAGATGAGCTTCGTCAAAGTGCATAAGGCATTTGTCTCTGAGGAAATCTTGGAGTTTCTTGAAGTCGTTGGCGATCAGGTTGCCATCGCGATGGTATGTGATACTAGATCTCTCGATAGAACGTCCGCTCCGGTCACAGTCCACAATTCGGAGCGATTTCGGAGAGCCTCGGTCCTGCAGTAAGTTGAAAATCAGATGTGAATTGGGGCCCCATGTCGCGTTATCGTCCATGGCAGCGCGGCTGAAGTAAAGAGTGTACACATTGCCGCGTGGGGTGGGCATCCCTCTCTCACTTGAGAAGTAATCTGCGCCGTTGCTGGTCGCGTGGTTGATGAAAGCCAGCTTCCGGGCATAGATATCTGCCACAGCATTAAGCTGAGCGGGAGAATATTGGTCATTCGCAAATTTGTCAAGGACTTGGGCCAGCTGTTTCAGGCCCGCCTGACCGGTTCGAAGATCACGGAGAGCAGTGCCGTATTGCACCCTCAGCACCTCTTCTGCTTTTTTCGCACGATCAAAAGACTCAGAGACTTCGCGAACGTGTTCCTCCGGCACGAAAGCCCGCCGAAAAGAAAGATAGGTCCAGTAATCCTTGAGTCGTCTCTGAGCGCTCCTGATCTCTGCAAACATTTTCATATAGTCATTTAAATGATCCTCACTAGGCTGGACGATCGTGTTTTCGGCTGTGAGCTCGAAGGATAGAATCAGCGAGAGCCATTGAATTGGGAGGAGCGTGTAGATGACAGGCCGTCCCCACCCTTCGTTGAAAGCCAACAGCTGGTTTGGCGAGTTTCGTATGAACTGACAGGCACCCTTGATGTCAGTCTCCAGCGGATTGCTCCCCAACAAGTCTGTGTGCAGGTGGGTCTGAAGTGACTTGATCAGGTCACTGAACTGATACGCGTCCGCAGCCAATGGCTCATGGAAGGAAATATTTTCTTCGACTTGGGCAAACTCCTCCCGTAGGAGCCTTCTTACAGCATTCTCATCTTCACCAGCGGATCTCTGATAGTTTGCCGTAAGGATGCTCCGACTACCCCATGTGATCTCTGAGACCACGTGTGTAGCACGGCTTTGCTGTATGTTCTCTCGAGAAATATACTGGTGAAGTTCAGGGCTTGTGAAGTTGACCTTCTCATGGAATGTGGTGACAGAGTGTTGTAGGGAAATTTGGACGGTGAAGTTGCTCTCCGGTCGATGCAGAAGAGAGGCTGCAGAGCCTGAAGGAGTAACCAATCCAGAAAGGATGCTGGCTCCCAGTTGAGACTGCACTCCGAAAGCGTTGAACTTGTCTTTGAGATCATGACTCTCAACAATTCTCAATTGGGAAGAAGGACGTGCCTCTCTGGTGACTGCAAACTCTGGAAGTTGGTCGTTCAGAAACGAGAATGGTAAAAATGAGTCGGTCCGTGCATTATACAGACTCCCTAGGGCGGCAGTCTCTCCCAGCGAGACTCTTTTAAGGCCTGCTGAAGACATATCAAAACACTGGGATCGAGCAGAAATAGATGGTTATTACTCGTCAAGCACCTACCGCCGGCGAACTGTGGCAGAGGAAGTCATCAACGAAGTGGCGTTGGAGCTCCTCTTTTATCAGAAAAGCACCTCTGGACCATTGACTAGAAAAGGGAGAGGGGGGTTTTGGCAGAGGAGGGGCATCACGCCAAAGTCAGCCTCTGTATCCTCTGCCATGCACTTCAACAAGGCGCAGAAGCAACATGCCTGCAGCGCCCGATGTTGGTCTACAACAATCGAACTACTGAGGCGTCAGGTGGGCGATAGCGAAGCACCTCAACTTCACACTGCATGTGTCCTCCAGTCCTGTTGTCGGAAGTAGGCCAAGTACACTTACCGGTCGCCAGAAAGTGAGCATCCCAGAGTGAGCGACATGCAGCCGCTGCGGGCCAAAAAGTCATTGGGCGCACGCACAGGGCAAGGTTGACATTGCTCTGGCTTTAATCAGGCAACAAAAGGCATCCATTCATTGCTCGACCTGGAACATTTGCTTGAAAAGAGAACAAATGGCAAGGCTAACTCCTGTGGAGACACGGCAGAAGGCAAGGGGGCCATTCTAAGGACTTGCGTAGGACTTGAGACAGGGCCAATCAAGTATATTGCTGCGTTTTCCGTGACCAGGTTCTGAGCTCTCCGTTGCATACGCCGTATTCGGTTATTCCGCTATCGTCAGGCGGGGCAAGGGTGTGAGGCTGAACAGTTGGAAAGAGTGATAAAATGGAAGATTTGCGGCTGAAACCGAGAAATCAGAAACGCGTGTTGGGTCATATGGCCCACCGTACGGAGGCACTACGGTACAGTACAGGGCTTGGGTAATTCCATGCGCTTCCAACATTTCCAACACCGTCTTGGTAGTTGTTTCTATCTGCTGCTTCTCTCATTGCACTAATATTTCGTCCAGACTCTTCACTCTCGCTATTGTATCAGATTCAGTGCCGCGAGATCGTCATGGATTTCTCCTTCGAGGTCGATTTGGTGATCGTCGCCGTTCAACAGCCCCAAGTAGTACGACAGGTCGCGACCATCAAACTCTCGAGTGGCAAAGCCATTACCCAGGAACTCAAACATGTTCAATGAGTTCATATATTCGATCTGGTAGTCCTCGAACCTCGGAGTCGCCAGCAGATCCATATACACCAGTCGAGAAGCGGGGAACATTGGCAGCGGACCGTCGATTCTGCCTTGCTTGAACCAAGAACTGCATCCCTATAGTACGAAAAACATCAGTATCCTTGCTTTGAGATAGATTTGAGGGACACCCACTGAGGTCCAAGCTGTTCTCTTCAGGAACAACTGTGCGTGCTCTCTAAACTGCTCCGCTATCTCAGGTTTGGGCGTCAGGCTCTTGATACGGTCCTTTTGCATCTTTTTAATGACCTGGATGACATTGCCCGCAAGCGTCTCAATGATGGGCAGGAAAGACCCGTGCCCAAGTGGTCCGTACGGTCCACCCATCATGAAATAATTCGGCACTTCGAAAGAATTAGTGATCATCACCGCCAAGTATGTTGGAGGGTACATACTGTGAGGAACTCCAATGGAGAGGTATGATGTGGCTTCCTGGGCCCACATCTTCGCAATGCTGTGCCCGTTCGCTTCAATAGGGAACCTTGGAATCCAGCTTGTGTTGAACCTGCCATGCACCCGTCAGCCAATGAATCAAGCCAAGGCCCTGTCAACAAGTCACTCGTCGAAAGCCTTGCGCGACTGTGAGCTTACCCTGTGGCACAGATGATAATGTCCACATCATGTTGCTGGCCTTCACTATCGACGAAACCATCGGAGTTTATCTCTTTCATTTGTGAGGTGAAGACTTGGACATTGTCTTGGTTTAGCGCTTCGAGAAAGCCGTTTCCAGGCTGGGAGACTCCGAATCAGTTGGTGATCATGCATGCTCTGGAGCGAACTCACGGTCGGCCTCCTGCATCCAACACCAAAATTCTTGGGTATGATCGCCTCGAGAAGTTCTGGTTTCGTTGTACCGAGCTTCTGCATCATTTCGTTTCGAGCAAACTGGTAACTCGGTTCAGTATGTCGCGCAATTCTCTTGCTAAGACTCATCTTACTTCTCTGGCAGCCTCGGCCTCCTTGGTCCCATTCAGGATGAATTTGAACCTGACGTTTAGTTCAGACTCGATCATTTTCGAATATTTCAGGAATAAATCCGGGTCCTCGGCAAATTTCTTTTGTTGTTCGGGGGTATCTGTCCTCAGCGTTAGCACGCCAGCAACGCACCTTCACCAAAGCGAGATATAGGACGCTTACAATGAAAATTTGCTCCATTTGGTCCAGCAAATCTCTGAGCAAATCCTGCGGTGATCCAGGTTGGCGATCTCACCCAAGTGTATAATTGCTTGACTTGCGATGCAATCTTCGAAACGATCTGGATGCCACTGCTGCCGATTCCGATGACTGCGACACGCTTGCCGTTCAGGTCTATTTTGGGATCCCAAGTAGCGCTGTGCACGAGAGTGCCCTTGAATGAGTGCAGACCCTTGATGTCCGGCCATTTCCAATTGCTATATGCAGTACCTAGATCAGCAACCAACAGACAGCAGAAAATTGGGGGAAAAGATGTACTTTAGGATCCCACCACCATTAACAAGGACATGGCACGTATCCACAAGCTCAGTTCCATCGGGCTGTCGCACATGAACTTCCCAGACGCCCTGCTCAGGTTGCCAGTACGCTCCGGTCACCGTGTGCTGGAGCTTAATGTATTTCATCAAACCGTGCTTGTCGACCACGTTCTTGAAGTACTGCCATATCTCGGGCGACTCCGAGTAATACTGGGACCAGTACGGATTTCTCTCCCAGGTGAATTGGTACGATGCGGAGGGAATATCGCAAGCACAGCCAGGATATCTGTGGCCGAAGTCTCCTCGTCAGCAAATTCTTCATTTCACTCTGAAACGAGAAACACCACTCCAGGTTGAGTGAGCGGTCCGAGCATTTACCTATTCTCCAGCCACGTTCCACCAACGTCCTTATTTTTCTCGTATATCTGCAACTCGACATTGTCACACCGTTCTTCCATGAACTTGGACAGCGTAATCCCTGAAGCGCCCGCGCCGATATGGATCACCCTGATCTTGCGGGGTGTATCGTATGGCTCTTCGAGGATCCTATATCCCCGGGCGTTCTGGACCATCCATCCTAGCTCGTTGAAGACTTCGCCTGTGGAATTGGATGAGAAACCTTCGCCGTCTTTGGAAGGCGCCATGTCTGAAGAATCGAGTCGCAGAAAATAAGTGATCGATCTGTGCTGTCAAAGTCGGACGACCTGATGTCGCGAACGCGATTCAAGGAACCACTTTATATCGTGCTGCTCTCGAGGTCTATGTATCTATCACCAAATAGGGATCTGCAAGAACAACAAGGGTATGTGTTCGTTGACAATCAAAACCTCGCTCGAACGGCAATCCTACAGTCTATTACGCCCTGATCCTGGCCGCGAGACGTGTTGGTTAAAGCCCTTTTTGGAGGTATACCTCGGTACAGGAATCCATCTCCAAGGCACTCGTCTGCGGGGATCTAACGCCGCGAGCGAGCGATTTGACGGCAGAGAAGAGTTGTGGCCAGACAGATGTGCTAAGCCGGATAACGGCAACTGGGAAATCTTATTTTCTCACATGGATACTGAGCGATGGGGAGAGATCAACGAAACGCCATTCTGATTCTATCAGGCCACTGGGCTGTGGTTCACAGCTGACAAGTCCCTATCCTGAGACTGTTACTCCTCGGTCTACAACAGGACCTGGAAAAAGAAAGCCGCCTCGGTGTCAATTCTTTGTGAAGGAACCCTCGCCGCTTGGCTTTAGCGAGACAATATAATTTATTCCAAAGCTTGGATCCAATGGTCGTCGGCGTCACAATCGCAATCCATCGCCGCAACCCCATGCCGCAAGGCTGTAAGTACACTATCTAGCCTTGCTCGGATGGTGGATACCCACCAGCCCCCCTACATCATACGTGGTGTACGGTGTATCATCGATCGCCCCATTTCCTCAACGAGGTCACAGAGGAGACCTCGAAAGCGGCTTACACAATCATCCTGTGCTCAACTGCGGCAGTACACAAGTAAAGCGTGCTAGGGCGATATATTACTGCAGCTAGGCGCTTTGGGACATGTGCATCGTGGACATTAGAGACGTCGAAATAGATAACGCCGTCGCCACCGGTCAATGGCCAGCTGACTTTCATGGTCAAGTTGCCAGGGAACCTAGCATCTCCCATACTGACGCTTACAAATTCAACAATCTACCTTCAATGTGCCTTACTGTACTCCTGTATGGCCGATTTGATCCAGCTATACCTTGTGTTTGCTTCAAGGGGATGCTCTTCCCCAGCAGTCCCTGCAACGAGACATGATTAACAGAAAATGTATTCCAGCCGAAATCCTTGAGGCGACTATTGACAGTGCGTGGCGACATCCCCAGAGTTGTTACGTGCAGAGACATCGACACCTGCTTCGGCAGCGCAGCTTTAGGCACTTTGTGGACAGACGCCGTGTCGTTACGAGTGCTGGACATGGCAAGTCCTGAGCAAGATTGTCTCCCGCATATTCGTCGATGCCCCTCCTCGAACTGATGGCGCCGAATTCTCAGCCTCCCCTGAACAATACACAACCTAGATCATCTACGAACTACCCAATACTTGCTCGTCACGTTTCTGGAGTTTGCCTAGCTTTCCCATACCCCTAATCCGGCAACACAGACTATAGTTACACGAGCACGGCGAAAAGTCCGACGTACGGGTACTTTCTGGCGTGAGGGAACAAGGACGCACTTTCGCACCGGTGCAAGCAAAAATCAAAGCAGGGGAGAGTGGACGGAAGAAAAAGAGAAGGGAAATAGGGTTATGCAGAAAGCGGCAGAGTTCAGATGCATTTGCATACCTACAGTAGGTCCTTTTGCAGTTACGAGAGCTGCGTGAACACCGCCCATCTTCCGCACCTCAGGCGCCACACTCTCGGAGCATCTTTATTCGCATCTCTATATGAGCTAAGTGCGACAAACAGGGTCCCTTGCGCCTCATCCCTTGGTGCCAGCCCTTGTTGGAACGATCTGAGGGGACATTCGAGTAATGTTCCTCCCCGCCACGGGATGCAAATCGACGTGGTGGCTTGTGATAATGCGGGCAGGAAACGAGAACTTTCTCATTCGTGGGCACCAGGTGTCCTCATGCTAGTAAAAGCTTCACCTAATATTGCGAAAACACGACGGGCAGCGATATCAGGCAAAGTGCGACACAGCCGAAAAGCCACCGCGATACCAGGCGCAAGTACGCTTGGACATGAACATGTAGTGTAATGGGACGATAGGTCCAAGGGTGAAAGGTCTGTGGCTGTGTGGTTCACTCTATATCGAGAACGAAGTTTGGAGTCTCCGTTTGCGGGTGCCATCGCCGATGCCAGTGGCGGGTGTCATAAGCAAACACGTTGCTTGAACTCACCTCGGTGTAGGTCGGTACCAGGAAATCCGCATCCGCTCCAACACTCACAAGGAAGGCGAGGTCGAGCTACGCGTTTTCAAAGCCTCGCCCTTCAGCACCAGGCGTATTTCTCCTTGGCGAGCCAAAAGACTTCATCATCCGATCCCTCAGCCCATCTAAGACTGCACAAATGCTCGGTATCGCGGGTAATGATCTCCACCCTACCCTGCTCTTCTGTCCTCAGCCTCTGAGAAGCAGCAACCACCATTTCCAAGGGATCCCAGACCTCCAAACCGGCAGCCATCTCCCATCGCTGTGCTTCTAGCTGTGCTCTCAAGAGCAGCGCGGACATTGCAGGTTGTGCATCTTCTGAATTCTCCAGCGAGGGTGGGATAACAGTATGGAGGATATGTAGTTGCCACTCTGACTCCTTGGCGGCGTAAACGCGGCACCAAATCAGAGCTAGCCCGGTGTCTTGATGGATTGCACCCTTGATGTTGGGGAAACCCTTATTCAAGACCTTTGTGTGGAACTCCTCTCGGGCAAAGTGCCATTCAAAATGTTCAATATCAGGGCGGATGGCAACATGATTGATGCTAGGTGTCGTCTTGGATATAATATGTAAGCGATGCTCAAGGTATTCAACAATGGGAATACGCTTCAAATCTTCCGTCGTTAAATCCTTGACAGAGGGCAACCCGGAAGCGGCTGCATTGTACGCGGTTTGGTCTATCGTAGTGAGATGGATGTGGTTACTGGGGAATACCTTCCAGCCGAATCTGGCGTAGAACTTCTGGCCGATATCAGAGTATAGAACCGAGAAGGGATTCCTGGCACCAGTTGCTGCCTGCCAGGACTCCAAAGTTTTCCCCAGCTCTGCCATCATTCTGCCAGCATATCCTTTTCCGCGATACTCTGGACGAGTATAAACCGAGGCGATGCCATGTGCCTGGGTTTGCCGCACCATGCCATCCTTGGCCACGTATGCTTCAACTAGAAGACTCTCACAACATGCAAGTATAGGTCGCGAACCATCGGGGTTCGGGGGTAGAGAGTCAGACGTCAAAATCCACCCTGTTATACGACCGTCTCTTGTCAATTCGACTGCTTGAAGGACGACTTCGCGTTCTAGGTATTGCTCCATGGTAAGCGGTCCTTGCCATTCTTCGGAGTTTAGGTATGCAGTCTGGACATATTCGAGAGGCGTGGCAGGCACAAGCCTCAGATCTGAGGACTGAGCTGATGGTTGAGAAGCAGGGTCGAGAGCGGGCGGTATTGAGGCCGAGCTAGTTGCAGTTTGGTATTTTGTTGCTGAAGCCATGATGCCTGACGTCTAACAATGCCTATGCTAATGAGCAAAACAACGAGGTAAGTCATGGTGGAGGACGTAGAAGAGCTGGGGGGGGGAAAGTTTTCATGGCGTCGAGTCACAAGGCGCATCAACCTACGGTGAGAAGCAACGGTGTCATGCCTTTTGGGGGACAAGCAGCAAGCACTGCAAATTAAAATTCGTTCGGTTGCCAGGACCGTAGCCAGTATCGATCTGGGGTTTAGCAAATGCCAAAGAAGTGTCTTGATATTGGGGGTTGAGGCGCCAGTGGTGCAAAGATGTGTGAGAGCAAAGTGCGCCCGATGGAATTAACCGAGAAAGGCCCGTCAAGCCTCTTCTTGAGAAAAGGAGACGCGAAAGAGGTAAAGAGAGATAGATGCCTTCTCCGCCTTGCTTCGAATACTGATCTCAAAAAAGGTAGCAGGACGCAGGGACTCTGATACTCCTCTCTCTCTCTTTGTTTGGCGCCTCTGAGTTCCACTCCTCCTTGCGTCACCTGCTATACATAACATCTGCAACCTCATGTTCCAATGGAATGCAGTGCGACCAGCACCTACTACCGCGTCACCTGGTCCAATCCAATTCTACACATCTGGTGGGTGCCTGGGGATATTAGTGCATTACCCAGTTCGACCTCACCCGTGCCGGTCAGTCGACCCATGTTGGATCTGCACAAGAACCAGATAAACAATACAAGACTCTTTGCTATTAGATTTTCTGCCTCACCGGTTCTTTTCTGCCGCGTCTCTTGCTCTTGTACTTTTGTTGTCTCTTGCCTTCATCCTTTCATGTTCTCACCCATTTTTCATTCTCCAAAGCTTGATCACCGCGACTGGCCGTCGTCGCCTCGATCACTTGAAGTCGCGCCGGCAGCGGCAGCTTGTCACTTCTTTCGTCGTGCCATTACCCAAGAGGACCGGGTCACAGACGTCTGCCTGAAATTCAGGTTGGAGCAGCAGACCATTGCGGGATACGAGAGAAGGCAGCTCTCCCCAGAATGACCTGTCAACCTTGACTAACTCCAAACCCGCAGATATTCCAAGCCTCCCTGCATCAGAGACCTGGGTTGACCACAACCTCATGAGTCGCCGTCAGCATGTCCTATCTACCAATGACCCCTAGGTAAGCAACTGTCGCGGTCCTCCCCAGCGTTCACAAGTATCCTCCGTTCAAGTGCCTTGTGTCCTTGGAAGTGATCTGCCATGGAACATGACCTGTCAAAACGCCCCTTTAGTGTAAAGACTGAATACATCTTCCTACATCTGGACACTAACCTTTAAACCTTCTAGGCTGGAAGCCATCCCCGTCGACCGTCGCAATCTAGACTCCACTGTGATATACCGATCCCCACCTCGTCCTTCGGACACGAAAGATCGGGACGAAACAGTTATTGTCGAGATCTCCGACGATGAATCTGATACTGATCCACCTCCTCGATTCTCGCCTCCTCGACCTTCTTTTCGCCGAAAGCCACCAAGAAGAGCCTCAACAGTCTCCTCGGCTAGTGACGCTGATGTCTCGGATACGGAGTTTGCGCTCGAGCCTCGTCTTGCTCTTCCTGCCCGAACCCTCAAGCGAACATGGACGCCCGGTAGCCCCTTGACCTCCTCACCACAGATACAGGCCACGGAAACTGGAAAGCGCCGTGCAAATCTGCTCTCCTCTCATGCTCTGACTGGGCCGCATAGCACAGATGTTGGCCATGGTTTGCCACTGCCTGAGCGACCCAAGCGAGATGGTACTGCGTCCAAACCAGGCAATGCTGTTTTTAGTGCGAACACTGCCCGACAACATTACGCAAAGTCTGAGAAGAAGAATAAGAAGAAAGCAGCGCACCATCCACCGTACTACGTCGACGGCCGGGTTGGCCTCACAATGTACCGAGGGCCAGGGTACGAGCGCTTTCCCGTTGTACTTGGCACTGTGGAAGGACAGCAGGAGCTGTGTAATAAGTGGGATGCAGAGCAGGCTTTCAAGCTGGAGAAAAAAGCGGCGAAGTTACGGCAGGCATTCCGGGCTGCGTACATCATCCATGACTCGGATTCCGATTCAGGCGACGACGAAACAGCGGGCGATGGGAAGACCGCGTTCGAAAAGAGGTGCCTTGCTAGTGTTATCGAGGTCTTTCCGGACATAGAACGCGCATATGTCGAAAAGAAGATTCAAGATGCTCCTCCACAGCCCCAATATTTCGACGAACATGACCAGGAGATTATCGACACTGGGGCCCCGCCCCTTGCCACACGCATCATAACCGAGATCTTGGAGATGCAATCCTATCCAACACAACGTCCTACCAATTCGATGGCCGCTGGTAAGGGAGCTGCCGATGACGGTACTGGTATCACCATCACCTGGGACAGAAACCTTCCAAAGGACCAGATGTACACGAAAGATGCCATCATTCTGCTTGGAAAGCATTTCGTGAATGTCCCTTCTCATTACATCACCCAAGTGGTAGGGCAAACAAATTCCATCTTCGACTCATATGTCACTATCCAGGGACAAGAAGACCAGTATTATTCGCTCGAGCCCAGACCCTACACGCGCCGCGTCAAATCAAAAGCTGACCTCGAAAAAAAGTACAAACTGTTACCAGGCGACCGCCGCATCCCGGAAGAGTACGCCAACAGAGTCAACGAACTGCAGGCAGCCAAGCAATTTGTCGCCCGCGAGGCAATCAAGTACGCGGTCAAGAGGGCCAAGGATGAGGCTGAGGCTTTAAACCTGGCAGAACACGTCAAGACCGGCGCCATCGTGGAATGCCAGTGCTGCTTCGACATGGAAACTCCTCTTAACCGCATTGTCCCTTGTATGGCAGATGTTCCGCATTTCTTCTGCTTCACCTGTGTCGAAGGCCAGGCTGACAATCAGATTGGGATGATGAGATATGAAATGTGCTGTATGGACGCTGGTGGCTGTACCGCGGAGCTTTCTCACGAAGATGTTGGGAAGGCTGTCCCGATCACCACCTTTGACCGCCTGGAACTCAACAAGCAACAAGCCGAGATCATGGCCGCCAATATTGACGGTCTCGAGCAGTGTCCCTGCTGTGAATACAAAGCGATTTGCCTGGATGTGGTACAGGAACCCATCTTCCTTTGCCAAAATCCAGAGTGTTCTCGCGCAACCTGCAGGAGATGTCAGAAGGACAGCCACGCTCCAAAGTCCTGTGTGGAGAACAGTCGCGACAAGATTTTGTCCGCCAGACATCTGGTGGAAGAGGCCCGGTCGGAAGCCATTATTCGAACGTGTCCCAGATGCAAAGCCAAAATCCTCAAGGACTTTGGGTGCAACAAAATGACATGCGCCAGATGCAGCTGCCGCATGTGTTATGTCTGCAATGCCGACATAACGCATGCTCCCGGCGATTCTTACTCCCATTTCGGGGGTGAATGTACCCTGTATGACAAAAATGGAATCAATCGACACGAAAAAGAAGCGAACGAGGCAGAAAAAGACGCTATCAGCAAAGCCAAAGCCATGGATGCAGAGCTTGATGAAACCAAGTTGCGCATTGATACTGGCCAACCCAGTAAACGCTCTCCATCTTCAGCCTTGCTAAATCATCCCGCCGCCGACGTGTTCCTGCGAGACTTGAATAATCGGGCTGGCCGTCTCAATCCTGCACAGACACACCTTCGCTTCTTACAGGACCGTGTCGAACGTCTCCAAGCTCTGCGCCCAGATCGTGAGCTCGAGGATATCCTGGCCGGAATTCAACGCACACGTGTACAAGAGGGACAACCACCAATGAATCCAAGGGAACGTCTTCGACAATTGGTTGACCTTCATAGACGAGCACAACTGAACCAGGAACGGCATCAACCTCGTTTTGATGCACAACCGCAGCAACTTGCACCGGCAGCTCCTGGCGTACCGGCGTACAACCAAATGCGAGCTGCTCTCCACCCCACGGTCAACATGCCTATTCTGCTTCCTCCCATGCCAACAGAGACGGGGGGCGCTGCGTTTAAGAAATCCCAATAAACGCGCGAAACAGGCTCCGCGGAGAACGGAGGTGCAAACTTGCTTGCAGATGACATCGTCCACCAGAGACGAGGGGCGCTGCGCTCAAGGAATACCAGTAGACGCGAAACAGGTTCCGCGGAGAACGGAGGTGCAAACCTGCTTGCAGATGACATCGTCTTTTGTTGTACGCATAGACACACACACGAGCTTTGCACAGCGGACTCCACGCTCAACACCACCCACGTCCTCCAAACTCTTTCCATGCTCTCTAGTTGGAAACGCAATCATTGTCTTGGATTATTGGCTGCGGTGACTAGGTTGGCAATTGGTTTTACATTCCGCCTCCTTTATCCGACCATAAGTTTCTTGGGAAGTATTGCTAAGGGGGATATCGGCCTGAATATCGTGACCTGGTCAATACAAAGGGGTTCAAAGGATGACAACTAACGTGTGTGCGGATGGTGGGACCGTTGACGACAGTGCAAAGGAGCATTGGGTGTATGAGTGAATTCCACGGGTGGATGAGCTATCAGCACGCTTTCCTGCTCGGATTTGTTGTTGTCAAAAGTCACAAGCTGGACGAAGAGCAAGCGGAAGGAATACCTTAGGTACCTCGTACTCGATCCTCTGTAGTCATCCCTTAATTCACACAATTCCTATGTACAGGAGAACAAATGGACAAACCTGTCACCTGACTTCGCGTGTCAGTCAAAGTGAACGCTACCAGCGCGACGCTTGCGCATACGTCATGATTGGCCCAGATCAAGTCTGCTCGCTTTGCTCCTTTTCATTCTCACCAAAATGCGAAAGAGCCAAAGCCACAATGCTACGGTCTACGATTTGATCATACAACCTGGTCATCTCCAAAATCTCAGCCATAGTGCTCTGATCTGATCACCGCACCCCTACTCTATGGCCAAGCTGCAGGCTGCCACTGTTTCTCAAATCCCCGTCAATCGCAAACGCAAACGCACTTCCAAAAATCAGGAACCACAGCCAACTGATTCTGCCGTCGTTCCCATTGTCGGGGCTACGACGGTCCCCACAAAGACCCATGATGGAGGTCCTAAGCCTAGAAGAACGAAGGGCACGGCAAAGCCCGCCCTAAGCCGAAGAAGTTCGTCCTCAAGTTTGATTGAGTCGGACATACCGTGGCCGGATCACTTCAAGTATCTATCTCAACTGCACCGCGCTTTGAATATCGTATACACATTTTGCTGCACCCGAAAGCATTTTGCCACCACATGGGACAATATCAAGAGTGCGGTGGAAGGCCACATCAAGAAGCCGTTGATCGAGGATGACGTGGCGCAGGTCAAGACCTTATTGCCCCGGGCGATCAACTTTGCGTATGTCGACGAAGAGCACCTCATGGTCACACTCATGGGCGAGGAGGATGGGGTCAAAGGCGGCAGAGCCGATCATTTTCGGTCCCTGGAAGAGGATGAGAGTGCTCCAAGAAACAAATCCGAGCCATCCAAAGAGCTTCTCTTGTTCGAGTTTGTGGATGGCGACCTGAAAAGACAGGTTGTCGATCCCAAGACAGGGCAGCCCACAAAAGCCACCCAAAAGTTACGCAACGAAGATCTCAAAATACCTGTCTTCAGTCAGAAATCGATGCTCAATCTCATTGAAAAGCGCAATGCCAAGTGCACATCTGCCATCAATGCCTTTCTCAATCAATGTGCCGACGAGCAAGTAGACCCGGTCGAAAAGATGATGGACTTAAAACAGCAGTATATGCCCTACCCTTCCACTAGTCGTCCCACAACACCCGGCCCAGATGATCGTCTGCGGAAAGCGATCCCGAAGGAGCGTAAATCAATATCGGACATTGTCAAAGAGATAAGTGAGCTCGAGTGGTATTCTGGTCAAATTGTTCCAGATGGACATCGTGTGTTCGATCCCCAGCCCGCCATATATGGTGACCTAAATTTTCAGTTGTCCCAAAACCTGGTGAATGCCCTGTATAACAGCAGAGGTATAACTCAGCTGTACTCGCACCAAGCTGAAGCCATCAACAACCTGCACGAGGGCCACAATGTAATCGTGTCCACGTCGACCAGCTCGGGAAAATCGCTAATCTATCAAATTCCTATGCTCCACGAGCTCGAAAAGGATCCGGAAAGTCGCGGGCTGTATATTTTTCCCACGAAAGCGCTTGCGCAAGACCAGCGCAGAAGCATGAAAGAGCTCCTGAAGTACATTCCAGGCTTGGAGAACACGATTGTGGAGACATTTGACGGCGATACACCCATGCGGGAGCGCAACCAGATTCGAGATGAAGGCCGTATTATCTTCACCAACCCGGACATGTTACACATTACTATTCTCCCCCAAGAGAGTGGATGGCGAGAGTTCCTTCGGAACCTGAAATACGTGGTCGTGGACGAGTTACACGTATACAACGGGTTATTTGGTGCTCATGTGGCATTCATCATGCGCAGATTGCGGCGAATATGTGCCGCGGTGGGAAACCGCAAGGTGAAGTTCATTTCGTGTTCTGCGACAGTGGCCAATCCGGAAGAGCATATGAAGACGATATTCGGCGTCGACAAAGTTAGGTTGACGGATTTTGATGGTTCTCCGTCTGGCAGGAAGGAGTTTATCTGTTGGAACACACCATACAAGGATCCGGGCGACCCGTCATCAGGCCGTGGTGATGCATTTGCAGAGACGGCGAGGTTGATCTGCAACCTCATCCTACGGGGTGTTCGAACGATTGCGTTTTGCCGCGTACGGAAGCAATGCGAGGTCCTGCTTGCGGCCGTCAAGGCCGAGTTTATCAACCTCGAGAGACCCGAGTGTGCCGCTTTGGTTATGGGCTATCGTGGAGGATACTCTGCTCAAGACCGGCGGCGAATAGAGTCGGAGATGTTTGGTGGCAAGCTCATGGGAATCATTGCTACCACTGCTCTGGAGCTGGGAGTCGACATCGGATCCCTCGATGCTGTTGTTACGATGGGTTTCCCCTACACTATTGCCAACCTGAGACAGCAGAGTGGCCGCGCCGGTCGACGGAATAGAGACTCACTCTCTGTTCTTGTTGGTGACTGTTTTGCCGTGGACCAACACTACATGCAGAACCCCGATGAGATCTTCACCAAGCCGAATTGTGAACTCCAGGTGGACCTGCAGAACGAATTGGTGGTGGAAGGGCATATACAGTGCGCCGCCTTTGAAATGCCCATCAAGGCGGATGAAGATGAGAAGTTCCTGGGCAAGATGTTGCCTGAGATATGCACGGAACGGTTGTCGTATGACCCAATGGGGTTCTATCACTGCAATGAGAGGTTTCGACCGCTGCCCTCTCGATGTGTCCCCATCAGAGATACCGAGGATAATCACTTTGCCGTCGTCGATATCACACATGGCCGCAATGTGGTTCTTGAAGAAGTCGAGGCTTCCCGAGCCTTCTTTACTTTGTATGATGGAGGCATATTCCTGCATCAGGGACGGACGTACATGGTGAAAGAGTTCTCCCCCGAACGCAAAATCGCCCGAGTCCAACTCGTCAAGGTGGACTGGACTACGCAGCAAAGAGACTACACAGACGTGGATCCGATCGAAACTGAGCAGGTCCGTCGAGTATCAGCCAACTCCCTCACCAAAGCATATTTCGGCCGTATCAAAGTGCACGCTGTGGTGTTTGGATTTTTCAAAGTCGACCAGAAGGGCCGGATTCTCGACGCCGTCGCCGTCGATAATCCACCAATTATCATCTATTCCAAAGGGCTCTGGTTGGATGTCCCGAAATACGCGCTGCAGATCCTGAAGGATAAACGTTTGAATCTTGCGGCAGGTATCCATGCAGCAGAGCATGCATTGATGTCTCTTATGCCACAGTTTGTAGTCAGCATGCCCGGCGACGTGCGAACAGAGTGCAAGAACGCGCTGAAAGAGTTTGCAAAGAAGGAGACTCAGCGGAAGAGGCCTGCGAGGTTGACCTTTTACGATGCCAAGGGCGGACCCGCGGGCTCCGGAATAGCGGCCAAGGCATTCGAATTCATCGATATCCTGCTCGAACGCGCCGTTTCACGGGTTGCGGCGTGTCACTGTCTCGAGGGCTGTACGGAATGTATTTGCGACGAGCGGTGCAAGGAGAAGAACATGGTGATGAGCAAAGCGGGCGCAGAAGTGATTCTGAAGTCCCTGCTCGGCATGGAAATCGATGTTGACGCCCTGCCCGAGGGCGACGAGGAGCGTGTTCCTGCGGGCGTGGAGACGGTGGTGTTCGCCACTGAAGTGATGGGCCGGGACGGAAGGAGGGTGTTCGAGAAGGACTTTATCAAGCAAGAAAAGAGCGATGAGGACGCTATTGTCATCAAGGATGAGCCCGAGGACTGATACTCGGAAGGTCTGATCTTGTGTATGTATATAGATGCGAACGATGATGATGATGCGATGACGCTGTGAAGTTCATGCCAGTCAGTGAATCAAGCTGTGTGATTTCAATTTGTGCCTTCATTCACGTTGCTATCAATCGAATGCCCCAATCCATCTATCTATCTGCTCCGGGTCGGAGTGGGAGCATCCAAAGCTCGCGTCGCACGCCCGACAAACTCCTCAGCCTCCCTCCTCACAGTGGCGATGTTGATGGCGCCGGTGCCATACGCCCGCGCCACGGCAGCCTGCACGTCCTCGTCCTCGGACATGATGTCGTCGGTGATGGCCGGGTCCACGGCGACCACGGAGCGCCAGTAGGCGTCGTCGCGGTCCTTGAGGGCCGGGTTGCGCACCACGGCGTTGCGCGCGATCGTGTACCCGCGCAGGTTCATCGCGGTCGTCTGCAGCGCTCGGTTGGCCTGGGCGAGCTGCTCGTCGGTCCGGCGCCGGGCGAGTTCACCGTCCAATTCGGGGCCAACGCCGGCGGCTCCCGGGAAGAGGAAGGAGAACCGTCCCGTGGCGGCGGCGTAGATGCACAGCGCCACGACCCCGTCGAACGTGCACAGACTCAGGTACCGCAGCGTGCTCGCGAGCCAGAACGTCCCCCCCGGCGCGGTCGTGCTGGTTGCCACGGGCGGTGTGTACGTCGCCGTCAGGAACAGGTCGGTGGCCGCGACGACCAGGCCCGTCAGAATCGCCGTGCGCCGCCACGTCGATGCCTCGTAGCCCGCCACGGTCTCCGAGGTCGCTAAGCCCAGGCAGCAGATGTGGAAGAGGTGTGGCAGCACGACGTTGGTCGGCAGGTGGTACAGCACGTACGACAGCGGGTCGTCCGGGTGGCAGAAGGGGCAGTCTCGCAGCGTGGAAGGCCCGAATCGCAGGTAGAGTTGACGGAGGCTGTTGATATCACAATGTGGTTAGATTCATGATCGGGTAAAAGTCCCGTTTTCCTCCACGAAATTAAGGATTTAGCAACGGTAGGGGGCGTGTTGCCATTGCGACAGAGAATGAGTGGGAGAAACGTACGCCGGAGAAGTCAATTTCGCCCGCAACGCCTCGTCGGTGGCGGTGAGGACTCGATTCTCGCGCAACAGCGCCAGCCTCTCGAAGAGCACGTCGGTCGGCACTGTCAGCCGCGACTGGGTGACCACGAACACGTTGTGGTCCGCGAGGTCACCCTTCAAGGGCCACGAGGCGTAGAGGAAGACACATATCGACGCGAACAGCACGTTCAGCCCGCGGCTGGTCCGCTTCGGGAGGGGGCGCGGCGGCGACCCGGTGCGGTAGGCGGTCTTCAGGGCGCGGTAGTAGTTGATCGCGCGAGGGAGGACGAATGTGAAGAAGAGAGGCCAGAATGGCTTGACGCTGTTGTTCTCCAACGGTTCGAGAGGGAGTTGTTATTCATCTTGACTTCTTTTCTGTGGTCTAGACGGCGAGGTGACGAGAGCTGGGAACTCCCGGCAAAGGAGGATGAAGGAATGGATGAATCAAGTCAAGGGGTAAGATGAGGAAGGCCTGGGAACTGGACTTACCTGCTCCACAGTGTCATTGCTCCGAAGAAGAATAGTCGAGCGTCTTCATACTAGGGGAAATTGGATATTGAGACAGCGGTCGTGAGTCTCTGTCGAGTTGTATGACCGACTACATCGATATATTGAGGTTTCTGGTTGTCAATATTAATGTGGTTCCAGATCGATTACGGGGTCATACGGAAAAACAATATTCCGGGTGTCGACCAGACTGTCCCTAGCACCAAGGCTTACGGAGGTCTCTTTCTTGAACTACGGGTCGGGATCGATCTACGCGAGAAGGTTGCACGATACATAGCAGAGAATACAGTAGATATATCGAGTTATTCTTCGCTTGGTGGAATGATTGACGCTGGACAAAATGCGGGAGCGCTGCCCAACTGCACAGCAACTTCAATTTCCAAACACGCTGCGCCAAATGCACCTCTGCATAAACTCCTCGCTAAGCCGTCCAAGTCGTGGTGGGCATGGGAAAGACGAGCTCTTGCACTCTTATCGAGTCGCGGTTCCAAGCAGCTCTTCCTCCCAGCCTCCGACCGGGTCATTTACTCTTCGACTCCGTTTCGGACTTTTTGGCTGCCGCTGTCGCACCTGTCAGCCAGACGTATCGCAAAACCGAAATGCCAGGTCGGTAAAAGCCCACCTTTTGCTTGTTTCTCTCGCATGATGGCCGCTTGCGCCTCTTTCGTCCGCTGAAATTCGGTGCCGGACTGTGTATTCTTCTTTTTCTGTGGCCGGATATAGAAACATTAGCCCACGTCCAAATGGCTCTCTAGCCCTTCGTGCACTCTAGAGAGATGCAATTCTGCAAGGGAGGGCCGTTCGAACCTGTCCGGACTGTTCCTTTAGGTTCTTCTCGCGAGCCTTTTCTCTCTGGTTTCCTCGAGTCATGGCTGTGCGAGGTTGGAGAGGGTCGAGTGTCTGAACGGCGGCTTGGTCCGGAGTTCGTGTGAATGAGGTCGTATCTTGTTGCTAAATATCAGTGAGGATTGTTGGCTGGGGAGAGAAAGACAAGGAGAGAGAAAGTCAGATCAGCCTCGCAGAGAGCCGCAGTTTTCGGTAAAAAGAAACCGCGCATCCGAACTGCGGTCTTATGTAAGCAGCTTAGTGCCATAGTGCCATAACAATAAGCACCGTGGCACATTTCTTTGTCTTATTTGTCTCTCTCATCTTGACTCTCTGCACTTCACGTCAGTGACCGTCCTCCTTGTCTGATCGGCGGCAGACTGCACCTAAAAAATGCGACATAAAGGCTGTGGCACACTTGAAAATGTTCTCGGCGTCAAGGGCAGCAAAAAAGGAAACAGTCCCCCAAGTGCGTTTCAGGTTCTTCCGACCCTGAACCGTCGTTCAACCACAGCCACTCTTTCTGCTCCCCTCTCCCCAGCCTGAGGAAGACATGGAATCTGTTGCAAGCTGCATGATTTTGGACCGAATCGGGCATCAGTTCACTTGTTTTCTTGGGATAACGCCACAGGTAGGAGGGTCTTCCTTTCTGAAACTGAGCTCGAAGCCTTCTCAGACGGCACACGCCCTCTGGCCAATGGACACGTCCTTCCCGTGAGTTATTCAGCCCATATACAACAGCTTCATCTCGCGCTCGCGCTTATGACAATGGCAACTCTGAGACTCTGTCTCTCTCCCTCCAAAAGGCCAATGGGTTGAAGATCAGAAGAGACTGTTAAAGTATTATTCATTTCTGCCGCTCCCTCCTCTGGTGTTGGTCACCACTCCTCTTTTTCTCATGTACATTCACTTCTATTGATGCTCTGGCTGCTCAATAGCCTGCTGCCATCCTATTGTCCTATTCATCCAAGCGTTTGAGCCAGTTAATCGAGCCTTCGAATACCAATACTTGTCTTCTTCTCCTACCCGTGATACCCCATTCTCCGCAATAATCGTCATTTCGTCCCAAAATCTACACCAAGCAATCCCAGTCGCCTTAATCAAACATTTCATCCTGCAATATGCGCTTTTTTGGCAAAACCCTGGCCGGCGCCGGCTACGTCGTGCTAAACATCATCCGAGCGATGAACATAATTGCCCTGTTAGCCGTCATTGCGGCGAGTTCGGTCATGCTGGTCAAGACCTTCATTGTGTCAAAGTTTTTCTTTTTCGACGCCTGCGAGCACGTTCTGCGCGTCGTCATGAGTGGTGAGTGTCCGCACTGCGATGTGGCTGTTGGGATAATGTGCTAAGAGGTTCCAGGATTCCTCATCCTCACCGAGCTGTCTCTGTTCAAGTCCTATATCGCCAGAAATTGGCCTCTTTTCAGCACCCGATCAAGCTTCGTCATGCTGGGGCTTGCCATGATCTTCCTGGGGAATAGTATTCTGGGGAACCTCAACAAGCAAGCCACCAGTCAGCAAAGTCTCGGTCTGCCATTCTGGCGGCTGGTGATTGCTGCAGGCATCATTGTGTTTGTGATGGGCTTTATCAACCTCTCTGCAGTGAGTGGAATCGGCCGTCAATGATTCACAGAGGCAGACTATTCTGACATCATCATCGCAGAGCTATATCTTCAGAGATACCAAAGCACATCTCACGGCTCGACAAGTCCGGTCCCACGGGGCGGTCGCATCGCACAAAGCAGATGTGGAAGCCTCTACCCCGAAACCACCGAGTCGAAAAAGCCATTATCGATCCTTTTTCCTGGGCAAGCGAGATTCCCTGCCCTCGTACTACTCCCGCAAAAATACGGACCGTGCCAACATGGCCGAGACGCCCAAGATGCACCTGGCCATATCCAGTCCTTTCCCCCAAGACCAGTCCCTGACCCGCGCCGCCCAGAGCCCCGGTGCCGCCAGCTCCAAGTACAGCCAAAGCCCCAAGAGTGAGCGATATGCTATGAGTCCTGAGCTCAACCGACCGGATTTGGCACATCATCCTGCCATGACACAAGGGCATGCCATCTAAGAAGCTGAGAAGCATGGCACACACAAGGAAATGGGGCAGAGATCAGAGCATGTGGGACATGTATGGAAAGAATACGATGATCATATGGGTCCGATCTTGATGGCATCTACACGCCTTGATTCGGCCATTTACCAGAGAGAGGGCCGACACGGATAGCCTTGCCTGCTTTTCCTTTCCTTGAACTCTGCAGCAGATACCCAGACCCAGACCGGGCAAGCAATAATCAGACAAAAATGATGAGTTACGAACACCGAACAATCCTATGTTCTTCTCTCGCCCCAAGCACCACAATTTTCTGTTTTGTGCTCTGTACTCGGTATAATAAGTCGCGGTGGAGTCAGACGGAGAGCAGAGCCGTGAAAACCGTCGGGGAACGTGTACCGTGTATCCAGCTGGTGCTTGGGCCTTGTCTCTTTCTCACACACAAACACACATCCAATCCCATCTTTCGTCTTCATCCCTCTCTCTTCGCAATTTGCCACCACCGCCTGTCTCTGGTTCTGGCTCGGGCTTTGTGCTTGTCCCATCTACCCCATCTCACCCACCCCGTGCCATCCTGGAACTCCTCCCTCCCTAAACTAACTAAGCATGCATGAAGGCATGCAGACAGGCCATGCAGATGACCCTCACCCACTCACCCTCGGAGCAAGCTCCTTTCCTCTCCACCCCCCCCCCCCTTCTTTTCCCCTTTCCGCCTCCCATGGGCCGTTTGCGTTTGCTCCTAAGCTACTATTACTCGGTACACGACAAGGTCGGTCCCTCCCTCCCTCCCTCCCCCAGCCCTGGTCCCCCCTCTACCCATGGAGCTCTCCCGATCGGGATATTTGGCTACCCAGCAAGGCAATGTGAGCTGGAGTTCATGTCCCAGCAGTGTGAAAATCGCCACTCAGGTGGGGTATTGCTGTCTACCAAGCTTTCCCTCGCTGCGAGCTATCTATGCACAATTCCCCCCTCCCTCCCTTTCTTTCTCGAGTGAAATGCATGAACAAGTTACGGGTCACGAGTACTCTGGTACCCAACCTCGAGGCAGCCGCTGTGGTGGCGAATGAGGTGCCCCTCAGACTCCCTTCCTCTAGGTTGTAAAGAAGGGGAATGACTGAGAAAGGGTGGGTTGGATATCAAGTATAGTATACGTGTTATGGATTTGTTTCTGTGTATGTCTCATCCTGGTTCTACCTGAGATTTATTCTAGCGGGGGTTTTCCATCTCTCACGAACAGTGCAGATGGGAACGGAAGTCTGTCTCAAGCACGGAGCCAGCGCAGGTGAAAGCTGAGGAGGAGGGAGGCCAAAGGCCCAGACGCCCACGAGCGACAAGAGACGAGAGACGAGAGACGAGAGACGGAGATGTTCGAGGTCCAGCTCCACATCCACCTTGTCGCCCGCTATTATCTCCCTTTCCCCCAATCATGCCCAGGCCTATTCTTATGGTCCAAGATCCACAAAGGTACGTACCACCTAGCATGGGGAGACAAGATGCAGCCCTTACTCTGGGCGAAATCCAGTAAACCTGGCGAACCCACACCCTCCCCCCCCCCAGCTCCTCCTCCATATTCTCTGGGTTCAGCTTTCCTGCACGGCCTCCTCTAGGACTTCCCGTTAGCACCTCTTGGGCATGGATGACCGTGCTTGTCGTCGTTGTTATTGGAGCGAGGAGAAAAGCAGGGCAGTCAGGTTCAGGACATTTTACCCTTCCCACCCACGTCCTTCCTTGCTTTGTCTTGCCGCCTCTCAGCCACCAAACCTCCAACCCGAAATTATACAGCTTGATCCTAATCTCATCACTCGCCTCTTTTGCGAGTGCTTTTCCTTCTCGGAACTTTGGCATATGCACGATACGACAACAAGCCACAGCACGATGTACCTCGATCCTGATCCTGGGAATGGGCAAACGCACAACTCTTTTGCCACACTCTCTTAGTGGCTCTCTTCTTACCGAGCCCTCCCTTAGGTTTGGGGGGCCCGGCGTTTGCCACCGCGATGACTACCTTCTGTACCGTAGGTACAGAAGGTCGGCAGGGTTTCCATTGTACAAGTACTTACCTCGAAGTATCTTCACCTCTAGTCTTCGAGGTACATCGTGGATCCCTTCTCGTGGTACTCCAAGACGGGGGATACTTCACAATTAAAATTCCCTCCTACCTCCCCGGTATAACCCGCCCGAAAGCCACTTCCACTCGCAAACCCATATGTACCTATGTCGGGGAGGGGACTTCGGCAATCCACCGGCTCTAGCCCCTCGCTCGTCTTTTTGAAGAATAGCTGGAGCACCGTTGGCGACGAACCCCCCTCCCCACCAACTAATTACATAGTTACTTCCTGCCCCGTTGCTGACGAGAACACGCTATCCGGGGAGGGAAAGGGGTAGGACCGCCGCAGAACACAAGCAGCCCTTGCTGCTCGGGTTCGGGAAAATGGCGAGAAAGAGCCGCATTCACCTACGTACATCCATCCCATTGTGTACTGCTACAGTACTGCTACTATTGTTACTCGTGGTACTACTAACCGGCTTCTGCATCTCCGAGGCTCGCTACTCTCCATGTATTCTTGTTGTTGGTGGTGCTATTCTGCATTTCCACAAAAGGAAAACCTAATGATAATGGGATCGTCAATATCTGAGGAGAAAGAGGACGTACATAAATAACATCATCGTCCCTGTTGAGACCCAAACACAGCCTCCCCTAAACCAATCTCCAAACCCGCAATACCAACAGACAAGGCAAGAGGGTCTATGGTCATTACTTCGTCCTTTCATTGGCAAGCATTGAGTCGCACGACCCAACCCTGGAGACCATCTGTGGTCTTTGCCGTCATCATAGGAACCGTCATCAGCGGCCGTAGCACGAGCATCATCCTAATTCATCACACACCACCATCGGGAGATGGCAAACCTCATTCCCATTCCACCAATCCACCCTGTAGTTCGCACTCGCCTCGAATTTCTCTCTCTCTCGGGCGCTGGCGTCTCAAGTAAACATCCAGCTCGTCCGCTTCCCAGAGGGACTGCGGCTCTTGCTCTTCTCCCGAACCACGTACAATTTGTCTCCCTTCTTCACGAATCCGTGGTCGTTGGGCGTGAGCGTCGTGATCGTCTTGGTCTCCTTGATGTACGGGCCCGTGATGAGTTTCCGCTCCTTGATCTTGCGCGTGTGCTCGAACAGCTCGTCCTGCAGGGAGTGATCGATGTATTTCTTGATGATGATGAATTCCTCGTCGCGCTGTGTCATTGCCACCCGTGCCGGAAAAGCACGGAAGAAGTTAGCAAGAAAGCAAACCAGGCGCAATCGGTCACACATGAACCCTTTTTTCTTCTTCTTCTTCTGTGCTCTCTCCCTCTCTACACTGGCGTCGTTGGGGGGAGAGGACAAGGCGCAGCGTGTCACTGAGAGTAAAAAGGGGGTGGTACATACCGGATCCCATTCCCAAGGCAACCCATAATGATCAAGCGTGTCCGGGAGGAGATACTTGCGGTTGACTTTGATGTAGGTCGGACGATGCAGGTCGATGGCCAGCGTTGCACGCTCGGCTTTCTTCTTGTGGAGCACTTCGTCGATGTACTCTGGACTGTAACCTGTAAATTCCCGGAAATGAGTGACACAGATTAGCCTCATGCTCAGCCCAAAATTCAACTCCATTACCGCATCATGGAACCGGTCCCCCCTCCTCAAAGGAATGGCCTTTACGTCCTAGAACCACCCGCAAGTCTCGTAGAGATATTTGCAAAGGTAGGGACGGACTAATAGTAGACGTAATTGTAGCGATAGGGTCTGCGCATACCAGCATTCATGAACTTCTCCTTGACCTTGCGCTCAAACTCTTCCTCCTCGGCCTTCTTCTTCTCCTTCTCCTTCTGCTGACGCTCCTCTTCGTCCCGGAGAATCTTCTTCCTCAGCTCGTCTCGCTCCTTTGCCTTGCGCTCTTCCTCGAGCTTGGCTTCATAGAGGATGGCCTCACGCTCCTTCTTCCTGCGGATCGCCTCTTCCTCTTCCTCCAGCTTCCATCGTCTCTTTTCTTCTTCGCGGTCTCTCTTTATCCGATCTTGGATCCGCTTCTCCTCCTCCTCTCGGTGGGACATGCGGGCGAAGTCGAGCTCTTTCCGGAATTTGTAAGGTAGATCGTCTTCTTCGATTGGTTGTTTCTTTGGCGGCTTGTGGCTGGAGGGACGGCGGTGTCGAGATCTGGAACGGTCACTGGAGCAGCTGGAACTGGAGGATCCGTCGCGATAACGGTGGTGACGGTAGTCGCGGTGGCGGCTGCGACTTCGACTGTGGTCGCGGTCACGGTCATTTCGCTCGGTGAGGGCACCTGCTCCTATATTGACAATCGTAGGTGCCACACCGGCGCCTTGACTGGAAGCACGAGGGCGGTTTTGTGGCACCTCAAGGAAATTGTTGACCTCGATAGGCGGTTCGTAGGCACGGCGACCTCGTCCTCCATATTCACTGCCTGCAATGCTGTGCACTGGCATCAACACATATTCCCCAGAGCCTGACGAGCGTCGGGAGTAGGCCATGATGTTGTCGATGGTGGTGGGCGTACCCCTCCAACTAGCGCACTCTCTCAGCCCTGGCAGACAAGGGACGGATCAAATCCTCGGGGGCGGTGGCGGTGGGGTAAACGGCGCGGATTGCGATGGATCTCTGGGGAAGGAGTCAAACGGTCACAACGGTCGTATGTAAGGGAGAATTGGTAACACCCAAGTGGTCAAAACTGTCGATCTTTGTCACCGAGAGAAAAAGTGAAAGAGAAAACCAGTCACGGCGATTCAGCTCTTGTGGTGGGGAGCCTGCTTGCTTTTATCGTTTTCGTGCTGCAGGCCAGCCGCCAATTTGAGCCTGGATCGCACCCACAAAACCAAGCTTGGGGGCCAGAGAGAGACTAAAAAGGTCGAACTGTCATGTATGGTATGCTGGCCATAGCTGAGTCAATCCAGAACCCTACCGACCCAATGATCGCTTGTCAAACGAGATTTGGCACTTCCGTCCTGAAACCAATCATGAGGTCGTACCACATGCCCTTTGGTATGCGATAGTCGGGGAGTTGTTTGAGAATTCTCCTGGGACCGGGGGCCCTCAAGATGGCTACATCTGGCGATCGGAAACAGGGGCCACGTAACTATTATTAAGTCTATGAAAATGTAGCCAAATTTCGTGCCAGTTTCAACCCCGAGACCGAGCGGGTAATGAGCTGTTGTGTGGTCTGCGGGCCTACTTCGTCTGGAGGCCTGAACGTCCGTCTCGGTCAAGCATGCCGTCATTCGATGTGCTTAGTTCTCATACAGAAGGTGAACTTTTGCTGGCGTTATGAGGCCCTAAGGGCGTCCGACAGTCCCCGTGACACACCGAAATTCGTATTTGACTCCCCACAATTGTGTCAAAAGTTGCCAGCTACTGCGGCCTGATGCAAGCTCAGGTGTATTAGCTGGACATAACGGTCATCTCCCGTTTGCCCAGCGATCTTTCTCCTCTGTTGGGTCAGCGAAGTGCTTGTAAACCATGGCCATTTCTAAGGATCCTGGAAAAGAACCGCTTATTCGAGACAGATTCATGTCTCCGCAGATAAGACGTCCATATCCAGGTAGTGGCCATATTCATTTAGAGGCGTGATTTTGAGTCGAAACTCCGGCGCCAGAATTTCTCTGCCTGTGTTTTCGTGGGATTTTTGGTTCTTGCTGCGACATCTGAGCGGTATAAGTAATGGATGCAGTTGGATCCAATGCTTGACCTTCCATGGGTATGTGGGTAGCACAATCTCATCTCGGCATGTACGCTTGGTAAAACAGATGAGTTGGCTGAAACCACGTGTTTGCAGAGGTGTTTATTGAAGTAGGCCCCATCACTGCCGACCACCAGTCTGCAAGATCTTCTCAATGTGCTGCCGACTGTTCTTATACGTCGTCTCCTGGTAATGCAGCCTCTTCTCCAACTCCGTGATATCCTTGCTGAGGGCGGTTGCCTCAGACGCCAGACGCTTGTTCAAAGTCGATGGGGCAACAGCAATGAACCTGAGACGGAAGTGTCAGAGATCCCGCAGGCTTTCGGGGGGGAGGTTGCGTACATTTTTCCGACACCTTCGTAGACATTGGTGTCAGGGGACAGGGATTTCAGCTCATTGGACGTCAGTTGATTCAGTCGGGCATCTCGCCGTTTGGCACTGAGTTCTGCCTGCGTTTGCGTGATTTTCTGTTGGGAGAGCAGCGCTTGAGTCTCGACTTCTTGAAGCAACTGCAAGTGGTCAGCGGAAAAGGATGGTCCGTCGGCAATGAGAGCATACCTTTTGCAATGCAGCATTGGGGATGGCCATCTTGAACGATCACTGTGTGCAAGCTAGGTTCGAAGATGAAGTGCAGTTTTTGAGCCTCAGTTCAACTAACTTAGAGGATCCCAACTTCCGCGCCCAGAAGTACGTACCTAGGGAAGCTTGACTACGGGCGCCCGCGCTACAGGGGGTATGAGGGGTAACCGCCGAGGGGCTGCTTGGTTCTCTTTTAGGCTTCGGACTTCCGAATTTTAGGTGGAAGGGGCTGACCAGGATTATCGTCGGAGGTGTTGCCCCGTTCCAGGCTTGAACTTCCAGGTACTCCTTCACGTGTCAGGGCAAAGCAAATGATCTGCCTAAGGCTTCCCCCCTTGAGCCCTTCAGCTGCCCCTAGCCACTGCTACATTAGGCCAGGCGACGTCATTTGAGTGTCATTTGCCCGCCCACGCGATAAACTTGTTTATCGCCGCTGCTCCACTGCGAAACATTTTTGTGCGTTCGGAGCCCTCGCTGTGCTCAACTGTCGAAACCCACCTCTTCCATCCGCATCCGTAGCCACCGACCCTTAGTACGGAGTGGTCTGGCAAGAGTCTGTGTCTCTTAAACCTCTGGGGAGTACCTTCGGGTCACTATGCCATCACATTAATCCCAAGCCCAGAGATCACCGACAATCTCTACAGCATTCCTGCGTTGCCAGAATGCCCGCATGGCTTCCCTCCATTCCATATCCCCCGCCAGGCCAGCCGGGGTACTGGCATCCCGTTACGAGCACTCTACAGTGGTGTGAAGAGGTATGACAGATTATATCCTCGAGCAGGAAACACCAAGTTGTCCAGGCTGACACGAGCAGGACTACTATGCCACGTACTACTCTGCCGAGATCATCAACACTCTGACCAACCTCATGTTCATTTACCTGGCATACAAGGGTGTTCAAAGCTGCAGGAAACATGGCCATGATACTGTATTTGAAGTGGCGTATTTTGGATATTTCCTGGTTGGTTTCGGAAGCTTCATGTTCCACACTACGTTGAAATGTGAGTCCCTGCTACGCATCCGTCAAGTATATTCGCTTTTCGACCAGTGGAACTGACGCAAAATACGCCTCCAGATCCGTGGCAGCTGGTCGACGAACTCAACATGATCTACACGACCTGTCTCATGGCATTTGCCTCTCTATCCTACGCACAACCCAAAAAGACACAAATCTATCTCGGCGTCTTCTTAGTGCTATTCTGCGCCTTCATTACGGCTTACTACCACTACCTTCAAGACCCCGCTTTCCACCAGATCGTCTACGCCCTTTTGACAGTTTTTATCGTCGTCCGCAGCGTCTATAGCATGGAAACAAGCCTGCGACCTTCCTTGCGGAAGTCGGAAGAAAAACACCGTCTGGAACGAGAAAAGCTAGGCCTGCCGGTTGACGTCTCGAGAGAACAACAAGAATATGAGAATAAGAGAGACCTAGACATATTGAGGACCATGTGGTGTCTTGTGGCATTCGGGGTGAGCATCTTCCTCGGCGGTTTCTACATCTGGAATTTGGACAACCAGTATTGTTCCACGCTGATCCGCTGGAGGCGGAGCATCGGCATGCCATGGGGTTTCTTACTCGAGGGACATGGCTGGTGGCATCTCATGACCGGAATCGGCGCTTATTGCTACATTGTGTGGGGCATACACCTACGACACATTTTGAACGGAGACCAAGAGCACTTCCAGATGGTGTGGCCCAGCATCTTCACCCTGCCAGAGATCGTGCGAGTATCAGATCCGCCGAGGGAAAAGACGAGGCAGGCAAATGGGGTCGTTGCTACGCCTGGGAGTGCCAATGGAAGTGCCCACGCGACCGCCAATGGAAGCACAAATGGACATATCAAAAAGAGAAAATGAGGTGTGCGAACATACTACGACATGAAATGGACAACTTAGTTGGCTTAGACTCTGAAACGGATGAGACGGACCTCGTCCCACCTGTCTTCCCCCATTCCTCGCTCTCCTCGATATTGAAGTGCCGATGGCGTGTGTATCCTTCTTACTGGGTCAGTCGACCGGGATTCTCGGAAGCGTCTTGGTAAACACGTAAGACACCTCGAGCTCATGTTACATAGGTACCTGTGTCTGGGGCCGCACGACATGGCACGACCAACGTACGTCACCGATAATCAAATCTCGAGCGATGAAGGCGGAACCTCCAGGCCTCCCTCGCGGCGCCCCTCCCCCCTCCCGGGGCTTTAGACACAGTCACCGGGCGATCCGAGTCTTCTCCGGACGAACCGAAGCCGGCGCGAGGCTGCAGGTTTTGACGTCCTAGTATCCTAGTGTGTCTGGACGGACGGGAATACTTGTGTATGAATATCACGCAGGCATGAGAGGTATTTCCCTCGGCAGGCTGGGATATAATGCAATGAGGTGATAGTAAGCTGCGCGGAAGATTTAGTTGCGGGAGAGAGGAGACGGGGACACTGTAAATCCTTGCAGCCTTGCGGTCGGTGAGTAGAGAACATGGGTTTTAGATCACAAGCACAGCCAAGCAAGACTCTCTCTTTCTCTCTTTTCCTCTTCGCGTACATGAAGGTTGACAAAGGAAGCTTTCGTAAAGCCGTAGAAGACGCCATTCCGAGATACCGCTTAGGGCAACGTTCCAGTCTGCCATTTAATTTGTTTCTTGGAATTTCATTCCATTCCCAGTGCAACTTGAGTGGCCCCGTCTCAGTCTGCCCTGCTATGTTCAAAACAAGGAGGGGTTGAATACAAAACGAAGTCTCTCAAGAGAGTTCGATTTGACTGCACCTGAGCATATTGGTTTTGTCTGTCCCTTCTCAAGAGAAAACCCGGCCGAGATTCCAGAAATTTAAGCCTGTTGGTAGATCCCTCATACGAAATGGTAACTGGTGGCGAAACACAAAGTCCCAACGCTCGCATCTCCGGAGACCAAAATACCTCAATTGCCGGAAAGGCCGCGTGCATTGGAACCAGGTCATAGAGTCCAACTCACCCATCCGAGATATCGTCTGGCGTTCTTAGAAAGCCCTCGCGTATACCGCAATTGAGAGCTGGGATTTGCCTCAGAGGCCCACGCTCTGCCCGTAGCATGGCACACGGTTGGACTCCATATTGCCGATGCCGGTGATCGCAGAGCCGCAGCAACAATCAGCCCTGTTCGAAGGTTGAGTGCTGACCGTGACGAGAAAGTTTGGGAAGCATGAAGGAGGAAGACGGAGAGTCAAACTCTATGGATGGCTTGGCGCGTTTGGCGCGTTTTGGCTCCTCCTGCAGCCTGCTTCTCTTGATACACATTAAACACGTCGTGGACCTGTTGATGGAATTGAATCCCTGGGCTTAGACTGACTGGTGCTTCATGACCATGGCTGGGCCTCCGCCAAATCCAACCACGACCTCAAACTTTCTCTCCACACGCTGTGCACTTCTCGACGCTCTCACTTCTTTCCTGACGGTTGCAACCCACCACATCCTCTATCTACGCCGCCTTTACCCTCCAATTTCCTTTCTCTCCGCCAGGGCATACAACTATCCCGTTCGTCAAAATCGTCATCCGGCAGTCTGCGTGTGGGTCAACGATGCCGTCTCCGCAATCCGTGACCAACTCGCCAAGAACACTGTCGAGAAGGTTTTGCTATGCATCTATGAATGTGATGGCAACCGTGTGCTCGAACGGTGGACATTTGATCTGCGATCCTTTCCTTCCGTTGTCGGTGGTGATGTCGAAATCCCGTTCGAGTCCACTCCGTCAGACGATGGCGACCTGCTGAATAACCAAGTCAACCTGGCAGATCTGGAGGCTAACTTCCGTGCCACCTTGTCCCGGATTAGCACATCGGCAGCCCGGCTCAGGCCGCTCCCAGAGGGACCTGGCGCCCCGGAATGCAGTTTCACGTTGGCTATCGAGGTCAAGGAGAGGGCTGATCGACCAGTGGGCCGAATTGAAAAGGAAGAGCGGAAGTGGATTGCCGCGGAACCACAGCCCAATCCATCATCATCGACCCCAGTACCGCAAGGAGATGATAAAGCATCAACATCTATTTCTGCACGAACACATCCAGTCCGTCGTGTCGAGGCAGGAGAGCTGCAAATGGAAGTCTGGGTTGAAGAAGCCGCAGCTAAATTTGAGTTCACCCTTCCATTAGCCACGTCTGGGTCGTCTTTACCTCCCGAACAAAGAGCAGCAAACATGTCCTACGGTGCTGGAAAAGAGAAGTTCGATCCGGAAAACATGTATACATATGATCTCGAGCCGCCGGACGTAAATCGCAAGCCACAAGGTGGAGCCATGACAGACTATCAGCGAGGATGAAATGTTTACTCGGAGAAGACAGCGCGTCGCCCGCCTTTCCTTACCGCCTCACGTGCGTTGTCAACGGCGTCGCGGCATAACACCTCGTGCCCGCGACCGGTTGGACAGTGGAACAGCTTCGACTGTTGTATCCACCACGTTGTCTCTTCTTGACGCCGCCGCCGGAGTTCCGCCTCATGAGCTTTCTTCACTTCGAAGTTCACCTCTGGAGAGTGACCTCCAACACCAGAATGGAGCTTTTCAGCCCGCTCTGGATCACGAGGAGAGAGACAGTCGTATCATCTTGGGTGGACAAACCACGCCGTGAAAACAAGCTTCCAACCTTGCACTGGGTCACAAGAACGATGCCGTTTGCTTCGGCTACAAAGATTTTGTTTACATATCTTTGTTGTGATATAAAGCTTTCGACAAGGCGCCACGACAAAAAGCAGCTCCTTTTTTGTCACTATAGATGATATTACTATACTTCTACTGCCCTGTGGATGTGAATGGCCCTTTGTCTGCCGTCGCGGGCTTTATATATCTCTTTCAAAGGTATGTTTCCATCCTTCCTCCATCCTCGAAGACAAACATTCTCGAGATCATCTTTACACACTTTCAAAGCCAATACACAACTTATCATTGCCACCGAATCTGCCGGCGGCGCTACGATCAGACTTTACAATCCGTCCACCACACTTCCGGACGCGATGTGGCCTGTTGCACTTGGCTTTGCGGGACTCTTCGGAGTTTCTCAGGCTTCGCGATATCAAATCTCCAAGAATTACTCCGGTCCAGACTTCTTCGATCAATTTGACTTCTTCTCAGACCCGGATCCGACGCATGGTTTCGTGAAGTATCAAGACTTGGCTGGAGCTAATAGTACTGGACTTGCAGGCTTCGCATCCAACGACGTTTTCCAGAATATGATCTATCTCGGGGTCGACTCGTCCAACGTGGCTCCGAGTGGCAGGCAGTCCACACGCATTCAGTCGAAAGATGTCTTCAACCAATCGTTGCATATCGCCGACATCATGCATATGCCTGGAGGTATCTGTGGATCATGGCCGGCATACTGGCTGGTCGGGCCACAGTGGCCTGACGATGGGGAGATCGACATCATGGAAGGGATTTCGCTCCAGCCCGTCAACAAGATGGTCCTTCACACGAAAGCGCACGTGACCATGTCCAACATCTCGGATCCAAGCGTGGCGAATGCTACTCACATGCAGATGCGAGGCACATTTACCAGCCTCGATTGCAGTGCTGAAATTTCTGGAGATCCGGGTTGTGCGGCGTCAGGCGCCAACAATTCCTTCGGGACAGCATTCAACGATAACGGCGGAGGTGTTCTGGCAACCGAGTATGGCCCGCAGTGGATATCCATCTGGAACTTTGCGCGAAGTGAGATTCCTTCAGACGCTTTCAGTGGCAGTCCCGACCCGGAGACATGGAGGGCCCCTGACGCTCATTTCATGGCCGCAGACGGTAGCCTGCTGTCTGAATACTTCTCGAACCTGATGGTTGTCATCAACACTGCTCTGTGCGGCGACTGGACTGATGGGGACTGGGCGAGCTCTGAATGTGCCTCGTTGGCTCCAACTTGCCAAGATTATGTGGCCAACAACCCACAAGCCTTTAAAGATGCTTACTGGCTCATTGGAGGCATTCAAGTCTATGAGCCTGTGATCGGTGGATCAAATATCACGGATGGCCTGTATGCGAGTGCAAAACATCGTGGTCATGTGCCACGTGCACCAACTGGCCGCCCATAGCGAGGCCTCGAGAACTGAAAGAGGAGCATGCTCTTGGTGAGATACAGAACCGAATCGAATCGGGACAATCTACTGCGCAAGGCTTCGGCGGAGACTTACTGGCAACACCCGCGCCTTCATAGCCACGGAAAGAAGGAGGAGAATCACACCCAATATAGAAGTCATGGAGAGAGTGAACAGAAGTCACCATGAAAGTTCCCACCAAGGCACTCGCGTTTCAAACGCATATTGTACCAAGATAACCTGACCAATGCCTTTTCTCTTTCCCATGAAATACCCTGAATTCCCGAATGCATAGTTGTAGTCAAGTAAAATCTCCGAAGATGCTTGTTTGTGCTTGTGAAATGCTTGGCCTACCAATAGATCTTGAGCCCACCAGCCAGGGAAGCCCTGTGTTTGGGTGGATTAATAATAGTGGCCCTTTTATATTGCTTCTTTCGGCATTTCCTAGTTAAAAGACAGATGGCAGCAATGTGTCGTCCCAAAGACTATATAATACGAGTAGATTTCCTGCTCTATAACACAGTTCCAATGCCGACTTAGTCAATGCCTAGTCAATACTGAATTCAACGAAACCCCCCAGTTTCAATCAAATCTGACTTTTATGTTTGTTGATTATGAGTGCCTCTTGACAATCATCTCCACAAACTGGCCATACGTAGTCCCCTTGTCCTTGTCAATCACTTCATCGACGTCCGGCTGCATGAAGAGCGCCAGGGTATTCCTGGCCACCGCCTTCCTCGCCCCGCTGGGCCCACGCACGAAATGCGGCACCGCCTTGAACTTGCCGTCCGTGATCATCTGCAGCGCCTCGCCGGTCTGGAACGCGATGCAGTCCGCGGGGATATCGACTTTCACCACCTGGTCGCCCCGTGACCGGATGTACAGTCCTGCCTTGGGGTCCGGGGATGTAGGCAGGGTGGGCAGAGACGCAAAGGAGAACGAGTTGTCCTGGGCCCTCAGTGGGGGCAGGGGGCAGGACTCGTCCATGTACAGTGCCGATGTTAAGGCTGTCAGGCACCCGTCGTCCAGGTGTGTCGCGCACCAGGAGTCCTCCTCAGAGTCTGACGGACCCGAAGAGTCGGCGGATGGAGATGAGGGTGGGCTGTGCATCTGGTTCGGCGGGAAATAGTGCAGCAACCGCGCCTTGGGCGTATGGCTGGTCTTGACGACGTGCTCGAGATACCCCGGCCGGTATTGAGGGATGTGCTTGGCAGCGTAGCGGTCGACGGCGCGGGCGACCAGGACCCCAATGTCGATCAGCAGCGTGCACAATTCCTCAAAGGTGGCGCGAAAGCCCGGCATGACCGACTCCGACGGCCACAGGTTCGTCCCTGATCCGCGAGTGGCGGGCGTGCCGGGGACGGGAACGACGGGGTTCTCGAGGTAGAAGGACTGGCAGTCCACGTAGTACGAGCCCTTCATGGTGTCGTACTGTCCGTCCTTGAGCGCCTCCTTGCCGTGGCTCCAGCCGATCTCATAGTGCGATGCCGCGTCCGTGAGGGCATCCAGGTCCTCTTTGGGGAGTTGGGCCAGGTACGAGGCATAGGACAGCAGCTTTTGGCGCAGGAGGGGATATCTGGTGGGTAGGTCCTTGACGACGAGGATGCCCAGGGAGGATTCACCGAATGCCTCTTCCAGTGTGCCGAAGGGCACCGTCCCTTGTGCGAGTTCTTCGAGACTGACTGTTGTCGCTTTCATTATTTCGTCCTGAGAAAGTGATAACGCTCCGGTGGTTGTCGTCAACATACAGGGAAACTTTCCCAGCTTTGGTGATATGCAGTCTTATGCCGAGATCTTCATATAGCGTGATCTAGACCCTAGCATCAGCATCAGCAACAGCGGTACAAGATACACGATGTCATATGTATGTTTCAAGGGTCGTCCTCCGTTGCGTCGGAGATGCGCGACAACCTGTTGTGGGATCCAGTTCTTCGCCGAAAGTTCATGGAGCATGTACCGAGTAATTACTCTGAAAGACTCCCATCGACCTTCCTAATGAGAACACGCGGTTCGGGCTGACGTGTCCCTTTATCTAGTCTAGAGGCTAAACATTACTTTCTGAGAAACAGCATTCTTTAACCGGAAGATATGGCTGTGGTATAGCCTCGTCGAACAAAACAGCTTCAGCCACAGGCTAGATACATAGATATCGAGGTATTTCTCTCCTCTTCCCATCTTATAACCCTACCACTCGTGCAATTGGCGAGAATATTAGCAAAGATGCGGTGTCTATCTCTCTCCATGTTCCGTGGCCGTACCAGGGCCGGTATCGACACCGGTGTGAGCGACTCAATTTCTCCTCCACCATACACAGCATCCGACTCGAGAGCTGTGGTCCCGGAGGAAAAGAAAAGCGGCTACAAAGTCTTCCATGGCCGCATCATCCACAGCAAATCCCTCAAGGAAGTCGAGATCCTGCCCCGGGCAAGCCTGGGTGTCGACGACAAGGGCACCATTCGATTCCTAGACACCAGCACCGCCTCCGCCGCCGAGGCCTGTGCCCTTTACCCGGACTTCGCTCACGCCGAGACGGTCACTCTGAAACCCCTGCAGTTTCTCTTCCCGGGCCTCATCGACACGCACATGCACGCGCCCCAGTACCCCAACATGGCGCTGGGCATGGAGGGCGACCTGAAGGAGTGGTGCGAGAACTGGACGGACCCGATGGAGGCGTCGTACGCCGACACGGCCAAGGCGCACCGCGTCTACGGCGAGATGGTGCGCAAGGAGCTCGAGAACGGGAGCACCACCGTCGCCTACAACTCCAGCATCCACCCGGACGCCACCAACGTGCTGGCCGACACGTGTCTGGCTCTCGGCCAGCGCGCCGTCATCGGCAAGCTGTGCATCCTAGTCGGAAGCACCCACGGTAACTGGGAGAAGAGCGCCGAGCAGAGCATCGCCGACGAGGCCAAGGTCGTCAAACACATCCGCCACATCGACCCGGCCGGGGACCTGGTCATGCCGTGCATTCAGCCCCGAGCAGGGTCCTACGTCCCGCCGGAGCTCATGGCCGGGTTGGGCGACCTGTACCGCGACCACGACCCGATCCGCGTGCAAGCACACATGTGCGAGACCCCCCTCGAAGTGCAGAACATGCACGCCCTGCACCCCGGGTTCGCCAGTTACGCCGACATGTACGACCACTACGGCCTGTTCGGCCCGCGCACGATCCTGGCGCACTGCATCCACCTGACGACGCGGGACATGGAGGTGATGGCGGCCCGGGGTGTCGGCGTGGCCCATAACGCCAACAGCAACACCTGCCTCACCGACGGCTGGTGCCGCGTGCGCGAGCTGCTCGACCGTGGCATCAAGGTCGGCCTGGGCACCGACTGCTCGGCGGGCTACTCGATCTCCATCCTCAACGCCATGCGCCAGGCGAGCAACGTGTCGCGCCACCTGACCATCTCCACGGGCGACCCGGCCTGGAAGCTCGACTTCGCCGAGCTGGTGTACCTGGCCACCATGGGCGGCGCCGAGGTGTGTGCGCTGGACCACAAGGTGGGCAACTTCGCCGTGGGCAAGGCCTTCGATGCCCTCCTCGTGGATGTCGGGTTGGACGACAACATCAACACCAACGGGTTCGAGCACGACGACATGGCGCTGTTGAAGAAGTGGGTATTCATGGGCGATGACAGGTCGATACGCAAGGTGTTTGTGGGCGGGAGACTGGTGGCGGGAAAGGATCTGAAAGAGTAAGAGAGAAAGCTGGGAATGCGTGCGTACAAATGAGTGTATAGATTCAGTATGCACGAATACTAGGTAGCTTAGCTACTGTGGTCGTCCCCGTCGCGAAGAAGCGACGGTTTGCAGTGGATAACGACAGTCTTGTAAATTGCTAAAAACAATCACAGAAACAAACGCGGTAGTACCCCAGACCATCACCGGTCAAGTGCCCCGTACCATGTCGCTCAATCATAATAGTACAAGGTGAGGGTATCATCATAAAACAAAAAGAAAAGCAAAATCCCAGTTCATTCATATCGTCGTCAGTTCATTCCGAACAAGGGCCTCCTTGATGTCGGTACATATGCAAAGGAGGTGAACGATTCACCCGCTCCCAGATCCCACAATATCAGAAAAATATACGCCAGTCCATTCCGGACAAGTGCTTGTACACAGTAGTAGTATTGTACAAGTGAGCGCTCAACTTAGTAACCACTCTTTCAATTTTCGAGACCTTTGGGGCTCGGAGCAGGCTTGACGTGGTGAACGTCGTCGTCGACGAGCCTGGGGAATCTTCCCTCCAGAATGCCACCGCGCTGCGGGCCGGTGAAGTGGGTACGACCGGTCGTTACCCACGTAATGGCAGCAATCAGACCGCAGACGCCGACGGCAGCCGAAGTATAGTTCATATTATCGGCATTGACCGGGCTGACCGAAGGGAAGTTGAACACGATGGCGGCGAACGTCAGGTAGAGGATGCCCACGACGTTGAACAACATACCAAATCGACCGAGAGAGTAGGCGCTGTCGATATCTTCTCGACCCTGAAGGCGGCCCCAAATGCGGACGAGGAGTGGCATGATGTAGGACAGATAGAAGCCTTCCGTGGAGATCCCCAGCACGGTGTTGAAGCCCGTCACAGACCCGAAGTAGATGGCCATCAGAGCCATGTTGACGACGAGGACGGTCAAGATGCTGTAGGTGGGGACATGCAGCGTCGGATGAACCTTGCTGATAATCCCAGAAAAGGGCAATCCGTGGTCGCGAGCAAAAGAGAAGATCACCCGCGAGCTTTGGGCCATGAGGAAGCACAAACTGACCAAGGCGATGATGGTGATGAGGGTGGTGAGGCCAATGGCCCCGCCCACGCTGCCGGTGGCTTCGTAGAAGATGGCGATCAGAGGTACGCCGGTCGAGGACGTCTCGATGGCGGTGAGGTTGCGGATGCAGAAGAAGGACGCAATGAGGAAGGCAAAGCCCGTGAATGCACCAACCCAGACCGACCAGATGATGGCTTTCGGAGCATCTTTCCTGGCATTGCGCATCTCTTCCGTCATGTGTGCCGTTGCGTCGTATCCGGTCATGCCAAATGCCGCCTGCAGGATCCCCAACAAGCTTGCGTACGAGTTGCCGAACCCGGTGTTGTTGTTGAAGTCTTTGAAGACGAAGGCCGCGCTCGCTTTCTGTTGATCTTTGGCCAGAATGACGATGATGACGACCACGAAGGACAGCAAGTTGAAGGTGATCATGACCTTGCCCATCTTGTTCAACAGATGGCGACCCCAGACATTGACGGCGGCGGCGAGGATCAGGACAAGATAGCAGACCAGGCACGTATGCCACCTCTCAATGACAAAGTCTGGATGGGCGATCTGGGCCATCCCAAGAACAAAACTGGCGCCGATGAAGCCATTGGCAGCCCCGGCCGACAAGAAGCCAATAACAATAAACCAGCCACACAGGTAAGAGGTCAGTCTGGCCCATTTGGGCGGCGTCAAGATGGCAACCCACGAGTACTGGCCGCCGGCGACGGGGAAGGCGCTGCAGATCTCGGCGAATGAGTAGGCGACGAAGAGCGAGAAGAAAGAAACCCCGATCCAGCTGTAGATGATGACCGGCGGGCCTCCTGCTTCGATGGCCGCCACTAAAGAGCCTCCCAGGGCGGTCCAGCAGGTCAAGACTGAAAAGGCGAAGCCGAACATGCCGAAGAGCGAGAAGTCTCTTTTGAGCTCCTGCTTGTAGCCGAAGCTCTCCAGATTGAGGACATCCTCCGTCGTTGCTGCGGCCGTGGTGCTGCTGTTCGATCCGTGGGCTGCCATCCTGTTTGTGGTGGTTTTTGTGATGATGCTGAAGGGGAGTTTGCTACCAGACGTTCTCGAGGTCTGCACGAAACAATATCAATGGCAAGCGACGAGAAGGTCTCGCCACGCGTTCTCCATCCTTATCTCCAACAGACTGATAGGGCATTTGGGCCTAGACTGTGAGTTATCAGACTTTACCAGCTTGAGAAGGTCTCACCCCGCGATAATCTAAGGGGGCCACATGGGCATGGAATGCAATGAGCCGTGTGATTGGCACCAGACCCGAACGGTGGGAAAGGGCAGCGATACCTGCACTAGCTTACCGCACACGAGATAGGAGATCGCCCGTGTGTGTGTCGGTAAAAACTCTGAGTGGCGAGATGACACAGAGGGACCTGATGGCGCACCTAGTATCCATTAAGCCCTCTCCTCGGAGTACCGCACGCGGGAATGTCCACTTCCGAGACCACTGAAAACTGCTCGGTTCTGCTGATATACCAGGGGCTTGCATCGAAACCGTTGAACGGGTTGCAGCCTTCTGGACTTGGGAGAGGCGACTTAAGCGAGCACAGGCATAGCCTAGATCCTAGGCCGGGCTTCGATCTGTGCAGGAACGTAGGAGGCTCAACAGAGGCGAGACAATGACAGACGGCATAGACAAGCGAATACCGGTCTGGTTGGACGTCGACACAGGTAAGCTGAATCCGTGATCGTCTGTACTGGCAGAGAGTCTGGTGGCTGCTGACCATGCTCAGGGCATGATGTAGGACTCTCCCCTCCCCTCCATCACAACAGCGAGAATATAACCAACTGAGAAACACTACAGGACGTCTTTGCCATTCTCATTGCGGCACATCATCCGCAGTTGAACTTCCTGGGTATTAGCTCAACCCATGGCAATGCTCCGCAAATCCACACCACGAACAACACAAGTGCTGTGCTCAATGCCGTGGGGAGGACCGATGTCAAGGTCTATCCTGGATCGCTGAAGCCGTTCTGCCGAGAAGAAGTCGAGACACCGGACATCCATGGTGAACACTGCCTCTCTCAGAGAATGTATGCTTCAGTGCTGACCCGTGAGTAGGTCCCACAGGCTTGGGTGGTACGAGTCTTCTCCCGCAGCCAACGACAAATATCGTCAAGGATGTGAATTTTCTGGTTGCCACTCGCGATGCTATCATGGCCCAGCCACCTCAAACTGCATGGTATGTGGCTACAGGCCCTTGCACGAACGCTGCACTGCTTTTCTCGGCCTATCCTGAGGTCGCCCACCATCTTGCTGGGTAAGTCGAGCATACCTTTAACCTGGAGAAGGACTTGCTTCTGATCGGGCGGTTTGCTAGAGTGAGCATTATGGGTGGTGCGGTTGGAGGCGATTTCTGCCCTCAGGTCTCGAAAGAATTTGGCAAAACCTTGGGTCAAGGGGAAGGATTTGGCAACGAGACTCCTTGGGCAGAATTCAACATCTATTGCGACCCCGAAGCCGCCCAAGCTGTCTTTTCGAACCCCGTGGTAGCAGCCAAAACGACTCTCGTCACACTCGATCTGACGCATCAGTGTCTGGCGACCACGGAGGTCCGAGCACGGTTCTTGGGATCTGACAAGCCCAGCCAGCTCCGTCTCTTTCTCCACGAGATTCTCACCTTCTTCGCACAGAGTTACGTCGAGTGGTTCGATGTGTATGAAGGGCCTCCGTTGCATGATCCGCTCGCGGTGGCTGCCCTGTTCGGATATTCCAGTGGCATATACGAGGAAGACGGCGATCGATACCATGTCAAAGTTGTGACGGACGGAGCACATAGCCCACTGGATGCGGTCAGAGGACAAGTAGGCAGGACCATTGTCGAGAAAGTAGAGGCAGGACCCGATGGTGTTGCTAGAGGCGTGAGGATTCCTAGAAAACTGCATACACATACATTCTGGGATGTCTTGGAGCAATGCACAAAGACTGCCGATGAGATGTCACGTTGAAGAGAAGAGAGCTTCAGACAAGCAACGTCCTGCATTAGCACAGAGGGCTAGGGTTCTTGGCCCGTGGGTTCATAGTCTTGTTTGACGGTGTATTAGGTTTGATATCGGAGCGACTGTATCAACCACAGCGAAGCGATCAAATATGCCAAGGAATTCATTATTGCCACCGTCATCGTTGTCGCCAACATCACTACCAGCAATATTCTATTACATTGAACGCTTCAACGATCCTTCCCAAGAATTTCTGGCCATGTAACGAACACAAGCACCTCAGGATAAGTACTAAGAACACATATCCAGGCCGTCTTCACGCAGCGGCCTCCAGCTCATCCTCCCATGGTATTCCATCGAGAGAGCCAAAGGATTGCGCCTTCAAGGCAGCTGCCTTGGCTGCCCACTTCACAGCTCGATCAATGTCAAATCCTTTTCCCGGGGGGAACTTCTGCCTGATGTACTGGACCGCATACGCCCCGATAAAGACACCGCCGCAGCCTGTGGTGTCGACGACCTTTTCGACACCTGCCGCCTTGTAATCAACCATGTGTAATTCACCACCTTGCTGTCTTGTGCCGGCTACTCCCCCGTGGCCACCCATCGTGACGACCACATACTTCACACCCATCCCCAGTAACGACCTGCATAGTTCTCTTCCCTTGGCTATTTCTGCTTCTCGATTTCCCTCCTGTTCGGTCCGGCGTTGTTTGAGGAGGTCTTCCGCTTCGAGCTTGTTGACGATGAGGTGTTCCACAGAGCGAAGGAGTTCCCGCGGGAACTCGTCCATTACCGGGGCTGCATTGAGCAAAACCGGGATCCTCTCTTTTGCGGCTTTTCTGATGAGATGTTCAACGGTGGGAACGGGGATTTCCATCTGCAGAATTAGGAGATGTGGAAAACCTTCCCGAAGATCTGTGCGAATCTGGCTCGGGGTGAGCTTGTAATTGGCGCCCGGGCAGACCAGCACGTTGTTCTCGCCGTTCTTTCCCAGAGCAATGCTCGCTCTCCCCGTCTCCTCCTCTCGGCACTGGACGATATGTTCGGTGTCAACCCTGTCCGCGTACAGAGCTTGCACGATTCTGTCTCCCGCGGAGTCCTGTCCCACAACACCAATCATACTGACTTTGATGTCACCCTTCTTGAGATCCATGCTACTGTGCCTTCTCCCAGAAGGGGCGCTGGCAGAGTCAGCTCTCCGGGAGAAACGACCGACGCCGACGTCAGAGCCTGCATTGCGCGTGTGCGAGAGTCTGGCACACGCTATTGCTTGTATGGCACCCTTGCCCCCCGGGGTGGTCCTGTGCTTGCCAATCATCAAAGTCTCTGATGGTTGTGGCAGTCGAGGGACAACCCAGATGTGGTCAAAGTTCAAAGAACCGATGACGGCTATCCGGAAGGTGTCCGAATACAGGGGGAATCGGTAATTCGAGGAGTCGAACTCGCCCGGGTCGAAATCTATGCTGGAACGGCTGGCCTCTGCGCTTGAACGCGAGGGGGCGATTATGCTTGGACGATGTGTTGCTTCCGAAGCTGAACGACGCATACTCGTGGCGGCTTCCTTACTCCAGGGTAAGCCAATGTATGTCGAGCTGAACGACATGGTTTGGGGTTGTTCTTTTCCTTTCCACGTCTGCTTCCAGGTGATGGAGAGGCTTGAATCCGTTGTCCGGTTGACGTCCCTTATTTGACTGGCACTCCATCAGGCAATCAGGCGACGAGCAGCCTCCATCCTTGCTCTCAACAGGCATCCACTACCAACCGAATGACGCAGGCAGATTCCCTTTGGGCGAATAGGACCAGGGCCGGCTCACACTTCTCGTCTACAATACACGAGGGCAGAATCTTCACCTTGAAATTTCAGCTGCCTGGGCTCCGAGACAAACAGGTTTCTCGTACGTATTGACTGGAACTACTTCCAGACTTTATGGCTTGTGCGGCTCAAAAGGGCCTCCATCATGTGCCAGTGTACCGCCTTCGGCTGCCTACTCCTCAGCTTTGCCACGAAATATGCTGTGTAACCTGACATCGACGGCTGGTTGGTTGGCGCACGATGCTGGTCAGAGCATCTCAATCCAAAACCCCGCTCCAGTTCCCAGACTGGGCTCGCGGACATCTCGTCCCGTGAAGTTGAGACAGCCTGGCGAGCTATGAGAAAAAGAGCAGGGTTTTCGACAAGATTTATTTGGGGCTGAAGAAACTCACTCATTCATTCATCTGGTCATTACGGTAACTATCCATCCCCTGGCGGTGAGCACAGAGCGTCTCGAAGATGATGAGCACTTACTCCGATGACCGGTCTGATTCGTCAGGCTTTGCCGACTTAGAAGAATTTTATGAGAGGACGCGGGGAAAAGTATCCTCCGAGGTTTCGACACGGCCCCCGTCGCCGGAAGCAAGCCAGGATGATCTTGAGGTTCGGATGGAAGTGCTTGTGCAGGGCCCGATCAGCGACTCCGAACAACTCGCCGTCATCAATCGCTGGCTACAGAACGGTCTGAAGGTACGCCACACACGTCTACAGGCACGATCTCCATCCGGTGATCGACTTACGTATGACCTTTCGATCCCTCGACTCGTCGCCAATGATCCCGCTGCATGGAATCATCTGGCAAGTGAGCCCCCAGAAATAGTGCGCAATGTTCGTGTCGATTTCACACATTTTACCGGGCCATATGAATTGGAAGGCACATCAGGCTCTGTGGCTCCTCAGCAGATTGAAGAACTTGTCAGGAGCTTGAACAATACCGAGAGGCTCAACGATGACCTGACGCGCAACGGGCGCTATACCAAGGTCACGGTGCTGCCAATCATGTTTGAAGCGGTGGAACCCCATCTGCGGCTGGAACAAGAGCTCAATGCGCTGAGGGATTGTTTCGTGAAACTGTTCAATTTTCACGTCTGCGACATCTTCAAGATCCCCGAAGACAGACCCCACCAAAACCTTAAGAGGAAGATTGACGAGCTCATACGCCAGCATGGAAAGAAGGACGAGCTCGTGATCGTGGTTTACGCGGGACACGGCTTCAATCCGTTGGATGTCGAGAGAGGACAAGAAGGGTTTGGCCCATCGATTTGGATCCCGTGAGCTAGCCATCCTCTGTTGCTCCGAGCAACATGCTGACAGTATTCTTCTTTTAGCCGTGCGACTTCGGAATCCCAGGATGGTGTGGATTGGTCTTCGATACAGCCATCTCTCCACAGCGCGCCATGCGACACTCTCATCATCTTGAATTGTTGCTTTGCCGGGAATGCCTCGTTGGGTGGCATGAAGGGCACCAACGAGATTCTCGCCGCCTCGGACCGCCAGAGCGTGGCGTACGCGTACAGCCGCTCGTTCCTGAGAGCATTGATTGAAGTGCTTGAAAAACTAAAGCCGTCTCGGTCCAATTTGACGATCAACATGGTCCGGGATCGGCTGGACGACTATAACAAGAACGACAGAGAAGTGTGGAGGAGGATCACCTCGCCATACCACAAACGATACCCGAATCTCGACCACCCGAGCATCAAGCTGCGGACCTTACCCAGTTCGCACGGCCCGCCGACCAAGCGCTCGGCCGGCACGATGACGCCGTCACCACCTTACAGTCCATCGTTCTACGTGAAGGTCTCACTGGACTCTGTCGAGCATGTGTCGCTGGCCGAATGGGCTTCGTGCTTCGCGAGCGCCAACTACCCGAGCGACGTCAAGTTGCGCTTCTACACGGAGGAGTCCTTGCGGGCAGGGTTGGGTGCAGATAGTGCAGAATGATCCCGCCGCAGCAGACGCAGGCACACAGTGGGAAACGGGAACTGAACGGCCCAAGTGCAGCCTATGATTGACTATGTGTGATTGACCATGAGACCTTCTGGAAGAGACGAAGGTCTCCTTCTTGGAATGGACGGCAGGATACATCATATACGTCGTACTCGTTGCACACGGCGTCAGGCTGGACGTTGCGTCTATATCCTGTACGTCGCACAGCATGAGAGGATGATGATAATGATGATACACCCCGCAAAATCCTGTGGTTTTACAGTCCTGTACATACTCCGTTTGTACTCTAAGATAGCAATCGCTCTCGGAATAGCCACTGTAGCGCACCGCAGCGCAAGTCCCTATACAAGGCCAACCTCAATCCTAGTAGGCTGTTGAATAATAGTCGCCAGTTGTGCAGTCTTTTTATCTTCATGAATCACGATCGAATATATCTCATCCACCAGACTGCTAAGGAGTTTTCGGTTGGTGGAAGTGGTGCCACTACCTTTCCATCTGGGCGGAAGTATTACGTCCATCCACGAGAAATTGATCTGGGCAAGTGAGTATAGTCACGAGAAGGTACTGCAGATACTCGTCGAGCCAGGCGCGGATCCCAATTGGTGGAGGAGGAGGAGGGGGGGACCATCTCGCGAATCGCCCAGTGAGGCGGATACGTGACATGAGCTGTTAGAGAGCCTACGCCACGCGGTAGGGATTGTCTGATTGAAGGCCTGTGTACTATTGCAACTATCTGTAGCTCCTATAGATAACGACTTAACGACTCGTGCCCACCCGAAACGAGAGGGGTAGTTTCTCATAGCTTCTGTATCCATACTGAGGTAACCCGCCCGACTCTGTCCGGTAGCCTTATATTACTCTCAGCCTTGTCTCTTTTAACAGCTGTATGTGCAGGGTATGTTCGTAACACCAGCCTTGGTACTTAAGCACCGCACGCTCTTCGCATAAGGATCTCCCCTTTCCACATACTGACCAGAGTTTAGTTGAGATACACTGTCAAGTAATAATCTAGACAACCACTATCCGCCTAATCGCTACCCTCTGCCTATTCACATACAGTACGGCGTTCCCAACAATAACTAACTAAGGCTTCGAACCTCGGTAGCTGCACCCTCGTACATCCAGAAGGATGTGCTCTGCGGCGGGGACATGGTGGCACATATCGTGGACCGAGTTGGCTACGGAGTATTATAATTTGTAACAGGATTCACAGATGTGAATATTCTATTCTGCGAGCCAAACCGGGATGGTGCTCTCCAGTAATTAATTAACAGCAGCAGGCGAGTTCTGCACCTTTTCAACCTGGCTGACGACATCGAGCGTCAACAGAGTCAATGTGACGTCTTTTGGACAGAGATAGTATATGTATGTGATAGCTTCGAGGCTTCCCAATATACCGCTATAATAATAATATTCAGGGCAAGGATGAACTCAGCGCGTGTGGCGGTCACGACGTGGAGGAAGTCGAAAGTGCCGCCCGCTCATTTCTCCACGCGGGGACGTCGACTGCCGTACTCGGTACCTAGCTAGCTACTGGTAGTGAGTCACATTGCCACTGCCATGCATTGCTCCGAACTCGGTGTCTCTGAGGTTCACATAAGTACCTGATATGATACGAAAGTACATAATAGTTTCATAGAAAGCCCGGCTGCCATTGAGACTGAAAATTCTCGTGTTGAAAAACAGTTCGGTTCTCCCTGGTATACATACATACACCTCACCGAGTGAGTGACCGACCGACCGGAGTCTCATTTATTGATTTTATTCTACTCTACTTCTTCATTCTCCAGGCATGGCTTCTTCTTCTTCTTCTTCTTCTTCTTCTTCTCCCCCCGGCGTGCAGTCTCCCTCGCCCCTCCGCGCCCCGCCGCACGTGCTGGCCCTGCTGGACCGGCTGCACGCGGCGTCGCGGACACAGGAGGACGCCATCTCCCCGGCCGAGGTGACGGCACGCGGGTTCGACGAGTTCATGCGCGACAAGTTCATCGCGCTGGACCGCGACAAGGCCGAGTTCGTGTACCAGCTGTGCGGGGCCATCGGGGCCAAGGTCGTCGTCGAGGCCGGCACCAGCTTCGGCGTCAGCACCATTTACCTGGCGCTGGCGGTGTCGGAGAATATCAAGAAGGGAGGAAAGGAGGGAAAGGGAAAGGAGGGCGTGGTCATCGCGACCGAGTACGAAAAGGCCAAGGCAGACCGGGCCCGTCAGCACTGGAAGGAGGTGGGAGACGATATCACCGGCTGCATTGACCTGCGTGAGGGTGACATTCTCGAGACCCTGAAGAAGGATGTGCCAGAGATAGATCTGCTTTTGTTGGACAGTGAGTGCTTTCCTTTTCCGGTTTGTTTGTTTGTTCTCTTTGATTCCTTCGATATTATTCTCGCGCCGTGTGTGTGCGTGTGTGTCTGGTCATACCAACTAACCTCCACCCTTCTCCTCGCGGGCATATGCAGTCTGGACCCCCATGGCCCTGCCCGTGCTCAAACTGTGCCAGCCCCGGATGCGGCGCGGCACCGTGGTCATCGCCGACAACACCATCGGCTCGGCGGAGAAGTACAAGGACTTTTTGGCGTACATGCGCGACCCGGCCAGCGGGTTCCAGAATCTGACCCTGCCCTACACGAATGGACTGGAGATGAGTGTCTACTTGCCGTGAGTGGCTGTAGAAGGAGAAGAAGGGGAGGGAAGGGAAGGGAGGGAAGGGCTTGATGTATATTGAGGGAGGCAGTCAATGAGCCAGTCAAGTCAGTCAGTCAGTAGCCCAGTGGACTTGGGATCGCAGAGAAGCGTGTCTGTCTTCTCGTGACTCTCTTGCAGCCGCAACTCGATTGTCTCAGTTTTTCCATCGTCAACGATTCACCTCGTGCACGCGGGTCTTTGTTTCCCATCGTGGACTGGAGTTGCGGTGACGCGTGCAGAGACTATGAAATGAATGTCCCCTGAGTAGTTCTCCGTCCTTTCCATTTTTCATTGTCTCTTCTTTCTCACAGACTTGTGCTGTTCCCCTTTCCAGTGACCTGCTAGAGAAAGACGTATCTCGTTCAACCGACCGCAATCATGAGCTCCCACCCCTCCTGGCTTTCTGCCTTCTTGCTCGGCCTGCTGGTCGCTGCTGGCTTTGTCGACGCAACGCTCTCTGTGGCAGACAGTCCTGTTGCTGTTGCTGCTGCTGCTGCTGCCGCCGCCGAGAACCAGATTCACTTCAATGCCACCAACCCAGCCGACGAGAGTCCGACAGATAAATTGAATGATCGAGCTACCAACGGCGTGAGTTCCCCTGCCCTCCCTCCCTTGACTCGCTTCCAAACCCACCCACCTTTCCCAAAAAAGTCCCCAGAGTGCCACTGCCTGACTGTCGTCGCCAGATCTACATCTGCCAATACCCACAATGAAGGCACGTGTTTCTGGACCGCCATTGACCCGTCATCCTACAATCAATGCGCCATCATCACCTCCCATGGCGGCTGGGCTTCGCTGGGGCCTGACCCAGGCGTCAAAGTCGATCTCTATCGGTAAGCGTGCACCCTGGACACCCACCCATCCACCCACCATATGGCCCTGCTGTAGCTGTCAGGATCTGTATCTGTATCTGGGACGAGAGCTAACTCCGGCGATGATGTTGTGTGTGTATCATCTAGGGACACCGCGTGTCAGCAGCCGTTCTGGACCGGCCTGGTCTATCCCGGCGCCGACGACGTGCCGACTCAAGTGGCGGCTCGAGGCCTCCCGGCAGTGACAGGAGACGTGTTTGGAGCAGTCTTCAGAGCACCGTGAGGAGGAGACTCTTGATGGTCATTATCATTACCAAGAGTTCCAGAGATTATGAGCAGAGTCGTCACTGGTGGTGAACTGATGGGTGCCATCGTAATCGAATAGCGAGCGGTACGGAGGATTCTTTGGCCCCTGCGACGCGCTGTAGACGCCGGAGACGCGTCTGCAAAAGGTGTGGTGTCTCTCAATGGAAATAATATGTAATCCCCAATCAATCAGTCTTCTTTCTTTCTTCCTTCTCACCCTCTCTGTGCTCCTCATCAACTACGCCGAGACCAAGAATGCCCTCCTCTCCCGCCATCCAGCAATCCCTCAGCAGCCTCCTCCCCACCCACGCCGCCAACCCGCCCGCGCCGCTCGTCCACCTGTGCGAATCCCTGCTCGCCCAATCCCGCCAGCGTGCCTCGCACCTGAAACCCGACGAGGAGATTGCCCGCGCCTACGCGTGCTGCGAGATCGCCTGTACCCGGTTGCGAGTCAAGTGTCGGCTGCCCGCGGTCAAGACGGGAGGAGCGCCCTGCAAGCCGGCCGTGTACAAGAAGCTGGTGGCCTTTCTGGAGAGGGTGTTGGACGGAGATGGCACTGCGACAGCGACTACAACTACACCGACGGCGACGCCCAAGTCGACGCCCGGAGGAGGGAGGAAGAGGACGGCAGACGGCTCAGTCAAGCGGACGATGACCGTGGAGAGTGAACCGGGCACGCCGTCCAAGTCGTCGACAGGCCGAAAGAATGAGTTTCGGGGCACGATCAAGGCGAGCGCGAAGAAAACCACCAGCCAGGGCGAGAACGACGGCCAAGCACCAGACTACACGATGCCCTCAATCCGCAAACTCTGCAAGACCTTCTCGACTCCACTGCTCGCGCCGCACGTCTACACCGGCACCTGCGTCGTGCTGAAACTGAGTGGTCTGTGGCCGCCGGCGGACGAAGACGCCGCCCACGTCGAGACGTCCCTCCAAGAGACCGTGACGGGTCTCGTGATAGCCCTCTATCTCATGACCCTGACGCGCATGCAGACCGCCGCTATGACCACGTCCGTGTACAAGTCGACGTGCGCCCGGGCCGTGCAGGTCCTGGGGTATCAGCCCGGCACGAAGGGGGTCGAGGCGTGGATCCGGCGCATCAACCGCGAGGGATTCTGTCGGGGTCAGGACTGGTGGGCCAGCGTGCCGGAGAGGGTGTTTGACTTTGATCCGAGTGCCAATTCCGGTGCAAGTCATCAGTTTGATAGAGATGAAGACGACGATTACGAGGAGGAGGAAAAGGAAGAAGAAGACGAAGAAGACGAAGATCCGATCCTGTCGGGAAGGAGGAGACGGAACGCATCCTCCACAGATCCCGTGCGAGGAGGCATGGAGCACGAAGACGACGACCCCGAGGACGTCCTGCTCCCGGGCCTGGCGACCATGATGCACGACGCCCTCGATCTGCTCGACGCCGAGCGGACGCGCGACTTTGAGGCCTGGAAGAAGCAGTTCCTGCGTCGGCTGGAGAGGGCGGACAAGACGGACGACCACGACGCCGCTGCGGGACCCAGTGGTGGTGGTGGTGGTGGTCTTAGTACTCGTAGTGGTGCCGTTCCTATTACTGTGGAATGAATGAATGAATGAACCGATCCAGGTATATGACTCAAATGGGGCGAGGTATGAATGAATGAATGAATGAAAGAATGACCAGATGGATGGATGGATGGATGATCAAGCCTCTCTCTCTCTCTCGTCCACTCTGCACTTTTCTTCAGGCTGATTTGGTTGGTTGGCGACTTTACAATTAATCAATCAATCGCTGTTCCTTGTGTGTGTGTGTGTGTGTGTGTGTGTGCGCCATCAACTATGCAATCATGAAATCTCCTTCCCTTCCCTTCTTTCTCTCCCTGTCTCTGTCTCTGTCCCTGTCCCATCCCATCCACCCAATCCAATCCAATCCAATCCTATCCTATCCTATCCTATCCGTTCTGGCCTGTCTGGCCTTTCATTCCTGCCCTGTCCTGTGTTTCGTTGCTTGCTTGCTTGCTTACTTGCTTAGGGGTGGGGGTATCAAATCCTTTTTTTTTTTCCTTCTCTCTTTTGTTTTTTCTGAGGTAATATCCTTCCTGTCCGTCTTGCTTTTGTCTGTTTTATATTCCGATTCTCATCCATCCGCATCCAACCATACATTTCTGTTTCTTGATCTGTCTTGATCTTTCTGTTTGTTGTACATCCCGTGTAATACACACACACACACACACATACACTAGAGGGAGGGGGTGGGGGAACATAGAGCACACTCCAGGGACTGCACGGCAATACAATCCAGTCCAGTCCGCGATTAGGTAGGTAGGTAGGTAGGTGTGCAGATGCTGTGCTGTGCTGTGCTGTGCCCTTTTTTGTTATTTTGTCTTTCTTATTTGGACGTGTCTTTTGCTCGCGGGTTGCTGGTTCAGTAGAAGAACAAGCTTGCCCTCCCTCTCCCTCTCTCCCTCTCACTCACTCACACACCCCGTTCAGCACCAACTCGCCATCATCGGTGTGCTGTCCTGTCTTAAAACCGTCGTCCTCTCCCTCGTCCTCTGCCTCCTCCACGCCCACCTCCTCTCCCACCACCACCGCCGCGGCCGCGATAATGTCCACGACTGCTCCCACCACCACCACCACCTCCTCCTCCTCCGTGTCCATGTTGCCGCGGTCGGTTATGGTACGCATGGAACTCGGCGCTCTCGGGCCGCGGGCCCAGCTGCATCATGGCGTCTCTCTCTTGCTCACTGATGTCGAATTTGTTGTCGATCCCGATCAACGCGCAGTACGCGCTGGTCTGCGGGTTGGTCACCTCGCGCGGCATCTCGGTGGCTGCGACTTGGACACTCGGATCGTAGATCGGCGCCGTCACGCTGAAGTTCTCCGGCACCTGCAGTCTGCCGGGCTTGACCACGTTCTCGGTGATCCATGCCTGCTCCTCGACCACGCGGTCGCGGTAGTACGTCTCCCCCCGATGCGGAGGGACCCGGTCCCGCGGGCTCCCGCCGAGTCGGAGCTCGGGGGCGAAAACACGCTGGATGGCGAGCCATTCGGGGTCGTAGGAGAGTTTGAGGGGCCGCTGGATCTCGTCCTCGGGGGGAGAAGTCATGGATTGGATCTCGAGCAGCTGGAGAAATTCCTGGTACATTTCGCATTTGCCCAGGGCGAGGAAGTAGGTGGTTTTGTTGGCGATACTCTCGGGAAACGGCAGTGGGGGAGAGACTTCGACGGGTTCCTTCTGGGCGAAGGTCTGGGATAGAGCCACAAGCTGCTCTCGTATTTCGTCGGGCACATCGTCATTCCTGCCCACGACCCCGAAATGCCTCTCTGGTGCCGCTTCGGCGTGTGGCTGCTCTGAAACCCCTTCAGCACTTCGGCTGGCAGGCGGATGCGGATCGAATGGCAGTGCGCGCGGGTTCAGGTCCGTCTCAGACGACATCTTGGAAACCTCGGGCGAGTTTTGCGGGCGAATGGCCTCGTGTCGGATAGAAGAGATACCGGGCATTGGGGTGAAGGGTGAGGACTGCCCACTCAGCTGGACACCGCCGTCCTCGCTCGCTTCAGACGGACTCTGAGGCATATCCGATTTCTTCATGCTATCATTGTCGGTGGCTTTGCCTGTTCCAACGGGGATTCGAAAAGGGTTGCTTCGAGGTATAGTGGCGTCTTCGCCGGGTACTGCGGTAGTCTCGTCGTCGCCGTCGTCGTCGTCGTCGTCGCTCATGTCGATATCGATAGCATCTGGGTTGTCCACCTCGGCTTTCGGTGGTCCAGGCAAGCTCGCATTCGCACCGTCCAACCGAAATGCTGCTGCGTCGGGTTGAACTCCGCTGTTAGGCACACCGGGGATGGGAGGACCCGGTGACTCATCTTCTCGGCGCTGTCTCTTAGTCGGTCTCGAGCAGCCGCATCCGTCGAGATTTGGGATGGGGTCCATCTCATCCGGGTTAACCTGGCTTCGCGTTGTCGACACCACGGTACGCTCGAGGCCGTCCCCTTTCCCAATCCTGTTGAACGTCTCCTCGTATGAGTATTGTGGGCCGGACGGGGCACCGGTCCTTTCTTCCTGAAGGCGCTCCGTTTCCCGCTCCTTTAGAATCTTGTCTCTTTCTTGAGCATCTTGTTGTTGCGCAGAGCCATGAAACTGTTGCCACGCTGACACTTGCTGGCGGTCTTCTGGCCGTGGGACGACCTGACTTCCTTGTGATAACGTACCTGAGACTGTTGACAGTGCATCCGTCCCCGCGGTCGCATTGGGCCGAGAGCCTGCCGGTTGGGATGTGTCACTTTTGTCGTGTGAGAACACGGCGGCAAATTTAGTATGGAGATGTGCAGAGAACCAGTACGGCGGCCGCAACCGATCCAAACACTGTCTGGCAGCAACGCTCCCCAATTTCCCGGCAGCGGAATCCGCCTCGAAGTCATGCCTCTTCCGGAAGAGCCATTTGTAGTCTCCGTGATACTCGACACCTTGTGGCCAGTCATGCGAGAGACCGATGTCGACCTGCGAGCGGAGAGATAACAGCTTTCTGACATCCATCTCTCGCACATGGTAGATGCTGTTGATGTCCTCTTGGTTGTAGGGCAGACGCTCGAAATGGGGTTTTCGGTAATCGTAGCCCTTCCAAATCCCCGTCAGCCCGGCGATTCGGAGAGGCCCCAGTCGAACAACGTTGGCAGCCCCGAGGTAGTAGCTGTTCGGCGCGACCCAGCCACCATAATAAAGCTCAAAGAGATGGTTGCTCGCTTCATGGTTGCCGCCGATGAAGACGGTGAGATATGGGGCGGTTCGGACACCACTGTAGTACTCGTGGAAGTCGGCCATGCGTCTGTACTTGACAGGCATGGCCGTGACGTTGAGGTCATGCTGGTTTCTTACTGCCTGATAATGTCCATTAGCCTTGTGAGGACACTCGCATCGGAATACTGACCTGAAAATCACCTCCGATGATCAGCAAGTCAACACCCTCCCAGCCCTTCACGCGACAAGACTCTTCCACAGAAGCGTAGATGGCATGAAGCGTCCCATGACCCTGGAAGTGCAATATTAGCGAGCCATCACCAAACTCCAACGCCACCGCGACACTCACGCAACCCTCGACGGCGACCCTCACGCCTCGTTTCTTCTGCTCTTCAGCTCCCGACATTTTCGCTCCCGATCTACTATCTCGAGGTGATGAAAAAGCGTGCCCAGTGGTTACCGCATTTTCTTTGTGGTCATCCAATGTCCGACCTCTCAAGCCACGGGGATGAAGTTGATGGGGGTGGTTTGCGATCCTACTGAAACATCGCACCCGCGACGGGAAGTTCAACAGCGCTAGAGAGGATGGAAGCGCGAACAGAGGCGCCTTGTGCATTTATTACTTGGATGGTGCGACGGACCAGAGATGAAAGTCGAAGCCAGGAGCAAAATGTCGGACGCCGCCGTCGCCGTTTTGGGCTTGGCAAGCCAGGCCGCTTTTACGCATCGGAAACATCTTGTTTGAACGTTGTGAATGAAATTATCCGTCATTCAATTCTTCATGTCGCTTCATGAAAACATCGGCAGCACCCCTTGCCGAAAGCATTATATCATCAACCATATCGCCGTTACCAGGAAAACTTGTCTCCGACGAGGTCTTCTGACATCTTCCACAGCTTCTCAGCCTCCACGCGCGATACTGCTCGAGGATCGCCATCGTGCGAGATTTGACAGTCCTTCAGATATGCTCCCCACCCCTCTTTGCCATCTTTGATCTCGCTCGGGCCGAGTTTGGGATCCACGGCAGCGACCAGGCTCGTTGCAGCCCCTGCACCCAGGGTTTTGTAGGTAAACTCGCCCTGCCGAGCCCTCGCGGCAATAGCATCTTTCTCTTCCTGTGTTGAGCGCCTCGACAGCTCCGTTGCAATGACTCCGGGATGGAGACCAACACTCAATATGCCATGGGCTTCGTACAACCGTTGTGTAAGTCCGACGCCAAACAGAACATTGGCTGCTTTGCTCTGGTAATATGCCCACACTGGGATGTACGACAGATCAGGCCCGTTGTGGATCCCCCACTGTGCGAGGACTGTGTAGTTTGGCTGTTCTTCCGCAGGTAGATCGGAGGACCTCTTGTTGAAGTTGATGTCGGTCCATCGGATGCCGGTGCATTCGGCTGCAGCGGCGCTCACATTGACCACACGTGTGGCTCCCTTTGGATTGGCCTTTGCGGCTTCGAGGAGCTTTGGCATAATGAGACCAGTGAACAAGAAGTGCCCGATATGATTTGTGGCGAAGGTTAGCTCAATTCCATCCTCAGTGATCGTGTGCTCCCGGACGCCAGCAACGGCGGCGTTATTCACCACAATATCGATACGTGGCACATCGCTCCAGGCGAGGACTTCCTGAGCGGCAGCTCGAACAGCCTTCTGACTGGAGAGTTCCACTATCAGCAGGCGATAATCGACGTCCGGCCATTGTTGCTTGAGCTCATCGCGGCACTCTTGGAGCTTGGTGATGCTACGTCCCGTGATGATCAGGTGGGCGGGAGACTGGGAGGCAAAAGCTTGGGCGGTGGTGAAGCCAATGCCCTTGCGGTTCACTCCAGTAACGAGGATTGTTTTGCCCCGGATTGCTTCAGGAAACGCCTTCGCGACGTCTAACGCCTCGGTATGCTGGTTGTATTCCGGATGGGTCGTTGCAATCATCTTGGCTGGTCAAGCACCGACAATCTCTGACAATGCTCTTATATGCCCGTCTGGTCCGGTCCATCACCATTACTTATAGGTCTATCTTCTGTCCTGGTCACAGCCAGAGTGCCCTGGTCACAAAGTACCAAGTCGATATTGGGCAAGGGGGTACCCGCTATCTCCTAACTCCGGCATCTGGGCTCGCGTGGTTTGTCCTCCTTTGGGAAGTCCAATGGACTCTTGCTCGATATAAGTTTTCCGTTTTGGTCGGTTGCCTGGTTACTTTTTCGTCAGACTCGTCAAATTAATGATAGGCTGAAACATGGGTGATTGAGATTTCCCAATATTCGACTTTTCAGCTAAGTCTGCGTGCAAAGGCAGAGGAAGACGGAAGCTGAGCTCTGGCCCCGGTGTTTCGCACTGGGAAGTTCGCTGGTGCAATGTTCGGGCGTTGCTCATCCTTATCATTCGCACCGCAGTGGCTCGCTCCATTTGTCAGACTTTGCCCCTGTTTGGTATTGGGAAGTCAACAACATACCTCACGCTGCTGGTGAGTTCAGAGATCAAAGGGTGCCGCGTCGTCGGAGCATGTTCGTGCGCATAAGAGCATATCAATCTCAAGGCAGAGCTCTGCAATCCTTGTCTGTAACTGGTGGATCTCTGCCTCTCTGCGTGTAAAATCCTTGAGCATCGTTTCGTGTTCGGCCTGGAATGCCTCGAGCCGTTGCTCAAGCCCCTTTATGTGGCTCTGTTTGCGCGCACGGAATGCCTGCTGCGAGACACGATTCTGAGCACGACGCCGCTCCTGGAGCACCAGTTGTTCATGGTCAACCTTTGGAGGCCCCGTGGATGTCGTGTTTGCTTTTGGACTTACCAATTTGGTCCGAGCTTGTAGTTCCTCCACCGATTTGTCCCCTGGGGTTTGAGCACCAGGGGCCACCGACCTTGACCCACTTCCGTCGACAGTAATTCGAAGTGAATGCTGCAGGGGCGTACTCGGTGGAATCCCAGCGTCTATTGGAGTCCCCTCCCAGTTGGATCCAGCCCATGCTTGTGGATACTGGAGCACGAATCAGCACATTGCCAGTGACAAGACTGGGGCAAATCGGGAAATGCACAGACCAGGTTAGGTGAATAAACGGCCTGGTTTCGGCTCTGTGATGCAGGGACAACCTGCAAGCCGTTCTCGTCGTCCCCCCAAGACATGCCAACCGCCAGAACGGACGAGTAGTGGGCACAGCCGCTCCATGGCTCTGAGCTATTCACGCCCCCCTCGGCAGCGACCAGACCAGAACGGCTTTGGGGCTGCATCTGTGCAGACATATCATGGGAGGAATACATTATACACTTTACATACAAACTTGGAGCTTCCGAAGCATCGAACCCTGGACTCGGTTGGCGACACGCTTGATGACGATGCAGGGAGGGAGACGCTGGGGTTTATATATCGCCACCCACGGCGACGGCCGGGCCTCGCGTGAGGGCCAAAGTATAACTGCAGCATGGCTCTTTCAGGCGACATTTGAGCGTTCTGCAGCCAAGTGGGATGGACCATGCTGATGTGGTGGCGTCATGCTGCTCGGTCATGGTGCATCTAGCCGCTAAGAGCAGGTACATAGGAAGGAAAACACCACGCACACACAAACACCCACATATACACGCCATTAGGCAGTGTGAGTTGCGGCCTTATCAGGATATAGACATTTAAGGAAGATCGGGAGGGGCATCGATACATGCCTGATCGAGCTAAGCTGAGAATTGGCTCACAACTCGTGCGAAGTAGGTCACCTGTTCCGGGGGGGGGAGTGGTTTACTCATATGGGGGAAAGGGGCTTGAGGAACCCGAGATCCGGGGTCGCCAAAGAAATCGGGTGTACGTGCCAGTCAGTCAGCAAGGCTGATGTCGCTAACTAAGCGTCGACGGTGTGAATACATACTACTTACTACTGGCTCGCAGTGCTTGCGTCAAATACGATGCAGCGGACTTGTTCTCCGATGAGCAAGCGTCATTGTTTTTTTCCTGTGCGCTTGACCGTTTCGTGGGCCCCAACTCAATGGGGAAGGAAGACCTCACTAGCCCGTCAAACTTCAGGCCTCCCACACCGCCATCCGAACCCGATTAGGTTACAGCCGAATAGGGTCGTCGCTCTTTTTGGACGTATTCAGTATCTGGTTGCTTCCAGGCGTTAGTGCCCTTTGTCGGCTGCACGAGCCACAGCAGAACAGCGTATACTATTCGTCTCGATCACTGATGGCAGCGTTTGATTTGCCAGCACACCGACGGTGGCGCCTAAAAAGAGTAATTGACGTATTGTTCCTAGCACATGATCTCTCCCACAAATGGACGGACTGGACCGGTGTAACGCAGCAGATTATGCTAACTTCATTCGTCATTGCATTCGAAAACGTCATTGGTAAGTAAAAGGCTCGGACGCCGTAGGATATATGGATGGTGGTCTTCTTATCAAGCATCTCGAGGCTTCTTTCTTTCCTTTCTCCTCGCCCATCAACCACCAAGTTCCAAAATTTCCGCCCACAGCCTTTTCCCTGCGTCGTCACACGCCCGGTCCAGCCACAGGATGCGCTTTAAAACCGTTTTCTTCAGATCTTCAAACCTCTTGATTCCGAGCTGGGCAGACAGTCTTCCCAGCGCGGCAATAAACCACAGCCGCTCCTCCGGGACGTCTCTGGCGGCGACACCCCCGATGACGAGAATCCACATCAAAAGACGCTGAGCTTGATGTGACGATGACCAGCTGGAGCGCATATCGGACTCTCGAAGTGCAGTTTTAAGTTGTCGAGTTAAGATGGTTATTGGAGCGGTTTGCGCGGGGATCGGGAAGATCACGGTGAGAGAGTATATCAGGATGGCAAGGCGGGTTGGTTCGTAGATGGGTTGTGAACGAGCAGCTGATGGTAAGTCTATGTGTGAGGGTAGGGATAAAAGAGTGTGTTGGATGAGGTTGCGCCGGTCGCACAGACGCGCCAGATCCAGGTCGGGAAGGGCGCCGTCGACAAACATTTCAACGCCGTGTTCGTATCGCTGCATGGCGACCCACACCACGGCAAGGTCAGTCGTGAGTCCCAGGTCAAACAGACTGCTATAGGTAAACTCGTCCCGAAGCTCACTTGGGCGCATGCCCAACATTCCCCAGAGCGTTGCCGTTCGATCGCCGTCGTCGGTCAGCGGCACAAAAGGAAAGACGGGTTGAGTTAATGTCCGGCTGGCCTGAATAACTCCCGAACTGGCGTTGAGAATCAGGTGGTCAGCTAGAGCCGTCAACCAACCAACGAGGCAACCAAAACTCAACTTACTATGATATAATAGCAGCCAGACCAGTGGTCTCGATATTTTTTAGGCCACCCCTCAGTGCGACCAACTGGACCAGGCCAGCCGCATGGACGGGATGGGCGCTGAGAAGGCCATAGACATCCAGCCACTGAAGACTTTTCAACAAAGGGTCAAATACAGGCTGAGTGGCAGGTTGCGTCTGGAAGCGCTGGAGGGTCAAATCCCAGGCGTTTGTAGCCATTGCCAGGACCGAAACTATTACTGCATCGGTTATGGCGTTGTTTGGATCACGAAGGGCCTTGTTGATCAGAGTGATGGTCTCAGCCTCGCAGCGCCGCATATCCCTTTCCAGATGAGTCACGGCAGGGTCGTCCGGGCTGACGGCGCCACCTAAAAGGTTAAGTCTCTTGTGGCTGAGCGCCCCGAACAAGAGTGAGTGCAGCGCAACGGGATCGTTGAGCGCCATTGGGAACCAGCCTTTGATGGCAGCCGATTCGGAGCCACTGAGAGGTCGGGGCGTCAAACCGGGCCAAACGACCTGCAATGCTATGGCACCGCGCAAGGCACCAGTCAGCTACTGTGCGTTCCACCCCTTCATGGGCCACAGCGGCACGAACGAATGAAAAAAATCCACCAGCTTACAATATTCATGACATTGAGATATCAGCGTCGAAGGGAATGTCGAAGGATAGGTCTGGAAGGGGTCCAGTACTGCGGACCCCAACACTTGAACATAAGGACGGCGGGAGGGGCCGGCCGCGGCGGGAGAGAGCCCTTGGTGAAGATGGGACGGGGCGGTGACAGTGAGTCCAGTGTCGTCGTCAACATCGTCGCTCGTGCTGTCCTGATCGACATTGCTTGTGCTGCTTGAACTGTCGGTATCACCCGCCTTTGCCACTTTTACTCGGGAAGGACGACGCTGCGATCGCGACTGAGCCGACTCGGCCGGGGAGAGGGAGTCTGTCCGCGATAATTCCGGTGAGCTTCTCTCACTTGCACTCGCACTCGCACTGGCCCCCGCGGCACTTTTTGTGCCCTCGATCTTCTGCTGGTTTTCCTGGGTCCATCGTCCGATGTGCGAGCGGATCGCCGTCCGAGTCTGCCGCTTTTCGGCCTTGGTCTGGGGTCGTGCATTGACGAACGAGTACCTCTGCGGCGGACTCATCTGCGAGAAGGAAGACCTGGCGGGAACGGACGGGGTGGTGTCAAATGGGTCAGGGTCAAAGTGAGGGTGTGCTCATTCAGATCGACGGTCGTCGTTGGAAAGACCCAGCAAAGACTTTGTCGTCGCCCGTCATCATCATACGAAACTGAATGTAACTGCGGGTCTTTTTCCCCGGCGTCTCGAATGTTCAAGGAGCCACAACTTGGCTGGACCTGCGCGGGGCCGTTTTTGTGTGCCGGGGGAAGACTGGCCGGGTCTTGGCATCAGATTCCCTCGGACATGGTCGCTCCTTTGCTCCTTTGGCCCTTCCGTCCTGCAAGTCACCTATTGTGCTTATTGTCACCGTCACATTGCAAAACCACGTGCCATAGACTCAGCCACTGTGACCTATATATGCCCAATCGAGTCTAATCTGGTGCCGGCGCCACAAGTGCTCTCCTACGATGAACGAAGCTCAAGCAGCCCGCGTGGGATACTTGCAGCGCTCGGCGCGTGTGATCTTCCTCTCTGCGCCATCTACGTCGCGACAACTGTTACGCGAAAGTGTGGAACTTGGTCACCGAAGGCCATCGCATGGCGGTCGTGGGGCAGAGGATACATGCATGACCTGTGGCAACCTGATGCTTCCAGAGTGGACGGTATCTACAAAGATCACAGACAGGAAGGCTCATGCCCCAAAGAAAAAGTCTCGGCAAAAGGTACGATCTCGACGATGTTCATTGTGCTCCCGTGTCATCAAAGACATCGCCACTATGGACTCAAGTCACGCGAGAGAGGCCCAGCAGCTCGTTACCGTCCCTACGAAGCACGGGGAGGAAGTGGTGGCTACTGCACCAGCCGATCCAGTCCTGGCAAAGCCCGTCAAGTTAAGCAGTAAGAAGCGGGCAAGAGCACGAAAAGACCGAGAAGGATTGCAGGCACTCCTGAACAAGAGCATGCAGGCCAAAAGCACCCTCAGTCTGGACTTGATGGATTTGATGAAAAAATAACGCCTGACTCTGAGGAGCCGTTGGAGGCTGATTGCAGGCTCCGGAAATCTCGGGCCTTGCATTAGTGCCCCTCGTTCGTCTTGGCAGACGTCGATCGTTCTGGTCCCTCGAAAAGATTCTGATTCGAGAAGCGTCTTTTTCCGCCTGGCCTTAAGGACGACAACGGGTTGTGAAAACCAATCTTTCAAGAGTTGACAACTGTGACATTTACTCACACGCATATTGAATCGAAGCTTTTTCCACCGAAAACATGGCTGACTCCGATGCTCCCGCGGTCGTCCATGTCGACCCCACCGAGACCGGAGTGTATGAAATAGAGAGTTTATGTATGAACTGTCGCGATGAGGTATGTCCACCGACCAGCATGGCACTTGGAGGGAGTATGCTGACTGACTCTCTCAGGGAATAACTAGAATCCTTCCCATCAAAATTCCGTACTTCAAGGAGATCCTTCTCGAGTCCTTTTCCTGCGATCACTGCGGCTGGAAGAACAACACGGTCAAAAGTGCAGGACAAATACAAGAGAAGGGAGCGAAATTTACTTTCAGACTGGACGATATGGCCGACTTCCAGAGACAGATTGTTCGCGGTGACACGGGTATTTTCCGCATCGAAGACCTGGGTCTGGAGACGCCACCGGCTCCTGGCCAATTCACCAACCTTGAGGGTATGATCACGAAAATAAAAACCGACTTGGAGAGTGATCAACCAGCGAGGAAGGAGGTGAATCCGGGCCTCTATAACTCCCTAGAAACAGTCATTCAAAAGCTGGGGAATATGTTACAAGGGAACAGTTTCCCGTTCACCGTCACGCTCGACGATATCTCGGGTAATTCGTTTATCGAACCCTCTCCAGACGACAAGGGCACCAAATATTCTCGCACTGACTACCTCCGGAGCCACGAACAGAACGTGCAGCTGGGTTTGGTGGTCGATGATGACGCAACCGAAGACACCGGCGGTATGGAAGGCGTCGATATTGTCGACAATGAAGTTTATGAGCTACACGCTGAGTGCCCGGCCTGCGGAAAGCCGTGTACTGTCAACATGAAGAAGACCAATATTCCCCATTTTAAAGAGGTTATCATCATGGCGACGGTCTGTGACCACTGTGGCTTCAGAACGAGTGACGTCAAGACTGGCGGTGCAGTACCGGATAAAGGAAAGCGCATCACGCTGGAAATCAAGACGATTGAGGACATGTCTAGGGATATTTTGAAGTCGGAGTCCTGCGTTTTGAAAAGTCAAGACCTTGGGTTGGAGGTCCAGCCTGGCACACTCGGAGGCCGGTTTACTACGGTCGAGGGACTCCTTACGCAAGTCCGTGACCAGCTTCACAGTCAAATTTTTGATGTGGGAGATGCAGACATTGCGGGAGGAGATTCCATGACAGCAGACACACGGTCGAGGTGGGACAGCTTTTTCGCCAAGCTCGACAACGCCATCGCAGCCAAATTCCCCTATTCCATCACCCTCGAGGATCCATTGGCGAACTCGTTTGTGCAGTTGAATGCGGACCCCGGCAAGGATCCACAGGTCAAGGTCGAGGAGTATGAAAGGACCGAAGAGGAAATGGAGGATCTAGGACTGAAGGATATGAAGACTGAGGGCTACGAGAAAGAAGACGAACAATCATGAGTCATGATGGCTCAAGGCGACATCCATATTTCAGCCGCAGCTGTTTTCCTTCAGGAACACCCGCTTCCTGTTTCGGACCTATACGGCTTCACGGTCTCGTTTTGGGCCGCTGCTTGCAGAGAGTGACGACATTTGCAATCATTGTCACAAGCTGTTCGTTCTCGTATGGCGTGCCTTGTCACGATGGCATTCACGAAGAAACGCAGGACAGTACGATGCAATCCTCTTTCACTATACGCCTTTGGTTTCAGAGCCTACCACAAGGAGTTGGCGGATTTCTCGTGGGCGATTGTGTCGTCTCGGGCTGGGGACGAAAGGAGCCATTGGCAGACCATTGAGATCCTCAAAGTGTCTCATCGGAACAGGCCTTCAACGCAAGAATAGGTCTGTCAATGGCTGTTTGACTTTGTGCCAGGAACCCCGAAGGATGGAGTCGTTGGGAAGCAGAGCTGGCCAAGCGAACAACTGTTGTGGGATGCATTCGAAGGGTTGCCAGAGTATTACGCTACAGGTGTCCAGGGCGATTCATAGGTCACCTGACTCCCCTTTTGCGTCCAGGTGTATCCTGTCGGGGCGTGGTGCAGAGTCGACTTCGTGGACGGTCCGGACACTGAGCAGGGGGATCTGTCAAGGCTACCGGGTAATCCAACCGTCATTGTACAAGCATCACGGCTTGAACTATGTCCAAATAAGCGACACAATTGCTATTTGCGGAAGGTGGTGTGCTGGGAACCGTTTGCCTTGTTGTTGGTCAACTGGGAACCGATGTGTGGCCTTTTCTGTGCGGCGGCATACACGTGTACAGTAGTAGGTAATACCTCGCACGATAGAGATACAGTATACGCGGTTGGCTAGAGTTCTTGGGGCTCAATAGGCCACTGGGCTGTCATGGGGGAGTCACGGGCTCAGCCTAGGCGACGCCTAATTGGTTTTGAGGGAAGTGCGCGCATCTCTCAATTGGGCAATGACTTCATGCTGAACAACTTTTCGCCTGCAACTGCTTCTTTCCTTTCCCCTGCCCGTACTCGTAACCAGGCACTATTCTTTACCAAGTAGAGATTGCTTATTCATGCATCTCACTGAGCTACCAGCCTCAACTGCGTGAACGATTCTGTTGGCGCTCCTGTATCGGCTTCTCCTACCCTCTTGACATCGACCCAGGCATCACCACCATGCCCAGTCGTTCCCGGACAGCAGGCCTTTCATTCCCCAATCTTTAGTTCTTCTGTGAGCACAAGACTCTCGGATCCTTTGGAACATGTCCGATGGCAGTACCCACAAGGTCCAGAGCTCCCGAAAGCCACATCCCACCTTTCACTTCTTGGCCGGCTTGACTTCTGGCGTCTCGAGCGCCGTCCTGCTGCAGCCAGCCGACCTGCTCAAGACTCGAGTCCAGCAATCTCACTCCTCGTCGCTCCTGACGGTCCTTCGATCGATCCTCTCCGGCCCGCACCCCGTGACCAGCCTCTGGCGGGGGACCGTTCCTTCGGCGCTGCGGACGGGCTTCGGATCGGCCCTGTATTTCACCTCTCTCAGCTCTCTGCGCCAGATCCTTGCCAATAACGCCGCACGGGCGACGGGCGATGGAGCGTCCGTCCACAGGAAGAGCAGCTCGGTGCTGCCAAAGCTTTCAAACTTTCAGAATCTCATAACGGGCGCGACCGCGAGGGTGTTTGCTGGGCTCATCATCATGCCGGTGACGGTCATCAAGGTGCGCTACGAATCAGACATGTATTCATACAAGTCTCTGGCCTCTGCAACGAGATCGATCTTTGCGCAGGAAGGCATCAAGGGCTTCTTCTCCGGCTTCGGCGCCACAGCCATCCGTGACGCGCCGTATGCAGGTCTGTACGTGCTCTTCTACGAGGCAAGCAAGACGCATCTGAGTAAGGTTTTTCCGTCCATGGCCGGGAGCCAAGGACCGACGCGTCCTTCGGCATCGACATCGGCGTCGATCAACGCTTCCAGCGGCGTGATTGCAGCGGGACTGGCGACGAGCATCACCAATCCGTTCGACGCCGTGAAAACCAGGTTGCAGTTGATGCCGCACAAGTACGGGAATACGTGGAAAGCAGCGCGGCTGATGTTCCAGGAGGATGGAATCAAGAGCTTCTTCGATGGACTCGCATTGAGAATGGGAAGGAAGGCGATGAGCTCGGCGCTCGCGTGGACGGTGTATGAGGAGCTTATCGGGCGAGCAGAGCGCTTTGTCTCGAGGCACGATGAGGAGAGGGTAGTGGTATGAGAAAGAGTCCAACATCGAAGCCGCCGACTCTATGCACCCACCGACCACCTATCGGGATCACAACGGATCATAATGCTCTTACCTCATGGCAGTTCAGGGGAGATCGCCGTGGCCAATACGGGCTTCTTCTGCTGCTACAGTCTCGTCAACTCAATGTTGCCTCTGGTCATTGGGAAAGCTCTGCATTGGAAGAAGAAGAGATTGTTGCAGTCACTCACCACTCACCACTCACCAACATAAACGTGTGCTATAATGATGTACCATATCCAAAAGCCAGCCAGCCAACAACAAAAATGTGTATATAGTAACTGTATATATCTCCCACCACCAGGCCGGGAACCTGATCATCTTCACTCTTTGTAGCATGCTTGTTCTTGGCCACTATATCCATGTATCCACAACTCGCTGGCCGAAATACCACGACCTCGTACTATGTGATCGACGGACAACGGGAGGAAACGGTGCCTGATATTGGTGTGGAGACAAATAGTAGCTAATGATGGATCTCGCCGATTAAATGCTAAGCTCCCATTAGGTGCCCGTGGCTCGCTCGACCGCCTCCCGCCTCCCCCACGTAATCATATGTGGACGGAGTTACAGTAGCTTCGATAGGGCACGGAGTATCTTTCTACCACCTGATAAACACCCACCTACTGCACATACTGCACGCACCTTGACCGCTTTCCTGTCGCTTTGGTTCATCACTATTATTTGTTGAGAGAGGCTCTGGTGAAGTCCTGCCTGCCCCTCCGGTGACTGACCTCCTTCCCCAGACTCATGCGGCTCTTATTATGAGAGCGCTCTGGCCCTTCAATCCATGCTCGCTCAGGTGGCCCGACCATCCAGGCATGCTGTAGCACGACTATACTTCTTCGATAGCAGCTGCTCCCTCCTGTGTGCGTGGCGGGTCCCGCAACCTTCACGATCGCTGTTGCAGCAGCAGGGGATAGGAGTATGTCGACGACGACGACAGCCACAATTATCGAGAGGCATTGGCACCTCCGCCACTCACCTCCGCCGCTATCTCATATCTGAAGGTCGTACCACCACACCACCACAACCCTCAACGAGCAAGCCCTCTGCCGCAGACTCGAGCTCATCCTCCTCTCCTCCTCCTTCTCCTCCTCCTCCTCCTCCTCCTCCTCCTCCTCCCCCGCTCCACCTATCCCTTCTACCTAGAAACGGGCTACTCGATCTTCGCCAAACGGCCCTCCCGCCCGTTCCCCCCTCCCTTCGTCTCGCTGCCCTCCGGCTCCTTCTCAGACCCTCTCACCACCCACAATCCGTCCTCCGTGTCGCGTGGCGTCCGCCGCCCGACCGTCAACGGGGAACTCGTTCGTGGCATCACCAACGGCGATGACGCGATCATCATCTCCGCAGCTCGCAACTTCGTCGCCGTCAACGACGGCGTGGGTGCCTGGGCGCAGAAAGAGAGGGGCCACGCGGCTCTGTGGAGTCGACTGATCGCGCATTTCTGGGACGTCGAGGTCGAGAAGTCCCTCGCGGGGCCGGAGGGGAAGGACTCGGTGGAATTGGGGAACGTCGACCCCGTCCAGGCCCTGCAGGATGCCTACGACGCGACCAAGAAAGTCACAAAGGGCACGTTGAACAAGGATCGCGACGACGAAGTCTACTCGGAGGCCGACGAGGGGGACCGCCGGCGAGAAGACCAGGAAGATTCTTCTTCCTCCGCTTCTCAAGAAAGCAAGGACGCAAAAGATTCGACGAAGAATGACATTCTGGGAACGACCACGGCCTCTTCGGTGCTCCTCTACTATAAGCCGCCCTCCGGATCACAGACCGAACCCACCCCCGTAATCTTCGCCACAACCCTCGGCGACTGCAAAATCCTCCTCATCCGGCCCTCTCCACCCGCCCCATCGTCGTCCTCTGAAACAGAAAGCAAAGACGGCGCTGGTGGGAGTGACCGCATCCTCTACCGCTCCAAAGAACAATGGCATTGGTTCGACTGTCCCCGCCAGCTGGGCACCAACTCGCCGGACACGCCGCTCCAAAACGCCGTCTGTGACATCCTCGACAACGTCCAGGTGGGTGACGTGGTCGCCGTGCTGAGTGACGGCGTCACCGATAACCTGTGGGAACACGAGATTTGCGACAACATATGCGAGAGCATGGGTCGCTGGAACGGGTGGGCCGATCAGTCGCAGGCTGCCGAGAACCACAGGGAGGAGCAGGAGCGTGAGGAGGCCAAGAAAGACGGCGTCATCTATGTCGCGCGACGGTTGATGAACGCCGCCCGGGAGATCGCCATGGATCCCAACGCCGAGTCGCCGTACATGGAGAGGGCATTCGACGAGGGTATAGCGGCCGAAGGGGGCAAGCTGGACGACATCTCGGTTGTCCTTGGGGTGGTGCGGAAGACAGAGTGAGGATGGATGGATGGATACCAAGTCTCACTCTTCCCCGTGTGGCGTTCGATTATGCTCACCGGCGAAATACGACGACGACGATAAGGCTGGCTGGCTGACCAAAGCGCCCCCGTTCAAGAAGAGATTGAAAAAGGTGGAAACTGGGGAAATACTTCTCCTTTTTTAATTCCACCTTTGCAAAAGGTGAAGCGATACACATAGCAGATGGATGACCTTCGTTGCTTGGGCGGATGAACCAACTCGACAACAATGGGCCACAGTCCACATCCCACAGTTCACAGTCCAATGACCGAAAGAAGATCTGACCCGCGCAGGGAGGGAGCGGAGGGACGAGGAAGGACAGGGAGTCAGTACCAAGGGAGTTGAGTGAGCTGAAATAATTTACTACAAAAAGGGGTCGTCTAGCGTTTACCATGTTTTCCCAGCCATTGAACATTACTTTTATCTCGAGTTTCATGAGTTCGATTGTTATTCCCTTCTTTTCTTTTCTTTTCGAGGGCGCCCGTAAAAGAACACAGTGTTTGGAGATGTGATGTGATCTTTATTCTTTCCTATCTTCCCTCTCGCTCTCTCTCTCTCTCTCTCGCTCTCGCTCTGCTCTTCTCTGCTCGACTCTACTCTGCTCCCCTATCTTACTTTTCCTCCTCCGATCTGCCATGTAACAATATCTCTCCTCGAGCGATCGTGATCTGCCGCCTCTCTCCCGTCCTTTCCTCTCCTCCCGCCCCGGTTCCCAAGTCTAGCTTGTAGTAGTAGTATTGGCACAGCTTTTGCCAGAAAGGAACATACCAGCTCTCCAACCATAGCTGGCTAGACAAGCTCGGATTCGCGATCTATCATTTCGACTTTCCCTGACTGAACCCTTCATGGTGCATATTCGCATGCTCGTCGAGACTTATTCCTCATCCTCATCCTTGTTCGTGGTTGATCCCCATTCACCTCATTCCTGCTAGTCGAAGAAGCAGATCTCACGCCCTAAATCCCTGCCAGATGGTGTAGCCTCATTGGTGAACTTAGGAGTACTGTCTAGAGATGTACGCTGGGCGAGGTTGACTCATGTTGTATCGAATTGCATTGTTTCGTATCAAGAGCAAAAAGAAATGTGGTATCAGTTGTAGATCTGGTTTCCGCCAGTCAAAAGCTGCCCTCGACAGGAGTTACACCCAAAGATGCTCGAGAAATGAAATCAATCCAATCCGTTGTTCTGCACAGGCTGACGCTGAAAACTTTCCTACCGAAAAAGGGTCTCGTGCTGTCGGTCAACCGCTGAACTTGAACCTTGCCGCTTCCAACCTGCCTAATCCTTCACGCGGCGCCACGTTCCGTCGCCGATACGAATTCGTAAAGTCTTGGAGTAACATGCGCACCTTTCGCGCCTCGTTTTGTTGCAGTTTCTCGGAAATGGCTTTCATCAGTTTGTTGGCTTCGGCTGGTTTCAATGTGCCGGTAGGCAACGCCTGTAAAGTTCCTTGAACCCATTGAGCCGCCGCTTGAGGTGCCAAGTTGAACAGAGACAGGACAACACCAGAGGCATCGGGAAAGCAGTCTTCGGGAAAGCTGAACATCATGCCGGTCAAGACCCGATGTACAAGTTCCTGTCCCGTAGAACTCAGCACGTGTCTCACTGCCGCTTGCACCTCTGGCGGGTTTGTGGCCGTTGGTTCACCGTTAGGCCCGTTGAAATTGGAGACCGGTGGTTGCTCAAACCCGAAATCGAGGAAATCTCTCAGAAAGTGCAAGGTGGCTTGAAGTGGTTCCAATGATTGCAGGGTCAGGGCCGTTAGCGATGCATTCACCATCGGGAGAGCAAGGTCCGAAGTAAGGGTCTTTTGAGGATAGAATCGAACAGCATCAGACGCTAGGCGGAAGAAGTCCTCGATCACGTCAGGAAGGTCGACGGGTTGTAGTTCGGCGAGGATCCGGAAGAAGACTGTAGCTTGCTGGGCAAAAAAGCGATAGACATTATCGCTCGTGGCCTCGTCGACGAATTCCGCTCCGTACGAGAACTCTCGAATCACTGCATCGGTTGCCCACAGAAAGCAGCCCTGGCGCGATGCTTCAAAGCCCTCCGCGATACTGGTCGCAAGCGCAGGCAGTAGTGGCGCTGTGGCGGTCCGGTAAGATATAACCATGGACCTCCAGCACTTGCACACCCTCTCCAGTATCGGCATGGATCGGGTAAAGTGCTTTGCAATTTGTGAGAGGGCCGGGAGCACTTCTTGGCAATATTTGACTGCCGGGTTCTCCTGAGACGGGGAAACATAGGGCTGTACCCAATCGAAAAAGACCGTCATGAGCCCCAGGTAGTCAGCCACGGTCTTCTGAGCATTCTCATCATTCGCTTGTGCAGCAAGAGCAACCACCCTCCTCATGACGGGGTCACAGAACATCTTCATTGTCTCATAGACTTTGTCAACGGGTTGCGCCGCAACAACTGCTGCGACTCCTTCCGTTACTTCCTCCTGGCTGGTCGATTTGAGCTTGTCGATAACACTTTCATAGAAGGTGTGGAGTTGTGGGACATGGTCGCCGAGCAAGCTGTGGCAGTCGGTTCCCAAGAACTTGAAGGCCAGCGCTGCGGCCTGTACAACTTCTTGGGAGCTGTGATTAAATCCAGAAATAACATAGTTCAGTTGTGCCTCGAGAGTTTCTGGATGCTGAGCGGTCCATTCAGTGTAACGAGCCAGGGCCATGATGGCTTGGAACTTCAGCTTCTCGTGATCGGGCACCGTGGTAAGCAGAGGAATAACTTGCGGGAGCACAGTATTCTCCTCTGGGCTGACCATTCGACCCATTGCCCTAAGACTGAACAGTGGCGCTTCAAGCTCCTGCCAATGTGGTACGGTTGTGCCCGAGACCCCCGAGGCATACTTTTGTCCCCAGCTTTGTATCAGAGCGTAGGACTTCGTCAGACACAGCGTCACCCCGATAACTTCACAGCAGTCCTTGAGGACATCGCCCATGTTGTGTCGGAAGCTGCGGAACTTGTCCTCTGCCTCTCGATCCCCGTCGAAAAGATCCTTCTCATTGCCATTCTCTGGTGTGGGGAATTCGAGGTGTTTGATCATGACATCCACGAGTTTCGAATAGAGGTCCGCGAGGGTAGCCCGGGCGTGCATATACTTGTTCAGGGTTAGGGACTGCTTGAGTTCGTACCAGAAAATAAACGTGACCGAAATAGCTTCTCGGTCCTTGTCGCGGACACAACATTCGAGAACACATTCGACAAGCTCACGGAAGTCATCGGGCATACGTGCAATGAGTACGACCCAAGCCTCACCAGCCTCTGCGAAGAGTCTAGTGATGCCTTTCATAAGATCGTTGTCTTCCGTGGAAGCTGCTTCTGCAATCATGGGTCTCAGCTTGATGATTCGGGGATAAAGTATTCGGATAACGCTTTGTGATTCGTCGACGTCTCGAGTATCCCTGAACATGGTGCAAAGACAATCCACCGCTGCTTCGAAGGAATCGCTGTCTTGGAGAGCGTCGATGATCTCATTCAACAGGGGCGAGTTCACGACGTCGATCGTGGGGATTTCTCGAAGCCACGATGCGATACAAGAATACAGGTGAGGATTGTGAGCAGCTTGAGCTAGGGAAAAAAAGACGTCAGCGGTTCCAGTCGGACAAGAGGACAGACCCTTACTTGATGACTGCGCGTAGGAGACCAAAAGATTCAAGACCTGAGCGGAGTTGTCCTCTAGGAGTTCCTTGGTCCGATCGGCAAGTTCCTCTTCCTATATTGCAAAATGCTGGATTAGACTGTGATCGGTTGCCAGGGTGGTGTTGCGGCAAGGTCGAGCATCAAATGCTGCGTGGTCGAACATACTGAAATGTTGATCTTGCGGCCTTCTGTGACTTCTTCTGGTAGGATGCGCAGGAAATCGAGCAGACAGTCTCCGCCGTTACTACTGCTGCCAACAGCCGATCCCACTGTTCTCAAGACGTCTTTCCACGTTGTCAACTGTATTGCCAGGATTGCCAGGCATACGCATAATTGCGTCCGAACGGGTCGAGGACCCGAAACATAGAGTTGAAGCAAAGAGAGGAGCGAGTCTCGGAGAGGAGTGAGGGCTTCGGCTGGCAGCTGGTGGAGATCATAGGTAATCTGAGAGGGTCAGAGTTGGACGTGCTACACGGACTGACACTACAGACCTTCCCCTTCAGTGTGGTTGCAGCAAACAGCCTGGCTTCTGCCGGGGCAGACGAGTCTTGTAATATTGCATGAGTGGTGTTCCATGCTTCCAGCTGTTGCCACATGAGCACAAATCTTCATAGATGTGTTGAATTCGCACAGACCGATTTTTGGAATTTCTCCAGGAATTCGTGGGCATTGGTTTTCTCTTCTTTGCCGGCATTGCTCTGCATAGTCACCAGAGCTGAAAGGACTGGCGCATAGCTGCTCGCAGCGTTTGCCTTATCGGCCATGGTGGTTGAGGTCGATGGGTGCGATGAAAATGAGGGGCAGTTTACAGGCGTTTCGGCCGAGCAGCGAAGGGGACGGGTTGGTAGCTCTCATCCAGTGAGAAACTGAATAAAGGATGGACGTGCAAGGGATAGATTCAGAAGATAGGCGCCGTGGCAAAGAGTCGTGGAAGGAGAGGCAGTTGGTGGTGAATCTGCAGAAATCAGATGTTTTGGAAATGACCTCAGTTTCTGATTAGGTTACCAGCCTTGTTCTCCCGCCTCAGCCTTCCTCCGCATTTTCGATTTTCTGTCCTGCGCCAGAACTTCCTTACTCCCTCCATCAAGAAAGCTCTTCCACAAAATTACTCGACAGCTACACGCCTGCGAACCAAGAGTGTTAGAATTTGATGAGTGATCTCTCCGTCCGAACGAACCACTCGCACAATATAACCTTGCGGCGAAAACTGTGCCCACAATGACTGGACGCGGCGGCGGCGGTGGCCGCAAAACTCTTCTTGCGCCTATCCATTTCATATTCAGCCTGTTGCAAAAACGCTCGACGGTCTCCATCTGGCTCTACGAGAATCTGCGCACGCGTATTGAGGGAAAAATAAGGGTGCGCACCCCGATTGGACACTAGGAGATTGTGCGACTGACCGCAGAACAGGGCTTCGACGAGTTTATGAATCTAGTGATTGATGATGCGGTCGAGGTACAATTAGCTACGCGAGACGCCCCGGAAAAGAGAAGGCAGCTTGGTATGATCTGGCTTGAGCTTCATGTGCATGGACGGCTGCTGACGACGTCCAGGACAAATCCTATTGAAAGGCGACAATGTCTCGTTGATCCAGTCTCTAGACTAGAGTGGCCAAGTCTTCAACTTATTCCAATTGCCCAGCACCGAGCGCCATATCTATCAGGCATGATCTCGGGCGGGTGTACCAGGTTGTGCAAGGAGAGCGATGCCGCGAGCGCATCACTCGACATCAGCAACCACTATTTGATCGACCGTCCAGTCATGCTCGTCTGCAGGGATCGTCTCGCCGGGTGGCAGGACTTGTTCGCGAAGGGCAATCCCTACTACAAGAGAGGGTTTAGTTGTAAAGCGGCTGGGAAAACATCGAGGGTCGGCCACTTACCCAAGAGTGGCATTGGCCGTCCACTTTGGCTCCCGCTGAGGGTGTCTTTATATTTGGAGAGGTAGCGGTCATAGAAGCCTTTGCCGTGGCCAAGGCGTCGATGAGAATGATCGAAAGCTACCGCCGGCATGAATATCAGATCCAGACTTGGAGGATCTTGTTGGCCTTCCACAGAGTCGTTCAAGATCCCAATTCCACCAAGAGCATTCCTTCTCCTTCCAACTGAATCCTTGGAAAGCGACGGAATGCCCCAGCCATCAGGGATTAAAGAGTGAAAATCGTCCTTGTCTTGTAGTTGCAGCATGTCCATTACCTTTGACTTTGGGGTTTCCCCTGCATAAAGATACGGGATGAAGACCGACTTCCCGCTGTCAAGGGCGTGCAGAACGATGTCTCGAGTCGACACCTCCCTTCCAGGCATTGATAGAAATATAGCCACTCCTTTTGCATTTTGATAAGCTGGCATACGCAGCACGTGCTCCGTGATGATGGCCGCTTACACCATCAGCGAAAGGTTGATATCCGCAGTACGACGTTCCCTACATTGTCTTTCAATCTCATTCGAGTCGAGTTTCTTCAGCTCCCCTCCGATTCTTTTCCGCAAAGCTGTCTTCTGGTCCTTCAGAGCCATGGTTGTCACAGTCCGCATGGCTTGAAGCGACGACCACGACTTCATCGAGCGAATACCCCAGAGTGACTGCTGCATGCGTGCATTATGAGCTTCTAGATTGAAGTGGCGACTAACGCCTCGTAGTCTTTCAACGAAGATGATACGATGGTAAAAGGTCCAATGCTGTGTGGATTGCAGGCCGAATAGCTGCTAAGAGAAGGTGATTTCACGCCTAGGTCACCCTTCTTTGAGACGTGGGTGATGCTGCCCTATACTCCACCCCGCCTGCCGTCTTGGCATTAAATACCGAGATGACCTTCCTCACCCTCACTTTTACAACTACCCTCACTTTTACAATGCATGGCTTGATAAACTTGTACGGCGGCATCATGGATTCGCTTCAATAGCTTTAGATTCTTAATACAATATCCCTGTGTGGGAGGTGAACAATCCTTGAAAGCGGCGCCGAGTGGGTGAGTGCCCACGTGAGCTCGTCGTCGATTTACCTGTCTTATGCCGCCATGAAGAGCGATTGGCAAAAAGACGCTATTTTTGAAACACTGGTTCTGACAAACCACACCAGCCTCAAAACAAGCTCCGCATGCAAACCCGCAGCCCGAAACCCCTGCACATGCGCCTCAGCCTCCGCGTCAACATCCCCCCAAGGCGAGCCAGCCCTCAAGGGTGAGAATCTCAGATTGAGGTCAGACAGATTGTACCAACAGCCAACGACTGCAGACAGCCGTCCTCTCTTTCTTTCTTTGGTGCCTCTTCGCGGAACACACGATTATCCTTCCCCGTCCTACCTCGATATCCTCGACGCCCTCGCACGCTCCCTCAAAACAATGCTACAATGATCACCTCGATACAGACTGTTGTTACTCTTTCGCTTGGCCTGGCGGGCCTTGTGAGAGCGCAATATGATGCCGCACTGGTGGGCACATGGTCGACAAAGTCCAAAGCGGTGGTCACCGGTCCTGTAAGTGTGGTGTCCGTGTCAATGCGTGTCGCTTTACTTCTTGTGGTTCGAGCCTCTGACCCAACTCTCTCAGGGCTTTTATGATCCTGTTGCCGACAAATTAATCGAGCCCGACCTAGCGGGAATTTCGTACTCCTTCACGATCGATGGATATTATGAAGAGGCATACTATCGGGCAATCTCAAATCGTATGCTTGAGCCCCCTATACCCATCACATGGACGATGCCCTCTCTGTCTGGGATCTGGAGACTCTATGCCTGGTACAGAGCAGGCAAGGACCAGTGCTAACACTTCTTCCAGCAACAACTCCCCAATGCCCTTCCTCCATAATGCAGTGGCAGCACGGCACGTACTCTTTGCCGGGAAACGGCTCTATTGTCCTCACACCTTTCGGTGTTGACGGCCGCCAACTCACCTCCGCCCCCTGTTCCTACGACAACGCCATCTACATCCGCTATGAGCAGTCCGAACTCTTCAAGTCCTATCAAGTCCTCACCGATCCCTACCACAACGTGCCCCGGCTAAATCTGTACCAATTTGACGGAAGTCCCATGCAACCCATGTATCTGATGTACAGCCCGCCCCAGATGCTCCCGACGCAAACGCTCAATCCGACCAGTGCACCGAGCGCGACGGGGAAATCGAGAGTCAAGCGAACGGAGGGAGGAGACGGCGAGCAAGAAATCCTCCAGCCGCTGAACCACGACTCGCACATCATCAAGCAACAGCCCACCAATGTCTACAATGCGGATCGATGGTGGTGGGCGGGGGTTGGGTTGACGGCGCTCGGAACGGTCATGTACATGCTACCAACCTCAGTGTAAAGGGCACTGTTAGGAACAAACGGAAAGTCACCCAGAAGGAGTCCGTCATTGTCATTGATTGGGAGTTTCCAGAGGAGCGCCGCCTCCAGGAATGGTGTTCAATATATGCTTCGACCAAAGCACTGTGAAATAAGGCAAGCATTTTCGGACAGGCGTAGGAGTCTTGTGTGGTATTCTTGCCTCGATAAAAGAAAGCCATGGGTAAAGTGATTATGAAAAATGCAGTTTGATATTTCAAACAGACGGTTAGGTTAGATCAAACGATTATACACATGAAATCCCCCGTGGCTGGAGGCCTCTACCGTCAGATAGAATGGAACGAATATTCGTGACATTGACTTGACTAGTAGGTAAAGCACCACCTAAATCATTAACAAGAGAAGCAATGCATTTACTCAACATCCTTTTGCTCGAGCTGCTGTAGCGGCAGGATCCCGCCTCTAGGCTATCTTCCCGAGAATCATTTGTTCGGTCTCCCATTGCTATCGTTGCACTGGGTATGAGAACGATATTTCCTTCCGGTCGAGACTGGGAAACCAGATAATCTAGAGAGCGCGGGCGAGATCCACCACAGGTGTTTTGACGACTCATCTCCATTTTGAGCTCAACATGAGGCGACCATTGATGCTTTTCTGTACATACGGATGAACCAGCACAACCAGGATGAGGTCAACGAGGGAGCACGATTGAAAGAAAATGCATCGGTTCGACTCCACCAGCAAAACAAAGATTCTGCGTCCCCCTTCCCTCCTCCTCCTCCTCCCTCCTCCCTCGCCCCTCCCCCCACGAAAAAAAACTTCTCAATTTTAGACGACGTCGAGTTTTTGTAGTCCGTCCGCCTTTGGGAAATCAACGGGACAATTTGCGAGGTGCGTCAGACGGGATTTTGATCGGGACATTTCGCCCGTCAACTTTCCTCAATTTCAGGGCGTCGACGTCGACGCCTTTCAATGTGCGCACCTAGAAGCAAGAGATGTCAGACGTTATTTCGGTCTGCCCAAAAGTGGTCGGAACAGGGGCAAAATTTTGGTGACCAAAAAAAGGTCCTTACATTCAACGCCCGATTGTCGGCAAAGAAGTTCGGATCGGTGCTCTTCCCGCCAATGCTTGTCCCACATGTCGAGCAGAAGGAATGTGCAATCCTCTCTGGGCCGAAGGTGTAAGTGGTCAGTTCATCGAAGCCACTGAGCCAGGTGATGTTGGATTCCAAGGGGTAGACCATCAGATATCCATTAATGGCACAGATTGAGCCTGTGCAAGAGTAAGCCAACTCAGTCTGGTATCAAGAGGAAGGCCTTTGTAACCGTGCCTCTAAGGGGGAGACTGGAGTTTGCGACCCCGAGACTTACAATTGCAGCTGGTCACCGGGCCATCCTCGACAGGAGGTGAGAGCTTCATGGTGAACCTAGCAGAGGTCAATATCCTATTGTCTCCCGTGGGCCCGTTCCACTGCATACCTAACTCTGCCACAATGGCACGACCCTTCATAGGACTTGGATTTTGGCTTTACTGTCGGACTGGTCGGGCTGTTTGCGTCGGACATTTTGCCTTGCTGGCTTACAGATTCAAGCTTGTTTGTTGTTGCTTGGAAAAGGTTAGTCGGCTTGAGAAAGGTTTGCCAGTGCTGGCCTCGATAATAGCATTCGAGGCACCATCTTACAATGCTTCAACAGACTCACCTTCGGCCTCCTGTCGCGTGCTTGAAATGGTATTTATATGGATACCCTTTTCGGTCACCGGCGATGGGCAACGTACACAATAGGCAGCGGGCCAAAACTAGTCCGAGGTTAGGGGTAGCGTGACAACCACACGTGCAAAAATTGGACCGGGAATTCTCAGTAGATGCCGACACCACGATAGCCACTCAGACGGCGGGAAATTCTGTAGAAGGTGAAGCTGCTCTTATCGGAGACGTCGATGGGGGAGCAGCAGCTGGAAGACTGGACACTTGAACAGCTGGATGAGAAGAGTGTGAATGGTCGAGACGGGTTGCATTAGCATCTTTCCTTTCCCCAATGCCATGATTGGAGGAGGAAAAGGGGGAGGGGATGAAACTGGCCGACACACCACGCCTCCTGGGGGCTTCAGCAGCCTAGGGTCTGAAAAAGGTGCAAAGGTCTTTCCACAGAACTAAGCAAGGACAGCCGACAGGTTGCAGGAAGCAGCTTGCCCTTGGCGTGGTATGCCACCATGGTTATGCTATCTGTCTGGTCCTTTCGTCTGATCCACGTTGCAGGTTGCTCGTTGTTTATGGGACCCGTCACCACCGCCTTCTCCATCATGACGCAGCCTGTCCCATGCAGGAGCAATAGAGCTGATCAACAGTGGATCCAACACGGGTGATATCTGGAGGTTGTCCTCGTGCCCCTCGGGTCTCATGAGACAAGACAAAGCTTCGGCTTCTGACGGCCTATCTACGGAACAGTCACGTTCCGGGTCGACGGGGAGGGAGAGGAGTCAGTACACTTGATCGTGGAGTACATTGAGCGAGACAGGAGTTCAACATATATCTCGTTCGATCGACCATTGGCGTGGCGAGATTACTACGCCTGACTGATCCATCTCAAGATTTGGCGTTGGGGACCTTTGCGCCTCTCTTCACAATCCTGGACTATTGGCAAGACCGTATCGTCACTAGTTTGCCGTGAGTAAGCGAAGCCCCCGTGTTACCCCCGTGGAGTCTGCAGCTTAATGCCTAGAGCGTAATGCATTGTGCCTCGTAAAAACTGGGGAACAGCAAGGCCCCGTCCCCCCGACTGCCAGAAATTTTTATGCTCGGATCAAGCCGACAGGATGGACAAGTTACACGAGATGGTGGTGCGTGGCACAAAGCATGCGCGATGATGTGATTCGGCCCGCGGGGTTCTGCTGATGAGAAATCCAGCTTAACCAATGTGCGGAGAATGGGTGAGAGGACTCTGGCAAGAGGTTCCAGACGGTTGGTTCTCGCGTCGACGACTTCTGGAATGCTGATTTAGCGTTGATGCCTTGTAGCCCAGAAAGAGTCAAAGGAGCAACGAAAGCGTGGGGAATGTGAAGCATCAGGCAGCCTGTCCAACCCGCAGGTGGTGAGGAACAGATGATCACCCAGTACCCAGCGTATTCCACACGACGGCTTTTTATAAATCCTACGCCTTGAACAGGATGGCACCAGGCTTGCTTCGGTCACTAGACAGCGCGCCGAGCGGGAGCGGAGGGATCCCTGCTGCAGGGTGGGATGGTGACCACGGTGACTTCGCTGATTGACTGCGATGACTGAGACGGCTTTTTCGCTTTGCGACGGGGATGCCACGGAGGGCTATCGATGGACAGTTTCCTGCATCTTACGTTAACGAATTCGAAAACACAAGACTTGGGTAGGAGCAAAGCTGCTTCGTGACCATGCTTATCCCCCTCCCCCTCTTCCTCTCTCCAAACAAGACATTGGGCGTAAGCTCAACCTGACCCGGGGCGCGCCGCCTCGTCGACATAGCTGACCTGACTGCCGATTTGTGGCCAAGAGGAACACCTGAGGAGCGTCTAGGCTTCATTCGAGGACCAGAATATGGAAGCGAGAAGATGGTTTTAGGCAAAGAGCAAACATGGTTTGGGCAAAAGCCGCAGAGTCGGCAGCATATCGCCCGGGCTTCCAGTCAGATGCCACCGAGGGGCGCCAATGGATGCCCACCACCACCAGCCAGCAGTAGCAGGGCCTGGTGCCCGCCGCCCGCTGCCCGCAAGCCTCTACCCGTTCCGGGTTCGTAGTCGAGTGATGCCCCGCCCACATCACGCTTAGCGCCATCGCCCTCGCACCACTCAGCACGCTCGAAAAACTCCTCTGACTGTCTCTCTCGTCAGCCAGTTCGCACCACGAACCACCCAATTCCCCCTCCTCCTCTCTTTTGACCGCAAAACCTCGTCTCTTCGTAACATATTTCCCTCCACGCCGCCTGTCCACACGCATCCCGCGTCCTCTGCATCACCCCCCAACCTCCATCCCCCGTCCTCGTGCCTCTGACTGGCTTCTCCACTCCGCTTTGCACAACGGGCCTGCCATTGCCTGATCCATATCTAGCTTAGATACTCCGCCATGCCAGAGTCGACGGACCTACGACCAGCGACAGGCATAACTGCAACCTAGACCCCAACAATTGCCCCAGTACCGCCTCCTTACAGAAGCAACGAAGATCCGGCTGCATTCGAAAGACCCTGCTCCGTATTGCTCTCCAGACCTCCAGGTTCCGTCTGGACACCCACGCAGCATCAGACCCAGGCCTTGTTCTCGGCTGTCCACTTTTCCTCGCCACGGGCCATGAGGAGCAGCAAAAGCAATAAGTCCTCCGCTCATTTCTCACGAGCCTTACCCCCCGAGGTCACCTGAACAACCTTCATTCTGCGCGCCCCGGTACCTGCATTCGCAGGAAAACTCGCTCGTGCCAAATCTGCATCCCACAACCTGTTGCGACTCTTTCTCCCACAAACGCCATCTAGTCCATCTTAGTCTGCGCAAAAAACCCTCCATTGACTGTCTACCGAAGCACTGGGTCGAGGTCGAAGGGGAAATACACAAGCACGGGTACCTTAGAGGGGTCGCAACCACTCCAGACAAGTCTACAAAGGGAAAGACAGGTATTCTGCGCCAACTCAACTGTACCTCCACGCCCCACAGACGGCCTCGCAGCGACAGCCCTGTGGTAAGAATCAGGACGCTGTCTCAATCACCCTCGTCGACTTCCACTGTGAGTTTTGGCTGTGCGGTTCATTGGCATTCCGATCATGCTGCATCGCCCGTGATAGCACTTGCCTGCATCGTTGCCTGGACCAGTGTCAGGCTCTCAGGCTTGTCGGTGAGAATCGCTCGTCGTCACGCACCATGGCAGAGCTAGACTCTGTCGACCAAAGAGACCAGGATTCGCTTGCCCAGAATGGCTCATCCGACGACGTCAGGGACGCTGATGGTGGCGCAGAGAATGCTGGCGGACTACCACCGAAAAAGAGGAGGAGAGTTGCAAAGCCGAATCCAGACAGGAAATTTGAGTGCAAACACGAAGGGTGCGGTAAAAGCTACTCTCGTGCTGAGCATCTCTATAGGCACCAGCTAAACCGTAAGTTCTTCCTGCCTGGTTTCCTCTATTCTCTCTAATACCCCTTCGAAGATACTCCCAAAACAATCTACCGTTGCGACTATCCCGACTGCAGTAGGTATTTTGTACGTCAAGATCTGTGCATTCGACATCGGGAACGACATACAACCCATGGCTCCCAACTCCACAAGCGAGATGCTTTCGCACAATCCACCTCGAATAACCAGATCGTACCTGCAATGACGTCCCAGCAGCACCCGGGCCAACCTCAAACTTATCCAATGTCGGCCCCAAATGTCAAGAGTGCTCAGGAAGGCCAGCATCTCGGCCCCCCACAGGGACATTCTGCCGATAGTCGCCACTACAAACAGCAATCCCACATGGCCAATAATACTGTCTCCCCTTCGACTGCGTCAACCGAACCGAGATTTCATGCTCCCACGCCGCAATCGACCGTTTCTAGACCGGAGCCTTCTTTGCATCGTACTGGCAGCATGGGTAGCAATCCAATGAGCCCACCACAAAAACAGGACACTTGGTCTGCAGTTGTCCGAAGACAAAGCTTCAACAATACGGATCAGAGGAGGGATCCCGGATCTTATGCCCAGATGCAAGCAAGAGACAGGAGCTCTGGACAGAATGTCCCGCCATCGCCGGTTCGGCAATATTCCGGAACATCTGGACCTCCTCTCCAACCGATGCGATCACACTCCGACAGTGCCATGGACAGAAGCGTGTTGAATAACGGCTATATGCAGTCTATTGACATGACTTCCGCTGCTGCTGCATACTCCTCTGCAGGCTATCCGTCTGCTGGTGTGTCGCGAACAGCAGATGCCGCATTTGCCGCTGCAGTCTCCCACGGGTTGACGCGGAACGATCCCTTCCCATATTCCCTGCTCAATACCAGCATGTCGAACGTAGATCTCAGTACCGGTTTCGGGTTCCCAGTCTTCGGCGGCGATGAGTTCACTCAAACGCCATTCACCGTGGCGGATGATTTCACGCAGTGGCTCTTCAATGATGCCCAATCTGGGTCCAATGATTTCTCACCACCCAACTACGTCCCCGGTTACAGTGGCCACGATCAGCAGCAAGTTCAAGGTCCGTATTTCTCTCAAAGCCCTTCGTCGTCTGGAAATAACTACTCTACAAGTGCCGGCATGCAACACCCTATGAGTGTTACCAGTATTCTCGATTCAACTGCCACCAGCCAATATATCATGTCTGAATCCAAGCGTCACGAGCTTCTCGATCTGATGCAGACTCAGTTTGTTGAACGTCCGCACGATGCGGTGAAGAAAAGAAAGGATTCTGTGTTCGAAGGTGACCTTGACAACGATGGTCATATCCTGAGTTTGCGAATGATGCACACCTATATTGGTTCATATTGGTATCACCAGCATGCGCAACTGCCCATCTTACACAAGCCGACTTTTTCTGCCGATCGGACCCCCAACCTCCTGTTACTTATGGTCATTGCAATTGGGGCCGCGACGTTGGATAAAGCTTACGGGACGACTTTAACTGATTCTGCAGCGGAATTTGCCAATTTCGTTGTTTGGCACCTCCGCTGGGAAATTGTCCGAGATGTCGATTTCAGACCTCCTGCCAAACTCTGGGTCTTCCAGACCCTTCTACTCATTGAGGTGTACGAGAAGATGTATGCGACTCGGGCGCTGCACGAAAGAGCTCACATTCACCACGACTCGACCCTGACTCTGATGCGCCGCGGCAGTTCGCTCCTGGGTCGTTCGGCTTCGGATTCTCCACCCAGTCTGCGAGGAGAGCAGGACAATGGGAGGATATCAGTCCCATTCATGGGAGCAGAGGCCTCAAAATCCGAAGAATCCTGGCATCGATGGATCACCACCGAAGCAACGCGTCGTGCCGCCTTTGGCGCATTTGTACTTGATTCTATCCATGCAACTATGTTCGGTCATGCTGCGAAGATGGTCGCGCATGAGATGCGGCTACCCCTACCATGTGATGAAGGTCTCTGGTCCGCCGTCTCCCCCTCTGAGGCTGCACGAGTTCAATCCTCGTTGCAAACCAACGGAATCAAGCCAATCATGTTTCTTGACGGTCTTAAAAGGACGCTGAACGGGCAGAGAGTACGCACAAATTCCTTCGGCCGTACCATCATCATGGCTGGTCTACTCTCCGTCTCCTGGCACATGACTCAAAGGGACTTGCAAATATCTTCCCTCGGACCGCGAACAGCCAACTCGTTTGGAGGGCCAGACAAGTGGAAAGGGGTCCTGTTGCGTGCATTTGACAACTGGAAGCGAGATTTTGATGAAGCTTTGGCAGAGGCCACACCAGCTCCGTCCTCTCCGTTACGGACTCCAATTGCACCTCCCCACCCAATATTACGCCCCGTTGATGACGAAAACATCTTCGAGTCACGGACAGTGCTACATCATCTTGCACATATTGCGGCTCATGTCGACGTTGTCGATTGCCAAGTCTTCGCTGGTGCGAACAGACTCCTTGGACGCTCAATAACCCCAAAAGATTACAGCGTGGTGCGTGAGAAGATCGAGCGGTGGGCTACGAAGGCTTCGGCAAGAGATGCAGCATTTTATGCTCTCAAGTTTATTGTTCAGGTCCTCATTCCACCGGACGGTGATGGGCTGGATGGGATCAGCGGACGCTTATATGGTCATGCCAGCCCCATCCTTCCCCAAGCATTCGAGCATAACCAATATATCGCTCGCGACGACTTCCTGTTGAACCGCCCTTGGGTGCTGTACATATCAGCACTTGTTGTCTGGTGCTACGGTTTCGCGCTGGAAGGCCCGATCAAGCCTCCCCCAACCGAAGCAGAGTTCGATACATATGAGCGTAAGGAGCGAGACATGCGAGAGTACCTCGAGAGGGTCGCGGGAGTTCGGGCTCCCGATGATCTCGAACACGTGAAGGGCAAGAACCGATGCCTCGGATTGCTCATGATTCTGAAGGAGTCTTTCGAGAGTACAAGATGGGAGCTCACCCATGAAGCCGCAGGCTTACTCGGCAATGCCTGTTCCAAACTCAGAGGCATTGACGAAGACAAGATTGTGGGTCCCGGCAGTTTGGCGAGGGACGATCCCAGTTTGACGTCGAATGGCTATTTCTACGGAAATTCCAACGGTCACGCTCACCCGAACCTTCACCGTGAAAACGGCCGGGAGCATGTGACTGTCGCGAATGCGGCCAAGATCTAGCCTACGGAAATGACGGTTTAGGCCAACCCGAATTTCTGTGCTCCGTTCCTCGCGCCAAACCCAGGTCAAACAGAAAGAGTAAGAATCCAAGCAAACAGTACCCAGATGGCGGTTGAAGACGCCAAAGCACCTATCATTAATTTTCCAGTTTCCCCAGATCGGTCGAACATGGAATCTTTCTTTAGGGGAATAACGATCTTCTCTAGTGCTGCTATTGCATGCTTTTGTTTTGTTCGACGAAATTTGCTTTTTGATTGCTTTTAGTGTTTTAAGCGGGCGGCTATCTGATACCCCATCTGTTGTGACTTTTGTCACGTCATGTTTATATCAATGTTCGTGTTATGAGTGTTGTCAACTTTATCGGCGAAGACCGCAGCATAAATCCCTCACAACACATCACCGAAGGGTCGGCGAGGTGGCATTCGGCAATCGGAACGGGGCAAATCTTGCCACCTGGGCACCAATTCAAGGTTGGGCTTTTATGCATATACATATTTGCTTTTTTTGGTTCAAAGCGGCATGGACACGGTGCCACGGAAGTTGCTTTTGCACTCTGCAAGAGCATGCAGACGGACGCCGTGAAAATGTGGAGTCAGGGCACATGTTTCACGCAGAATAACCTCTCAATATGCGTACATACAGTACACACGATGCAAGGGGTGGGTCAATCAAGAGGTGCAAGTGGAAGTGATCGAATACTTCTTCCATCTCCAGTCGCGATCACCCATTTGAGGTCGCTGGTTTTATGCGGGATGAGGCTACAGCGGAAGCTCAGATCATTTTGACACGCGGCAGTCTGTCTCTACCCGGTTCGAGCATTTCCAACGGCGGTTACTTATCTCTTTTCGGCTGTGGCTGTCTGTCATTACCGAACTGGATTCATGGATTCGTTTCTTCTGCAATTGCAATTTATTTGTCTGTTGCGCTGCACATATGGATTTGGAGGACTGCGACATCTCGATGGCAAGACGTCAGGAACGCAGGACGGAAATGGCATTTAACGAGCCTCTCAACTCTCACGGCCTGTTATCGGTCCTTGGAACTCATGCGCAAATTTGTTTGGTTTTCTCACTGTCATTATATCACGCATCTTACTGGCACCTGGAGGGAAGGAGGGTGTGAAACGGGGACAAAAATATGCTTTTATGAGGGATGGCCGGGAGGACGAAGGGATGAGCGAATGGGAAGGATGTCTGAATGGATGGAGGGATGAGAACTGCTTTACACCTGGGTCGGGGACATTTGACAAAACCGGGTGGACGGCGACCAGGCTGAAATGCATGATGGAGACGGAGAGCTGAACGATAGTTGTAGTCGACAGACATACATACATGCATACATACACAACCTGGGTCTATGTGGTCTGTATGGGTCCACGGATCTCCATTCTCAATACCAGTCTAAATATAATACACTATCCATGTACACATACACGCGCGCACGCCAATTGCTCTAGTCTGTCTTCCTCCTTCTCCAGCTCGAATGCACCGTGGGATCCTTCATGATCCTCTCCCACTCCCTCGCCGCCTCGGCGTCCGGTCCGTATTTGAGCCGGACGGCCTCGGCGGCCAGCTTGGCGTACTTCTTCGCGCCCCTGGCGCTGCCCGCGGCGTTGTACGTCAGGGCGGCGTGGCCGTAGGCGTCGTCGAGGAACGCGTCGAGTCCTTCCCGCCGGTACAGGCCGACGAGCATCTCAGCCTTCTTGACGCTGGCGGTCGAGTTGGCCGTCCACTGCGACAGCGCCCACTGCAGCGCGATCATGTCCTCGGTCGCCTTGTCCGCGTCCTCGAGCGTCCGGTCGGCGGTGTGCGTGCAGCGCGCGCACGTGCACGCGAAATGGAACGTCGACTGCAAGTACTGCTGCCGGTCCGCGTGCAGGCGCAGCGGCGGCGCGTACGCAATCGTCACTTCTTCGTCGGCGGCGATCGGCCGCACCGCGTGCACGAACTGCGTGAGCATTGTGGGCGACATGTAGTATTGTGCGCTGTGTGAGAAAGGGGGGGACGTGGGTGTTAGTTTCTGCATGGACGAGAGCGGGATGGAAGAGGAATAGATGAAGTAGGAGGGGGGAAAGGGGGAATAACTTACTTGGGCGCACAGGCATGGTTCATCCTCGACGACTCGGGAAAGACAGCCAAATGCATCTGGCCGCCGACCTGCATCTCGAAAGCGTTCGCCTTGACCACGTCCTGGACCACGACGCTGGGCTCGCCGTAGATCTTGGCAAGGCTGAAATACTCGTCCCGGCTGGCCGCGGGGAGCTGGTCCACGGCGAGGCGGAGGAATCTTTCGCGCTCAGCGGTCGAGAGGACGTTCTCCATGTGCGCGAGCAGGGAAGGGGTGTGCGCCGTGATCAGATCGCCGCGTTTCAGGGGCCGGGAAGCCAGCATGCCCATGCCTTTCCCTGGGATCGGCGTCGTGTACCATGGCCTGTCTGCATTGCGGTCCGGGTTGATCCCGCGCGAGGACAGGGCAGAGGGATCCTGAAAGGGCAGCAACGCGGCGAACTCTTGGGCGATCCGGGGCGTCGTAAAGATCGATATGCCTCGACCGCTGCTGAACGTCGCGTCGGTGTAGACGCACAGTTGGTCTCCCAGCTCGTCCAAATGGTCGGTACACACAGGTTTAAAGGACCAAGGAGAATGGTCTGTCGTGGAGGCTGGCTCATCGTTGGAAAGGGCAACAGTAGCTGAGTCGTCGATGTCGGGTTTCGCTGGGTCCTGCCCATTGAAAAGGTCATCGCCATATGTGCTGGCCCCTGCCTGGACTACACCGTCGCTCTGAATGATTGGATCTTCTTCCAGTACCGAGGGTGTCTCCAGTGGGCTCACGGCCAAGATGGGCGTGAAAAGGCATAACGTCGTCAATACGGAGGAGACCAGCTCGGCTTTCATTTTGGCATACAACAAACAGACAGACAGACAAAATTAAGAATAGAAAGCAGAGAATATACAACACACAGGATAGGATACAAAGGAAAGAGAGATGCAGTGAGAGAGCAGCATCATTCCTGTTGGCGAGCGTCAATGGTTGAAGTGAGTGTCTGGGAACATGAAACACGGTTGCCCTGAATCGTGTTTCAGGTTGCATCAGTTGTTCCCCTTCGCTGCTCAAGTGAGAGCGTCGTACGGAGTACAGGAAGAAGAGGGTAGAGTATGTAGACTAGAGATACCTAGCTCTTAGGCCGGGTCAACATGACCTGAAGTGCAAAGTTATGCTGGTAGACGACATAATAATACTGTCTGTCTGCCTTGCCCGAAATATGGTATGTACAACAAATACTGCAGTGCGCCACAGAAGAAGAAGAATTCCGGAAAGTCTAATTAAAATGCCATAATTTATGGCCAAGCCAACGCTTCAAGCCACTGAATGGAGTGACATTGCTTGCGTATATTGACGTCCAATCTAACCAGGACGTTTGCGTAGCAGGTATTCGGCACATTGAAATTGCATCGTGGACAAGATGTCTTGGGAGACTCTAGCAGGGGGACGAAGCCGAAATCAGATCCTCCATTGATCTCTTTCCGATAGTATACATCCTACATTCGTGGTCACAATTGTCTGCAGAGGCAGATTTTCGTGCGGTCGTCCAATACATGCTGGGCAATATGCATCGCCCAGGCCGGAAGTGCATCTAGGAACAACCCGCAGATGGAACCGCAATGGTAGTCCTTGACTCTTGAGAGAGGGTGACCATCGCTCCGAGAATCAGGTGGCCGGCAAATCTCATGGCAGGTAAGCGGCCTTTGTCGCCTCTCCAATAGTGGTCTCCAGAGTTGTGGATTTGGCTCCTCCTTCAATTGATGAAGTTCACACAAAACCCATGCAATATCAAACTCCCGAAGACAAAGTCTGCAAATGCTCTTTCAGAACTGATCTTCGTGGTCTCGACCAGCTCCCCCGTCACACCATCAATGGTCTTGGCCGTCGACTTTTTGGCTACCGGAGACGCGCCTGCTGGTGGTCTTTCGGAGGTTTGCATGCGCAACGAAGCGGTCAGAACAAATTGACCCACGGCAGCAGAGAAGCCGGAGAGGAAGGCATTGAAGGGCTATATCCGCAACACAAGTCAGCGCAAATTAGCAGTCGGAAACGAGGAGACATACGTAATTGCCAGCCAGCACACAGTAGAGGAACTGCAGGCCGCCCACCACCACTAGCCAGGCCATGAAGACATCCAGCAGCATCGTCCGGGAAGGGGTATCTTGGAGGTATTTGTTCCAGACATGGACGATAATTTCGTGTGGTGACGAACGGGGAGACAATGTGTTTGACTGTACAGGTTTAATGGGAGGTGCTGTACTCGATCCCGAGGGTTTGATGCTCTGTGTTGCTGGGGTAGGAGGTTTGGAGGCGGCAACAGGAGCAGGTGTTTTCGTGGCGGGAGACTGGGCTGCAGGTTTCTTCGCCATGGTGAGGATTTGTCGGTGACGACGGGACGAATTCAACGGGGTTGGGTTGTTAGTCGTGTCCGGGTTCAAGATAAGAGGTTGTCCTCGTTGCATCCAGCATCCTGCAGGTGAAGGCCAACGTGGCCGGCATCAATGCACGGGCCTCACTAGCCCCTCGTTTCGGGAAACCAATGGATGCCGCCCTAAGCGACTGCCTCGGATTCGCACCCGTTCCGCCCAGCCCTCGCCTTGCCGCTGCACGATCGGAAGTAGTTTCGCCGGCGTGAGTCTAACCGGTTTTGACTTTGGTGCCCCTGAATTTTTATGTAAAGTCCGTTCCTGCGTCCTCCACCCTCTCGCCCTCCCACCCTCCAGGCACATCCACACAATGTTGTTATTGTTATTGTTATTATTATTGCCTGCGACAGACACACTGCGTAATCCTCACTCCACCGAAGCTTGACCCCCCCCCCCAGTATTACGATCAATGCAACCTTTCCCCTCTTGCAATGGGTGCCCTGTACCGAGTACCCTCCCCGACTCTGAGACCCTGAGTCCCTCCGGACCAGTCGCATGGCTTCTCCGAGATCGCCCGCCCCTGATCCTCGAGCACAAGCGCCGTTCGTTATCATCGCTTCCGTCAAATGGTGCAACCACCCTGGCCGGTCGCTGGGAGGTATGATGGGCTGGCAATTCGAGATCAACGCATTCGGCGAAACATGAACATGCTCTACCGTGGCGCTGCCTCGCTCCACACTACTTGGCCGAACCTGACTTGACTCGGCATGGAGCACGTGTGCGCGATTGGTGACGGGTAAGTTTAGTTGTGTACATAATTTTAAAAAGAGTGGGCTGGAGTATTGACCGTCCCAAGATCAAGCCCTGCCAGCCTGCTATCGCGCGTTGGACACTCCGTAGTTCCAACGGACATGAATATCCATGGGGACTGCTAAACCAGGTTTGTTTAGTCTCTCTTAACAGGCCTGTGCCATTTATCTCGACGTCTGCCCGCGCGTGTTTTCGTCCCTCGCCCAACAATACCGGTACATGTAGGACACAGAATGCGATGCTCTCTGTCTCTCGTTCTGGCCGCTGGCGCCGGGATAGCGGTTGCTGCTCCCTCTGCACATGAATCGAGGGAACCCCATCTTCGCACACGCAACATCATTGATAGCACGAACATTGCGGACTCGTACGACTTTGTTATCGTCGGTGGAGGCTTGGCTGGGCTGGTGCTTGGTGCGCGTCTCTCAGAAGATGCAAATCACACGGTCCTCGTCCTCGAGGCAGGCGGTGACGGAGACGAGTATCGTGATCGAATAGGTGCGGATGTCCTCGCCATTGACATAAACCCCCTCAGGTTTCTAACGGATGCGCAGACACCCCTGCGTACGCATACTACGAATCGTTATGGCCCACGGATCTCAATTGGGCATTCACAACAACTCCACAGCCTAACGCGAACAACTCCCAATGCCCATGGCCTCGAGGAAAGGTCCTTGGAGGTTCGTCTCTCTTTCTCTGCCGGCGACGAGATGGGAACTGACCAAGACCCGTTATTATAGGCAGCTCGGCCATCAATGGAATGTATCTGAACCGGCCTGGAGAAATCGAAGTCAATGCCTGGCAAGATATGCTTGGAGACATGGACGGCGCCGATAATTGGTCCTGGGACTCCATGTTCGCCGCAATGAAGAAGAGCGAGACATTCGGCCCGCCTGTGGACGCTTCGATCCAACAGGAAGCTGCTATCACGTTCAACCCAGCGAGCCACGGCAGTCAAGGGCCGATTCACATGTCCTATCCCGGCTTGTATGTTTCCATCATTCACGCATGGATGGATGACGAACTGACCATATATCAGTACCATGCCTCTAGTTGGCGCGTGGTCGAGTACTGCCAACAACGCCGGTGTGGATGACACGCAGGACCCCTATGGTGGTGAAAATTGGGGCGCGTATGTCGCAACCTCCGCCATCAACCCAGCCAACTGGACGCGTTCTTACAGCCGCTCTGGGTACCTCGACCCATTGCCACCGCGTCGTAACTACGATGTGGTCGCTAATGCTCAGGTGACCCGCATCCTCTTCAACAATACCTCGGGCGGCAACCTCACGGCGCACGCAGTCGAGTATGTGCTCAACGGAGGTGGTGCGAAACTGACAGTCGGCGTCAACAAGGAGGTTATCCTTGCTGCTGGTACAGTTGGCAGCCCAACTGTTCTGCTCTACAGTGGTGTCGGGCCGAAGGACGTCCTGGATGCCGCAGGAGTGACTGTTGTGTCCGAGCTTCCGGGAGTCGGCCAGCATCTTCAGGATCACATAGTAAGTTGATGTTTGCATTGGCCGTCCAGCGACCCCTGCTGACCGAAACAGAGCGTCACAGTAACATGGAGCACCGACGCAGAGACTGCGGGCACGATATATGACAACAATGGGACTGAGAAGGTAGAGTCCAACCCCGCTGCCGGTCAGATTCAGGCACATTTTCTAAACGGTTACAGAACGACCCGGCCTTCCTGTCGTACGTTAACAGTGCGACTGCCTACGTGAACTCCTCGGTGCTGTTTGGCAATGGAGTCAGCGGCCTGCAGAGCAGCGTCTTGAGCGAGATCAACCAATTCATTCCGGACACGAGTTCTGACGCGAGCGTCATTTCTGGCTACAAGGCCATCTACGGCACAACCGCAAATACCATTCTCACCAGTCCCATCGGACTGATAGAGCTAGTAATCGGGTTGAGCACCGACGGGGCCATCCAAATTGGCGCCAATCTCCAGCACCCGTTCAGTCACGGTTCGATCTCCATCAATTCCTCCAATCCACTCGACTATCCGGTCATCAATCCAAATTATCTGAATCATCCTGCTGGTATGTATTTTACTTATCCATATAGGAGCGCCTCCAAGACTGACGACGATGGCAGACGTTGAGATTCTCCGCGAGGGTGTTAAGCTCGCTCGCCGCTTGGGTGAAACGCAACCATTAGCCAGCAGCATGACGGAAGAAACGTGGCCTGGCTCAGACGTGCAAACGGACGAGGAATGGGAGGACTGGCTGCGCGGAGAGGTGTTCACCGAATTCCATCCGTCCTCGACATGTGCAATGCTGCCTCTCGAGCAAGGCGGTGTGGTCGACGCCAACCTGCGAGTCTACGGGCTTTCGAATGTCCGTGTCGCCGACGCCAGCGTACCACCCATGTCTTTCTCAGCCCATCTTATGAGCTCCACCTATGGACTGGCCGAACAGGCGAGCACCATCATCCGCACTTTCTACAATCAACCTACAATTTCGAACAAGCACGTCAACTCGACGTCGAACAGCACGAGCTCAAGCAACCGGACTTCGAGTAACGGAACTGCCATCCTGAACACCACGAACGTCCCTCCGACGATAAATGCCAGCGATACGGCCACCACCAACAGCAATGGTGCTGCCTCTCTGAGCTGCTGGTCAGTTTCGAGCACCGTGGCCTTGCTGTGCTTGGCTGTTAAATTTTTACTGTGATGACATGGATATATATATATGTGGATATAGACAGGTGTTCACGACGGGTCCGGGAATAGCCTTGAATTAATCATAATTTCTAATTCTTCAACGTCCACCCTCGATAGACAAGAGGTCTTTGGATATCTAATCCCGTATTACCGAGTTATAACTTGCTTGAGGTCCAGAATGTGATACACGGGGTCCGGTTGATCTTTGTTCCATCGGGTCTGTGATATCGTGGGGACTCGGCATGCGGAAGACATGGGCTCCGGGGGGGGGTTTGGAGTAAGGACCGTAAACATCACCAGATGACAATCGACACCGAACAGAAATCCTGTACGGAACGGACACACCTACTTCTTTCTGCTTTCTGTGTCTTTTTGACCCAGCATCGCGGTTGATAGCCCTTCGTGTCTCCAGGACATAGCATCATCCCAACATTATTCATTATTGAAAAATGGTCCGGAATAGTCCCTCCCCCCCCACCCCCCCGGGTCCCTCCTCGTCCTCCCTTCCTCGACAAATGGTGGCTGGAACAGAACAGAAACAACACACTGACAATGGTCAATGGGACATTCGATGCAGGCTTCTGAAACCCCGGCATACATCCTCTCGGCCCTCACCTCGGTGGGCGGCATCACCGGCTACGTGCGCACGGGCAGCGTGCCCAGCATCGCCGCGGGCCTGACGGTTGGAATCCTGGTACGTACACACGAACGCTTCCCCTTCCCCCGCTCCCGCTGGGTCAGAACGGCGCATGTGCTGCATTATTGCTGCGATGACGGCCGTTTGTTGCGCGCACTCTGTGTGAGCCCTGGCCTGGCCTGCCGTGCGTGCGTCCATGCATCCCGTTGCTCATCAGGTTCTGTTCTGTTCACCAGTACGGCCTCGGCGGCTTCCGCATCTCCCGACGACAGCCCTACGGCGTCGAGCTCGCGCTGCTGGCCTCGCTGCTGCTCGCCGGCAGCAGCATCCCGCGCGCCATCAAGACCGGCAAGCCCCTCCCCGCGGGCCTCGGCGTGTTGGCGGCCACGGGGCTGTTCATCTACGGTCGGGCGTTTTTGGCGAAGTGAGCGTGTGTGGATGGATGGAACGTGGACAAAAGGAGGGATGGGGAGAAAGAAGCAAGGAAAGTAATGATGGGCAAGGAACGTGGCATATGGAAGCTGGTATTCGCTGAGGAAGGAAGAGCAAATCAAAGGGGAAAAGAGCACTTGATATTCAAGGACGTCCGTTAATGGATGGGGTATCTCGTTCATATACACAAAGAGGCTCAGGCAAAACACATACAAACACAAATTCCACTCAGCCCACGAATCTTGCAGCTCCTGGTTCGGTGGCTAAGCCTCCGCGGCTGTTAAGGTGCCAGCAGAAGCAGTTGCACCGGCCTGGCTGGCTTCTCCTTCTCCAACCTGACTGTCTGCCGTCGCTTTGTTTTTTCCACCTCGCTGCCCTCTTGTGCCCCTTCTTTTCGATTTCTTCCGTGGAACCTCTCCCTCTACGGCGGCTTCATCATGGCCCACTCCGTTCGATGCTGGGGCCTTGACCTTCTTTTTCTTGACGCTCAACGGGTTCGGCCCTTTCGCTCTCTTCAACCCTCTGGTCCTGGGGCCTTGTTTCTCCTCCGCAAGCAGATCGTCGTCCTCGTCCTCACTGCCCTCTTCTCCTTCTCCTCTCTTCCTCTTTCGAGACGCCAGACCGATCAATCCCTGCCCGAACTTCTCCTTCTCCTGTGTTCGCACAGTGCGCTCGCTGACACCACTCATTTCCTCCAGGATCATCACGCTCCGTTTCACGTACACGATCGGCACTCCCGGAATCAATCTCGCCCGGTCCTTCACGTCGATGAATCCCTTGGCTCGCGCCTCTTTCTCGTCCGCATCCGCCGTGGCGAGGATGTAATGTTGTTTGTTTTTGGCATGTTGGTTGCCGTGGGGTTGTCCCGCCAGTAGATCGAGAAGACATCGGGCCTCGCTCACGACGCCTAGTTCTTGGCCTTCGTCGTCCGTGTGCTTGCAATGCCGCATGGGGACTTCTGTGGGGGGAGGGAGGAAATCAGGCCGCGGAGGTCCTCTCGTCTTGCCGTCTTTGCTTTTCACTTTGTCCCAGTCGGCCTGGATTTTGGCGAGAGAACACCTCGTGACAAAAAGTCGGCATTGGCCATGTAGCGTGTTCTCGAGGTACTTCTGTAGCGGCATGTGGAAGGAGTAGCAGGTCTTGAGGAAATGGGAGTCAAGGAGGACTTGGTAGGGTTCGTGGAACGAGAAACTCCGCTGGTAGGCGGACATGATTTTGCGGTATCTCTTGCTCCGGCGGGCGCGCATTGTGAAGGTGGAAGAGAAGAAAGAGCCTGGTTAGAAAGGCGTCGTTCCAAACGTCACGGAGGCAAACGAATTATTTGACGTTTACTGCGTAGATCTGTAAAGGAGCCGGGACTGTACTTGGTATATTGTTGCATTCGCTGCACCGCAATTAACCCGTTGACTTTTTTTGCGGAGAATCCTGGTTGCCAAGCCCAGACCGGGAAGAGTGTAACGCCGCCCTGAGTTCACCCACGAGTCAGGGAGCGCCAGTAGCTCGGTTTCATGTCAGTGGAGACGAAAAACAGACCTTCAATTGGCTGCCCATCGGGCTCCCTCAGACTTTGTAAAAAGCGGCATCGCTAATTCTCTATCGTGCACTCCGCGGTTCAAGGATCCCATATTGGTCCCCTTTGGACTCTTATTGATGGCACGCCCTCTATTGATATCTTCTGTCTTAGGCTCAGAAATTTTTTTGAATCCCAAGGCTGAATTGATAACGCAAAAGTCTCCCAGCCCTTACTCATCGGCTCAGATCAACATTGAGGAGCGTGCCAATGACCAAACTCATTGTCGAGGAAAATTGGAATTAGAGTCAACCGATGGGCCACATGAGAGTTTTATGACACCGCTGGAACACGCACAGAGCCGCCAATGACCACTGGAACCAACTTGCGCCGTGACGGAACAAACGATCTCTAAGGGTATGTGAAGGCTGACTGCACAGAAACTCCGATCAAATGACCTTAAGAATGGTTCCTTCTATACACAAACATGGCCATTTCAAAGCATGGCTGAGTTTTTTGACACTCGCGCAAGATACTCTCGTCTTGTGTCCACCACCCTCGTGTAAGAGACGAGCCAGAGAAACCGTCTTGCAAATGTGAGTGTTCTCTTTCGCGAGGAAGAAACCTTGCGTATATCCTTTCATAGAACTTCCAACCTGTCAAAGACACAGCAAGATCTTGGGGATTCTGTGAAGTCACCTTTACAGGTTCTGGCTCTTCAATGACCTGAGCAAGTCGGACCCCAGGGAGCTGCGAAGAGTATGACTTTCTTCGTCTTCGGATGACGGGGTCCATGGCTTCACTAGCGGCATGGATTGGTACTGGACTAAGTCCGAGAGCTGCTCCGCAAGGAAACTGGAGACGGTCGACTAACTCCGGGGTGAAGTGGCCGTCTTCTTCCAACCAGGAGGGCAGTAACAAGCTGGGCTCGGGGACCATGAATCGTCGAAGGAGATTGACCATCACGGTTTGCTGAGTCCAGGAGCTAAGCATCGGTCCACAGCGCTGAGGAACGGCGTCGATGGTGGAAACAACGAGTATGGCGTCCGGCACGAGAACACGAGATATCTCCTGAATCAGAAGAGGCCACAAGGTACATTTAATCCTCTCGAAAAGGTGGTGAGCGACAATCACGACGTCGAAGATCCGGTCAACGTAGTCAAGACGTGGAAAGTTGGTCCACTCTTCGAGTTGCAGGTTCGGCGGCTGCCCCCAGCTGGATGATGGCAGGTCAAACTGGAGTTGGTCCACTCCTAGGCTGTGGATGATGGAAGTGGAATATTTGGTACTCAGATACCACGCTTCTGGCGAACCTGTGTATGTCAGTATGTGTGTGGTTATAATACAGCATGTCGAGGACGAAGATGCTTACCAGTCACAGAGCCCAGATGAAGTATATTGGCGGCCGCAAGCCTGTTCACGTCCCCACGGTCCAATCCTCTCGGGACTGGGAAGGCAGGCCCGTTCGTCCCTTCGGGGAAAGCGAGCCTCTGAGCGTGAACAATGGCGTATAAAGTCGTCTCAAATTCAAATTCGTGCGCCATGCTGTCGCCCTCTTCATCATCTGGCCATTGCTCAGCCAGCCTCGCCACGGAGATCCGATGGCTGGTTCTCTCAATCCTGCGCAGCAAACGCTGGAAGCGGACAAAGGGATCTGGGCCCTCTGCCGCTGGCGTGGACACGCGTACTTGGGCATATTGGGTGACAGCGGTATGGGCGTGTCGAGGAGAGGTTGAACTCGTCGAAGACGACGATGGCGTCAATTGTTTGGCATTTGGCATCATTGGATGCGTCCATGTTTCCTCGGTGGAAGCGTGCTTCATGGCGCCGTGGTCATGACTGGCAAAAGGATTTGTTTCAGAATTTGTGAGGGATCCTCGTCTAGTACGTTCTTTGCCCCTTTTTCTGTTCCAGGTGGTGGTCAGTCACCCCGATTTGGTGCTGTCAAGGAAGCCATACTCACCGATGGCAAAATGGCTGGCTCTTCTGGCTTGCTGTATCATGTAGCCCAGAAGAGTGCATGTGTGACATGTTATCATACTTGATGGACACAGATCCTATGACCGAAGATGCCCTCGAGGATCTGCTCGATACACTACTGAAGATGCCAGGTGGTTCTGATGTCTGACCGGACAGGGAGATCCTGCTGAGGGCATCATTGATACTGTCAACAGCCTCGTTGGTTTCTCTGGCTTTTCGAGCTCGGCGTTCGCCCACTTTCTCGGCTTCAAAGGGGTCTTTGCACGCAACGTTGAACATGGTGATCCTGGCACCACTTCACGCAACAGAAGAGATGGAACGATCTCGAACTCTCCTGCAGGGAGTATGACCTCCACTTGAAGGAAATCGACGTCCGCCATTATCACTGCAACGTTTCTCGCAGGGAACATTTCGCCGAACAGGGCCGTATCACACCACCCTGCAAATCTTCTACACCATCGATTCGTATCTCTGCTTCATGGCTTGCTTGGCGGTAGAAACCGACTGTTGCAACGACCAGACCATCCCTAGCTCGCTGAATCGAAGAGTACTGGGCAAATTTGTGCCTGGACGAGAGCCAATCCAAGAACCAATCCAAGTCCCCGAGGTGGACTTCGACCTCTGGAGTACGCGCATATCCTGGTTTCTCAGCGACACCCCCCTGGAAAGCTCATTAACATCAGCTTTGAAGTCTTCAAGGTATGCACTGTTCGCTTAACTCACGTCAAGGCCGGGACCTGTGGCGCGCAGGAACCAGCTCTCTCTGGTATAGTCAGGCACGTTGAAAAACCTTTTCAAGCCTGAACCAGGGACGATAGGCTGCGTCATTCTTCCCTTTCGTGCGTTGCGTTGCCGGATACGGGTGCCCGTGTTCTAGACCAACGCCACACTTGTGGTTCTTCTTGGATGTAAATCTTCTGTATCTGACTTTCGGCCCAACTCGCCGAAGTCGTGTGGCCTTTTTCCCCAACCTAGCGAGTACCTCGTATTGACGGTGATAAACCACGTTGGATCTCGTTAGCCAATTCAGCATCGACAAGAGTAATCCGAACTCTAATGCATATGTCCTACAATCTCTGTTTCCACGAACGGCGGGAGTTATCCCGAGCCAGGGGTTAAATAACATGTTCCGAGTTGAAACGATACTCTCCATGCTCTACCGAGCCCAGCAACCTCCAGTCTTCTTGCTCCTGTCAGTCAAATACTGCATTCCAAAATGGGTGTCAAAGCCATATTTCAGAATCTGAACCGCCAAATCGCCCGAACAACCTTCGGAAAAGTCTTCAGACTCGATGGAAGTGGCCATGTTCGTACCTGGCTGCACCAGCATGAACCATGATTGCTGATGCTTCACGCAGGAAAAGCAGATCGAAGGAGCACGTTTCTTTCGGGAGATAGCGGCTGGCATCACGACCTTTGCGACAATGGCATATATCATTGCAGTCAACGTGAGACTAGCACTCACCCTCTCGAAGTTGTTGCTGACCGAGTCAATAGGCATCCATTGTTTCTCAGACTGGAGGCACGTGTGTCTGCAATGATGAGAAGGACCCTTTGTGCAATAACAATGCTGAATATGCATTGTGTGTTCAAGGTGTGACGGCGTTGTTCGACGACTTCTCGTGTTCTCCTTTGCTCACAACATTGCAGGAATTCAACGAGATCTGATCACGGCGACCGCTGCTATTGCTGCCCTTGGTTCGTTTCTGTTTGGATTCGTGACAAACTTGCCTGTGGCTTTGGCGTGAGTACTTCGCCTTTGGGTTCTGGCTTTTACCTGCTAACTTCCATATCGACCTGGCATGGGTAACCACTTCATGTCCCGATCAACACGTATATAGAATTGCTCACATGGCACAGGTCTCAATGCTTATTTCACATACCAAGTTGTGGGCTACCATGGCAGCGGACCTGTCCCGTACCGACTCGCCCTCACTGCTGTCTTTGTGGAGGGCTTCATCTTCGTCTTCCTCGCGCTGACAGGCATGCGGCAATGGTTTGTGAGACTCGTGCCATCATCCCTCAAGATCGCTGCAACCTCCGGCGTCGGCCTCTTCCTGGTTCTCATCGGCTTGTCCACCACCGGCGGAGTCGGCCTGGTCTCGGGATCAGCGAACCATCCAACTGATTTGGCAGGCTGTCCTCCAGAGTACATGGATTCTTTTGGCGCTTGCACCAGCCACAAGATGCTGAACCCTACGGTAAGTTGGTCAACCATCTGATCTGCGAAATCGCCCCGTCCTTCTGAATAGTCGCTCACACCTGTTTGTAGGTCTGGATCGGCATCTGCTGCGGTGGATTCGTCAGTGCCATTCTCATGATGTACAAGGTCAAGGGCGCCCTTTTATACGGCATTGCCATTGTTTCCATCATGTCCTGGCCCCGGAATTCATCTTTCACTTACTTCCCCTACACTCCAGATGGCGACGACCGCTTTAACTATTTCAAGAAGGTGGTTAATTTCCACCCTATCCAAAATACCCTCGTTGCCCAAGAATGGAATTTGTCTGGCGCAACTGGCGGTCAGTTCGCTTTGGCCTTGTTCACCTTCCTCTATGTTGACATTCTGGATGCCACGGGAACACTGTACAGCATGGCTCGATTCGCTGGAGTGGTCGACTTGGAAGATGGCTCTTTTCCTCGCTCAACCCTGGCGTTCTCTACGGATGCCATCGCCATCTCCATCGGATCTCTATTCGGGACATCCCCTTGCACCACCTTTGTGGAGTCCGGCGCTGGTATCTCGGAAGGTGGGCGAACCGGCCTCACTGCCATGACCACGGGGTTTTGTTTCTTTATTTCAATTTTCTTCGCACCGATCTTTGCGTCCATCCCAACCTGGGCGACGGGATGTGCACTTGTTCTGGTAAGGATTGGACTGATAGGTACACACATTCTAGACAACTCACTGACCCTTCTTGGTAGATTGGATGTCTGATGGTTCGATCCATGACCGAAGTCAACTGGGCCTATGCTGGAGATGCTCTGCCCGCGGCGGTTACTCTTTTCTTCATCCCCTTCAGCTATTCCGTGGCCTACGGTCTCATTGCGTACGTGTTCGCCCGCAATTCATCTTCTGACTTCCAGTTGACAATTCACACAGGGGTTGCATGACTTATGTCGTCCTGAACGGCGTTGCCGCACTGATCAAATTCGCATCAGGCAACCGCATCGTGCCGGCCGACTACGACGCCCGAGAGTTCTGGAGCTGTAAGTCTAAGCACCAAACATCTCACTCTTGTTTCTTCCATTGTCAATCAAGCTGAACATGCTGCTCAGACAAACTCCGAGGAAAAAACGTGCCTTGGTACTTGCGGGCCTCCAAGTGGAGCTACGCCAGTTTTTGGCACGACCAGCACGGCACCACCTGTAGCGTGACCGACGGAAGCGAAGTACACAGCGTCAGCGAGGATAACCGCGTGCCTCCGCCTCCTGGGGTGGAGCTGAACGCCAAGCGAGAGGCCTTGTCCACGACATATGATCTCGAAGCGTTTAACGGAAGAGGAAGCTCGACCGCGTCCCGGTTCCCATAAGACTGTCTGCCTCAAGGCCGTGGTCGTAATTATTTGCCGGAAGCGGTGGACTAGATACCAAATGGGAAGAGGTGGAAATTGATGAACTCCCAAACGAAGTTGGGAGCTCTGCCAGCTTCCACGACTTGTCCTCAATAGATGCAACTAGTATATCAGGCTAACCTGGTCTTGTACAAAATTGTACCTATATCCACCTGGAAACAGAATCAGACCTCTGAAATCCACTCGAACAGTTTTTCTAAGGGTTCTAGAAGCCACCAAAACGGAACCGACATCAATTCCTCCTTCTCGCAAAGTAACACCTCTTTTGGGTAAATTCATTCAACTCATACCAAGTCAGTCACCTTCATCGGCACCACCGCTCTCTGGCGAGCTTCGCCTCCGCCAGGGACTCGAGTGAGGTCCAGTTTTAGACAACCATTGAGGGTGCCTTTCACCACAATCACGATCTGTCGAGGTCTAGACCAAGCCTCCTTCCAGGTATTTCTCTTCCAGCCAGCCCTTGTATGATTTCGTCTTAGGTGGGTTCTTCAGCTGATGTGGCTCGATGATTCCCTGGCTTCTTATCACATGTTCGTAGCCGTACTCGTTCACAAAATCGAGGCCATCCAGGAGTTCCCAGGGAAGGTGGAGCTGCGTGTGCATGGTCTCGGTGTCCATGCGGACAATCGAGACCTCGTTTCCCGTCACCTCCGTCCATTTCTGCACGATGTCCTCGAATGGGAGGAAGCTGTCCGGGTCGTAGGCGAGGAGCTTCGTCCCGGGCTCCTCGTCCTCAACCAGGGCACGGATGAAAGGGCCCATCGACGTGGTTGGGTTCAAGATGGGCATTCTGCACCCGGGAGCCTGTGCTGTGACCATGACATACTGTCCGCTCGCCAAGTCTCGTGTGGGACGGAACAGCGGGTTCGTGCAGTACCCGGCCGGAATGACTAGAGACATTTTCTTCGCGAGCTCCGGCTCCTCCGTCTCGATGTACTTCACGATCGCCGCTTTGGACTCTGGATGGAACGACCTGTGGTATTTGCCGCCGGATGCTTCCTTGATAGACCCGAGGGACGAATAGACGAGCCTGTCCAGCGTGGGGATGCTCGCCGCCGCAATCGCTGCGTTCTTGCCGTAAAACACCTCCTTCTCGTACGCGGCCCGGCTGCGTGCCACGGGAGACAGCCCGGAGTTGCTGCCTACGCAGCTGTAGGTCTCCCAGAAGTCGGTGTTGAGGAAGATGGCATGGGCATTCTCAAATGCCCGAAGAAGGGAAGATATGTCGGCCAGGTCTGCTTGGATCAGCTCGGCTCCCAGTGCCTTCAGACCGTTTGCCTTTTCAGACGATGGCTTGCGAGTCACCGCCCGGACATGCCAATCTGGGAGAGAGAGGAATGTTCGAGCGACGGACGAGCCCTGGTTGCCCGTCGCACCAACCACCACGATGATCTTGGGAGAGGAGGCCATGGTTCGAGTTTGAATAGCTCGTAAGAAGTAGATATCCGGAACATCGATCACCTCTTGAGTGGAAACACTTACCCTCGATGTTTATATTCGCCAGAGCTCACAGCCGCCGTCAACCGGAGCATTCAATGGCCCATATCACCTTGTACAGCGTTGCCTCTCCATCTCATATCGAAACATCTATTGGTGATGGCTTACTAGCCTCGCGGACGGTGATTGGCTCAGACAACGTCAGCCACTTAATACCCGCAATTTACCCGAATTCTATTGGATGTCGGATGTTGGAATGGATTTCCTCTCCCTTTCCACCATGGACAATCACACAATACCCCGCCTCGGTGGCTCTCTCACTATGCAACCCTCCGAGGGAGCGTCCGGGGAGGAAAGGGGAAGTCGTCGGAAGCGCATCATCACAGCTGCACGCCGAGAGCAGAATCGAGCGGCACAGAAGGCGTATCGTATGCTTGCTTCGATTCGCTTCACTTAACCCCGGCGTCGCTGATAAGAGAATTGCATGTAGGACATCGGATCAAAGAGGCTCGGCAGAACGCCATCACGAACCACGTCAAGGGTCCCCATCACCTCAGCGAACTCAGACCGCGGTACCCTCCGCCGGACAGCAGCACTCAGGACGGAGGACCAGTTTCGGCCCTCAATTTGAATACGGAAACTATTGCTACTGTCAACCTTGGCCCAACATCCGGACTGGCGGCGGCCCGCCCATCCAAAGCCTCGAAGCCCGCATCCAGCACAGGAGAATTGAAGCTCTCAGTGTCTGCACTCCATTCCGTGGAACAGAGTCGTTCCTCGGTCAGTTCGGGTGTCCTACCAGAAGTCCATCCAGGACCACATACGTTATCAACTGTGCTATCTGAGAGCAGAGCCGGACAGATGCAATGCCCCCCGGATGCGCGGCTGGCCCCTGCAGACCCTCTTGCCAACACCATCCAATTCAGCCCAGTGCAGACCGTAACAGCGGCACTAAACAACGCCCGTCGACTGCGACTGAACCTGAGCCGGCTTCTCACCAGCGACTACATCTCCCCATTCTACCAAAACTCTCTTCCCTCACAACAACAACAGCCACAAGCCAACGCTGATCCTCGATCTTTATTGCTGCAGCAGCCGCAGCAGCAAACATCCCACCATTGGATCCCGCCCGACCTCCAACCGACCCTCGCCCAGGTACTGTACCCGCACCACCCGTTCCTCGACCTGCTGCCGTTTCCGCTCCTGCGCGCCCGGGCCATCGTGATGGCGACCTTCACGCCGCGGCACGTCTTCGACCTGGCCGACTTCAAGAACGACATCGTGACGCACGGCGGGCTGGTGTGCTGGGCCACGAACGCGCGCGGGCAGCCCTGGGATCGGCGCAATTGGGAGGCCACGCCGTGGTTTCTCGACAAGTGGAGGGTCTTGGTGGACGACGGTGATGATGGCGCAGGGATCTGGAGCCAGAGTAGTTGGTGGTGGACGATGAGGGCTGTTTCGGATCGTGTGGGGACGTGATGGGAGCGATTGATTACAGGTGCCCAAGGAGGGAAGCTTCAGGAACAGGATGTTTGGATATTCGCGGTCACAGTTGGATTTTGGCCAAGCTTGCTTGCACTGGGACTCGAGAAAGCTTCGTTATCCTCCTCTCTAGGTTCGACCTTGTTATCTATCATAATTTCCTGGTTCAAAAGAGATCACGGCGCCCCTTCCTTGTGCCCAGAGTTGCGGTGCCGAGGTGGGTACTGGATATCAAGAAAGGAGGTTGTAAACATATAAAATAGAGAGAAGGAGACTTGTTTGAAGAAAGTTTCCTTTGTACACACCCCAGATGCTGTCCGATGACGGCAACGCAGGCATCGAACAAACCCTGGCCGGCCTGGGGTGGCAACCACTGGGTGTATTCTAGTTGCCTTATACTTACTGTATTTGCCTCGTCACATGGCGTCTGAAGGACAACACAATATTGAGGCACAGGTAATGTTTTCAACTCGATATTCCGGGACTGCTTTGCCAACGTACAGGCGCGCACCCAGCCTTGCGCGCTAGTGCAGTGAGTGGCCCTGGGGTCAACGAATGGTCCAAGGACGCTGACGGGGAGAAGTATGGTGGTAGAGACAGACTCCTGGCCGCCTCTAGCCTCGAGGCCGATCAGGAAAACAAACAACAACAACAAAACAAGAACCTGAACTCATCGACTGAGGCAGAGCCTGTCGCAACGCAATAAAATAGAGAATCGGGTGCGCGCTCTTGCTTCCCTTCCAGGAGAATTGACCTCGGTAGCCGCTATTATGTATTGCATAGAGCGAGCGGCTCACCCGCCGAAATTTGAGGTGATCGAGAAATCGTGGGACGGTAGCCGACGACATGCATGTAATTTTCTTCTCCCTCTGCTTCTTCTTCTTCTTCTTCTTCTTTGGAATATGGAATGTCGAGCCCGATGCCGCAAGATCCATCCTTCTCCCCCCACCGTCAACCATTGAAGTTGGTGAGTGAGTGAGTTAGTGAGTCACTGTTTACTTCGTTACATGGGGACCTCGGGGAGAGAAAAAAGGACCGCGAGTCGTCGGGATCATTTGCCGTCCTCGAATAGTGTCTACCATTGATTCTGTTTCATAAAGCTCTAGTGCGAGCCACACACAGTGCGAGTCGCATCACAGCTAGCTGCACTGTCTCGCGGAATGCCCGTTCGGCACGCCGACGCTCCGAGAGCGGCAGGGAAGCAATGTGTACGAAGGGGTGAGTAATATGTTGTCAATGGAGTGGAGATCAAGTACTCCGTACACATGGCAAAGAATCAACGCGTGCAGTGATCAGAGGGCGTGGGCCGGCGTGTCTGCCTGGTGGCTCTCTCTCCCGCCCCCTCGAATAATACCCCAGATTGGATGCTTATCGGTATGGGGACACGGGCGGGATGAGGAGCCCCTCTGTGGAGGGAGGGCTTGCCGAAGGATCCCTTCGAATGCATTTGAAGGACAGCTGTGGCTATTCTCTTGAAGAAGTACAAGGCCTATACAGATACGTCGAGACACAGGTGTCTTTTGTGGCGATGTACTGCAGAGCATGAAGATATACCGGCCATATATCCCACGACGACGCCTGGCTGTTTCTTCCTCGCTCCTCTGTTTGGTTTCCCATATTGTCCCGTGTACAACTTCACTGACTCGTATCAAGGTCCGTCATGGCGTATCGATCACCGCCCTTCGATCCACCCAACCCCCAAGTTTTAGGCGCCAAATCCTAGCCGCGGGATTCGGTTAACCTATACAGGCAGCAGAGCGTCCGCCTTGGGAACATGCCGTCGTACAAGAGCACGAGTATATAGATTTGTGCAAATACCTCTCGGGGCCAGCAAAAGCATTCTGGGGAGGAAAGAGGCTTTGGTACCTGTTTTCTTTGCCTTAATTAAAAAGAAGCCAATAGAGAGTTTCCACCAAGCATCATGGCGGCCGCGGCGACGACGGCTCCTCACGTCCGACAATTCAATTGGTACAACTTTTGGGTATGCTGGCTGGTCTCGCTTGGCCAGATAGCCTTTGGCTACCCTGCGTCCATCATTAGCACAACCTTGGGCGAACCGAGCTTCCTGATGTATATGAAACTGCTGAACCCGGTGACGGGGCTGCCAGCAGGGGATGCAGACCAGCTCGAGGGAGCCATGTCTGGCGTTTTTCAGGTGTGACAATACATTCTCAACACCTTGTGTTGAGGTAAAGTGTGTCGATGGATCTCGAAGCTAACAGTGCAAGGAAAGGCAGGAGCCTTCTTTGGCATCATGATCGTGAGCTATATCATGGACAAATGGGGTCGAAAAGCCGGCGTCATTTTCTGCTCCTTCTGGTCCCTGCTGGGCGGTGCATTGATTTGCGGCTCGAAAAGCTCTGCCATGTTCATTGTCGCGAGGTTCTTCGCCGGCATGGGAAGCTGGGGCTATCTGGCAGTCAGTAAGTGCAGAGACCACCCACAACAGACACGAGAAACAATATCTCATCTGTCGCATCGCAGCACCTGCATACAGTGCCGAGCTCGCTCCACCGGCTCTCCGCGGTTTCTTCGTCGGACTCAACGGTGTCAACATCGCCGTCGGCTACTCGTTGGCCGCCTACACCGGGATGGGTTTCTTCTATGTCAAGGAGCCTCAGGCCCAGTGGCGCGGACCATTGGGTATTGCGCTTTTCTTCCCTATTCTGATGGTGGCCATGCTTCCGTTCGTCCCGGAAAGTCCTCGATACCTGCTCATGAAGGGCCGTGAGGAGGAGGCCGAGAAGATTGTCTTGAGACTGCACGCCATCCCGGGGGATGAGGACCAAGAATTCGCACGGGGCGAGTTCTATCAGATGCGCAAGCAGGCCGAGTTTGATCGAACTCTGTCGGTCTCATGGCCCCCCCGGCCTGGCTCTTGGGTGTGCACAACTGACTGTTTCTCACCTATCACCGCAGTGGGACGTCTTTTTCAAGAAATCGTACCGAAAGCGAACCATCCTGGCCATGGGCTTCGCTTTTGTGGGCCAGTCTACAGGTGTACTGGTCATCAACAACTATGGCCCGACGCTGTATAAGAGTCTCGGCTACGGCACCGAGGATCAACTCCGTCTCCAGTGCGGCTGGATTACTACTGCCATCATCGGCAATGCCATCGGAGCCGTATTCATGGACCGAGTCGGAAGGAAACCCCTGATGCTGTTTGGCGTCGGCGGATGCTGCTTCTGGCTCATCATCGAAGCCGCCATTGTCGCCAGCTTTGCCGGCACGGACAACACCTCCGGCCTGGCCATGGGTGTCGCGGCGTTGTTCTTGTTCGAAGTTGTCTATAGCTGCGGAGTCGACGTCGCCGGCATCGTCTTCTACAGCGAAGTGTTCCCAAACCACCTGCGAGCCAAAGGTGAGCACCCGCGTCTTTGCTGGGAGCGAAATGAAATGCCCCTTACTTACCACAACACCGCTCTAAAATAGGTGTCTGCCTTTCCATGGCCGTTGTCGCGCTCACCGACCTCGTGTATCTCCAGGTTACCGCAACCGCATTTGCCAATATTGGTTGGAAGTTCTATCTGGTGAGTCGCAATTTTCGACCAGTCCTTGAAGTCTCCATGGGTCCGTCCACTCGTTACAGAGACGGACACAAGCGAACCTCTGAACAGTACTTACCCGCCCCTTCTTTTAGGTCTTCATAATCATCTGCGGCCTAGGCACCTTCACCATGTTTTTCCTGCTGCCGGAGACCAAGGGTGTCCCCCTCGAGGAAGTCGCCAAGCTCTTTGGCGACACTGACACCATCATGGTCTACGCAGCGGACATTCACATGGACCATAACACGCATGAGCTCGTCGTGAGTGGCAGAGACGGGGCAACACACCCCGATACCGTGGTCGAGACTAGCAAAGGCCCCGCCGTCACCGAGAAGGGAGATGAAGCGCGCCACGCTGAGCAAGTGTGAGCCAAGATCAAAGGACGCCAGCGGAATATGGCAATGGCATCTCCCCGGCACTATGAGGGGTACCTGTAGCTTGCGGACTTATTCGATCAGCTCGAGGTTCTGTCCGTTGGTCATCGTCTCTGGTCTTGGCCCGAGAGGGGATGGAGTCTATTGCCTGATCTCGTTTGGAGCACGAGTATGGAAGTGAAATGCTCCATTTGCTTCTCAGGTACCCGGAGGTCTATTGGCGGCCGACAGAGCTTGAAGCAGCAGCTCTGAATCTTGAGAGAACAAGGTACATTGGATGTTTTGGTTTACGCACAGAGCGAAGCGCCAGATGTCTTGGCGAGTAACGGTTGAGCAGTATCGCCGGACTGTACGAGGTACGGTAGCAAGTGCCGTGGCAGTGAAACGTCACTCGCGACTCTTTGAGACTAGTAGAGCAATTTCGCTCACCGTACCGAGTACAATTGTTAGGGCACGTTTGTTCAATCTCCGAGGCATCTGCATGGGTACTCCCCGGCTGACGAGGTGACGCTGGAGGCACATCGGCGGTGCTGCTCCTCGACAGAGGTTGTAAGGCGCCAACAGGTGTTACTCTCACGCTCCTGCGACCAGATGTCTAGGCACCTGTGTGGTAATCTTGGTTTTATGGTGCAATGGAAAGAAAGAGAGAAGCGTAACTCAACACGACTTGGCCTGGCATTTTCGATATCGCACTAGGCTGTTTAGGGACCCATGGCAAACGTGGCAAACGTGGCAAACATCAAAAACATCGGATGCCCGGGACACGAGACAACATCTTTCCCGATGCGGGCGGATGAGTCGCGATTCGAGGGCATCAAATATCAACACTTTGGCCTTTTCCGCCTGTTGCCTAAATATCTGAAGCAGCCACCTTTCATCACGCAGGTTGGGCATCAGTTCTCCTGAATCGGTGAAATCACAGCGTATCATGGAGGCTAGGTTAAGGTAAGGAACGCCAGCTCCATGCCTTGGAGCAGATAGAGAGACCACCTGGCTTGAAAGCACCCATACATACATACCTCAGTCAGGGCATCGAAGAAGCCGCTCAAAACGAACCTGGAATTCATTCAAAATAGACCTTTTCAATGCTTCTCACCGCCGCCCAGTTTCTCGCAACCATGATCGCCTCGTCCTGGCTCAAGCAGTCCATCATCACGGTCCTCTGCGTCCTCGGCATCCCCTCCTACCTCTCGGCCCCTAAGCCCATCTCTGTCCATCTGGACGGGCAGTCGAGCATCAGTGTGCCGGCCAACCGGGCCGTCGTGTCCCTGCGCATCTACGCCGAGGGGCCCAAGCAGGACAGAGTCGCCGATGAAGTCCGCAAGACCGCCGATGACGTCCTGGCCACCCTCCGACCGCTCGCTCAACTGCAAGCGGGCCCCATCCCGGCCGTCAATACGTCGACCAATGGCGGCAACGCCGACATGGAGTATGAGCCGGCCATCGTCGAGCTCTCCGTGACCACCTTCCGCAGCTACTCGTGGCAGAAGCCCGGCTCGCTGCTGTCCCGCGAAACACCGCAGTACCAGGCGAGCATGGAGATTGAGGCCGAGTTCCGCGACTTCGACCCGCTGGGGCTGCTCCTGGCGCAGGTGTCCAAGACCCCCGCGGCGTCGGTGCAGTCCCTGAAGTGGACACTCGACGACGCGACCAAGAAGAGACTGTCGTCCCGCTGTCGCTCCGAGGCCATGGTCGACGCCCTCGACAAGGTCCGCGCCTACGTCCGACCGCTGGGCATGGACAAGGTGCGCGCCATCAAAATCACCGAGAACCACCGTCGCAGCCGGCCCGTCGTGTGGGCCGACGTCGACGGGTTGCGGTTTCAGCGCCACGCCGCCGCGCACGATTCGCTCTCCGACGACCACGACGAGCACGCCGATTACAAGGCGACGGCCCCAGACGACTCGGACGTGACGGAGACATTTGGGCTTGAGCCCGGCACGCTGGAGATCGCCGCGCAGGTTGAAGGTGAGTTCTGCGCGTGGAAGACGGGCCTGGAGGCCTGGTTTAGGAGAGGCGGCGTCTGAGCCGGCTACCTTATCATGTTATATCATATATCATCGCGATCTGGCCGTACATTAAAGTCATGTCTTAAGAGACCAGCCAAGGGACTCAGTTTCCTGCTTAACCCTTCTGTAACGATGCGTGGGTGTTCTGAAGTCGTGGCTCGGCTTATGATACTTGACTTGAACGATAAGCGGAAAGAGATCCTGTTTTTTCTTCTCTTCACACCCGTATATGAATCGGATTCGTAGAGAGAAGCCCATTATTATTCCCAATTTGTAGGTGTGATCACACTCGTTGCTTCCTAGGGAACATTTTCTCCATAGCCGTACACGACTCTATTTTATTTCATTTCATTTCGTCCGTCCTGCTGAGCCACAAGCATGTGGTGCAACCTAAATAATCTTCTTACTTTTTGTTGTGTGTATGCAAACAGTTGTCTTGAAAGCTCGCTTGAACGCAACAGTCCCCCCAACAGATCATGAAAAGAATTGCATTCCAATAGAGACCCGTTCATGATATTTCCTTCCCTCGCGATGTCGCATGAGCATCTCAGTGCTCTTTCCATACGATGGAAGGCTTAGCCCGTAAATCGATGAAAACACAAACTTCATCCTTCGCCGGATTCGTGACCAAGGTCGTCATCCTCGTCCGCTCCCCCGACATCCATCCCTGCGTCATCTTCAGAATCTGTGTCTTCGGCCTCCTCTCCAGGGATACCTTTCCACTCTACATAGTCTCCCTCGATCCAGTGCTTGCTGATGGGTAAATGATACGGGTCGTACGGGAAATATCCTTCCAGCATTCCATTGTCTCCGACCCAACTCAAATCCCGATCCGGGTTGCTGATGGTCAAATCAGACACGCCGCGCCTATGCTCGGTAACTCGCACGTGTCTGTTCTCTTCCAGTTTCGGGTAGACATAGAACAGTTGGAGCGCGTGACTCAACTTCGCGAACTGCTCGACGATGACCGGGGTGCAGACGCGCAGGGGGTTGAGCGGGGAATAGATCGCCGCTCGAAGTGACTCGCGGAGCGACTCAGCAAAGTGGTATGTCTCAACTTCGTCCTCGTCGATGTCGAAGTCGGAATCGTCGTCGGAATGGGCAGAGGCGATATCTCGCCAGCGGAAGCAGAAGATGTACAGAATTGCTTGGAAGGCGGCATAGAAATCGCCGTAGCGTTTCAAGTCCGGACCGCGACACGTGGGCTCGTACGATTTGCGCAAGATGGTCAGATGGTCGCAGAGCAGGTCTAGGCAATCGTGCACGACCTGTGGGGAGACATGGGCACCGCGCCCGACGAAGCCGGAGAAATAGGCAGCAGCGCTGTGCCGCAGAAGGTGCGGCTGCTTCTTGTCGACAAGAACAGCGACACACGACGTGACGAAGCGATCGACGATGATGGGGTCTGCTTGGGCGAAGTGGAAGACCAAGAATTGCGGATGACGGGCCCGGTACGTCGGAAGGATGTGGGTGTGGAATTGAGAGATAAGCTGCTCGACGGCATTATCACGGGTTTGGATTGCAGCAGAAGTGGTAAGTTTGGCGTAGTATTGGAACATGATGTCCATAATCAGGTCAACCTGCTTGATATCCTCTTTCAGTTTGCGCCGACGAGCGGTGGCCGGGTCGGTATCTTCATCTTCATCCATCTCGGATTCGTCGCTGGTGCTGATATCATCGCTCTGATCGTCGAGTCTGCCGCCAAGCATGTCCTGAGATGACTGTGCAACCAGTGTCTGCGACGAGGACATGTGGCTGAGCAGATCGTCCTCCGCATCCTCCTCTTCTTCATCGAGATCAACCTGAACCGAGACGTCAAGCTTGATCAGTTCTCGCAAGACACAGGTGAGAATTTCGGACGTGAGCTCGGGCACATATTTGATCATCTCCATGAAGTTGCGTATGTAGGTCATGCGCTCATCTGCCTTATCAAAATCAAACTGGAGGCGGGAGGAAACTCGATCGGCAAGAGCAGCGGGCGACGAAGGAACATTGATGGTGATGTGCTGAATGGCTTGCAGAATTCTTCGATGGATTTTTGCTTGTCGGATAGGGGTCGAGCTTTCGATTCGTCGTGTTTTCTGAGGTCCTAGAAGATCTACCAGGACCGACATGATCTTGCGCTGATAGCCGCGTTGGGCAGCAGCCAGGTTGTTGAGGAATCTGACAAAAATCGCATAGTACTGATCATCTCGTCCCACCCATTCACTATTCAGCACAGCGTCGACGAGACCACTGCAGTCCTTATCGAGGGATGTGACATTGGCTAGGAGGGCCTGAAGATGAAACTTGAGCACCTTTGTGGACGGCGCATTTGGGTTGTCCGGCGAGGTACTGAAATAACCCTTCACACGTTCGTATGCCTCGTCTTCTCTAAACCGATGTCGTTCGATTGCTCTCCGTACTTGTTCTTTGACAACGAGGGGATCCACGTCCTCATCCTCGTCCGCAGACACGATCTCCACATCAGAATCAAAAGTCACGCGAGAGCGTTTGGAGGGACTGGAGGGCGGCTCCATGAAACTGGTCTCATCGATTGATCGCTTAAGGGTTGATCGACGCTGCATGGGCTGAGGTCTCATGGTTTTGGAGGGAAGCGAGGGAGTCGAGATGCTCGTCGGTAGAACAGGCCGATGGGCCTGAGGTGGCGGGGCTAACATGGCCGGACAGGCAGAGGCAGAGACGGTTCTTTCTTCGACACATGAGACGGGGACGGTGGCGAGTCAATACAAATATGTGGTAGGTATGGATGAGTAGGGTATTGGAGCTCGAGGGACCAGGCCTTTGGGCCAACGCAGTCGCTGGGGAATAAATTGTCAACAATTACAGCATTGTCAGAAAAAATCCTCGAAAATTCACAATGTGCGCAGGGAGGCTAGCCGCTTTGGGGTTGAGGCGCGACATTTCCGAGATACCGTCACTATTCACTATCACCCACAGCTACTATTAATCCTGCAGTCTTGTGGGCCTAAGTCACTTGCGACAGTTGATTCAAGTGGATCCCTGTGAGAGGATTCACCGAACAATATGGCTGCTACAAGGAAGTGATTCAGTGAATGACTCCCAGTTTGTCATACCACACCATCCCCCAACCTTTACAGGTAAGCACGCTGACTGATCTTCTCTGTCCCTTGGATCTTGTCAAAGTCCGACGCATCCTTGCCGAACAGTTCAATCCGATGACCTAGCGCTCGTCTCAAAATCCAATCTTGACTGGTAATATCTTCCTCGACTGCGTCCTTCTCCAGTGGAGGAATCATTTCGCTTCCCTCCAGCCGCTTCAGCATCACGTCATTTTCCGGTCGATTGAAGTACACCAGCGAGTATCTGGTGTGGTCTGCCTGCTTTCCGGGTGGAGAAACCACACGATGTATGTTAGACCTGAGAAGACCGTTTGTAAATTTCACCATCGCATCGCCCAGGTTGATGATGGCATGATTTGGGAGGGGCTTTACATAGCACCATTGTGCGTCGCGTCCGGGCGGAAGGACCTGCAGACCTCCCAGACGATTGAAGAGGACCGTCACACTTCCAAAATCGGTATGCTCACCCAACGCTGTCCGCCGGTCGTCCATAGGCTGTGGTGGAGCTTTGATGAAACGGACCTGATCTCCCGAATGGCCTTCAAGGCGATGCATGCCTTGTAAGGTATTCGATGGTAGTTTAAGGTGGTCGTTGAGCAATTCTAGGACCAGTGTGACAATTCCATGAGCTGACGACATGAACGATTTCAGAAGGGGGCGTCGTGTGCTGAGGACTTCTGGAGCGGGCAAGGGATCCATGATGCCAAATATGTCATCTTTGGACACCTGCATATCGTCAGGCACTTGGTCGGGGTTCACCAGTTCACCGGCACACTCACATTGTAGAACTCGTTGCGGTCGAGATTACCATTCCGGTCAACGACGTTGGCTCCATAGCCTTTGTAGCCAAAATACGACTTCTTTTTCTGGAAATCGTACTGCCGTTTCTCGTCCAATGGGAGCTCAAACAACTCCTCGCCGACTTTAAATAGTTGGTCTGCATCGGCAAGCAGAGAGTCCCCTGGGCCACTCAAGTCTAGATAGAAGAATCCGAGGTCCTCGCAAGCTCGCACGAAACGATTCACCTCGTCAGGATCCCTTTCGAGCAGTTTGGCCAGAGACAGGCGTAGGAGAGGGGCCATCGGCACATCCTCTGGGAATGGTGGAGCATTGTCAAACGATTGTGTTGGCGCTGTCAGTGCTTCAGGGGTTACTTGGGTTGCCATTGTGATGTTTAAGACAGTATGCGGTCGAGAGGAGTTGAGCCGATGCTCGGTCCGACTCAAGGCGGCGCGTTCAGCATTTATAGAGACTTCGCCTTAAGGCCGAGGCGCCTATCTCCACCTTCTCTCCGCGTTTTGGTGGTCTGCCGTGACGACGCTTCAGACCCAGTGTGGGGAAGACCGAGTATGATCGTACGAATAACCATCAATCATTTTGCAGATTTCCGGTAGCAAGATAGTCCATCATTCGGCGTTCGCTCGGATATCTCTCAGTTTCTTGCGTCAGCTCCTCAGCTTTGGTAGGGTCAGCTGTCGCCTGTGCCTAGCAGAGCATGGCATCGGATTGCACGCTCATCTTCCGCCGGATTACTGTTGGGCAATTTCTGGAATCATTGGGTTGGGGTATTTCCGTGATAGTATCGTCGATCAACGAGACTTCAGGCGTCCTGTTCGACAGAGGGCACTCCTGTTGAGATCTCCTAGCAAGCAGGGATGGATACGTTTGAACGAGACTCCCCGGTTGATCTTTGTCACCGTTGCTTCGAGTTCGCTGTGCTTTTCTCGGCTCGTTCTGCGATATATCTGACAGAGGAATTGACTGGATTGCGGGGGTTCACCTGTGCATTCCTCCACTCGATCATTTCTCGCTTCTGATTGATAAATCGGTGATCAATGACCTTGTAGCAGATTTCCCATTCTTGAATTGGGTGGACGGTCATTGGATCCCCCTTGTCCACAGTGATGTTCAATGTTGGGAAGACTGAAACTTGTCCATTTACTGTTAGCACGGGAATGGTATACCTCAACTTACCAGGCCCTGCTTCTGCCAGAATGGACTGGAGCTCTGAGCTCGTGTTCAGGAGCCTTGCGTGGACCCTTTGTACATCAGACTCGGTATAAGCGCGAATATGGACTTGAGAAAGCGCTTTGGCATTTTCGGTTCGTACACGAACCCAATATCGATGGTCCCAGAGTATCCACTCCGACCAAAGCTCTGCCTGCCGGTGTTTCTTGGTGAGCTTCGCCCGGGCAGTCAGATTCGCACCCTCATTCCCGACTCGGCTTGGGCGCGGACGGGGAGAGAAGCCCCTTGTAGTAAGCGTAAGTTCTGTCAGACGCATTGGTGGACGCGACAGTGTCCAGACAGTGCCTCCTTCATCGGCCGAATTCCTGCCGAAATCGCTCTGTCGTTTAATTTTGGGGGAAAATGTGCACGATTGTTTGCTCGCATTTAGTTTCGTGTCCACTTTCTCCAACAAGACCTGCTGTATGGTCACCCGCTCCTGCGAATGTGACCGATTCTTGTCTAGGAACTGCTCCAGATTATGCCGCGGTACGAGGGTTTGCCCGTCATCTCTCGATTGTGGACTCACCACACTCGTCAGCCTCGCCAATGCAAAAGCCCCAGCTTCGGGATCAGACTCGCATGAAGAAACAAAAGCAGATAATACTTGTACAGTCATGCGGCCGGATCGTAGATCGAAGGCAAGCACTCTAAGTCCTTGAAGAATCTGTTCTCCTCGTGCCACAAGGGAAGCGACAGAGCGACAGGACGACTGCCGAAGTTCGAGGATGGACGGTCCCTGCAAGGCCTTCGGTAAGACGTAGTGGCTTCTCATATACCGCACAGCATTCCGAAGCGTCAGTGTAGGGTCATAGTTTGTTGTATCCTGGACGTGGGGAATTCGGTTCGTGTTGCAGAAATCAATGATTGCAGATTTTGGGAATGGAAGAAGTGGTCGATATATCCGTAGCCCGCCTGGTGCCGATGGCGTCACATTTTTCCCATAATTGATAGCGTTCGAGCTCACTGTCTCTCGATTTACTTGGCTTCCGACAAGGTGTAGCCACTGCGTAGAATTCGTGTATTCTTTCACTTCGTTTGCACCCCTAATGTCTTCACAACAGGGTATCGTGCTATACTGTGACATTCCTTGTAATCCAAGAAATGAGGTCCCAGAGTTCCGCACTAGACGCATCAAAACTGTTTCAACTTGGTCGTCTTGATGATGCCCCAGGAAAAGATGATTGATCTCCCTTTGAATTGCTGCATCTGCAATCAGTCGATATCGAGCCCGCCGAGCCTTCAGCTCGAAATCGGTGGTACTCGCAGGGTCATTGGTGTTAGGCCACTGGATCTCGAGTATCTTGCTCTCGACACCTTGGGACTGTAAGCACGTTTTTGTTCAGACATAGAGAGACATACCAAGCTGGCATAATTGGGAGTGAACGTAGTTGGCTTCTTCGGTACTCTCTTTCCGAGCATTGTGGTTGACGATGAAGGCGAATGGCTGGACAGAGATCTTGTGCATCTCATATACCGTGCCAAGTTGGTTGAGCAAGTATGCCAATGCCATAGAGTCGGGACCCCCACTGACACATACCCCTGAATCAATCAGAACAAAGCCCGACCAAAAAGTGCAAGAACAAACCTATCGGCACCGGTCTTCCATGGCGCCGTTCTGGCCCATGCTTTTCCCATATCTCTGTGAAAGAACTCAGAAAGCTTGAAACAGTGAGCAACGGCCCTGCGCTAGCCGTGCGATTTGCCAGAGCTCGAGCCATGTGGCAAGAGGTCAATCGGGGTCACCCAGAGCAATGATGACCATGCCACGACATCTGCGGCTGGAGAGGACGTCTCACGAAAAACCACTCGAACTTCTCGTCCTGGAAATGGTGCATCGTCCTGTTCACACCAGCGTCGTCAGGGAGTAGCGTAAGCGATGCGTGAATGTGCCCCCAGCGAGTAGAAGTCTAGCGAGGATTGGGACTTTGGCATGGAACCTTTGGTGTGCCCCTTGTTTTTGTTTTTGGCGACTTATATCACGTGATCTCGCGTGTTAGATAATCAGCCATGTGGGCAACTCGCCAATCAACGGGAGCCTACATTTACACCTTTGTCGCGAGTGAATTGGGAGGAATCGAGACTGCTGCCTGGAGATGGTCTGATCAAAGTCGTGTCAGCCAGCAGGCTGAGATGTGGCGTCGCGCTGTGGCTGCTTGTTACGAGTCGTTCCGCATTGAATTCGCACCGTATTCGGCTTCCCTTGCAGCTGACAGTAAGAGTCAAAATATGCCGGTTGATTCAAGCTTAACCAAGATGCCTTAAGCGTGTCCAAGAACGCCCAAGCAATCACAGCTGTATTACGCCCAGCCCGCCGAGGAACAAGCCACAGCTTCAGACGGGGCATGGCTTGGGTCCTTCCAGCTATGACACACGAATCCAGGAGCAATCACAGGAAGCTTACATCTCACCACATTCTGCCTGCAAGGTTGGCTCGCGGAGTTCTCCCAAAGGAGAGATCTTAAAACACTCCTACCTCCGCTCGCTCCCTCCAACTACGAGGTACGAGGTACTGTACAACAAGATAGCATTAGTGAGTGATGCCCGGGATCGGCGCCTGGAGATGGGCCCCCCTCTCCCTCCCCCTGGGTGCCCCCGACCAGGAACCAGAGAGATGCAATAACCAGCTGTTTGCCATAGGCCCGGGTTTAACTAAAGTAGTGGAGCCAGTGTGGCTTAGACGGAGGCCAGGGGGAAAGCGACAAATTAGCCCCAGCTTGGTTAGGTATCCCCCCGTCATTGTGCATGTACCCTGGGCGCAATTGGCACTTGGTGGCACCATCTGTGGGCATCTCAGCAGCTTCCACCAGATCATGATTTCATAATTCCCACTCGCCACCATGGGCGAAATACCGTGGTTTCATGACCGACAAACAAACTTGTAACTCACACGCAGAGCGCGTTCGCTCTCGTTTACCGAGCTAGACCATTCCGAGGAATTCATTCAATCTCTCTCCCTCTCGCCAAGAAGCCATTTTCTCATTCCACCCCTTCATGACTGGTCCGGGGTGATTTGTTTCTGCCCGATTCCCTGTTTTTGCATCATACATCAACATCACCCTTCCTTCACCTCACACCGTTACCGCTGGTTTTGTCTTCCCTGTGCATTGGGGCTGTGCAACTACCCGTTGACCGCATATCTTGAAAGGCCCGACCGCACATTCCCATCTTCTGCATATTTTCCCCTGACCCTGACCCTCTTACCTGCCCTCCCCCTGTATTGTAAACAATCGATGGTCTCCTGAATCACTACAGCGTCGCCATTTTTCGAAACAATTGAAATATTCTGTTGTAGAGCAGCAGAGGTTGGGGGTTCTTAACAATGCGTGGGTAACACTGCAACGTCTGTGTCCGTGTGTTGTGTCCTAAACAAGGCGCAGACAAATTTCGCCATCAGGCAAAAGTTACCGCGTGGTACAATGACCCGAACGACGATGCCAACTTGCCCATCAAGAATCCCTTTGCGAAGTGGAAAGGCAATCCCCGGGCGAATTCTTTGCGGCGCATTGAGAACGGCGAAGGCGGTGGCGCGCCCCTGACCACTACCAGAACAGATGATCCAGATCAATATCGGCCGTCGTCGTCAAGAGAGAGAGCCGAAGAACTCGGCGCGAATCCCCCAAGAAAACACCCTGCAACGACGCCGAATGCCCGGTCGGCCCCCGCGCCGTACGCACCTGGTGATGAAGTCAACTTACCGCGCTCGCTGAGTCCCGTCAATTCGGAAAAAGGTCTCAGAGAGGAGTTCCCGAATGGGCCCAATGAAGATGGGATGAGTAGCGACACTTATACATATGGCAAGCCCAGCCAAACAGACGAAGGAGGCTCGATGCGCAACCGTGGCCTCGGTGATAAAGCTCCAGAGAAACACGGTCTCAAGGCACTCTTCAGCCGCGAGTCCAAGGACGACAAGGACAAAAACAACGGTAAAGACAAGCCAAAGTTCACAGCGTGGAGTCAAATTCGGGCCACCCTCTTCAATTCCTGGATCAATGTTCTTCTGATTGCTTCGCCCGTTGGCATCGCAGTCTACTACGCCCACGTCAATCCTGTTGCGGTTTTCGTCATCAACTTCATCGCTATCATCCCCTTGGCTGCCATGTTGAGTTACGCCACCGAGGAGATTGCTCTGAGAACCGGCGAGGTTCTTGGTGGTTTGCTTAATGCCTCGTTCGGTAATGCGGTCGAGCTGATCGTTTCCATTATTGCTCTGGTGAAAGATCAAGTCTTGATCGTGCAAACTTCCTTGATTGGCAGTATGCTCTCCAACCTTCTGCTAGTTATGGGTATGTGCTTTTTCTTCGGTGGCGTCAATCGCATGGAACAGGCGTTCAACATCACCGTTGCTCAAACTGCTTCCAGTTTGCTCTTCTTGGCAGTCAGCAGCCTGATTATTCCTACCGCCTTTGAGCAGTGGGCCCGGACCGGAAACTCCAACAGCAACACCGAAACTGCCACGACCGAAAATGCCAAACCTGGAGTGGTGCAACTGAGCAGAGGCACCGCCATCCTCCTTCTGATTGTCTATGGGTGCTACTTGTTTTTCCAACTCAAGAGTCATGCGGCCATCTACAACGCTCCCAGCGCGAAGAATGAGACGCGGGATGTGGGCGCCAAGTTCAAGGATGCAGTCATACCCGACAAGCTCCGTTCTAAGAAAATGCCAGGGGCTGAGACGCCGGAGCCCGAAGCTGATGATGAGCCGGAGCAGCCCCAACTCTCCGTCCTTGTTGCTGTGCTGACGTTGGCAATCTCCACTGTTCTCGTCGCTCTGAACGCCGAGTATTTGGTCGATTCCATCAACAGCATCACCTGCGGCGGCGGCATCTCGAAAAACTTTGTCGGTCTCATCTTGCTTCCTATTGTCGGCAACGCCGCGGAACACGCAACTGCGGTGACCGTAGCTGTTAAAGACAAGATGGATTTGGCTATCGGTGTCGCTGTTGGCTCTAGCATGCAAATTGCATTGCTGGTGCTCCCATTCGTGGTTGTCCTGGGCTGGATTATTGGCAAGGACGACATGACTCTGTTCTTTGACGGCTTCCAGATTGCGGTCTTGTTCGTGGCAGTTTTGCTGGTCAACTACTTGATTAGCGATGGCAAGTCGCACTACCTCGAGGGCATCTTGCTGATGACCTTGTACATCATCATTGCAGTCGCCGCCTGGTTCTATCCGACCGCGCCTGGCCTCAGCGACTGCCCGAGCTGATTGCTTTCTCATGTCGCACTGTTCTAACCTGCCTAGAAGGTATCGGAAGCGAGCTATTCACGTCAATTCGGCACAGATATTGACGAATCTTGGTGGTTTATGTCTTGGAAAACGAGCGGAAATAGCTTTTTTCTCAACCTCCCCCGGGCCGCCCGTTTGGAGATTGGAAACTCCAACAACGGCCCGACATGCTTAAACATATTACCCTACACGTTCAGTCGCTGTTTCTATCAGCGACGGTCGCGAGACCTGCTGGCTCTCTCAGCCTCCATTCTCCTGGTAAACGTTCCGGCCACATTTCAATGCGATGGAAGCCTATCTAGGGCAGATCTCGACTCACTCACACGCTCACACGGCTCTAAAGCCGCCCCCACTCGTCCCATGCCCGGTTGAGCAACGAAATTCTACCGATGTCAGGGAAGTTTTATGCCGCAACCAGCCCCGGGTTGTCTCCCATATGCAATAGAATACGACACGCACGGATGTGTCAGCCTCCATGGCGCCGCGAGAGAGACTTTTGGAGAAGGCTTCGCATGCAGCGTTCATGCTCTCGGGTTACGTTTCATAGCAAGGAGTTTGTGGCCGTCGTCTTGTTTGCCGGGGGCATTGAGGACGTAAGGGTCGAAATGTGGAAATGCGATTCCAAGGTTCGTACTTCAGCTTAGAACACGAAGAAAATATGAAAGATATTCGGAGACGCATGTCTTGGAACGAAGAGAATGACGCCCATGCGTGTAAATCTCGCTTATTCCCCGTGCTGCTTACTGATTTGGTCTCCCTTCTTTTGGCTCCAAGAAAAAGGGGTGTGCCGGCCTCGTCAGATCAAAGGATGCGACATATGCCCCCCACACTGATGAGAACCAGCTTACCACGGCACCCTCTTCAGTAGTCAAGACCACCAGGGCTTACTGTTTCCGTTATCATCCATCATCCGTGAGCGTCACCATTGGACCTTTATACTATCCCTTTCTGGCCGAGCCAAGAAGGTTCTCCACATTGGAGGTGTCTGTATGTATGTGGTGTTTGAATTTCCTCGATCTCAGACTTGTTCTATTGGCACTGTCGATTTTCCTCTGCTCTGCCGTTTACAATTTGAGCCCCGAACCCCCCTGAAAGGAAGAGAAAATAAAGAAGATAGAGAAAGAACCTCCTATTTGGATCATCAGGGTATATCTACCGATACTGAGAGCGGCAGTTCCCAATCAATCGTGGTGATGGCACCAGGTGGCGGCAGCACCACCACCACCGTCGCCACGTACCTCTTCACCCGACTGCGCCAGCAGGGCGTTCAGGCCATCCACGGGGTACCAGGCGACTTCACGCTCAAGGCGCTGGACCACCTGCCGCGCGCGGGCGTGTCGTGGGTGGGCACGTGCAACGAGCTGAACGCCGGCTACGCGGCCGACGGGTACGCGCGGGTCCGTGGCCTGGGCGCCCTGTTGACCACGTACGGCGTCGGCGAGCTGAGCGCCATCAACGCCGTCGCGGGCAGTTTCAGCGAGCACGTCCCCGTCGTGTCGATCGTGGGCACCGCGCAGCGCCGCCTGCAGGATCAGAGGAAGAATGTCCACCATACCCTCGGTGACGGCCGGCCCAGAGTATTTGCTGAGATTGCCCGCCAGGTCACTGTCGCGCAGGCCAACCTCGTCGACGAGGCCACCGTCCCTGAGGACATTGATCGCGCCATCTCCACAGCCCTCAGGGAGAGCAGGCCCGCGTACATCGAGCTGCCAGCGGATATGGTGGGGAAGGAGGTGGACGGGGCGAGGTTGACGGAGCCTCTTCTTGACCCCGCGACAAGATCGATGGCTGATTATGATGGCCCCAACGAGCAAAAACTCGTCGACGGTCTACTGCAAAGAATCTACGCCGCGCACCAGCCCCTGCTGCTAGTTGACAGCGGCGGCGGAGTGCGGCACCTGGCGGGGGAGATCAACGACTTCGTGCGCGTCTCGGGGATCCCGACCCTGTGCATGCCCTCCGGCAACGGCATGGTCGAGCACGCGCTGCCCAACTACTACGGCGTGCACTCGGGCCCCGTGGGCCAGATCGACACCATGCCGTACGTGCAGGGCGCCGATCTGGTGGTGGCATTTGGCCCCATGTTCTCCGACACGCAGACGCTATCGTGGAAGGTCGTGCCGGAGCCGGCGCGGACGATCACCCTGGCGAAGAATTCCATGCACGATCCAACCCGATCTGTCACGGATGGAGGCGGGATGAAGATGATCGACCTCCGACGCTTCCTGGGGCGACTGACGCGGCGGATCAATCGTTCGAAGATGGCAACGACGCCCAAAGCGGTGGCTTCGCTGGGAGACTTCCGCACCATCCAGCCCCCGGCATTCGTCTCCCCAAGGAGTGGGAGCGGGAGTGTCGACCTCGACGCCCCCATTGACCAGACGTCCTTCTACCTCCGGCTCAGCGCCTACCTGCGACCCTACGACATCGTGGTGCTGGGCAACGCGACGCCGATCCTGGGTGGTCGAGACCTGGTTCTGCCGCGGGGAGCCCAAATTATCGCATCCGGCCAGTGGTTCTCGATCGGGCACATGCTCCCGCTGACCATGGGTGCGAGTTTAGCTCGTCAGCATCAACAAGAAGATGACCTTCATCATGGACCAGAAGCAAAAGGGGCATCAGCAGAAACAAAAGACGACAGCCGTAGCAGCAGGAGTAGTATTCCTAGAGGGAGAACCATCCTCCTTGACGGCGACGGCGGCTTCCAGGTCACCGCGCAAGAACTGGGCACCATGATCCGGTACCGCATCTCAGCCACGATCTTCCTGGTCAACAACGCCGGGTACGCGTACGAGCGCCAGATCCACGGCATGCACGCCGACTACAACGACGTGGCGCCGTGGCGGTACGGGGAACTGACGCGGGCGTTTGGCGCGAGGGAGGCGCAGCTTTCGCCGAGCACCACAAACACCACCACACAAGGGGACCACCGCGAACACTATCCCGTGCGGAACTACGAGGTCTCGACCTGGCGGGACCTCGAGGCTTTGCTCGCCGACGAGCAGTTCTGCGAGGGTCGTGGCTTGCACTTTGTCGATGTGCGCATGGGCAAGTTCGACGTGCCGGAGAAGTTCAGGGTGGTGTTTCAGAGGGCCGGGGAGGCATTGGGGTAGGTTCTGCAGAAGTGGTAGATGATAGAAGGAAAGAAAAAGAGAGAAGGGCAAGGGATGGGGGGAGGATATATGACGATCAATGCATAGCAACGTTCGTTTGTGATAAAGATGGAGAGACGGTTGAGATCTACTCAAACCGTTTTATGAATGGTGACGCACGGGAAGTGATGTCCTCCTAGGAGGGACTTGTGGGTGAGCCAGGTGACCTGAACTCGCCTTGTATATAGAAGACTCTGAGATTTCTCAGGTAAATCATCGACGACCTTCTCCGTCTTCAATTTCTGACAAGGTTGAGGCTGGAGCAGACACCTACCTGTGACCTCTCTCACTCCACCAGCTCCCTCCTTGATCGAGTGTACACAATGCAATACTCAAGTGTGTCCCTGCAGAGCATATGTAGTTGAACACTTTTGGCGAGATAGGCGAGTCGGGCCCGACCGGTGCGGCCAGAAGTGGGTAGCCTCAAAACAGGGGGGAAGACTTCCTCATGTGAAAGAAACACTTATGGAAAGACAGTCATCTATCGCATCTCCGTATCCAGCTTCCCCCTCGCCCTCTCTCTCCTTTGGCGGCCCGAGGATGTTGTTGTTACATAAGTGTCAGGCTCTCCAGAGCCATGCTGTGAGATGTATAGCCCCCGGCTGAAGGTCGTCGGCCGGGACGGACAGGTGGAGCTACGGTCCTCGCAGCCGGCTTGAGCAATCATAATCAAATGGAGAGTGGTGCTCTCTGCAGAGCCTTAGGGAAAAAAAGCCAGACTGATAGGTTCGATACAGGGTTGGATAGACCTCTGACCACCCCTCCGTAATCAAAGCCCGTAGGAAACGAACTTCCAAGCACAGGTCGTAAAGAATAATCTGTACGTTTCTTTCAGGCGGAATATTTGTCCTCTGTCAAAAGCCAAAATTACGAGACACATGACATCGGTAATAATCTGTGTTCCATTGGTAGAGCCTAAAAATTCGTGTCAAAACTTGCTCTCCTTTCTAACGTACCGCTCAAAGAAGTTGATCTTGCGCTCCGATTTGTGATACTCGTCAAAGTTCGTGAAATAGAATAGGTTGGTGACGCCAGCAATGCTTGAGGCTCGATATCTTCCTCCTCCTCTTCATCATCATCACTCAATCCGGGAGCAAAAACAGCCGCCTCACCTTTGTCCATATCCTCTTGCTTCTGCAAACGGGGCAGCCGCATAGGCCATATGAGCAAGACAGACAAGACGGAAAAGAGGATGCCCATGAGAAACGTCGCTCTCAAGCCGGACGCATATGCATCAATAACCTGTTTCTTGTGCACAGGATCCAAATTTCGGATTGCGCGGATGGATTCCCTGACAGTACGAATGATATTTTCTTTGGTGACAGCATCCGGTGCTGTGACATATCTGTTCAGGTATATTGGCAGCGCGTTCTGCAATACCCAGCTACTCAAAGCCACACCCATAATGGAGCCGAGGTTGCGGATGAGACCGAGAGTGGTAGTTGCCACAGCTTGATCCTCCTGTGAGTTGAGTGCTAGGACAGCAATGGTTGCTGCTGGGAAGAAAAACCCTTGGCCGATCGAGACGAAGGGAATGAGATAAGGGACAAGCGAGGTCGGCGTATCTGCCGACAGACATGCTACCACTATCGCGCCACAAAGTCCCAAGGCTGAACCCAGGACCATCGGCGGCTTCATTCGCCTGGTGAAGGTGATGTAAACTCCTGCTAGGATGGCGGTGATACTAGCCCCGACTAGAGGAGGAACCAGATAAAGACCCGAAGTCGTCGGCGAGGTTTGTCGGACTGCTTGGAGGTAGAGCGGAACGTTGAACAGAATGGTATTGACGAGCATCGAGGCGAGAAAATTGCTTCCTATAACATTCGCAACGGGAGTCGTCGAGAAAAGCCTCAGAGGGAGAATTGGTCGTTCGGCTTTGCGCTCCACAAAAATCAGGGAGACACCTGAAATACCAGAGATCACAAGGCTGCTGATGACCAGGGGATGTCTCCATGTGAAGACATTTCCTCCCAGATTGACCCCGAGAATAAGGCCAGAGACCGTAAGGATCATTCCAATCGTTCCATAGGTGTCGAAGCTCTTGAAGGCTTCGCTGAGTGTCTTCCCCTGTGTCTTCGCAAGATTTGGGCCGAGGTTGTCAGGGCAAGAAAAGAGGGCAAGGACGCCATAAACGACGATAAACGGTAGCTGCAAGAAGAAGGCAGCGCGCCAGCCAAAGTAATCGCAGAGAAAGCCACCTAAGGCGGCGCCCAGTCCATTGCCCGCTCCGTACGCCTAGGATCATGGGTAACGTCAGCAGAAAGACAGACTGGGCAGGACGGACAAAGCGCAATTTCCCTCGCGAGCTGGGAAAGAACAACATACCAGGTTGAAATAACTCTGATAAATTCCTCTGTACTCGATTTTGACAATGTCACTCGTCAATATTCCCCCGAGGGCGACCACACCACCGGCACCCAGCCCACTTACCGCTCTTGCGGCGATGAAACTGCTGATACTGCCAGCTGCACCACACCAAAGCGTACTGGCAAAGAACATGACGATCGCGAATAGCAAGACTGGTCGTCGGCCGATAGTATCCGAAACTCGACCGTACACTGGCTGGAACACCGTGGAAGTCAGGTAGAATACTGTACTAAGCCAGGAAGCTGCGTTTGAGGCTTCGAAGTAGGAGGTAATGACAGGATGGGAAGAGGCCATCAACGTGGTGTCGAAGAATGCAATTGTGCAACCAAAAATTATGCTCCAGAACAAAAAATGAAAACGAGGGCCAGTAATACAGTCTCGATAATGAACATTAGAGCGGCTCGTGTGACTCGGTTTGGGAAGCAGACTCGTTGTTTCCGTCGGCTGGGGACCCCTGTGGTGCTCTATACCAGCTTCGATGTATGGGCCCGGCATTGCCACTGGGTCAATCAATGGCCTCTTGTCGTCGCTCTTCATGGCTGGAAGTGATAACGTAGAGATAGCTCTTCTAGGAGCAGACCTGTTACGCTGAGCTCCAACACCCGCCACGGCCTCAGAGGCAGGATATAACGACTTTGCCGGGGTGTCAGACGTCTTAAAAGGCACCTCGGCCGCAGGTTTTTCGCCACGATTGATTCATGAAGCTGAGGGGCAAGAGCGGAACGCCTGTCGTGTGAGGGTCAATATGTGGCGGGAGACAGGGCTGGAATTAATAGAATGCTGACTATGCCCCCTCGGGTGTTCAGCCAAGATTACTTTGCAAGTAGAATCTTAGGTTCTCGGAGTGACATGATCAGGACATTCTTGCGGAGGGATGCTGATCTTCTGAAGTCAGAAGTCCAGGGCCTTTTTATGAGTTCTCCAGGACGGCAGCCGCGAATGACAAAGGCTGACCACCTAGAGTTACAGATCTGGTGGGAAGGAGCGTACATGTGTAAGTATTTGTGCTTCGTAGAAGATCACTCATGGCGCCTGTGGATGCCCCTTGCATTCCAGTCGATAGCCGAGATTTGCATCCATATAGCCAATAAAAACCTGAGCACATTATCAGTCAGATGGCGCCAAAGATAGAGGAGATGGAGAAGAGCGGTGCGTGGAAGCGGGAGGCGAAGAGGCGATATGAAGTTAAAATGACGCAGCCAACTGCCCACAGACTGTTATATCCGCGATTAGATAATAGAAACGCCTGCTGCGCCCTTCGTGTGGTGCTTGCTTCTATGGCGGCGGTGAAGCCGTTGCAGCTCTGCTTCTGTTTGATATAGAAGCTCTAGACCTGGGCCACCCCCTATTTTCGCGGCGAGCAGGACAGAAGATGAATCTGAAACTCTTTCGGACCATTCGGATCGCAGTCTTGGAGTGTGACACCCCGCTGCCGGAGACCAAGAAAAGATTTCATGGTTACGGCGGTGTCTTTGAGTTCTTGCTGCGGTCAGGGGCCAAGGCCTTGGATCGAGCTGACCTGGATCCCGACAACAGCCTCGAGTTTTCCTTCTGGCAAGTTGAGTTAAACCCGGATCAGTATCCCAATCCTGATGAGATCGACGCCATCTTGATCACCGGTTCCAGTGAGTGCTGCTCGTCTTGATGTTGTCGTGGAGCTCTTGAGAGAGGGGGACAGAGGACGTGGACAGTAGGACGAAGAACATGATGCAGTGTTCCTCTGCGGCCTCTGAGAGTGATAAACATGTACTTAACCGAGGAGTAACCGGTGCTGATGTGTGAGGAACAACCCAGGACACGACTCCTTCGCAGACACGCCCTGGATCAACAAACTCGTCGACTATACAGCCAAGATCCTGTCCGAGACAAGTGTTCGCGTCATCGGCGTGTGCTTCGGCCATCAGATCGTGGGCCGCGCCCTGAAAGCTGAGGTTGGACGGAACCCCGAGGGTTGGGAAGCAGCAGTGAATGATGTCCAGCTGTCAGAGAAGGGAAAGGAAGTATTTGGCGTGGACAAGATCGTATGTTGTGTAACCTGCACTAACCCTGTACAACATGCCTCTGGTGTCTTTTGCTGACAGGGTTGCTGGACAGCGACTCCACCAAATGCACCGTGACTGTGTCTTCTATTACCCAGAAGGCGTAGAGGAGCTCGGGTATTCCCCTGTGTGCAAGGTCCAAGCCATGTATTCACCCAAACGGCTCATCACCGTGCAAGGCCACCCCGAGTTCAACCAGGAAATCATGACAGAAATCATCAATACGCGACATGCGACAGGTATTTTCGATGACAAGGCGTTTAAAGAACATATGAACAAAGTGAATCTGCCACACGATGGCTTGATTGTTAGTCAGGCATTTCTGAAGTTCTTGTTGGAATAGAACAGAGTAAAGAGGGAGCCTCCTCCAGTTTGGATAGTCCAGTTGATATCGTGCCTTGGTCGACAGAAATAGACCGGCTTTTGGTTGTGAATCTACTCGTTTCGAGGTATATCCACCACAGTAAGGCACCGTGCCCGTGTACAAGTTTTCCCATGAATAACTTCGCCGTTCTCCCATTCCCGCGAATACACGCAAAACACCAGCCTCAGGAAACCATCCGGTCGGCATCTGCCGCACCAGCAGGTATTCTGCCCTCGGCAAGATCCTTTTCAATTCGTTCAATCTCTTGAAAGCTTTTGGCGTTTTGGATCATCGTTTCCACCCGCTTCTTCTCCGACTCGGTCAACCGCGTCCGGACACTCTTTTGCGCTGCTGTGGCCTTGCCATTGACACCGCCTGCAGACATGTCAAATGTCCGGCTCTTGACTCCCTTGATCTTCGTAGCCAGTTCTGTGGGTGCTTCCACGGAGCCAAACAGCTCGGTTGCCCTCTCTCGTTCGAGTTGTCGCACTTTCTGAAAATCGAGGAACCGCAACGAGGGGATCGACCAGATGAGATAGAGTCTGTAGTGCTGTAGAATGGAGTCAGCAAATGTCCTTTCTCCTCTACAGATTCGTTGTTGCGAGCTTACCTCCTTCTTTGTTACGGGATTGTCCAGTAAACTCAAGTGTGTCAACGCTCCGCAGGCAGCCAGTCCCTCGAGATCAGCCAGTTCCCTGACATGATTTGACGTCAAGACAAGCGTTGTCAGGTTGGGTAACTGTTCTGCGATTCTCTTGTCCACGCCCTGTATTCGGTTTCGCGCACACAGCAGGGTGTTTAGTCGGGGGGAGAGAGGGAAGTTGGAGAGGGTGGTGATGTCGTTGTCGGTGAAATCAATGGCATCTTGCGGGCCTGCAACACCCAGATTCTCGATGATGGGGATTTTATGGCCTATACAAAGTGCACAAGGAGAGACGTGTGTGGTCAACTATGCTCTTCTTGCCCGCTCAGAGAAATCAAAGTGTAGCATCCGCTCTTTTCAGACATACCTCGGAGGTCGAGTTCGCGCTCTTTGAGAGGGTTCAAATACGACAGGGAATTGTGGATGAGCTCTGCAGTGAGCCTCATTGCGGCTACGGGTGAAATTGCGTCAGATTGCGTTCGATCGACCAAAAAGTCGTCGTAGGTTGGATTTAATGTACGAGGTATATTGACCGTGGCAGGTGTCAAGAATTTTGCGACTGACATGTGATTGGCTGGGGAAAATATCGTCAGCCTTGTTGAGCTTGACGAGGCTGAGAAGTGCTGAATACTTCAAACGGCACCTGGGAATGATCTTGCCAGCATCCACGAGCACCACGCGGGAGGAGAAAATCTGTCAACATGTATTGTATTCTCATAGCATCTCATCGATGCCTAAGTGAAATTGCTACCCAAACACCCTCGGAGCGTTCGACTACTTAACATCTATCTTGGACCAGGGAATGTGCACGAGATCCTTTGTTGTTCCCCAAATGTTTGGCTCTCGCGGTTGTCAATTTGAGCCATACGACCATCCAAAAAGCTGATTATTGTTCAATGTTTACAAATACGGCGACTAATGGCGAGGAAGATGACTTCATCACCCTGTCTATTGAAGAGGTTCCAAGGACGGAGGGCGTGCATGACCTTCCAAGTGGAGATCCAGTTGGTAGGACGGCCTGCTCTACATGCAGACGGGCCAACAAAAATGTGCATGGCGAGGTATCTGTTCTCGGCTTCAAAGTGCGAGCTAGAGTTCTAAACTGCCCTGATGGCGAGGGTCACGTTCATAGAGTCTCGGTACTATTACACTGGAGCTGACAAGGAAATGGGGCAGAGGGACAACCATGGCTGAAGTATCCTGATCATCATCCGGAGATGTTCCACCAGGTGGTGATAGCAAAGTTTCCTTTGCCTATCAAGAAGGTATACCAGGCCGAGTCATATTCGAGTCGGTTCCCGGGCAAAAGATATACCTTCTTAGACCAACGACCAACGAAACGAGCTCTTGCCTACTCTTAATGCTTCCGCCTTCAACGAGAAACCATTTCGTCCCACTTATGATTTCAAATGCCCGACTGATGATTGTGCGCACCAGCGGAGAGCAAAGGCCGAGGTAGCGTGGGTGCCCGGGACCCCGCAGAAACCATTCTCCGCACAGGTATAAAATGATATAGACTCCTGAAAGACTGTGAGTTTGTCTTTCACACCCGTTGATTTGCAATTCATCGAGTCAATAGGACAGCCTTTTAAACCCCTTCAATAAAAAACTTCCCAATAATGGCCAGCGAAACCTCGCAGATTATGACGGAGGAAGAGCGAGCCGCTTACCTCATGGAGGCACAGACAAAAGCAGTCAAGCTGTTTGACGAGATCGAGAAATCTGTCGTCCGGCCCGGCGTCAGTGAGAAGGAACTTAGCGATGAGATTCATGCACTTGGTGCTAAGCGCTTCGACGTCAAAAGCCACTGGCATAAGCGAGTGATCAGAAGCGGACCGAACACCTTGCTTCCCTATGCTGAAAATCCCCCAGACCGCGTCCTCCAGCCCGACGATATCCTGTTCGTGGATCTCGGCCCAGTGTTCGAAGCCTGGGAAGCCGATTTTGGTCGTACTTTTGTGCTTGGGGATGATCCAGTCAAGGCGAAATTGCGCGACACACTCGAGCCACTGTGGAAGCAGGTGAAATCGCGCTTCCAGAGCAAACCGGATATCACAGGCGAGGAACTATATCAAATCGTCTGCGATCTGGCCAAGGAGACCGGGTGGGAATTTGGCAACTTCCATGCAGGGCACCTTGTCGGCCAATTCCCACATGAGCGAATCCCGGGAGATCAAGTCGAGTATTATATCACCAAGGGCAGCAAGAAGCCGATGAGGCGCACAGGAAAGAATGGGCAGCTGTTGCACTGGATTTTAGAGATCCATCTTGTAGATCGTGCCCGTCAGATTGGCGGGTTTTATGAGCAACTCTTGACGGTTGGTTGAAATTTTCAGAAACCAGATCCGCGAAAAAGCCGCAGAGCCTCGGAGGAATAGCTGTTTCCTCAAGGAACTAGACAGCCCTGTCGAGAGAACTGGGACAAATCAAGACCCATTCCAGAGCTCTCTTTGATGGGGAAGAATCGTCGCTTCGACAATACCTGCTACCGAAACACCGCCCCCATGATCGTATAGGTTCTGCTTCATGAGCCTTATTCTGCTTCTTTCATCATCCCTTCCGTCTCCCTAAGTAAGGCTTTTTGCTACTTGTTGGACGGATTGACCCTTCAGACAAAAGATTGTATGCATGGCCTTGGTATATTGCGAGTCAACAGATTTGATACTCGATGGTCCTGCTGCCTCTTTGCTTGGCACAAAGTAGAACCACATCGATCCTCAATTGTGGACCACATGGCTACCGTAGGCCATGTGACAACAGGGGTAACAATGACTCGACGATTGTATTAGGAACGACTCGGCACCAAGGGCTCGATCCGATGCTGGAAAACTCTCCGACCTCGAAGTTCATCTTTGCTAAAGAACAACAACCCCTGCAAAGACTCAGTAAGGTTGGCAGAGAAGTTGACGCAGCCCAACAAGAAAAGAACCAGCTCCAGCAGCTCTTTTAAGGGTTTGAGGCAATCACCAGATTATGTGGAAGATGTCTTGCTTGGGCACATAGTAGAGGATCGGCTTTTAATGGAGGAGATTCCAGAGACTTACTAGCACCTTCGCCTTCAATCAAAGCAACAATTTCGTTTTCGAGCTCCTTTGCCTCTTTCTCGATGCTTTGCTGTGACGTCTGTGGGTAAACCAGAGTGAGGATCGATGGCTCACCATCGTCCCCGTAGCGGAATCTTCTCCCTATATTGACTAACTTCCCATTGATCTTGCACGTCAGGTAGAACGGCTTGTTCGGATGTCGTATGATTATACCCAGATACAAGGCCCCGACGTTCTCGATATCTGGGTTTTCGGAAACTGCTGTCCAAGTCCATCGGGCACTGGTGTAATGGCCAGAGGCGTTGTTGGTCCAATGGCTATGAAAGCGCCACGATCGCTCAATATCTTTGTCCTTGGTAGACTTCAGACCAATGCCGCCAATGCTAAAGCCTCCTGCGCCGACTTGAGGCTGGGCGAGGAATTCTTGAGACAGATGCTGGATCAAGGCTTTGCCCCTGAGATGCTTCGGTGAAGGAGGCTCCAAGATGAGCAAGGAAGGCTGAGCACTCGCCGCCGTCGTGTTGCTAGTTGCTACTCGAGGATCCATTTCACTGAAGTCCAATTCCAAGACAAGCTCTTTCAGTTTGTATTTGGGATTCTGGGCCGGATCAACACGCAGCTGGAGAACAGCGGCATTCCCACCCTGGAGTGTTCCCCACTTCGACTTATTGCCCCGAAGGCAGCAGTTCACCGAAGCCTTGCCAAAAGAACGCTCCCCGACAGCGATGTCACTTCCTGGCTGGGCATGTCGGACCACGGGTTGCTCCGGCGGCTGTTTACTTGAGAACCACCATGAATGTCTGATTGCAGTCTGTCGTGGACGCGGATCCATGAATATGAAGCGGAGACTCGATAGACCAAGTGGCGAGAGAAACAAATGTGCTTTTGAGCTCTTCAGCCGCATGGATCCTCTCGAGGTTACGAAAAGAACAGACCCGACTTGTCAGACCCGATTGATTTCGGTTAGACTAGCCGTATTCAGTTTTTGCGGGGTGTTTGCCCCTCTATTTTGAGGTTCAGCCGCATGCCGTGAAGCATTCACATCAACGTTCTTCGTCCTTTCCATACTCTATTATCCAGATGCTCAATCGCTGACGAAACTCTGTGCCCTGGTCAGCTATGTGGCACCCTTCATAGCTTCATTTGGCAAGCATGGATATCTTGCACGTTGATATGTCGGAAGACTTCGATTTCCGGTTAGAGTTCGATATCAAAGAAGACATTCAAGGCGAACTGGCGGACTTCGTCAGGCTTGTCCGATTGAACCGCATCAAAGAAGCACGGAGCCACTTTCGACGGGTTCTCTTGCCGCACGCCAAATTGTTCCCTGTTTTTGCGGAATATGCAGAGCTTCTTGTTTCGGAGCACTCATACCAGGAACTCCTCGAGACTCTACCTGAGTCCCAAAATGGCTGCGGTTACTCTCGTGAGGAGTGGCTACTGGTAGAAATGCTGAAGACTCTTGCGATGCTACACACAGAAAAAGACGTTGACGGGGCCTGGCAAACGGTTCGACGCTGGCCAGGATTCCCGGACGCCGGGCAGGCAACGGGGCTGAATGCGATACAAGTAAGAAGAAGCCTATTTAGAGATTTTTTTTCTGTATTGGCTAAGCGACCTAGATTCAATGCCTGGAAATCTGGTTGCAGATATACGTTGACTTGATAACTATCCTGGATTCTCTGACCATTCAGCTGGACGGCAGTCAGCCTTCAGCAGCCCAAGCTCAGCCACAGAATTGGCAACGATCTCGCCAACTCATTTTCACTTTACTTGAGAAGCATCAGGATTGGGAAGCCCATAAATTTCTCCTGTTGCTTCTGCGAGTCTCCACTCAGGACGAGGCTTATCAGCTCTTCTCAGACTACCTTTCAAAACTCCGATCAAGAAGCGAGAGAGATGAGACTGAGATTATCGCGCGGCTCAATGTCACAAGTGCCTACCTCAACCATGTCTGGCTCCATGGATCTCGTCAACCTCTGGCGACATTGATCCAGCTCAACAGCATGATGTATCAGGACCTCGCAGCTTTATCGCTCGACTCCCCCAAAGCAAAGTTTCGCTACGTTGGAATGATTGGCAAGATATATACCGGGTATCTTTATCGAAGAGTAATCTCTGGACTGACTCCAAAGTCTGACGCGCTCGAGTGGGTTTCCCGGTCCACGCAACCTTTGGAAGCCCTGATACTCCCAATATCTCTGCTCATCCTCCTGGCCATCACTGATTCCGTGACCGATTCGGATTTCCTGTTTCTATATGATGCCCGCCATGCACTCTCTCAGCAGAATGAGCCAGGTGCTCTGATTTCGACACAACCCTGGGCTCCTATGAAGCAAACGTATACTGGGAATAAATACCTAGACCGGCGGCTGACGATACTCGTGAGCCTTTATTTCAGCGCTCTTGACGGCACTCGACCCGACGCCTCGCTGATCTTCCTGTACTCCTGGGGCCAGAATCTTGCTCTCTGGATCCTCATTCACGCAGAATCCATGAGAGCAGCAAATAGAGGGAAGCTAATTCTCACCTCGTAAGTCGCGGCTGTAAGACTTTCAAATCATATTGACTTACAAAAATAGGGTAACTGCGCTGGGTTTGATGGCTGTGTTCATCGGCCATGGTCGCGTCGTTCCCTTGTGGTTCGCCATTCATCTCTGGACTTCGCCTACTGTGCTTAATCCATTCGCCTATCAGCTTACCGTGGACAATCCGTTCAAAGTCGCTCTACTCCCCTTTGGTGTCATTACAGGATTGGGGATCCCTACTCTTGTAATGTGCCTTCCTGCACCGGCATTAGTCTCGTTTGAGACGAAGCAAGTATGGACGGCGATATACCAATTGTGGCCCATCTGTGTATACCTATCAAACTTCACCCTAACGACCATTGCAATTTGCGTCAACCCGAGAGCCAGCATATTAAACGAAAGCGAAAAGGCAGCTATGTCCCAGAAGTACTTTCGACGAACTCTTCTCGCTGCGATTATATTTTCCGCTGGAACTCATCTCACCTATCTGGCTTTGCTGATACCACAAGTTCGTGCGGTGCTACCCGTCGCTGATAGTTCCACACACAGTTCACAACAATATCATCTGAGGTACATCGCCAGGTTGTTCTACTTGCAATGGTCGTCGGACATCGCTGTTGGAGGGACAGCAGTGTTCATATGGGGTTTGGCGTTGCGTCTTCCCGCGAAAATTCAAGAGCTTTCTCTCTACACAGCCACCAAGCAGATCATTACAACCATATTGGTTGCAGCACTACTAGGCCCAAGTGCAGCCGCTGCCATCGACATTATGGCGCGGGATGGAAACATACTCCTGCCACCAGAATCGACGCCTGCAAAACAAAAGTTCCGATGACAAGAAGATTCAGCTGATCCATTCGACTGAAATGGTGGCTCGGCTACGGGTTGAATTGCCATGAAATATGGACAATATCCAGATGTGCTGCGACAAATCCATGCTCGGGCCCGGCTATACGCCGATGAAGAGGAACAAGCAGGTATGAGTACAATGCAAACTCAAGGGCTGGGATTGACCATGAAATAAATCATAGTCCACTATCGCGGGCTAGGTCAGACTTTGCATTATCTGCTCAGCCAGTCAATCACAGCCCACGGAGTTTCGTTGATCGACAAGGGTCTCTGACTTCGGTTCCGAATCTACTGCAAGAAGAAATGCTCATAGAAAATCCACTCTGCGCCTGGCCATCAAATGGAAGTCGGCATGAGTGCGATGCTGTCCTAGTATGGAGGATTCAGACCTGAACCGCAGTTTTCAACAGCTTGCGATCTCTCGTATTAGCTATCCCGGATCCATGTAGCCGTGAGCTTAGGCATATCTGCAGACTGAAAAAATCCCATGAGACGAAGAAAGATAGTTGCAGTTGGGAGCCGTACTCCACAGGGCTGTTATGTAAGCGACCCGAGTGGAAACACCAGAAAGTCCGGGGCCATTTTGGGGCTCCGGCCTCTCGGCTCGACGTGACTAGCCAGTTAGCCAGTCGCCAGTTAGCCAGTTACTGTGACTGCTCATGTGTTTCTTCTTACCAGGAGCTAGCTGCTACCTCGCACTCAGGCTTCAACAACATCCTACATGTTGCTCATGCCTTCTACGCGCCTTCGTCTTTGATACTGGCCGCTCCATCAATGACTGAGCTCGTCCGTCCCGAGGGCGAGCCTGTCTCGCGAGATGACTCCACGGACCGCAGCATCCTCACGCGCATGCAGCGTTTCCGTACCAACCCGTTCACCTTCGCACATGAAATATCACTTTTCGTTAGGGGTGTCGGATGGCGAGCCTACGACAATCCGATCGGACAGCCGGTTTTCTACCCGGGCTACACGGCCAATGTCAAGAACGCGGTGATGGCGTCTCCTCTTTTACGTCAAAAGATTGTCGAGTTGACAGAGGAACGCTTGAAAGTTGAAGAGAAGGAATATCTCCTGGACACGACGAGCCCAACATATCTGCCTGACAGGGAGAAGCGAAGGCACGAAATCATGTCGCAGTTGGTCGAGATTACGGCCGACATGCTGGATAAAATGGTCTGCAAGATGGAAAGCAAGATGTACATTCGGGCAGCTTTCTACGGGGTCACGCAGCTGCTCACGAGAGCCTATAGCGCGATTCATGTCTCGGAGGCTGAAGTCAAGAGACTCCGAGAAGTTGCAACAATGGCGGCCAAAAAGAAACAATCCATCATCTTTCTCCCGCGACATACGAGCCATGTGGACTATGTCACCCTGCACCTTGTTTGCTACCGCCTTGGTCTGACACTCCCTGTTGTCGTGGCCGGCGATAACCTCAATTTCCCACTCGTCGGCAACTTTCTACAGAATACTGGGGCAATGTGGATCAGGCGAAGTTTTGGGAATGACCAGCTTTACACCACCCTCGTCCAGTCCTATCTGGATACTCTGCTCCAGCAGGGACTTAATCTGGAATGTTTCATCGAAGGTGGTCGAAGTCGCACGGGCAAGTTATTGGGACCTCGCTTCGGCTTCCTCAGATTTCTCCTCGACTCGGTACTCTCGGGTCGGACGGAAGACGCATATGTGTGCCCGGTGTCCTTACAGTACGACAAGGTGATAGAGGTGGACTCCTACGTCAATGAACTCTTGGGCAATCCCAAACAGAAGGAGAATCTTGCCGACTTCATCTCGGCGTCCTCTGTTTTGTCTCTAAACCTCGGCAGAATCGACTGCAGGTTCCATGAACCCTGGAGCTTGAAAGAATTCATCAAGGAACAGCAAGCCCGTCAAACTCCAGCCACTCTCGCCGAAACGGCCTCCTCAAGTTCAAATGCCAGAATTCGACTGCTACGGACCCTTGGATATAGAGTCCTCTCGGACATTAATGCAGCTTCAGTTATCATGCCAACGGCACTCGTCGGTACTGTACTCTTGACGATTCGTGGCCGTGGTGTGGGGAAATCTGAGCTGATTCGTCGAGTTGACTGGCTTTGCAGACGTATCAAGGCGAATGGGGGAAAAGTGGCGGATTTTAGAGGGATGCCCACCTCATATGTCGTCGAGAGGGCTCTAGATGTCCTTGGGCCGAAGCTCGTTGGCACTGTCGACGGGCTTGCAGAGGAAACTTATTATGCCGTTGATCGTTTTCAACTGTCATTCTACAGGAATATGACAATTCACCTATTTATCTCGGAAGCACTTATAGCGGCCGCCTTGTACACCAAGGTAAAACAGGGTGGAGGAAGCGCAAACCAACGTATGCCCGAAGCCGAGTTGGTCGATAAAGTTACGTTCTTGTCCCAGCTATTCAGAGGCGAGTTCATCTTTCCGGCGGGTCAAGGCCTGCTACACAACCTGGAGCAAGCCATGCAAGGACTAGTGCGCGATGATGTCCTCAAAGTTACAGAAGAAACCGAAAGAGTGGTTGGTATATCAGACGCTGAGCGGAAGTCAGGCAGAGAGAACTACGACTTGTACTGTTTCCTTATTTGGCCATTTGTGGATGCTGCCTGGCTCGGAGCAGTTTCTTTGTTGGCGTTGGTACCTCCGGCCTCCTCCTCTGAGGGCTGGATCGATATGCAAAAGGCTCAAAACATGGCTCAGCTTGCCGGCCGGACGTTGTACCACCAGGGTGACCTGTCTTACTTTGAAGCAGTCAACAAAGAGGCCCTCAAAAACGCCTACAATCGGTTCCAGGAAGAAGGGATCATAGATGTCGCAAGGGGACCGAATCGAAGCCGAAAGCCACTGTGCGACTTGCCCCTGAATGGACACCTGAAAGGGACCCGAGTACGGGCGAACTGAGTCCAACTGGCCGCCTATGGGATTTTATCGAGAAGATTGCACAATACCGCCGCGAAGGGAAAAACAGACGCGACGGCGCAGCCGTCTCCAGGCGTGTGCTTTCACTCGCGGCGAGGCTCAACCAACAAATGTTTGCCGACGAGGCGATGCCCATACCCAGCGCTGATCAGACAACCGTCATGGAACGAAGGAGGCCGTCCAAATTATGAGCACATTATGCGCAGCATCGATGCGTTGTGGCGTTCTATTTCGTCCATCTTTAGCAGTCAATGTGAAGCATGTAAGGCAGTATTGCGAGACAGCGACTCCACATGTGCATGTGGCTATCAACATCACATGCATAGCTGGAGAAAGTGTGGACGCCTTGCTGCCTGCTTCGGCGACTCAAGAAGCACTTTTCCTTTAGTATAATGACTAACTATCACCCAGCTGGAATCAAATACATTTCAGTTCCTGGTCAAGCCCAAAGTTTGTGCCACCTGCGCGGGTAGGGGGACTTTGAGACTAATTCAAAGTCGGTACCTCTCTGCATAGATGGGCGTCGATCGAGCCACCACAGGGTTGGTATGCTGTTTAATGAAATGACTGATACTTCACAGCCTAACCCGAGAGCTAATTGCACTGTTTAATGCTGTGTGAGAAAATGGTCACCTTTCAGATTCGGGCAGCGAGACAGCTATTTTGTCCTCGATGAATCGAAATTGTTCGTCGAGAAAAGTTAGTTGCTTCTGAAACGAAAATACATCCATCTCGAAATCCCCACGCACCGCAGTGGACGTTCCTGAGAGCAATCCGGACTGATATCAGCACGAGGCCGTATTATGGGTACAACTTGTCCGAATCCTGTCATACTTTATATGGCTGAAACACGCGGCGTATACTACCTGGCCTTTTGAGACAATACACCAGGATACGCCGGGAGCGAGCCGCGAAAACGAGCCGAGAAGGCGTACCCATAGCTCCTGGGCGATGATGGACCATACGACGACGAGAAAAAAACCCCTTTTACGCCCTGCGAACAAGATGTTCTGGCTCAGAACCAGCGCTTCGGACGCTGACGAGGCACCTGTCACAAGGCCTATAGAGGGTTGCCTATCTGGAGTGGTAGACTCGAGGCTCGGCTTAGAGTGAAGAGGAAAAGAGACGTCTCTTTTGGACGGCGCAGTCAGCCGTGCGGTTGCGTTCTCTATTTGTGCCTGCATCTGCAGCAAGACAGGGCTGCTGCTGACACCGGGGTTTGTTTATAACGTCACCTGTTATAGTATATTTATATTGAGTCGAACATTTGGCTTATGTGATTCCGACACATTTCTGCCGGTTCTCCTGCCATCAGGCACCATTTGCTGCGGGCTCAGTCCAAGACAGTTGTTGAGACTGTATAAAAACTGGATGCTATCGAGCTCCAGCAATTCTTGCATGTTCTTGAGGGCTTTGAGGGTCTGCTTGCACAAAGACCGGAGATGATCCTTCGGAAGGAAACGCAAACTGCTACTTTATTCGCTCATTCTCTGGTGAAGACACTTGGCCTTGAAAGAGACCTTAAAGATGGGCTGTTATATCTTTAAGACTAGGCCTTCAAAGCCCAATGGTAAATGGTACAGTCATCGGATCTGCAGCTGGCAAACCAGACTGAGATCTGGAGATCATTCACCACAGGGCGCGGGTGGATTTCGCCGGGGACATTGATGCCGGCATCCCGCGTCTGGACGAGCAAGCGCCCCTTAGGTTTCGATGCCTTACACGGAGAGGTACCATTAATCAGCACAGCTTCCAGAAGAACCAACCAGGGCAAGCTTCGGAAAGCCACCAAGCCTTGGGACATTGCAAGCCAAGCTAGACTCTTCACGCCAAGTTCTCGGAATACGAGGAACACAGGAACTCGTCCCTTCCTCTCTCAGCTTCAACAACACAACAGCGGAGAAGCCGACAACGTCCATTTCAACACGGCTGCGTCTACAAGAGCCAACAAATAGCCATCATGTTTTGAGGGACCGCGCCGCCTCATTACAGATTCAAATCCCCTCCCTGTTTCTGAATCGTTCTCAAATCCCGCCATTTCTACAGGTCAAGTGGCAAAAGCTTCAGCGGATGCCGGTCCGGGTGGTCTTTTGACGAGCTGCACAGGAGGACTTCTCGTGATGGATCATGAAGATCAAAAGTCCACCGGCGCCCTCGAAATCGGAGATGTGTCAAGTCGGTCATATCCTTCATACGTGTGCTGTTGGACCATCTTCAACCAAATCGATCGATATCAGAGTTCTTCCTTCTGCTCCACATCGTCTTCGTGTTTTTTCTGGGGTTGAACTATAATAGTTGTGGAGAGATGGAGGAAAAGCCTCTCATAACGCCAGAGAGCTTCATCACCATCACTGGGCCGGCGGATATGATCAGTGATGAAACGCGCTTCGCTGTTGCCTCTCACACAGCCAAGGCACGACGACGGAAAAGGCGTAAATTGACCGACTTTGAACCTGGGACAACCATCCGTAAATTCCTGGTTTGGAAAGCAAATAAAGAGCCAGCTTCGCGGCGCAAGGCATCCGATGAACCCCAGAGCGATGAGCAGACCCCTCTCGCCGTCGTACCATACAAGAGTCCACCAGAACAACCGCTCGGTATCCTCAGCCAAGCGAGGAGAGATCCCTTTGCCCGGTATGCGGTTTCTGACATTCCTGGTCTAGTAGATGAAGTGGTTGATCATGGTAGGTTCTGATCGCGATTCCAAATCTTGTTCTCATGTTGTGGGAAGGCTGACTTTGACGTTTCCCTCAAGCTGTTCGGCTCTTCTGGCCTGGGCTGTCTCCAAGCAAAGCGCCAAATGTAGTCAACCCAGTCAACGATGCCTATCTCGAGGCAATCCGAAGCTCCCGCCTGGCATTCTATGCCTATATGGTAGGCACGGCTGAAAATTACGAGATGCTGAGCGGGATCAATTTTAGCTCAAAGGCATTCACAAAGTTATGTCTGGCCTATCGCGTGGAGATGATCAAACTCGTCAACCAAGAGATCCAGGAGATGACTGGTCCGCCATCCGACGAGTTGCTGGGAGCCATTATCGTGCTCGCCGGCAATTCTGCTGGCTACCTCAGCCGAACGAAAGGATCGCTCGTCAAAGCTGCGAAGCCGTCGCGGTTCAACTCACCCCTTCGAACCGCGCAATTTCTCCACGTATACAGCACGAACCCCTTCCCCAGCGCACACTCAGAAGCATTAGTTCGGCTGGCGATCATGAAAGGCGGATGCGCCCAGATCAAGTCGCCCGGCGTCGCCAGCACGGCTGCATTGTCAGTTTGAATCTGCCTTCGGTCTTTTTCTCCTTTGAGTGTTAGGAAGAATGCTAACTTTCTGACAGATGTGATTTGGTCAATGCTTCACAAACCAATTCTCAGCTCTACATCATCCCCATGAGCCCACCCACGTTGGCGCCCTTAAAAGCCCTGTCTGACTTGATTGCGACGGCAGGACTCAGGTGGGACCTTGACACAACGGCCTGGAGCCATCTACCACTCAATCCACCGCGGAAGGATGAGTTCCTTACAACAGTCCAGGCAATGTTGGACGTCAATACCGCAGTGGGATGTTACCTGAATAAAAATGGGCCCGCCATGGTCTTCGCCGACATTGTCAACGCCCGCAACGACGCCCAATATCTGCTGCTGAGCCTCTCACCAACAAATGAAGTTGACAATGAATCGTTATCGACGTTGGTGCAGTCCGCGGAGCACATGTACGAAATCAGTCGCACTGCGCTACGAATATACAGCAATCTGTTGCTGTTCCCCATGAATCCCAGCGGCGGCACGAGCCGGATTTTAGCAGCGGCGCTCCGAAAAGCAATCGTCGCGAGCGAAAGCGTGAACCCGTGGCAACTATTGCCCGACACGTGTAAGCGCATGCTGCTCTGGGCACTAATGCTCGGGGGCATCCAAGTTGATGATGGTGTTATCGATGCTCGGGCAGAGAGGTCGTGGTTCGTCGAGCGGCTCGCAGATGTGATGTTATTCATTGATACCTTGACATGGCGACAGGTCGAAGATTGCCTGGCGTCGTTCATGTGGCTGGATATAATCCTCAACCCGGCCGCAGTGGAGCTCTGGGCTGATGCGAGAAAGACGCGAGATCAGGATCAGGAAGCCTTGGAGATGGAGGGGCTGGCTTTGCGGCCTCGCGAGGGTCTGTGAGTCCTCTCTCCGGGTCATGTCCCTAGCCAAAGGGGTGCATCTTTATTAGAGGTTGAGGTTTGCAGGACCTCCCCTCCTAGCCAGGTCAAATCAAAGCGGCCGATATTGTTTGGAGATTGTGATACCAAGGCGCATTGATTCGTCTAGGTGTCACCCTGTGGTCCCAGACTATTTTGCATTACCACCTTCTGCGAAGCTATCCGAAACTACCGGATAATCCCTATAGGGCTCAGCTCGAGGTACATCCAGAGAACTGTGTGTATGGATGCGTTGCATGTGTTATTGGCCTGGAGGATGAGTCAGCCACCTACATATCTACTTACTGTTACCTACCTGAACGAGACCTCGGTGCTTTCTTGTCCGTGTGCGCAATCACTATCATTCCCTCTCTCTTGACTTATGTACAGCCAGCTCGCGCCGCATGACCGTCCTGCCCTACGCGCCGTCCTGCCTTGCCTTACGTGGTTAGTCAGGCACATAACCAGTTGTATATAGCTATCTCTGGCGGCATCCACTCTCCGCTCTTCGATAAGATGGATAGTAGCCGGAGCAGCGACAGCGACGGCGCCTCGACGACCTACAACCCTCCGGATGCACTCACCGTCATCTCATGGGCCTCGATCGGGCTCGGGGCCCTCGCCTCGCTGTGGATCGCGTGGGATATTGTCCGTCGCTCGCGGTGGCGGCACATGATGGCGATTATGTATGTGAGTTTGTCGTTTGCGACTGCATAAATATATATACACTCGCGTGCCTTCTTTTTGTTCAACATCTATCGAGATATCTACCCTCATTTCTACTCTTTTCCAAGCTCCGATTCAAGGATTCCGGTCTACGTCATCAATGCCCTGTACCTGTGGCCCATCACGGTGTGGATATACATCCGGTACGGTAGACAGGGAATGTCGGGTAACAACGAAGAGGAGGCTGCGGAGACGGTGGAAGAGAATCCTCTACTCCACGCCCCGTCTCACTCAGATCACGGCGAAGAAAGCACGGACCGGGAACAACAACACCCAGACGGTGACTCGATTGCACATCATCACCATGATGCTGACAGTGGCGGTGACGTGGCGGATACCCACGACGACGACGGCGCAGGGCACGGCGAAGAAGCGCATCATCATCACCACAAGCACCACGAGCACGCCCATATGCATGCCGACCTCCCCATGTTCGCGACCGTCACCATTGCCACGTGCCACTGCGGTGCGGGCTGCGTCCTCGGCGACCTTGTGGGCGAATGGCTGATCTACGCGTTTGAAGTGACCATCGGTGGAAGGATGCTATATGCTGCTTTTATCGTCGGTGAGTAGGAACTGTCTTATATATCGCAACGGCCCTTCTCTGTCTGTCTATCGCAAGCCCGAGCTAGTGTGCAAACACAACACACCCCCCGTTGTCGATACAGAGAACTGACTCGCTGATCACGTTTTTCTTCCCTCTCATTTCTCCCAGACTTCGCACTCGCTCTAGCCTTCGGCATCGTCTTTCAGTATCTCTCCATCGCGCCCATGGCGGGCGAATACGGGTGGCGCACGGTGGTGCGTGCCGCAAAGGCCGATTTCCTGTCTCTGGCCTTCTTCGAGATCGGCCTGTTTGGCTGGATGGCCGTGTTCGACCTCGTCATCTTCGAGCAGGGGCTGGGCATGACCACCGCAGCGTATTGGTTCATGATGCAGGTAAGTTTTGAACAACATGCCCTGTTGACTTTTAATCATCGTGAAAAGAACATAATTCCGACCGACGTTTGCTGCTTGCTGCTAATGAAATCTAAGGTCGGCATGTTTTTCGGCCATTGGACCGGGTTCCCTATCAATTGGTGGTTGATCAAGGAAGGGATCAAAGAGCCGTGTGCTTCATTGAAGACCTGGCTGCTCTCTAAAAAACCTGAGGGAGAGACGAACCGAGATGCGTTGAGTGGGTTGTGTTGCTGCTGTGCAGCCGCGTGATACGCAGCAAGGAGGACGGTATATCTCTATACCGAAGCACATTCCCAAGAGAATCACATCATTCGAACCACCAAGCAGATCAGGCATTGCTGAGGAGTCCCTGAAAGCGGTGTGTCTCATTCCCGTCTAGGTCGTGGCATGTAGCATGTTCTCATCCGGCTGTCTTCCTGTGTGTCGGATCTTAGTCTTTCACCGCTTGACTCTCTTGAAAAGGCCCAAAGCAGACTCTCCTGTGGGACCATGCTCCGAACAGAGACAGCAGCTGCGGGAGCAGTCTAATTGGGGCAGTACTCTCCCGACTTGACAAGCTTCTGGTAAGTTGTCTTGGACTCAGGCAGATTGTTCAGCACATGCGTTTCTCTGGGGGGATTCCGCCCCTAATGTCTTAGGCGCCACGTCGGAGTTGAGGACGAGTAGCCCGGCAGAGGAAGCTCCGTCAAGTCCCCAAGGCAAAGGATGTGCGCCACCTTTAGCTTTTTATCTCTGCAATGGGTTTGTCAATATCAGAGGCATGCTGGGAGCTATTGCGAACAATTGCTCGAAGCAGGCTCTGGATCGACTGTGCTACCAGATCCCACTGGTGAGCATGTTTGCAGTCATCGTTTCTGTTGAGCATGTCCGTATTCATCATTCCGAAGTCCCCAAGGTATGAACAGCTTTACTCGCCTACGGATCAAAGCCTCGATGAGCTCGATTGGGGGCCAATTAGCTGACTAATTAGCGCGATGATGAGCTTCAGTTCCTGAGTCAGTCTTGGGCGACGGCGGCATCGATGGCGGGGTAAACGCGTGCTTAACCCGGAGCCTGCGCTTCGTAATATGAGAAACGAGAAAGCCTTGTTTTGTCACTTTCTGGGATTAGTTATCTGGGCACCCATACGACTGAACCGATTTGTAACCCTCGAGCACATCATCGCGGGGCTAGGCGATCAGCTCTTAATAAATGAAACACAAGTGATACAAACATTACCTGCGTCACTCACCCTTCGAAGATCTGCTCATCTCGGTCACCGACCAAGACTCAGTTCAAGTATCTGTTGTACCAGCTGCCTCTCATCTTACCTTTTCTCCGAATTTGTATGACAATTAGTACCAGACAGACTGCTCTCAACAGACTTCGCACCGACGCTCACAGATTGACTTCGTCTACAATGTCATCGCAGAAAGCGTGGGCAATCGTTGCCGGTGTCGGCCCTGGCACGTAAGTCTCGACTCTGATGGAAGCATTGGAAGAATCCACCAGAGCACTGACGCGGAAACAGAGGTGCCTCGGTCGCTCGTCGATTCGCACAGAACTATGCGGTCGCCCTCCTCGCTCGGAAACCGGCAAACTATGAACCCGTGGTCAATGAGATCAATGCCGCTGGTGGCAAGGCAATTGGCATCAGCACCGATACTTCGGACAGTAAAAGTGTCAAGGCTGCCTTTGAGCAGCTGCAGAAAGAGATGGGAGGCGCGTCGCTTGCAGCCGCAATCTACAATGTGGGCGGCCGGTTTGTGAGGAAGCCGTTCCTGGAACTGACCGAGGAAGAATTTGAGAGTGGATGGGAAGCCAACGGGTATGTTGGAACACAAACCCCTATGAGGACGAGAAAGTCGCTGATGTTGATTTGTGTCATATGATCAGGCGAGGATCATTCCACTTCTCCCAGGCCGTCCTTCCCCTTCTACTGAAGAACACATCCGCAGAACACCCACCGACCCTCATTTTTACTTCTGCAACGGCAGCCATGAAGGGCTCCGCTTTGTGCGCGTCCTTTGCAGCTGGGAAATTTGCGATGAGGGCCGTGGCGCAATCGCTGGCAAGAGAGTTTGGGCCCAAGGGTGTGCATGTGGTTCACGCTATCATTGATGGTGTGATAGATATCGAGCGGACCAAGGAATGGAAGTTCGACCATCCCGAAGCTAAGATCAAACCAGAAGCCATCGCCGACTCGTATTGGTACCTGCATACCCAGCCTAGGACTTGTTTTACGAACGAAATCGACATAAGGCCTGCGGTCGAGAAATGGTGAGAAGCAGCTGGTGCACAATTACTCGGGCCGGGGGACATTTTGGAGATTGTGGTTTTCCGGTGGACGTGAAGCCCGCTTGGATCCTCACCGGGGCCTTGATTTCCCTCCCTCCTGGATGGGCGGAGGGACATCCGCCCACCCTCCACATCCGAGGGCCTTTGGTGGTGGATGAAAGCCCCAGAGAAGATTCCACATACAGTACAGGAAGGTCGGTTCCGAGAGACAGAACAAAAACAATTCGAGTCCACCGGACGATAGCAGTCAGGTCCCCTGCAATGACTGAGGTGGCGCTGGGAAATTATTTATATCTGCCTTAGGCGTACAGCAAGGAAACCATGATTGGCCCTGTGCGATATAGCTTGGATTTTGTTTTTGCGAAGATGGTGTGTCGTATCCCTTCTATCCGGCCCGACGCAGGCTTATTCACTGCGTATTGCGGCAGCACGGGAGCTTTGGCAGCATCTCTGGACAGGCTAAACCTTTCGTGGGCTTTGCTCAGCATCTGCCATCCCACAACATGGACAGCGCTCTCGGAACTTCGGCCAGCGACAAAGACTACCACGGACGGACTCGACCGGGGAGGTGCCGTATCTCGCCCGGAAAAAGCCTGTTGGAACGTCTCGACCTCCTGTTTCTCGGGGTAATTCAGGACGACGAGTGCATCACCGCCGGTGGTGGGAGTGGGGTTGAGCGGCACGTCGTACGCAGCCCTTTCAAATCATACGCAGACAACGACATGATCTTCTCCACATGGAGACCCCAGCGATCCACGGGGGGGCGTCAATGAAAAAGCCTAGCACTGTTACAGTCGGTTGCCCGCTTTATCTCCGCTTCCGCCGATTCCATCCCTCTACCTAATCCATACCATCGGCGAGGAGGCTGATGACGCACCCTGTCAAGTCCTTCCACCGAGGCTGTTTGTGGCAACCTCCTGGCCTTGTTGTCGCCCTCGTCACCAACGAATCATCAACGCCATTGCCGCGCCACTGCCACTGGATGACCAACCACACGAAGTTCCGGCGTCCCAAATCTGCCTACCTCATCGACATTCTGACCTCTCAGCCTTTTCCCCTTTGTTGCTCCCCTCCCCTGCTCACAGATGTCCTACCCCTTCAGGGAAGGCATCTTGCTGATCTGGAAGGGTAGCGTGCTTGCGAAGCTTGTCTCTCGTCAAGCAATGCCACCTTGTGTGGCAAGAAACCTCTCCTGACAAGTCGGATCGCTTGCATTGCTTCATCATGACGCCCGAGCCCTGTCCCCCCCAGCGGTAATGCGTTTTGTGAACCACAACTACCGGCTCCCCTCGTTGCCGACCTTGTCATTGAATGAACCTATCTCCCCCCCAATCCACTTGTGGGTTCGGTTTTCACCCGTGCGGTGGTTGAGGACGAAGTGCGCACCAACGGTAGGTCTCGGAAAGCATGCTGGTTATGAATCAACAAAGTGGAACGAAGAACGTGGCATCGACCGAGGTCGGGGTCGCAGCTCGTGGTCTACATCTAGGGCCACTCACCCCAGGTTTTGAGAGATTTTTGTCGTGATTACTCTTCCATCAATTTCCCCAGATCGTCCCTCCCCCAGACTGTGCACGGTAGCATCCCCAGGTTTATTGAATATTAATCACAGACGAGCCGCAAGCGGAGACGAAACAGTCATGGCCAGCAACCACCCGCCTTCGCTGACGCGACAGCACACACATGACATTGAACTCGGTGTCTCGGATGTCCTCCAGCGCCATGTCACTCGTCATGTGGTGGCGCCCAAGCCCGTGTCCCAACGAAAGCTCACCTTTGAGCACAACAGACCGCGTATTTTGCGGGAAATGATGGCAGAAGCGTGAGTGGCCACGACCCAGCTCTCGACCGATGAACCAGATCTTTCATCTGAGGGAGATCTACATCGGTTTCCGCATAAGATTCTCGATGCTGACGGTAGTATCAGCACGGGCGTGTTCTTTTACGTGTTCCCCGGTATCGCCTCTGTGGCCTCATTCACGCTTGCTACCACCAATGGCGTTGGGGCAGCGGTCGGAATCCCGGTTTTTGGCTCTCTCTTCCAAATCGGCTGTGCGTTCGCCATGGGTATCGCGTTCGCGATCATTACCTGTGCACCCACCAGCGGTGGCCATTTCAACCCGGCCATCACAATCTGTTTCGCTATCTGGCAAGGTAAGTCGAGCCTCCTTTCTCCTCCGTCGCGACAGGCTCGAGCTTCTTGAGGAGATCATGGTTCGCTGACAGGTGTATCCAACCATTAGGCTTCCCATGGAAGAAAGTCCCCCACTACATTTTCTCCCAGATCTTTGGCGCGTTCATCGCCGGCTTGTTCCTGATGGCATGCTACTGGCCACAAATCCAAGCAGCAAAAGCAATCGATATCAAAGAGCACGGCACCGCGGTCTACAATGGCGGTGTGGCCAGCATCTTTTGCACGTTCCCCAACCCGGACCAGCACAACCAGGGATATCTGTTCTTCCAGGAGTTCTTTGTCGATAGCTACATTGGCATTCTGATCTGGGCTTGTCTCGACCCCGCCAATCCCTTCGTCAGCGCCACCTCCGCGCCCTTCACTATCGGTCTGGTGTACGCGGCCATGGTCTGGGGGTTCGCCGGAAACAGCATATCCACCAACTTGGCCAGGGACTTGGGCACGCGCATTGTCGCCGCCATCTTCTTTGGGGGCGAGGCCTTCAGCTTCGACAACGGGTACTCGTGGATCTCGATCCTGGTCAACATCCCCGCCACCATCTTCGCCACGGGATACTACGAATTTTTAATGCGGGACAGCCTGCAGAAGATCCACAAGGGCCACGCCGAGCACGAGGAAGGCGAGGAAGGTCTCTCTAGATATCTATCCAAGGTCACTGGTATGGATGTGCCTCCGTCAACGGAGCGTGGTGCGATGAACGCTGCCAACGGCGTCTTGGAGAAGCAATTCTAAGAAAAAGAGAAAGGTTTTGCTTTAGGTCTGGAGGTGGTGCAAAACAGGGAATGGATGGGTACACACGTGTTACACGGCGACGTGTCGTTCTACGGAGCTTCGTGTATATTGATTCCTGCCGAAGAATCTCAATGCGTTCCTGATCCGAGGACACAGAACTAGTAAACAATAAATCAAAGGTGTTTTTTTACCTATCTACGTGGTACACACCGAGTATATTTCTGGCTTTCGTGCGTATCTCTGTGGGTGGGGCCCAGAGCACAGCCAAGATTTACTCTCATCCAATCATTTTCTATTCGGCTTTCCTACCACTCGGCGTGGGACGCTTTTGCTGGTGTCTGCTTGCTTGCTTGCGTGCTTGCATTATGGTGATGTTGGTCCTCGTCTCTCAATCACCGCATAGGTGAGAGCTTTTGGAACCGTGTTCACCATTGTGGTAAGCGAAGGCATGCTCTTAGGGGTGACAAGATTGCCTGCCGTCAATGGCTTCTCTGGTGGGGGGAGTCTTCAATGAGAGGGTTCATGTTTGTGTGTGTGTGTGTGTGTGTGTTTTTGTGTGTATGTGTGGAAAATAGAAAAGTGATGAGGGTATAGCAGGATCTCAAGCAACACTGAACAAAACAAAACTAAGAAAAATCCAACGACACGTCATGGGAGGTTCTTCACAAAACGGTGGGTGGATGGGTATTTGTCCCTCGCCATCAAATCCTGCAACTCATTGGATCGTATCCTTGTAGACAGTCTGCCGGCGAGCTTTCCATTGCCCCCTCCCTCTTCTGCGAGTGAGGTGGAACGGGAAGAAAAAAATCATTTTTTTCTTTCAATCTGCGCCAGCCGTATACCTTGGGTAACCATGGGAAGTTCGGTAGACAAGGAGATAATACTGGCATAAAACAACTTTGCAGGAAATTTCTTTGACCAAAAATGGGGGAGGAAGGTGAAGGGAATTTTGAGCGGCACATATCCTTTGAAGCCTGGAGCGAAGAGTTGGGGAGATTGCTTCGAACAAAGGTCTGCCCGTCAACTCTTTTTTCTTTTGGAATGATTTTGCTTCGCTTTCTTTTTTCCCATTCAAGCCACGAATGAGACGTCCTTTCGGTCTTCGGGTATGTATGACGCCTTTGTGTCTCTATCAACTCATTGTCGTTGATCACGATCCTCATGGAAACTGTCAAGGAATTGAATGCTCCGAGTCCGAGACCTAATTTGTTTTTTTTTTGTTTTTTTTGGGTCACCCTGTGTGCATGCATCGAGGGACAAAGCAAAAAGATCCACGATCGGAAACTTTCCCCCTTGAACATGCACACCGTTTGCTCGCTCGCTTGCTGGCTCTTTCTGTTTTCCCTCTACTCCTTCGACTTCACAGCCTCTCGGCCCTTGCCAATCCTCTCCAGGATCTTCTCCCGGTCCTTGTCGAGCTTGAGTTTCGTCACGACAACCTTGCTGGGGTGGACGCCGATCGGGACGGATTGGCCGTTCGACTTCTCTCGCGAGACACGTTCGATGTGGATGAGGTATTTCAGTCGGTAGACCGAGGTGACTTTGCCCTCGCGGCCCTTGTTGGAGCCTCGCACGATGGTGACTTCATCGTCTTTGCGGATGGGGATGCTGCGGACCTGTGGTGTGTTTCGTAAGACCTTGAACACGGGACGAGAGAGTACTCATGTACGGTAGCCAGAGGAGGGTATTTCATACATTGTGCTTTTCTCTTAATTCCTTGCTCAACGGAGCGCTCATGATCGTTCGTCGCACGCTCGAGGGGGCGCCGAAGTGAAGTTTGCGAGACTTGCGCCTCGACGAGGCAAGACCTGTAGGAAATCGTCAGGGTCCGACTCCTCATTGTAGTGAGAGATGCCCTTATGTGAAGGGGATTCATACCATGGTTCATCTTCGTCATGGCTGGGCGATAGTTGAGCGTGGGAAAAGAATGTCGAACAACAGAGCACTGAGATCTCAATATGGCGCGGCTGAATTTTGGGAATTTTGCGGTGGTGCGAAATCCGCACGCGCCAAGAAATTCACTTCGGTGGATCACTTGGCACTGCTGCCGCATATTGGGCCCCGCGCTTTCCTGTTTCAGTCAGTTCTCAACTGCGCGTCACACCTGTGCGTACCTGCAGCAACACCGCGGACATTGAATAACTGTAGTATGTCAAAGTCGTAAGAGGAGAGCGAGGCATGCACTGTCCTTGATCACACTTATCCTAACACGCGCAACCAGACCTCAACCATCTCATTCGCGGATCTCGGTCGGGCGTGCCGACGCAAGGGGGAGATGTATTTGGGAAATTCGTTCAAGAGCGCTGAAAAAGCGTGGACAGCTGGTCCTCTCGAAAGCACAATAGTGGAGGATGTTACGATTCGGAAGAAGCGAATATGAACAACTTCTCCAATTCAGAACGGCGTTCGACCGCGAACAATCGATATGGCACACAAGCGTCCTATCGGGGGGACATTCCTCAACCACAATACAGTAACTGCGGCTACGACTGGGCTGTCCAACAACAGCAGAGCTACTCGAACAGCGCGAGCCAACGGACAACGTATGCTGACGGCGCTTGGGGAAGTGGAAGGACGCAAGTCGCTCCCCGCGACGATCGGAGACAGCAGGGTCAGTACGCAGTGCAGGCTGTGGCTGGCGATGGAGGGAGCGGGCACAACTATTACAATTCCATACCTTCAAACAAGGCAGGGCAAAACAACTCGGGTTTGAATAATCTGGCATATTCATCGGGACTGGACGACGCAGCTTTGCAGCGACACGGCCACCGCCAGCAACACTCGACCGGAATGTCAGGTTTAAGTCAATCTTCAGCCACCATCAATCGCATACGTTCCCCGGTCACAGCACACGGTACAACATCGCGGTTCGACCCCAGCCAGCCGCCGAGGTACGGGTATCAGAACGATCTTTCCTCTCTTTCCTCTCAGAATCAACCGAATTCGTTGTTAGGAGCAGCCAAGTCCTTAGTTGGAAACGTCAGCGCCCACTTCCAACAAACAGCAGCCGCAATGGGCGGACACGTGTCGGCTTCGCCGGTGATGGAAAAGTCAGCTTCGCAAAGGTCAGCCTCACCGTACTATCAACCACAGAACCCTAAGACGCAGGGCCAGGGTTATCGGCCCTCTACCACACCCCAGACGAATCATAGGGGCGCTATTTCCGCAGCGTCGGCTACCCAAGAAAAGCCGCGACAGGTGGCCAACACTGGATTGCACAGAACGGGCCCAGGCGTGGAGGCTTCGCAACGTCCTGTGCAGCCACAGGGCCAACTAGTGAACAGCATTTCGAATCTTGTTTCTCCAGTGGAGGCGGCGTCACTTGAGCCGGCGTCAATGCCTGATTACATTGACCCTACTCAGGTCTTCAACCCGTTCCATAAAGAACACGAACGGAGGCGCAGGGAGGCCGAGGCCGAGGCCAGGCGAAAGGCAGAGGAGGCAGCCGCGAAAGAGAAAAGGGAAAATGCATCGGCTGCCACAAAGAAACGAGTGCAAGAGGTGAATCTTGTGGCTATGGCCACTCCAACAACCAGTGAATCTAACAGTAAGGCAGAACAGCCAGAGGCTGCTCAATCTGCGCAGAAGCGCCCTCACAGCGGGTCTCAGCCGGCGCGCCAATCAGATGCTGTGGCCAGCGAAGCGGACATGGCAGCCGAACTCAAGGCTATGATGGAAAAGATGCAAGAGTTTCGGAACAAGGATCCATCCCTTTTTCAAAGGCTATGGGACGACATGCGAAAGACACCATCGGTCCCCTCGATAGCAGGCCCAGCACAATCCCCCCAGATAAGCACACAGAACACTTTTCCGACTGACCACAGTCGACCTCAGGCGTCAACTTCAGTTGATCCAGCACCTCCGCCGAAACCAGGTACCTCGCCACTCCCTACAACGACATCCGCCACAAAGACCGCCAAACATTTGCCAGATGCTCTTTCGATTACCCCACTGGGGGCTAAGCTCAATGGATACAGAGTTATCGTTGAGAACAATCCGGAAGGATTACCTGACTTAGGCCGCTTTCCTGCCGAACGGCGTATCAGACTATCATCCCAGGGCAAGCGTTCGTCTGAGACAGACGCGACTGGACAACCAACCCCGATAGTCCTGGGCTCCGAACAATACATCGTCCCTAACCCAAGTAAACAACAAACTCCAACTCGAGCAATTCCGTCCACTGAAAAGCCAGCTCCTGTTTCTCAAGGTCCCCTTCCCAAAGTGAATATTGACACGATATGGGCGGAGAATAAACACAATGCTCTTGCACAAGTAGCCGTCAAGTTTCTCATGGCCAATCCTGAAAATGCGAAGATCGAGATCACGCATCAAGACATCCATCAGATTCTCGAGCAGGATCCCAGTTATACCGATCTATGCCTGACACTCGAGAAGAAGGGCCTCAAATTCCACAGAAGTCAGTTCGCGAGACAACTCCTGAGTGAAGTTCCACAGCTGAGAGGACCATCGAAGACTCAAGCTCTTCCAGCTCCTCCTATACCAGTACTTTCTCGAGCACCCGTACAGGTTTCGGCTGCTGGGGCTTCTGTCGCCCCAGCCAGGATGCCTCCAGGACCATTGCCAATTGATGCTTCTGCTCCTGCTCCAGTTCCAGCTCGTACGATAGACCCCAGCAATATGACTCAGGCAGTAAGAATTCCTGTTTTTCCGGGTCGCCCCGCTGCTCCTCGATCCGCTCAAATGCCGCAGTCAAAGCCTACAAGAAACTATCATCAAGCACGCCCCGAACCCGTCACTGGTTCGAAAGAAGCAATGGCGCGAAAACGCGACTTCTCGGACATAATCGACCTAACTACCCTGAGCGACAATGAGGACTATGTGATGCCCAAGAAACAAGCGCGGGCTGAGGGTCCTTCTCCGGAACCAACAGCTGCGCTCCAGGAGTATCAGAATCTGGCTCAGCCGGTGACTTCAAATCTACCGCCGCCTACGGCTCCATATATCGATGCAGGATTTCCACCGCCGCTCCGCTTTGATCCCAGCCTCCTTCAATACCCGCATGGATATGTTCCACTTCCTCACTATCGTCTACATCTTCAAGCTCCGTCCTCAGTTGCCCAACCCACCCCAGCACCACCGCCACAACGATCGTTGAGGTTACTTGCCAAGCCCATAAATAAGGAGGAGGCTTTTCGCAAGACCTACTACAACCCTAAGACGGTGGCTAGGGACATTCTGATTGCTGCTGGGAGACATCCGACCGAGCGTGCGCTCAATGCACATCTGGCAGGTCTTCTTGGGAAATTTGTGGAGATTGATTCTGATCTAAGCACGTTCAACTGGGATGCGATAGATCCTGAGGGACCTCCAGTACCCCAGGTCGAATTTGTCGATGTCCCGACTGAGGCTCCACGATATCGCCTTGGGGAATCAGGGATACGGCGTAGAGGTCAAGTCCTGCCTGAGGCCGATACCACGGCGAAACGCGCTTTACCGAATTCGGAAAAGCACCTAACACCCGCACCTGCGACTGCGCCGGCGCCTGCGCCTGCGCCAGTGACCGCGACCGCGACCGCTACAAACCAAGTCGTCAAAGCACGACCTCTACAGCCCCAGTCGTCTTCAACGGCTCGAGTGGCCACAACACCGCATACTCCCCCACGATCTCAGGAAGTCTCGAAGGCCACTACGAAGCCAGTAATCCCTCAGAAGCGACCGTCGAGCCTCATTTCCTCGAACGGCTCTCCTAACTCGGAGCGGAGGCAGTCCACTCAATCTGTGTCTGTTCAAGTGCCTTCCACGATGGAATCCAAGCGATCGAGTCCCGGCGCGTTTTTCCCAAGTGGCAAGAGACGAGGGAGGCCTCCGGGGGCAAGCAACCTTCACCCTTCTGTCGAGGCGATGCAGAAGGCCGCAGTGCAGGAACCGTCCCCGATTGAGATCACTATACCCTCGCCTGCTGCGCCAAGCCTTCCCGTGTTCAAATGCCGTTGGCGGGGTTGTAAGGCACATCTTCACAATCTCCAGACCCTCCGGAATCATGTCTCAAATGTCCACCGACCGACACCAAAGCAACTTGAAGAAGAAGGCGGCTATATCTGCTGGTGGAAAAGGTGCAAATACCTCATAGATGATGGGGATGGCTCTCTGCGACCCTCCGAGATATTTGACAACCCGAAAGACTGGCTGAAACACATTGAGGAGCACACAAATGAAGTCGCGTCTAGGATGGGGGATGGCCCAACAACCAAGATCATCGGTAAGCCACAAACTGCAGCATCAAAACCTTTTGATGTCTCAAGATTTGTCTTTCACTTCCCCGTGCAACCTTCGACTTCCTTCACTAGAACTCTTTCTCACACAGATCCTCAGACCCTCCTCCGTGACAAAGCCCGCTACCTGTCGGACGAACAAGGCAGAATAACCACACCTGACGTATCGGTCAAGTCTGCGCAAGACGACCTGGAGCCCGACACGATGACACTGCTGAAGGCCAAACACAATGATTGGGAGAGATATGCTCAAAGGAGTTTCATGAAGACACATCGCAAGGAGAAGAGTAGTTCAAGGGCTCTCGCTGAAGAAACTCTGAAAGCTATGGCAGCAAGAAAGGCGAAGATTGGGCCAGGGATTGACCGTGGCGGATGTATCTTGGTGACCGAGGCTAGAAGAGCGACACTGATCCAAAACCCGGGGATTCAGAGAGTGGTCGACGGAGATTATTAACGACAGATCACGCAAGCGTCGCGGAGATATACGGTGCATGTGCTTTCCGGGCTTGATGACAGAGCCTGAGGACATGGTCGCTGTCAAGTATGGGCCTCAGCAATCGGAGGCTATCACGTTGATGAGAAAACGACATCAGTGACGAGCTCCACAGGAATACAACTCGACCCGCCCACTTCATCTATCTTTGAATATCCGGTAACCTGGGAATGAGCTTTTCATGAGCTGTGAAGGGCCCGGTCAGGCAGATGATACTAAGGTCTTTGGCTTGTTTACTCCAGCGTCGAGGTTACAGAAATGGCTGGATCATCCCACCACAAACATTGGGGCTGATGATAACCTTGCAGCAACGTATCAAAGGACATAAGAGTTCCTACAATACCGTTTTGGCTATTTGAATGCAAACTATTGCGCAACCTTTGTTTCTCCTGCTGGACGCCTTTGGCGATGCTTAAGCACTTCCCAACAGGCAGCTCTTCCTTTTTGTGCCGTCACTCTTTGTTGTGGTCACATCTTGCTACTTGAGTGATCGAAATGTCCATGAATGGTACTAAATCTTCGTTCGCTCGGGCCTGCCGATTTTGACGACGGCTCTGATTTGAGCACCTTTTTCAAACAGACCGTGTCTCCGTTCTCCCTCGTCATTACCCGAGCCTCCCCGTGTCCCCGGATGACCAGACCTATGTAGACACCTAGATCACCCGGGTCCAGAGGCCAACGCGTCGTCCACATGCTGTCAGCACTTTTCGAAAATAGTGTTTGCCCTTGTGTGTTGATTAGAAAATACCCGTGGCATTTAAATCACGTTGATATCAGCAAGGCTGGCTCTTGCACATAGTCAGTTTCCACGGGAGTATGCAGCAGAAGAACATACGGAAAATATACCACGCCGCCGACACCCAGCACCTCCCGCTACCCCTCCGTGGAAGACCAAGCGCTTCAAACTAGAGGGATGACTCGTGACAGCATCGATGATAGGGGCCCAGTCGTCGACATACACCGAAAGGAACAGGTCCGTGAGTGAGGAGATAGTCTGTAGAAAATCGCCTCCATGCCCACGTCCTCGAAAACTTCCCGCATTCCTAGAACCTTGGATCGTGTGCCTTTCTGCAGCGAATGACAACCTTTTCGTACAGAAAGGCGGGTTACTTCCCCATATACATGTAACTGCTTGCACACCCCACGGAGAGACTTCAGATTGTTTCCGGGACAATTGGGCAGAATGAGAGATTGATGGACTTGTTAAGCGGTAGCCACGAACCTTGCTTGCTGTAAGATGCCATCCCCAGACCTCCCAAGGGCAAATGAGGCACCCCAATTCGGGGACTTTGCATCCATGAATTTCGGACTTCAAGGTACTCCGTACACAGTGATGGTCGTAAGGACCAGGCAGGGAAGCATTATGGAAGTTAGTTTGGTACTTGACCTGTTTCGGCATAGTTTTTACGATCTGCGACCCCACTCAGATCTCGAAACTTGCGGGGTTGCCAAGGCGATTCGGCGATCCTCATGAGAGTGTCTGCCCCTCCATCCATTACTCAGAGACACAGTCAGTATGGGCTGTCATTCAAGTTCATCGGCAACGACTACCTGAAACTGAGGGTCTCTCGGGACACGGTGTTTATGCGTCCATACAGCGCGAGCCCTCCAACGCCCCCAGCGGACGGACGGCTTGATAGATCTCTGGTATCCTTCTACTATCACTTAATCTTAGATGCTGGTGAGAAATCATTGCATGCGTTTGCCCTGCCAGCCAGAAGAGCGCCGCTTTAGATAAGATACGTCAAGGTAATGCATCCCTCAGTCCCTCATCCAAACACGAAAGGCTGGTGGGAGCTGCGTTGCATCAACGATGGGGCATGGGAGCTTGAGGTGAGAGTGCCCGGGCGGGTGTACCCCCGGGGCTGTACAGAGCTTCCCATTGTAAGCACCGGGCTCTTGCATAAGCAGCTAGGCTTATTGGCCAGTTCGCTACCCCATGTCACCTCGAACGCTGAGGAACCGGTGTCTGCACAGTCTTCTTCCCTCTGGCTCCAAGTGCCCCTAAGCGCTCTGAAGCGCCCTGAAGCGCCCTGGCTTGGTACAAATCTTTTGAATACAAAAGGGCTCCGAACGCTGGTAAACTTGGAGCACTCTCAAAAACTCCACTTTCGCGGCTTCCCAACTCTCTGTAGTGACTCATCCGTCCGAGTTCGAGCCTAGTATCAGCATGGGACGAGTTTGCATTTCTGGGTGGCTTCGAAACTCCTTCATTGCTGTGCGTGCTCCGGGCAAGGCTGGTAAAGACATGGCCTCGAGGTTCCAGCTCAGGTCTGTCGACAGATTCAATGATCTCTCTCGAGACTCTCTCTGTCCTTCGAGTTATCTGTCATTACAGGCAGCTCGTCATCCATTTCGCAAGTCGAGGAATGAGCCGGCGAGGTGGGTCTCCTTCATTGCATGGCAAGGCTGGCTGGTCGTGTTGTCTCGATTGAGCTGTAGAGCCACTCTCATCTTCTGCCCATGCATCGAAAAGTTCAATGACATCTTTGTTCTCTCATACGATTTGGGCTGATGCTCAATGTAGACGGAGGGCGTCCAGAAGAGAACGAGTCCCGATATCGGTTCAGCACGGCACCATGACAGATATGGTATCATTTGTCAGCTTTTTGAGCGGCCTCTCAAGGATGGTTCGTCACCCGATGCCAAAATATAACCATTTAGTCGTACTCCATAGCCTTTGGGCCGCGTTTGGTGTCGACTTGGCGGGAATGTCGACCGGATTCTGCGCCGGACGACGTTTGGCTGTCCCTGCGCGTTGGGGCCGCTGCTCAGTGTGCATAGGTCGAATGGGTTCGACTGGTGGTCGACTGGTTCTGACTTCTTCGTATGGTGTAACCGCTCCCGCATGAACTTCAGGCGTAGATACTCCTCTTCTGGCTCGCTGTCCGCTAGGCAAAGTCGGTGCAGGGTTAATTGGAGTTCGGCTGATTCCAACGGCTTCCAAGTGAGATGCGCCGTCTGCCAAATGAGGTCTAGGCGCGCGTGCTCCACTTTTGGGCCGCTGCCTAGCCTGCGATTCCGTTAGAACCTCGTGTTGCGGTTCTCTCTGCGCATTTACTGCGTTTCTGTCGCGAATGACTGTCTCGCGGTATGCATCCAGTGCCACACAGAGTGCTCGCAGCCGGACGTCGGTACCGTTGTCAAGAATGTTCTTGATTGCCCGAGAAAGCGCTCGAATACCATTTGCATCGTCCAGAAGATGTTTTGATAGTCCTGCGACATGAAAGCTATGGCGTCCTTCAGCTACCGCTTTTAGCTAGTGCACATTTATTCGCGCTAGCTCATGGTCCATACTAATGGAGAAATATAGTGGTTCTTCGTAATCGAATTTTTCCAGTCCGGAGCTGCGCCGCATCAGTTCTAGATTGCCGTTCAATGCGATAGCACCAGCACCAGCGGCCTGATTTGTTACAATATAGTGAGTTCCATTTTTGGCCTGCGACATGACATCGATTTCTAGGAAAGGAAATCGAATCTTCTGGTCCGGAATAGCATAGCTTCGGCCGAAATAGTCGTCGACAAGTAGATCAATTGTCCCCAACTGGCTCTCAGTGAAGGCTTCCTCGGAATACCCAAAAATCCGGTCTGGTTTGGGCCTGGGTAAGGGGAGTGGGTCCGTAAGGATAGAGGGCTTGAGCGGGATGGGGACACAATTGCACCATAGTTGGCTGGCATTCGATGCCAATCGCCCATCAGGAAGCGTCTTCATAGCGGGAATGACATCGGGGGCCAACTGCTGTAAGATGACTTCCTCAACCTCGTCTTCAATCATTCGACTTGTTCTGATCACCTGTTGGACTGCTTCGTCATCCATGTCGGGGGATGTTCGTGAGCGTGATATTATTCTCTCTGCCCGTCGCATTAATTCTGGTGGAGGGGCTCCACGGTTGACGTAAATATTGCGATAGCGCAACCACTGTCGGTAATTCGTGTCATGGACACTTGCAGCAGACTTCTCGGATTTCCTGGATGTAGACATCGTGTTTTCGCTGTTGTCTGGAGAGGGGAGGATACGGGAAGGTTTGCGAGGCATATTGACCAGTGCCTCCAGAAAGGGGGTTTCGATTTCTGCTGACGCTGCTGAGGATCTCCGAGACCAACAGAACTTTTCTAACCAAGTCTCAATGAAATTCTCCTTATCAGGTCCAGTCGTTACTTCAGTGTGTTGTGGTAGCCTGCGTTTCGCACGCTTCGCGTCGTGGTTTGGTTCGTCTTCGGTATCCGTACAACGCCGCTGTTCAGCTGTTTTTGAATTAGCAATATGATTTCATCGAAGCGCCAGCGATAACTGACTGTTCTTGTGTGCCACTAGGTCTGCCGGTGAGGGTGTAGGATCTTTGCCTTTCTCTTTCCGACGAGGTTGTTGCTTTCCTGATGGTCTTTGCGGTGGCTTTGTCCGTCCTCCTCCTCTTGTAGCTCATGGCTGGTTTGCAGCTTGTTTCTCTTGTGATCGTAGGCCCATGCGAGAGGTCTCAGGGCTTCTCGGATTTTGCGGGTGATGTTGGTCGGCTGCACCGTGGTCAGTGACACGCGAATCGGACAAGTGGTTTGAGGAAACTGACATCTTTCCTGGATTCTTCGGCTCTTTCTTCGGTGCTGAGTTGTGTCTTTGTCCTCCTCTTCGCGTTGGGCAGAACGGCGCGGTCTTCTTGTCCTTGAAGCGGGCTGAATTTCAGACGGAGGCATCGCTCGTCGGCGGTCAGACCAGTCGTAACCTTTCGACGCTCCGTCCATGTCTCGCTTTGCAACAGTCGGTGCCATATCGACTGAAATGAATAACAGGGAGGATGAAGGCACCATTAATAGTTCGTAGCACGCGCAGGAAACGGGACGGTGAAGACGCGGGGTGTTGATGGAGGCAGATCTTGGAGTTGCGGAGAGCCAACGATCGGCGTTGCGCCGCCAAGAAGTTAAAACTCGCTAGTGGCAGCCTTGGAACAGCCCAATTAAAGGGAGATATACGAGGTAATACGCCCTGATTGTAGTTCATCTTAGTTAATATTATGTTCTTTTGAAGTGTACGCTGTCTCAAGGCCTTACTTCTATTTTGAGGGGCTGGAGGTCTCATATAGCGCCGTACTGTCGCTCCGACCCCTAGGGTGGTGATACAAATGTTTACATGACTGATGAGGGTTATGGAATGAGATCTTGCCAGGTGTACCCCTTGCTTGGGCATGTCGGAAGTTCCTCTCTGGGCGTGCCGCGCTGTCAGGTTGTGGCGCTGTCTTTCTGCTTCTTTCCTTGCTTTCTCTCACGATGCCTGTTGATGTCTCAGAGCAGGAAGGCGTCAAGCTGGGAGCCGCTCTGGTAGGTATCGGATGGCATTGGTGTAGCTTGGGGTTGTGGTACGAGCGACGTCGCCTTCACCTTTTCCCGCCTCCTCTACCTGCGCCTTTGGTGCAGCCCTATGATCGCCATTCCTTGCTTCTCTCTTCCTTTTCTCCCGCATGCGCGGGACTTGAACGCCTCGTTCCAATCAGCCTGCCGCCTTCAACTTCGAAACCCCGCGCCGGCGAGACGATATTCTGGTCGTACCTGCATCCGTCTCTTTTCTTTTCTGTCGTCGTAGTTGACATATATCATCGAGTCTCCTCGCCGACAGCCGGTGGTTTGACAGCCCCCACGCCGGCTTTCTCATCCCGCAGTTCTCCGTTCAACTTGTCGTCCCCCTGCGCGTTGACCTCGAGGAAGTGGTACAGCACGATCAGCAGCATCGCCGCGCTGCCGAGGAAGATGGCCAGGCTGTACAGTTGAGCGTCTGTTATCATTTTGTTGCCCTCCTGTTATGTCTTCTCCTTGTTTGATCTTCTTCTGTCTCTACTGAGCCGTGGAGTGTTGGAAAGCTGACGCGGCCGGGGATGAGGAGGTGAATGTGGTAAATGGAAGAGAGAATCCCGGGATAGAACCGTAGGGATTATCAGCGTGTTCGAGAACTGGGCCCTGGCGTTTGTCGGAGGTTGATGTCAAGCGTACGGCTTGAGTTCGTCGACGACTTGAGGGCTTGCAAGGCTTGTGCGGTCGGGTTGCCGTCCAACACTGAGCTGAACGGGAATCCTGGTAACGATGTTGTGGACCGGGAACAAGAGCACGAATATCAACGCTTGAACTGACAGTCCGTCTAAGCTTGGCAGTCTGTTGGAGCAGAGATCGAGTGAGGTATAGGAAGATGTGAAGTTAGGAGAAAGGAAGTATTAATTATGCACTATGCCATTGAAGACAAGGGGCGCTTGCTGATTGGTCAACTGCGTTCCCCACTCAGACACTTTCAACCTCGTTTGTTTTCCATCGCGTGGAATAGCAAGCGACTTTATGATCGGGGCTGCTCTCGTGCGGCGTTCGGCTTGATTCTAGAGGAGAACACCACGAGCTATCGGCTCAAGGCTGTTGCGTTGACTACACTAGAGCGCCATTAATGTCGTCGTTGTCTATTGTACATTCCAACTCGCATTCGCAGATATCGCAGAGCGGAATCCAAACCCCAGCGATCGAGAAGTGGTCACTCTGTCCCGGTATTGATACAGCCTCGTATAAAGGCCAGTTCTCGTTCGTGATGTTGACACTCAGGGTCCTCTGGCCGCCCAGTCTTGCATCCTCAATCTTTTTCCAATTGGCAAGTCCGAAGCAGACGACCTCCTTTGTATACCTCCATGTGTCACTAAACTTACTAGTCACTTGGCGCTGCATACATATCGCTTGGAGATTTGCTCTCCGGCACTTTGCCTGGTCGAGGTTGAGTGAACGGCATATAAAGTCGAAAATGTCATCGACCTCAAGGTGCAGCTTCCCGTGCAGTGAGAAAGGGTCACCCCTCATGTCGCTCGTGCCAGAGCGGATGACCTCTGCAATGAATCTTCCATTTCTTCTCTGTCTGAAATCCAAAACATGGTCAAGGACCACGCTTGCCGGGAGTTCGGAAATCCATTCCTTCACCAGGCGTGGTTCAAACGGCCGAGAGAAGCCGTGTTCAATATGTAGGGGAAGAGCAGAGCACGTCCCAATCATGGGATTGAGCCAGAAGAAGGGGCGATACACGTCATGAGTGTCTTCAATCAACTCGGGGTCCCGACTGAGGTTGCAGGTAAATCTCCATGATGCTGCTGAGGAAGAGTTGATGAGGCCTGCAGGACTGGAGCTGGGTACAAATACTTGGTGGTCGCCAGACTTGAACTGATCCAATGCATCGGCCAGCAGCTCAAAGCAGGTCAGATGAGAGAAGGAGCGAGGGACCTGGTAGCTTGGCCAGTCCGCCCAAACGGAGAAAATGTAGTCGTGCGGCTTCGTGGCTTGCTTGCCTGTTTGTGCCAGGATTTCACACGCCCATACGAAGCGGAACAAGTCAGAGAGCGCATTCGAAGAGTTTCCCAGCTGCATGACCTCGCCCAGCAAGAATCGCGCCATATCCTCACTCTTGCGCTGATCCAGGGAAAATGAGCTTGTTGACGCTGCCTCGGAGTATTCCTTGAGATTCTCGCCAATCGCGAGCCATAGGCGTCTGATCCACTTTGAGCCTCTCCGCCTAATTTCGGTGATGATATCCTCATGCGATGCTCCGTTGGACTCCATATCACGGTACAGCAGCATTGGCATGCCGGACAACTCCTCGGGCTTCAAGGTGGGATTCCCAGGCTGGCGGCAATCTGCGAAGCCTTCCTCCGCCCAACATACGGAGATCTGGCGGGAGTACCGCAGCTCTTCGGATGGCCAGATACGATCAACCCAGGAGCACCAGCCATTTGCATAGATACACTCCGTCGCTGTGATGATGTCGCGTAGCCTCTCATAGGCTTCTCCGACCGCCTTTGAGGTGCCAAAGGCCACAGACCTAGGGCCATCCTGGGGACCCTGGATGGCATTTTGGTATCGTTGATAGGTTGTGGATAAGCATCTGCACAAGCGGCCTGGAAACAATGCAATCACCGGTAGAGTCTTGAACACGTGGGGAATTGACATGAGCACGTCAGCCCATTCCTCGTCGCTTACATCTTGTGGCAGACAAGCCTGATCAATCCAGAGGCCCTGGTAAGTTGAAGTCAGCTGTACGAGCCGATGTACAAAGCTTGCCAGATCCCATTCCGCACCCAGCTCGAAGCTCACACGTCGCTCTGCAGCACCTGTCCAGTGTCCAAGTACATGCTTGCGCCGGTCAAACTCGCCCCAAGTGTAAGATATGGCAACTGCGGTTGCTGTGGACAACTCCACCCGAGCTGCGGAGATAGTAAAGTGTTCTTCCAGATCAGATAGCAGCGTGCATGAGCAGAGCTTGAATGATGCAATAGTGGCAGCTATTGGACTAGCGGCTGCCATATATCCTCACCTCACGAACCTTCCAAGGCAGCTCAGGGGCTAGACTCCTGTGAGAGGATCGATGAAGGCATCGGCTCACGCTGAGCGATCGTACTTGCGTGTGACCTTGCAGCGACCGCCTTGGTGACGATGAACGAGATATGAAGAGAGAGCATGCCAGATTCAGTTTGAAGGAGAACGGCCAGAGGAAGGTTCATTTGTCTGTTTCTCCGGGTCGGGTTTGCCAAGACTAAATGCCTACTTTGGGAGTAGCGTAGGCCGATCAAGTCCAGGAACCCAACCTTACTCGTTATGGTAAGGGCAATCAGCGGTGTCTGTGATTGGCTCCGTGGGTATTTCTGCGAGTACCAGGTATTACGTAGTATGGTGTTCATCAGGCCAACATCGTGAAACGTACGAATATCATGGGATGGTTCTGTGGAAATGAGTGAGGTGAGGAAAGCCATAAGGCGACAAGAGGCCTGGGAGTGGCTCGGGTTGTCTCGTAACTTTCCCGTAGCCACCAGTCACACCAGCTCATCGGAGCTGTCAGAGAGCAGTGCACAAACTCGACGGCGGCCGAACTAGAAGTCTAAAATCTGAACAGAAAAAGGGTACCGCCTGTTCGACAGTGATGAAAATGAAATGAAGACGTGTGGGGAGGAATGTTGACCATGCCAGAGTCCATTTGTATAGAGAGAGTATTGAAAAAAGCATAACTACAGACTCGTTGTGTTCAAATCAGCTCATCCATGTTCCCTATACCCATGTCGCGAGTGACCATAGTCGAAGGCGTGTTGTGAGAGTCTCGTCAAAGCAGCTTCCAAATCCCTCTCCGTCTTGTCCGGCCAACTCTTCATCAACCAACATTCATCCCACCTCTCTTCCGTCCGCTTCCGCCCCGTCCTAGCTTCCAGGACTCTCTGTCCCTAGAATTAAACCCGACGGCAGGACGAGTAGGAATATGTCATGACCCTCACGGAGACTTGTTGATGGTGGTGGTAATGGTGTTGACCATGGCTGTAGCTGTGGTTGTGGTGGACTTGCTGGGCGACATGGCGTGACTGCTGGTGCTGGTGACTGTGGTGATGATGGTGCTGGTGCTGATGCTGGATACGGGCAACCTGGTTGAATTGGCCGTGGCTCATTTTGCGTAGATTGAGGTTTGAATCCGAGAAAATGAGGAATGGGATCGGAGGGTCGATATGCTCGGCTATGATATGGTATAGCTCGTCGGGCAAATGATTGTGATGACACTGGCTGGTTGGTTGGTATTGGGACGTTCGATGGGAAGCAGAAAATGGGCTTTCTTAAGTGAGTCAAAGGATAGTCTGGTTGTAATGAGGGAATGTGTTGGTAATATCGGGGAAAGAGATGGGATGCTCAAATGAAGGACTTGATAAAGATAATGATTATGAGAAGTTGAAACTGGAAACTTGTGTTTGTTGATGCTCCAAGTGCGGCTCCATTATATAGACATACTTTAGCCATACACCGACCTCTGCAGCAGCCCCTGTCGCTGTTGTCTTTTGGTCCCAAGACCGGATCGAAGCGGCGGCAGAGGAGGTGCGGGAGCAATTTCACAGCCTACTGAGTTCCATGAGGAAACTGCATCCGCGGGCATGTGTTCGCCAGCCGCAAGACTCCAGAATCCCGACAGAAAACGCAGTTTTCGAGAGCCAAAAAACTTATAATTAGGCCCGCTGCATGAGGACACCGGCAGAAGCCGCACAGGACCAACGCACAGCACAGATTACAATTTTGCGGGTATTGGCTGATAGTGGTGGGAGTGTCGTATTTTCTGGCCCCATGCGTTAGGCCTTGCAGCTTTAGTCCGGGGCAGTGTGCATGTACCCCGGCTGGGGAGGGGTTCTCAGCCTCATGCTCTCGGCAGGCTGCTGGCGCTTGGTTCCAAAACGTCTGAGGGCTATGATGCTGCTCTTTCAAGTGGGTGATATCTCGGCTTCAAGCGACATGGTCAGCCAAACCAGTAATTCCAGGGAGGATGATACTGTTCGCAGCAGAAGTTTAGGTGTAGAACAAGGCCGAATTATCGCCCAACACGGATGGGACGGGACGTTCGGAATGGAATCAGTGATTTATTTGGACGAGGCTTCATTCGGCTTGGGTGTCTGTATCTGATTGGGCTAGAGCCATGGTCTTTGTCTGTCACTGCAGTGCCTTATCTGCGCCTGCTTTGCGCCCTGCTTCCATGGAAGCGATGACCTGATTCGCTACTACCTGCGTTGCAAGCACGAGATTTTGGTAGAGGGTGTGCAGCCTGCATGAGACCCCGGGTTTCGAGCCGGCAATCACTCTCTTGGAACCATTTCTCTCGCTCCGACTCTGCTCTTGCGTCGGACCCATTGGCTTGATTACCAGGGAGAGGTATTCGTAGAGGGACGAGGTGGATTGTGCCTCCTACGTCGAGAAGTTGCTCCCTGTGATTTCACATCTCTGATGTCAGGAAGGAGCAGACGACTGTGGCATGTACAGACATCCGTCGGGTCGACCATGTCTTCACGAAGTGACAGTAGGGCATCCAACGAGGACAGCATCACATGGTTGCAGTGCTCATAATCTTTGATTCGTGGTGTTTGTCAACAACCTCCTCAGTCTCCAGGGCTGATTGGTGGCCCTTGGAATTTACAAGGATTGTAAGAAGCAGCCTCAGGAGGCTACTAGGCTGAGCATTCCCCCCCATTGAGCCTGCCAAACAACAACCATAGGACCAGGAGGGGCGGGTTAAGGACCTTTCGAGTACCAACGGTGCAGACAGGCACATGTGCCATGAGCTGATTGTTCAACTACATCGAAGATCATGACCCGTGCCGGGGTCAAAGCTAGACAATCTTGGTGTGAGATGTAATGGAGACGCCTTGATTCGTCACAAATGACTTCTGGGCCTTGAACAATCCGTACCAGTTATCGACGCAGCGATTTTCTGAAGCTCGAGAAGATGGTTTTCGTAGACACCTCTGAGAGTCGTGCCGTATTTCTTACACAAATGAGCCGCCGCGGCCGTGGCAATGGCGTGCTGTCCGCCATTCCCCATAAACTTGGTGTTGGACGACGCCACGTGCGTCGCGCTCATGTGCTTGCCAGCCATCATTAAGTTCTCGATGTTGGCCGAGTACAGGCACCGGAAGGGGATGTCGTAGGGCTTACCGTCGCGTTCATCCCACTCCCACCAGCGGAGACGGAAGTCGTACGTCTCGTCGCCCGGGTAGTGCAGGCAGAAGGCGCCCTCGTTCTGCACCACCGCGTCGCGGAAGGGCTTGTGGTTGCGGATGTCGGTCTCAGTGAGCACGTACGCGCCCTTATACCGGCGGAACTCGCCCTGCGCCGCGACATAGGCGACCCAGTCGAACTCGAGATTGGCGTAGGTTTGAGGGTCCTTGGTTTTCACATTGGAGAAGGTCCCGTAGATCGCCCGCAGCAGGAAGTCGCGGATGTGCTCACCGTGCGTGTACGGATCGAGCCACTGACCGTACTCCCAGAAGTGCGTGAGCGGCCTTGTCATACGCCGGGGGACCTTCGCTCGGGATACAGAGTTCGCGGTCGTGACGGCAGGTCCCGGACCATTCTCTACGCCAGGTCTCGTGAGCTGGCCACCCAGATCGGAGAAGTCTTTGGCCACGTCTGTCGCCCAGGGGACGGGCGGGAAAGAGACAGGCGCGTCGGCCATCCGTGTGCGGAAGAACACAGTGTTTCCGTGGTGCATGTTGTTGGCATCTGCTGGGGCGAGCTTCTCGCCGTACTCTGCCTGCGACTCCTGCCCAAAGAGCGTCTCTGCACCTGCGAGCAGCCCGGCGACGGCCTTGCCGGAGCAGTCGATGAACACTGGCGCCGTCAAGCGCACCTCGCGCCCACTGCGGGCGTGGCGGGCATCCACAGAGACGATGGTCGAGTCCCGTTTCACCACGTTGTAGACGGCGTGCTCAATGAAGACTGTCGCGTTGGCTTCCGCATCGAGCAGTTCTTTCGCGTAGATATCGCCATTGGGCTTGCGGTTGGAGATCTCGTCTATGAGCGGGCCTGTCACTCCGCGTGGGCGAAGGCCAATTTCCACACTGGCATTGCCCCCTAGGTAAGGACGATCGTGGACCAAGGCAATGCGATCTCCGAGTCGAGCAGCCGTGAGAGCGGCAGCCACACCAGGTACACCGCCTCCAATGACCACAACATCGAACGTCCCCGCGTCGACAGGGTCCTGGGGGAGGCCGCGGAACCTACGTCGCCAGGCCCGTGTCTCGTCGTTGACGGCCTGGGGCGGGGCGACGTCGTCGTGGCTCAAGAAAATCGCATCACAGCGTCCACAGAAGCCAGTCAGGTCGTGGAGGACCAGCCTTGTCTCACCGACGGCCAGTGCCACCCTACCTCCCAACTGCCAGGACCAGTCGAGGTCATTTGTTCCAAAGACGGTGTCCAAGGTGCTCCCGTTGACCACGAGCGTGAACCTGCCCGGATGGTGACCAGGAACCCAGTCCTTGGCGCGAACCCAGACATTGTATGTGTTGGCTTCAGGGATGGAGACGCTAGTCGTGGCGTCCGCGACGGGTCTGCCGTTCCCGTGAGCCAGCAGGTAGGGTGAGCCCATCTCGAGGTCGAATTGAGAGTCCAGCACCCAGCCTCCATAGTCATCAAACTCCTCGGCCTCTACGAGGATTCCTGATTCGGGAAATCTATCCATGCTGCGTGGTCGCTTCCGATCTCTCAGTCGTGATGGGTATATAGTCCCCAGCAATGTTGATGTGAGTCGGATCAATGATTGATTGCAGCTGAAGTCCAGCCAGTCGAAGTGGGAGTTTCGCACAGACACTCGATTTGTTTGGAGGTGCCCAGCGATACCTGGTACCAGCGTCAACTCACCTGCCTTTTCAATATCTGCACGCTGAAGAGAGACCGTCCAGAGACAAGGAAACGAGGGAATTGTTTCTCTGTGTGTAGTCCCTTACAGGCCCGAAACGACTGATTAGAAAAATTAAACAAAAGAGCGTCCGAGTAATTTCCTTCGTCCTGGTTGGTAACGATCGGGCTTACTGGTACTTTTCTTTCGTTGCTCCTCCTCCATCAGGAGAGGCACGAATCGGAAGAATCCCACAACACGATTCAGGCCTCTCCAGAAACTGCGGAGGATGGATAGCTTCTCATCGTCAGCTTCCAAGGCCTTTGATTACTTTTTACTGGCCTAACAACCTCGGCCGCGATTCCCGAGCCAACTCCGCCCAGCGAATTGGGCTGCAGGTACGCAATGACAATAGGAATCGCAGTCACCAGGTAGAATTAGTGAACTTTGTTCGAACTTGCCTATTAGTCTTCTGCCGTAATAGCTTTCTTGTGTATGCTGAGATAGGAGTCGACCCAGCGCCAAGTACGTAGGGAACGTTCCGGGTTAAGGCTGAGCACCGATAGGGGTTCTTATACGATACTCAGTCAGTTTATGATTCGACCATTCATGTCTGTACCGAACCACGGGGATTCTGGTAAATCAGTGACCGCCGTTGCCGTTGAGAAGGTGTGAAATGTAAACCCGTTTCACATGCTGTCCACGTCCCAGAAATGCAAGAACTTGCGGCCAACCTGAGGCGAAACAGGGATATCAGACATGGCACATTGCATGATAACTAGCTTGAACTATTTTCTTGTCCACGGCATCGGCAGCACTGTAGACAGTGTAGGAAGAAGGCCAGAACCTATTTCAATCTTGTCCCGTCTCTAGAAAAGGCATCAGAGCCTACAGATCGAAACCAAGGGGACCGCAGCCAGGAGGAAATCGGGTTTGGCGCTTTTGTGCAGATAGAGCTAGAGCTGAAGCCTGTCCACGAAAGAGGAGGCAGGTGCCGTCATCGCGTGCCACCATCGAGAGCAGTCTTGTGTGATACTGAGGAGCTCGGCAGTATATCTCGATCCAAGAATTGACAGTAACCTATACCACAGCCGTACAAATCGCGTCCATAGCTTGCGGCTCGAAGAGAGCCCACCCTAGTGCCGAATCTGGACGGCGATTCTGTTCGTCATGTACTTGGAGATATCGCCGATCAAGAGACATCCGACGATGGACAGTGCGCCAAATGGAATGCTGACATACCAAACGTACGACAGGGCGTCCGAATACGCCCAACGGGTGCCTATGGTCGCGGCATGGATGACGGCCGCCGTGGCCCCAGGAACACTGGTGGCATTCGCCGGGGCGGTTAGGAACGTCTGCACGAAGGCGGTCGCCGACGACTTGGGCAGACCGGCCTCCAGTGCAAAAGCCAGGACTCGCTCGGGCAGCTTGCGCGTCAGCTTTTCGTCGAACACGTTGTAGTAGATGGAATAGCCGATGGAGCCGCCGACGAAGCGGATCGTGAGTGTCAGCGCCGTGGCCGTGGCGATCAGGGAGTCCGGGCAGGCGGTCATGGCGATAGTGGCTGAGGGGACGATGACGCCTCCGATCCCAAACCCGGCCACGGTCGCCAGGCCCACGGCCAGTCCTGCATTATCTGGAGTCACAGCTGCCATGCTGCCGGTAAACGCAGCTTCGTGGAAGTCAGCACGCTGCATAGCCAGACCACACGCTTGGTTCACTTACTCATCAAGACGCAGGAGATCAGCAGAAGCTCGCGGTTGTTCCCTTTCAAGATGGTGAGCAGCGCGTTCATGACCGTCGCGCCGACCGTGATGGCGATCGAATAACCAAGACCCTTCACGCCGACTTGGATGGGACTGAGATGTGTTAGCGAGTTCTCGAGAGCAAGATCCCACGGCAGACACGTACTCGGGGTCATAGACAGTGCTATAGGTGAGCGGAGCAAAGTTGATCATAGAGTAGAAATTCATGCCTGACACAAAGGCAACTGCAAGGGCGATGGCAACGACACGCTGACCAACGAAGAGGTCCCTCGGCACCATGGGATACTTCGCCCCTTTCCATTCCCAGATCACGAACGCGGCGATGAGTGCCGCGCCAAAGAAGAGCATGCAGAGGACGTACGCGCTCGTCCAGGGGTGGGATGAGCCGCCTGACTGCAGAGCAACGAGGCTGTACACCGTCAGCGAGGGAAGTCAATGAATGGCCCTTCAAAGTGGCTTACAACAGGATCACTCCGGTGATGGAGAGGAAAGCACCGACATAATCGATCTTCTTAGCGATTTCAGCCCGGCTCAGGTCACCCTTGCGCAGGAGGTGGGAGTCGGGGAAGTAGAACAGCAGGACGCCCACGAAGAAGATGGCGTTGTAGATGCTTGGGTCTGTCAGTACACGTGGACGGGTCAAGGATTTCATGTGTCTCTTACAATGTGATCCATAGACCCCACCGCCATGTCGCATTGGCAGAGAGCAGTTGAGCGTATAGGACATATGGAAAGAATGGGCCTTGACGCGGAGTCAGTATGTGTGCCGGGAACTGCAGTGAGAGGGTTTCGCCCACAGATGAAAAAAGTAACGCATGCAAGATAGATGCCGCGCTTCTTGACAGGGACCAGCTCCGCCGTCCTATTGAGTCAAAGGTCAGCGAATGACTGGCTTCAGGATTCTTTGGGTAACCACACTCACCCAGCCAGCGCCGTCAGCTCTCCAATAGCAGCCCCGCCGCCCGCAATGGTCATGCCGACCACGCCTTGAGCAAAGGTGTGTGCGGTTGCGGTGATCAAGACGCCAACCAGAATCATGACTGATCCCATGATGGAAATATTTCGCTTGCCGAACATGTCTTGGAGGTAGCCACAGAAGGGACAGACCGCGGCCAGAGCCAAGGAGTTCGAGACGGGGAGCCAGCCGGTTGAAGCCGAGCCCAAGTCGGCGGCAATATAGCTGAGCGAGCCTTAATGTTGCCGTTAGTACTTCTGGTTGAAGAGAGAAGAAGGGCTACGGTCGTGCGAATTACCTCCGACGAAGTAGAGTGGGATTTGCGATCCTGGTGAACATGGCTTTCGTCAGCAAGGTGATCTCATTCAAGGCCATATTTGTAATGAGGTGGTGGGTGACCTTACCGACGTAGACACCGCACAGCGAGATGGTCGCTACGACCTGTTTCCACGTCCAGTTGACGCGGCCGTCAGAGTCATCTCCTTTGGCCACACGGTGCTTTGCATCGTCGAGATCGACGATTTCGTGTCGTGTCACTGTCGGGCTCTCTTTCTCCTCGAGCCTGGACTCGACGTCTTGGTCGAGGTCTGGAGTGCTGCTCATGGTGGTGGTGAGGGATCAAGTGCTCACGGCGTAGCAATGTCGGTGAAAGGATGTCGATGTGCCTGGGGAAGAGGCTACAGCAGAGGGAGCTCTCCAATGTTGTCGGTCCTTTCCCCAGTCTCCAGGGGCATCTCGCTTGTATATGTACTCCGTATTCGCCGGTGCACAGCATCAAGCCCTCCACGCGTGGTGCCCTTGCGTTGCCCCATGGGGTCAAGCCCCCAGCCATAGTCTCGGGCTTCGACCGCGAGGCTGGAACGTAGCGGGGCCAAATGGTAGGCCTGGAGTTCCTCCACCAGAGACAGATAGCGGGTGCATGAGCCCATCCGACGAGCAGACGGAGGCAAATATGTGAATGTCCAGGAGTTGCATAGGCCCATTGTTCGCCATCTCGCCCAGGGGCAACGGCGTCGAAGTCCCCAGCGACGAATCAGAGTCGAGACGCAACATCATTATTCCGCTCCGAGTCCGATCTGACCAACAAGCATCCACCACGGATATCGAGTCAGGCATGGCTGACAAGAGGGACGATATGCAGCTCCAGGAGGTGACAACAGTGAAAAGGCTGACAAGACCCCGGTTCGCTGCTCCACCGCTGACAGTGAAAAGGCTCAGTGGCCTTTGTCCCCACGATTCATGTGGCTGCGAAATATGCCATGCCCGAGGTACGAAGCACCACGTCTGGTTCATATCCCCGGATAATGCTCGAGTCATTGTCCTGCCGAACTCCATTCATTCCTTCATTCGTTACATTTCACACACATCTCCAATGCTGGGCCTGCAAATCACATCATATAACATGGACGGACCGTTTTCGCGAGCTGGGGGAGGGTTTAGATACAGTTGCAGTCTAGTGCGGACTGGGGGCGTATCACCACGATTCTGATTCTGATACGCAGGGGATAATGGCAACCTTCACCGGCAAAAACATCGTGGTCACGGGGTCCGCCTCGGGCATCGGGCTCGCCATCACGCTGGCGCTGGCGTCACGCGGCGCGACGGTGTGGACGGTCGATCTCTCCACGACTCCGCCGGACGAGCTTCGTCCGCTGATCGAGAAGGGCAGCGTGCACTTCGAGGGCGGCGTCGACGTGGGCGACCGGGCCACGTGCCGGGCGTACATGGCGAAAGTGGTCGCGACGGCGGGCCGACTCGACGGGCTGGTCAACAACGCCGGCATCGGGCTGGAGGAGGGCCCCATCGCGTCCGACGAGGCCTACGACCGCATGATCTACGTCAACATCGGCGGCGTGTGGAACTACGGCACCGCCGCCCTGCGCGCCATGCAAAGCCAGGAGCCCCAGGGCCCGTGGGCCTCGCGGGGCAACATCGTCAACATCGCCAGCGGCGCGGGTCTGCGCGGCGTCAGCGGCCTGGCCGTGTACTGTGCGACGAAACACGCGGTGATTGGACTGTCGAGGGCGTGGCAGGAGGATTTTGGCAAGTTCGGCATTCGGACGAACTCTGTTGCACCGGGTAGGTGATTTCCCTTTGACGCTCAAAAAGCCATGATTGATATAAACAAATATGGTTAATACTCGGTCCAGGTGCGACGGCGACGGCAGCGTTTGTCAAGCGCGCCGAGGAGGAGAAGGGCTTCCTCGAGACGCTGCCGAGCAATCCGCTGAGGAGAGTCGCCCAGCCGTCGGAGATCGCGTCGGCAGTCGCGTTCCTGCTCTCGGACGAAGCCAGCTACGTTGCAGGTGAAGTGCTCTCGGTGACAGGGGGCCACGCATGAAGGCATCAAGACAGATGGGGAGAGGGAGGGAGAGAGAGGGAGGTCCCTCGTTATCCACCGGGTTGAGAAGGCTGTTTCCACCAGAGAAGCCCATAAAGTGATCCAGAACAGTCATAAACACGATCTACTTGTACTCTGTGTCCAGTTGTAAAGGTTGAAAGCCTGTCAGATTACCTAAGAGACCAAACGACCTCATGGGCGGCGTGTATGAAATAGATCAAGTCCCGAGTTTCGTCCGCCCGTGCTCGTCTATGTAAGCAAGCCACATCTAACCTGTATCCCTTCCAGGCTTTATTACGTAGGTAGCTATGTACGGTATGTACGAGGATGCAGGAAGCTAGAACCCAAGTTCGTTGCAGAGCTCTAGGTTCAGAAAAGCCCCCATCTCAACGCGGAGAAATGCTGGACAGGGATAGTAACAGATCTCTGACCACGCCCAGCCGGCCGGCCAGCCAGCCAGGCCCTGCGAGTCAGGACGGATGAAGTCATGCCACTGACACGGCCTTCCCTTTCTGTCTTGCCGCGGCCACGAACGTACGAGGTACTCATGTGCTACACACACGCGCGCGCGCTGGTCTTTCCTTCGAAGATCCATGGGTATGGCGCACGAGCAGTACGACGGACGGACGAAGACTTGTCAGCATTGCAATTTCGACCTATTACAGTCTCTCAGAGACCCAACAGGATCAGCGTCTGCCACGCGGGTATTCACCTGCGGTCCCTGGGGCTCCTGGTGCCCAATGATATGGCGCCCACGGTTTCCACAATGGGGACTACCGCGCAGTGCATGCGCATCTTGGTATACAGCGAGCTGGTACAAGACAGACATGGCATGACACGGCCGAGGTTCCGAAGCCGTATATGGCAAAGGCCATATCATCCCGAGGGAAGAGATCGAAGTAGGTGATGAAATACATACGTGCTTGGGCTTGGAAAGCCGAACCGTCTCCGCCTTCAATTGTTTTTGAAAGAGATCTCCTTCCTTTTGCTGTCGTTCGATGGTCCAAGACGCGTAAGAAAAGCAGCAGTATCCTTCACTCTTTACAAGATGATTGCCAACCTCGAGGAGGAGTACGAGATCCTTGACCAATATCACTCGCAACCTCGAAAGCTGAAGATCATCCATGTCGGCGCCGGCGCGTCGGGCCTGTTGCTGGCGTACAAGGCTGAGCGGCAGCTGCGTAACTATGAGCTGATCTGTTATGAAAAGTATGTCAACGAACCCTCTCCGGACATAACGTCCCTGTAAAACAGTTGACTGACCCCGTGGACTCGCCGTCGAAAAGAAATCCAAGCATCGGCGGAACGTGGTGGGAGAACAGATACCCCGGGTGCGCGTGCGACATTCCCGCCCACACTTATACCTACACCTTCCGGCCCAACCCCGAGTGGTCGGGCTTCTACTCGCGCTCCGATGAGATCCAGACGTACTTTGAGAAGTTCTATGAAGAGTACAAGCTGGAGCGCTATGTTCAGCTGAACACCAAGGTTGTGAGCGCCACGTGGTTCGAGGACAGCGGCGAATGTGAGTCTGCGGTGTCTCCACGAGATATGGAACCATTCTTACGCAAGCGGGAAATGCAGGGGAAGTTGAGCTCAGAAGTGGAGACAAGACGTTTACGGATCGCTGCAACGTCCTGATTAACGGTTCCGGTGTTGTCAACAAGTGGAAATGTGAGTTTCGTCAAGGGTCGACTCGCGTGAAGGCCGCCTGATTGTGCAGAGACGGAACAGCTAAGCTCTCGCAGGGCCGGCCATAGAGGGCATTTCTTCGTACAAGGGCATTCTCGCCCACAGCGCCAACTGGGACACCTCGATCGACTGGCAAGGCAAGAAGGTGGCCGTCCTGGGAACAGGGTCAAGCTCCATTCAGATGGTGCCTCATTTGGCCAGAGGTAACAAATTGCCACACAACTCAGACAGGCATTTCCACTGAACTATCGTGCGGCAGGATCTCAGAGCTTGACTGTCTTTGCTCGAAATATGACCTATATCGCCCCCCAAGTCGCCAGCGACGACCAAAAGATAGATGAAAACAGCCAACCAGCAGCCGCAGTCGGGAAGCACTATTATATCGAAGCCGAGAAACAGAAATTCCGCACAGATCCAGAGTTCCACCTTCAATATCGGAAGAGACTGGAGTCCGCCCTGACCGAGATGTTCCCGATGTTTCTGCGCGGCACCAAGCTGAACATCCAGGCCAGAGAGGGGATGCGAGCCAGCATGCTGGCCAAGATCGGGCCGGGCCACGAAGAATTAAAACAGAGATTCATTCCACAGTGGTCTCCGGGGTGTAGAAGGCTGACGCCCGGGGAGGGCTACCTCGAGACCCTAATCTTGGACCACGTCAAGGTAATCCACGATGAGATCGTGCGCTTTACCGAGACCGGGCTCGTGACGGCCGCCGGCGAGCAGTTGGACTTCGATATCATCGCCTGTGCGACCGGGTTCGACATTGCGTACACCCCGCACTTTAAGATCACAGGGGTAGACGGCGTCGTGATGCAGGAGGATTGGAAGGAAACGCCCAACATCTATCTCAGCATCACGGCGCCCAAATTCCCCAACTATTTCGTCGTGAACGGGCCGACGGGCAATTGGGGCCAGGGGTGTGCCCTGCCATCGGTAAGCAAGTCACTTTCTTGCATTCCTTGGGCCTTGAAAATCCCCCCAGTCCTTTTCGGGAAAGATAGAATCAAACTCGGTCATTTTTGCTAACTCGACATCTTGTATAGCATGAGGTCCAACTCGAATACGCCCTGCAATGCTGCCGCAAGATGCAAGAGGAAGGCATCCGGGCGATGGAGCCGCGGCAGGGCCCGACAACGCAAATCAACAAGCACCTGGACGCATGGCACAAGAAGTACAGCGTGTGGGCTGAGGAGTGTCGATCATGGTACAAGGACAACAAGCCTGATGGCCGCGTCTACATCTGGCCGGGCAGCCTGCTGCACCATTTGAAGACCTTGCGCACCCCACGGTATGAGCATTACGACCTGCGCTACGACAGCGACAACGTTTGGGCGTTCTTGGGGAATGGGCGAACGGACTTGGAATTCGAGCACGACCACGGCCGCCAGGTGGACCTGGCTCCATATATTCGCAACGCGGATGTGCCATGGAGCTTGGATCTGCCTGTGCCTGTGAAAGGCGCGGAGCTGCCACAACAGGCGTGATGCGAAGGAGGTGGAAATGATTCTGAAATGTCGTGGTATTTCATCGCGGTCAAATTCAGATGCGCAAGAGGGTTTGTTGAAAGAGATTGACGATAGATGCACTGGTCCAGGTTTTCTTGCTTCATCCTTGATATCAGAATGGGTCGGGCGAGCCAGAAAATATTGCTTATAAATAGGTCGATTCACCCTGCTTCAGAGCCTATTTTACGTAGGAGCAGCAGCGGCTTGGCCGCCCTGTTAAGACGCACACCTGCGATACCAGCTCATCGCCACGTCGTCCAGGGGGCGCGGGGTGGGCCAGGAGATCCTATTGCGCGACCGCAGGGGCACGCCTTGGGCGATTTTGACGTCCGGCTCATACAGGTGTGGGTACTTGACGAACAGGCCGGGATCGCAGAGGTATTCTTCCACGCCCTGGCCGATTTTGAGGCGGCGGTACATCTCGTGGGCGTACTCTTTGGTGTGCAGTAAGGTGTAGAGGTCTGGGGCAGGTAGTTTGACTTCGAGCTTGGGCCCGATCATGGCAGTGCTGGCGGATGTGGAGGTGGTCTTGGTATTGTCGCCGTCGCTCAGCCATGTCGGGTTCGTCTCCATACCGACGATGATGTCGTGGATGTTGAAATACACCACCAGGGGTTCCGCACCCAGCACGAACTCGGACAGGTCCGCTTGCACGACGTACGCGAGGCCGATATCGCCACAAATCTCGTCCAGTCCCGGATCCGAGCAGTGGTATTGAATTAGTTTGTCCCTCAGAAAAGGGAAGACACACCAGTCGATGACAGGCGGATGAGGCACTGCGGTCTGGAGTGGAGTTGGCTGCATCGAGGGCGGTATGGCGGCGAATGTTTCAGGGCCAGGAGATATCCGCCACGCCGCAAGTTTGGTGAGCGTCTCCTTTCCGTTGGTCCATTGGATCCAGGATTCCATACCACCCCAGGCAATCTTGATAAAGGCGGAGACGAGACTTGACACCATGTGATTAAGACTGGGACACTCGTTCAGTGGGTTGATTCACAGCGGGGTGGAAGACGTACCTGCCCAGATCGGGGTTTCGTCTTTTGCCCAAGTAGCCAGTTACGGCACACATCTCATAGGCATGGATATGTTCTGAGTAGTTGGAACGTGCCATCACCTGCAAGTTGCGATACATAGGGAACGCAACCGAGAGCTGAGGAGTGTGCTGCACTGGTGACGTGGTGGATAATGCTAAGACCCCCTGGCCAATATCCCAATTGACGTCCTCTCCCAAGGAATCCTCGTTCGACGAAATCGCGGCGTGCGGCTCTGTTGCATATGCTTCCGTGGTAGACGTTTCGTTGGGCGAGACAACGGAGCCCGATGCACGGCATGCATCCGAGTCGGATATCATGTTGAGAGGTGCCGACAGTGGTTCGCTGTCAGCGTGGCCAGAAGGCACATCGAGCTCGACCGGCCAAGGATCCAGCCCTTCATCGTCTTCGTTGAGTCCGCTAGTATGTGCGTCCTTGTGTGTGAATTTCGTCAGATTCAACAAGGCCCAGCTTAATAGACGAGATTATGATCAATGTCATGAGGGCGAGCTCCAGAACTTACAAAGTTGTTCTCCCTGCTCTCCACCATGGTGTCGATAATGCTCTTCAGTGTCGCCTGGAGACTTCGAAGCTTCTTCTCGGACTGCCATAGTTGCTGTCTTAATTTGCGGTTCTCGTCTACTAGCCTGCTGTTACGATCGCTCTCTGAACCGGAGAACAGGGCTAGCCGCTGCTTGAGTTCATTGATTTCCAGAGACTGCCGTGCCCGAAATGCCTGCTGAGAGAGTCGATTGCGCAACTTCCTACCAGGGATTGTCAAATGAGCACCAATATAAACGAATTAAATGACCACCGCCATTCACCTACCGCTTTTCCGTCGCTGCACTCGATCTTTTCCGTGGAGCAGGACCAGTGTTGACGACCTCCTGGGGTGACTCCATGTGGCTTACGATTGCTTTGGCAGGCCGTGCCTTTCGTATGAGGTATTATGGTCTGAAATCAGTGGCGTTGAGGTGTAAGCAAGGTCGTGAAAGCCTAGGCAGCCACTTGGGCGTCTAGAGAGAGAAGTCCACCGTCTTCCGCATTCCGGGAGGCGCTACAAAATAGCATCCTTGGGGCATTGCGGAGGCGCGGCCACGTTGACCTCGGGCTTCTTATATTGGTCTAGTGCCACACGATGTCGAGTCATTGACTTTAAGAGCAGCCAGATTTCTCTCCTGATTTGACATCTCTCGTTGCTGTTGACGAGGAATAGGTTTTTTGGCCGGCTCATTGCTTGGACAACAGCATGGCGATCACATCGCTGCACGAGGCGTTTAGAATGCGCTGCATTCTGGCTCGAGCGAATGGCCATTCTATACGAGGCCAAATACATGTGAAACGGAAGAATCTTATATCCTTCCCTTATCCGTACCGACGCGCGGTCACAACGATGCGAGTCTACCAGAATTGTACTGGGTCATCAACCCACACAAGCTGGTCTATATGGACAGGAGGCTGATGCGTATCGCACCGATGAACGTCAACAACAATTGACCACTGCATGAGAGGAATAGAACTGTGGCCTTAGTGTGAACGTAGGCGCCACGACCAAGACCAACTGGCTTGGCTGGTTCTCAAGAATCATCAAGCCACTGCAGCAAATGTTCGAGATTCTTGCACAAGTCAACTGGTACGCGCGTGGTGGATGCTTCGAAAAGCATTTGTGCATCGCATTTGCATGGGGTCTGTGTCGGAGCTTCATCTGCATCGGGATCGAGTAAATGCTAGTGTTAGTGGTGATCTCAATTGAGGTCCTCGAACTCTGAGCTTCAACAGTATGGTCGTGACTTCGCAGCACCAACCGACGCAACCTCGAAGTGAGTACGAGGTGGTATAGCTGCTGTCAAATGATTTGACCTTGCCTTGTCAACCAACCTGGAAAGATCCTTCAGAAAGGGAAGCTCCTGGGAGTCTTCTCAGCTGTAGAAGTGTGAAAGTGATCGCCCTATCGTCATCAGTGATAACCCGTTGCGATCTTGGAAGTCGGTGGCTGGTTCTTTTAGAGTTCGTCTCCGAAGGCGACAAGACCTAATAGTTTCATCGTCTTCCAGACCTCCAGTTTAAGAATCATCCTCAATATGGGGCACAGCGTATCCCCAAGCTATCAGCGGAAAGAGATGACGTTCATTTCGGCAACATCGATTGAAAGTGACAAGCTTGATCTGGCTCACCGTGAAGGGTCCAACGGGAAGTTCAGTTTGAACAGCCCTCTGAGCGGTCCAAAGAGAATAGAACTCTCAAAGAGAGATGTGCTTGTCTTCCGTACGTAGTCCATCTTGTACTGTTGGAACTGGCTTCCTGGTCCCTCGTGGTCTCAGTAATTTGGCAACTAAACGCTCATTCAACACGAGAAATAAAGCTCGAAGCTCGTGCGATGTTATGACTGCTATTGCCCATCCCGGATTTCTCTCGGGTGAGGGATAATAGCTCGATAACATCGCTGTCGCACCAGTGATGGGTTTGGTGGCAAAAATAACCATCTTGCTGCATTTGCCCTTAAGGAGAAAACAATGCCACCTGGTGCGATGACACCTCGCCACTCCAAAAGGAAGTTGACTGCCGGAAAACCTGATTTTTGTGAGTGACGAAAGGAGGTAATATCCGGTCGGCTGCTGAAGCTCGACAAGGATTTTGTCTGTGCCATGATCGTCTGGCATACGATGAAGAAATCTTGAAATCACGAAAATTGCAATGGGTGGCTTGGAGCTGCAATCCACGTTGAGTTGCCTACGTCATACTAGTGGCTGGATGTTGTGGCGGTGCGTGGCTGGTGCTTTTGCAGTGGCTACAGAGACAGACTGAAACGCTGGGCGGTTACTCGGTACTTTTCGCGGCATTCCGCGGTCTCTGCGGTCTCTGCCCTCCTCCTCCACTGATGCTGGCGACTGTGTGGACAACCAATCGACTGGCTGGTGTTGGTAGCCTCTGCAACCGTAGCAGTCAACGAAGATTCTCACACCCGCCAGTCTTCCACCACCCCCAATATTAGTGTACTAGTGCTACCCAGATCGGAAGTCCAACCCATCTACTGTAGCATGCTTACTATATGTAATTTGCCATGTGGTAATGCTCGGCATCCCACACTATTTGTTACATTTCTCTCTCTCCACTGCCCATCTGCGGTGATCGTCGTGAGGGAGGAGAACCGCAGAAGCAACGCTGACAACGCCGGGTGGGAGTGGAGGGGAGTGGAGTGGAGGGAACCCAATCTCGAAACTCATTGATGGCTTTCCACATGTCTCAACAAGGGTATGACTCGCCGAAGACACAACCCGGGGGGATTTCGATTTCGGGGTTGTCGCAGACCGAAGGAAGAAGAATGACGAATATGCCAGCACACAGCACTTGAGTTCTGACTGTGTCCCACCACTAAAATGTCGCCATCGCCTTCCGGGTACGCAAGTAATTGCAACGGGCACACACGGCAGTGTTTTGTGCTGGCTTGAGAGTTCAATACCCGAGGCGGTAGTGATTATGTTTTTACCCACAGTTGGGGAAATTCTAAGTGAACAAGAGCCTGAGTTTCCCCAAGTCGGAAACTGTGCGAACAATAGGTTTGCTGAAGTTCGGCAGAACTCCGTACGAGACACACAGTACTGGTAGGCGGTGATTGGATTTTGATCGAGCGTTCTCGGAAACTCTGTTTGAGAGAATACCCGATACTCGGAAGCAGAGGTGAGAGAAAGGGGAAAATTCTTGCAAACTTCGGATCGTCCAAAGTTAAAGCATTTGTTCACAAACAAACAATGCTGCTGTGGCAGCCGGAGCGAGCAGCCGAGCCGTCCACTCGAACCGGCTGTGTTTGTGAAGATTCAAGAAGGTGCGTGAAATTTCGAGCATGGGAGAAGAGAATATTTGTGTGGTTGCGATTGGGACACGGGCAGCGCATGATGAGTCAAGGGGTACATCCTGCATTCTTGGTCAACCACTGGTGGGTGAGTGGCACCCAAGTGGTGACGACTGCTTCACGTATGTAATCAAATGCAAGGCGACGGTCGCCCTGGCACCTTTCATCGCGACATGTTTCCCTCCCAGAAAAGTGCTGTTCGGTGAGACTGTCCAACTGACCCTCTTGCTCAGGTGCATGCTGGAGCAGATGATAGCGATATGAGAAGTTGAGAGACTGTAGAATCCCGTGAAGGTCTCGGGATGCATCATGTGAAGATGGTGCAGAATTCCATCGGTCCTTCGGTGGATTTTCTTCTTCCCCAGGCTTGATCGGCGGATTCTTTTCCGCCGGAGTTGTTCCGTGCAGCTTAGGGACCAGCCGCATGGCCGAGTCCCCTGCATAGACGTTGCGGTCGTAGAGCATAGCGTAACAGCTTCTCGGGCTTTCTTTGCGCAGGTAATTGCTTACTGTTGGCCCCAAGAGATCAACCGGTCGAGTGGGAGATCATCGTCAGTATCGAGATCCGTAGCTTCTTCGTAGAGGGGACGGAGAATGTGCCAGAGGGACTGGGAACCGCCGGAAGCTTCACCCTTACACTCACCGCTCGACGCACCTGGAGCAACTTCTGAGTCATTCAAGACGAGGAGCCATGGAATGAGGGGAAAAGATAAGGAATGCAATGTTTTGGTTTTCAGTAATAGATATATTAAGCTAATAATACTAAGCTAGAGGACTCTAGACTTCTGAGGTTCCTCTGTGAGTTGAAGAGGGAGTCATAACATCGACTCAACCATGTTCAAATCATATCCAATCAGCCATGTAGGCGGGGGGTATCGTAGGCCGTGTCCCATGCTCAAGATATGCAAAACAAACTGCTCCATAGAGCCAGTGTAAAGCCGCTCAAATGCGCTTGCTAGACAAAAACACATGACAGATGATGTAGCCAGGGCCAGCCCCAGACAAAGACACATGTCCCTCACTGAGGGCCATTCAGGCAACTCGTGCCACGTCGTTGACCGTTTTGACGTCTCTTGATGGCACTGGCGCTGGGTCGGCGGGACTTGCTCGCGCCGCTGGCTTCCTGGTTGGCGAAGCGCACGACTCTGCGCTTCGCCTCGGCGTCACGTACGTAGTGGGTTGCTGCCTGGGGCTGGTTGGAGGCAGCCTCCTTCTCCTGGAGTTCCCGGAGGAAGGCAATTTGCTCTTCGGTCGTCATGTCCTTCTTGGGGGCCAGGGCCGGGATCGTCTCAACGGGGAGGCTGAGGTCTTCGGCAGGGCACAGAAGGTCGTCGTCAGAGAGATATGAGTTGGGTTCGGTGCCAAACGACGACATGCAGGATCTGTATGGGCTAGGCATCCATGTTGAGTTGCTGCTGTCGCGTCGCATGGCAATAGACTGCGTTTGCGACGAAGACGTAGAGTTGGATGCATTGCTGTCTGTTCGTGCAAGAGCTTGGGAGGCTGGCCACGCTGAGGTGGGTGACGCGCACACCAGGGCCGTGTAGGCAGAGGTCGGCGCGTACGAGTAGGTGTTGGACGAGGTGGAGTCGCGCGAGTCTGAACGCGACATAGCCACCGATGTCATGGCCGGGGTAATGTTGGAGGTGGGCGACGAGAAGAACATTTTGCTGTCGGTGCGAGGTGGGAAGGGAAGAGAATGTTGTGGGAAGACGCGACGAGAATGTCGAGTTTGATATACAGGCCCAGAGTCTGGGGGGCCCGTGATGTTATTATGATTGCGAGTAGCCAGATCCGGGATTGGGATTCCCAGTTGCGGGAGTTGTGTGGCGATGGGGGGATGGTTGCGGGTGGTGATGCAATGTGCGAGTAATATGTTTGCGTCCGAGTCAAGCCCACGGATCAGGGTCGGCTAAACGACTTGGAGTTCAGGAGAATGCCGGAGAACGGTGACTCGGCGTGATGGGGGTTGTGATCGGTCGACTTGCCGCTGCTTCTGGCCTCGGTGGTTGGGCCGGCTCGGTGAGCGTGCTTGTTGACGGAAACCCCAGTGGTCCAGTCCAATATATGCCTCGTCAGGGCGGCTGTGCTGGGTGTCAGGTCGTGAAGAGAGCTGGAGAGTGTTTTGAAGATCACAGGGGGGAGCAATCCTCGTTATTAATGTTTATCCCGGGTGCGAGGGTGGTAAAAGGAATTTAGTCGGTATCACTGTTTTGCCCCTTCCCCGTGGTTTTTTCTTCGTTCTGTTCCTTTTGGGCTATGGAGAATGGCGAAAACCCGATGGAGCGGTGCGACCTCGGGCCCTGGACGGGAAAAGTAGACAAACGGGGTTCGGAAGGTCCCCTTGCGTAGTACGGGTCGTACGCTGGTAGCGTTTGTTGCGTCCGGGTTGTGGGGGGGTGAAGGTGCAAGCGGCAAAAAGTTTGTCGCTTTTGGCACCCGTGTCGATGGGTTGATGAAGTTCCGCGAGAGGCTAGCGATTTCGCGTCTGAGTGGCTGGTTTCAGACACGTCGGAAATGGCGGACCGTTGAGGTGATGGGACGCAGGGGGTTCGATAGCAATGTCGATTGTCGATAGTGCGATGCGGACCCGGTGCAACGACGACGGTTCAAGGGAGGTGCAGCAGGGTGTGTTTGGTGTTGGCGTTCAGAGGTGATGGAGCAGAGTTTCAAGAGATGGTCGAGGACAAGGAGGCAGACCGGGCAGGAAGGGAGGGATTATAACAGCAAACAGCACGGTCAACACCAGAGAGAAGGCAAAACCCCCAAACTGGATGATTTGTTGTCCTTGTCCGCAGCGCTGACTGTCGGTCAGTAGACCGCCTGAAAGAGGGTTGGATGTGAAGGGTCGTAGAGGGTGAATGTGACACCGAATCGAGCCCCCTTCAGCCAGGCAACCGAGGGCGAGGACGAGTGACAGACAGAACTAGGCTCGAGGCGCAAGCCACGGGGGGTTAGACGAGAATCAACCAGGGGGTCGAATGGGAGAATCCCAGACAAGCCACCAACGTGGGTTGGACGAGAATGTGTGTCTTGGAAGCTGAGGCCAGGAATGAATCAAATTCGAGCAACAGGATTTGGCGGTGACAAGGGGAGCGAAGGGCGGCGAGGCGGGCTTTGAGGCGGGCTCTGAACCACGGAGCTGAGGGAGATGGAGCCTGGGAGCCTAGCAGCCTACACGGGTTGGTAGCCGGGCGGGGGTTACAAGGGTTGGGCAGGTCTGTGCGGCAACGCCTAGAGGAGCCTCGATCTGTCCCGATGAAATCCCTAGAGCCCCGGAGAGCCCCTAGAGCACCCTAGAGTCCCCTCGAGAGGTGGACTTTCAGGCTTCTAGGCTGCTGTCTAAGCTACCCCACGCCCGCTGGGACCATGTCTGACTCGCCAACAAAGAGGTCAAAGGGGTCACAGCTGCCCCCGGCTAAAAAGGCACCTCGGGCCAGTACCACGCGACAAATGCAAAGCCCGGTCGAGATTCGTTCGGGTAAAACCAGCCTGGTCCCGCCTATCACCGCACAAAGATACTAATTCAGGAAGGCAATTTGCGACAACGGGCAAGACCGTGATAGTGATGGGTGATGGGCACCTTCGTAAGGAGGAGAGGGAGACTCGCCCTCGTTACTGTCAGACGGAATTGGACTCAACCTCACTACGACCATGTTCCCGATTTAGCCATAATGAAGCACGCACCATAATCATAGCCAGGGACGGGTCACCACAGGTTAGATGACTCAGGCACACATGCCGGAGTATTCATGTTGTGGTAGCAGGTAGGTATAGTTGGTAGTATAACGCCGCATTCGGACATCCGATGACTGCTGCGAACAGGGATCGGGTCATCTTTGTGGCTGCAAAGGCTATGTGCTCCGTACTACGCCCGGGTGATACAAGGCGCAAGCACTGTGTATACTCATCACTTGGAACACCACGCCAACCCCCAAAATTAGCCCCGTGAACAACCAACAACCATGTCTGTCTCATTCATGTTTTATTATTATCATTACCATCATCATCATCATCATCATCATCATCATCATCACCACCACCACCACCGGTCTGTAATCTCTCCTAGACTCTGAGTAAGAGGGCATTAGCCATCGCAAAACCACCACCACTCAAGTTACAACTTGTTTGCTGGCATTCGCCGGAAGCGATTACTTCAGCTGGCATCGACCCTGGCCAGCCCCCAAGCTTTGGATTTGCCGGATGGGGAAGGAACTCGACAAGTATTACAGACAAAAGGCCAAGACTGAACAGCGTAGTTGAGCCGTCGCCTAATCTCGCCTTGCTGTTCGAACCGGTTATTTATTCCAACCCGGTTGGTAAGAGTGGTCGCTCTGGGAGAGCCTGAGTCAGGCATGATTATTCTCCCCGGAGTGTGTGTGCCTATGGTATACGAGTACACCAACAAGTTCACGTCATTGACGCATGGTGTTGTTTGCTTCATCCCACGCCGCCATGGTCAAACACTTGCCTTGTTTTCTGTTTGTTGGTTTGTTATTATTCCTTGCTTTACGAGACACGTTGGGATCGTTGCTCTTCTCCCACCCAACCAATGCCGTGGCATCACTCGGCAGATGACCATGGCCAACACATCAACAGGATATGAGTCAGGACTCAGGAAGAGGGCTTCTCCAACTTTGGGGTGCAACCAGACATTGCTGCCCAACTCGTGAACCGCACAAAAACAAAAGCTTAAAGACAGCCACTCACCGGTGCCCGCAACACTCCCTAGTCGGTGGTTTCCGGGCGCCAGAAAATGAAACTGGGCGTTTAAATAAAGAGACCCCTTCTCGGGGGTATACGCAAGACAGGCCTAGCTAGTTTGCTCTGCTCGTGGGCAAGACGACGAAAGTTGCCGGGGCGTTGTAACCCCGAAGCCTCGGGGTTGGGTGCCTCAGGAATTGTCGACCCGTTTGGGGGTTTCAAAGGCAGGACACATTCGAAATTGTCACTGCCTGGTGTCCATGTCGGTGCCTGGCGTGAAGAAAAAGTGGCAGAGACGGAACCGACCAAATGCCGTGCTGTCTTCGCCTCGTACGTTGCCTTGCCGCGCCTCATTCGGCTTCGTCGACGTCGTAAATGCTGTGGAACTCTGGGGGGCTTTGCATTACCTACTCTAGCAACTATCAAGGACCCGGAAGTTTACACGCAATTTACCAGTATCAAAGGGTATCTGCTGCACAAGTCCCAAGGAAGGAGGACGGAGTCTAGGGTCTCTTCCTCCGCACCTGCAGATCGGCAGAGTTTTGCGTGATTCAGACTATTGGGGAGCGTTGAGGTTCCCCGAGACTGGCCCCAAGTACCTTCCCACCAAAATTTTGCTGGGGAGGTACCTCACCGCATCCGGAGGTACCTCGGTAAACCCCCGAACCACATGCCACAAATTGCCTTTTGTTTTTCTCGTTCCTTTGCCTCCTGCTCTCGGGGGCTCCAGTTCCTCTTGACTGTAACTTCAGCAAGTCCACATCGGATGTGAACTTTGATATACTCCTGCTCTTGGACCGCCTCCGTGATGGGTACGTACCAGGGCCGTTCTTCAAGGACACCATCCAGTGGCAAAGGCCAATCTTCCAGAAGGATTTGGAAACTTGTCCCAAAGTCACTGCCACTCAACTGCAACGACGGGGAACCAGATGGTGGATCAACGGCGCAAGCAGCGATCCCATTTTTCCAACTGACTAGAGAACGGGCTCCATTCAGCCCCCTGGGTAAAATCCCCATGCTCTAAAGCAACCAAAAGACCCATAAGCCGGCGGTACTAAAGGGCCCAGGATGCCACCAGGTATTCCCCCATCAGACCCGCCTCAAATCCGAGTCAGATGGACTCCACCGGGCGTCGTCCATGGGATCCATCATACCCAGCTCGCCGGGAGGGGGATGGATTGCTTGCTCAACATCGAATTTCGCTTGTCATCCAATGAGCATCCGCTATAAGCTGCTTGAGTCCTCCCGAGGTGAAAGGCTGTCCGAATTTTCTTCATTCCGACAAAGTTTTGCTCTCGAATTTTCATGGGCACGATGGAAGTTCCCGCAAACCGGTCCAACTGCCTACGAGCACTGTTCGTTGCTTCAGACCGAGGTTGCCGAAATTCCAACGGCATTCTTCAACGCCAGGGTCTAGCCCTCCTTGCTGCGGTTTACCAACAGCACGGTCCGTTGTCGGCGTTGACCAGACGATCAATCCCCGCTGACAAGCTCAATACCCAATAATATATTTGACTTGATGCGAGAATCGAACACCGTTTGATCGGCCGTACACAGCTGTGCAGATCTTGTGCCGCTGAACCGATGGCGAGCTTCCATCCTGGGCGCGCAACACAAGCCAGACAAAATACGAGGTGAGCTCGAAAAGGTAAAATAAAAGACGAGCCAATGGAGAAATACCTTTTTGCCCGTTACTCGACATGACTGCGTCGCAATTCATCCGACCGGTTGTCAAAAGACCCTTGGTTGATGGTCAGCCTGTTCGCATCGCGGCCCGGCACCGACGAACAGGTGTTGATCGTCATCCCTGCCCTGTGTCACCCTTTGGCTCTCAAGATAGCAGTTGTGTGGCACATGGTGGGCATGCAGCCATGTGTGTCAGATATGCAGGGTCTGCCAGCCCATCTCATAACATGCCCAACATAACACTGCCGCTACAGCCCTGCAGCAGTGCAGCTGACACTGGCACGAGCTGAGCCTCGTTTGCAGGCGCGGCAGCTGCCAGCATGTGACGGGTATACGACCCTGACTTGCAGCAAGCAGGAATGGACAACTGTCAGCTCGGGCATCATCGGCCTGTCTCGACATCAGTGTGAGGCGAAACGATCATCAATAGTAATATTGGCCCTGTTCGTCTACACTTGTCCCAGCCAGAAAACGTCTCGGTCGGCCACTGTCCGCAACTCAATATGGTGCCTCTACGGAGCTTACTCCTTACTTTCGTGCGTAGCGAGGTCTCACCCTTCCCTTTTGCGCGCCTATTCATCTCTCCGGCTTATTCTCTTGAGATGCGGAGGCGCTCTGCGAGATCGATGTGCCAAGGGAATGCGCGGCTCCCCGCTTCTCACCACGTTGATCGAGCTTGCGGCCCCCGCAACCTTGAACCGCGGGCAGCACGTTTTTCCCGGAAAAGGTTGGGGAACCATTCTCCGCAACGGAACAGTTCTATGCCATCTCACAATCCCTCATCGATGGTGGGCTCGTATCGGGTGTATGTCCCCGGAGACTTTGGGTCTGCTTCCGATATGGTTGCTCACCCTATTCCGATAGACAAACCTATGACTCTCGTTCACAAAATAGCCCGTGAGATAGACAAAACAAAGACATCGCGAATATCGGCCGAAGGTCGCACGGGGCACTCATCGCTTGGACGACCAGCGTGAAGATCGGCAAGGTTACCAAGCAGAATAAATGGGGATCATCTCTCAGAGATGTACTTGACGCTGGTCTGGAATGCACTGGGTGCCCGGGCCATCCGAGGAGGCCTCAACCGAGTCAATTCGACCGTGTGCAACCCCACGGCGCACAGCCCGCAGCCTAGAATCGCTTTCAAAGTGAGGCCTAACGAAGGAATACTTGGCTCTTTGACGACGATCATTTTATTCTCACGTGTTGCTGGTGCTAACAAGGCCAATGGCAGACCTTGGCCTTTGTCCACTTTGGTCCAGGCATTCGAACCCTCGACAAGTCCTAAGAGCCCAGACTCCATTCATTGTGGATTGGAAAAATGCATGGCTCACAAGGTAGGCTGCTCGTGCTTCTTTGTCCGCAGATGTGGAATGCTAGCCACGCGACCAAGGATCGAGACACTGGCCAGCCTTGCCTAGCCAGCATGGGCAAGCAGTGTGGACAGACGTTTGCGGCAACCAGGTCACCAAATCAGTGCGACTTGCTGCGCCAATCTCTTGCGGGGGCTCCAACAGCCAGTCTGCCTGGAATGTGCGATGACTAGGTCAATTTGTGGTTGCATGCGGCATGTTGGGACCTGCTCTTCTTACTTCCCACAGATCGGGACTCTTGAGCCCGGCGAACCTCTCGAACGAATGCTGAAGTATTCATGCTCACGTGCTCTTTCCGTAAGGCACACTGTTATGGCATTCTCCCAATATTCCCTTGGGCTTCTGGATCCTTGACCACATCTCAGTGGAACCATTTTTGTCGTCGCTTGGATACTAACTCACGGACACGCTCTTGCCGGAAGATGTCGTCGACATAAGTATGCAACCTGAAAGTCCTCACAAGATCTGGCATAAAGGTAGGTAAGCTGGAAGCAGACCGTTCTCCAACTGAGGCCGACAAAGCAAGAAAAGAAGTCACACACTCTCCAGTCAGGCACTCTCGCTCCCCTTGAGATGAGCTTCATGGCCTCGAGAGAGGTTCATCCCCAGTTTATAAACACATCTAGGCTTGTGGCGGTGAATTCAAGGATGAATGAATACCCAACTTGATGCGTTTTGGAATCGGCTAGAGAGAGACTCATTCGTCTTACACGCCTTCTTCGGATGATCTGTCTTGTTGTGATGGTGAACGGTGTGGATGAATGGATATAGCGTCCTCGAAGCATCTTCCTCGAACGCCATTTACGCCATTTGGCTTGCTGAGGATATTGTGAGCGGTTCGTTCTGACCGATCCTGAGTCGGGACCCTTGGGAATGTAGTATGTTCATATGGCCGTGAGTCGAGGCCTAGTTAGATGCGGTGAACCTGGTGTAATATTGCGATCTAACAAACATCTCTCCAAGTATTTATTCTATAGACCCTGTCTCCCGGCATCCCGGTTGATTTCTTCCACTACAGTAAGTAGGCCTTCGCTAACGCCGATGTCACAGACCTGAGCATGAGCATGTATTCCCATATGGTTGTTTTCCCCCTTCTATCCAGAGTCCAGCGCACGCGCGTCTATTTCTTGACGAGCTTCTATCAATAAGGGATTGTGTAGACCCGTCTTCCGACATCCGCAACTAAATTCATCGAGAATCTCATTGGTCTGACGAGCGACTTACGCTCATCTTCGGGGCTTTGGCTATCCTGCTGCTTTTGAAAAATGCACGAGTCATTCTTTCTGCAAGCTAGAGCAGCGGGAGGCTCGATGTGAGAGCGCTGCTTTTAAAGCATCTTCTTACACTGGTCTCCGCTTGTCATCTCATCTTTCTCTCCATTTATGGCTTCTTCAAGCCTGCCCAGGGCAGATGGGAGAAGCCATATGGAGATTAAGAACACAAGGTTTTGGGCACAACACTCTCGTCTACTTATGGATGCAGGTAGGTAATGCAACCGGTCCTCTATGTGAGGGCAGTATGGACTGATCGAGGGCGCGTCCAATGCCCATTTGCTCTTGTTCGCTTGCCGCGGACTCCCATCGGCTAGAGCAGGTCTATTGTTGCGCCTTTGCCAAGAATCGACATTTGTGAAGAGAACGCTGCATCTTAACAGTCCGTGGACACCAGGTACAAGATCACGTCGGTCTTGTCGATGGCAACGGGGTCGGTCGCTGCTCGAGATCGACTCTGATACCTAAGCTTCAGGGCCTAAGGAACGAAAATCTCACACCATGACCCGGTGCCCGAGTTAGATTCTCGTCTCTGTATGGCAAACTCCCCATTTCAGAGAAAACGAGACAGGTATTGAATCACGCAAGCTAGCTGCAGAGAGCCAAAGCCATTCTCAGTCAATAAATTCCATCCGGCATGGTTGTTTTCAACGCATTCTTTTCGGGTAGATGATTGCACAACTATCCAGCAACCCACAACCTCCCTCTCGGTAGGGATGTCCACGACGAATACAATAATAGCCAAATACCTCCAGACCACACTATATTGTTGCGATAGTCGCCCGAACACCAGCGTTGCGGCCCTGCTGTTCCGGAGCAAGAAGTCAGCAAAGCCGTCTGGTTCTGCGTACATGGATACACGATGCTGAATCAAACACACTCTCCAAAGATCATCTTTCGATAGCGCCACGGCGTACCCCGGACTCCCAGGGCCCCTTCGCTCCCCAGTAAACGAATGGAATATGCAAATCCCCTTTCCAGGCCTGTATGGTGCCAGGTTCTTGCCCCCCCAATACGGAGGACTTCATGCAGGATTCAACGCGGGTTCTGTGAGACTAGCCCCGGAACTGTTGCGATCCGTGGACAGACGTGTGGTGAATAGCACGACGCGAGCCTCCACTCTCGACGAACACAGAGCAGAATGACCTCGATGAACGAGGCGGAAGCAATTGGGCTTGTTTTAAGCGATGACAATTTCATCCGTGCTGCTTGCATCTCTGTCTGCGTCTTGAAATTCCGGCTTGAAATTGATGTCAGGAGTGAGTATAGAAGTTTTTGGGCCGAACGTGAACTTGCATGAACTCGGACAGGCTAGGCAATGGGTCGAGAGTGATCATGGATTCAATCCCTCTTGCTGCGATGCAAATGGGAAACAAGTTGATGATCATAGCAGGGACCAAGGCGTGTATTGCCTGCCGGGCAGTACCATGGTTCACAGTCTTCCTCACCCGCGTTCGCAAGAAGACTCGCAACACGAGCGCCTAAATGCAGGTTGATAGCCGCCAGCGAGGAACGGTCTTGCCTATCCTTCCTTTATCAGGAAGGTGATTGCACTGTATCCGACCATAAACAGGGGGGAGCATGGTAAGGAACAGAAACTGCGGGCCGTGGCGCACAGCCTGATTCTGATTGTCTTCTACGAACCAGATTTGGGTACGTTGTATCTGCGATGGACCCAAACAGGCACGAAACAGAATGGCAGCGACCTGTTTGAACACACTGCTAAGCAGAGAGGAGTAGAGGAGATCTTCAGTGTCAGTGAGCACAGCGTTTTGCAGATTGCACAATCGGGATCCGCTGGTATGCTCGACCACAATTATTACTCTCCAACGATCCAGTTGAGGAAATTGTCTGCTATGAGGCCTACCGAAGAACTAGAAACAGCAGGGATTGCCAGTCCCCTAACCACTGGGTCAATCTTTCAGCCTCTCCCACTACTCGTATTATCGCAGGATCCGTCACAGGCAGATCTTGGCATCGGGTGTCTGAATAGCCAGTCTCCATCGACATGAGCCATATTCCGCTCAGGAACTCGATGATTCGTCAAAGCTGATTTCTAGTAAACCCGAAGTGGTTCAATGGATTGTGGCGTAAGCAGAGTGGCAAGACCTCTTGAAATCACGGATGCTGGCGATTAGGGGAAGCACGGGGGATCTCTTGCCACATTCCCACTGTCCCAGAAGCAGGGAATCAAAAATGTGAGGAGCGTATATAGATTTCAAGATTAGTAGCGAGGACATGAGAATGAACAACGGCAAGCGTGAGCAGATTACCAAAAATGGACAATAGCAGATCCCTCGACTGAGGCGGAATCGTCTGAAGGAAGAGTCAGATAACGATCGGCCCCTTCCATCGCCTGGTCGGTGAGCCCATCACAGCCGCACGCTTAGTTGCGGGCTTAGACGATAACTATTACCAAGTATAGCGGAAGAGCTGGACGACTGCAGGAAGAAGAATACAACAGGGTGTATCTTGGGAGCCGCAGCGATCTCAGGGCTGAATTCCAGCGGTAACTTGCATCACACAATACTGTGAGACTGGTCAGCCTTGTGTCGATGGAGGAAGGACAAGGCAGCACCATTGAGAAGGCTGAACGACAATGGTGCAACCGGTACTACACACTCTCCCGACTATATGTGAGTGTCCGCGGGGTCCGTGTCCGCAGAAGGTGCACAGCTCGGAAAGAAATTCGAGAAATATACGAGCTCACGTGGCTTGTACTTTCCCGAACGGGACTTATGCAAATAATGAGCGAATAACTTCGGCACCGGAACAAGTTGCGATGCACAAGGAACCCCTATTCCTTGAGGCGAACCGGGTGTGGGATGGCTCCTTCCGTGCATCTTGGATGGAGCGGGGCCTCCCCCCAACAAGGCGTGCTGGTGCCTGGACTGCCTGGAACAAGCCAACAGACGAGGCGCTAATCCCGCCCAGCAGCCAACCACGGTGCCCCCAGTGGCCCCCTTAATCGTAGGATGGCGTCCACGGACCCGCGGGTCGGCATCGCCAAAGCGGGCTTAGGCTTCGTATTCACGTATACCATGCCCGGCTGGTGCTGCGCTTTGCCTCAATTCGGGAAAAGTTGGGTGCTTCAGACGGATAGCCCAATAGCCAACTATGAGAGCTGCCTCGTCGAGATTGCAGAACACAAGCTGCCCCTCGGAAACTAAACCCTGTATGGGAGTGTGCGTGTTAACGCATTCGCCTTTTGTCGTCACTTGTTTCGTTTAATGCATTGGCAACCTCTTGTCCCCTGTTCCCGCGTTTGCGACCGAAATCCGACAGCGGGACAGGGAAAAAAAACAACCGCCAACGACAACGACAACATCATTCTTCCTTCGTGAGACCGCTTTGCATTATTCTCTCTTGCATCCTTCTTCCATATTCTTTGTCGTTCCCTAATAGTCTCACCGGTTTCTTGGGTCTCTTCTGCCGGATTGTGGGGGTTATATGAGCATTGGTATTTCTGTTGTCTGGCGCCACCACACACTGCCAGCCCCAGCTTCGTAAACTTTGTCAGTCTCTTCCCCTCAAACAGCGCCCACGATTGCTGTTATTGCCCATGCCTTGAGACGCTCTGATCAAACATGACCACTCCTCTCGTGGGCAACATCACCACAAACTACGACCGGAGCCGTCGTATGTCCGGTGCCTCTCCTGACAACCAGGCCACGGACTTCCCTTATCTGGATCGAACCATGTCTTCGGGCGGTGGGGTCGTCGTCGACGAGAGCCAGAATGTCAACCGGGAAATCCAGCACCTTGCTCGTCAATATTCCCGCGTCTCGACCACCGCAGAGCCTAACTACCATCCCTTTGATGAAGCGAGCGTCGGCACCGAGATTGATCCCAACTCGGACAACTTCAATGGCAGGGCCTGGACAAAGGCCATGCTGAAGCTTCAGAAGCAGTCCGGCCAAAATGTCGGTCGAACTGCCGGGTTTGCCTTTCGCAATCTCTCAGCCTTCGGCTACACCAAGGGCAGTGACTTTCAGAAGACGGTCGACAATTATCCTCTGGCTCTGGTGGACATGGCACGAGGCCTCTTCGGCCACAAGGGTCAACGCGTGGACATTCTGCGAAATTTCGAAGGGGTGGTGCAGCCGGGCGAAATGCTCGTCGTCCTCGGCCCTCCTGGCTCCGGTTGTTCCACCTTCCTCAAGACGATTACTGGCGAGACTCATGGTTTCAACCTCAGTGAAGATTCTTACATCAACTATCAGGGCATTAGCTACAAGACAATGCACAATAACTTTAAAGGCGAAGCTATCTACACCGCAGAGCAGGATGTGCATTTCCCCATGCTAACCGTCGGCGACACTTTGCTCTTCGCGGCCCGAGCTCGCACGCCGCAGAACATGAAGCTGCCCCCGGGCGTCACCAAGGCGATGTACGCAGCTCACATACGGGACGTGGTTATGGCCGTCTTCGGTATCAGACACACCATTAATACGAAGGTCGGCAATGACTTCGTCAGAGGCGTCAGTGGTGGTGAAAGAAAGAGAGTGTCCATTGCGGAAGCAACATTGAGCAACGCCCCTCTCCAGTGTTGGGATAACAGCACGCGAGGTCTTGATTCAGCCAACGCCATCGAGTTCTGCAAAACGCTTCGGACCTCGACAGACTTGAATGAAACGACCGCGGCTGTAGCTATCTACCAGTCGCCACAAAGTGCCTATGACTATTTCGACAAGGTTCTGGTTCTCTATCAAGGGCGTCAGATTTTTTTCGGTCGCACGACCGAAGCTCAGAAATACTTTGAGGATATGGGCTTCGAATGCGCCAAGCGCCAAACGGTCCCTGATTTTCTTACCTCTATGACCAACCCGATTGAACGCCTTGTCAAGAAGGGATACGAATCGCGAGTACCGCGCACGCCAGACGACTTTGCTGAACGGTGGCAACAGAGCGAAGCACGACAGAAGATGTTGCAGGAACTCGATGCCTTCGAAAAGGCTAATCCCATTGGGGGACCCAACCTCCAAGCCTTCCAACAGTCCCGTCGGATCCAACAGTCAAAAGCCCAACGGAAGTCTTCGCCATACACCTTGTCGTATGCAGGTCAAATCAGATTGTGCTTGTGGCGGGGTTTCAAGCGACTCATGGATGATCCTGCCATTACCCTCACTCAGCTTTTCGCCAACTGTATCAATGCTCTCGTGGTTTCTTCCTTGTTTTATAACCTGCCGGCGGACACCGACTCACTCCGGTCTAGAAGCTCACTCATCTTTTTCGCGGTATTGCTCAACGCCTTTGGCAGCGCTCTGGAGATTCTCACACTCTACGCACAGCGCCCGATTGTTGAAAAGCACCAACGATACGCACTTTACCACCCGTCCGCCGAGGCCGTCGCGTCCATGCTCACAGACGTTCCTTCAAAGACTCTCAACGCCATTGGCTTCAATTTGATTCTTTACTTTATGACAAACCTTCGACGGACTCCTGGTGCCTTCTTTTTCTTCTTGTTCACCTCCTACATCTTGACCTTCACCATGAGCATGTTGTTCCGCTTCATTGCGTCGGTGTCGAGATCTCTGGTGGAAGCCTTGGTTCCAACTGCTGTGTTAATGATCGCCATTGTTGTGTACACTGGTGAGTTATATGCCATCCCTCTAATCTTCCCCTAAGATTGGGTGCTAACTCCCAAGGTAGGTTTCGTTATTCCTGTGGACTACATGCATGGGTGGGCTCGATGGATGAACTACGTCAATCCGACAGCATATGGGTTTGAAAGTCTGATGGTGAATGAATTCCACAATCGTGAATACCCGTGTTCGACATTCGTGCCTCCAGCGCCACAGTTTGGAAACGGCTCGACCACGTCTCAAATTTGTACTGTTGTTGGATCCGTGGCTGGCCGAACCTTTGTCGATGGCGACAATTACATCAACATCTCGTACAAATACTTTGCGGGCCACAAATGGCGGAACATTGGCATCTTGTTCGTGTTCATGATTGGACTTTGCGTTATGTACTTGGTTGCGACCGAGACTGTAAGCGCCAAGAAGTCCAAGGGTGAAGTGCTTCTCTTCCGCCGTGGCCACAAACCAGCATTCTTGAAACAACAGGCCTCTGACATGGAATCGGGTGGCTCCGATCCGAACCTGGTTGCGCTCGAAAGGAGACAGACGAAAGACGAACAATTGACACGACAAGTCAGCGCTGTGATCCAGAAGCAGACTGCCATCTTCCAGTGGAAGGATGTCTGTTACGACATCAAGATCAAAGGCCAACCACGTCGGATTCTCGATCATGTTGATGGTTGGGTCAAGCCCGGAACCATGACAGCTCTAATGGTATGGCCCTCAGGACCTCCTAAATTTTATTTTGCTAATATTGTGATAGGGTGTTTCAGGTGCGGGCAAGACCACCTTGCTCGACTGTCTCGCAACACGTGTGACCATGGGTGTTATCACGGGCGAAATGCTGGTCGATGGAAGACAACGGGATGAGTCCTTCCAGAGAAAGACAGGCTACGTGCAACAGCAGGACTTGCATCTTGAAACCAGTACCGTACGCGAGGCATTACGTTTCAGCGCCCTCTTGCGACAACCGAGAGACACGCCTCGGCAGGAAAAGATTGACTACGTCGAAGAGGTGATCAAATTACTGGACATGCAGGAGTATGCTGACGCTGTGGTCGGCGTACCAGGTGAAGGTATGTGCTCCTCGACCCAATTGGTGTCTATTGTGGCTCCCTAGTTCTGACTCGCGATGCCACAGGTCTCAATGTGGAACAGCGCAAGCGGTTGACGATCGGAGTCGAACTTGCCGCTCGACCACAACTCCTTCTCTTCCTCGACGAACCGACATCCGGTCTGGATTCGCAGACTTCCTGGTCTATTTTGAATCTGCTCGAGAAGCTCACCAAAGCTGGCCAAGCTATCCTATGCACAATTCACCAACCGTCCGCCATTCTCTTTCAAAGATTCGATCGACTCCTGTTCCTTGCGGCCGGTGGCAAAACAGTGTACTTCGGTCCAGTTGGCAAGGACTCTGATATCCTGATTGACTATTTCCAAAGGAACGGCGCTCATGAATGTCCCCCAGGCGCTAATCCTGCCGAATATATGCTCGAGGCAATTGGTGCAGCCCCCGGATCTCATTCCGATATCGATTGGTTCCAAGTCTGGCGCAATTCACCCGAATATCAAGAGGTGCACCGAGAATTGGAAGAAATGAAAATCGAACGATCTCAAATGGTGGCTGTAACTTCGCCGAACAAAGCAGACTATTTCGAATTTGCCGCGCCGTTCACGGTGCAATTCTGGGAAACACAGAAACGGGTTTTCGAGCAATATTGGCGAACCCCGGAGTATGTCTACTCCAAGCTTCTACTATGCTGCCTCACGGTGCGTATCATCCTTGTACTCTGATTTACATGAAGCTGACTGTGTCGCCAGGGTCTGTTTATCGGCTTCTCGCTCTTCAAGGCTCCGAATACCCAACAAGGGCTTCAAAACCAGCTCTTTGGCATTTTCATGCTGTTGGTCCTGTTCTCACAGCTCGTGCAACAAATTATGCCTCTCTTCGTCACACAGCGCAGTCTCTATGAAGTGCGTGAGCGACCTTCAAAGTCCTACTCATGGAAGGCCTTTATGCTGTCGAACATTCTCGTCGAACTTCCGTGGGCAACGTTGGGAGCAGTGATTTTGTTCTTCTGCTGGTATTATCCCATTGGGCTGTACCAAAACGCGACATACACCAACTCTGTGGCCTCTCGTGGCGCCACGCAATTCTTGTTCGTGCTGGAGTTTCTCCTGTTCAGCAGCACCTTCGCACATATGTGAGTCTCTGCCACGACCTCTTGCTGAGGTTTCGTTACCATGAGAAACGGACACTTCGATGCTAACGACCCCATAGGATGATTGCCGGGATTGCAACAGCAGAGACCGCCTCCAACATCGCAAACGTCCTATTTTCGCTCTGTCTTCTGTTCAACGGCGTCTTGGTCGGTCCCAAGGCCATGCCCGGATTCTGGATCTTCATGTACCGAGTGAGGTGAGTGTCGGACCTCCCTCTGGCCTTGTAACGGAAGCTGACTCACCGATTTCTAGCCCCTTTACGTATCTTGTCGAAGGACTTCTCAGCACGGGAATCGCCGACGCACCAGTTACCTGTGCCGCCAACGAGTACCTCCACCTCACCACGCCTGCCGGCCAAACATGTGGCCAGTATCTCGACCCTTTCATCAGGGAAGCGGGCGGCTACCTCCTGAACTCGAACACGACAGAGTGCCAGTTCTGCACGGTCAACAGCACCAACACCTTTTTGAGCTTGGTGAGCATCTCGTTTGCGCACAGATGGCGAGATTTCGGCATCTTGTTTGTGTACATCGCCTTCAACGTCTTCGCGGCCGTCGCCATCTATTGGCTGGCCCGTGTGCCCAAGGGCAAGAAGTACGCGGGCAAGGACGCCGACAAGAGTAAGGCGCTGGTGAAGACTCTGAGCAATGCAAGCCAGGGACAACAACCACACGGCACCAGCGGGAACCACGAGAAGAGTCCTGCTGTGCTCGGCGGCGGTGCGTCGTCGGAGAAAGACCGCCGCACGACCCCGTCCACGGACGACTCGGACATCGAGAGTGACCGGTCTAGTCAGGAAAAAGGCCCGTCGTACACGACCGAGAAGAAAGCCGAAGTTCATGAGTCAGAGAAGCCGTCGACGCAGCCGAGCGAAGTCACCGCCATGCCCTCGTCCGCCGGAATCCCAAGAGAAGCAGAGGCCGCCGCCGCGACGGGGACGGCAGAGAGACCGGCCACGGAACGCTTCATCACGGCGCCGGAGTTCTGATGTGTTTCCTCCTTTCATCAGGCGCGGTTTTTTATTTCTAATTTTTATTGCGTGCATTGTATCATCATCACCGTCGCTATTGCTATTGCTATTGCTATTGCTATTGCTTTAACTATTACCTAACCATACTAGCTATGGCCGGCGTCGCTCATGCTTCTGCGGTATGGGGTTTTAACATCTTGCTGGACCGAGTCTGCAAAGATCTCTTTTGTGCCGGGCGAAGCGGAAGCGGAGGACGAGTTGATTGGTTGACTTGATTGATTGATCTCGTCGGTGATTTGGGGAAAGGAATTAAGACAAACATACATAAACACACACACACACACACACACACACACACATGACGCTGATCAAACTAAGTCACCAGCTCGAGACTGGATTGGGTTCGAGCATGAGTGGAGGGATTATTGAGTGATTGAGTGATTGATCGAACGGATGGATGGGTGGATAGATAGATAGAGAAGACCTGGTGGTCACCTGGATGGGTCGGAATCCTGCAGTAATGTCAAATCGATTCTAGTCAAGGGCAAGGGCAAGGCAAGGCAAGGTAACTTCGGACCGATAGATAGAGATAGAGATGCGCAGAGCAGGCTCTCCCAACTCAATCATATATGCTATGATGTTCTGACTTCGTTTCTCTGGGGTTTTGTTTTTGTTCTCGGAGTTCTCGTTCGAGAGGCACGACATATGTATTATATGGACGACGCATGCATACATAGGCTATTACACCAAGACACAGTCCTTCCCTCACTGTAGTTCCACTGACTTCACTCGCCTGCTCTGTAGACACCTATCCAGCTGTCCAGCTAGCTAACTCGCTAGACTAGCCCAACCTGATCCGCGTCCTGGTCTTCTTCAGCTCCAGCGGCCGGAGGAATTCGGGGTACTCGACCCTGGGCGTCTGCCGTCTGATGCGCTCGCACTCGTCGTCCCAGACGCGGTGGGCCAAGTTGACGAACCCGGCGCGCTCGGCGGCGGCAGAAGCTGCACCACCACCACCACCAAAGTGTTGTTGTTTCTGGATCACCACGACGCAGAGGTCCGCGAACGGCTTGTCGTAGTTGTCGTGATCGTCCCCGACCCAGCGGTAGTACGCCAGCTGGCCGAGGACCAGGCACTCCCATGCGGCTGACGACGACGAAAGCTCCGTGATCCGGGAGGCATCGACGGGCCCACAGAGCTGGACTGGGGCGTAAATGGCGTGGGAGTCGTGGCAGCGCACGTAGAACCCTGGCCGCAGGGGCATGTCGGGCGCATAGGCCCAGGAGTGTCGGGGCGGGCTGTCGAGCCACTCGAAACGCAGCGGCACCGTGTACGCGTCCAGCTGGAGAAAATTGGATAACTTGCTCGGCGGGGGGAGGCGGTCGGCAACGATCAGGCGGCGGAATTCCTGCCAGGGGACGAGCGTGCCGTCGGCCATCTCGACCGACGCGTCCATGCTTTCTGCGGTGAAGCTCGGGTGGTACCAGTGCTGCACGCGGCTGAGCTCGAGGTACGCCACCTCGCCGGCCCAGCCGGCCCAGGACCAGCTGGGGAAGCCCGGCCGGCGGGTGGAGGTCTTGACGTGATACCAGAGGAAGCCGTACTGCAGGGCGCCGTCGTCGGCCGGGGAGTCCTCGCGCGCGATGGTGGCCGGGAGCAACGCACCCATGTATTGATACAGCACCTTGGCGTAGGCCATGGCGTTGAACAGGCCCTGCATGGCGTGGATGGCGTCCGAGGGGAAGGACAGCTGGCGCCGCGAGTAGTCGTTGAGCTTGTAGATCTCATTGAAGGGGGAAGTCAGCGTGCTGTGCGTGTGGATGCGACCGATGTTGCTGAACGGGTACTCTCCCCAGGCCTCGGCGTGGAACATGTTCCATCGCTGCTCCATGTAGACCTGCAGGTCGGTGAAAATCAGGCGCGACCCGGAGAAGATCATCTCCTGGTATGTCCACGCGCGTGTGTTCCATCGTGACTTTAGCACCAGTGCCGGCCCGTCCGGCATGGTCCACGTGAGGAGGTGCTTGTGGTCGATTTGTGCGCGAGGCTGTCGGTCGGCGTTCCTCTTCCGCGAGACGCCCGGGAGCCCGTGGTCCGCTCCGTCTCCGGCCGCGGCGAAGATGGTGAAGGAGGCGCTGCTGTAGATGGGGTCCATTTTCTTGATCTGCGCCGCCTTCTCCTCCAGGTTGGTCTGCGAGATGCAGTACCGGTCGACCCACAGGTAGGGGATGCCGACCTGTTTCGCGACCGTGAGAGCATCCTCGATCACACGCGGCAACTGTTGGGGCAGCTGCTCGCCGTCCGGGACAGACTCGTCTGACCGCCCCCAGACGTAGCTCAATGTGGCAAATGGACATCCCTCCGGGGGCTTGACAATGCGCCGAGTCGTACAGTCGATGAGCTTGAACAGGGGATTGTCCTTGAGAGATAATCCGTTCCAGTCTCTATTGTTAGTCATCCCACCACGCTCGATCCAGCTTCTGACAAAGGCAAAGTCGACGTAGTCTCCCACGAGCCCAACAGAATGAGGTCCCACCGAACTGTTGGCTTTCGCAACCGCGGGAGATATGAAGCCTGACGACGCGCAATCCTCATCCAGAGTATCGAGAGTAGATGACGGTAGGACGGCCAGCCCAGTCGCTCGGTAGGCCTTGAAGGCACGCAGGGTGTAGGGCGTATTTGCATCGTGCTCCGCCAGCTTGTTGTTGTGGATAGTCATGAACAAATAACACAGACTGCAACGAGTAGGACTCCAAGTCGCCGGCGTGCCCAGGACGGCCACCTCCCAGTTGGTACCTTCGGACCTGTAATCATTTTCGATTTTCTTCAGACGAGTGAGACTGTCGCTGATGGCTTTGCGCAGGCCGAGGCATCGGCGGCACAGATCTTGCGCTTTTGGAGCATTCCCTGGGATGGTTGGAGTGGTGGGATGGTCCTCGCAATAGCGGATCCAGCGTCGATAGGTGTCGTTCATGGGTGATTTGAATGGAATTGAACTGGAATGGCAGAGCAAGAGTCACTCGTTATTTTTCCCTCGTCTGCCAGAGGAGCACTGTCTTTCAGCTTGGAAACCATGGATCACCTGGAGTCAAGCTGTAGGAGAAGATAGATGCAGCAATTGGGCCACTGTACGTGAAATGCGGAGCCCAATGATCCTATCATTCCCGTCCACGTCAATGGAGCTGATGGTTTGTCACGACAGCCACAGCACACTCAAGAGGAGATTGGAGGTCGAAAGGGGAGTTGTCGAGATCATCTGTCCACCAGCGACGCCGTGTTGATGCTGATCCAGCCAGCCAGAAGCTCTGCGAAGCGTCATTTGTATGTCATTTGACCATCATTTGACCGAATTGTAGAGAGTCTGGAACCATATCGAGACTTCATTCAACGACCGCTAGAACAGCAGAACAAGGTGCGAATGCGCCGGGCTCTGGTGACACCATCTCAGCCACCTCAGGGTCACATGCTCTGCATTCATTCTCCCAGCATCCAGCACAGGGGGTTTGTTATGCGCAGAAAGCTGTGTCGATCTCTCGGCTATGCACGACAATCTTCGCTATATGGGGAGTTTTCAAGCGAGAGCCGTCGGCACGCGGGGTAGAGGCCGCCTTCGAACTTTGTCTTTATCCGGTCCAAGGATATGACGACGTAGCAGTCCTGAGGCGACAGAAATCCGGTTCGGACGTCGATGCTCTATGCGGAGAAGGTTACACTTGTGTGGTAATGAGGTCGTTGTACTCATTGCGATCGCCAGCAACCACCATCTCCAACACCGGCAACGTGCTCACTGGGCAGATAAAAATGTCGTTGACATCCACCATGTATCCGAGACTGTGCGAAACAGATCCTGAGTCTCCTACACCTTCAATATGGCATCTTGGATAGCTCTGCTGTTGATCGGGCTGGGTTCAGCCTCAGCTCAACAGGTCTATATCCCGGTGGCTGGCACCTCAGCAAGACCTCAATGCACGGCCACGCCATCCTACTCACAGCCCACGTACTCGCCGTACTCTACCTTCGCCTATTCCATGACCGAGACAGTACGCACAGCCACATCAGTCCAGCCAGGCCCGACCACCACCTATGCTGCACCCGCTGCTTCGTTGACAAGTCTCCTCTCGTCGTTGTCGTACACAACTTGGGGCAAGTGGGATCCCAATGCCACGACGTCCGCCACGGACACGGACAACCCCTATGGAAATGCTGCGTGGACCGCGTTATGGAAGTTTGCCAAGCCGCCCAATTTCACCGAGACGTCAGTCTTCAGCACCACCGTCTCGCCCACTCCCATCCCAACAAGCGAGCTCGTACTGCCGCCAGCAGACTACTTCGGACCGACAGATTGCTATTACTTCCCGGCCGACTTTCAGTTTGGAGTTGCAGGGTCGGCTGCTCAGATCGAAGGAGCCACCGCCGACGAAGGCAAAGCCCCTTCGCTCATGGATATTTTGATCCAGGATGATCGACCCAAGGACTACGTCACCAACGAGAACTATTACTACTACAAGCAAGAGATAGAACGGCTGGCCTCGATAGGCGTGAAGTACTATTCATTCAGCCTTGCGTGGAGTCGAATCCTGCCATTTGCCCTACCCGGCACTCCTGTCAACCAGCAGGGCCTCGACCACTACTCCGACCTGATCGATTATGTGCTCGAGAAAGGCATGATCCCCGTGGTGACTATTCTCCATTTCGACACGCCCGCACAGTTCTTTGCCGCCAACATGTCGGCGGCCCAGGCGAAGCCGGTGATCGGCTATTCCAACGGCGGGTACCAGAACGAGACGTTCGTCGACGCCTACGTCAATTACGCAAAGATTGTTATGACACACTACGCCGACCGGGTCCCGATCTGGTTCACATTCAACGAGCCGTTCATCTACTCCTTCAACGGCGCGTCCGTGGACCACGTGCTCAAGGCCCACGCCCAGGTGTATCATTTCTACAAGGAGTCGATCAACGGCACTGGCAAGATCTCGCTCAAGTTCAACGACAACTTTGGCGTGCCGCGCGATCCCGCCAACCCCAACGACGTCTTTGCCGCCGACCATTTCAACTCGTTCCAACTGGGCATGTTTTGCAACCCGATCTTTCTGGGACAGGACTATCCAGAGAGCTACAAGGAGACGGTCCCGGACTATGTGCCCCTGACTCCACAGGATCTGGCCTACCTCAACGGGACTGCCGACTTTCTCGGCATTGATCCCTACACGGTGAGTTTTCCTTTCTTCTTGTTGAAACAACTCAATTCCCTTTGAGCGTCTCGCCGTCCGAATCTGCTCATATTGTACGTCACAAACTAACCAGTCTCTACCAAAAGGCTACCGTGGTCTCTCCCCCGGTCGCCAACTCGACCGCCTCGATCCACGAATGCTGCGCCAACATGTCCAGCACGTACTTTCCCTATTGTGTGAACCAGAGCACCCTAACGACCATGGGCTGGGATATCGGCTACCGGTCGCAGTCGTACGTGTACATCACGCCGCGCTACCTGCGGCTGTACCTGTCGTATCTGTATAACACGTTCCACACGCCCATCGTGATCACCGAGTTTGGGTTCCCGGTCTTTGACGAGGCCGACGCCGCCGCGCTGAGCGACCAGCTCTTCGACATGCCCCGCTCCGTCTACTACCTCTCGTACATGTCCGAGGTGCTCAAGTCCATCTGGGACGACGGCGTCCACGTCGCCGGCGCCTTCGCCTGGAGCTTCGCCGACAACTGGGAGTTCGGCGACTACGGCGCCCACTTTGGCCTGCAGACCGTCAACCGCACCACCCAGCAGCGCCAGTACAAGAAGAGTTTCTTTGACCTGGTCGATTTTATGAAGACGAGGACTATGCCCCAGCCGCAGCAACAGCAGCAACCGCAGGGATGGTCAGGGGCGTGGAAGTTCTGAAGGAAATTGCGTGATGGGCAAGGGGGCCATTGGAGCGTGGCGATTTTGTGAGACCACGCGCGAAAGATGCCGCGTGCAGCAGGGAAGCTGCGTACAGTAGTAGCTAGCTAGCTAGCTCACCGAGTACATACCTTGTACATATGACTACAGAGAGGACGAACGGCCCTCCCCCTCCCCCTCCCCTCTCTCCCCCTGCCCCAAAAATGAAAAATGATCATCCATCATTGGATCTCCTTGTGTAGTAGGAGGGCTGCCCGGGCCATGTTCCATCCGAGGCTTCCGCGAAAACGCGTGATCGTGCTTTCTATCAGAAATTGCGAAATCGCTTGCAAGAGTCACCCCCAGTACAAGTGTCCGGGAGAAACCCATACGGCAGAAGACTCTTGGACGTCGAAGGACCGAGCAGGTAAGGGCTAATTGAACAGACTTTTAGAGAGAGAGAGAGAGAGAGGGAGAGGGAGAAACATGTATGCCAAGTGATTGATTCACGACCCAATATGAGGTATTACTTTCACAATCCAAGCGCTATTCGATAAATGCATCGCGTATGCTATGCTATCTAGCTAGCCTAAAACGGTATGATTATACTGTGTACAGTTGAAAGTATGCATGCGGGATTGATGACATTCTTGAATGCTTTCTTTTTGTGCCTTTTCTTCTTCTTGTTGCTCCCGTCTCTGGACCAGGATCATGTCTCGCCTGGCCCATCCGACAAAAAGACCCGCCGTTATCGCAGGCCCCTAAAGCTCGATCCCTCCATGCAACCCAACTTGAGGGGTTTTCCTTTTCAAGAGGTGCAGCTCCCGGGCGATGGTGGGGGCGTGCGGTCGCAGAGACCTGCTTGCTCCTCAGATCAGAGCAGATTAGAAGATAGAGTGCACGATAGCCTTCACCCAGTCCATGACTCCCTTCTTCTTCTTTTCCTCCTGCAACTCAGCGATGCTTTCTCGGCGTTGTTGTTCCGAGACCCCCGGCCCACTGATAAGTTCAGCCTGTCCCTCACGCATTCCCGAGTAAATGTCGATATCCTTGATCTTGACATACAGCGGGCGATGCTCCTTGACCTTGAACCACGACCAGACCTTCCAGCCCACGTACAGGACCGCGATGAAGGGGCCCGCAAGATAGTCCTGGAAGAATATGGTGGCGTTGAGATAGGGCCCACCAACCGGGTAAAGAGCGACGTAGAACTGGGCGATCAAGCAAACAAGATTCAGGACGGCGCAAACATAAGAGCCCCAGATACCAAACGCGGCTTTGAAGGGGAGTTCGTCCACGCTGTGGCCTTGATATTTCCTGTGCATGTCAAATTAGCAAGCTGGAACAACAGATTGAGGAGAGCCCATATAGAACGACTTACCATGCAGCCCGGAAGCGGATGTGAGCCACGGCGATACTGCCGAAAATAAAGAATGAGGAGAGACCAGACAAGGCCAGAAGCCAATTGAAGACGTTACCACCTCCGTTCTTGTCCAAGTTGAGGAAGGCCAAACATCCAAAAAGAAGTTGCAGAAGGGTGACAACAAGGGGACGGCCCTTCTTGTCGACATAGGCGAACAGCTTGGGTCCCATACCTGTTGCAGGTGATCAGCGGTGTACTGATTGGCGTAAATCTCGAATGTCTTACCGTGTTGAGCCAATGCCTGGAAAGTTCGAGTCGAGGCAAAAGTGCAGGAGTTGGCAACGCTCATCACTGAAATCAAAATCATGGCGTTGAATATCGAAGGGAGTGCTTTGATGCCTGCTAGTTCGATAGCAATCACAAAAGGCGAATGTCGACTTTCAGCTCCCGGGCCGTTGTAAAGCGGGCTGTTTTCAGGGACAATCAAACCGATGAGGAAGAGATTGATGAGGTAAAAGATGCAAATACGCCACACGACTTGTCTCGTAGCCTTGGGAATTTCTTTCCGCGGGTTTTGGGCCTCGGCGGCGGCCAGTCCAGTAAGTTCGGTTCCGCCAAAAGCAAAGGATGCCGTTACAAAGACGGTACAGAACCCGTGGAAGCCATTGAGAAAGGCGCTGTATGGATGATGCCTAAGAAAGAGGTAGGCCAATCAGTATGTGAGTGGGAAGCTCCTGAAAAATAAATCATACCAGTATTTGGCGCCGATATAGCCTCGGTGGTCAGTTGGCACGCCGCCACAGTCGATGATAATTCCCAGGATGATAAATCCAATGCAGGCAGTAACTTTCATTGCGCTGAGAACAAACTCGACCTAACCAGATATCAGCAGCGAGTCCTGATAGCCGAGACCAAGACACTCACCTCTCCGTAGCCTTTGACTCCGAAGTACTGGATGACGGTAAGAGCGAAAAGTAACGGGATGATCCAAGCACAATCATTCACGTTCTCTACACTCGTCCAGAAGTGGATAATCTTGCTTAAAGTCAGCTGCTATCAAAACCCGGCGGAATCGTTCTTACATTGCAAGCTGCCGAAATTTCGAAAGGAAGCACAGTGAGCCAACCAATGCCATATTGCCATCCACAGGCAAACCCCCACGAAGGGTCAATAAATCTGCAGATGTACATGGTAAATGCTCCATTGATGGGGTACATGACGGCCAATTCGGCAAGTGCCTGCATCATGAGGTATCTATGCCACATCGTTAGAATGATCTCATGGTGCTGCAGGATTCAATGAGCCGTACACCATGAAGCCTGTGGTGAAAGATTAGCCTAATCAACTTGATTTGGATTGTTTGGCACTCACCAATGATCATGAAGCCGATGAGCACGGCGCCAGGACCTCCAGTTTGAAAGGCACCACCACTTGAGATGAAGAGACCTGCACCAATAGCACCGCCACTGAGATAAAATCAATACATGTGTCGGTTCTAATACTGAAATAAAAAAGACCGAATGAAATGTCGATGGAGGAAGAGTGTCAATGGAGCGATGATGGGAGAATGCCTAAGCAGCGAAGAAGACTTACATGGCGATCATCTGCATGTGTCTCCCTTGCAAATTCCGGTGTAGCTTGCCTTGGTCGGTCTCGACAATGGCGACATCGGTGGCATCGACACTGAATTGGCGGCCACGTAAGTGGTCAGCCAAACTGGCCGGTTCGGCATCCGACTTTGCCCGTTTCTCAGGGTCCTGAAAGGTAAGACTTTCTCGTCGTTCGCTCATCTTGGAACTTGGGGTGTGTTGTTCCAAGGTAAAAATCAAAGGGAAAGAGTGGAAGGGAGAGAAGCACAGTCAAGAGGGTTGGGCCGCGCAAGATAAAGGGCCGACAAGCATGGAAGCTTGTATGCTGATAAGCACATCAAGCTCTACCTACATTTGGCGATCTCGAGATAGGCGTTCGCGACGGGCGAATGGGCGAGGATTTTAAGACGCTGAATCTGGTCAAGGCAAGAAACTTAGCCACCCTCCTAGCACTCCCCCCGATCTTTCTTTGGCGAGATTGCTGCCGAAGTGATTGGGCATATGCAGTTCTCAGAGCAAATCGCCCTTCTAGAACGCGTATCTTACTGGGGGCTGGCTCGTGAGCGTGGTATCAGATACCAGGGTCGGTGCTTGCAGTTGCGAGATATGGTCTGGTGGGGCGCTAACGTCGATACGGAAGGTACCGTCCATCCGAGTTGATCATGCAGCAGCCACGTCGTAGCTCACTCCCAGATGCAACGATGGTGCATCTCCTGCAGATGAACGCGTCGACTTGCTGTATCTGAAGCCCAATGCTGCCCGTCCACGAGGTGCAGATAAAGCCAATCGCGAGTGGGACTCATCAGCCGGAGAGAGGCGGGTTGATTTGGTGAGGCTGAGCTAACGTTGAGCCTGGTCACCTGACAGAGTCCGAAACAAGGCATGGCCGCGGTCGCAAAGAGTTGCAGATAAGACAGGCAGTATACTGGGTAGACTGATTGGTCTTGAACGTATGAGGTGTCTCAACTGGGTGGTTATCAATCACGAAGCGTGGCGAGATATTTCGAGGTGAGGATCGCCCAGGAGCGTCCCGAGAATGATAAGGATGGCACTCAAGAGATGAAAGAAATGACATTCGCCTATGTCGTTTCCCTTGTCCACCGTATACTATGATCAGAGTAAAGCCCCAATCGGCGAGTAACCAGCGGCTTGCAAAAGAGCAGACACAATCGATGGTGAATTATAGTTCACCAAGACTAATTAAGCTTAATCGTAACCCTTTCTAAGGCTGAGTTCTGATGTGTAAGAGTTACCCTATTGGGGGTGCGAGGTACGAAATACGGAGTAGGAGACTTACTAAGGTGAAAGTAGTGGGGAGAAGCTCTCGGCGCCAATTTACCTTTGCAACCTCAGCCTGCAGGCCGCAGCCAACGCCTAACTTCGTGTTACTTACCGTCTTCCAACCACAGCACATCGAAACCAATACCTCGTAATCTGCGCTACGTTCATCTGATCGCGGGTTGAGCTCTAAGAACGATTTGTTGACGGTGACAGGCTCTGAATCACTCTCCTCTGCCACGCCTCTTCTGCTCCATTCGGCTGGTCATATCGCCGCGATGGATCCAAGAGGTCTAACCTTGCGGAAGAAGCGCAAGGATCGTCCGACCATCAGTGCACCTCAAAATGCCTCTGGCCCCGGCATAGGCAGACCAGGACTCCCTACACAGAACAAGTCCGCTAACACCCTCACTGTGCCGCGAGATCGCAATGCCCCTACCGAGACATCTGACCTCGTCAAACGACGATACTCCACAAGATATAATCAACTCCCCGACTTCAGCAACCTCGGGACTCCAGCTGTTCCTGCCCTCCCGGGTCCTGGTACCCTCAAGCGTCGCTCAGGAGGCGCCTCCCCGCGTCGGCCAGGAGCAGGACCAACCTCACGTCCACTTGTCGTCGAGAACGACGTCCTCCGAGATCCAAACCTTCAACATGAACGCTATGTCACTGACCTCCTCGCCAATGCCTCTGAACAAGATATTCAAGAATATCAGAACAATCTGCAGCGGCTCAAGGAACGCAACTCTCAAGAACTGCAGCAGAGCGTCTATCAGAACAGGACACAGTTTATCAAGATCAGCAAAGAGGCGGAGAAGTTAAAGGCAGAGATGGCCATTCTACAGGGTCTCATGTCCGAGCTGACTGGCACCCTGGGAACGGGGAATGCAGGCTCCGCAAGCACTCCTCTGTCACCTGAGCCCAATGGCAACACTCTGTCTAGAAGAAATACAAACAGGACGTCGGTCGCGAATTTGGAGCACATGTGGAACATCCAACTACAAGCACTGTGGAAGAATATAGAGAAATCCCAAAAGTTCTTGCCCGCTGTGCCTGGCCGCCATATCGTCGCAGAGACGGGTACATGGATTGAGCTGGACTCGGCCACTTGGAAACCAAAACGGCCGGTTCATATTGTGCTTCTGAATGACCATCTTCTTGTTGCCTCTAAGAAGCGCAAGAGGGTGGACCCGAACGCACCTCAACAAGGTCCCGCCCCGACCAAATTGGTCGCTGAGGAATGCTGGCCGCTCCAGGACATTGAAATCATCGACATGGCGGCCAGTGTGGCGAATGGCGGGACCACGACTCCAGCTGAGGAAAAGGCCATTGCCTCAGCACTGACTATCAGATCTGGTGGACGGTCGCTTACCTACCGACACGAGAAACGCGACGAAAAGGCCAAGAACGGTCTTCTGATGGCGCTGAGAAAGGCCACCGAGGACGTTCGCAAAGCTGCCAAAACTCAAGAAGAGCAAAGTAATCCACTTCAGAGCGAAAGCCTGAACTACTTTGCTGCTCGCGATCCGGCCTCGGCCAAAAACACCGAAATCATCGAAAGCCTCAACTCCTCCAAAGAGAAACCAGATATCCTCGTTGAAGTTGACGGCCGACAGCAAAATTTTCGCTGGGTCGAGGGACAGATTGATGACTTAGACATCGAAATCTCCCTCCAACGCTTCGACGAAGCCGTTGAAAAGGTCGAAAAATTGCGCAAGATTGCCAAGAGCTTAAAGGGCAATTCGATCGCACAAGAGCTGATCAGCGTCAGGGTTGATGAGCGTGCCGGCAAGCTCGCCACGGTGCTCAGTCGAGAGCTGGTGGAGACTCCGTCTTTCATGGAAGCCACGAAGCGCAAGGTCAGCTACCTCATCCGCCTCGGGTTCGAGGACCGCGCAAGAGAAGCCTATCTCAACGCCCGGAGTGACACACTCATTAAACGGGCCCGGCAATGCGTTTTCGAGGGTGATTTGCATCGCTATGTGTTCTCCATCTCATATGTTTACTTCACCATTGTCAAGAACACCGTGCTTATATATCAAGCTGCTTTCTCGCCGTTGACCATCAGCGCTTGTGTCAAGTGGGCCGACTTACATTTGGAGACGTTCAACACGCTGCTGGTGAGGCAGTTGAGTGCAATCGACAAGCAAGGGAAGCTATGGAGAGAATGTATGGATGTGGTGTGGCAGCATGAGAGGGAGATGTTAGGGGATTCCGGTCTAGATTTTAGAGAGGTCATCGGGCGGGAACTGGAGGTCAGGGATCTTCCAAGTACGACAAAGCCGGGCGGAAACAGTGGAGCTTCTGCGGCGAGCAGGGAGCAGAGCCGGTCCAAGTCACGGACCAGAGGTGCTACGTGAGGAATTGGTATATTGAGCGGAGAAGGCAGATATATTGGTACCCCTTCAAATCTACACAAGGTATATGCAAAAATGCACAACAAACTCCCGGCGCTATTCGCTCATGCTGGAATTAAAGGTTTTCTTCAGCATTGCCCCATGCCGCACGGTCGCAAGCTTGGTGTTGACACGCAGGAGTACTGCGATGGTGATACATGGTGTACAGATGAGTCCGTGTTCTCAATGCTCGTCGAACGGCGATCTGGGCTTGTCTTAAGGAGCCGAACTCTGAACATGGGAAAGTATCGGAGCTGCGTTTATTCGTTGATCTTTGCGAGAAGCCTGCACGCCGTTAGTATATGATTATTCTTGGTCCAACCTTGAAACTTGGACATACTCGTGATCCCGGAATAGATGGTATTCCTCCTCTCCCACTTTCACCGGGCTTCCACCATATTGAGGGATCAAAACTTTGTCGCCCTCTTGGACGCTCATTGCCATCCTCTTTCCATCCTTGTCAAATCCGCCGGGTCCCACGGCTAGCACCTTGGCTTCATTCAACTCCTTCACGCTGCTTTCAGGGAGGTAGATACCGGCAGCTGTTCTTGATTCGGCCTTGACCCGCTGGACGAGAACGCGGTCGAGAAGGGGGACGAGGGATCGGATGCTCTTGAGTGCGGTCGTCTGCGCGAAGTAAGTGTCAATCAAAAGTGAATCGCGAGCAATTGCAGTGCGACAGGGCCTCGGGAAGCTTCTCCTGAAGGGAAGGTGACTTACCATCTTGACTGGCTTTGAGAGATTCAGCAAGGAACTGGATGGACTATGGTATAGGCAGGTAGAGATTCTCACAGAGGTTGGTAAACAGATGATCACTTTTCAGAGGTTTCGGGGGACTTTTTCTCGAACCATCCGCTCGTTAGACTTTCCTCGGGCGGAGCTCCGATAATGATTGGACAGGAAACGCCGCAAACTTTCCAAGCCACTGAACAAACCCTGAAAACATAGCAAACATACTGCGCTTGTCCCCCAAATACCAGCCTTCAACAACATCCATCCCCCCTCACAACCGGTGAGCTTGTGTTCGGGTCGACAAGATGATGGACTCTGACGAAGACGATATCTACCCGGAGCACGATGAGTCGCACACCCAGAAACACCAGGGTGAGGTGAAGATGGAGGATGCTGAGGACCCCGAAGAGGAGGGCGAGGAAGTTGAGGAAGAAGAAGACGACGATGTATGGAATACCGCCGCAAAAGGAGATCGCAAGGGACTGGCCGACTGACTGTGTGCAGGATGATGTCGACTTTATCATCGACGCCAAAGATGAGCCGAAGCCAGAGCCAGGCTCAGCACCGAGTTCTCAGACCAAGCGGCTCCCTGGACTCGGACAAACTGGCGCAGATCTACGGAAATCGTCATCAACACCAACTCCGGCCATGAAACCAGGCACGCCCGCAGATACAAGGAACGGATCACAGCCTCCCCACGACCGTCCTGGCACCGACTACCCGGCCCGACACACGTCTAAACTCGATCCGAACGGCAACCCAGTCCACCCAGCCACAGGCAAGCCGATTATGTCTACAGACTTCGATGTTGACTTTCCCTCGGAATCGTCCAAACCCTGGCGCAAGCCCGGTGCGGATATAACGGACTACTTCAACTACGGATTCGACGAATTCACGTGGGCGTCTTACTGCCTCAAGCAGGAACAGATGCCGAAAGAAGTGAAGGAGATCACGCAACAAGCCGAACAGATGAAAGCGTTCGTCGAAGGGATCCCCGGAGGTGGCATGCCAGGAATGCCGGCCATTCCTGGTGCGCCGGCCGCAGACCTGTCACAAATGGCGATGCCCAACGACGCGCAAATGCAGCAAATGTTCGCGGCCATGACGTCTCAAGGCCTGGATCCGACGACCATGGACCCCGCGCAGTTCATGCAGTTTATGGCCGGTGGAGGAGCGGCGATGATGGGAACACCACAGCCTCCGACGGGACCTTCTGCTTCGTTTGCAGCTGGCGGGGGTGGTGGTAGCGGCTTCGATCAGGGCGGGGGTGGCTTTGCGAGCCGTGGAAGGGGAAAAGGTGGGAGGAGAAATTGGTAGAGACAGTTTCGTCATCCGGACTCGCCCGTCCATTATTGATCACACCTTGAACTTTCTGCCTCGGACCTGCCATGTTGCTCGCTTCCAGCTTTATTATGTGCAGATACAGTCGAGAGGATATCAGACTGCGATGGCAAGGTACCAGATTTGCCTCCACCGCCTAAGGGCGAGTCTTACGACGCGCGAGCGAGATTCGAACGAGCAACGAATGATATGGAGGTTTACCAGAGTCCAGTGAGGACATCTCGAGCTGGCTAAATAAAAGGCTATGACGGCCGGTAGAGGGAGGACCAGGGAAGGGAGCGTCTAGCTCATGTGGATGATGTTGCTCGATTTTACATGGCTCGCCATAAATGTATGAGTCGAGCTACGATCATCATCATCGTCATCATCCATGTAGGAACCAAAAGGAAAAATCTACTTCATGTCAAAAAGAATGCATTGGAGTACTTGCTTATGTTTGCTGTTTCTTCTGTCTGTCCGGTCGACTCTCCTGAATATCCCCAGCCTCGCGCACGTATGTACTTCCTCGACCAGGTTAAAGCCAGTGCCACACACTCAACTGCCCACATCTCATTACAATTTTTAACAAATCATCAACAATACATACCCTACTTGCTACCTCGTTTCTAAGTATGCGCTGGACACGGCCGCCGGCGCACAAGCCATCCCTACCCCCCAGTCAATGGGCTTATTCAATACGCACATCCAATCAAACCGTCGGTGTACTCGGTCCTGTTTATTAAGCTGATCAGGCAGGCCATTTTATACGATTTGTCAGCGTGCAAACCAAGACACTACGTTACGAGGTATTATGGTACCGCGAATAGTCTCGGATACCGGGGAACGGAGTGCGACGACGATCCCCATGGAGACAAAACATCTGACATGTCGTGCTCCAGGATATACCTCTCTCAATCTATGTAAGATGCCTGTTTCGACCACATGTGGGCGGCTCGTCTAGCTTGTGGCTGGTCCCTACCTCGTAACCTGTTACGTCCGAAATCATCTCACAGGTCGGGCCTTGCTTGGTTTGGAAGGACTTCCTCATCATCGGTGAAGCCACAGGTCTGCAACAGGCATGTGTCATGTTGTCTTGAGTGACCAAAATGGATCACGAGGCGGACTTACCGGGAAGAGTTAAATCCCCTGTAATCAAATCACTACCTCAGGGCTCACTCAGGTACGTACGTTCCCCGATCGTCAGATGTCCCTTTTCAGGCCCTTTCTTCCTTCCCCAGGACTCGGGCCCCCCGGCCGGGTCGTAGAAATGGAGGAGGGTTCATGGGAGAAACAAGCAAGCAAGTAAGCAAGCACAGAACATAGAGCAAAGTAGCACAAAAAGTTCATTTCTGCGACTGGTGCTTGATTCACTCTCAGATAAGTTCGTCGATACTTCTTCCTTCCATTTACCATCCCCTCTCTGCTATATGGCATTGTCCTCGCGATAGAGAGATAATATAATATCCCCAAACCACAATGGCCGATTCTGTCCTCCTCCTCGAGCAGCTGGACCACCTTCGCTCGCTGCTCTCCCCAGCCGAAATCATTGAGCCGTCGTCAGCGGCACTGTACGAATCCCATACATCAACCTGGGCGGCACAGAAGAACTTTCATCCACGTCTCGTCGTCCGGCCGAGGTCGACGCAATCTCTCTCAGAGGTCTTGCGGTACCTATCGACCTCGGACCTGGACATGGCCGTCCGCAGCTCTGGGTACGGCTCGGCCTCGGCCCGCGACGTGGTCGTCAGTATGGAATGCTTCGACGAGTTCGATTTTGATGCCGAGAAGCAGATTGTGACGCTGGGCGCGGGACAACTCTGGCGGGATTACTACGACAAGATGGACAGGGTGGCGCCAGATCATCACGGTATGGATAGATCATTCTCCAGCGCTAAACGCTCTCTGCTAAATGGAGACTGCATATACTGACTGAGATCCAGTGGTCGCTGCACGAACCCCGGCCTTGGGGATCGGGGGCAGCATCCTCTCCGGGGGCTTCTCGTGGCTGGCCCGGCAGTACGGCAACACATCCGACCCCGACAACATGCTCGACGCCGAGGTGGTCAAGCTGGACGGGACGATCCTGTGGGCGTCGCAGGAACGAGATCTATTGTGGGCATTGCGCGGTGCTGGGGCGAGTTTCTGCACGGTCACCAAGTTCAAACTCCGCGCCTACCCCTGTTCCCAGGACATATACGCCGGGCCTATCATCGTCCCGCGCCGGGAGCTCGCTCTGGTCGTACAGGGCATCGCGGCCATGAACGAGCGCGCGGAGACACTGGCTCCCCAGGTATCAATGGACTTGTACATGGTGAGGAAGGAACAGGGGGCTCATATGGGCGCCACGGAAGATCTGCTGATCGTCCAAGCCTTCGACGCCCTGGGCCTGGAGCACGGCCGGTCTGAGAAAGCATTCAAATGGGCGCTGGAGATCCCCGGAGCTGTGGACATGACGCGAGTCACCAACCTGCGCGGCGTCTCCGAGATGCACGGTATGTTTTCTGCCCGTCTGTTCTCCATGCTCCATCATCTCGGGGGGAGCCCTGAAGGAACACAATACCCAAAAGTGAAGAAACGGACGGAGTACTCACTAACACATTCCCCGTGTCCCTGTTCTTGGGACTGCCAGAACAAGTCACCTCGCTCAAAGGCCGGTTCAAGACATTTTGGCAACCCCTGACCGTGCCGACGCTCACAGAGGAGACCATCCTTAACGCCGTGAGCTGGTTCGACCGCGTGGGCGCGGCCGGCGGCTCGATCGCCAACAGCGTGCAACTCGTCTTCGAGTGTCTCTGCACGCGGGACTCCTCGAGCGGGCCCTCGAGCTCATCATCCTGGCCACGACCACGCGGGATGAAGAACACCATCATCTGCGCGGCGGGGTGTGACGCCTCCTCAGAAGAAACTTCTGACGATACAGACGAACTCGCAACCGCGCGTCAACTCTGCCTCGACGCTCCCGGCATGATTCTGCATCACGGGGGCTTGGAGACCGTACGATACGCGCCGAATGGGCTGGAGGAGTACCACGACCTGAAGAGCGTGAGTATAGATCTCCCCCCCAGTTCACTCACTCAATGCCTCGAATCATCTGAATGGTTGGGAAATGAAAATGAAGACGTGACTGACTCGTCTTTCCCCCGGGTCTCCTGTACACCGCTAGGTCTTCGCCGAACACCTCCCGAAACTCCTCGCGCTGAAGAAGCTGTACGATCCGCGAAACAAGTTGAAGGGGCCGATCAATCTGGCAGAAGGGCAGCCCTAGACCACGGGACTCGAAGAAGGTAAACTTCGATCTCTCCTGTGTGTGTGTGTGTGAGGATGAGGATGAGTCTGGAGTCTCGCTCGCAATTAAGTAAGCAAGTGAGTAGTCCGATCCTCAGTAGAAGCTACAGAAACAGAAGACTATCATGTACCTGGCGGGGTGGGAAAAGGACGAGCCATGTAGGTCACGGTACATGGGAGCTCTCTAGATACCATATCTTCCTGCACTGAGGGCTCAACGGAATTATTCAATCTGTGCCTACCTATGTATGTCTAATTCAGTGCCAGTCGAAATTCTGTAAGAATGGCGCCGGGGCAGACAGACACTTTATGCAAGTAAATCCGATCAACTCTAGATGAGCACGCAAGAGTCAAATCTCACGGAGGTATGGCGGGCAAGGCACAAAGACGGGTGCAGGGACAACGTAGAGCAGGGTTGTGCCATGTCCCGTCGAGACGACAGATGAGAGAAGAGAAAGGGAGCAAACAGCATCTGAGTATAAGGAAATAGTGTTTCCTTCTGCAACCCTGTTATCGGGGCATACCTCTTATATACAGCTCTTTCTCTTTTGATTGTAATGAATGTAGTGTAAGGCTGTAACTTGTAGCCCGCCTTTAGAAGCTCTGCATCCTCACCTCTCGGCCGGCCTTTTCGTGCAAGAGCTCGAATCATCCCAGATAGACCACGCCAGCTTCAAATCCTCTTCGAGCTCGAGGGAGCCAGTACTGATATCTCGCCCAGCACAAATGGTTGGTTTCTCCCACCTATGAGACCACACTGGAAGTGGTCTGTCGGAATTCCAGCTTTAAGAGCTCGATTGCTCTCTGTATCCTGCCGCACGCCTGGTTTCTAGCGGATCAGTGGCTCTTCCCTCTTCGCTTTCGGTAGTGTGTTACCCCTAGCCCAGTATTGGTCTTCTCTCCTCGAGTGCACCGACCATTACCATTCAGAGACAGTTGGCTGGGTACGCAGTTATGATCTTGCAGAACGCACAGGGACGGTATATTTTCTTGTCTCGTTCTTCCTGAGATAAACTGCACCAGCTCCCAACAAGCTGTTGTCAGTCCTTTCCACAGGGACAATTGTTGCGACCATACCAATTCCCAGATTCACCTCCCTCTCGAACTTGAGATGGCACATTCTGCGGATAGATGTGAGAAGCTTTCTTAAGTCGCTTCCGCAAGCGTATAAGCCCGTCCAACACAGTGGCACACTCCTTGCAGAGATGATAACCTTTGTCAGGTGACAGAGTCTCGGAGCCATCACGTTCCAGGCACCCATTCCTTTCGCTCATGTTCCGTATGTTCTCCTATCGACAGCATACCCTCGGCTGCTTCGAAGTTGTAGAGCTCCGCTGAAGGATTCCGAGAGCACTCTCGGCAGAGCAGAACCATCGTCCATGATCCCACAGGGAGATGTCGAGTAGGTCGTAGATATCGAGAGCACATCTCGAGTAGACCACAAATCCAGAGCCGCGTTTCCCGTGCGAATCAGCCAGCACTGGCTCAGAAGTTGATCTGTTTTGCAATGACTGTAATACAGCGGTTACTGAGTTACTAGAGAGGCAGTGGATCTCCATCAGCGCCTGCAAGCGCATAAGTCATTCTCCAATATCGGCCAGGGGAAGCCCTCTAACCTTCAGCATGTGGCCAATACATTCGAAAAATTCTAGAGGCCTTTCGTTTGGCGCTGCTTCAAGGTTTGGACCTGGCTTTGGTCGCATGGTCTGATTTTGTTCTGATAAACCACACCTTTTTAAGCTTCTGGCATCTTTGAGTTCTTCCGGTTCACATTCTGTATACCCCCGCTGAGACGATCCTGAAGACGCAAGCTGTGGCATCTTTGGTCGCTCATTCTGGCATCGGACTCGCAGATCCTTGACGCCGAACGGCATCGTGTCGAAGGGCCAGGGTTGAGTGAGCGGATCCCAATCAGGCCATGGCTCGACGTCAGAAATGGTCGCTGCAAGTCCTACCACCCAGCAGGAGTTCTTCCTATCGAAATTTCGGACGAACGATGACAACAAGACAGAGTTGTTGAAGATGACTCGAAGACCAATCCCTTCTAGTTTCTGGGATGTTTCAGGCTCGAAACCCGTGGTCCGGGCTTCAGATGAGGCCAGCCGATCAGAAGTTTTGCCATTCATTTCGACTGAGCCTTGTCGGGCGCCACACTGAAACGATGTGGAGAGATTGCAGACGTGATATGATGGTCCAAGGAGGATGCAGATAGCCCCGAGTTGATTGTGAAATTGTAGATTTCCTAGTCAAAGGAGTCTTTCAATGGGTGAGGACATGCGGCAAGGTGTGATTGACAGAACTGGCGCGAATGTGTCCTATGGAGCAATCGTGAGACCGACGCAGGCACTGAAAGACTGATCGAGGAGAAATTGCTATTGAGCAACGGAGATGGAGATGAGATACAACAGTGAAAACCATCCACTGTGTGTACAGGGCAACAACTTTTACATTGTGAGCGATGATTTTCCATGACTTGTATGTCTCGCTCGGACCACCTTGCGCCTTGCATGAAATCAGGCATAACCCGCTGAATAAGGCGCAGCCGAGCCTGCCTGATCTGAACTGCGCCTCGGCGGGTGGATGTTTGCTTCTATGTGGTGTCAGTCTTTGAGTGTGCACCAAGTGAAAGCAGACACACCATATGGATTGAACCTTGTGCCGAAATCTATTGATCCAGACGTTCCTGCTCGACCGAACTTCATGCCTGATCTAACTGCCCTCTGGCTCTGGGCCGAGTTCATGACTTTGCTCGAGTGATTTCGCTGGCGACGAGACGATCCTGGCACGTGGAGGCGATCTGGAAGCTGAGAACGTGAGACTGTTCCTGTTATAGGGGATTGGTTGATACCCAGACGAGGCTGAGCTGGGAAGGCTGTTCGTTGCAGGGGCGTCCCTGAAGTCGCCACCAGTTTTGCTAAAACAACAGGTCAGCACGAACAGATCGGTGCTTCTCTTTTTTTTTTTTGGCCACGTACGAGTCCAGGATATCCGCAGCCCCTCCGGCGGCAGCATGCCCCTTTGTTCGCTGCCACAGACACTGCTCCCGGACCTCTGATGAGGGTGAAGCTGTTCTAGGCCGTCTTGAACTCGGGCATATCTAGGGATTGACCTTTGCGCCCTCTGAAGAGGCTCTGGTGGACGAAAAGTCTGTTCCGGCTCTACTATTGACTGCATCCTCTCCGTTTGTGGCAGGGAATGTAACGTCTGCCTCACATCGTTATCGGCGAGCTGTTCGACTTGTCCCGGCATGACTTTTCGCTTGAGAGTATCATAAAGTTTCTGGGTCTGCGCTTGTTTCTGGCTTTTTTTGCGATACTGTTCAAGGAGGTGGGCATATTTTTCGTCCATTGACTGTCGATCAGCCTCGATCGCTTCGCAGATGTCAGCTGGCTCTTCTCAGCGCATTCGATTTGTACCACGTACCCTTGTTCTGCGACTCCAAAGCTTGGATTCGAGCATTAGCTTCATGAACGTTCCTCTCAGCTTCTGCATTGAGTTGATGGTACTTCTGCGTTAGGCTTCTGTAATTGCGCTGTTGATACATTCTATCACTCTCATCAGAAGAGCCAACCAGCAGGCAGCGTTCAACGGTACTGTTCCTGAGCATTTTGATGCGTCCAGAAAGAAAGCGCTCGATAAGCACACTCCATGATAGTTGCAGGGTCGAGGCCACAGAGGACGCTGGCCTTGTAATCCTCGGGCGGATCTACCGGCTTAGAGGCTACGTCGTGGCGATTTGGTAGATAGGTTTTGCAGACCGGACAGCGGTTCTGCTCCCGGGGTGCCGTTGTTAGGCCCGTCTTTTCGGCGCAAGGGACGCAGAAGATGTGTCTGCGACATGTTAGATCAACGGTAGGGAATACAATGACCGGGGAAGACGTGCGAGCAGGTTGTGACAATTGCATTCGCCGTGAGAGGAGCCCGACAACTGCCCCCAAGTTGGTTGTTGCAAAGCAGCGGCTGGTCCATGGCTCTGACTTGAAGAGAGTATGACCATTGGCTGAGGATGGGCAGAGGAAAGATTGCAGTGTCCGTGTGTAAACACATGAGTGGGTGGAAGGTCGGCCAATGCCACATCTGGTTCGAGATATATAGACGAGGGGAATGACCGTTGCCCGCACTTGCCTCATGTGCTCGCACAGCACCACCCTTGAGATTCATCAATAAGGATTGACTTGGTTGCATTGTTCGTCAATCATCTGGGCAACGGGGTAACGACCGCCCTCCCACAGAAGCAGGTCCATATCAGCCAAAGAAAAAAGCATTGCCCTGAGCATCCCTTCGCCCCCCCTTAGTGATCTCCTCAAAGTCCTTCCCAGCTTTGAACTCTTTCCATATACTCGCCGGATAGATGTGCTTGTTCCTCTCATACCACCTTCGATCCACCACCTTCGTCAGTGCCGGGTCGTCGTTGTGCCCTTCCAACGCCTCTTGCTTCTTTCCCGGCACCCGTAACAGAGCACTGGTTTCGACGTCCTGTCCAATTGGGCTAGTCTTCCTGATCTCTGCTGTTCCAGAGTACTCGAACAGCAACTTCCCTTCCCTGCTTGGATCGGGTATCTTGTTCGCAATGAAATAGTAGAATTCGTAGTGATGTGGGATAATGACTTCGCCTCTCACGAGCATCAAGTCATCCACGCCCACACGTGCCCATTGTTTTCTCGAGTCCTCCCTGCTCTTCTTCTGCGTGGCACCACTCGGGCCACCACGAGATCCTGAGCCAGAACCGGAGACACCAAGTTCAGCACCCACCTTTCTACATCTCTCCAAGAATAGCCATACATGGTCGCCCTTTTTCACTTTCACGCTCCCGCCTGGGACGTTCGCCCCAGCCTCGTAGAACACAAAGGGGATCTCAATCTCCGTCTCCTTTACACGCTCTTGAATCTCGAGGAATTCCTTCCTAAGCCTTTCTCGCTCTACAGCCTCAGCGGCTAAGGCGGCTTTTGTGATTGCTCGGGGTGGAGGAAGGGTCGAGTTGGGGTTGGGCGTCAATTTGCGGGCAATGGCAGATGGTTCAGGCGACGGTTCGGCCGATGTTCTCAGACTTTGCGCGGGAGGCGTCGAGACAGCGCTGCCGCCATCTGCATCCTCGTCCTCGTCGCCTCCAAAAGATAATAGGCCCTTTGCTGCAGCCTTTTTCTTCTTAAGCTTCTTATTCGGAGGTCCGTCTCGATCGGTCTTTCGTGTCGTCGCCGCACTGTACTTTGCAAATTAGCCCCGCCCTCAGCACTGGGAGAAGCATAAATCCGTAATCGAGATGGAAGCCCACCATGGCAGGAGACGACGATCGTGGGAACGAAAGAAACTAAGCAACTTACCCGTCACTCTCGGGCGTCCTCGTCCTCGAGCCTGCCCCTTCTCTTGCTTCTTTCTCCTTCAACTCCAAGACATCGGCTCTCCTCTTGCGGAAGTCCGCCAGGTTCACCAAGCCGACGGTTTGCGATTTCAGCAGGTCTTCCGCAGTGGCGGACTGCACAGTGAAGGCGCGCGGCGTCGACGTTCCAGAGGGAGGGTTAGACATATTTGCGACCTGGGGAGTGAAAGGGTGAGATGAGAAGTGTTAATAGAGAGAAGAGTTGTGCATGCGCCTCAACTTTCGAGACTACTGGATGTCGGCCAATCGGCTACTAGAAATCTCAGCCTTGCAGGTTCTAGGCATCAGGCTGAAGAACCACTTCTTGTATACCACAAGTTTACGACTCACCGCAGTTTCGTGGGTTGAAATCAGTTCACTGTCGACTTCATATTGACCACCATTGGTACCGGAAATGGATTTACAACTTCAATAAGGCCTTCAAAAACTTTTCCTACTATACAGTAACCATTTGTCCGTCGTTGCTTCGTCAGACTGATCCTGGATCTTCTCTCCCGTGTGTTTCACAGCCAATCGTGTCTGGAGTTGTTTCCAGCTCTTCCAAACCCTGTTCGCGCCAGTCAGACGACAATATACTCGCCCTCGTTGTTCTCCATTCTCATAATAGTCGTAAACCTAAAGCCACTTTCAATACCCGCATCTCCGTTAGGATGCGCGTGCTCGCTCTGGGTCTTTTGGTCGTCATAGTTGCGCCACACCTTTTCCAAAAGCTCCAAGCAGCTCTTGTTATTGAGAAACCCACTGTCCTTCTGTATATCCAGACATCGTTGGCGAATCACCTCACGGTCAACGTCATCCACACACTCGCTGCCGGTAATGAATAACGGCCAGAGGAGGTAGACGTCCGACTTGACGGCTTTGATGTACTTCAGACAGTCTTGCACATAACTGCGAATGGCCGAGTCCGTACTGGGCGCTTGTGGATGGGCTAATCGCTCCGTATATAACAGTGCAGAGTATCTGAATGACTCAGATATATTGCTAAGGTCAACGCGCTGCTCCTCGGTCAGAAACGGCGCTCCAGGGTTCGGGCAGTCGTAGACGGTGGTGTCCAGCTGCCAGGCCAACAGAGCCTGTCGAATTTCCCTCCATTCTCGCCAGAACTGCGTCTTCACATCGGGCTCCGTGACTTTGCTGGAGAACAGTTCCTCGTCCTCGGCCATTCTTACCCAACCATTGCCATCGAATTTGCTGTAGTCAAAATGCAGTGCAGATGGCATCGTGGGCAGTGGTCGAGACACGATAGCGGGAGTTTCTTCGACAGACTTGCCTTGGCTTAACACATTCAGCCTGCCCAATTTAGCAATGATCTTGAAGAGGTTCCCATCACAGCCAGCCAGGTTTTCCAATGCCCATTCCTCGTCGGAGAGGGCGGATACGTCCAAGTGATAGCCCTGAAGTTGTCCTTCACGATCATTGACCGTGGCTGTCATGGCATCAAACCACGTAAACATCCGTGTAAACCATTTCGCCTCTCTCGTGTTCAGACCTGGGTCATTCTTGCGTAAGGCAAGGAGTTTCTTGACACCAGCGAACTGGGTGCGGAACTTCGCAACCCCTGAATCGCAAATGTGGAAGAGACACAGGATAAGGAGAGTGGCCAGAATCGAATCGTCCATCCGTTGTACAGGGTTAGCAAGCTGCATGTTGAGGGATTGGATGGCAATGCCTTTATGCAAGGATTCCTCACGTGCTTGCTCTTGTGGAGTCAACAGTCCCGTCTCATTCCACTCCTCTTTCGTGAGCGTGAGATGGGCCATGGATGACCGCCTCGCAGGATCTGTCTTACCCGTGGATAACCCTGTTTCCCGCCGTTGCCTCAGGTTACTCGCTGCCAATGCGGCTATGGCGTGTTGGAGGGTTTCACTCCTTCCCGCGAGCCGCAGAATTTGTGTTCGATATGGGTTGGAAGGCCCGTCAAAGGCTACGATCACAGGCGAAATGACCTCTGTATAATATTGTATCAGGTACTGCATCCGCGGAGTTGCCCCGATAGTTGTAACGCCTGCAAAAGGCGAGAACGAAAGGCTGTAATCGTGGAGCGACCACCGGGGAAAGGCTACTACAGAATCGTCTTCCACGATGGCACATTCATTTTCAAACGTGGCTCGAGGGACTTCCTCAACCTCTCCATCGGCATCTTCATCGATGTTCTGGGAGTCGGCCGGACCCATGTCTTGCGAGAGAAAAGTGTGATCAATCGTTTCGCTGCGGAAGATGGAGTCATCCTGTCTCTGGTAAATGGGAAACTGCCCGTGATCGGCAAACTGCCCACCAAACGGAGATGCAACTTGAGGTGAGTCAGGATACGGGGGATAGGAAGCCTGTCCATCTGTCGAGGTGTGGTGTAAGACTCGCCCGAAGTATGCTGATTCGGGCGACGGAGGAGAATGAGACATCGGTGACACTCGATCGCTCCCGCTGTATGCAACACTTGGCCGTCTAAGTCCATCACTGGTAGAGGCGCCGTGGACAGCGGGTGGCGCCCAAGACGGAATTGGATATGAAGAGACTCTCGGCGCAATCTTGACGCCGGGAAGTTCAGATGGTGGGCTCCATGGACTGGTCGTCGCGATATAGGAAGGTGAAATCGCAGGAGGATGGGACAGAGCAAAGTGGAAGTGTGTGTTGCCGTTAGGTGCAGTTTCCGGGGATCGCACAGCCGGTGAGGGGACGTTGTGAGCTTCTGGGGCAGCATTGAGAATGTGTTGAAGCTGAGGTGGACGGTGCGGAGAGGGTGGCGGCAACTGTCTCTTCTTTGGCCTTGGTGGTGAACCGGGCGTGGAGAGCTTCTGAGTGCCAGCGACGGGCAGTGAAAGGCCACGCAGCTTGCCTCGACTTGCCACTCCATTTCCCCAGGTCAATTGAGTCTTGTAGCCAGCACAATCTTTCCCATCATCCAGGCACCGGGAACAATACGGTCTCCGACGGTCGCAATTGACACTGCGACTTGTACAGGTGAAGCAGTCCACAGCTGCACCAGCAGCAGGTGCGCGTTTCCTCCTCTTTCGTGGGGGGTTTGCGGTATTGTTGTCTCCCGACGCCGGCGCAGCATCCGCTTGTGTGGCGAATTGAGAGCTCGACATAACTATCGCAGCGACCGCAGTCTCGATGGATAAGCTGACAGCTGTGGAACGAGCAGTAGTGAGACGGAGGATGCGAAGACGTCATGCGCAGGCTCGAGGACTTCAATTCAACATCGTTCGAATAGCGGACGAACTTCCCAAGATCCGCATTCCGGGAAATCTATCTATCGGCTAGATCATGAGATGGAGATACGTGCGAGGAGAGGACGTGGAAACACGAACAAACGGAAGGGCTCGTGAGCGCACGGGCTGCCAAACCCCCATAAGGAATAGCTGTGCACCAAGAAAAGATCTACAATGCAGAGAAGGATAACACCGGCATAGAATCATCGAAGGCGTCGGAGGCGTCAGTGGAAGGGGAGAAGGTTGAAGGGACGATAGGAAAACTGGAGGGGGCATGGTGCGGAGCGGGGGCTAGAAGGGACCCGGAGGCCAATCAAGGTGCCTGTGTGTCCTCCCGAGAGGTGCTAAACCCCTCTTAGGGGCCTCCCCGCAGGCCCCTACCGCTTTTGCTGCCGGGCCGGAGAAGCCTGCGCACCCTGCGATAGGCTCTCCAACCAGTGTCTAGGCAGTCGGCAGTTCTTTTTGCTGGTGACCAGAAGGGAAGGACTGCCGGCGGAGCGATAAGATCAACGCACACAAGTCATGATGCCATCTGCAATCCCCGTCGCCTCAGTGTGAGTACGTGTTTATTGATATTTTCAGTCGCTTAGCCCCTGGCACATCGGCTAGGCAGAGGCAACAGAACCGATCCTCAATGGGTGTGACGCTGTTATCTCTCTGAAAACAGTCCTCAGCCACTAATATTAGAGCCTGAAGGGCTCACACAACGAGGCGAGTATTGGTGGAATCTCTCCTAGGCTCGCCCACTGCCCTCTTGCACAAGGCTATATTCCGTGTTTGAAAGTGCCTTTCCCCTCCTCGACCTTAGCGATCAATGTGCATTCCCGTGTTCGCGTGTTTTCAGAGGAGGGAAAAGGAAGGAGTCAGCCATCGTCGAGGACAAACCCCGAACGGAATTCCATCACCTCAGGCCCGTTGTGTGATTTTGAGAGTGCAAAGCTACCAGGACGAGTCACCGATCGTTCTTTCACGATCTATTCCCCCTCTACGAATAGTTCGCCCCGCCGGCTCAGAGGCCCGTCCAGCCCGTGCGCAGCGCGATCCACTACTACGTACACGTATGGAGTTCGAGACGGAGTCTCTCAGACACAGTCCACTTGGTTGTGCGCTATCCGAAGCCAGGATTCGGCTAATATCTTGCACGCAAGACCTAGTATTCGTTGAGAGATGGAATGGAAATCAATTGCGCCGCGTCCCACCTGGCTACGGACCTTAATTCTTCTGGCTGGGTACCTTTATAGAAAAGCAATTGTTGCTAATGGTGTTGGAAGTCGAACAATAAACCATAGCGGCGGCCGTCATTTGAGTACCATTGTTAATTCCTTGGTTTGGTCCTTGAGAGGACTCCAGGGACTACAGCCACAAACATCTCCGGTCAATCTTTCGAAACAATTGGCGTCTGGCTTGTAGACGCCCACCACACGAGTAAGCCTCAACAAGGTCCCCCACCACAGCCTCGAGGTCTCATCAATCCCATGGTCCATGCGCCGTCGGTCCCATCAGGCTGTCAGCGCCGGTGCCAAACGTGGTTCGGCCGGGGCATGAAATTGCCGTCCGGGGTTTGAGTTGGGCCCATGCCCATGTGCAATTCTATTCTTGCAGGGGTGTGCCCGCCATCCAAAGCCTCGTGGATCTTGATTTGCGCTCCGTTGAGCACATTTGTTGTGTGTCCGTTACATCTGTTTGCATACCGTGTTTGGAAATTTGACGTTTCGTACGGTTTGAATGCCATGAGCGAAAACAGCTTGCGCCGCACACTGCCACGTGTGGATAATGGCCAAGGGTATCAGATGTCAAAAGCGGCCCTCGAATTAGATGAATCTGGCTAGTCAGATACGGGTATGGAATCAGAGAAACTCTTGCTCGCACTCGTCTACAGTACATTGCTGTAAGAATTCCTCACGAAACCCCGACCTCCAGATCGAAAAGGTATTGCCAATGGAAGATCCTAGCATCAGCGATCTACATTCAATGTCAAGGCCTCAAACTGATTAGCAAACCCTCCCGTGTATTCACTCCTCTCCTCGGCCATTGTCTTCCTTTCCTGCTCGGCAAGAGGCCTATCACTCGCTCTGGCGGAACTCGGGCTTTGGTCGTCAGGTAACGGTGTGTGTTTCTTACCTAGCAGGTCCTCAATCTTCCAAGCAATCCTTTCAGCGCCTTGTCGTGCCCCTGCCAGGTTGGCGGCGCCGGGTCCAAGCCTCAAGCCTGCGAGGCCGCCTGTCAAGAACAACGGGATGTCGTCGCGCCACATCAAGTCGCCGCTAAGTACAGGTAAGCCGTTGATAGAGCGAACAGGACATTTCTCCAACATATGCCGCAGACATGGCACTTTCTCGATGTTCGGGGCTGCCCCCGTAGCATATATGATGTGATCGATACACAGGGAGCCATTCTCTGATCCTGGCGACAAGGTGACGGACCATGTCCGGCTTCCGACACACCACTTCCCCTCTTCGATCTGAGTGTGGGTCAAGATAACCAGTCGATCATTCAAGACGTGTCTTTTGAGTATCCTGTCAAACTTCGGTGTTATGCTGCCTCCGTTTCGGGCTTGTTTCAGCAGCTCAAAGCGTTCTATCGGAAAATCAGTGACAGATCATCCCCTTTCGACATCAACATACCCTGATCGCTATCTGCCGACCAGAACACTGCCATTTGCTGGTTGCGCACCTTCGACACCCATTCAAGGTCGACATCGAAATGCTTCAACTTGTAATCTCCCCTGACTAGCAGCCACACCTTGGTTACGCCACGACGAATGATTAGATCGGCAATTTGAGCGCTCGTCAGTCCACCCCCGACCACCACGACCGAGGTTGGCAGTCCTTGGTTGATTTTCAGCAGGACATGCTCCGGAAGGCAGTGCTCACCTGCAGGGTCGAAGCAGTGACACACGCTGCCCAGCTCCCCGTTCAGCTGGAGATGATTGTCCATAGGAATGCAAGGCCTGCTTCCAGGACCGACCGCGAGAACAACGCTTCGGGAGAAAATCGCCCCCTGGTCGGTGGTCAAGGTAAATCCATCCGCACCGGTCAACCCACCCAAGTCTCCATACTCGACATTTTCGACTTTTGCTCGTACGACCAGGTTTCGAAGGTCATAACGGTCCACGATGTCACTGCAGAAGTCATGGAAGAGCGCAGCCGAAGGCGTGAAGTAATCTATCCGGTCACGATCATCGATCCGGAGGTGCTGTGCAACCCTTCTTGAAACCTTGTCAGCGACCCGAAACAAACCGTTGTCTCTCCCACATGGGCCTCTTTTCGTCACTCACTTCTGACGCTTCTTCTTGACACGATGCTTGCTGATCTCTTTGCCGGCCACGTTCGGGATCTCCTGTAACTCGGCCGTGCGACCGTGGAGGTGCGAGAAGGCCAGAAGGGAATCTCTGTCTCTGGGGTCCGGATGGAAGAACAGCGGACTGCGCAGATGCTCAATCTGCAGCCTGCGGAATCGCTCGTGCCATGCGGCCATCCACTGGTCCGAGAGAGCATCCAGCACGATGATCGATCTGGCTGTGGCAGAAGCAGAGGGAGATGTGTCGCTCCTCTTCCAGCCAGAATTGGCGGCGGTGGCCGCCTTTCGCTGGCATTTTTGTTCGTTCTCAATCGTCTCGCGCCGGTTGAACCTCCGCCAATATCTGGCGTGCTCGTCGTCGGTGAAGAGGGCAGACGGGGTGCCTTCTCGTAACCGAGCTGCCACGGCCAGCCCGCAAGGGCCGGCGCCAATGATGGCGACATCGTACACCATCTTCACACTGAGCTCTGTAAATCCACAATGTCGGAGAAGCCCACACAGGAAATCTCATCTGGGAAGCAGAGTCAAAAGAGACAGGTTGAAGATAGTCACGGGCCTGGTCCGGCCGACGAAGTCCATTACTGACTGGGCTTTAAGGTCCTCGAATTTAAATGGAGCGTCCGAGCGAGTCAAGATAAAAAACGAGGACCAGAGAACCTCTCCCTACACTCCAGACACCATGGTGCGACTCATTCCTCTTGTGTCGGTAACTGAGGGGACTACAACGGCCACGCATCCTGTGCAACAATCGTTATACATTCGCAACTCGACGAAAGCAATAGATATCTCCACAGGACTGTTTCTCGTAGGAGGAATGAGGACAGAACCACTTCCCGTTACCTTCTGAATAAAAAATTCGTAATATAAGATTGTCAACCCGACATTTCAACTTCGGGACCAGGCTGCAGTCCAGCCTGGGTGTGAACGCGGGTGTATTCTACTTCAACCCGCAGCCGCAGGCTTTCTCGCGGTAATGAGATGGGCGACCCAGTCCCACTTGATCTCCCCTGAAGGATACTTCTCTGCCACGTACTTGACCAACGTCTCCTTTGCTCGCTCGCCGTGCGCCTCAGCTTGAGCTGGGGTCCAGCACTTATCAATAATATTCCCCAGGGTCATGGGGACGGTAGTCATGAACTCCTCCATGCCATCCAAGACCCCCGTTCTCGGCACCGTCTTGATCTGGATGTCCTCGAACCCGAAGTCCTGGAGCGTCGTTGTGATCCACGACGGGTCGCTCCAGTCGCTGTCTGGACTGAACGCTTCCAGGAGCTCCTTTGCATCCGGTCCGCGAGGTAGAGACGGGTCGCTGGCCAGTGCAGCGCGGACGTCGGGAAGCCAGCCGCCGTCACCCCAGGTGGACATGGCCGCGAGCCCTCCAGGTCGCAACATGCGATGTATCTCACGAAGGGCCGCTCGCCAGTTGGAAAAGACCATTGGCCCGAAGCCGAGAAAGACGTGGGTGAAGTGTGAAGAAGGTAGCTTGGTGTCTGTGGCATCTGCCTGGAGTGTTCGGAGAGCTTGCAGCTTCCTCCCGTCTTTTTGAAGACGTCGCTCGGCGTATTCAAGTGACGGCTTAGCTATGTCCAGCAGCGTGAGGTCGGTCATCGCCCTGGTTTCTTCGTCAAGCATGTGAAGAAGTCGCGAGGCAATTGCCCCCGTTCCACAGGCTTCGTCGAGAACGACAAGTTCCGCAAAATTCTTGCTGTCACTGGCTGTCGCGAGCTGATCCATTTTTGCGTGCTGCAGTAACAAACCCCCGTATTCGCCCGTGATCTTCTCTCCGACGCGGGCCAGTTTCTCCACGAACTGAGGGTCCATGACTGTTGGTACCGGTATCCTCGTACCTTCACGCTGTAACAGGTGCGGATAACGAATGGTGTGAAGTGAGAGAGGGAAGGAAAGAATCAGTGAACTCGTGGGTTGCTGGGTCTTATCTAGGGAATGTGCTTGAAATTACCCCGGTTTCCCTGTCAGCTCAATGTTTGCATCACGATTACCTATATTCAGATAGATTTCCAAGAACCCGATCAGAGTACCTTTCTGTCTGTCTGTTGAAGGGCAGTTGTGTGGGCGATCAGCTCAACAGCAGGAGATATTGAGGACATTGAGTAGTCCCAATTCTTGAGCGCTACCAGGGGGCTGAATGGCCTGCTCATTGTTTCCAGCCAACGGAGTCGGGTGAGAGAAATTGAGGACCTTAAGCATGCGGGAAGTAACTGATGCGCGCGCGCACAGTCAAACAAGGGCCAATACTGACTTGGGACATTTATTGACCTCGCGCCCAGACAGTTTTCTTTCAGTGAACCTTTCTTTCCATGAGGCTCTGCCCCTGCATCCTCCCCAAGACGCTCACTGAGGCTTCAAGGCGCCCATTTCCCGACCAAGCATAAAGCGGCATGGTCTGGGCTAGCTGCAGCGAAATCCGAGCCATTTTTACTCAACCTTGCTGGTGAAGTCATCGATTTTCGGGGCTGCATCGAGTCTGCATCGATCCTGCGCGAATTGCAGACCAGATTGCAACTTGCAAAGTTATTCTGCTACCCAACATAGCCCTGGGCGCGTGAGGCCGTCGCAATCTCGAGGCGTTACAAGACTCAGAACCTTCTAGGTTTCTTAGAAAGGCTCCGCCATGTCGGTTGCAAGTGGTTGTTTGATATCAAAACAGTCATAAAATGCGTCAGAGACTCAGGACGCCCAGTTGATACCCAAAATGGGTGCAGCTAGCGGATCGGGGCGATGCTGGCTTTTTGGACCCGAACCCACGCGAGGTTGCGTGGTTGCCTCATTCCCAACGTGAACGGATCAATGGGAAGTCTGCCGACTTGCTCACATGCAGCATGAAGCAGATGGGAATGAGGCGGTCAGAAAGCCGGCACTGGAGTGGTGGAAGAGGATGAAAGTGATGCCCGATGCCAGCGCCAAGGCTAACGTGAAGCTGGCATGCGCTGGCACTTGCTCCTTCGCTCAGTCCACTTACCTGCGACCACCATGGCCACGGCCAGCAGAAGCGTTCCAAGGTATGGTAATATTCAGAACTGCTGCAATACCGAAGATACAGAACCTATCGAAAAGAACCAGCATCAACAAGCCCGACTGGGCCTGCAGAGAAGCCCTCCAGGCACTTCCGGTGCCCGGAGAGCGTGCCGCCATGCAAGCTCAAGAGAGTGCACACGGATCGATGGACGATTGCTCGAGGTCAGGTATTGTGGCAAGCCGGACAGATGTCGTCTCTGGTGGATTCGAGCTCATTTTACTTCATGCGAGTTGCCGCACCACCGGGACAGACAGACTCGACAGCAGGTCACCTTCCCAACTCCCTTTGCCGCGGGTCTTCATTGGAAGGACGACTGCAGGACGGGATCCGAGGGGGATGTGCACAGACACACGGGTCACGTTTGTTTGTGTCATGTCAGCTTCTCGACAAGAACCTTTGCGAGCCAATCGAAGTCTCCAAGATGCAGATGATCTTAACCTTTTGTGCTTTATGGAGGTATACGATTAGAGCACCCCAGGAAAGACATTGGATGGGAGCACATGTTGGTCTGTCCTCGGAAAGGATCAACTTTGGCTTTTCAGCTTCATACGTAGCACAACGAAGCCAGGAGGCAATCCACGGCCCGACGAGGCCTGACAAGGCTTGATCGTGCATGATCCCAGAGCGATTGGACCTGATCGCCCTGAATTTCAGCTGGGCTCGACCAACTGACGAAGAATAGCGTCTCATCAAAAGAACCGTTGGCTGGCAGGGTGGCAGGATCGTCAATTGACAGGGCAATTTTAGTCAAGAATTGGACTGGGAAAGGGAGACGAAAAGCCTATTCGTGACATCTTTGATAGGGATCGATTCTGTTGGTTCGCAAACCAGCTTGACGGGGAGAGCTGAACATAGCCGAATGACCCGCATCTGTTTCGAGGGAATCCAGACTGATAATCCCAGCGTAACACTTGACACAAACTTGACCGTGTCCATTGACCCCAATCCACCGTTGATAGTACTCACAGCCACCAAGAATTTGTCGAGTTCGAGTATGTAATTACTCGGATGATGCGCGATCACGGAGAGTGGTGGAGAGGGGCCATTGAAGGCGTCACCAGGAAGAGGCATAATGAACAACGGCGATGAGGGGTTGTTTTGATGATGATACTATTTATGAAGAATCGGGCAAGGGCACGGTCGCAAGAAATAGCAGATTCCGGTATAGCGATGGGCAAAGATCGCAGTCTATGTCGTGCATTGGGCTCAAGGGGATGAATTGCGATGACGGACAGTCAGTCAGCTTACACTGCATGGAAGCGGCGCAGTCCCCGTGACTCCCTTTCGGGGGTCCGTGATGATGTCGGAGGGTGCCCAGAACTGGTCGGAGCGTCAGTAAAGGGAGGGGGTTCCAGGCATGTCTAGCCCCTCCCGAGGGCTTCCAGAATGAAAAAGCGCGCGTACACGGGCTTAAGCCGCTCGCTCTTAAGGATTACAGGAGGCTGTGAAACTCGCAACCTCCGAACACGGTAGGTGTTGTTTACCCAGGTGCTGAGGGGTTTTGGGCATAGGGATCATTAACCATCATCGTTCCCTGGAAGCCCGTGCGACCACGATCAGGTAAGCCAGCGCCGACTTGGAGGGTGAAGCCACGGGCGCCGCCTCATACGTCCTTAAAGGCGCGGCATCAACCAGAACTCGGAGTCACCATCTTCCGCTCTGAACTCAACCCAACTTGTTTCTTTCTTCCAAATCAAACATTTTTCTCGCCACTGTCGTTGCCGGCGCTTCCATCATCTCTCTCGTTAATCAGCAACAAAAGAAGCAACAGAAGGGTCAGGAACCCCCGAATTGGTTAGACTTTTGTCAGGACTGCGCCGTCACAGTGTGATTGTCCATTCATTGCCCTCAACCACCTCCTCAATTCAGCTCACCTCGTCCAAGTACAAGTACTGGCACGCCTTCTTTTCGCCTCTTTCTTCTCACATCCACCGTCTTCGTCTCGTATCAGTATTTACGGTATAATACCTGTACCGACACGCCGCCTCCCCTCCCAAGACCTCCAAGTGGACATCGCTGGGCGCCCCTCTAGATCCTCTTGCTCTTTTCCGCCTTTCCTCTCGTCCTCCCCCCCTCTCGCCAGGGGCTTCCTTCGCATCGCGCTAGACGGGCCTCAACCCTTGATCCCTGCAACACGAGCCATCAGAAAAGTTGGGTTCACAGCACGCCCAGGCAAGAGCATGGACCAGCCTTAGTGTGGAAAAGCCGTCAAGCCATCAAGCCATCCGCCGCATCCACCTTGCAATCCTTCTTTGTCACTTCGACCCCTTCGATACCATCGAACCTAAAAGGACATCCACTCACACTTGGGCCATCGACTTCTCTTCTCCCAAAAAATCCATTTTAACGTTAATTGCCCCCCCTGATTTCCCTGCGCTGCTATCAATTTCCCTTTCAACCACGATCTTTTCAATCCTTCTCCCACGCGGCTTATTGGCCATTTCTGAGCTTTCTGGCTCCAGTTGGTCCCATTCCCTTCTACCAGCTTCGACCCCAGTCTAAGACCGAAGCGGCAAAGGCACAGCCGCCTTTACCAGCATCAAACGCGCGGACACGGATTCCCAGGTTCCAACGAGGACAGCCTTCTCGTTCTTCGACCCCCCCAAGACCCATCAATCGACCCTGGTGCCCGCTGTCGACTCATCGTGGGAAAGTCGACTCACACCGGCTGCTTTGCTCCGGACCCCCTAGTCAGAATCCACACAAAACCTTGGGGCCTGGTCAACCACCTCGAGGAAAACCAACATATACGGAGGCCTCGCACCAGATTTCACCAGCCTTCGAGTTTTTTTTCTCCTTCCTCACTGCAACCACCTTTCCGCGTCATCGCAGAGCCTGCTCACTCGCAGCAAACCAAGCTTAGCCCACTTTGACTGTCCCAAATTGAGTCGCCTGACTCAATTCAGACTTGACCCAGCCACCGCGTTCGAGGCCAACCACGCTATGATATTCAGCCAGTCCAACATCTTCCGGACACACCTTTTCTCTCGACAACACATTACACGACCCGAGCAGTCAGACATAGACCCAGATCGGGGGGAAGATTGTTGCGGACAGGGGCAGGAGTGAGGAGAGAGCGAGAGTTGAAAACGCCCCGCTCCGAGAGCAAAGTCTTTGACCATCAGGATCAAAATGAGTTACCACTACGGCGTTCCGCCGTCCCATTACACCAAATACTACGGAAACTCGTCGCCGTACAGCAGCGCCGAGTACGTCCACTACGCCCCCCAGTACGATTCAACACCCAAGAAACACGCGCGAAGGACCAGCTACACGCCCTCCCCTCGAGTGGGAGGCTGGTATTCGCCTGCGGGCTCACCACCACCCCACCACGACCCCAACGTCCAGTATTCTGCACCGCGGGATGATATCTATGTGAGTGAGGCAAGGGGCAAGGCCCGCAACTATGAGAGCTACAGCACATTTCCTGGCTCAAGATATCATACCCGTTCATCATCGCGCAAGCAGAATCAGCCCATCTTTGTCTACGACGATGACGCTGAATATGCACGAGTGCAGGCAAACTACGTCTACCGAGAACCAAAATCCAAGCCCAAGCACGCGAAGAAGCCAAGCACTGACACCTACTTTTACTATGGGCAGGAGCAGATTATTGACGAACAGCCAAAGCGTTCGAGGGCGCGACGGGCCTCAACCACCTCGAAGCCCACCCCCAAGTCCAAACCCAAACCGACACCGCAGGCAACCGAGGAGGACGCCATCCGCGCCGGCATCCCCGCAGGCTACTCTATCAAGCATTGGGATCCTACCGAGCTGCCCATCATCTTGCTGGGCAGCGTCTTCGATGCCAACTCGCTTGGCAAATGGATCTACGATTGGACAGTCTTCCACCACGGTGCCTCTACCCCCATCGCCGATATCGCCGGCGAGCTCTGGCTCCTCCTCATCAAATTGGCGGGTAAGATGAAGCGAGCCGAAGAATGTATAGACCGGATCCGCAACCTGGAGAAACAGGAAACCGTCGAGGATTTCATCATCAGTGGCAAACGCCTTTGGGAGAAGTTCAAGGCACTCCTTAAGGATTGCGAACACTTCATGCTCAAGGCCGCCAAACGTGAAGGCTCCAAGACTATGGGCAAGAAGGCAGGCACCGAGTTTGTCGACTCCATCTTCGGTCGCGATCGCCACCTCGAGGCAACAGAGAAGATCATGAACCAGATTCGTCTCTGGAACATGCGCTTCGATGTCAACTGCGAGGAGACGTTGCGCAGACCATCGGTTGCCTAAAGGAGGGACAAATACGAGTACAATCATCGGTGGCAAACATTCTCGACTCACTCCGCCACACTACAAATATCGCCACATACACGAACCAACCAATCATCCAACTATCAACACGACTCACCATCTCTACTACTTCCATCTCCAAGTCATGGCCTCTGTGAGGTCGTTGACGCTAATAGGTTAGGCAACCTGTAACAACATTCATCACTGGAGCATTGCACTGGAGGGCTTTCACTATGAGTCATTCCTTTTTCGCGCCCCGACCCCGGGCGCAAATGTACACTCGTTGGAGTTTTCTTTCAAGGGATACCAAAAGTTCTATCATGAAGCCATGATGGACGAAAACATGACCACAGAATGACTCTGATCCCTGTATCAACATGTCACGGACGAGGCAGTCTAGGTTTTGTTGGCGTACTTCCTGTTTTATTGGCACAGAGATACCCCCTCATGTACGGCTCATCAGCTTTGGTTATCGGTCTACTATTCACCATATTGCAGCGTATACCAGGAGTTTGGGAACATCCGGGGCCTGATCGTTAGGCTTTTCAATGTTTGGCAGAGAAGCCACGTGGCCCCCAGGATCAACATTGCTGAAGGGAGTTTGCCGGAATTGGCGTTATGGGATTAGGGACTATGGGTCATTTTTACAATCACAAAGGAGGATATTACTACAAGGACTCACGGGCCCTTGGAAGATTATGGACTCAGCAGATACATTAGGGATTTGGTTTAATCACAGGCTTCTGTAATAATATCATTTGATTTGAGGGTTTTGAATAATTTCGGTTGGATTGATCTATCTTTTCTTGCACTTGGCTTGAATGCAATCAATATGTCTCTTGGGAAAGTTCCTGACTCTGGTCCGATCCTGAGCAGGAGACAGAGACCGAGGTAGGGTGGACAGACTGAAGGCGAGCCAGTCTGCGACTCAATGCACCCAGTTACCCCCCGTCCGTCGATTTTACTCAGCATCGCAGTGCACCATCGCACTCCCACGCATGCACGGTGTGTCAGTCACGCGGGGTAGACCGGCTTACGAGAAGCCAGCTGAACGTCTTGTTGCTAACGATGGCGGCACGTCATGTTATGCACCATGTAAGTATGTGTATGAATGTATGTTAGGAGGGTTTCTGGTCATCAGATCCTGCTCCTGCGCCGGGATTATCGTCATCAGTAGTAGTAGTAGTATCATCATCATCAGCATCATCATCCTCATCCTCATAATCATTCATGTAATCAATGTCATTGTAGGAAGTGCTTTGCTGGCTGCCACTGCTAGTCCTGTCTCCTAATACCGAGTACTGTGCTTGGGCCACCTGGGGCGGCTGCATGCTTGAATTGCGTCACGGGCCAAAGACACATGCGGAGACCAAAGTCCTCGGTATCTACATACGAGGATATGCTGTACATTTAGAAATGAAGACAAGCGATGTAGAGACACCGTCCCAGATGGACACAGTTGTGCCCCATACCTCCAACAACAACAAAATCAACACAGTGCACATTCTGTCCGTACTCTGTTCCGTCCCGGGTATACCTGACCCTACTTAACTACCTACCTACCTACGACTACAAACATACATACCTCAAGGTAGAGTTTCCTAGCTACGGGGCACTCGTGGGTGGGGGTGTCATTACTGGCGTAGCTTTTCACGATTGAGTTACGGGTTATGCGTGCTCCGAACCTGCTCCGTGCCTACCGTAGTAGGGGCCAGAAAGCCGCAGGGCATGTGAGAGTGAGTTCAGCCCGGTTCAGCTCTCGACTCCCTGGGTTTGCCTTCAGCTCAGCACAGTCCCAGCCCAGGCCAGCCAGCCAGCCAGCCAGCCAGCTAGCCAACCCGTTGAATTCAGTTCAGTGTTCGGAAGGCGGAGTGTGTACCGTAGGTGGAGGGGGCATGGTGGCGATCGGAAGGAGGAGACAAGAAGTACGGAGTGTGCTATATTGTCGACAGACAAAACAACATCAGGGAAAGGCAAGAGAGGACAAACCTTGAGCGTAAACTGTTCAGTCTTGATCAGCTCCTCTCCATCGCCTATCCATCGCCCATCACTTATCCCGATCACCATCACAATTAATGGCCCCCATACCTCCCGAGGCGGGCGCGCCGTTCGCGCCGTATCCGCATTTCGCCCAAAAGTGTAAAGAACCAAAAAACAACAAAGTGCGCGCATATCCCCCCCCCCACACACAAACACACACACACACACACACACGGACACGGAACTATGTACTGGCCTCAAGAGAAATAATGCCTCACGGTTCAGGCAGCCAGGCAGACAGACGCCTTCTATCCCAACTAGCTAGCTGGCTGGCTGGGGAAAGGCCAAGTAACAAGGATCGACAGAGTCCGTACTGCGTAGTGTGTGTGCATGTGTGTAACGACGTACTCGGGTTAAGGTGTCAGGTTCAGCAACAGAGAGGGGGCGGCACAGTAGAGTGATAGGAATAATAATCGGGTCCCCTTGAGTGACGGCGCACACGATGGACATACATCCTCAATAGTGTACGTGTAGATATACACGGCACATAGATAAGAGGGGACAAGCAGCAAGGGGAAGTTACAGTAAATAGGTACCTACCTCGTATCAACATGGCGGGTGTGGTGCAGGGTGTATGGGATAGTTCGTTGTCACTTGTAAAGTCAAATACAAAATACCAGCCATACACCACCACCACCACCACCACTGCTGCTGCTGGGGTAGATAACTTTAGAGGAAGCTTCATGGCTGGCTGGACTCAGGGCGGCAAAAGACCTCATGAGAAACCAAAGATAGTCAGCGACCCGAGAGGAAGAGTGTGTGGTGTGTTGAGCACACACGGCGTCCAACTATTACTCTACTCGTCGTACTCGGTTCCTCCATGGGGGTACGGGTGAAAGAAAGAAAGACAGAAAGAAGGAAGAGAAACATCTCATCCGGGCGCTTACAAGCAGCGAGGCCCCCCTCTAGGTATCGGTTCTCAGTCTTTCAGCCATACCCGTACAGACTACAGAGCGAGTACCGAGTAGTGTGTAACTACTGGGTCCATGTTTAGCATCACGGTTGAAAAAGGTATGGAAGCAATGCATGTAATTAAGTGTGTATCCCCCTTACCGAGTGAGTGCCCGTACAAGAAATTCGTCAGGACTCTAGTTTTCCTAGTCCCCCAATCGTTAACCCGAGCCAGCCAGCCAGACAGGAATAGGAAAGCCATGCAGGGTGAGCAGTTTTTTCATACCCTTGCTTACATGCAGTCCGTCGTCAGCGGCTGCAAGTCAGGAAGTGAGGGGGACGCGAGGACGGCTGATTGGGGCGTTTTCCAGCCACGCACCCACCACCGTCGTGTTCGTTGGCTCGCTTGCAGAAAAAGGTCTGAGCGCCCCGAGTGGTGGATAAGGGCTTGCGCAAGGGAGAGAAAAAGGACATGGGATGAAGGAAGAGGAGGAGGGGGAAGCACATGGACCGCAGTCGTCCCGCTCGGAGTTGCATCGACTTTGCATGTCAGGATCAATCAGATCTTAGCATCGGGTCCGTCGGGGAGTCCACTGGTCAACCTGCCTAAGGCAATGCCGCGGCTGTACGTTACGAGCCAGGTGATCGAACCCGCTGGATGCCGCGTGACGTGGGTGACATGGTGATATCGCTGGCGATGTGCCGGATAAGAGAGGGAGAGGGAGGGTAAGAGGGCAGGTTTGGTGGTTGATGGTCACTATTGCTGCATCACCTGCACCTGTGACATCCTCCATCCACCTCCAACACAGCACGGCACGGCACCTGCTGGATGGAAGGGATGGTGCCCCCGACTTAGGCTTGTGTGACCCTGCGCTCCCAGTACCCTTCCAGCGACATGCATGAACTACTGATCATGGCTGGCTCGGCTCCAATCGTGGTGGTGAGTGTGATAGTTGCCCATGGTCCATTGCCAACCACACGCCTTGTTGATATGGCGTCGCAAGCAAAAGGCAACCTTGAGTTATACGTGCGCGCTGGATATAGATCACAAGTAGACATCGTTAGTTCGTTGTAGAGAACCATAAAGCCCGAATGGTGTGTATGGCAGCATATCAGGCCCGCCTGGAAGGGGGCTGGGATAGCATTGTCGTCCAACTTGATTGGTGCCTTTCGCGCCACGCACAATTCAGGGCGTTTGTGGCAGAGACCAGATGGGCACACCACGAGATGGTGAAACAGCGCCGCGTATGTATGTATGTATGAATGAATGTATGAGAGGCGTCGTCGTGCCCTTGCCGCCTGAAGTCGCAGCATGTGCTTCAGCCTCTGGACTGGGCTGTTCGTAAAATCCTGTTGCCTTGGATAGACTCGAGATATCGACCTCTCTATCACTAGACTGGACGAAATATTGGCCAATCGCTTCCAGGAATCCACGTGCAGCCTTGGTCTGGACTCTGTCTGGCACACTTGCGCCGGGCAAGAAAAGAGAGGCGATGTTACCCGCTTGGGATAATACCTTGAAACTTGAAACAAACGCCCCCTGAAGCTAATGGTCGCCTTGCATCTAACGGGGAAACATGTCGCCCCCTCCCCTTTCGACAAGCTGCTATCGACTCGTATCATGACTGCGTAGAAAGGCGGCTCTTCTGCAATCCCTGCAACTTCTTTGAGCCCGTTCTTGCTAGGCTACTGTACCGTGCGTGGTCGGTAGGCTGCAGCACTCTGCGGCCTGCAGCCGGACTGCGACCCGTGCTTGATTTGATGTCTCTCTCTCCTACCTTTTGGAACTTTCGCACTTTTGCCGCTCCTCTGTTTTCAACCAGTTGTAAAACTGTCGGAACGGTCGTGGTTTCACATGTGCGGAAAACCTGAAAATCTGGAGGGGATCATGCACCCTGCCGCCTGGCACACGGGTCTCGCGTTTTTGTCAAACCGGTTCCTTTGACATGTTGCTTGGACCTGCTTCCGCACTGCACCACCCAGTGGTGGCGAAGGGATGCAAGGCTGGCAGCATGCAAGGAATAGGGGAGGGGGTTCCCAGGGTCTTCCCAAGGCCCTTGGACGTCAAAACAAGCGGTTGGCGCACCCCCGGAGACTTCTGCAGGTACGGTAGATGTTAGGGCACGGCGTCCTGGGGGTTTCCGTGCTGCCTACCCATACTTTCCGTGGCCGTTCCCGCTATAGGCCGAACCCTTCACCGCTCTTTTCCCCCTTCGGTCCTGTATGGGTCTGGTAAGGTATTGGTATTCAAAAGGACGTACAGAAACCCCCCGGAAGTTGCTTGGATCAGGAGAAACTTGTCGTCGGATGCACATGTCACTTCCCAAATCGGACGGACACCGCTCACCTCGCAGCTGATACCCTCCGAAGGCACGATCAACGGGAGTAAAGGGGGCAGCACAGACGGGGTAGCCCCCCTTTACTGCTCGGCAGAGATCCGAACGGTGGCTACCTGAAGAGGCTCTCCATTGTCCTCCTTGCAGACCCTACCCTTCGGTAGAATCAGCATGCGTGCTGTACAAAGCATTGCCGAAGGACATGGCACATCTGAGGACGGAGTGTCTCATATGTCACAATAAGGTTCCTAAACCGTCGGATCCCTGGCCTGAGCTGCCACTGGTATAATAAGGAAAGGGATGGTACTGATAGAGATGTCTAGATTTTGAAATATTGCCTTTTAGGATCGAATATGCAGGAGGCGTTTGTCGATTTCGGCTGTGAGCCCGCTTCCTGTCCGAAAGGTGACACAACTCTCATGAAATGTCCCCCCACGATTTGGCGCCTGGCTACTTACACTCAGAGCAAGATTCCCACAGGAAGGGAATACTCAGATGGACATCCTTTGTGACTGTTTGGATTCTGAAATGTCGCTGTCAGTACCAGGCGTGACCGGGTTTTATATATGCCTTTGTACTAAGCAATTGAAGACCGAACCCATGCCAGCTGTCCATGAAATCTGCTTATTGATTTCGCAGGCGCGAAAGAGTCCATTTGCTTAAGATCTCGGTTGTGACCACACCAGATATGAGACACTCTTCTTCAAATGGACCACAAAGCCTCTTACAAGCTCGTCTTGGTGCACAAGCACAGAGTTGTCCTTCGTGTCACCGCACAATGTGACCTTGCGTCTTTTGTCACAACAAGGAGTCACACTCATGCACGTCCTTCCTCAAAGCATTCTTTGCTAGACGGACAGATATACACTCCTCCGTACATCGGCCTTCACGAGGCTGGACGAGGCTGAAAGGAGTCATTATCCGCTAACCTAGAGCGGTAATATTAGCCGGATGCAATTGTATCACGTGTCTCTACGTAACTGGTTTCGTGGTCTTTTTGTTGAAACTTCCCCATGCAACTGCGAATTCCCAAAACCTTGGAACTGTCTCTTCCACCTACCTATGATATCGACTGTAATTCATCTTCTCTCTCTGTCTTCAATAACCTAGACCGTCCGACGGACTCTTGCGATCCTCATCCCAAGTCTTCGGTAGTTGGCTGGCTCAACCTTTTAGATTGTCACCCGAACCATGTGCTGAGCGCCTCCCGGGATGGTCGACGGGCCTCGTAAACGGTACGGAGTAGTCCTGGATGCTGGCTCATCCGGGACGAGGGCTTACATATATCGATGGCTCCCCAACTCGGTCGCTCGCCTTGATGACGACTCCCTGCATACATTACCTGAACTGGAGACAAAGGACAAGTGGACGAAAAAGGTGCACCCTGGAGTCTCAACCTTTGGGGAAACACCAGACTTGGTTGGCCCAGATCACCTAAGACCCCTCCTTGAACACGTTCTGGAATATATTCCTGAAGATGAAGTCTCTAACACGCCCGTTTTCCTCCTTGCCACGGCTGGCATGCGCCTCCTCCCTAATCAACAACAAAAGAGCCTATTGCGAAACATCTGTTCCTATCTAAAAGCTGAGACGGAATTCTCGATACCAGACTGCGATGTCCATGTACAAGTAATATCCGGGGAAACAGAAGGGTTGTACGGGTGGATTGCAGCGAATTATTTGCTCGGGGGGTTTGATGAGCCTGAAGACCATGATCATGGCAAGGGCCACCATACTTACGGATTTTTAGACATGGGGGGCGCGTCCGCCCAGATTGCTTTCGCACCGAATGCCACGGAGGCAGAGAAACACGCCAACGATCTTACACTACTACGCCTCCGGACAATTGATGGTGTGCCGCAAGAGTACAAGGTCTTCGTCACGACCTGGCTGGGTTTCGGCGCCAACGAGGCACGGCGGAGGTATGTGGAGGACCTTGAAGAATCGTACGCTATCGATGGTATCCTAGAGGTTCCCGATCCATGCCTGCCGACAGGACTGCGACTAAACTTCGACGGCACTATCATATCAGACGACGGGCCTTCTTTGTCAAACCATTATCTACGGGGAGTTGGCAAATTCGATGAATGTCTGAGACGGACATTTCCCTTACTCGAGAAAGATATACCCTGCCCGGACGAACCGTGCCTAATCCATGGCGTCCACGTTCCCGCCATCGACTTCGAAGTCAATCACTTCGTAGGCGTCAGCGAGTATTGGCACACTACCCACGAGATCTTTGAGATGGCGCATAAGGATAAATCATATGATTTCAACACCTATCAACAGAGAGTCAAGGAATTTTGTGAGCAAGACTGGTCAGATATTCGCAAGGGCGTCAAGGACGAGACGTGGGGCGACGACGTCGACGAAAAGACCGCGCTGGAGGTTTGTTTCAAGGCTAGTTGGCTGATTAACATGCTTCATGATGGCATTGGGATTCCCAGAGTCGGACTCGAAGACACAGACGTCTCATCACACAATGGCACGAAAGAAGTATTGGAGAGCGCGAAGGGAAAGGGGTTTCTCGATCCTTTCCAGGCCGTGAACAAAATTAAATCCACAGAGGTCAGTTGGACAATGGGTAAGATGCTGTTGTATGCATCTGCAGAGATTCCGCCAGCTGCTGAAGGAGATCTTCCGGTGGGATTTGGAAGTAATGTGCCTGGCATTCCCGAAGACTTTCAGTATCCGGGTGGAGGGTTACTCCAAGCTGTTCCAGACTATCACTCTGAAGCTCCTGCTGCCGACTTATCAGAGACCACTGCGGGTGACGGTGGAGACAGCCAAAGCATAACTGACCACATTCACGATACGCTCTTCAGTTCTGACGCTCCACACCGTTTGCCCGGATTTATCTTCTTCCTCCTTATCTTGATTATTGCGGCGTTCTATCTCTGCGGCCGCGAACGACGTTCCAGGATTTACCTTTCGCTTCGACCATCGTCACCGTCCTCCTCCTCAGCCTTTTCACCCTCATCGACTCCGAAACTGAGGACGCCGTTGAATTTTCTCCACGCGCTGCTCAATCGACGCAAGGGTGTCTTCCATTCGGACAGAGAGCATGATCTTGAGAATGGGGCTTCACAGCAGCTCTACCATCCGAACGACTTCGAGCTGAACAACATGTCCGACGACGACAGCACGGCCCTCGAGCCTGACGTGGCATTCTCTAAGTCGAGCCCGTCCAGACCGACGTCGCAGGGCAGGAACTCGCCCTTCCAGAGCAAACGGCATGCTTCCGAGAGGTCGAAGCCGAATCCGATTGACCGCGCTGGACTGGTGGTCAGGACGGAGAGCCGTGAGAGCCTGGCAACTGGAGATGCAGGTGTCAACGGACGGTCCAAGAGTAGGAACGGGAGCCCGACCAGGATGATGTGATGAAAGCGACTCATCAATTGCGTGTTCAGATAAAAAGTTTTTCTTTCTGTTGGCTATACAGAACAATGATTACCGTACATTTTAATTGTTGACTCTAACCTTCGCAAAGGAAAAGAACCGTGACTTTGTAGGAATGTTAACTGGACTGAGCCAAGTGAGCCAGCCATACGTATTTTATACCCCTTATGGCCCGAGTAGCCCGCGAGTCCGTGATGAAAACTCATGATATGAAGATGAGTTCATTCTTGCTTGCTTGCTCAAACTTGTTTGTGTCTGTCCTAAATACATGCATACATACATCGTCCGCTACACCGCGCAGCACGGCGGCAAATCATTCATTCATCCAGACCGAACAATTGGTTGGTTGGTTAGTTGGTTGGTAGTACATTCACACAATAAACAAACAAACAAACACGTGAATAGATAAATAAATAGATAACATCGTACATACAAACATGGTGTGGTGGTCAGATGTATAACATACACGGGTCGGAGGAGAAGGAGCCGGAATAGGAATAGGAATGGGAACGCAAGGCAAGGAAGGGCTGGAGGAGTACCATTGCCATCACCACGACGGGGGCCTGGCAGTCGTTCATTCCGCCGTTCCAGCATTGATTTGAACAAGGAGCCTGTCGTGTTGCGCTGCCTGCCCTCTTCAACGTCAAATCTTCAACATAAACCCCATCGTCGCCCTGAAGTGGACGGTCTGGCATCATGAGGGGGGCCATGTTCCATAACGGGCGTCTTCAACCCCATATCGTCCGCGTCCTCGTCTTCGTCTTCACGTCCATGCCGGATCTGGTGAAGATATGATGGTGTTGGGAAAGGAGAGAACGAGAGGAACAAAGTTAGGAGTTCGTCGTCCCGCTCGTGCCTCCCGGTGCAGAACCAGGAGCGAACCCGGATCCCGAGCCGGGTCCTGATCCAGATACAGATACCGACAGAGACATCGACACGTCATTCTTCCTCAGGCCGATGTTCAACGGGTCCGGCAGCCTGAATTCCGGAATGCCCGTCTCCGCGTCGGGCTCCCTGATCGGCCGGAGCAAGCTCGAGCCCGTCCCGGCGGTCCTGTATCCTCTGTCTCTTCCGACGCCGACATACCTCTCATGGTCTCTTTCGCGCTCGCGCTCGCGCTCCCTCAGCGCGGCATGCTGTGCCGGCAACGTCGCGGTGGCTTCTCGGTAGAAGAGATCCAGGCGCTCCTTGTCGCTGCAAAACGCCTCCAGGTCGTCCTTGATCTGTTCGGGCGTGACGTAGTGGGTGAACCCGGAGGCGATGAGAGCCCGCCGGGTGCCGAGGACGTCGGCCGTGACCTTCGGCGGCGTCGTGGGCGGAGCGGCAAACGCGCCGGATGTGGATGTGGATGGGGCGCCGTTTGATAGTGTCGTCTCCTTTCCCCCCTGCGGAGGAGAGATGGAAATCGAGGTTACGGGTCGAACAAGTGGTGATGCATAGGGCCCGGTGCGCGGAGATTGTACGTTCAATCCGATGATCCCTGAGGCTTGCATGCTCGGGGCAGAATAGGTCGAGGATAACGTCTGAGGGCGCAGGAGCATGGAGCTGGAGGCATTTGGTGTGAGGTCTTTCTTGCTGGCGTCGAATCTCGACGACGTGTCTTTTGCCGACGCTTGACGGGAGTTGTAGAGCCTATTTGCGAGAAGAAGAATGTCCCCCTCGTCTGTGATCTGCGCGAGGACGACTCCGGAACGGTGGACGAATTGCGTGTAGCGATAGTCGAGATCTCCCCAGGAATACTTGATCTCGACATTTTCCGGGAACTCTGAGGGCGCTTCGAGATCGAGGACGAAGTTGAACCGCTTCAACAGTGCCTTTTGGTAGAAGTGAATATCAGGAGTGAGTGGTGCTTGCGGCCCGAAAGATACTGCCGTAAAGTACAGGTTACTGACTGAGCTGCGCCGGGGAGGTTCGAGAGCAAGCTTGATTTGATAGGCGGCACGGAACGGTTCGTGCTCGGGCACCTTGAACGCTTCTGCAATGGGAACTTCGACAAGCTTCAACCCGTACTTCTCCGCTTGGGTCGTCCAAGTGACGATGGCATCGTCGACCAACTTCGAGGTGACGTTGAACCAAGCTAATTCGAGATGGTAGCAATTCTCCGGGTTGTGAAGTCTGTCGTAATGCAGGTTGATGATTTCAGGTCTGTTGGACCGTTTTCTCGTATCGACATCGATCCGTATCATCTTGCTCAAAGTCACAGTCCGTCGTTTCCTGTCGCCTAGCGACTTGGCCAGTTCGGAGGCGACCTGCCCGTGGTTGGCGAGATTGGAGCCCGAACGTGATCTTCCACTGATCAACTCTCGGGTTGGGTGCTCGGTCGCAGGGGTGGGCGGAATCGATCGATCTGAACGTCGGCTCGCGGGAAACCATGATTGCCTCGCTTCCGTTCGCTGGGTGCGAAACTCGGGCTTGATGGAGTAGAAATAGTTCCCGTCCTTGAAATTGTGCTTGCTATTGACGTGCTCGAAAAGGTTCTCCTTCATGAGGTCGTTGCCCAGCTCAACAGCTTCCTCCCGAGTGTCAATATCCCTGAAATTATGCACCAGCCAATTTGTCAGATCTTCGCCCATGAAGCAACTGTAGTACAGACGCAAGTGCCAGCGTCGAGTCTTGATCTCGATCCCGTTTTCGCCTTGCAAGGCTTGTGCAAGCTTAGGGAGGCTGAAGGAGTCCCTATCGAACTGCTCAGCTTCTGGCAGGAGCTGTGTAGTTTGTACTTCGCCGGCCTCCTCAGCCGCAATAAGCTTATCGAGCTCCGTTGCCACAAGCTCGGACGGATTGAGCGTTTCGAGATTGATCCTCAACGGATTTCTGTCCTTCCCTTTCAAGGTGCTTGGCCGAGTGTGAGCTGGTCTTCTCTCGTCCGGCGGCACATATCGCGCCTTTTGCCACATCTGCGTTAATGCCCGAATACCGCGTAGGTGGATCTCTTCATCGCTTTCTTCAGGTTCGGGCAGTGTCGGCCTCCACGAGTTGGTGGGTGGTTCCACTGGGATGAGAACAAATCTTGCCCGCCAAAAGCGGAGAGCTTTGACATCTACATCGTTTTGCTTCTTGAAGTCAGCTAAGTATCTGTCGGCCGCTTCCCATGGATACTGCTCGGAAAAGCCGTTGAACTGCATGTCTCTTATCTTGTATGCTTCTGACAGAATAGTCCTGATGTTGGGATAATATTGGATCTCCTGAGGATAAGGAGGCTGGACACTCGGAGGTCTCCTAATATACTTGGTTACCTGAATGCGATTTTTCACTTCAAGCGACAACTTTTGTATCGTGTTGCCCATTGACATGACAATGAAGGACCCGTCAGGGCGCACAAGGTTCGGCGTGAAGAACGAAGACGTGTCGCACGTACCCGGGCCGACAGCTTCGAGCAACGACGGACCAACTACGAGTTGGTAGCCATGAGCGAACCTCAGAGCCAACATCTCCCAGAGTAGTATGTCGCGGGACTCGGGCTCCTCAAGCATCTCGTTGGGATTGGCCAATATGACATGGTAATGTTCAGATTCATAGTCCATTTCGAGCTCATCTTTCGTTGGGAAGTCCTCTGTCGTTAGAGGCACCGAGGCAGGAGTGCACAGAGATTTCCATTTCACGGTGGCGGCACGTGGTTTCCGAGGATAGAGATGCTGCCACCTGCCAAAGAACGACTCCCTCTCGGGATGTCGCTTCAGGGGATTCGATGCGTTGACATTGCGTACATATGGGAGAGTGCTCCTTGGGACAGAGCTGGCGACCGAGATGCCCAACTGGCTCTCGGCCAGCTCCACGCCATCCGAGTCGTCTGGTCCATCACTACCCGAAGAATGTGACGACTCGCTCCCCACCTCTTTGTTGTAACCCAGTCCTTCCGTTGGAGTAGATATATGGCTTTGAAGCCGACGAGTCGTGGAACTTGATCTTTGAGACCCGGAAAGAATATCGTCTTGAATCTTCCGCAGCGGGGTATTTATCGAGATTGGTTTTGACGGTGTGTCTCCTGGTCGACCGGACAATCGAGAATTTGATCTTTCCAGCGGAGCGGAGTTTTCTTTGCGTTTGTCCCCGAGTACACTATTCGTGGACACCGAGCGTATACTAGCGCCTGACGTTGACACTGTCGGTCGGGCGTTGCCAAGGTCAACGAAGGGCGAGTGCGCCTCTACGTTGGTAATATTCACTTCGGTGCTGGCGACAGCACGAACAGGTGGAGCCAACCCTCGCAAAGCGTAGTTAAGTATCCGATTGACCTTCGGTGTTTCGCGGCTTTTCTTGGTTGTTAATGGGGTACTTGAAGCATCCGCCGAGACCACGGACGGGAGCTGTGGCCGGAAAGGCGAATTCAAAGATTTATTTGTGAGCACCTTCGTCAATCCCGATCCTGATTTCGGTGCTTCGTTTCCAGAGTGAAGCTTGCTTGGTTGGGTCGAGGAGGCTGTATCAGTCCTTACCAAACTATTACTTCCTGTCCTCGTGGCCTTAGACTTCGTCTCTGCGCTAGAATGTCCTTCGAACAACAGTGAGTCATATGCGTCCATACGGTCGAAGATGTCTCCCAATGCTTTGGCATTTATTGACAGCAAACCCTGGGCTATCCGCGTCGGTTCGGGACCGAGACGGCTTTTGCGTGGTAGCGTCGGCGAATGCGACAGACTCCGACTTCCAGCTGCCCGGCTGCGTTTCGAGCCTGTGCGTCTATGCGAACCTGCGAACAGGGTTTGAGTTTCCGTCATGAATGGGATGATCATGTCCGCCATGCCTAACTCCATGAGCCCCATCATTTGGATCTCGTACATCCTCACTCGAGGTAAGAAAGGTCCTTTCTTGCGTTTTGAGGTGCCGTCCACTTCCTTCTGAACATCCTCCAGAAATCTGGTCTCGGCAGGCTCGCCCTCGGCCGACCAGTATGACAAGTCAACCCACTGCGGAATGCCGTAGCTCCACCCTTGAGAACTATCGTGACTTCGGCCTGAAACAAAGCTTGCAAAGTACTGCGTGCTATTTGTCGCCGCAGAGGACAGTGCCGGGGAGAGCTTGCGAGGCTGGCTCGAATCGAAGAAGCTTGGACCAGATCCGTACCTGTGCTCGGGGATAGCGAATTCCTCTATCACCGAAGACAGAGTAGATTCCTCCACTCCAGAAGTGCGGTATTTGAATAGAGGCACGGAGTGCAACGGCATCCTGGATAGACAAACGATGTCGATGCCGACACCATTGTTCGTCAAGGTCTGTGATGTTAGGTTCAACAAATCTCGGTTGACTTCAAAAACGCCGGTCCCCGCGGTGACGACCACGATCGAAACACCAGTCCGAATCAGATCTCGATCCTCAAAGTCGTGAGCAAATTGGCTGCTGGCAATATTGATTGCTTCCAATATATTTCCCTTTTGTGCAGCGCTTGGCCTGCCAGCAATGCGTGTAGGCGGCTGCTTCGCGTTTTCCGGTATTATTTCCTTGGTGTTCGAAGTGTGTAGGGAGATATCTCTCAGAAAGACACGAAAGTCCTTCTTGAGTTCATCCAAGATCGTTGTCCACTGCGCGCTGGCCATATCTGTGACGACGACCCTGTAGAAGTCCTGGTATTGGCGAGCCGTCATGTTGGGAGACCCCGACATTGGGGCCGTCTCCAGTCTTCGATCTTTGTTCCGCGCGAGTTCAAAGCGGTCGTACTCCAGACGCCCGAAAAGAACGATGCTGACAAGGTGTCGAACATCTAGATCGGTCCATCTCTTGAAAAGTTCGGGAAGAAAACCATTAATGACCCGATTGAACATGATCTCGCCATTACCCTCGGAATCGAAATCCCACATTTCGCTGGACATCTGTATGAAAAGCACGTACCGTGCTGCTTCGCTGCGGAAGACTGGAATGGTTGTCCCGGCGAAGAAAGCGGTAGGTGCTTTGTGGTTTCGAACATGGATAGCCTTGACTGTGAGCTTTATACTCCCCAGGTATGTGATCTTCTGCCCAACATAAACTGTCGTCTCGGCCAACTCTTGCCCAACGAGCCGCCACATGTCCGACCGTGCGAGGTAGGTATCTCTGAAGCTGAATTCCACATGTGATGCTGTAGATTCCTCGAAAGAAGCAGGAAATATGCGGACATGCGAGCGCGATCTAAATCCAAAAGCTGTCGCGATATTACTCTTGATCGAGACTTGCAGGTTGGCCTGCTTTGCCTTGAACTCGGCGGACGCAAACTTGGCTATACAGAGGTAGTAGTCATCTCTGCTGGATATATCGCCGGCCTCAATCAAAGAGCCAGTGTTCCGCCTGGATTCGGCGTGTTCAGTATTGGGCGATTGAAAGTCCCGGACGTCTGAAGTCTCAGCAATTGGGAAGATCTTGATCAGACCACCTTCCTGAATGTCTGAGCCTGCCAGAATGGATTCATTGATCAGGACATCCTCAGATGAGAATGCGTCATCATGTATCCAGAGCGATGCGCGGACTGACACAGTATTTGGTGTAGTCTCGACGCCAGGAGGCAAACCTGTCTGTGAGCCCGCGTTGGCTCGGACCGTGGAGCCGCTGCTGGTTCTCCGATGCACTGCTGTTCGATTCATATTGGAGGTTGGGCAGAGGGCGAAGCTCTAGGGACTTTGGACTTTCAAACTGTGGCCTTCATCTCCCGAGTCGAGTTGCCAGCTCCGGTGAGAGGGCCAACTCACCCTCCACGAACGCGGGCGCAAACGCATTGGAGCTCCTCGACAAGAGCCGCGATATTAGAATAGGAAGCTTTGGGATAGTCGATCTCCCCTTATAGGTCTTTCGTCAATGCTATGATGGATGGGACGAAGGACAAAGACTCGAACTTGATTCGACGTCGCGAGACGAGAAACTGTGCCAAGACAGGCAAAGGCCAGACTTGCAGCTAACCTAGTTGGGTTGAATAATGGCGCCGCCCTATTGCCCACCGCTCGAGAGCTTAAAGCGGCCTTTCATGATGGACATCCTTGAGCCCTTCGTCTTCCCAACAAGAGAGAAGGTCATTGTTCAACAGGGATGCTTGATTCTTCGATGTCAAAAGCAGAGTTGACGATAGTACAGGCATATCTCACGAGTTGATGGGTTCGGCGGGAAGGAAAGATAAATCTGTGCAGCAAAGGTATCAATGGTCAGCTAACCTAACTACTTCAGGTTGTGCTACTGATTACAACCCACTGACATCGCTGGCTCATCTATATTCTAAGGGACTAATAATACATGCGCTCTAAGGGTATCGTCGCTGTGGGCAGGGGGATATCGTCACTCATCATATGTCCATCCTTGGCATCCCTCCTGTCTTCTTACCACACACTCCTCGTTTCAACATTGAGCAGCCACTTCTTCACTCCCTCGCGTAACACATTGTCTTGCTTCATTTCCTGATTCAAGGCATCACCGTGGATCTTGATGTGTCCATCAGTGTCTCGAGCTCGGTTATATTTCGTCAAATCGTCATTAACACTCTTCACAACTTCCTCGAGAGCGCCAACTACTACTTGTCGGCAATCTGACTGCGACAATGTAGTTGTGCGATGCCAGTCTCTCACCTTTCCAGGGCCCGAAATCTCCAGCGGCAGCGACTTCACCGAAGACGTAGTCGTCGCGCCAGACGCAGTTCGAGAGTGTGTCCTGGTTGGAGCAACCGATTTCTGTTTGCCCGGCTCTGTCTCATTGAGAACACGTTCGATTGCATCAGTAAGTGTTGTATCGAAGTCCATGACTATTTCACTGTCAAACTGCTCCAGCTGAGACACCGATGATTCGGACCGGATATTGGATTCTGCCCCAGATATTCCCGAGGCGCCTTCTGATCTTGACTGGCTCTGAGCAGCTGAAGCAGCTGGAGCTGTTTCATCTCCCGCCCCTCGCTGTGCCAATCGTCTTAAAGTCAGACGCTGAATGTTAAAGTTCCGAAGGTCGGCAAGCAACGTCGTGCAAACAGTAACCCATTGTTCACTCCCGTCGCGGGTGTCTGAGGGGTAAATAGAGATGTTATCAGAAGGAGTTGGTTCTCTTGACATGCTCTGCCTGATTTCGTCTTGAAGCTCGCTGTACGGCTTGACTCCCTGCAGGATAAAGTCTTCATGAAATCGTTTCAAATAGCCTGCGACATTTGAAACTTTCGACCCTGTCAAATCGGCGTGGCGCGAGTGTGAGCTGTACGACGAACCTGCCTCATCCACACTCGCAAATGATGGGGAACGATGATGCGGCCATGGTGGGGGAGAAGAGGCTTTCCCCTCGTTCCAGCCTATGAAACCAGGAATATTGATATCCACATCAACAACGCCATCCCTCTCGTCAACGGTGAGCCGTGGAGGATGTACTTCGTTTGGGAACGTCGACGGTCGACACAAATTTGTGGGATCGTCGTCCTGGCCGAGTAGTTTACTCTTTCGAAGGCGACCAGCTTCATCGACCATGGCTTCCAATCCGCTTGGCCGAATGCCATGGATTGGTACTGACCTGGGAGCAAGTCTGCGACGATCACTCAAGCTCCCGGTGCCGGACGAACTCGTGTGCTCGTTCGTTGAAGCGGTTGAGTCTTGCCTTTTGTTCCACAGCCCCGAAACGTTGCTGATCAATGAGCCCCAATTCATACTAGACTGTTGGGATTGTGATTGACTGACGCTGTTGCGCCTCAAGATTCGAGCAAGATCGGCGCTGGCACCAGTCTCTTCACCACCCACGACTTCGCCTTCAGGAAAGTAGCTGTCGTCAGCCTTGGTCGCAAAGTGCGGAACAGGCGTGCCCAGGCCGGGAGTGGCTGTCGAACTAGTGGCAATCGTCTTGCGGAGGCTGCCGCTATTATCTGTTGGAGAAAACACGGATGCAAGTCTGATGCTTTGGGCGAGCTCGGCGAGGGTGAACTCCGACCGAGAACTTGCGCGGAAGGCTCTAGCAATCGCAGCGGCGCTCTCGGATGATGAGACGCTGCTGGACAACCACGCACCGTCGCGGCGATCGACGGTGACGGTTCCGTCTCGGGACTTGTGATGGGCGTGGCGATGAAGGGATCCGTCCATGAGGATCCTGTTGACTGGCGAAGAGGAGCTGATATCGGGCGTGAGCAGGGGCGACATGACCTCGGTCGGTAGCTTCGAGATAGCATTTCGCGGCAAAAATGATGCCAGCAGAAAAATGATGCGCCGAGCCATTGATCGGCTTTCGCAGACTATGACTGTGCGGGACGCCAGGTTGTTGGGACGAGATTTGCCTTTATGCAAAGCTCTGAACTGTCGTCGATACCAATCTGGCCCTAATCTTTCAAGCCATTCAGTATGGTTGCCTAGAAACGCGGTTAAGAGATTGAAAAGAAAGAAATTCTGCTGTTTATTCCCGCACACTCGGACGAGATACCGTGCTTCGTCGAGCCAGTGGCCTCCATTGTCAAGCCCTAGGCCAGTAAGCACTCGCGGAATGCGCAATGCGTAGGAAACCCTCCATAAAGTATGCCTCGCGGCGCGTTGCAGTTCGGACACCTGGGCCAATCTGTTTGGAGATCGAAGATAGACATTCCGTTGATTCGTACGTTGTTCGGACGGGCCTTTTGGTGCTTTCGCCGCGGAGGTGATCAGCGCCAGGTTCACTTCCTGCAGGAGCTCGGCAATCTCGGAACGGGCCAGCGTCTCAACAACAGTGAGGCTCCTCAGAATAACCTCCCAATTTCTGACGATAATATCAATGCCACGATCAGTCAACTGGCTGGAATCCTCATAGGACCACAAGTGTTCGGGAATGGCATTCAGGAATGTCCAGGAAGAAAAGGAGCCTGATCCATGAGAATTGGGGGTTGATGACGGCGTAAAGGAAGCTCTTGACGACGGGCGGACAGATGAGGTATTTGGACGCACATCACCCGGGCGGGGTAAGTAAAATAGCAAGCCGATCGCAAAGACCGGAGTCTTTTTCTCTACAAGTTTCGGCTTCTTGCTCTGCAGCGGCGAGCTCATCTGGTGCTCAGGGCCCTGGGACAGCGGGCTAATTGAGTTGGCCTGTTCCACAGAAGACCTTCGACGCTGCCTGAGATCATCCTGGGCTTCGGGGAGTGTAACGGGAAACATACGAGTGACCAGAACAGCGTCTCGCGGCTCTGGCTCGGATTCTTTGGAAGGGATGCTTTGACTCTGGTTGTTGAAGTTAGTCGTAGCCGTCCTCGCTCTCAAGAGGGGAGCACGAGAAGGCGCTGTGCTGGGCACGTTTGAAGATGGTGCTCGCGAACTGAGGTCGCTCGCAGGACCCCGATCGCCTGGGAGGAAGTGCAATTTTGTGCTGGACCCAGACTTCGCAGCACTGCTAACGCCAAACATGCAGTCCAGGACATTGCCGAGGTGATCCGTGGGCTCCGACTCTTTATGAGGGCGCGCCCAAGACGCCGACGCACCTGAAATGGTAGAGCTTCGGTTTCTCACATGTCCCAGAATGGGAATGGAAGGTCCTGCACGGTGAGGTGCCCCCGGCGCAGGAGAGGGGACATGGGCGCCTTGAGACAGATTAGGCTCCTTGGGCTCGACAAATTGGGTGTCAAAGAGGAGCAATGGGCGGTCGTTGGTTCCGAACGCATCTTGGGCGACAATCAACCTCAAGTCTTTCGACTCGTTCAACTCCAGCCCAGTTCGATCATCGAAAGGCGAGACACGGGTTGTAGGAGAGCCATATGGGGTACTCGGTGGTGATAGAGAACCGGCACGCCCATCCCCATGCAATTCTGGCCAAAGCAGACTGCGAGTGTGGTTTTCTTCTGTCGCACTCTCGAGCTGGCCACCTCTGGCATAGCCCTGAATCAATCTCCCCAGCATCTCGATGCAGTATTTAGCGGCTCGGCTTTGTGGTAGGGGTCATCACATGGACTTCAAGGCACGGTAATTGGATAGAGCCGGATGATGGGATATTGAGAGGGCGCGGAGGACCGGGTTCGGAGAGGAGAGGACGAGAAGAAGACGACCTAGAGGCAGACAACGAGACATGTTGTGAGTCGCAGAGGTCGACCGTGCTTGAGGACAGTGAGCACACAGGCGAGGGACAGCAAGGCAGCAGAGTGCTTGCTGATGTAGGAGCCTGTAGGTTAGTGAATAATTGTCTCTTCGGCATTCCGTCTTTGAAGTTGGAGAAAGGAGACGCAGGGCACGAAAACGACCAGAGCGGCGTCATCCCCAACTTACGGTGAGCCCGTCCGGAGCTAACCGCATCGGGCAGTCCGCAGGCCCGACCTCCCGATTTCATTTCATGATCAATTCCTGAATCTTCCATCCGGCTTTCTCCTATTCCACAATCGACAGCTTCGACATTGTACAGCACCCGCCGCCTTGGCACTCAGATGCTCGAACACTGACAACTTAGATACTTCTGAGTGCTCTCTAGCTACGTCCGTATGCAACTGCAACTTCCTCTCATGGACCATCCCAGAGAGAGGACCCGATAGGCGGCCATGGCTCCCTCGTACCCCGATGAACTGTTCAGACTACAAGACTGAAGGAGCTCTGCATCAGCATCCGGGATGACCAGCACGCTAAGGGGAAAGAATACAAGATGGAGGTCATGGCGTACAGTTGAAGAGCTGGAATCTACGATGAGGCCACCGGGGGTACGCCTCGTCTAAATCCAAGCTCGAGCAGCGATGATTGCCACGAGGCCTTGCCCTCTATTTCAATGGCAAGCTTTCGTTGCTTGACAGCCACTACGTCTTCATCTCCACCTTAGATGAGCGTCTACTTTCGTTCCCACGGCTGTCACTTTACCTCTCTCTTGTTCCAGGAACTACCTCCAGGTCTGTTTTCCAATACTGGGACTATTCTTCGTGCTAAATGAACTGCATCTGTCTTGAATCCAAGGTACATGTCACCATTGATTCGCTCTTGAGTAGAGGCTATATCACCGTTGAAGCCTTGGCCTCCTCTTCTCTAGCTATCAGTATCTCCTTTCAGACCATCTTCAGCCCAACGCCTTTTTTTGATTTTCTCTCTTTTCCTTCACATCTTCTGTCTCTTCCTTCTTCCTCATCTATTATCCCACAATCTTTCCTTTTTTCTTTTTTTTCTTTGATTCTTGCTGTATTTGCTGTTTCCTCGGACAACCCTCAACTCGATTCGCTACCTTGCGCTCCTCTCATATCACCATGGCTCACCCGGCTGGCTACTCGGCCAGGGTCGTCATTGATCTCCTAAGCGACTCGGATGACGACTCAGTAATTGAGATCCAGGCACTTCCGGTCGTCAAGGATGAAAAAGACGAGGCACAGATCATGGTCAATTCTATCCAACATGACAACGAGTTGAGCAATACCATGGCTGTGGCGGCCACTCCCAAGGCGACTAACGACGAGTTCGTTGAGTCCAAAGACTACCATGTAGACACAAGGGTCACCGAGTCGAATTATGAAGCATCGAACATCAAGCCGCCAGAGCTCAACTTCAAATATGACTTGGTCATGCCAGATTTTTCTGGCGATCAACAAAGTGGTATGTCGCCTGCTCAGCCCAAGAACGGAATGATGGACAACATGGCAGTTAATGCCGAGTGGGAAGGCGATGACGGCGCAGACGACGGAACTCCCAGAGTGCAAGGGAATTCAGCTCACCTCAGGCTCAAGACCGAGCAGATTGATGTAGATTTCTGGAAGACCCTGAATGACAGTTCAAATGCCCAGCCCGACAGCCATCTCCACGCCACACCGCCAGAATACGGCAGTCCTTTTGATATCGATGATCCTGAGGAACCGCTGGAAGGAATAAATTTGGAGGCGACCCTTGACTCCTATCCCTTTTCAGACATGAACATGGAACTCGACGGTTTCGATGCTATTTTGGAGTACAATCGGAACAAAGCTCACTTCTTCGACCGCGATGTCGCCGCTAACGACGAGTCTGTTCGGGACTATGCTCCACCGCCATGTTTGGCGGGGGAACCGCAGGCCAACGAGATGGACTGGAATACTATCCTCGACGAATATCCCTCGGCGGCGGATGACTCTGCCGCTGCCGCTTTTGCCATTCGCGAGAAAGAGTATGAGAGAAAGAAAGAGGAAGGCTCAAACACTCCAGAGGACGACATCCGATTTGCTACGGAAAAGATAGCTGAGCACAGGCGCCTCCGGGACATTGCACGGAGTAAGGTGGTTGTGAAAGAGACCCGACAGCCCAATGATCTACCTCCTGGATATCAGGAGGCCGATTCCCTCTTTTTTCCTGAAGCCGCCGAGCCGCTAGCTCCTGTTCCAAAGAAGAATGCGGCGCCAAAACCTCGCAATGGTCTCACAAAGAAGGAATTGCAAGAGGCTCTCTCTGTTGGCATCGATGCCGGTTTCGGAGAGGCTGAGAAGCCGAAGAGAAAGACCGCAACGTTCGACGAGAATCGGCGGTCAAAGAAGAGACGGGGAACCAACAAAGACGGTGGCACCTCGAAGTTGGCACAAAAGAGAGGCCGTAAACAGCGGCCATGCAATCTCAGCAATATTCAGAGCCTTGGACAAACCAACATCGTGGACGCCGCCCAGGCTAATGCTTCCAGAGATATGCCAACCTTCACATCTTCGAATAAAAACAAAGCACTTCAAGAATTACTTGCAAGTATTCCGTCATCCGAGCGAGGTGCCGCCACTTCCGATCGACAAGCTATTTTGGCGGCGACTATGAAATTCAAGGGGCATGGTTCCGTCAGATCGGACAACCACGGAGGGTGGAAGCTTCGAGGCATGGAGTCTTCATTATACAACCACCAACTTCTCGGTGCTGCCTTCATGCGGGATCGTGAGACCGGAGATTCGAAACCCAAGGGTGGCATGGTGTGTGATGAAATGGGCTTTGGCAAGACGATACAGATGATGTAAGTTAGTTTCCCCGATTGGAAAGGACTCACCCACACTGACTCGAGCAGTGCGAATATTCTCGACGGCAAGGCGGAGGAGGGCAGTAATGTGAAAACCACCCTCATCGTCGCACCGCCTACGTTGCTCACGCAATGGATGGACGAAATGAACAAGCACGTGAAGGGGAGAGCCCTAGGTCGGATTCTCCGTTTCCACTCAGGTTCTCGACTGGTCAGCAACGATATCCAGGCGGATTTGAGGGCCTATGATGTGATTCTGACGACCTATAGCGAGGTCCAGAAGAGCTATCCTTCAGCAGAACCACCCATGGCCCTGGCGTCGGTTGAAAAAAAGAAAGAATGGTGGCAGCATCACTTCCTCAAAAACGTCGGTCCCCTCCATCAAATCAAGTATCATCGCATCGTGCTGGACGAAGCCCACAATATCAAGAACCGTCTTTGTAAGACTTCGATTGCCGTGCGTGGTCTCATCGGCAACCACAGATGGTGCATTACGGGGACTCCGATCCTGAACTCTATCGAAGAGCTCTTCCCATACTTCTCGTTTCTCAGAGTTCCGCACACCGGCGACTACGCGACCTTTTGCCACAATTATTGCAACAATCGCGTCAATAGAGACCCAGTGCCCCTGGGTCGGATTCACAACATCTTGCGGGCCATCATGCTCCGGAGGACACACGTGGACACTCTTTTCAACGCTCCCATCATCAAACTGCCGGGGATCACTCACAACACGGTGATGGTCGAGTTCAACCCAGTGGAGAGGCACATCTACAACATGGTCAAGTCCCGATACATTCAGCAAATCAATACGTACTCGAAATCCGGCACACTCAACAACAACTACGGTAATATTTTGGGGATGCTGATGCGTCTCCGCATGCTTTGTGCTCACCTCATGCTCTGTCAAGACGTGCTGAAACGAATGTTTGTCGCATCGGACATCGAGATTTTATGGAGATTGACCGACAAAGAGGTGCAGGCGTCTCACGACACCGATTCCGCGAATATGATCAAATCTCTGAGGAAGATGCTCGCTGCCAATGAGAACACGCTCCAGACATGTCAGACGAAGGAGCTCCAAGAGACCTTTGACGGGACTCCCAATATCGAAGATGACGGAAACATGGACACCGGTTCCCCATATGGGCTTACCTTCAAGTTCAGAAAGTTCCTTCGGGCGTTGACCACCTCTAAAACCTGGGCCGAACTGCACCTTCGATCGATCTGCGCCAAATGCCGCATGCCACCTGACGAACCGGTATGTACTTCATGCTTTCACGTTTACTGCCAAGAATGCATCAATGCCATGCACGAAGAGAGGAAAAAAATGGGGGACAGTGATACGAAATGCATCGACTGCGGGACCGCCTTCGAGGAGACGTCTTCTTGTGCGGGCCTGAAAGAATTGGGGTTCAACTCGCCTGAGGTGGCGGCCAAGGTTGAAAAGAAGAAACGCAAGCTGGCAAAGCTCGCGCAGAAAGCGAAGGCAGGGATGAGAAGTGCGAGTCCCCTTGCCTCCAATGGAAGTAATGAGGACGATGAGGCAGAAGGAGAAGAAAGAGAAGTGGACTGGCTGGATGTCGGCGGCAGATTACTGCCCTCCGCCAAACTGTCGGCCACGAAAGCCGCTATCCTCAACTGGAAGAACCAATACCCCGGGCAAAAGATCATCGTCTACACCCAATTTCTCGGGCTCAGTGAGATGTTGAGCAATGTTTGCCTCGCGGAGGGATGGGGCTATGTGCAGTTCAACGGCAAAATGACAATCGATGCGCGAGAGAAGGCGACCGAAAAGTTCCGGAGCGACCCGAAGACCTTCATCATGATCTGCTCCCTCAAGGCCGGTGGGGTCGGCTTGAATCTCAGCATGGCCAGCAAGGTCATCATATTGGACTTATGGTTTAATTCGTCCATAGAGGCGCAGGCATACTGCCGCGCCTTTCGCATCGGCCAGGCCCATCGCGTGGACGTCATCCGTTTCGTGGTCAAGAACTCTATCGACGAGGATCTCATTAGGATGCAAGATCGCAAGGATGTCGAGGTGACGAGTGCGATTGGGCCGGATCATATGGGAAAACGCGCCACCATCCAGCAGTTGCTCCAGTTGTTTGGCGAGGTCAAAGAGCAGGGACAGAATGAATTCATTTTGGTGGAAGAAGAGAGCGAAGACGATGCCGACAACAACGATCCGGAACAGATCAGAAGAGCGCTGGTTCGACGAGCGGAACGCGTGTGAACCACCCACGACTGGGGGGAGTGATACAATGATGATGATGAAGATGATGATCAGCAGACCAGAGATGAGCTTTGCTTCGCTGACTGAACGAGCTCAAGGGGTGTGAGCATCCTTCAAGCACACGAACGATGATGGTTAGATATTGGCTGGTGGAGACAGGACTCCATTGGGTCGAATGCCAATCTGACTCTCTCAGGTGATGTCCATCCTTCTCTGGCGCTTTGTTGACATTTCAGCTGCTGTTACATAGATTTTACAGACAACCCCATTCATAGCTACACACTACCACTACCCCAACATTACACTGATCGTATTGAATCCATCTCTCTCTCCCCCCCTCTCTCTCTGTGTCCATGCTATACAATGACGTCTTTAGGGTGAAGGTCACCTCGATTGATTCCTACGCTTACTGCCGCGAAGCTTAGATGAGACTACAGGGGCGGTAACCAACGCCTTCGAGCAAGCTGACCTTCACACCAAGGAACCTGAGACTGAAGAATGCAGATTTCTGTGCATCAGTCATGATCTCAGTGCTATTTTATTGCGCACGACACATCTCGTTTGAGTCATTCGCCGTCGATGGCCAGCTTACACCTCTTTTATATCATGTGTTCAGACATCAAACATGACCCCATAACCAAAACCCTAATCCACAATTGTGCCACCCTGAGGGCCTCACGGTAAGTAGAGATCAGCCACTCGCCACGGGCAGTCGTGCAACGCAAAGAGCTTTGGCCGGAGCAGACCGACCCACGCCACAGGAAGCTGGATGTCGAGTGCAGACAGGACGGCACTAGACGCAAACAAGAAGACAGAGAAGATACGCTGTACATAGAATGTCGGCACCGACCAGAGCACCAGCAAGACAAACCCGGAGGTGATGGCGGTCGACTTCCACAGATTCACGCGGGCCAAGACGCCGTCCAGCAGCGCGGGATGGGCCCCGGGACCGCGTTGACGGTACCACACCGCCCAGTGCGGGTAGAACCACCACTTGATCAGCACGCCGTCGTGGAGCACGAAGAAGCCGGCCATTGATATCGCCCACATCAGCAGCGTGGTCCGAAGGCTCCACCACGACCGCAGCAACGTCGGAAAGCACAGCAGCTGGGCGAGCAGGAGCAGGACCGTCAGCACGTGGAAGTTGACCAGCATGGTACACAGCATGGGCAGTCTCGGCTCACAACCTATGCGCCGCGCCACGCTCTCCAGGAAGGCGTTGTAATCGACGAGAGTGTGCAGATTGGGGCTGAGGTTGTAGTACGCGCGCGAGGCTGCGGCATCTCGCTGGGCCCGCGCTGAGTAATCGGACGGAAGCTCCCTCTCACCACTTAGCAGCAAGGCGATGTATCGGCTCAGCATCTCGGCCATGACAGGCACGCCGCCCTGGTGAGGTCGGGCATAACCCACAAAAAAGAGGCAGTGGCCTAGTCCCTCGGGGAAGCAGTGCAGATACCACGAGCGAGGGTTCGATGACAACGACAACGAGGCCTGTTCACCGGGAATATGGATCCAGGGGAACTCGACGCGGAAGCCGGTGCACAGCACGACGGCGTCAAACTCGCGCCGCTGCGTCGTTGTTGTTGTCGTCGTCGTGCTGCTGCTGCCGCCGCCGCCGTCGTCAGCCACCACAAACTCGAGGCTTTTCCCGCGTGCGGTAATTGACGGCGCGACCAGCACCTCGATCTTCTCAGCATGCAGCGCCTCGCACATGCGCTGGTTCTTGGTGACGTAGGTGGCCTGGTCGTTGCGCAGGATGGCAGAGGCCGTGCTGGCCAGGGACATGCGCGCCAGTGTGCCGTTCAGCACGGGTGTGCACCACAGCAGCCTGCGGAAGACGCCGTACGCGTACACGTTCTGGGCGGCACTCATGCGGTTCGTGGTGGCGGCCTCGAGGAAGCTGTTGGCCGGGAAGTCGACGGCCATGTTGGCTTGCACCTGTTGCATCTCGTCCTTCCGGTTCAGGTACCGGGGCCCGACGCAGACGGGACGGCGCAGCCAGACAGTGACGTTGTTGGGCGACCGCTCGCCCAGCTCGGCAGAGATATCTGCACCGCTCTCGCCGCCCCCAACCACCAGCACGCGCAGCTTCTTCTCTGCGACTTCGCGCTTGAAGGCCTCGTCGTACTGCGACGAGTGGATCACACGGCCCTCAAACCCGGACAGACCCGCAGGTCGTGCATTGTTGGGGATCCCGTTCGACCCGGTGGCGACGATGAGCGCGTCGGCCTGCACATGGTGGATCGTGGGTTGCTGCTGCCCTGGACCGCCGGCGGGCAGAGTATTGTTGTTCTGGATCTCCAACGACCACTTCCCGTCGTCACCCAGGGTCGCGCTGCACACGTCGCTGTGGTACCTGATATGGCGGCCGAGGTCGAAATGGCGGGCATATTCGTGGAGGTAGTGCAGGTACTCTTGGGCAGTCGAGTAATGCAGCCTCGTCGGGTCCGGGAAGTCGGAGAAGGCCATGGCCCAGTTGCTGATGGTGAGGTGCAGGTTGGGATATGCCGTGGCACTGGCGAACACACCCCCCAGTTGTCCCGACCGCTCGAACAGCACGGCCTCGTGCCCGCTCTCGACCATCTCCTTGAGCGCCACGAGCCCGCACGGGCCGGCGCCCACGATCACCACACGACGTTTCATGCCGGCACAGGGAAAAGAAGAGCTCTAAGAAAGGAGACACACACACACACACACACACACACACACACACACACACAATAGTGGGTGGAATCAGGGCAGAGAGTCGGAACGTTTGAAAAAGAGGAAAGGGAGGGGGAAGAATGGAACGAAAGAGAGCCGACCCTACCTAGAGGCGCGCGATCTCGATCTGGATCTCAGATTCATCTGCCAGGGAGGCAAAGGACAAAAGAAGACCAGGGATGGTACAGCCAGGGCCAGGGCCGGGTAGTGACGGCGTCCGGCGGTCTCGTCGATCTAAAATAGGAGGGGGAAACAAGAAACCGCCATATCGAAAAGATCGGCCTCCGGGCTCTACATGTCCCTACGACTCCTGCATACGTGATGCAACACTACCTCGTAGATTGGTGGTCCTTCCATCTTTCGAACTCCAGGGGCGGGCCCGCAGAAAGGTGCTGGCGAGAAGAAGGAGAAGAAGCAGAAGCCAATGAGCCCCTGCGAAGTACTGTAATATCCCACACAAGAATACCGAGGACACGGAGTCTAAGGGTGCTAGCGTCTGAATTGATAGCCTGAGCAAACTTTTCGATCAGATTGAGACAGCTAGCCAACCAGATGCAGGACGATAGGCTGCTACACTACCAGACCAGCAAGCCACAAAGATTCCATCCTGCTTTTCTCACGTGCTTGCGTTGATGAAGACAAAAGCCGACGCTAGCACTGGCTGGCTGTCTGCCTGGCGAATTCACAGGACTGGACTGGGCTGGGCTGGACTGGTTTCGACAGGTAGATCTGAGGACGGACTGACTCTTTACGCCGTACCGAGTACTACAAGCAAGCATCTTATCTTCTTGATCGACGCCGAGCCCCGGGGGCCGCTTGACTCGACTCGACACGATCGATCCTCTCGCCGCCCCCCTCCTCTCTCCCTGCGCGGCGAAGAGCGGTGGTAGGTAGTATAGATAGGCTATTGACATCGGCTTTTCCGACGCGGCTGCAATGAAAAATGCTGGAGAAGTCGAGACCCAGCAGACCCAGGTTTACGTAAATTGCAGCTCTCCACATATGCGTACCCAGCACGCGAGCCGGTGGGTCAACGATTGCCTCCCTGTGCCTCGTACTCGGTGCCTACCGCGTGCTCGTATGAGTGAGTCGTCGTCCCGCCTGGTATCGCGCCACGAGCCGTCCTGCTCGGGAGGCGGTATCTGGAATCGTGGAGGAGGAGGAGGAGGTGGTGGTGGGTCGTTTAGCAAATGTACTGCGCACCTACAGTAGTATTGATGCAGTCGGGATTACCCAATCAGGACAGCAATCTTCTCCGCTGATTGGACAGGCCCTGAACCCACAGATCACCATAGAAGCGCAACATCGACTTTTTCACAACATACTGTACATCATAGGGAACTCCACAAATGGATCCTAGCCCTCAAGTAGTTATGTTGTGTGTCCCACAAATAAAATCGGGATTGCGGAGAGCTGCAGGATCCGTCAATCAAGGGTTCCCTCCCGGCGCTCCCCGTTGCGTCTGCCTGTCAGCTTACAGGAGATTCGCCGATTGTGGTCGGTCCCCGGCTGCTGCGTGCGTTCGTTTGTTCACGTTCATCTGTGCTCGCCTGTTGCTGCTTGCTCGCCTTGCCTCGTGGGCAGTGGGGTGGAGAGGCGGCTATACCGGCAGATAGATACTGTGTAGATAGACTTTCTCGCTGAATGAAGCGACGCGAGTGGCCGAGCATTGTGCTACTGCACTCACCATTCGTCCGTGGTATTCGATGGGAGTCTTTTCAAGTCAGACTTTGGGGATAGGTATGTATATTGCCCCGTCCTTGAGGACTAATCAGGGTCGTAGGATGCAGATCCAGACCCCGAGACGGGGGGCTATTCCATCAATACTGCTTACGTACCAAATGGAAAACGTGTGGTTCTCTGTGCAGCCCGGCGTAGGGGAATATCGAGTAGATGGGCGGTGAACAATCATTGATAGTCACCGGGGTCGGATCGGCTGCCCGGGGGAAAAAGCATCCTTGGTCCCGATACCGATGTCGACGAATACTGCTACGGAGGAAATATTGAGTCCGTGAATGCCTGGTTTCGGTTTGAGATTAGGTCTGTCTATCCACACGCCACAACGACAACAACAGCGTCATATGACTCTACCTGTACATAAGGATTCCGCGTCTGAGTGAAGAATATCCCTGTCGGGCATTGGAAAGAAAAAGTTCTTTTGTTAGCACCCTCCTGGTTCACCTTGCAGAAAAAAGATTCCCTATCATGCCTTCGTCCATGAACAGCAAGCCTGCTGCGCAGCTCCGCGCGGTTCTGGCACTGCTCTCCGTCGCGGTGGAGAATCTGGCCTCCGAGTGGGAATCGTCCCCGGGCGATGACTTCGCATCCTCCAGCACCGTGTCACATGCGGAGCACGATGCCGTCAAGGTCATCATTGCCGCTTTGGGGTCGATAGAGAGCCTCGTTCTAGACCCTCACACGCGCCTGCTGAATCTGTCCATGTCCTATCTCATTTCTCGTGCCTTGCATGTCGCCGCTGAGCACCGGCTCGCCGAGCTACTTGCCCGCGCCGAGGAGGGTGGAGCCACCGCAGGACATCTCGCCAGGACAACCGGCTTAGAAGAGGGCAAATTATGTATGTGCTTCTGAAAGCACCTCCCCGTGACATACCGCAATGGCTCGCTGAGAGAACGAAACCCGCTTTAGGTCGCGTCATGCGCACATTGACGTCGCACCACGTCTTCCAGGAGGTCGAAGAAGGGCGTTTTGCCAATAATCGCATCTCGCAGGCACTTGTGGGCGATGCTGCGTTTCAAGCAAACATCGTCATGAAGTAAGTCTCTTTCAATCCACGCCCTACCAAATCGAAGTATAGCTTCAAAGATAGGAAAAAGAGGAGAAAAAGTCCAGTAAACAGCGGAGACACCAGTCGGAGTAAGAAGGGAAATCGTGTCATACTTTTTTTGACCATACCCAGGGGCCAGTTCCAGTACACCGCCAGTGACTTCCTCCCGCAAACCCTAGCAAACCCTGCAATTGGGGACAGCTATGACCCGAGGAAGACTGCCTTCCAGCAGGCCGTGGGCACACAATTATCCCTGTTCGACTGGATGAACGAGATGGTGCCGGAATCCGACGTGAGCTGGCGGCCTCGAGCGGTGCGAAGACATCCCTGCGAGGAGGATGACAGGCCGCCGAGACCCCCTGTCTCGACCCAGAAGATGGTCCCCCGCCCCGAGAAACAACTCTTCAACCTCGCCATCAGCGGCCAGGGCAAAGGCACGGAGAAATACTGCGTCCTCGATTTTCCCTGGCAGGATCTGCCGGACGCCGCGACGGTAGTGGACGTCGGTGGCGGGATTGGCATGTCTCATATTTTCCCCTTGCATGGGAACACCTTGGATTAACGAGGGGGACAGGTTCCTTCTGCATGCAGCTCCGCGACCACCATCCTAGTCTCAATCTCGTTGTCCAAGACCGAGAACATGTGATCCAACAAGCAACTGCTGTGTGGGAAACCAAGCAATGTTCCGCCATTGCCGACGGTAGAGTCAAGCTGGTGGCGCATGATTTCTTCAAGAAAAACCCTGTTGTGGGGGCTGAGATTTACTGGTTACGATATATTGTGTAAGTCGCACCAGGCATTAATTTCTTGGGTATTTGTTGCTAAGGCGCGCAACACACACCTTCAGCCACGATTGGGCCGATAAGGAAGCCATCGCCATCCTTTCACGGGTCGCAGAATCAATGAGTCCTAGCTCCCGCGTGCTGATCGCCGAGATACTGATGAGCACCACTTTACCTTCAGACAAGCTCAAGTCGGCCCCCGCGCCGCTGCTCGCGAATTATGGTGTGGGAATGGCGCCTGCACACATGATGGACCTGAACATGATGATGATGACGAATGGGCGGGAACGCACACCAGCCGAATTTGAGCGGATCGTGCGGGCAGCTGGGTTGGTGATGGACAAGATCTGGGAGTGCCGGGGTCCCTTGAGCATCATTGAGTGTCGGTTAGCGTGATGGCCACGAGCAAGCACGGTCACGTCGTGCCGGTCTCTCAGCCTGTCGCCTGGTCAGCGTATAGGCAAGTCAGGGACACTCAGGACAAGGAAGCTTTGAGACAGGCGCCTTTGCAGGTTGTTGAATAGGAGAAATCACAGGGAAACTTGCTGTCAACTTAAGAAGTTCTTGGCTCCAGATTAATAACACACTGCATACTGCATACATAAAACATGCAGTATTAGTGGCCCTAGTGCCACTCGTCTCATTGGTTCGCTCGACTATATACTGCGTTCCATCGCTACTAACAAACCTTCGTCATCCTTCTCCTCTCACGGCCACCTCAACGCTGCCCTCCGTATTCTGACTCGTGAGTTGGACAGCGGTCTCAGTACAGCTACCCGGCAAATATGGATCCAAGAAAAAGGCCTGGGCTGCGAAGGAAATGCGAAATCAGTGATGGCTCCACCACTTGTTGGGACAGTGGGAACGGCTTCCGGGATATGGAGCTGAAGGGACGTGGCAGGCCATTTTCATTCCTATCTCTTGTTGAAGGTAGTCGTCTTTTAAGTTGTTAAACACAGCTCAGGGCCTTCGAATCTGGAAACTGTTTGATTTCGCTGTGTGTGTGTGTGGTGGTGGTGGTGTGTGTGTGTGTGGTGTGTGTGTGTGGTGTGTGTGTGTGTGTGTATACCTACTCGATGGAACCCTAGAAAGAATGGACTTTACCGGCAGAAGATGGTGTTCATGCTCTGTATCCGTCCGCGAGAGTGGGTTGCGAGTCACAAGCTGGATGGGCGAGGAGAATCGATGTGTTCGCGAGATTATCCCCTATTTTCAGACTACCTCTTCAACACACGAATATGATCCTCTATGAGCCGCCTCCGAATGATAAGGAGGTAAGATAAATAAATGTACCCTGGCTTGGTGGGATAGCTAGGACGGGATGTCGATTCTGGGGGTAAAATCAACGTTGTGTACACGGTCTATTCTTCTTTACGCATGATCCATATGGTATCGAGATGTGGAAAGAATTGGGCCCCCAATTTATTTTGTGACCTTCGTTCGCCTTCCACACCTGAACAGGGCAGATGCGAATCCACATCTGATCTGCTGAACGGACCTTGTCCTCGACATGACTCGCTACACTTCGGTGGCGGCGGCCATCATCCGCACGACCTCCTGCCCAAAGGCCATGAGCTCCCTGTCCTTTCCGGCCTGTCCCACCACCGTGACTCCAAAGGGCATCTTCTTCCCCCCGGGGTTCAGCCACCAGCCCGCGGGCACGCTGACGGCGGCCAGATCCAGCAGATTGACAAAGTTGGTGAACCGACCCAAAACCTTGTTGCGCGCCATGGGCTCCTCGGCCAGCTGGGCCACGGTGGGGTGGTCGATGGTGCTGGGCACGACGAGCACGTCGATGTGGTCCCGGAACTGCATCTCGGCCTGCCGTCGGTGGCCTGCTAGTGTGAAGATGTCGTCGTACGCCCGCTCCGCGCTGAACCGGTTGTCCATGGCTTGGCGGAACGTGGTCTGGATCGCCGGGTGCAGGTGCTCGAGACCCCACGTCTTGATGTACCCTTCGAACGCGAGCAGGCGCTGCGACACGATCGACGAGTCGTACAGCATCTGGTTCGCCGCGCCGAAGGGTGCATAGTCGAATCCCTCAGCTTCGACGCACCAGTCACTGCGACTACGGAGAGCCGTGACAACGTTTTGGAACAGTTCCGCATAGGCAGGTGACATGTCATGTAGCAGGTCTTCAGGGGGAATGGCAAAGCGGATCGGATCCTTCCAGGGACTCCACACGGGCAGCTCTCGACGGGCGTACACGTCACGCTCGTCAAATGCCCTCATCACATCCCAGACCTGCTCGGCATCGTCCATCGTCCTGGCCATCATGCAGACGCAGTCGATGTTCTTGCACGCGGGAACCAGGCCGACAGTACTAATCGTCCCCAGTGTGGGCTTGAGGCCGACGAGTCCATTGTACGCTGCCGGGACTCGGGTGCTGCCTCCCGTGTCCGTGCAGACGGTGAACGACACCAGCGATGCCGCGACGCTCACGGCCGAACCTGACGAGCTTCCGCCCGACACGTAATCGGCATCAAACACGCAGCGAGGGATGCCGTAAGGAGATCGCACTCCTGTCAGGCCCGTCGCGAATTGGTCCAGATTGGTCGCGCCAATGAGGATCCCACCAGCCGCTAGGATTCTCGACACCACGGGAGCGGTTTCCTCGGGTGTATAGCTGAAGGTGGAACAGGCCAGCGTGGTCGGGAGACCCTTGACGTCGATGGAGTTTTTGACAGAGAACGGAATGCCAAACAGCGACGGGAGAGGGCGGTCGTCAGAGCTGTAATATGTCGCCACCAGTTCCTCTGCACGCATCACAGCCGTGGACTGTGGGATCAGATGGATCCAGACGGCCGGGTCACGTTCCTGGTAGGAGCGTATTCTGTCGTAGACGTGCCGCACGACATCCACGGGAGAGAGTCTTCGTGATGCGTAGTGCGCACGGAGGTCGACGACATTGAGGCTCGATATTTCTGGGCAGACAGACGAGCTGCTCATGCTGGGAGGAGTCGGTGTTGACTCAGCCTGGGGCGAATCTGTAGTGATGAGAAGACGTGATTGAGTGAAAGGGCTAGCAGGAGCATTCCTTTCAGTGCTTCACTCATCGTGCCAGCTTTGCAGGACAGACAATCGATGTTATCGTTTCTGTTGTTATCAAACTTGTCGAATGATGTCGGGAATCGTCCGATACATGAGCGAATCAAACTGGCGTATCGGTTGACGCCCGATAGTGGAGCTCTGGGTCACACTAGTCTTAAAATGGAATGTTACCAAGGCTTGTTCGTCAATTGATGTCATTACAAAATCAGAAGCTTCGAGATGGTAGAGGGCTACATATGGAGTAACCTACCACGTGCCTCCCTATTCCCTACTACATACCTACTGGGTAGCTGCAAAATGCCTTGATACTGTCCATCTCGTGATGAAAAAACAACTAGACTCCCCTGGGCTACTACTTTGACGTGCGACTCGCCGTAGGTATCTAGAGGAGAAAACAACGGTGATTCGGAAATTCCAACAATTGATACCCTTACCGAAGTAAGTCTGCTCAAGGAAGAAGGCCACCACCGCCCTCCTCTTAACTACGGACGTTGAACAGCACATCATCTAGCGCCGAGGCCTTCAAGTCCTGCGCGTCCTTCAGCACGGGTCGTCGCTCCCCCCCGTAGCCGACCTTCCTCATCCACGCCTCCAAGCCCTTGATGCGGTTCGGGTTGATCTCGTCGAGCAACGCCCAGTTCCGGGTGGCCCCGTGGCCCTCGCCCCAGTAGTGCCACCAGGCCTTGAAGTTGTCCTTCCAGCTCATGAGGGATTCGTCCTTGTTCACCCCGGGTCCGACTCCCCAGTGCGCCGGCGCCCCCGGGTATGGCTCGGCTTTGGGGAGGTACTCCTCCATCGGCAGGCGCACGAACTCGGCCTTGCGCCCCGTCACACGCGCCGCCGTGTCTGCGATGTCCTGCATGCTGACCTCGTCCGTGGCCACTTCGAGATCCAGACCGGCAGAGCGGTCGATGTTGTCGAACATCCACAGCACAAACGGGCCGACGTCGTCGAGTGCGATCAGGGGGATTTTCCCGTCAGCTGGAGACCGTCAGTCTGTCAGAGAGGCCTCATCTCTGGGAGAGAAAACGCCTAGGTATCTGCGGTGACAACGTACCTGCTGGGTTGGCCCACACCAAAGTCCCGTCGGGCTTTTCGTCGGGCACAAACATGCCCTCGAACAGCATGTCCATGTAGGGGCAGGTGGTGAAGAGCGAGGATTTCATTCCCTCTTGGCCTTGAGCGAGGATGAAATCTATGTGATATAGATCAGCCAGTCAGCCCGTGCCATGCCGTGCCGTGTCTCTCTTCTGATGGGGGCAGAACTGAGTACAAAGGGACGACCATACCTCCCAACCGACCCTTGGCGTCATTATGGCAACAGTGGTACTTCTCGTCCCACCCGGCTTTCTTGAGGGAGTAGTCGATGTTGGCCAGGATGAAGTGCTGGACCTTCTCGTGGCGCGCAATCTCGTACGCACGGAACGTGTAGAACAGTTCCTCCTTCTCGCCCAGCGTGAAGCCGTCGATGTTGACCCACGCGCCATACACGCCGCGAAAGGCCCGGTGCAGGTCGCTCAGGCTGTCCTGCTTGCCCTGGATGAGCTCCACGTTGGGCAACGCCGCGAGCGCCTTTGCGTGCTCTGAGTTCGGGTTGCGCGTCAGGACGCGAGCCTTGTACCGTCCGCTGGCCGAGAGCGCTAAACATTGGGGAGAAGAAGGAGGTCAGTCAGTCGGTCCATCCAGTCTGGATAGAGAGAAGAGAAAAAGATAATGATGATATTATACACGATATCCCCGGGAACCTCATTCACCCAGTTCCTCAGCCATGCACTCACCTTTAACGACGGGTGCGCCTTGCGCCCCGGTTCCTCCCAGAACCAGGACCTCCTTGAGCTCTGGCATTTCTTTTCGTTTCGTTTCGTCTCGTTTCGTTTTCTCTGGCGTCCGTGCCTGGCGTCTGTCCTCGACTGGGTTGGTTGGAGTGAGGTGTATGCAACCAGCCTCTGTCTGTGTCCGGGGCGTCCGTCTGAGCAGCAGCAGCCAGTCCTTTTATATCACTTCATATCCATGACTTCCCGGGCCTGGGCCTGGGTCTAAACCCTGTATCCTGGGTCCGTTCACGGCTCATAACAGCGAGAATCTTGTTGATTGATTGATTGACCATCACTTCCCAGCCCAGCCCAACCATTCCCGTCTTTCCCCGCCCTCTCTCATCCAAATGTCAGCAATACAATCGGCCATTTGTGTGCGAGAGACCGAGAGACACAGAGAGAAACAGTGTGTATGTACCTCGTATGTTCGTTCAGACAGGGGGCTTTCCCCTGCTATTTGATTATTCTGGATTTGCAATGACCGATGATGGGGTGCTGAACCTCGGTCGGTCGATCAGTCAGCCAGTCAGTCGGTTCGTGGATGATATATATGGATTAATTACTGGCGGGGTCGGTTTTGATTATTTTTCTCCCCCTGTGCGCAGGAAAATCCCCATACCAGTTACAATATCATCTTAACAAGGACAGGATCAATCCCTAGCAAGCTAGCCAGCTGGCTACTCGTTGGATTTTGTAAATGTTTGTCCGTGTAGTCTTCTCATCGTGATCGATCTGAGGACTCTCCAATCCATGTATCTCGTACAACATGTCCTGTGTTTGCGTGTATGCCGGGTTCAGCTCTGTTGATTACATATCCACAGTATGTATGTATGTACATGACTTGTTCGAACAACCAAAATCGAGGCTCCCTCTTCCCACCTCGGACTTAAGGTGGAATGAATGAACCGAATGTGAGAGTGATTCGCAAGGCTTCAGGCCTTCAGGGACTTACTTCAGTCCCGCATGTCTCTTCCCGCAGTAGGACTGGCTACCTACCTATTGCCTACTCGTACTTGTACTCGTACTCGTGTCGTGGATCCTCGGTCCTGGAACTGACTCGGGTTGTAGTTGGCGGTGGTTGTCGCTTGTATATCTGACTACAAACGAGGATGGCCGACCGGGTGGCTGGACTGGACTGATCGACTGCCTCATCTCGATCTATTACATATCTATATTCCCCCCTCCCCCCCCCGCATGGTACAGAGGACGAGGGATTGGTACGCCATTACCATGTCTCCTCCACTCTCATGACAACGCTCGTCTATCTCTCCTTCTGGATCCTGAAGACTTTGCTCTTGTTTGGTCTGATGTGCGAGGTGGCAGGAGGATAGAAGGAAGAGAGTCCATTTCTAAAACCACATGTGCTATGATGCCGAAAGGTATACTCTTGCCTCAAACGGTTGCAAGCGATTCTCCGTGAGGCTTCCCTCATCGACATTCGTAACGGCGAGGCTGAACTCTCGACCACCCTCCAACACGGACGCCGAAGAAGAAGTCCATTCCTTTTCTTTCGTGGACATGTTGGCCACGGTCACGGCCTTTGTCCCATCGTGTCCTTCCTTGACGAAAACGATCAGATCTTCATCTGCTGGCGCGCCAGTCTCAACTTCGCGGAACTTGCCGTACACAAAGACGTCCTTGTGTGTCTTCCTCAGCCGCACCATTTGTTTCCAGAACTCCAGCACACTTCCCTTGTGACCCTCTTGGTCCGCCACGTTGATGGTCTCGTGGGACTCTAGCACGCTCATCCACGGCTTGACCTCGTCGGGGCAGAACCCAGCGTTTCTTGTGCCTCGGCCTTCCCATTGCATGGGCACGCGGGCGTGGTCGCGCGCCACCTTCTGCAAAATGTCCAGCGCTTCAGAGAGCGCCTTGGGATCTCCCGGTGACTTCTCCCGGACCTCGCTCAGGTGCGACACCGACTTGATGCACTTGTACTCCTCGGCCGACCATGACCGTGGGGCATTGATCATCCCAATCTCCTGTCCCTGGTAGATGAACAACGTCCCCGTCAGCGTGGCCAGGACGACGGCCAGCATCTGGGCCGCACGCACCCGGTACTCGGGCAGATCGGAGGTAAAGCGTGACACGGAGCGGCCCTGGTCGTGGTTCTCCAGGAACACAGTCGTCCAGGCGTCGGTGTTTTCGATTACAGATTGCCATTTGAAGAGCTCGCGTTTGAAGTCGGTGGTGGTAAAAGGCCGCGGGATGAAGCGCGCCCCCGGAGTCTGGCCCAGGTCGACCACGTCGAAGTTGAAGACCATGTTCAGCTGCTTGTTGCGTGCCGAGATATACGCCATGACGTCCGCTTCGTTTGGCGTGTATGGCAGTTCACCGACCGTCATGGTGTCGTAGTTGGCGAGTATGTCGTTGATCTCGCACAGGTACTCTCGCATCCGCGGCCCGTTAGCGTAGTACATCATAGCCGGCTGCGATTCACTCTCGGGATAGACCACGGGAGCGTCGGGCAGCCCTGGGTGTTTGGAGTAGAGATTGACCGTGTCGATGCGGAACCCGTCAATGCCTTTGTCCAGCCAGAACTTGATGGCACTCCGGTAAATCGCCTGTCTGCACTCCTTATTCTCCCAGTTGAGGTCTGGTTGCTCGGGCGCGTACAGGTGCAGATAATATTCCTGACTGGTCTCGTCCCAGGTCCAGGCAGGTTTCGAGAAATTGCTCCGCCAGTTGTTCGGACGGCACCGCTTGCCGTTGACATCGTACTTGGCGGGACGCCAGATGTACCAGTCCCTTTTAGGGTTTGTCTTGGAGGACCGGGACTCTTGAAACCAGGCATGGAGACTCGAGGTGTGGTTGATGACCAAGTCGAAGATGATCCGCATGCCCCGGTCGTGCACGGCCTTGATCAGCTGTTCCGTCTGCTCGAGCGTGCCATACTTGTCGTGGATGTCTTCATAGTCTTGGATGTCGTAGCCCATGTCGACCTGGGGACTCTTGTAGTGTGGGCACACCCAGATCACGTCGACTCCCAGGTCGCGGATATAGTCCAGCTTGGACATGATGCCGGGGATGTCACCGACCCCGTCGCCATTGCTGTCTTTGAAGCTGGCTGGGTAGATCTGATACACCACCGCCTCTTTCCACCACTTCTGTTCGTGCTGCTGATGGAGTACTTCAATCATAGCTGGTGATCAAATCCCGAGGTATGCTGTGTATGGGGCTGTCAAGTCCAACGTTTTCCGGCACAAATGGCGTTTGATATAGCCACCAGCAATGCCTGGAGAAGATCGTACACGAGTAGCCTGGCCCTTGAGTTATCTGGATGGTATCAGACACTCGACTACTTGTTCGGCTCATCAGAGAGTGGGCCAAAGTCGTGTCCGCCCTCTGACACCGGGCGTTGTCCCACCATGCCGAAGAGCACTCCACCACCCGTGGGTTCAGCTTCTGGCACTATCGAATTGTTTCGCGCAACGAAAACTCCTTCTTGTCAGATGGCCTGATAGAAAGCAAAGTGTCGTCGGCAAATCCAAGGCTAAGCGACGAGCAAGCGAGAGCCGATCGGCAAAGCATCGTGGGGGAGTTTTTCGGGAGCCCTTTTTGCCTCTTTCAGCCTCTATTGTTGCCGCGACGGTCATCCTCCGTCTTTAGCGTAAGCGACGCAGCCGACGCCGGTATCTTTAGTCTTTTCCTTCCTCTTCCCACGATTGCCCAGCCTTCGGGAGAAGACGCCGTGGGCAGATCTCACTGTCTACTTTCAGGAGACGAGCGCGACTGTAACGTATCCTGGACTCCCTGAACACTGCCGGCTGTACCCCAGACATTCGATGTCCATGTGCCTGTATATGCTCCACTTTTACCCGCGGGGACAGACCTGGACGACGGGGTCTAGCTCGCCACTCCTGGCTTCTTTGGTATATAACGGCCACTTTCGTCCTTCGGCAAGGGTCAACATGGTTCCCTTCTCCCACACATTCTCCAGCAACAGTCGGCTTCTGCGCAGTAGGATACGTCGAGACTCAGCTTGACGGTCACTCTTCTTCTGCCTTCTTCGTCGCAATGGCCCACGTCGAGGACGTCAAAGGCCCTGTTGAGGCTCACGCTGAACCTCTCAGTGCTCAAAAAGCCGTCATCCAAGAGGCACAAGCAGCGGCCGATGTCGAGCAAGAACTGGGATTGCTGAAGTCCATCAAGCTCTACCCCAAAGCGATATGCTGGTCTGTTCTCTTGTCAACCGCCATTATCATGGAAGGTTATGACCTGCTGTTGATGTGAGTAAACACCCACACAGTAACCGAATGGTACTGATGCTTCTCAGGGGTTCTTTCTATGCCTTACCTCCTTTCCAACAGAAGTATGGGAAACAACTCCCCAATGGCGAAGTCCAAATCCCGGCCGCATGGCAGTCGGGCCTTTCCAATGGGGCTACCGTGGGATCGATCTTCGGTCTGATGCTGAATGGATACGTTTCCGAGCGCTTTGGGTTCAAGAAGACAATGCTTGGTGCACTTGCCCTGATCTGTGGGCTTATTTTCATCCCTTTTTTCGCCCCGAGCCTTGAGGTCCTCCTCGTCGGCCAGATTTTGATGGGCATACCCTGTACGTTCAGGCTCTCTCATCGGTCCGATCTGCGGATCATGCTGACGCGAAAAAGGGGGCATCTTCCAAACTCTTCCCACAGCATATGCAGCAGAGGTGACGCCGACTCACCTGCGAGCCTACCTCACGACATATGTCAACCTTTGCTGGGTATGTGCACAGGCTGGGTAACGCATGGAACAGGGCTAATACTTGGGTCCAGGTGTTTGGTCAGCTCCTCGCATCCGGAGTGCTGCGTGCTCTACTCACGCGAGACGATCAATGGGCGTATCGCATGTGAGTTTATAGTATCGCTCTTTGCCACGAATCCTGCTAATTGCCCGACCAAAAGCCCCTTCGCCCTCCAGTGGGTTTGGCCGATCCCGCTCATTATCGGAATTTCAATGGCCCCAGAGTCACCATGGTGGCTGGTGAGGCAGAATCGACTTGCCGATGCCAAAGCCGCACTTGCTCGGTTGACTGCTAGGAACGGAGCCGTTGATCTGGACAAGGCGGTCACGCTCATGGTATACACGACAGAACATGAGAAGGAGTTGGGGACCGGGACAACCTACCTTGATTGCTTCAGAGGTATCGACCTGCGCAGAACCATCATTGCGTGTGGCTGCTGGCTGATCCAGACGCTCTCGGGTGCCAGTTTCCGGTATGTCTTCAGTTTCCCTCTGTGTTGTTAATGACCATCTGACCACTGACACATCCAGCACGTATTCGACATACTTTTACAAGCAAGCCGGGTTGGCGACCGATCAGGCCTTCAACATGGCGATCGGTCAATACGCTCTGGGCATCGTCGGCGTCTTCACCGCCTGGTTCCTTCTCCCTCGCTTTGGTCGCCGAACTATTTATCTGATCGGTCTGGCGTGTATGACCACTCTTCTTATCACTATCGGCATCCTGGGAGCAGTATCGAACCCTCCCACGACCGGGATCGCCTGGAGTGTGGGATCGCTGCTCTTGGTGTACACCTTCTTCTACGACGTCTCTGTCGGACCTGTCTGCTACAGCCTCGTCTCCGAGATCCCTTCCGTACGCCTTCGAAGCAAGTCCATCGTCCTGGCGCGTGCATCGTATAACTGTTTGAACATCGTGACAGGAGTCATAACCCCATACATGCTCAATCCGGGAGCATGGAACGTGAGTCCTTCCCTAAACGTGAATGTGTTTTCATGCTGACGATGTTGAAGTGGGGAGCCAAGACTGGCTTCTTTTACGGCGGAACATGTGTCTTGAGTGTCTTGTTCACCTTCTTCTGTATTCCAGAGCCCAAGGGACGTACGTTCGCCGAGCTCGATATCCTCTTCCAGAAAAAGACACCAACCAGGATGTTCGCAAAGACGCACGTCAGTTTGTTCGACGCCACCGCTCTTGATGAGAAGTATGAGAAGGAATGAAGTCGCCAAAATGTCTCGTAGTAACATTGTACATCCGTGAGACCAAGATTAAGTGATAGTCTGGCGGCATTAGTCGTTCTGAAATCGAGAAGTCCTGCGGGCTTAACCTGGTAACTCTGCAACATATATTGGAAATGATTCTTGGACAATCCCTTCTTTCCTCAAGACTGGCTTTGCATTGTGCGTGTTTGATGCCTGCTGGTTAAGGATTTTCTGTGATACCCACTTGTGACAGTCTGTCAGATGAAAGGAGGAGCAATGCCAAACCTCTGGGTACACAAATAGCGGCAGTCAACCCGCTCAGATCTCTGGCACTGCAGCTCCACCACGGCAGCCAGAAAACGTGACATGAAATCACTCTGATAGATGGGCTTTTTGACACGCTCAAGCATCTGCACAGCCCAGTTGCCTCCCTCTGGATCCGCTTCGAGGGCATAGAAGAAGATAGGCCACATGAACCCTGGGTTCACGGCGCCGTTATTCCGTGTGACATTCTCATCGACAATTCGACGCACTTGCCGCAGCGCTTCCTGAGCCTCTGGCGTTGGAATCAGCCACTGGCCATGTGCCCGCCCTAAGTCAACGATCTCGATCTGATATGCAGCGTTGCACAAATCTATGAGCATTGACAAACGGTCAAGAAGCGACTCGGGAACAACAGTCTGGAGCTGTTCGCGGCTTAGCCGTAGAAGACTCGGTGCCTGCTGACGCAACAAGGCCAGCTGCTGTCGAATCTTCGATGCCATTTGGTCCACCTCGCTTTCATCCGCCAAAGTGCCCCTCGAGCGATGATGTCGATTCAGACCGCAGATGAGAGCACCTATTTGCTGTGTCTGAATATAAAATTCGAATAGAGGGGACGCGAGACCGTCGTAGAGGATTGAGGCTGGAAGAGGGTCTCGGTCCAGGAAAATGAGACTGGGTGCCGGACCTGAATTGCAGGAAAAGAGGTGGCTGACTTTGGCCGACATAAAGCCTCTTCCACCTAGATGCAAAGCCTTGACGTGCAATAACTTCAGCCACGTCTCAATGCGGCATACCACTGGCGGCCACGGTCGCTGCTGGATCCAACGCTCAAGCTTGATCACAAAAGGTCCCTCAGACTTCATCATAATCGGGACGGTGTCTTGCTGCGAGATGGCCTCAAAACACGCTAATAACGCCATAACGAGAAATGTGCATTCGAGATCGGGCGCTTGGAACCGCAACATTTTCGCGTGTTCTGCTCTCGCAGCGTGGTATTGAGCGATGGCATCGGACGTCTCGTGCCCCAGATCTTCGGCTTTGGAAAGTGCCTCGACTGCAGATATGGCAGAAGCTATGACGGGGCTTCGAGCGCTCAACATTACCATGTAACGCTTTATGCGAGCCCAATTTTCTCCGTCGAACGTGGAGATAAAGGGAAACTCTACTTTCTCCACAAAGTAAGGATATTGACCGAGAATTGGCTCAGCTGTCGAGCTCGATTCGGCAACAATGTTCAGTCGAGTGTCCCCGTATGCGTCACCAAGCCTCGATACGGACGGCTCAACAGCAAGGCCAGGCGCGAGTAAGGGATCCGGGGTTCGGACGGAAGAAGCAAACTCCACACTCTGGTCTAATCGACCTCCCGAAGCAAGATCGAACATCGACTGCGACCAGGCTTCGTACGTAACGAATGGAGAGAGCGGAAAGTCGCCCAGCGCAGGAAGCATGTCTTGGGATGTAGGTGTGGCATTGAGAGACAGAGTCCCCTGATCTAGGGTCGTGCGGACCCTCTTAGGGCTAGGCTCTTGGATGTGATCAGCATCCGGATAGACACAAACTCGACCAAGTCTCTCACACTAAGACGGAAGTCAGTCAGCCCCTCATCGAAGTCAATGCCACATAAAGCTGCAACAAAGGAGCTCGTACGTTGAGACAATTTGGCTTCTCTTCGCTACATTTTACCTTTCGGCCACGACAAGTCAGACACCCTGTTAGCTGTTGCGTCAGTTACTGCGATCGTCCAAGCTTGGAGACGGTAGCCCACCGCTCTTGGTTCGCGACTTAGGGGGGAGTCCATTCTGTCCACTCCTGCTGTAAGAAAAGGTGGAAGTTGTGGTGGGCATTGGACTCGTCTCGGGATACAGACTTGGGATGAGGGATTATCTGTCTCGAGCACAAAGCAAATGGCCCAAACCACGGCGGTGAGAAGGCGGAGGAAGTTGTTCGCAAATTGTTCGCAGTTGTTCGTCTGGAGCATGGCATCAGGGGCGAGATCTAGCCCCCATGTTGCCAAGACGGCGTTGGGCGGGGTAAGTCATAGAGCAGCGTCACGCTAATCCAGATTCGCCGAGTGCTTACCCTTTTTGGTCGAAAGACACACCCTTACAAGGGCTGCACATAGGCGGAGTATGTATGTGGTAAAGCATCATAGTGGCAGTGAGACTCGGTGCAATGCTAGCAAGGGAACATACAAGAGAATTCTAACGTTGACAGTGAGATTAACATTGGGGCTGAAAACCCGAGAAATACGACAGATCTTGCACTAGATCAAAGCCTATCTGACAGATACTTTGCGCCGTGGTATTTTGTTTGCTCGGAAGGGCCTGTAGTAATATGTAGCTTGATAGAGCGCAGGGCTTGTGGAAGAGGGAAAAGGGTTCTCACCGTTGGGCTCCCATGAGATCAGTCGATCGGCCGAATAGGCTGTGGAATATCGCACTCAGTGAAAGACCATTTTACACAGCAGGCTGTGGGCAGGTTACCATGGAGTCGTGATCTTCACGGCGTCAGAAAACCCCCTCGTGCAATATAAGAAGCGTTACATTTCTTTTCGGTTGATGCTTAGTGCCGTCTTCACCTTGTCCCTACCTAGATAACCAGCCGTCCAATGAGACGTGCAGTGCTGTGGGAGGCCTTGACTGACAGTCTGTCGAGTACGATCTATTAACAGTGGCCTCACTCTTCCGTTTCCAGCCTGTTTTCACATTATCTACTTGTGTCTTCTGTCATCGGCTGGGAAAGCCGTGGTGTCCCAGAGAAGAACCGCCGAAGAGAAAGGTCTCGAGCTCCGGCACCCAGCGATTACTGCAGATGAAGGCCAGGACAATGCATCCATTCCTCTACAGCGGCAGCGGGACCACGGCTATCCCACGGGACTGCGGTTTGTCCTTTTGACCATTGGGCTGGTACTTACTATGTTTCGCTCTGCACTGGACACGTCCATCATCTCGACCGCCATCCCCAGGATTACATATCAATTCGGCACAGTCAAGGACGTGGGCTGGTACGGATCGGCCTACCCTATCACAAATGCCGCTTTTCAATCAACGTTGGGCAAACCTGTAAGTGTGGCAAGTCTCGAGTCTGTCCTTCAGGCTGGGAGGCAACCATGAAGCTAAACCTTGGGGCACTGGCGAGCAGTACAAGGACTTCCCGTTCAAATGGACCATCTTGCTCACCGTGTCCATTTTCGAGCTGGGCAATGTGATATGTGCTGTGGCTCACAGCAGCTCAGTCTTGATCTTGGGCAAGGTCATTGCTGGAATGGGCGGTGCAGGAGCCATGACGGGAGCATTCATCATTATCGCCTTCAGTGCCAAACCACAGTATAGATGACCGTACATGGACGTTCTGGGGCTCACATTCGGCTGTGCGAGTGTGGCTGGGCCTCTATTGGGAAGCATCCGCACTGACGGACCTGGCTGGAGGTGGTGCTTCTGATGAGCACTGGTGCTGTACGAGTGTCTCTGAACCACAAAGACTGGTTCTTTCTTAGGACAAGTCTACCCTATCGGGGTTCTAGAGGCGATTACCACGGCTCTCACCGTTAAGGTGCCATCGATGTCTGAGTCCACGCAGGTCCCCTTGAGGGAGAAGCTGTTCTCTCTAGATCTCGCCAACAGCCTTCTTGTGCTGGGTAGGTGCTTTCTTTCGTAAGATGGGAGGTGCTTCGAGAAGATCAATTAATATGGTGTTTGGCCAACAGGTGCAATGGTTGGCCTTGTGCTCGCACTGGACAAAGGAAGGGTTTCGTCCCCGTGGAGCAACTGGCGCGTCATCGCAAGCCTGATCGGATTTGTGGCTCTCCTCTTCCTGTTCTGCATCAATGAAGTGGCAGATGGGCAGCTGGGCCATGATCCAAGCACATCTGTTGAACAAACGCTCGATTATTATCTGCCTGGTTTTTCAGTTTTTGATTGCCGGCTTGTTTCGCCCGCTATCGTTTGCGTTGCCTATCCAATTCCAATCCCTCGGCAATGTACCGCGTCAGAAAATGGGCTTCGACTGATCTCTTTGATCCTGGCTGTCTCTGCATGTACCTTCGTCGCCAACGGGCTGCTGACCTTCTGGCGGCACTACACGCCTTTCCTCATGATAGGCACCATGGCAGGAACACTGGGGGTCGTCTTCGTGCACACTCTGGACGCCGGCGCTGGCCTCAGGGCGTGGATCGGTTTCGAGATCCTGACGGGCATGGGCGTACGTCTTGCCCTGCAGGTACCCACGATCGAGAATCAGGCGGCAGTGACCTCGTTGACGTTGGTCTGCGAGAACGTGGGGGCCTGCCTCTCCATCGCCGTGACTGAAGCAGCCTTCACCCACGGGTTGTTCTCAGCACTGGGGCACCACGATCCCCAGATGAAGCCTGAGACGGTGGTCAATACGGGAGCAACCGAAATTCGGCGGTTGTTTGGCAAGAAGCTCATTCAGGGGATCCTGATGTCGTACCTGCAAGGCTGCAAGGACAGTCACCTGGTGCCGATGGCGTGCGGATCAGCTGCCACACTGGTGTCGATGGTGGTCGCAATGCCGTCAGTGAGCCGGTCATGGGGGAAGTGGAAGCACAAAGCACATTCTCGGTGAAGAGCCTGGGCGCCGCTTACGGTCGCTAGCTTTGTCGGTAGTGTTGTGTAGCGTGTAGGAGGTTGAGTGTGATTGGAGCGAGGCGGAAGTGGTGGCACAGGGCGGTGAGCGACCAAGACACCTTCACCTGCAACACTTACAACACCAGCAACACCATGACCAATCCATCACCACCGCCGTCGACCTGCACCAGTCTACTCCGTACTCCATTCTGCCCATGTCAATCAATTGCCCGTCTCTGCCATGCCGCCAATTCATCCACCAGTGATCTATCTGCAAGAGGAGGAACAAAAACAGCCCTTGGGACGTTTCACTCATCCTGCTACACCACACCGCCGGCCTCCTCGCACACACTTGCGCTTTGACCATCCTTCAGTCACATGGTTTTCACTCTTGATACCTGGGCCTCTTTTGGTCTCGTGTTTCATTGGCATTGGCAATGGCGACATTCCTTCCATCCAATGTATGGAGGTCGGAGATCTACGTCGTAATGCCCGACCTCTCGATTCCCACTTGCGTCTCCATTGCCATGCAGCATCAACCGCCCACAAGCGCCCACTTGGCTCCCTCTTGGAAAAAAGCCGACGCCCTCTCGTCCACTCCCCTCCTCAACCATCATGAAGTTGGAAGCACCATCTCGAGGTGGCGGCAAAACTCCCCCCTCGCCTTCGAGGCTTAGACTCGCACAAGCGTCCCACTGAGATCATGGCCCGCCCTGCTACACCCTCCCTGGGCAATCTACTCTTCCCAAACAGGTGACTCCGGCCCAGGCCACTTTGCTGCAGGTTTGGGCTGGTGACAGATGACCTCCCTCGTACTGGTGCATAGACCCTCGCCAGAAATCTGCGACTTCTAAATTAATTTATTTGACGATTTGCAGACTCTCATTACCCTGCATTTGCTCTCCTGTTGCGTTTCACGATGTTTGCATGCCCACAGGGTGACATGGCGGGTACTGCACGAGGCATGGATATAAAGCATTGTGCATGAGGACGCCGAGCTGGTCCTCGTTGTCGATGCTTGCATCACCTGTTTGACCTCCCTTGATGTGGTGACGAAGAAACACTTTGCCGAAGCTGCTTTTCTTTTGTGCTGAAGAATCAATCGAACCAGAAGGCCTCGCTGGGTCACTTATGCAACCAACGTCTTGGGAACACCAGACCCTCTCGGAGACCGCCACCCCAGCTATAATACCCTACATTTTCAGTCCGAAACCGATGAATGACATGACGACGATACGAATTATGAGCGTACGCTACGATATGACGACCCCTTGTGACGACCCGGTTGAGGTATCAGATACCGAGTCTTTCCACTCCGCCATTTCCAATGTCACCAAACAAAGCTCCAAGCGCTGGGCTTCCCCTTCCCAGAAGGCCACCATAACAACAGATTGTTTCGTCCACCAGCAACCGCTACGTAAGAGACCCCGGTCGAGGACAGTCTGCTCTCAATCTTCCTCCTCTTCCAGGGCATCCCATCCTCGACCCAGCCCAAGACACTCGCGGCACAACTCCCTTTCCATCCCCTCCAGACAAAGCAGTCTTGCGAGGAAACAGCGTCGATCACGCACGGATTCCCTGACGCTGCATCGCCAGAGCTGCCAGCTCTTCTCCTCCCTGGACGGAGTTTTAGCCTTGAGTCGGGACATCACGCCTCTGCCGAGCGTTTCGACCTCGCGGACAACGACCCGGCACGCGTCCATAATCCCCGAGGATGCCCTGGACCAGGAGAGCATCCGGCGCATCTGTGAGAAGATCGACGCAAAACTGACTGCCGTGGAATGTCACGACGGGTACCAGTCAACACAATATCCATTTACTTATGGATACTCATACGCGCTTCCTGCCAGCGGAATTGATCATTCTCCAATTCTGCGTTCGGACACCATGCCACAGATGTCCCAGACAAGCACGCGCCGCTCTGAGTCAATTTCTGTTCCTCCCACCGTGATTCAGGGAAGACCTGCCCTCAGTACCGTGATATCCTGGACTTCCAACGCGACGCGACGTGTTGAGTACGAGAAAATCGACCGCGCACATAGCGGGGTTAGGGGTTTCCTGCGCCGAGTCCTGCCCCGGTGTCTTCGAACCAAGGACGCCCGGAAGGGCTTCTTCACAGGCGAATGTGACGGAGACAGCGTGAGGAGATTTCGACTGGATGTAAGCGATGACGACAGTGACGCAGGCCACCAGGAAGAACGGGAGAGTAACTGCAAATTCCCCGATGGTACCGAGTATGAAGGTGAGAAGGGTGTTCCCAGCGTGGAAACGGAAGTGGCAGCGGAAGATCGAGACGCTCAGCGTTACAAAACCGGAGTCAGAGGTACCAAAGCTGGGGAAGAGGACAAGCCCAAAAATCGAAGATGGTCGTGCTTCAACTTATAACGACACTGGCTTCGGCTTCGGGCTTCTAGCCTTCACCGCCGATTCTGGCTCCATCCCATGCTCATCTGCAGCAATCTCTAATTACATTGTTCTTGGATACGGCAATTGCTCGGGCACTCGTTTCTTTTGATCCTTGTGTGCCCGGCACAGTCAACATATCCGGTAATCTGACCTTGTATAATGCGCCAGCTTTTGTCTGGGAAGGCCTGGAGATACCTTAATACACAGATTGACTGCAAGCAACCTGAGTTCTGGAGGTGGTACGTAACTGTACATAGGAAGGCAGTTGAGATATTCAGCCGTAGAATCCCAAACAGGAGGCTTCGCAGTTCTCATTGTCGCTTGTTCCAGTCTTTCTCTCATATAAGAGCTCGATCCCGCTTCCTGTTTCCGTGGAGGGTTCGACTGACAGATTGGTCGGTCCTTGCTGCTGAGCAGGAAATCTTCGGTGACAGGCACAGAAGGCCCCCGCTGCGTTATCAGGTAAGATGGCCTGAGGCGTGCATCTGACTGATTTATGCGTGCTCGTGGAAACTCGTACCCACTGCCTCATGACCAGTGTTCGTGATCAACTCTGACTTCTTGAAGTTCAAGGAATATGGTTGAAGGTTGACGATGGTGCAGATATCGAATCTCTACCTCGAGTGGAGGAGATGAAAAGTCGTGCTCAGACGCCTGCGTCTCGTGAGTTCTATTCAGTCGCCTAGCCCTCTTTGATCTGCTACTGCTTCGAAGCCCAGACAAAAGGAACTCAGAAAACAGTCCACGACTCTCGGGTGGTCCTTAAGGGTTAGAGACTGCATGATGTTCGCATGCTGCGAAGAAGCCTCGAGTTCAGCTCTTCATCTCCTCACAGCAAGTCAAAGTCATCCAACTTCTCCCTGTATTCCAGAACCTGCCTCTTCACTTTACTTCCATCCACCCAGGTAACAAAGTCCTCCATGCCCCTCGACACAAGGAATGCCGGATCGGTCACCACCTCAGTTCCCACTCTTACATGCCCTTGTTCCACAAATTTGTGTGCCGTGGCGATGTGTTCCACCATACCTATGCGGACCATCACTATGCCCAAGCGGCGGCGACAGAATGCACTGACTGTCACATCCTTTTCCACAGAAGACAGCCCGGCGCCTTGGCTGCGGTTCTGCTTCAGGATCCCAATCTGGTGCAGTTTCTCCAACATGACCGTCTCCATTTCCACGCGGTACGGGTCCGTGGGCTCGAGGTTCGACAGCAAGTGTGCAAGCTGTCTCAATCGACCGCACAGGGCATTGTATTTGGAATAGTCGAGCGGGTGGGTGAGGTGGTAACGTCGCCGGACGGCGGCCTCGCGGTGGGAAGGGCCGTCGGATTTGTAGGTGAGGAGGTCGACTTTGCGGAGGAGTCGCTGCTCGTGGTGCTTGAGTTTACGGACCATGATTCAGAGAGCTTGGTGAAGCCCGACCGCAGGAGTGATGGAGAGTCGAAAGCCGTAGGGAAGTATGTTCACGGAATTGGAATTGTCGGTCTTCGTTGGAAAAAATTATTTCGCTCGGGAAACGCTGCGGGGAAGAGCTGGCTGCTTTAAGGAATCCACAGCCTCGTCGCATTGCGACCGCAAGGCTGTGGTTAACAAACAGCAGTGTGACTTGTATTTCTCGGCAAAAGCTCACTCGACCAAACATGAAAAGTTAGGGCACGCTGTCAAATAAGCGCCTCTCTAACCATTATGAAAACTTTCCGATTATCAGAGGTGAATTTAAAATCCAAATAGTCCGTCATTCCAGATCTCCGAGCACTATCCCTTATCCCGCTTCAAAGCCGAGGACATATGCTGACCTGGGGAGCACGACAATATTGTAAACATACGTCCTCAGCCGTGGTTCGCCCGAAGGCGAGCCGTACCCCTCAGTTTTTCCCATTCGAAATTTCAGGAATTTTCCTGGGTCGAACGCCCTGGGAAAAGCGTCATCTCTGGCGATAAATCCGCACCCGAGTCAACATGGAGGGGTCTGTGGAGTATCTGTGCGGGCTCGGCCAGCGTTATTGGTACGTCGAGGTTGAGTATGGTCACTGATTTCATTTTCCACAAGATGACGAGGTATCCTTCACATTATACCCAGACTCACCTTGGAACTCGTTATTACCTCGTTGCATCTTTCTTCTCCAATCATCGTGAAACCCGCACGACACTGCTACTATGAAGGCCATTGTTCTGGAAGGAGAGCCTGGAAAGGCATCTTTCGTCACCGACAGACCTCTCCCCAAGCACAGACCAGGATACATTCTCGTCGACACCAAAGCAGTGGCCTTGAATCCCACCGACTGGAAACACATTGATTGGATGAACCGTAAAGGTCTACTGGTGGGCTGTGACTATTCTGGGGTAGTTGCAGAGACAGGAACCGGTTATTCTAAAGCATGGAAAGTGGGTGATCGGATCTGCGGCTTCGCGCATGGCTGCAATGAGTTACAACCCGAGGATGGGACGTTCGCTGAGCGCATCGCAGTCAAGGCTGATGTGCAGATGCGGGTTCCCAACCACATGTCGTTTGAAGACGCCGCAACACTAGGCGTTGCTGTTGTTACTTGTGGGCAAGGACTCTTCCAGCAGATGGGCTTGGACCTACCCTCACAGCTATCTACGAAAGGGGAATTCATCCTTATCTACGGAGGCAGCTCAGCCACCGGTACCGTTGGTATCCAATTTGCGAAGCTGTAAGTGCAAATCCGCTGCCGCAGGTCTTATTGATGCTGACTTTGTAGCGCTGGGTACACGCCCATCACCACATGCTCCCCACGTAATTTTGACTTAGTCAAATCATTGGGAGCAGTGGCCGTATTTGACTACAACGATCCCGAATGTGCGACGAAGATCAAGGAGTATACCAAGAACGATCTCAAGTACATCTGGGATACGATCTCTCTGCCCAAAACAGCCCAGCTTTGTTCAGAGGCGATCTCCCCGGGGGGAATTTACGGTTCGATTTTAGAGGTCAAGTTCCCGCGTACCGATGTCAAGACCACCTTCAATTTGGGATACACTGCAGTAGGAGAACCGGTGAAGAAGAGGTTTTTTGAGAAACTAGATAATACCGAAGACTTCGAGTTCATGAAGAAGTGGATCGAGGCAGTCGAGCCGATTTTGGAGCAAGGACGCCTGAGGGTCCATCCTCCCAAGGTGGACAATGGGCTTGAGAACCTCTTAGAAGGTCTTGATCTGCTGAGGCACGACAAAGTGAGCGGTCAAAAGTTGGTGTACGTGGTGTGAGGTAGAGAAGGGAAATCACTGGGCTTCTCGTGTTTCGGCCAGGGCTACTGATCTGGCAGGTTGTCGTCGTCGTCATCGTCATCATCACCATCGGTAGCCTCGTGCGATTCTAGAGACGAAGTGAGCCTGGGTAGCAAGGGGTTCCAAAGAACACCAAACTAGGTGTCAAACTGAGGACTAATATGCCCGACTAGACTGATTTGGTGATCACTGTCAAACCGCGGTCTCACTCCGCCTGGCAACTGAACAACCATGAATGATTAGGTATGCTTGTAGCTGTTGGTTATGGTGTCTGCGGAGGAGATTGGATGTTGCCTGTGCCATTTGTCTGTCATTTTAACCGACATGTATGGGTGACATTGGCGGACTGATGTCATTTGAAGCGGCCTGCCCCTGGATGACACCCCGCGTGCCCTCTAGACACCCTCCAGGGCGCCCCTCGCCCCTTTGCGGCGCCTAACAAACGATCTGGCTGGTCCCCTGCCAAGTTTGGGCTGTGCGGCCTTCTTCCTTCCGCCCCATGACGCAGTCATCCTGCACCTGCTTCAAGCCATAATGCCCGCCATGTTTGAAGCTTGCTGCTCAGCCATGACAGCAACGGTGGCTGTGACACCGAATTCTGCAATCCAGTGATCCTATTCTCCTTGTAGACTTTCATCAAACTAAACTATTATCGTCAGGACACGAGGAGATCATCATTTGACCGCGAACGATTCGTAACCATCGCATGGCTTGGGCGCTCGTCGCTTGATCCCAGGCCACGTAACAGTTCCATCTTGGGTTTTTTTAAGCTTTCTCATATGCTCAAAAGTTGACCTTGCCGTCCTCTGGAAATGAGTGCTTGATCTCCTTTCCTTCCCTCTGCTGTCGCCCCATCAGTCCAAAATGTCTGCCCAAGACGCCGTCACAAACGTTCAAGCGAAACCTGCGGACAAACCTGAAGAGGCGTCCAAAGCCAATGGCGATATCAAAGTTCCCAAGATCAGTGTCGATGCGCCCACCTCACCAAGCGGCTCGATACCGCCTGCGGGACAACTCTTGACCGGTAAACAAGAGCATTATCTCAAGCGAGAACTCATCTCCCGTCAGGTCTCGGACGAGATCACGGAGTTGAGCAGTCCGACTGCCCTTCAACGATTTGGCGCCCCTTTCCGTTCGCAATATGGCGAAGTCTCGCCTATGGACTCTGAGCTGCCCATTCTGCGATACATCTTTGTCAATCATGTCCGCAATTTCCCCTTCCTCGACCAGGCGAAAGAGAAGGAGTTCTGGCAAGACAAATTACAGACTTTTCTGGAATCATTTGCTAGCAAATACATCTCCTCCTCGGAAGACAGGCTGGAAGAGACCAAAAGGAGAAAACTGGCGAGAAAGTCTGAAAAGTTGGTCGAGCTGATGATGGTGTCTGGCGTGCCCACGGCTTCTGGTTATGAAGAGAGAATACGTTTCGCCGAGATGGAAGTTGTGGAACGGGGCGCGAACGAACAAGGCCTGGTTGTGAATATCCCTGAAGGGAACTACATCAATGACTGGGATGTCAATGTGGCCGGTGTGAGAATCGCCTCAGTCAAGCGGACTGTTCGCTACCATCAACACGCTGAGTTCCTGATACGGGTCAAAAGACCCAATCAACCCGAAATATACGTTGGCAGGCGGTATGGTGACTTCGTAAAGCTGCACAAAAGACTACGGACGGAGATGCCGGGGAAGATCCTCCCGCCTCTCCCCAGGAAGAACAAATCCTCCACATTCGCATCCGTCCATCCGTCAGGGTAAGACGACACCTCTTCTCTTTCTTCCGTATCTACTGGGGCCAGTGTGGAAGAATCTGGGGGAAGGAACCTTTTGACGGTTCATCGACGTCTAAAGTCATCCAACTCCCTAAGTCCAAATGCAGGGTCAGGCTCACCCAAATCCTCAGCATCTCCGAGGAGGAGTCTATCAAGGGACAGAGATGCCAGCCCCAGCCCACAAGCCGTTCGACTTCACCGAGAGGACCAAAGAGTGTCATTGAGAGCTTTCTTGCGGACTCTTTTGCAAAACCCCAATATCGCGCAGTCGAAATCAATGTCTGATTTTCTAACTCTTCGACCTATCACCCTCAATGAGGAAGAACTAGAAGACATCGAACGACGAAAAGAGATGGATGCAAGGCGGCTGGAAGAGCAGAGGAAGTTCTACGATATTGCCAGAAAACGAGCGGCAGAGCTGGACACCTACATGGAGAAATTTCGGAGAAATATTGTTGAGGCGAATGGCTTGACCAAGCTATTTGCTGAGATCCGAAGCAAAGAGAAGCTTGAAGACTTGAGCCCGGAGTATCAGAAATTTGCAGAATGGCTGAGGATAGAGGTGGCAGCCACCATCTACCATCTATTCCTGGCAGAAGACAACTCCCCCGAGCTGTTTGCTCAAGCGAAACGGATACATTCTCTAGTGCCATACACGGTATTGAAGAATGTGATTCGAATAGCGAACCCAGCAGCAGTAATGTCTGGCGTATTGGATCTGTTTTTGGCACAACCCTTCGGTGCAAGATCGCTACTACAACGGATATTCGCCCAGACTCTGGCAGACGGAATCCGGCAATTTCAGAGATCGATCGATGGCGTCTCCGGACAAGTGGGAGACCCGGTCCTAGTCAACAAAATCAAAGCCTTTGTTGACAGTCCCGAAGAAACCAAGAACATTGTCCGGGCGGAGGCTAACACGGATCAGATCGATCTTGTAGTGGCTATCCTCAGATCAGAACAGTTCGAACCTGAACTTACGCCGCCACAAATCGAACGAGTCTACAACGCATGGGTGGCATGGAACAGCGCAGTGGAGAATGAGGACGAAGAACTCAAACAAGGCGCAGAAATGTTCTCGCACCTCAAGCAACTTCTGAAGTTAATGACTCGGCAACGTGACAAGGCTATGATGGCAGCTATGATCGAGGAGCCCAACACTCTACAGTTGTTCCGTGATTTGTTCACCATATTCTACGAGCCACTCATTCGGGTATACAAATCTGCAAACGTGTACAGCTCCATCACGGACTTTGCTCGCTTCGCCGACGACGCCATCAAAACGGTCGAAATCGCACAGCGCCAAGATGTGTCCGCAGATCCGAATCAAACTGTCCAGTCATTCATCGATCTCTGCGCCAGACATGAACACAACTTGTATAAATTTATCCATGAAGTCCACACTCACGACAACGGCCTCTTTACCGCCTTGATGAGCTGGATCGAAGGTATCCTTGAGTTCCTTCGAAAAGGTCCCAGGAGCGGAGGGAGATTAGATATGAATGCAATTCTACAGGGAGCGTTAGATCTAGGGGCGGTGGACAGGGAGATCGTTATTACCGAAGTTGATGCTTTGATTAAGTGGCAGGAGGCGCGAAAGAAGTGGCACAGCGATAAGACGAGGCAGAAAATGGCAGCTGAGGGAACAGGCTCTGGCAATTCTTCAGAGGCAGCGACGGGCATGCCGGGGGCGAACTTCCGGAGCAGCGATTTTGGATTGCATGAGGTGAGATTCTCCTTTCGTCCGTTCGTCCTTTTGTCGCCGTCTCTACGGAGGATGCCACATCTGATGTTGAGTCTATACTTACTAATTCTTGTTGATGCTGCAGACTGACCTAATGGACCTCCGCATTTCTGACGATGAAGACGACCTTGACTCTGATGAAGAAGATGTAGAAGACGATCTCGACCCTCTCTCGGCGGAGCGGCGTCGCCGTAGAAAGGCACAAGACAGGTTGAGGAGAAGCGCCGGCGAGCCTGTGAAGCCAGAAGTCAAGGAGGTGTTGAAACTGCGAGAGTCGTTCGTGTCAATGCTGAGAGCAATCTTGAGCGATTAAAGGGACACTGATGGGATGAATATAAAAGCGGATGGATGACATGCATGCAAGGTCATGAGCTGCATAGAGGAATGCATAGGTGCGCATGGCTAGCATTGAATACCCCTGACGATTCGTACATCGGGCATCGGCGAGACCATCGTCTCCATTACGGATTATTCTAAAACATTGCATATATCTATACCTGCATTCTCTATCATCCGACAAGGAGCAGAGCGAGATCAAGAACTCGTTGACTCAAAGGGCAATACGGAGTCATGTTTCCATATCAGCAAAGCGACACAGGACCTGGTGCGGTGGATGCTTGGAAGAACCCGTTGATGATCCAGAACATCAAGATGGGCTTTCAGCTGGATTGATTAAGACCAACCGAGTTCATACATATCCAAGAACAAGAGGGATGCGGCGGCTGTCAGCTTGTGAACTATGTTCGTACATGGTGGTTTTTCATCACTGTAGGAGGATTCAGCCAACCGCCGAAGTTTTCAACAGACGTATCCCCTCCTTATCGACTCCTCCAAGAGAGAGCAAAAGGGCAGGTCACGATCCAGAACGTCCCTCCACCTGCGCTGATTGTTGGGCCTTCGGGACGAGACTCTGGCATGTGCTTTCCCCCCGAGATTCTCTCAAGTATGTACAGACAGTTTAAGGCTAACTCCACACTTGGTTGAGCTGGTCTCAGGATTATCATTGCCGGAATGAAGCCAGGCAGACATGTGCCGCGAAAGCTCGACGAACATGTGAAATAAGTCGTTGAATTTCCTCAGAGCAGACGAATCAAAAAATTACAATGGGAAAATCAGGCGGTTGACGAGCATGATTGGCCCATAGCAGGGAAATAAACAGCGCCTGGAGTTGGGGCGAGTGTGTGATATGGTGTCTCATTGGACATCACGCTGCGATTATCTTGATCCCCGGAGATGATTGGAGGCAAAAACGACATAATACTTGGTTGACCTCGAGAGCATTTGGGAGGAGGGGAACCAAACAGGAGCTTGGGGGAAGGCTGTCGTGTGATTCGAGTCGGCAACGATCAGAGGCGGTCGAGTTCACCTAGACGAGAAAAGGTAGTAGGAAAAAGCAGCAGACGAAGATTACCTAGGGCAGGCAGGAGGACATCACGCAACAGCACATTCGGGAGACGATAGCCTGATTGGGCACGGCACGGTGGTGGCCCATGGAATCTCTAAGCGAAGGACTGCGGTGGAATCGCATGCAACGCTGCTGCTGACACATGAATACGGGCGAGAGTGGAGGTCGCATGCTGGCGCAGCAAAGAGTAAGGACAAGGACAAGGACAACGAGGCAAAAGAAAAAAAAACCAGAGTGGCAGGGTATGCAGGGCATCCCAGGCTCGTCGCGCAGGATGCGGTCACTTCTGCCGAGCAGGAGCTGAAGGCCGATCACATGATGTGGACACAAAGGTTTACTGTATGATATTGCGTCAGTCAGCTCTGCAGCCTGCTCTCGGGATATCCGTGCTTCATACATAGGTGTCCTCACAAGTGGTTGTTATAAGCACTCTGTCCCGAGTCAAATCCTGCAGGCTTCAGCACAGCTCAGCGCAGCTCAGCGCGACGGTCCCTCTGTGTTGTGTTGTTGGGGATCACTGATGGGCATGTGGTGGACCTAGCCCCGAAAGTGGAATAGCTGCTCGGTGGATCCATCGGGTCACGAGGCGGCATGGTGGTTGGCTCTTGCCTCCACCAAGCAAATTCAAGCGAGCAGAAAAACCTTGAACCAGGGAATCACCCTCGTAGTTGACTTTCGTAGCTGGGCCGTAGTACAACCTAGGCATGCCCGTAGTCCCTATTAGTGGGAAGTGTTGGTTTTCCTTTTGGGCCCTTGCTTCCTGCAGCTGGTCGCCGAACACTCCATCACAGGCCTGAGAGAGAAAAAAAAAACCTTGGAACCGAGTCGACTGAGCGAACAGCCGTCCCTCTGTGCCCCCAATCACCCACTCATCCTCTGCTTTTTTCCTCCCTCCCTTTTGTACCGCCCAATCGCCCCTCGCCTGCTGGTTTCAACTTCACCTCCTTCAACCCCATCACCCAATCACCCTCCAGCTGGGCCGATTCTCACCACTCACACATTGTCTGTGCTCGCTACCGCACACAGCACGCAACACACGACATCATCCCATCCACTTTCTCCTTCTCCCTCCGTTCCTCACGTGGGGCCCGCCCAGTCTTACCAGCTGCGCGAGTCGAACGAGCGAAAGAGGCGGCCAGGAAGGGAGAAAAAAGCCCCGAACCAACCCGAGACCAGGCGGCTCTCCAGCCTACACCAAACAAAACCAGCCAAAAAGCGTGGCCGAATCATCTCCCTCACCACCCTCAACCTGGTCGACCACATCATCCAATTTGATTCGACTGGCCTCTCCACGATCCACGCTGCTGGTAAACAATCACCACCTATCATCATCCACCCTCAACTCGATCCTGTAGAGCCTTGCGCGCACCGACCATATCAAAAAAGGCAAAATATCAAAAACACTCAACAACGACGGTGGACAAGAAGGACCTTATTGTGTGCGCCGCGCAGGCCGGCCGGTGATCTCATCAGCCCCCCGAAAGAACAAGCGCAACAAGCCATCCATCAGCCCGACAAGCATCAACACAAACCCCCCCTCCCACCCTCCCCCAGTCACCCAGCCAGCTCTGCAATCTGCAAGCCCACCCACTACTGCCATTACTCACCGCGGTAAACCACCCGCCCTCACCGCTGGCAATCTATCCATCACAACACGCAAATTGACTGACACACATCACCGATTGACCGACCGACCGCCAGTCCCGTGTCCCAGAAGAACTATCCTCCACCGCCGCATTCCCGCTACCGCCATTGACAGCGCTTCCCATCTAACCGCACATTATTTGGCACAGTTTCACGTCACCGTCGCCTTGTAAATCGCGACTGCACCAACTTCGATATTGTTCGTTTGCCTGTCGTCTCTGGGAAAACAAGAACAAGAACAAGAACGCGTCAGTGTGACCGACTTGGATCATTGTCGCCGGCGCAGCGCCAACTAGATTTGTAAACTCGACCAGCTTCATTTTGTGGGCAGCAATTGAACGGCTGTCGCATCACTTGGGCTCTGTTCCGAGGACGAGCACAAAATCCCACAAGGGCGACAAATTTCATCATCTACAAGAATAGATACTGGCTACTGCCCGTCTCCGGGTTTGCCTGTTGACGGTGGGACGGAACTAAAAGGTGAGTTGCATGGAGTTGCCAACACATCACTGCATGCGCGCCTCCAATCGATTGCTACATAACCAATCCCACCCGACCCCATTCTCCAATAATCGCCTCTGCGCTCTACCAGAGCCAATACTGATTCACACTGTGCTCAGTACGTAGTCTGGCAATCGAATCGCAGCTTACCTTCCTTCCGCGCCCTCGAATCATTCCTCTCGGACGCCCGCAATCCAAACAAACCCATTCCAGCCTGCGGCGCGTCGCATCAAAGCTTCGGGAAAGCTGGAGCAGCGCCAGAACACGGCGGCGACCAGGAACGACAGCAACATCAACCCGCCGAGACAGCAGGGAAAAGAGCTGGAACAACAGTCCGCGGCGTGACGTCGAAAGTCAGGCATCCTCATCCCGCGCCACACTCTGCTTCCCTCGAAGCGCAGAAGTGACAACTCATCAAAGCGCTAGACCCCAGCTTCTCCTGCAAAGAAGCCCAATCTGAGGCGAACTCAGCCCGGGTGTCGACGGTTGCAGCAGCATCCTGGACCCTATCTCGCCTCATTTGTTGGCCTGTCTTTGTCAATATAGTGAGTGGACCGCTGGGTTCGACTCCTTCGACATTTTCAGAACAAGTCTGCTCATCATCTGCTCTACCACCGACCAAGGTCAGTATTGGTGCTTTGCCGGCGATCCAGTGACCGCCGTGAGCTGCGCTAGCAACTAACGCAAGGAACCAGGCTCCAACCTGCCGCTGTTAGACCCTCCTATCAGAGTGTCGAGGCGCCGTTCTCGCAACATTTCAAGGCACAACAGCCCCCCGAGAGCGCGTCTCAGCTATTCGACCGTCACCTCTTGACTACCCAGCTTAGACTTCGGAGACCTGCGTCCTTCCCGCACGCGCGACAGCTGAGGCGAACCCAGCAAGTCCATCTCCTGCGGGCCGAGAACCTTCTCATTCTCTGCAGCCCGAATCCATTATCAGCACCGAGCGAAACATTCTATCGTCGTAGTGGAAGGCGTCTGTATGATGGAATACCCTCCTCAGTACCAGCAGCACACCCAACACCCTCATATGCAAGGAGGATATCAAACGTCGCCCCAGAGCGCCGGTCCCGGTTCCCTCCAGTCTCCATCCGGCCCTCAATCGCATATGCCACAGCACAACCCCAATCAAGCCTCCCCTATCCTCCCTTCCCAGACCCAGAATCATTACCAGCCTCAGTCGGCCGGCGGTGTCCATCAATCCATTGCTTATCCGCAATATGGTGTTGGTACGGGTATGACACAAGGTTATGGCATATCGCCAACTCAGGCTGCGGCCATGGCTACTGCGGCAGCATCAGGTGAGTCTACGCCCCCTCCTGCCGGGGCCTCTGGATGATGTTCATCTGTTTTTTTAACGCTTTTTACAGGACAAATGCCGGCTCTCCCTTCCACTGTGAGCATGCCCCAGGGAGGACAGATGACCCAACAGAGACGCATGAGCCAACATATCACGAGTCCTCATGGCCAAGTCTCCCAGCCGGTCCTGAACCATAACATGCCTCGACAGCCTGTCCCTCCCACAATGCCTCCACCCCAGCAACCTGTACAGCCGCCACAGGAAGAAATTGTAGCGGGAAGTGCCGAGGAATCTCCATTGTATGTCAATGCGAAGCAATTTCATCGCATTCTGAAGCGCCGCGTCGCTCGACAGAAGCTCGAAGAGCAGCTGAGGCTCACCTCCAAAGGGCGAAAGCCGTACCTGCATGAGTCGAGACACAACCACGCTATGCGACGACCTCGTGGTCCTGGAGGTCGGTTCTTGACTGCCGATGAGGTTGCAGCATTGGAGAAAAATCAAGGTGAGGGCACCGAGAACGGTACGCCCGCGACCAAGAAAGCCGACAACGTGTCCTCAGGCACGAAGAGAAAGGCCGGCCCTGCTGACAATGAAACTCCCGTCAAGAGATCCAAGCTGGCGAGTGAAAGTGCAGAGGAAGAAGATGACGATGATGGTGAGGAAGATACGGGCTGAGCCTGTTGTCTTCCGAAAGCCACATTGGACATTCTTTTCCAATCTCTTTCCTTTGTCCTGCATCTTAGGAGGGGACCTGCCACTTTAGCAAGCGTTGTTTCGTCTGGGGATGGGAGAGAAGCATCGTATCAGTGGGAGGTCTTTTGGATTTCAATGACTTGCTGGCCTTGCAGGGATAATCCGTTGATCACCCTTCCTTTTCCTTTGTCCACCAATATCAAACATTACAGAGAGTACGGGCTCACGCCAGGAAACGCCAAACCTATCGTCACAAGCTGACGAATTTGCATTTTCAATCCGCCTCCAATCCTTCCATGAGATTGGCGGCAAAACTACCGTCTTCTCGTCCACAACGACAACCCGACCACCGCGACGACCAACAGTCGAGTCAAGATACCCGCATCGTCTTCAATCGAACGCCTGTCGCTTCTGAATGCAATTTGCTTTCCACCTTTGGTCTACTAACCGAGACTTTTCTTTTTGCTATACAATCATGGACAGACTCTGGCGTCGGAAGTTAATGTACGTGGATTCGGATCGACTTGGAAAGTCGACGAAAGGAGGTGGCAGCAGTCTATGTGTCTCTTGCCGGTCGAACTCGAGTGCTTGCACCGATCATGGCCATGTAAGACGACGCGGACAGACCCACAAGAACTCAAAGCTGGGGATTCTAGAAACAAGGAGCTCACCTCACCGTGAAAAGGGACAAGGCAGATAAGTGCCACAGTAAGGGAAATCGGATGGAATTTTGAGCCTTTTTGCACCGCGAAAACCGGATGGGAGGATACATTGGGCAAACGAGAACGACCGAAGTGCACGCGCACGACCAATGGACGGCATCATTTTCCTTGTCTCCTTCGACTACAGATTCGTGTTCATCGACTGAGCAGAATCTTCTTTTTTTTCAGTCTCGACAATCCTTCTATTACTCCCTCTCACATCACCATTGACGATCGTTGAACGAATCCGCCTGACGAATCTCCTTGTGCAACTTCGTGTTTGCGTGTTTTCGAGATGTACTTTGAACAGATTGCCTCTGCATGCTTGGTTGGTGGAAATCACAGGGACGGGACTTGGGAACAATGAAAGGCAGGAAGGAGGAGCATTACAACAGGGCTGGAATACCTGGATTACGAGGTGCGAGGAATGACTGGGCTGGGCTTGGTTTGAGGTAGCGAAGAGTGGTGCTGTCGGGGTTGACGAGGCTCGTTGTGCTTCCTGTCTTCGCGGTCCAGCACCATGATTCAGTCTCTAGAGGAGACTTCGCCATCATGTGTGGACGCGGGATGGGAGGACAGAAGATAGCCAGCGTTGAAAAGGACCGTGGTTGTGATGGCATTGACTGTGTACAGATTCAGATAGGGCTGGATGCTCGAGGTAGTGTCTTTTTCCTTTCTAGCTGAGCTACGAGAAATTGTCAATCATATATGATTTTTAATAATAACAACCCCAGCCACTTCCGCTCATGCTCCTGGTCGCCGTGATACACCACATCACATGTCTCACTCAATCCATGCATGCGTGGCCTGTACCTCGTACTGATCGATCGACTGGGACGAGATGCCAACCCAACCCAATCCAACCCATACCGTTCGTTATCGACCCAAGAAAAAGGGTCTTTGCAAGAGTCATCAAATGTCACAATGTAGTCTTGGCCTCGATTCTGTCTAACCTTTCTAGATCTGTGCTGCAGACTCTAACCTGTCTGGTAAAGGATGCCGCGCTGTTCCGGTACTATGCTGATGGATGCTTTGCAAGGAACGGAAAGGACAGTCGAATTGCAAGCTCTTTCCTCCCCTCCCATCCTCCAGAATGATGCAAACCAGAAGCAGAACTTTGCAAAAAAAACTTGCTGGTATCTTGGAAAGAAAGAGTCCGTCCTCCAGCTATTGACAGTCCGTAGTTCGACAATCCATTTCACCCCCCAACCTTTCACTGCCTAGGACACCACTTGATGATAGAGTCGCCAAGTCAGAACCATGCATCCGTTGTGATACAATGTGTCCGTTGTGAGAGCACTGAGAGGCGACAGTGAAGTGAATGGAATTCGTAGCAACTCGTATGTTTCTCATCGGAAGATCGTGGGATTTAGCATTTGTAGTTGTCATCAGCGCTGAGCGCCCCTATATGGTAGTAGTTCACCGCAATTGAAATTCGAATGTATTGTCCCGATTGACCCTGTCCAATTGTTGCGAAGGGCTGTGTGAGCCCTTTGAATGGACAAGACTTAGAAGACCCAGTCCTCGTCGACGGACTTGATAGCCCATTCGAACTTCTCGCGCAGGGTTTTGGAGAAGAACTTCTCGATTGGCACGTTGAATTTCTTGCTGAAAACCACTGTCAACCGTGGATCGATGTAGTTCTGCGAGCAAGACGTGGTTAGCAAGCTTGATGCCATTGTCGTTGCCTGGAAGTGGGCGTAGTGCATGACTTACGATCTTCGAAGTTCCCAAGGCCACCTCTTTATTGTTCTCCTTGTCCTCAGCCTGAACGGCCATGGTAGCAATCCTCGCATCAAACTTCTTGACTTGTTCCTCCAACTTTTCGACAGTCGGAGACTTTCCCTCAGCCTCAACCCTCTTTGTCTTGTTCTCCTTTTGAAATCTTTTCTCCAGCTCCTTGGCCGCCTTTAAGCGTTCTTCGAGCTCTTTCGGTTTCATCTCTTTTTCGCCTTCCGCTTTGAGCTTCTCATTGTCCTTTTCGAATTTCTTAGTGATTTTGATCTTCTGTTCTTCAACCAAGTAAGCCTGATGTTCTTGAATCCATGCCTCGTCCAAGTCGTCAGGCAGCTCGAAGTACTCTGCGCCCTTCTTCTTCTTGATCTTTGGATCGAGGTCGAGCATCATCTGTTTGACTCGCCATTGCTGGTATTTGAGACCTTTGATCCGGTCCCCCAACTTCTCCATCTGGTTTGCATGTCCGGCTGCCACAGTTCGCTTATGGTTGCAGAGAATGGCAACTTTTCGATTGGCGTCGTTGTAATCCTTGATCTTTTCGGCTATTGTACCTTCAGATTTCATCTCGGAAAGAAGCTTGGCCATTGTGAAAGACGCGTTATAGGTACGGAAGACCTTGGCAGTCAAGCCAGGCATGTAGTTTTTTAGATGGTTGTTGAGTTGTGTCGTAGTCAGCCTGTCAAAGATGTCATCTCCCTCGCTCTTCGGCGGCTTCTTGAAGATTTTGAGATTCTTGAAGACCTGTGCGTCCACCTCGAATTCTTCGTGAAAGCGGATGCTGTCTTTTCCCAAGAAGTCGAAGATAACCGTATTGGGAGCCCGCAAAGTAATATGCTCATATTTCAGAGAACAACAACCGACCGTGTCAGCCTCGTCGTCTCCTTTCTCATTACCAGCACGAAGGGCAAATTGATCGATAAGATACATGGCAGTCGCCTTTTGTCGATCTGCCATCAATTCTGATTTGAGTTCCTTTCGATAATCTTTGCGAATCCGATCGATATGCTTCTTGAGTTCACGAGCCTTCTCGAACTTCTTTAGTCACTCTGACCCTTTATGTCCGAGTTTGCAGCCAGCATGACATACTTGTAGTTGCCGTTGATGTTCTCTTGCCACATGGCCAGCCACGTCCCTTGCTTGTCGTGTTTGATTTCCTTCCACTTGTGACCTTCTGGTGGAGGAGGAACAGTTGCTTCTTTACCGATGTTGATCGTGATCTGTTCAGGCATGACTCTCGTCTTGACTTTGCCAGTTTTTGGATGATCACCTCGGCCGCGGAACAGACCAGGAGGTTCGACTCGGAAGTTGCCAACCTTCTGTTTCTTGCCATCCCAGATGCAGTACAAGTAGGGAGCCTCGGCTTCGTCCTTTGCTGCTTTGATAGCTTTCTTTTCCTCTTTGGACAACGCCTTCTTCGCCGCCCTCTCCGCTTCGTAGTGGTCGAAGATGGGTCTGAAGTCGCACTTTGCAAATTCTTTAATCTCCACCGTCTCCCCCTTTCTATTCTTTGCACCGCCGGTCTTCTTCAGAATATCCTTGAAGTCACCAAAGAAATTTTTCTGGAACGTTGGATTCTCCACGTTGTGTGTCGAGTTGAGCATGGTGCCGAAAAAACCAGCAACCTCCTCTGCGTCGGGATGGAGGGTGATAGGCTCGCCGTCGTATTTCATCTTGACATGCGGAGGGAGAGGTTGATAGGGGGGTGGGAAGACGACGCCATTGTGCTGCAAAGTTTCCCACTTATTTGTTCCATCACCCTTAGTAGGATCCTCCCACCATTTAACTTCGTCCTCTTCATCCTCTTCGTCTTCAGGATCGGCACTCTCTTCCTTTTTGACTGCCTTAGACTTCTTCGCGGGCGAAGAAGCTTCTACTTTGACCTTCTTCGCGGGTTTGGACGGCTCGGCTTTTATTTTCTTGGTGGTAGCCGCAGGCACTCGCTTTGATAGAGGCTTGTCGTCGTCACTGGATTCTTCCTTTTTTACCCTCTTTGCTGGGGCTGACTTTTTGGGAGCCTTTGCAGCCTCCTTCTTCTCCTCTTTTCGAATCTGCTTCGCTTCCTTCTCTGCTGCTTTCTCAATCATCTGCTTTTGCTTGGCCAGCTTCTGACCGAGAGGCACATCTGAGTCCGAATCTTCACCAATTTGATGAGCTGAGACTCGAGGGGGCTTCTGAACAACTTTGCCATTCGTCCTGGCTTTGGAGACGAGAGGAGCATCGTCGGAGTCCGATTCTGGCGCGACTGAAGTCTTTCTCTTTTTGCTCTGCATCCACATCAGCCCGGGTGATTTCTCAAGAGGCATCTTCTGGAATTGGAGGGGTGGCATACCAATGGTAGATCGTCGTCGCTGCTTTCTGGCTCGGCATAGGACGGTCGCGTGAGACTCTCTCGGGCTTTACGCTTGGCAGTCCCAACGCCATTAAGGGCATTGTCCTTGTTGCCAGGTGGTGATAGCTCTTCAACCTTTACCTCACCATTTGCCATGGAAATACCCGGTACGACTTCGCCATTCGTAGGGATCTGGCGATCCATTGCAGCGTCGAGGGAGGAAGGGATCTTGGAGGAGGATAGGGGATGCGCGACTGCTTGCACTGTCAGTAAAGAGCTGAAAAACGAGATGCAATAATATAGAGTCAGAGTAAGCAACGCAAACGAGAATTCCCCGAATCGTCGATTGTGATAGGGGGAGACACCGTACCTCCGTTTGTGCCATTTACCCTCCTTGAGCCCGCGAGGGGTATATCATCGTCGGAAGAGTCCATGAAGCGCGTGAGAGAACAGATGGGGCGCAGAGGCCTCGCGAAGGGATGTTGTAGAGACTGAACGGCTGATAATAGAGGTGGACGGGAGCAGGAATGAGAGGCGACAATCTGAAGTGGCTTCCAAAACGCGCCTCGGAAACTCGGAATGGTGGGCGAGACCTCGATGGCAACAATGGGGAGCGTGCCTGCTGTTGGTATGGGAGAGAGGCGACGCAGGGAGGCGTAGATAAATGACTGAAGGGCAAGTGACAGGGTGTAAAAGAGTAAAGAGAGAGACAATGAGGGAAGAAGAAAGAAGAAATGAAGGAATGGGCGAGGCCGAGAAGGAAAATAGGAAGAGGGAAAGTCAGAGTGCAGAGTGCAGTCCACACCCGACCAGGCGATTCGTGAGGCCGTTCTGGAGGGAATGCTCCAAAATGCTCCAAAATGCTCCCAAATGCCCACTCACGTGCCACTCCGATTCCGTTGTATCGACGATCTTATTATCGAGACGCATTAGGCCTAAAGGGGCTAGCGTGTTATTCCCACTCGGCGAGCTCTGATCGGAACCTCAATTTGTTCATTGAAGCAGCTGCCCTCACACCAACCGAATCTCCTCTCCCTCACTCACATCTAGACCATCGCTCATCACGGCCTCGTGGTCAGCCAAGTCTCGCCATGATGCTGTCCAGAGCTGTGAGACCGGCCCTCGTGGCTGGCAATGCCGCCTATGCAAAGTGAGTTGGCTGCAAAATCTCAGGAGCTTGAATCACCGAACTGATCGATCCCTCACCAGGACGGCAGTCCCTCAGGTCGCTGGTTATGCTACACTACGAGAAATTGAGAGTATGGCATCGATGGCAGGGAGCTTCGTGGTGGTCGCTAACCTTTCACAGGTCGCCTCAAATCCATCCGAAACATTGAAAAGATCACAAAGACGATGAAAATTGTTGCTTCCACCAAGCTCACTCGTGCGCAAAAGGCCATGGCCGATTCTAGATCCTACGGGCAAACATCAAACAAGGTCTTTGAAGAGGCGGAAACCAAGCCATTGGAGGAGAAGAAGACACTGGTGGTGGTTGCCAGCTCCGACAAGGGCCTTTGCGGTGGTATTCATTCCGGTCTGTCGCGCACGACCCGTCGAATGCTTGAGAAGGACCCAAACCTCGACATTGTGATCATTGGTGAAAAGTGCAAGGCCCAGATCGGTCGTTCCAACCCCAAGAATGTTTTGTTGAGCTTTGCGGGTATTGGAAGAGATGTCCCCACCTTCGCCGATGCTCAGGCCATCGCCGACCAACTCGTGCTGCTTCCGGAAGAATATTCTAGCATCAAGATCCTCTACAACAAGTTCATCAATGCCCAGAGCTATGAACCTGTCACAGTGGAGGCATACTCCGAGGAGGCCATCACACAATCTCCCAACTTCGCCGCCTTTGAGATCGATGACGACGTGCTCGCCAACCTCCGAGAATATGCCTTGGCCAACTCTCTCTACTGGGCGCTTGCCGAAGGCCATGCTTGTGAACAATCTGCCCGGAGAAACGCTATGGATGTGAGTGGTCATTTGATATCTGACGTTGACATCGGTGCTAACGAAGTCCCAAATAGAACGCGTCCAAGAACGCCGGAGACCTGATCGGCAGATTCACCATCTTGTACAACAGAGCCCGACAAGCAGTCATTGCAGGAGAATTGGTGGCGATCATCACGGGTGCCACGGCCTCGGAAGACATGTAGGCTTTGTTTCAAAGAGAAAGTTGTACATAACTGCCAAACCACAATTTTTACCGCCGTCAAAGAAGACTTCTGCCGGCTATACGCGCAGTTCTGGTATCGTCGTGCACCTCCTTGTTGTTTACGTGCATCTCGTGAAGCTCTTTGCTCTATTTTGCCTTGACGTGACTTGATGGATCTCCCCGTCTGCCGCTGCCCTCGATGGGATCCCAAACTTACCACAACTCACAAGCAATCTACAACTAGTCTTGAGTACATGCATTAATCTCGAAATCTAGCATTGATTCGGGTCGACCTGAGCAGTTTCTGTGCGAGGATTGGTTTTAAAACCGGCACGACTGTGAGGACTCGCCACAATCAGATTGTCCATACAGGTATCTCCTTACCGGAGCATGATGGTCGACGATTGGTTTGAAGACTGTTATGCCGTGTGGAGTCCCTAGAACAGAGTGCAATGACGGGTACGGCGTTGAGGACCTTCTGCATGTCGATGCGACTCCCTACATTATCATGGTGTACTGCCATTCCAGCATGTCGTTTCAGTCATGAACCTCTTCCGGCTTCTAGTGATCCAATCCACCAGACCTTCAACAGAAACAATGCTACACGCTCCAATCTCCAGATCTCTCCTCTATTCCGACGCACCATGCCGTTCCAAATTCCACAAAACCATGCCATCCCACGGAAGCGAAAGTCCACGTTTCCGCATATCAAACCGATGGGCGGGTCCAATGCCTTCCCTCGAGGCCCCATCAGAATTCACGGCAGTGGCAAGGATGTCGAAAAACCATGTCACCGCGACTCCTTGAGACCGGCCCGCAGTCACCGTGTATCGACGTCCTCGAGCACCTACTACGTCAAGCATCTCGAATGGCTGCTTGGATCCAGGACGATCAGGAGTCTAGGAAGCGTTCTAACCTGTTCATCCGAATCCTCAGGTGCACATTCCATGAGATGGGGCGAATTCGCGGCCAGAGAAGTCGAGCTATTACGCAATTGCAGATCTATGAATTCCTCACGCATGTGGACAAAATCTACCAAGCAGTCAGCGCTGACCCAGAGCACCTGGTTCTAAAAGACCCCCTGTGGCAGGAAGTCATGGAGGGCATCTACGCTTCCTCTTGCCAGGAAATTCGGGACATGATCCATCAGTGCTCTAGTCAGAAACCATGGTGGTGCAGATGCGTACACTCGTTGGGGATGCTGTCCTCAGTGTCCTTTTTGGCGTTACTATCTCCATGGTTGCGACCGCTACATTCTCTGCCCCTGGCTCTTTATTTACTTTAAAGTCTTTTTGGTATTTTGGATTTTGGGGTAAGATGCCAGCAGTTCGGGTTTCTTTCCAACTTGGCACTCATTCCACTATCGCGTCTTGGATCATTCCAAAAGTACCTTGCGCGTTGGCCTCACCACAGGTGGCTACCGGGGTAAGCAGCCTCCTGGGGAGTTCGGTAAGTTGAGGGACACTTGTGCTTCGCAGCTTGAAGGTGAGTGAATGAACATGATGTCAACCATCCTTTTGACAGCCCTGTGGACCACGGGGAATGGCATGGGTTTGTTTGTGCCCTGCAAAATCTACAGATGCTCTTGGAGCGTGTCAGTTACATTTGCGGCAGATCTCTCTATCTAGGCAATCAAAATTCAGGAAACTATCAATATAGTACGAACGTCCGTCCTAGTGATTCTTCGTGTTTTCTGGCTCATCTCTCATGTCAAAATTGCGATAGAGGGAAGTTTTCATGATCAAACATCTCATAAATGGCTCAGCCTCGCGGTCCGCCACATCATGGTGCTTCAGCACAAGGTCATCAAACAACTCCTTCAACGCGGTCACATTTCTATCCTATACAGGGTTGCTTTCTGTTTCTTCTCGTTCTTTCTTCTTGTTTGTGGCCCATCCCTATTCACCTCGCCCCTTATGCATCGCGATGTTTTCATGAAGCCCACAGATCCATCCCCTTCCATCGAACCAACAACCCTCCTGTCCCTTCTGGGCCGACTTTGTCATGTTTGACATCACGTCAAGCAAGCAAACATTGTCTCTTCAGAATCTCACCTGTCTCTCAGCATGTCCTTATTGATGGTGGCCATCGTTCATTTTTCTTCTTCTCTCCATTCGTCCACTTCAGTGTTCTTTCTTGACCCATCCCCATCAGACATCTTGGTCACTCTTTCTCATCGAGCCATCCCCGACCCTTCCTGCTGCTATCAGCCATGGAGGACACAAGCCCTGATACTCCCTTCAAGTACGTCGTGCCACAGCTGAGACAACACCCCACCCGGAGCGATGGCCTTCCAACGGAACCTCCGCCCCGGTTCAACCTGCCAGGCTTCGCGCACGCTGCATCTCGCCAGCTTGGGACTGGAACAACACTGACCAGCATTCTCGAGTCACCTTCACCCCCTTCACTTGATCCGGATACCGCACACTTCGCCGAAGAAGAGACACCGCTTGCCGGCTCTCCAGTCCAGGCATCGACAGGCGGCCACTTACCCTCCTCCTCCACTAACCCTGCAAATCCGCAACATCCGGTCGCTGTATTCAAGAAGTTTCTGCCGAAGAGTCTCAGAGAAGTCGACCCGGACTTGTACCTCGTCGCCTTCCAAGAGCAGCTCGCGCTGCAGATCAAGGAGATGACGGTCGCGGCCAAGCGCACAAACCTTCCTCGCCATCTAGTCTCGCCACTCGCTCACCTCAGAGCCCTGGCTCACACGGTCGATCAAATCAAGCAGCCGCGACGATACACCACGAAGGTTACACGAGCCAAGAAATGTGCACAGATCCAGAAACTGCTTGATGCGCTCCAAAAAGTCAGCAAGACGGCGTTGAAAGATGACTCGGACTCGGCCCATCAAGACAAAGTACTCGGTCAAGATGATGGGCTCGATGATCTGATCACCTCCTACGACTGTGATCTGCAACGCCAGCTCGATGCGCTGAAGCCGTGCATGGTTGACTATCGCGTGGCTCTCGGGATTTCCATGGTCATGGTTGTGGTCAGTGTATTGATCTTGTTGATATACTCCAGATCTTCGTATTCCTGGAAAGTGCCTGCCCCTTGGTGCGTTAGTTGCCAGTCGTCCTGGTGCTGATCCGCGATCTTGCTCATCCCGGCGTTTCCTGGGAAAGGCGTGTGTAAACAGGTTAGCCTGAGAGCATCAAAGAAAGAGTGGCGTGATTTGCTTTGTCTTGGTGAGTATGAGTCAACTCTGGACAGAAAGGAAGTTTTAGCTGCGAGGAATGGATTTTCCTTCAGAGCGCAAGCTTGTAGGTGGGATCATATGCAAGGAGCTTAGGGCTGGGTTGGACGGAGATCGGGCATTTGTTTTGTTCTCTGTCGACAATGGATTGTGAGATCCTCATTTTCATCGGCGGACAGAGAGTTGCGTGTGTTGGATAGGGCACTCGGATCATATGAGAACGTGCTGTGGGCGAGACAGAGCTTGTGACGGACAGATCGATGTGTGCAGCCACCCAAGAAAATCATGGTCGGAAAACTTGGAAAGCGACAAAGGATCGTGTGCTTGTTGGTTCTCCATCGAAAACAGTGGGTTGAAAATGCATGGGATATGTAGTGTGCAGCCAAATTCATGCTCCTTTGAAAGTCTCTTCCTTGCCAACTGTTTGAATTGGGAAACGAACTTGCCGCACATCACTCGCTTGATCGGGAGCAGGCTTTCACTGAGGCTCAGCAGTGTTACCTGCAGCCATCAGTATTATCTTCGTCATGTTGTTTCCTCCAAACTTCCAACCAGAAGTCTCCCTTTCTTTTGCTCTTCCTCTGTGCTACTTCGAGCAGCCGGGTAAGGACCCATTTCGGTTCATCCTCCATGCTCATTAGAGGGCTTTCTTGTCCCAGCCAGCTCCACTTCTGATCACCCTTCTCTCTCAGGGGAGCAGCGACAGGAACCTCATGCTCCCACGGGTGTCTATGGCTCGGTGTCAACGATTCGTCCTCGTAGATGAGCTTCAAGAACCACGTCCATTCCTCGTAGGTGTATTTCCTCGGGGGTTGTGCGTCGAGATGTTGCACAACGTTCTGCATTTCGCGTAAAAGAATGTGTAGCCTGTACGCAGATAGCAATGCCTGCGCTTCTCTCGCGTCTTCTGGATTCGTGTCTGTTCCAGAGGCATTGTTCTGTTCCCGTCCACCCAGCGCCCGGATTGCCTTCGCAATGTTCTGGTCCCCAAAGTCGCCCTCGACGGCAGACTCGTCGTCCATAAATCCTGCGGGCTTTGCTTCCTGAAAAGCACCCTCACGGTTTCGCTTCTTTGCCGCGGCTGATTTTGCGCCTCTCAAGATGCTCAGTGCTTCCGGCGCGTGCCTGCTGAGCCATAATGTGCTCGAGGCCACGAGATCGGAGATGGTGTCTCCGATCGCACCAATCAGGACGGTCAATGTAGGGAGTGCAATTAAAGACCAAAAGACAAAGGCAGGCTTGCCGGAGTTTGTTTGAGGATAAAAGTCGCCATATCCGATCGTTAAAAGAGCCACGTAGGTGAAGTACAAGGCCTCAAAGTAGGACCAATTTTCTCCACCAGTGGCAGACTCCGCTTGCCAGAAAACGACTGCGCCAATGAACCATAAAGTGAAAAAGCACGAGCCAGAAATCGAGAGTGCAATCAGCCGGTTCTGGCGCGCGGCTCGTCCTTGAACGTTTCGCATTTCCTGAAACTCCAGTTTGCGGCGATCCAGCTCTGACACTGGAAAATTTGTGTCCAGTTCTGAGCGTCCCGAGCTCGGAGGGGCGAGCTTGTCGGCCTTTCCTTTACCTGATTTGAGCACTTTACGACGTGCTTTCTCCACCATCCGGGTGGAGATTTTGCGAGAGCCAGATTCAAGGACCAAGGTGCGTATAGACGCAATTATCAGACCGACGAAAAGAATACCGCCAATGGCCATTGGAAAAAACAACGATCTCCCCAAGTGGGTGACGGGATGGTAGTCTCCGAGTCCAATTGTGAACAGAGTCACGTTCACAAAGTACACGGCATCGAGGAAACCCCAGTTCTCGATTCGGGAGTAGACGGCGCCGGCGGCAAGCAGATAACCCAAGAAAAGAATAGTCTGTAACATGAGCGAGCGTTGGGACATTGTCAATTTGAATGATCGGCTGAATGGTGGTGCGCGGTATCGCAGATTAACATGAGTAACGAGGAGCATGGAAGCGAGGATGAAGTAGATGCCGCAAGCGAAGATGGCATAGTAGAACGCTTGAGAATATGTTGCCAGACTATCGGTTGGTAATGGCAACTGTTCGGGAGTCGCTACGACCAGACCCAGCAGGAGCAAAGAGCTAGCATACCAGCCAGCAATGGTGATGGGAGAGGCTCGCTGGTAAGAGATTCGGTCCGTCATTTGAGCTAGGAGAGCCAGATTCGCAACTACGGCGATGGCGAGGCTGACAGCGTTGACGGCTAGAAGCCATCCTGGATCCGACATATGTGTGCCCTCTGATTCTGTCGAGCTTGAACTGACAGTTGTCCGCCAGTCAATCGCAAGGGCGCAGATGTTGAAGGTTGAGGCCAGGGGCCCGAATGTGCCAGCAATGAGCGGGAACAGAGTTGACAGCATCCACCAACTTATGGGAGCCTAGGGGCCATCGGTGAGTGCCATGGTAAGGCATGATTAGGTTGTAAAAAGACTGATGGATGGGTTCCTGCGAAAGGAGAGCAGAAGAACTCACATTGAAATCTGTTACAGCATCCTCCTCGTCCTCCTGAATGTATTGTCTTGCTTGTTCGGGCTTTGGGATGTTGATTATGCCATTCGGCAGTGGCACCCTAGGCTGGTGGATATGGCCAGCATTGTGTTCAGGGTGCACGTTGCCAGGCCTTTGTTCATCCATTTTGGGGGCAATCGAGGCTCCAGACAATAGAGACTGTGTTCTTAGTAGACTGCTAAAGATCACAGGGAAGGAGTATCAAGGGCCACGACGCGTAAAGCTGCCACTGCCAATGTCGTCATTGTACCAAATTGACGAGCCTTGTGGGCGATCGTTACTGGGGAGCAGAGACAGCCTTGTGGCAAGTCACCCCATCCGTGTATCTCCATCCCGTCACAATGAACCCTCGAAGGTCATGGCCGCCCAGACTGTTGGATAGTCAATAAACTCATGGGTATATTCGTCGTTGTGCATGAACATCCATGGTGATGGTGATGGAGTTTGTTATAGACGAGGTTTGAACAGACAAAAGGAAACAGACGGTCACATGGTGTGAAGCAGGAAGTTATTCCGTCATTGTACTTTTCTTGCTGGTCAATAAAACGCTTTTCCTATTCCGGTATATCAATATAGATGCCGCTTTCCTCCAGAATTCTCCTTTTCTTACTTTTTCAACTATCCTCCTCGTGTTCAAGCTGAATGAAGTTCTTTTCTGCGAATATTTAGTCGATGGCTAAGACCGTATTCTCCTGTCTGACAATGCGATAGCAAAAGCGAGCACACGGCCGAAGCATTGGGCGACACAGCAGTTCCTAACACACAGCCTTGTACTGGTTTTTCTTCTCACCGAGCATAGCAATCGAGTGGCTATCTGAATGACTTATTACCCCTTTGATCCTTCACGCCCCTTAATATCTAGGATTCCAATCCCTGACTTCTTTGCTAGCTTAGCACGTATGTGCTTCATAGCTTGTTTCCTGTTTCGTGTTTTTAAAGGCGAGGACACCATGCCCCGTTCACTACACAACTCTCACACTTTGCACCCTTCAACTTAACCACATGTCGGGAAGGTCATTTTAATCTGTGTTTCTGCCTCTAACCAAATTCCAAGGTTAAAGATTCACAAGGCGCGATCAGAAGGCAGTACTGGTCCCCGCGGCTCTGTCTCAAAACAAAGACCAGGACCAAACATTCACAAACCGCATTTCTAAGGCAGTACTGGGCCCCATTCTTATCATATCTATATATTTCCTTTTCTTATCTGTAGCTTGTGTTTGTTCTCCCAGGTCTTCCCAATCATCCAGATGAAAACACCAATGTTCACCTTTGCAACCCCCCCAGCTTTTATCAGATACTGCTGCATCAGCATCTGTCCCAGTATTATCAGTTCAGCTGTCAACATGTCCTCCTCAGAAATTACGCCTGTATCGGAAGTCCTGCCTTCGTCGGATGCCCCACCGTCACCAGAAGCCCTACCCTCGCCGGAAGCCCTACCCCCACCAGAGGTCTCGTCCTCGCTTGAAGTCACGTCCTCGCTTGAAGTCACGTCCTCGCCTGAAGTCGTCCAATTCGTCACTACTATCCGTGATCAGACATGCCGATGTATTGCTGAACTCTCAGACCAGCAGTTGATACTCCCGGGAATACCGCCTATGATCACTGTACGTCCTCCAATGTCACGCAAGGGACGGCTGACATATTGGCCAGCCTTTGAGCCAAAGGCTTGAGCCTGCTCTTTCCCCCTGTTGCAGATATATATATATATATACTTATACACACGATGATGCTAACTTGACCAACTCGGCAGAATGGTGAACGACTTTACGAGGCTAATCTACGTCTCATTCTGCGTCACTTGAAATATGTCAACAAAGTTTGCAAACGTCAAGGCACCCTTGACTCTTCTACCGCGGTCTTGCAGCACCGCGCTGTAATCAAACAACTTCATGACATGGACGGCTGGCCTGCGAAGATGTCCTTACCCTTCGACATACCCGAAGGCATCAAGGAAATTGCGAAGACAGCCTCTACAGCTGAAGAATTGAGACAACTATTGGACGCGTCGTGGCCATCCAGCAATACCTGCACCACCGGGAACGACAAATCCATCTCAACCGAGTCTCGCATGAAAGAGAACATAGTTGTCAATGATGGCATCGCTTTCCACTTCCAGGGAGAGAGCGGTGAGGTTGCCTTGAACCGGTTGCCCACAAGTGAACTTCAGACATTCCGATTCAGACACGCATTAGGTTCGCTTCACGCGAAATCTTATGGCATCGACAATGTCACACAGGAGAATCTAGCGACCTCCTTTCCAATTCGATGTCAAGATCTGACGCATTCCTGCTTCTTGAAGTGGAGCGGTGAGACACTGGAGGAGTTCATTCGCGGCGTGGAAGTCGAGGATGTCAAGCTTGACAACAAATTGAGATGGCTGGCGCTCCTTCGACAACCTGAAGCCATTGCATTCCTCGGCAGGTGGCCTTCTCCAACAAAATTGAAAGCTTTCATGCATATACACCGTCTTGAGTGGGTCGTTCGAGTACGCGGCAGGTGGGACTGGGAGATTAAGATTGCCGACGCTCAGAAGTCTGCTAACCAGCACATCATCAGAGTCGGGCCTCCCTCTGCCATGACTGAGCCTTCCATCGAGAGCGATGCTGACAGTGGTATGGATCAAGATGGTTTTACCAACCTTCGGGCGAAGGACCATGCTGAGGGACATGATAAGAACACGCTCCTCGAATCTGTCAGTGTTGATGAGAAGGCTACCGCCGACAAGACTTCCAGCGAACAACTTGTTTCTGGTATCTCAGACATGAACGGGACTTCGAGGGGACATTTCGTTGCAACGGAACCTTCTGTCACAGCCTCTGACACTCCCTCCTGGTCTGTCACGGCGATCCTTACTGGCGCTGCCACCTCAGCAACAATCGTTTCCATATTTTGCCCAGCTCTTGCGGCTGTGTTGCTCTATTTTGGCATATCGTGGGCCAAGTCCAGGCTCTACCGATGAATGGCCGTAGAAAGCGAGGACTTCGCAATCCCGCATTCCTTGTTTTATGCTAGCCTTGGGGGGGATGTTGAATTTCTCCAGGTATGGACTTTAGGAGTTTTCAGTTGGGACATGATCTTACCGAGAGCGTGTTGAATGAGGGTATCCGACTACTGGGCCGAATGTACGGCTGGATCTCAGGTATGAGATCTTACTGTCTGATGAATTGTCTAGGGCTATCCAAATATCAAAATCGACAAACAAAGAACCTTTGTGTCACCAATGCCCATTTCAGTAGAGTTATCAGATCTCTTCCCACTTCAACCTCAGTTGTATGTATGTGTCATGCTCCAGTTCTAGATCAGCCCAAGCATATTGTGACTCTTTGACGACTTGGTGCAAAAAGCCTTGCTTCCCAGTTGCAAACCCGATGTCTGCTGCAACGGCAAGCACCTTTATCTCCGCAAGCCATTCGTGATGTTCCGTCGCTGTTGTCTGTCTGCGATCCTCTTCATCACACCGTCTATCCCACCCTCTAGATGTGGCTCGATGTCTCTGGAGTCTTCATGCCGGGCGAGATCTCTATCCCAACCTCCTCCGAAAGAACCTCTGTGGCCCATGTCTCCTTCCAGCTCGCCCTGACCTCTATGCCGAGAGCCCCTGTGTCTGGTTGCCCGTCTCATGTTCAGCCCGCGTCGGTTTCCCCCTTCAGCAGCAAAGACTTGACCACACGAATGGTAGTGGCGGTCTTGACAACCTCCACTTCGAGATGTAGGTCCTGATTGTCCTGAATGTCTGTGGCTCTCTTCGTTTTCTCCATCCCCGAGGTCCCATCCTGGGTACGGGACATATTCGTCTTCAAGTGTCTCTGGTTCTCGTGACCCTGTGAGCCCACGCCTGCCCTCTTGATCTTCCTCCCCGAGATCCCAGCCCGGGTAAGGGACATATTCATCTTGAAGATTCTCTGTTTCTCGTGGCCTCATGCGTCCATCCCTCCCCTCTCTGTCTCCCCCTCCGAGGTCCCATCCGGGATAGGGGACATAGTCATCATTCAAGGTCTCTGTTTCCGGTCCACAGTTTCTGCGCCTGTCACGTTGTCGCCGGCGTCGGCGACTGGGCGGATCTTCGGGAAAGGAAAAGATTTGGCTCTCGTTCAGATTGTCCTCGAATTCCGGCCATTCAGGATCAATTTCACTGTCGCAGGGAAATCTGATGAAGGTTGAAACGCCATTTCTGCCCTGCTGGATGTTGTAGATGGGCATTATGGAACAAGCAATCAAGAGTAATACTGAGTGTCGATTCCAAGTCTCCAGAGGGCCTTTTGATATGAGATGACTTGGAATTTCTCCGGGCTTCAGTTGATTAATGGAGGATGAAGAAGAAATTAAACCACAGAATCTATTTTAATAGAGTTTGATGTCTGTCACGACTCACAAGCAATAGTCGTTTGCTGGCCTCATCACCATCGAGGATGATGCAGATGATACTCATTGCCAACATCTCCTATAGCTCCATCCTGGGTATCGAAGTTGCCCATCTAAGTCCCAATAAAACCCTGGGCTATGCCCGTGGCCCAGACTGCTCAAGCACCTTCGAGTAACAGATGCAGCAAATCCACAAGCCTCTCATCCTTGATGGATGCGAAGTGTCGCCCCATCGCTGAATCGCATGATACGATCCCTGTTTCTTCCACCCAAGCTACCTTCCACAAGTTCATCGTCGTAACCACTGTCGTCGCCATCATCATCATCATCATTCTCGTATTCGTTGTCCAGCTGTGGACCGTAGCCAGTTCGACCTCCACTTTCACGAGGCGTGCCCTCAAATTCGTTGTCGACCACGACGCCGCCTCCTTGTCGCGTAACTCTGATCCCTCCTCTGCCACCTCGTCGAGGTCCACTCCCTCTGCTTCGCGGTGGTCTGCCCCCCAAAGCACCTATCATCTGAAAATCATCAAAGCCATCATCATCAAACTCGTCAAGGAACCACGGTGGAATGTGATTGAACTCCATACCTGGAGGAAGCTCGCCTGGTCCTCGACGAGAACCTCTGCCGAAGGGCCCGCCTCTGGAGCCCAGAGGCGGCCCTCTTCCGTAGGTGCCAGTTCCGAAGTCGTCAAAACCATCAGAATAATATTCCTCATCGCCGAAGCCGAAGGCAAAATCATCTCTGCCCCGACGGCCTGCACCGCGAGTTAAGCGGTCTCCGCCGCTAGCGACCAGCTCGCCATTATTCCACACCTCGAAGCCGTTGTCACTGACGACCCCCCATGCGTAAGCATTATCATCTTCGACGATATTTCCTTGCAGACCTGTTCCGCTAAGTCCGCGATTCCCTCTCCTGCCCAATCTAGGGTCATTTGGACGACCGCCGACAGGCTCGGGATAATACTCTGGTCCATCGAGTTCGCCCATATTGCCATGTCCGAAATACCCAGGCAGTTGACCGGCTCCATCTCCTTGGTAGTTTTCGCCACAAGAACTGCAACTGCGTTCGTAGCGTGGGCCTGGGCGTCTCCCAGGTGGGCGGCCGCGGCGGGGCATGCTGGATCGTTGAAGTTAGTGCTTTCGAGTCTCTTTGGACGAATAGTGGATTTATGATAGATGGTTGTCTCGTATGTCTGCGTGAGAGTGGGCGGGAGGCAATGATGCGCGAATGGATGAGGATATATTCCAGACATATTTATGTGGAATTTCGACCTGTCACTGATGAGCGGAGTGATAATCTGAGTCTTGATTCTGACTGTATACTTTCGGATATTGCGAATATATCATCAGATTAGCTGCAACAAAAGAACTCGAGCCTCAAACGAGTCATCCATTGGATCCATGGGACATAGGGTGTCGAACGACCTCGTCACAGTTCCGGGTGATCTGGGAGAAGCTCTTTTTCTGTTTGTCCAGCCCTGGCTATTGGACTCATCTCCCGGCAGCGGTAAGGGCTTTGTTTACATAGCTGAGCTGCGAGGGTACGCACGGTCACAGAGAGGAGCGAAGAGTCTAGGAAATAATGGCAGCCTCTTGACAACGTTCTGTTTGACCCAAATATTTCAGAGCGTCACAAGGTTTGTGACTCATATCCGCTCCGGTTGATCGAACTAAATTATGTTGAATCTAGTACTGAGTACGTTGCTCATGATTAGCACAATATCTGCGAAGTCCTTCCACTGTCATACCCCAAATGGCAACCAAACGGCGCAGATCGGTGAAGACGCAACAGAACAAAGAACAACCTGCAAGATGGGAAGATGACACAAAGCAAGCCCCAGTAACAACTCCCAGAGAAGAAAGGGCGAGAAAGAACTACCAATCCTAGCTCTTGACAAAGGATGAAGTCGATAGAATCAATGCATCGCATCCTCCGTGACCAAAGGAAGAAACAACAAGAGGAGACGATTGGCTGGTGTCAGGGTGAGCGCCAATCCTGCCAAGACGCTAACCTATTCGAGACAAACAAACGATATTAAAGATTCTTCTTTATTACGACTTCATTCCGGTTCAACGCAGGGAGAAAGTTGTCACCGTTCTTTTACTGCGCCGTGTTGGATCCTGACCCGGAGCCTCATAGCTGCTGCCGCCACCGAGCTCCAAGAGAGATGTCGAACACAAGGCCATTCATTGCCACTGGCAACCTCTTGACATGCCTCCCAGCCCACTATGATGGATGTGCGACGAGAAATCGAACAACATTATGGCCCATGGACTGCTTCAACGTGCGGTACTCATTACGAACACAATAAGTCTCCTGCCAGGGCACCTTACAGTAACCCTGGCAAGGATTCGGGGTTTCCGTGGGAGTACAGCATGTCGCCTTTTTGACACCAGAGCCGAAGGCTTCCTTTTCTCGAGATACCTCTCTTCAGAAATACTACACCAATATTCAACCAGCAAACATGATATGCTGTTTGGCCAGCACGGAAAGGTCCAAAGACCCAAGCGGAAACCTGCCAGCACCACCCATTCTTTGCGAACATTGGTGGATGAAGAGTAGTTCTGGGATCGTCCTGCACGTCCCTGCCTGAAGGTTTCTGCATGCTCCTCCGGTGCTTGAGCAGCGAAACCGTCATCTGTACGTCTCTTGCGATCACACATCAAGATATACTGTTGGATAATCGTGTAGTTTCTGACCCTGGCAGATTTCCTACCTGGCTTTATATATATATTTATACGCCCCATTGAAACGCCGACGACATGGTCGATCTTCCCACCGGGAGAGCCGCCACTCTCTTACAAAATCACACCATGATAACACTGAATCATGGAGGCCGGGTGATCCTCTCCCATTATAGGGCTTTGATTCTATCCAAGGCGGGGTCTCGCAATCTGGAGAAAGGTCGCCAGCCAAGACATCTACATCGAAATGGTGGTAAAAGACGGTGCGGCGAAGGCCATGCTGGCCTTTGTTTGTTTGGCTCCGACATTAAAGAGACAAATCTAGGCATCCTCGATCCATGGACAATGATCTCGTTGTTATGTTCAGTTGTCGACTCTTGTTCTGACTTGCTTTGTCTGGACAAAGACATGAGAAGACTGTATTGTCTGGAATCAGGAACTACTCAGTCTTGTACCAATAGATCTCGAAACAGCCTTGTCGAAGCGAGCTGACCCCGAGAGTACTTAATGTCGTCTCGATGTCAGGGATGCTTCGAGGCCTGTCAACAACTCGCCTTTTGCATTGTGAAGGCCTCAAAACCTCGAAACCACTACGAAAATGTCTGAAATTGACTGGACCTGGATCGTGCAGGTTGCGCCGCCGTGGTGGGTGCCTATCTTTCACCGTGTCATGGCTTTCGGAACGTCGCTGGATGTAACCCAAGATGAACAAGCTGTATCCGACGCTGTGCAGACTTTCGCCCTAACCCTGCCCGCTGACCTAACACGAATACAACAGGATGATTTCTGCAGTGTCTTCTACGAATCCCTGAATGACCGTCACGACCGTCGCTACCGACTCATGATCCACTTCAGAAACAGTCTCCTGCGGACCACGGATCCTCTTAGTGATCACGCATCCAACTCCCTTGTGAGGGACTTTGCCAGGGACACCATTGCAAATTTGACTGACTTGGATCGCATGCAGACCGAGATCGAAAACTTTTGTGCAACGCTCTTGACGCCTCAAGACCCCAGGGCTCTAAGAGCACTATTGGTCGTGGAATTCAAATGGAGTATTGATAATTTCCGGCCAGATTTTCCACAGATCATGGGCCTATTCCAAGCTTATGTGCAATTGCACCCCTCGGCAGTTCATCCTCACCCCAGAGATCGTTTCTCACATTTCACGCATTTCTTAACCCCCCAAATGTGGCAGCGGCTCTATCAGGCACGACCGCATCTGCTTGCGCCATTCGAGCCGGTGGTACCACCAGTCGAGGACGGTTGGGGTGTGGTGATGCCCTTGTGGTTTAGGCCAGTCTTGCCCACGGACCCAACATGGGGTGAGGCATTGAACGTGAGTAATGTGGACACTGAAGGCTCACGCACGCTTCTGGAGGCTTGTCATTATGCTCATGATATGCTCAACCTCCAACTTGCGTTGAACGTGGTGTCCGAAAGAATGGTCGACATCGTCTTCGAATTCCTGGTTGAAAGACCACACGACGTACCAGGCCATGACGCGCTCGCAACACTCCAACGAAGTAGGGACGACCTGCGAGGCATGTATTTCGTGGAAAAGTACGAAAATGGTGATGATTTCTCCATAGAGAATTGCCCTCTCATTCGTGACCGGCTTGAGAGGGAAGAAGCGCTCCTCGATCAAGTCAGAGCCCGCCACGTCGACGCAGAGCGTTTCTTGGTGGCCATGGAAGCTTCCTTCCTGGGCGCGAGAGATAGATTCTTCGCTGCCGCCTTACGATATGAACGAAGCAAATATCGACAATTCATCAAGTCGGCCGTGAATTCTTTGAAGACGGAGCGATTGAGGCAGATCGACTACACGCAGAATGTCCTCCGCTCGTGGGAATATGCTTGGGAACCTCCAGTCATGCCGCCTTTTCACCAAGATCATACCATATGTCCCATCTGCCAGGAAGATCTTGGCGGAGAAGATGGTGAGATCGTGGCCGACCCAGTAGTGACCGGATGTTGCCAGAGGCCGTTCCACATTGACTGTATTCTTTCGTGGCTTCTCGAAAAGATCAACAATGATGCTGGCATGACCTGCCCTATGTGCCGAGATAGGAAGGGCTCCGACTTCTTGGCGGATGTGTTGGAAATGAAGGTGATGCAGATGGACAACTTGTGATGTTAGACGATGGTAAGGGTACCCTGCTGAGTCTCTTCTTGCGGACATTTGGCTTAACGAGGCTGGTCCTCCACGCTGATAGAACATAGTGTCGCTTAAATGTCAACGGGTTTGACATTTGTATTCTCTCATTAACGCTCAGACTTGCCCCACGCCTAGTTTCTCTTCATTCATATCGTTTCCTGCGTTGAATCAGGCTCTGTGTAGTCTCGTGTTAGTTACGAGACTTCTCTCCGACATCCATCCTGATAGTCCTTGCACATCCATCCCATCATGTCTCACTAAAGAGGGAACTTGGTACCTTGGTCACCTCATATTTGCCAGAACTGAACTCGACAGCTTTTGCTGCCGCAATGGACCCCCCATTCTAGCATGGTACACCCCGGGCACGACAGAGATGCTCCATCAATTGGATATACATGTATTGGGACAAGAGGGTTGCGTACCTGGTGATTGGGAACAAAATACGCCGAGAATGGATCGGCTACTTGGCCGAGCAATGCTGAACGGTGCACAAGGCATAATCGTTGATTGGTCGCACGGAGGTGGTGAGCGGAAGCCAAGACTTTGCTTTTGTGAGGCTTTCTTCGCTGAGCTCACCGAACAACATACACAACAATTACTCAACATCTCTATCCCAGCAAAGCATCACACAAACGTCTGTGAAACAGAGAGAGAGGCCGTGCTGCTGTCGGAATAGGTTGAGCAAGTGCTTTCTTGGCCTTACAAGAGACGAGGAAATCGACTGGAAAGGAAATATCTTGGAAGAGACTTACAGAAGTCAGCGTTGTAGCTCTGTATCTGAGTACTTCCAGGTTTGGTCTTTCGCCTCTGGGATAGGCTTGTGGGCACCAGAAGGGGACCACGCCTCATAATTGAGGCTTTGCTTCGTCACCAGGCACTTCAATTCGACCTGAATCAGTCTTCACCCAGGCAGTCTGTTACAATGGAACCCCCTACGCTCCCACTCGCCACGTCTCACTCAGCCTCCTCTCAGCACCCGACTCTCCTCTCACTTGAACTACTGACGCCAGCATCATTCTCCGAGTTCGGCACAGCCATCAGCCCTCCATTCGAAGCGTCGTTGACGACTCCTCCTCGCTCATCCGCGTCCATCCCTGTGCCGCTGCACGCCCCTCACCAACCCGCCCCGGTTTTTGCCAACCAGAATTCCGCGCTGAAGACCTCTCCCATCTCGCAGTTCAGCAACCACTACCCTGCCGCGGCGGGGGCCCGGGCCTCGACGCCTCAGATGAGCATGTTCTCTTGCTTTCCCAGAAACCTGAGCGGCATCGGCATCGAGCCGTCCCGCTCCGGGGACAGCGCCTTCTCCTTCAGGGTCTCGATCCTAGAGCGCCACCCGTACACGACCCAGACGTTCTGTCCACTCGGCCTGGCCGCCTCGGACTCTTCAACGGTCTTCCTCGTTGTCGTGGCGCCCTCCCTGCCTGCTTCAACCACGGCGGTCACTTCCAGTGAGGGCGAAACAACCATCACCAAGCCCCCTGATCTGGCCCGCCTCCGGGCCTTCGTGGCTCGAGGAGACCAAGCTGTCACCTATGCCCCGGGCACGTGGCATGCACCAATGGTTGTATTGGGCCAGCGACGGGTCGACTTCTTGGTCACGCAGTTTGTGAACGGTGTTGCCGAGGACGACTGTCAGGAAGTGCTACTGGGACAGAATAATGTCAGGGTAGATTTGAGTGGATTGGGGTTGGAAGGGTCTGGATACAAAGGGAGGCCAAAGTTATAGGGCGGTGTTCAAAGGTCATGCAGCATCGAGAAATTGGAAACCGATCTACAAAAGGCAGTCGATTGCGATGTCAATTCTCTTCCTCCACATTGACATCTCGCCAAAACAGACATACTCAGGGGGTATCATTTGCCAATCCAAAGCAAACACGATCCGGCCACCGATTGCCATCGGGAATTTCCAGATCAGGATGGCATGTTATCCAATACTGACACTGCCAACGCAAGGGCTGGTCAGGAGCATCACTTTCCCCCCTCAAGCTTCGTCACCAGCCTCTTCATGCTTACCCATTCGTCCATGCTGGCCTCGCCGTTGCCACATTGCAATCCCTTCCCGACGTCGAACACGGTAACAACACCGTCAAGTCCACCGACCGCCACGTGGCTGCCTCGTTTCTCCTCCCATGCCAGCTTGTTCAGCCCTTTGAACGGTACCACTCCGTTTTTCCCCCTCGTGGGGCTCACCTTGGCGATCGGGACTTCCAGATCATAACTGAGGTCAAACACCTCCAACTCTCCCGCCCCCGTGGCGCAAGCAAACACCGATGGCTTATGCGGCGCCCATTTTGCATCGTAGACGAGATCTTCCCTTGCAAGATTGAGGATAGGACTCACAATTGTCGGCGCGGTCCCTCCTGCTGCTATAGTCGAGGCACTCGTGCTGGAACTCGCAGCGGGCTTCACCCGCCACAGTTTCACAGACCAGTCAGAGCTGGAACTCAGTAGTAGATCCCCCAGATCAACAGGTCCTCGCGCAGGGTGGAACTGCGAGGACATGACTGGCGCAGTGTGGCTTTTGTAGGCGACGCGGGTGTCCACGCCTGCTTGAGCTCCCGCTCGATCATACCGGTGGCAGGGGTAAATCGTGCCTTCTTCGGTGCCGACAAGGAAAAAGGTTGGGTCTGCAGCCGGAAAACTCATGCTTGTGGGAGCAAGGTCGTCAGTTTTAGCTGGAGGTGGGGTGTTGAGGATAAGATATTCTTGGGCTTGTGTAAGCATATCCACCGACCAGGAGCAAACCACGCCGTCCATGGAGGCAGTGATGATGTTATGAGCATTGGGTGTCCCCACGACGCTGATACTGTAGACTGGATGTGTGTGTCCAAGGTGGGATCCCGATTGTGGCGTTTTCTGGACAGGCTGTCCCGTCCGTCCGGACGTTCTAGTATCCCACAGGCATATCTGACCTGAATAGCAGCCGCCAATAACGAGATTGGGATGAAATGGTGAGAACCGAGCTGAAAGAACATCGGATGACGCCGTGAACACGTACTCCGGCCGAGACGGGGCATGTGTATTCCACAACAGAACCAGACCGGCCGGTTCATGAGGAGCAGATGGATTTTTGGTGTATGAAGACAAGAGAAGTTCATTAAAGTGTGGAGAGAACTGGATATCCGAGACGATGCGTCTGCGGGTATAGCGGTCGGAAAACAACTGAAAAGACTCGCGTACAGAATGGGACTTTTTGCCAGTTCGTGAATAGGGCGTGGCATCATTGTTGTCGTCATCGTCGTCCAGCGTTGAGGTACGAGTATAGTCTGCCAGCAAATCATACTCGTCGTCCATGTCTAGGGCACGCTCAATGACCTTGGAAGAACGCTCAACGAAGGAAACAAATTCGGGAGAGGCCACCACAGCATTGAGTTCAGTACTGGTCAGCGTACGCAAGGGAAACCGCTGCTGTTGGTGAGAACCGGTTGATATTGAGATTATTGACTCTCGATTGTGTGCAGCTTGTAATTCTTCCTCAATTTCCTTCCGCAGTGCTTGCCGGATTTCTTCGTCTCTTTCTTGGTCACGCCGGCTGAGCCGTTTTCTCTGCCGCAGTGACAGCTCATCATCGTCCGAAGGCTCTTGTGATTTGGCGGCTTCTTCGAGATACGGTTCTGTCTGCACGCCCTTGGTGTACGTGATATATTCCTTCTTTGAAGGCACAGGCTCATGGGCAGAGGCATCGACAGAAATAGGAAACGAAGTATCCGTGCTCTCGGTCTGCGTGGCTATTGATTGCATCAATTTCCTCGGCGATTGTTCGACATCTTGCTGAGGGGTGATTTGCCCTGTGATTGTGCCCTGGATTGAACTCGGTCGACTTCCCCGTCTGCTGGGCGACGCGGTCGAATCTTTGTCTCTCTGCCGATCGATTAGACTGGAGACGAGGTGGTCAATCTCAGACCTGCGCTCCTCGGCCGTTTTGCCAGGTGAAGGGGCCTAGAGATCGTGAGTACAGACTTCAACTGGCCGTCGACGATCGTCCCTACCTCGCCGATACTCTGCCGGCTCGACGTATACTGTTCCTGGCGAAGTTCCCTCTGTCGGCGTAGCTCTGCAAGGCGAGCCTTCTTGGCCAACAGCTCGTCCTTACGCGATGACATGGTGGACTGAGATTCGCACGCCAACGGGCATGAGGTAGAGACTGTTGAGAGATTGGATCATGGGGGTGCGCGCAGCCCTAGAATCGCGAGATCACGTGATGGAGAATCCAAAAAGACGCAGGGATAAGCTCGGACTTCCCCAAGAAACAATTTGCAGCTTCAACTTTCGCAGCAGTTATTTTCAGCTACTTTCGACGCCACAGCCGTTGTCGGGCAGAAGAGAACGGCTCTAGGACGACAGTCGCATACTTGAGCTCTGAACATCGGGCTCGGTTTCTGCGACTCAGGTGCGGCGGTGTCACAATGTCAACATCACAAGGAGTCAATGTATGTATGCCCTTCCTCGCAGCCCAACATTTCTTCCAGACGCTGAATCTATGGGCTTTCGCTTGGCCACAAACCAGCTGCTAACTGCGTACAGGTCCTCCGGTGGTCAGCTCTTGTTGCGGGTATCTTCTACGGATTTTCGCACCAAAGAACCATCAACGCACATACTGCAGCTGCACGCGAGAAGGCCGAGTACGACCACAAAGCCGAATTAATACAAAAAGCCAAGCTGGAATGGGCGAAGAAGACGCTACCTCCCCAAGCGAAGACTGCCAGTGATGACAGTACGTGAATGCTCTAAACTGACCGCCCGAACAGAGTGGTGGAGGCATGGAACTGACCAGGAAATAGTCATCACGGATCCCAATGACAAGAACTTCGATCTCGAAGCATACCTGACAAAGCTATCCGCTGAAACCTGAGCAACGATGACGGACAAAGGGGCGAAGCGACCTGAAAAAACCTGAGGATGGGTGGTGTCTCGAAAAGCTTGGGGAAAACCACGATAGATTTGGGCGTTGAAATCGAGTTGATACCTAAATGATCTGGTCTTGGGGATGGCAAATGCCACCCTTGCACCTGAAGGAAAGCGCTGGCAGATCTCATACAGCTTGTACATACTGGTTGAAGGCACGCGCTATTCTAATGTGCGCTGCATGTAAAATCATGATCCCATTGACAAGAAAGAGGGATCCCTCCCCCCTGGCCCGACTGCACGCTGCACATCGCAAATGTCGATACCTGTCGCCGACTCGGACGTTAGCTTGTGCCAACCGTGGTCGAATATTCGAAGGAAGGCCACACCCCTACATATAGAGAAGTTGCCGCCCGTCGAACTACAATCACCGAATCGGTTCCCTCCTTTGACAACTGCAATGGGCTATCTGTCGGAGATTTCAATGCTCTTTGACACCCAACGCGTGCCCTGCAGATACTAGACCTTACCGCCGCCTCCCATTGCAGACAAGAGGATGTGAAATACCCCGGCCTCGCTGTAGGAAGCATGTTTCAGGGAAGGCATGTGCCTCTAGCCTTCTGCAAGCATTGACGGCCGAAGTCGGCACAGTTATGGCCTTGTCGTCCAATGGACGCACGGGAGCTCTCTGTAGAGGCAATTGAGACATGTCATATGCGATCCCGAAGAAAGGATTCAGTCAGCCCTTATGCAATACCCTTTCTCGCTTCTCCGCATTTACCAGAATTGACCGGAACGAAGCTGTGAAGCAGATATGTGCCGCTCATAGCGGATGGGAACCGCCTGTTCCGGTATCACGTGACAGTAGAAAAGCTCCACCCAATACGAAGGCCAGGTAGACTTTTCACCCGTAATCCACACTGGCCAGCGAGGCGGGAGATGCACCCTCGCGTACGTGGTTAGCAGCTCCCCTGATTCTTCCTCCATATTTTCACTGGGTCAACGGAAACTGGAACCGCCACTCGCAACCTCCATCAGCCCGTCTGTCCGATCGATCTGGTCAGACGCTAAAATCCTCGACGGTGACCAGACTCTGTTCTCGAGAGGTTGGAGGGAAAGGCTAACCAGAATAACGGCTCCTTTTGCCTTTCGAAGGATCAGACAACGAAGCTGCCTGTTCCTGAGGCTGTTCGATGCAACAAGAAGAAAGGGGAACAAGTTGGCACCGCGCTGCAATTCCGGCATGGAGCTAACACTACTGGATAGTATGATGGTGCAAAGACCTTTTCTGATGGCGACTGGAGACGGCGATCCGGAACCGCAAATCAATCACCGCTTTTCTCCTCCCTTGTCCTTGTTGACCCCCTTGTGAAGCTTTGGCAACAAGTTCGAGCCCTCCCCAGCCACCCTTTTGGGCTTCGATCACCACTCCCCCCTCCTCAAAGCTTTGTGCTCGCCAAATCAGGTGTCACACGCCTCGGACAAACACCGAACGAGTGTCAGAAAAGAGCTAGACGCCAGAAGTAGACAAGCCAGTCACAGGAGGGCCGCAGGCAAGATTTTGCGGCAGTGCGTTTCGCCCAGCAGGCAATGCACTGTGCTCTTTATTTGTGTGCATACATGGTGCTATGACGGAAGACTAGACTGCCAATGGCTGATCGACACCCCCTCCCAAGACGCTGATGCAATGCTTGCCCAGGCAGATACACATCCTCTTCCACACCTCCCGAGATCGAATCTACGAATGGTATTGGCGCCAACCCCGCAAACTTTCCTCTTCCGAGAAGCCCGCGTCCAGAGGTGGTTTTGTAACGCTGCCTACCACGTCCAGGACGTGGTGCACCCTGGAAAGTCCGGACGCATTCACTCGAGGCGCTACAGGACTCCAGCCTCCTAGCCCCTTTCCAAAATTTCCGTGCCTTTCATGATCCAAGATTCCGGACGAGCCCTGGCAGAGAAATGGGTCGATCAGAGCTCGAAGATCGTCGGGCGCTTGTGCAAAAATCGAATAAGGAGACACCAACAAGACTATCACATCACCAGGACCTTTCCTACCCCAGTATTTCCCCGCAGCTAGGGTAAACCAGTTCAATGAGTTAGCCACCGTCCTAGTGTCGAGCTTGAGACGCCGTCTCGCCTGATCATTGGCGGAGATTTAAAGCCACCCTGAGCTGTACTCTGGAGCTTGGACTTGATTCAGGTCGATGGCGCCCTGTCTGCCTATGCGACTGGTGGGTTCATGGCCTGGACCCTTGCTTTTCCGCTCTGTCAGGCATTTGGCTCAATTTCGCGGCTTGCTTCGAAAGGTGCTATGGTGCATTCGACTCCACCAAGCACTGAAAGGATGGTGGTGGTTCGGTTGAGCGGCTTAGGGGCTCTCCCCTCCACCGAGAGGAGAATCATCGATCGACCTGTGACGCGACCATCAGGATGTCCTATATTATTTGAGTCCCTCCCTACCGGTTCCCATGCAGAGGATGCTACGTGTGCTTTTGTTCCTTGTTACCGCCGCTGCAAGTCTTCTCCATTGCCTCTAGGTTCGAGCCCTCTGACCCTTGACCTGGTCCCCCGTGCGGCACCTATACCTTAATTGTATTCCTACAGAGCTCTACCCTCAAGCATTGAACATTGTCAATATGGCCGCCAACGTGCCCGATGTCGAGAAGGACCATGCCGGTAGCGACTCTGTCAACGGCAAATACGACCTCCATCACGATCATCACAACGAAGAGACTGCTCTCAGAAGGATCCGGACCGCCGGAAGCATTTCCATTACTCCAGAGCTCTTCGAGAAGATCTATCTTTCTCCCAAGAATCGGGTTTCTAACAACATTCGGTCGACTTTTGGTAACCCGACTCCTCTGTATGTCTCCCTGGGATCTTTTCTCCTTCCGCACGCTGACCAAACTAAGGGCTCTCGTCGGATTTCTCCTGTCTTTGACTCCTCTTTCAAATATCCTCCTAGGATGGCGAGGAGCCGGTGGGCTTGGCGCGGCCGAAGTGTAAGTCATGGAAGATTACTTGGATGAAGTTCCAAATCTGACGGACGGGGTTGACAGGGGCGTCTACTACTTCTTTGGCGGTCTGCTCATGGTGTTGGGTGCATTCCTGGAATTCATCCTGGGCAATACCTTTCCTTTCGTCGTCTTCGGCTCCTTTGGTGCTTTCTGGCTTGCGTTTGGAGCGACTCTGACACCATATTTCAACGCATCCATCGCCTACGACCCGACACATCCGGCTCAATCGTCTTCGGATCCTGTGTTTGCTTCTACATTCGCCTTCTTCCACGTCTACATGGGAGTTTTGTGCTTTGTCTACCTGATCATCGCGCTCCGAACCAACCTCGTCTTTGTGGGCATCTTTGCTCTCCTCGTTGCCGCATTCGCATGCCTGGCAGAATTCTTCTTCGAAATTGGTGAGGGCACAGTCAACATGACCATGCAACACGCCGCCGGAGGTCTCACGTTCGCTGTGTGTCTGTTGGGATGGTATCTCTTCTTCGTGCAACTTCTCGCCGCTGTCGACTTCCCTCTCAACCTCCCTGTGGGCGATCTGAGCCGATACATCAAGGGAGCAAGCGAGAGGGCTGAGAAGTCCGAGTAAACGGATTGGATCGTTAGGGGGGTTGTTCTTAATCGGGACTGGTAAGACGAGGCATGAGCGGCGGGAAGCGTGCGTTGGCAAGGGATGAAGGAGAAAATTCTTCGCAAAAGGATGGGGTGGTATGCATGGGATCCAGCCTCTCGCAGCTGCAGACATGTTGGGTAGTCGAGCAATGAGCACATGACTGAAGGTTTGGGTCCGACTCATTACGATACGACAGCTGTTTTGAGTAAAAGAATATACCTTTTTAATCTGTGAATGTAACACAAAGGGATCTTCAGCATATGCAGTCTTTTCCACTGAACTCGTTCATTGACGCATAGGGTACTGTGTACCTTGAGTGACCAACAACGAGTCTCTTTTGTGGCAGGCCGTCGTCGAGCAAGATATTGCGACGAGGCTGTGCGAGGCTTACAGCGTAAAGACGGTGAGGAAGATCTCGGGGACATTCACGCCCTTCTAGACGTTCCAGACAGGTGCAGGTGCCTGCCGTGGAACGCAGCCGTGCTGCCGGAGGAATCATGAGAGCCAGACACGGTCCGAAGACTGAATTTTCCCAGCCCCAGAAGAGTCATACCACCGCATCGGGGGAAAGGTGGTTGCGGGTCATTGGATTCTGGCCATCCCAATCTCCTCTCGTCCGAACTGAGGCTGGTTGGACGACCCAACACTGGGCAACTTTTAACCTGCCAAAACAAAAGACAGGGCTCCAAACCTCCACAACATGTACCCACGTACCGCAAGTAACGCCAGGTTCCTGCTTCACTCATCGAGGCTGGGGTTCTGAAACACACCGCTGACGAGCCACATCACCACAACCATTAGATGGCGTTCTGGTAGTCTTCGGAGCCGACTCCAAGGCTGGACGATGGGTGGATTTGGTGGCTTGCATTTCAGCCCGTGCCGGCGCTCTGCTAGCCCAGAATACAATACCTCGTACTGCGGAAGGGAATTTCCCCAAGTTGGAGGCCTTCCGTCCGACGAATGAGAGACGAAGCTCGGACCAAAGGTAAAGGCTGCAGATAACAGAGTTTGGAGGATGGAAGCTTGGAATTCTTTGAGAGTTAGCACATGCACGGGCGGAGGCAGAATCTTCCGTGATTGAGGATGGATTAATGTTGTTCCGGCTCCGGTGCCAAGCATCACCAGAACTTCACCGCCAGGCTTCAATCGCAGGGTCATAACTTCGCTGAGATCCGTCTCGCGGTATCTTCGTTTCATTCGCTCAATTCCTGCTGGGAATTCTGAGATTGACAGGCTAGAAGAGCCGAAGCAGCTACTTGATCTCTACGCTGATTGGTAGCGGAGGTTGTGCTTATCCCTTTCACCGCATGGTCAGGAGTCCAATCCGGGCCACACCCTTCTTGACACTCAACCGGCCTGTAACTCTATCAAGATTGGCCCTTGGAAAGCCTGGCCTCGTTCCTCCGAAGAGATCCTGTGGGACCACAGTCTGCAACATGGCTACGATGATTCACGCTCCCCGTGACCCGAACACCCTCTCCAATTACAACAATTGGCGGACCCTCCACACCTTCACTGGCTTGGACATCTTGTTCGACGAGCAGAAACTGAAAGGCACCGTTGTCCACAGCTTGGAATCCATCACGGATGGCGAAAGTGACGAGATCTTGCTCGACACCAGTCATGTCCTGATTCACGGCGTCAAGGCGGATGGCAAACCAATCGAGTGGGAATTGCTCAAGCGGCTCGAGCCATACGGCAGTCCCCTCAAGATTAAGCTTGGACGGAAGCCACAGTTGAAGGAGAAGATTGACATTGAAATCAACCTAGAAACGACGTCCTCCTGCACCGCGTTGCAATGGCTGACTCCGGCTCAAACCTCCAATAAGAAGCATCCGTATATGTTTTCACAATGTCAAGCCATACACGCCCGATCCATTTTTCCCTGTCAAGACACCCCGGACGTCAAGGCAACGTTTGATTTCCGCATCAGGTCGCCTCTGCCGGTGATTGCGTCTGGCATTGGGGCGAAAGACAATCCATCATCCCCATCTCCGAATGGATCCTCTCAGCTCTACCAATTCCACCAGAAGGTGCCTATCCCTTCATATCTCTTTGCTCTTGCCAGCGGCGACATTGTCACCGCCAAAGTTGGTCCTCGAAGTCTTGTTGCTACAGGCCCGGACGAGCTCAAAGACTGCAAATGGGAGCTGGAGGAGGATACGGAAAAGTTTCTGCGTGCAGGCGAGTCGCTCGTGTACCCATACGCATGGGGTGAATACAACGTGCTAGTTCTCCCGCCGTCGTTCCCCTATGGAGGCATGGAAAACCCCGTCTACACATTCGCCACACCTACCATCATTTCTGGAGACCGACAGAACGTTGACGTGATTGCTCACGAACTGTCGCACTCCTGGTCGGGCAATCTCGTCTCCAATGCCTCGTGGGAACACTTCTGGCTGAACGAAGGCTGGACGACCTATCTCGAACGGCGAATTCAAGCCATCGTACATGGCGGCGACCAGTGGCGCGATTTCTCCGCGGTGATAGGGTGGAAGGCGCTCGAGCAATCCATCAGTGAACAATTTGGCGAGCAACACGAGTTCACGAAGCTCGTTATCGACCTGAAGGGCAAGGATCCTGACGACGCATTCTCCAGTATCCCTTACGAAAAAGGGTTCATCTTCCTGTACTACATCGAGAAACTGATCTCTAAGGAACAATTTGACAAGTTTATCCCGCACTACTTTGAGACGTGGCGGGGCAAATCTCTGGACAGCTATGACTTCAAGCAAACACTACTCGACTTCTTCAAATCCAACGACACCGTATCGCAAAAGCTAGCCACCATCGACTGGGACACCTGGTTCTACAAGCCAGGCTTCCCACCCAAACCCGACTTTGATACGTCGCTCGTGGACCAATGCTACCGGCTCGCCGATCAATGGGAGAAATTCACCAAGAACCCCAATCCGGATTTCGGACCCAGCAAGTTCGACATCGACGGCTGGTCGGCGAATCAAGTCGTCGTCTTTCTCGAGAAACTGCTCACCTTCGCGGACAAATTGCCGCAGCCGCACGTCAACTACATGGGCTACATCTACGACCTGAAGGAGACGAGAAATGTCGAGATCTCGGCGCGGTACTACCAGGTGGCGATGAAAGCCGGGGACTGGGCGGTCAAGGGATTCGTGACGAAGCTCTTGGGCGAAGTGGGCCGGATGAAGTTCGTCCGCCCACTGTACAAGGGCCTGATGAAGATGGACTATCAGCTGGCGGTCGAGACCTTTGAGAAGAACAAAGACTTCTATCACCCTATCTGCCGCGGCCTGGTGGCCAAGGATCTGTTCGGGAGTAAACAGGAGCAGAAGTAGGATATGTGGCGACATTCCTGAAAAGCCCCGGATGAGCAAAGAGAGGATGGGGAAGATGCTTGTGCCGGACCAGCCGAGCGTGCGCGTCCAACCACCATGGGCTATACATACCATAACACTACTGGACGAGGGAGCGCAAGGAAAATATGACGGATTCGGGCCACGAGCGCCCGTTCCCGGCCGGGAACCCCTCCCCTGGGTATAGAAACTCGTATAGATCGAACGTAAAATCTGAGATCTTTTCCCTCTCACTAGCCCGCGATGGCGGAGGCGTGTGTTCACGCTCTCTATCTACTCTGTAGCGGGATTCCGTTCTTGTGCAAAGCATCCGGCTTTCCAGCTTGCTGAGATACATCCATACTCTTGTAATCACTTTCGCTGGGGTAAGACTATACTTATCTTGTCTCCGTATATTTCGTATATAGTATATACTAAATAGGTATAGCTAACGAGGACACGTGTGTTCCTCTATGTATATACAAAATGTGCACAACACTCTGTCAGCTTTTGTCTCGTCGGAAAATGCCCGCCCATTTAATAATGCCCACCCATCAATAGAACTTCCGGTCTGGTATCCGGCCCTGCGAGTGTTCATCTTCCTATATCCCATCCCGCTTGCTTGATATGCTCACAGAAAAGAAGCGCCCTGCTCGCTATGAATGCAAAGATGCAGACAAAGCGCCGGGAAGACCAGGTGAGGGCTATCGAAAGACAGCTTCTCCCTAGCCCGTCCCTCCCTTTCCTTGTATATGATTACACCCGCGAAGAAGAAAATCACACCCCAATCATCTTGTGCACCAGATCTTGTCTAGGCGCGTCTCTCGGATCGAACATGAACTCACTTCAAGTCTGGGGCGACGGAAGACGAATGCTCCTTCATCCGCACCATCAGGATCCGGAGCACCTCGTCTTCCCAGTCACTTAGGTCGAGCCACTCGGGCACAATCATGCGGTGTTGCGAGATAAAGATGCTCTCACCCTCGAGAACCTCTTCGCCAAGCTCTTGCCCTTGCTTGGATTTCTTGCTTGCCGACTTGGATCGCTTTCTTTCGGCCAGGGGTCTGGGAACTCTGTCGATCGAGGAGAAGGTCACTGTGCGGCTCATCGTGGTATTTATTTCCGGCGAAGACGCGTCGTGGCCAGCGTCGTCGATGTCAAGACCGCCCGTCTCGGTCGTGGTATCCGACAGATCCTCCACATACTCCTTTGCAGTGGATGGGTCAGCGCCCCTCTCGACATCTCCGTCGATTCCCCCCCGCTCTAGCCTCCTTGCTAACGTCGCCTTCCTGCCCTCCTCCTTGAGGTGCTTCAGATCCACCGGCGTCCACCAGTACACCGGATAGCGTCTTCCGGAGAAATTGTTGATCACAAGCGCACTGGCCAACATCAACATGGCCGCCAGCAGTACAAGGGGCAACAGCCACCACCCCAAATCTTGGATCTCCACGTTCGTCGCCGCCAGCAGTGCAGTAGCGCCGGCAGGTGGGTGAATGGTCTTGGTGAAGCTCATGACAATGGATGCAACCCCAACCGCGAGCGCGCCCGCAAGCCATCTCAGGTCTTGAAACTGGTCGGGCGGTAGCAACAAGAATAGTTTAGTGATGCCCACACCGACGATAGCTGAGAAGAAGTGTCCGAAAACCAAGTTCCTGGGCTGAGCAAGGGGCGATTCAACGGTATTGTACTCCAGAATAGCCGCCGCGCCAAATGAGGCGATAACTATGGGCACTGCGTGGCCCGACAGCTGGGGAAGGGCGAGGAAGACATTTTCGATGATGGCAACGCCGCAAAAGGCACCGACCAGGATTGACAGGTACAGAAGGAAGGTGTGGACGTGATAGGTGTAGAACCACTCCGAAGGATGGAAGTATTCAAGATATGAAGTGGGAAGAAAACAGAGGCAGGGATGGTGTGCAATAGTGGACGATGGAGAGCGGTAGCCGAACCAGTATGAGACCCAAGTAGGCAAGAATCGCAAAGGGTTGCGAGGAACAAAAGGATTGAGGTAGTTGTCGATGTCGAATGGTGGTATAGGCTTCGAGCCGACTTTGTTTGCGGACTGAGAAGGCTGAGCCTTCACAGTGCTATTGACGGGCTGTTGTTGAGGCATGGCGGGCAAGACACTGTCGATGTCTAGAGGAGATAGTCTTGAAAGGGGCGAACTGACCGCTGCCAATGTGGGAAACGCATGGGACACCTGAGTACATATACCTCTATACTCCAGAATATGAAAACAACTTCCGCGGCCGGAGTTGTAGCAGCTCGGGTAAACGATCGGACTAAGTTCAATGTAGAAAAAGTAGCAAGCGCGTGAAGGAGGTCAGGTCAGATCCAGAAAACCTTTCGACCTACCGGGACCACCCACTGGTAAAAGAAAAGTTATGTCAGCCCCGGGGGAAAACAGCCAGGCGACGACTTGAGCCAGAGCAGGGCGTGAGACAGTGTTGGGCGAATCCATTGCTGCATGCAACGTCAGAAATTTTGCCCTTTTTTGGCTGACGGACAACGTCGTTCGTTGTGTGTCAAGTATTACACGAGAGAAATATGGCGACTGGGTAGAGCTGAGTTAATTGTAGTCATGGAAACTCCGGAAAGGGTTTACCAGGAGGCCAATGGCGGGGTGGAGTGCCTCGACTTAAGAGGGCGAGATGAAGAGATCTCTGGGGTAGGGAAGCGAGAATAGAGCAGCATGAGTCCGAAACGGGGTCGATGTTATACTTTAGTCATCCGTGCAATAGGTCATTGCCATTGTGAGGGAGCCATGACTGATGAATGATGTTGTTGAGGTTTGTGGGGGAAGAAAAAGTGAGGTAGGAAATGTCCGCTTTTCGGGTCATGTATAAAATGGGTGTACTCGGTAGTAAAAGCAGCAACAGGTCGTGATCATTGAGCCGGAACACGCGGCCACGGTTTCGTAGAGCGAGACGATGACGTACTGACCACCAGTGACGTCGAAAACCACGCATGGGGCAGACACCCAAGAACGAAGTAGGAAAAAGCAGCAACACCATTCATTCTATGACGTAGTACTGCGATGGTACGAGGATACACCCGGAGCACGTGCTCCTGCGCCTGCGCTTCCTCCCTGCGTCTAAATCCTCCTGCATGTCATGTCAGCCTCAATCTGCCTGGTGTCAACGTCGACTACCCTTTCACCCTCGCCAGCTCACTTCGAACCGGGATGTTGTGCTCGGGATTCGGCTCTGGAAACCCTTCCACGTTAACCCCCTTTCTGAACATCAGGCAATGTGTCGATCCTCCGAAATGGAACATGCCAATCTCATCGCCCTTCTTGACGTGCTGCCCTTCCTTGACCGTCATTTCGCACGTCGACACTTCGCACATACCAATCCCTAGAAACGCCATGAGCCCAATCGCTGGATTGTCTGCTTCAAAGAACATGATTGCCCGAGTGGCCGTGGCTGTCAAATAACCTTGGCTGGTCACTTCTCCCTCATAGTCTGCTGGCTGGTCGGGTTTGAAGTCTTCGAACAGAGGTTCCGAGTAGTAGGTCCCATCCACCACATATGCTTTGACCAGTTTGCCAGACACGGGTGCGTGCCACCGATGATAGCTCAATGCGCTAAGAAAAGCTTGGTATACAGTTCCCCCAACGAACTGCTCCGCCAATGGATCTTGCGCCAACATGTCGACGACTGAATACGGCTGGCCCTTTAGCCAGAAATGGTCTCGGGCTTTGACGTTGCGTGCCACCTTAAATGTCTTGGATTCGCACGCGTTGGCAATCACATTGTCGTCGTCGGGGCTGGCCACGGGTCGGGCTTCCTCCTTGAACAACCGCGTGAAGAAATCATCCCATGACTTGTAACCCATGTGAGGCGCTGCCGGATCGCACTGGAACAACTCCTCGAACTTGTAACTCGTTTTCCCTAAGTTAGCGGTCGTAGTGAGCTCCTCCTCGCCATGCGGACCGAACCAACTTTCTTGTGCACCTTTCTCCAAAACCTTGGCAGACTCAGGGGAGCGAAGGAAATCACCCCAGGCGTTGAGCACCTTCTTCAACATCTTGTTCACGTCTGGATCGAGAAACACTGCATACCCTGAAGCCGTCCCCATGGGCCAGTCGAAGAGGGCGTTGAATGGCAGACCGACCAGCCCAACGCGAGCCGAGCCCTCAGACCACGAAGGTGGTGTTGTCAATATGTGGTTGATGACACGAAGCATGTGGTCGTAGTCGCGGACCTGAGGATGGCCCTGTCCGCGCGGGTCGTTGTTGTAGGGTACCTTATTGGGAACTTGCTCGAACATGGACTCAAACAGCATGTACACTCGGGTGTTGCATTCGATCAACTCCTTGAACTCGACCAGGACGGGGTGGAGTTCTTTGGGATTCTGGTCGACCTTTTGGATGACGCCTCCGAGCCATTCTCGGTGAACTTCGTGGCTGGGGAGCCAGTCGCCCAGTCTCTTCTGTCTGAATGTTCGGCAGGTCAGTGCTGTCAGACATGGCCCCTGGTCAAGGTGGTGGAGGTGTAGGGATTTCTCTTACCTGTGATTGCCTCCGTGCTTCATGGTGAATGGTAAGACTGGTGGTTATGGCAAATAGAGAGAGAAAAAAAGGCGACTCGTACCTCTCTCCACAGGAGAACTTGGGAGGAGGGAAAGGCCTAAGGAAATACTCCTCTGTACTTGGTAGTTAGTAGTGATCTTGGAAGAGTTTTCAAGTTTTGAATCGCTGTGGTACGATGTGTATTGAGTGAAGCAGTGAGTGTCATGACACGGTCACGACTTGCGTAATCGTCTAAACCGTCAATACGTCACTTGGCCCGGGAATCCATCTCCATCGTCATTTTCATGTGCACGTTCATGTTTTCGCACCTTGACTTCTTACTGTATCTTCAGATAAGGAAACAAGAACGACAAACGAGAGTCAAACGTAATGGCCACCTGAACCCCTTTATGACATTTCTGCATGTTGGGAAGTGTGGTGGTATTAGATTTCTGTTGTCTTTTTGCATGGCTAAGGATCCTCTGTATAATCATCCCCCATGAAGCCTGCTTTTCCGTACAGTTCCTGCTGCACAATTCGTGTTGACACTGTTCCCTAAACTCCATAACCCCCCATGTCCTGTTGATGCAAGTCTGATATCGACACGATCCTTGATTCCCATCCAGAGTCCCAGGTGTTTCCAATAAGGTGAGACAAACTGCCAGGTTTCCTTCCCAAGTTTCTTGCCCTCATATCTATCAGTTCCAATTTTGCCAAACACACTCGCAGCCCCCAGTCCCTCCGTCGATCCCTCCTGCTTCCTGGTCGAATCCAGGGTCGTCGCTGATGGTGCCATTTACAAGACCAGGGGCTGCGTTGATCAGAGTCCCTCCAACACTTCTGAACTCTGGCACAATCGTCTTGACACCGTTCTGTATGACCTGTAGTTGGTCAACCCCGTAACAATACACGGCTTTCTTGTTAACATCGCCCCCATGTCGATCAATGCTGATGGTCGTCGGATAAGGGAATGATCCGGGTCGACTGAAATCAGTGGCTGAGCTGCTGCTCCCTGAATTGGTCGAGTTGGTTTCATTGCTGGCAGGCGGTAGCAGTGTTGCTCGAAACGCTGGGCTTGTCCACATGCGGACCAGGAATCTTGTTTGGCTGAAAGTGCATCGCAACCGAGACTGATCGCGGGTGGAGCCCCCGCTTTCGTCCTCAGGGTCAATTCCATTGTCATCTGCAAATTCCGAGGTATTCAAAGCCGCCGTCGAATGCAGGAAGATTGCCTTGTCGTAGTAGATGTAGAACCCGTAATGCTCGTCTGCTTGACCTCTGTTGTACAAGTTGAGGGGTTGCGATGACGGGTATGGGTCATTAGGGAGGAGATTGGCTGGCGCAGCACTGCCATCGCTCAGGACGTCCGGAGCAGGGATGATATCCAAAGAATTCGTCGACTGACGCGTTCGGAGCTTTGAGTTGGTTGTACTGGACGCTGTGGCCGTGGAATTCGACGGGTCAATAGGAAACACCGGAATGAACGTGATGTAGAATGGTGTCTGTTCCCCCTCGAACGGCTGGGTGATGTTATCGGTCGTGTTGCCCATAAAGATCTGGTCTGCGCGGCTTGGTGGCGTCGGACTGGGGTCGAAGAGATCGTTTGTGAAGGGATCACTCGCACGCTTCCTCAGGCGCGGCTCTGACCTCTTCTTTAGCTCTTGTACGGGCACCGTCATGTTCGCTGGTACCGTGCCATTTCGAAAGACAATCTCGAATCGAAGGTTTGGCTGATCTGGAGAGTTGGGAACTATCTCGAACTGCTCCTCCTTGGGCAGAGCACAGCTCCACATTGTATTGGGCCCAACGCACTGGGACTGCTGCTTGACAGCATCCGGTCTGGCTATGGTGGATATGCCGGTGGGAATTGGAGGATAGCCAGTAAGATTCAGCCACTGGCTCTGTATGGGAGTGCCGTCGCCTGTCCTAGTCAAGAAGGTCGCGAGGAGAATACACGCCAGGACCACAAGAAATAAAACAATGCCGATGATGAGTGTCCATCGGCGTTTCTTCTTGTCCGCGCTGTCGTTGCCATTCGCTTTTCTTCGTCGAAGAAGCTTTTTCAATTTGCTTATCAGACCGTCCTTGGTAGGGTTTGGTTCTTGGGCGACAGACGCTTCCTGTCTTGCAACTTCTTGCTTTTGACTGACTTCTTGAGTGGATGCGGTAGATTCGAGTCGTTCCATGGCCTCTCTTCTTGCTTCCCGAACAGCGTTATCATCTTCATTTGTGAATCTTTCACTATAAAACGTGTGGTTGTGGATTGTGATCGATGGTGGCTGCGTTGGCGCCGACGGTTGCTGCTGATCTGATGGTATTGTTTGCTCCAGCAAACGTGGTTGACCAGCTTGGTGGTCAATCTGGGTCATGGGAACGGCACCCTGAGATGTCATCGTATGCTGCATTGCTGGAGAGACGGGCCCGGGTGACAATACTGGTGGTTGACCCGCGACAGCAGCGATACTAGGATAATGAGCTTCGCGACGAGGTTGTACCGTGTCCGGCACCAACCGCTCTTGTGCCTCCCGGCCTTCAGCTACATGTTGCATTGCTAAGGCAGACCCTTGCTCTCGTGGTTCCCCTTGGCTGATACCCGGACTTTCCACAGACTTTGCCTTGACAACCGCGGCGGTCTCTGCTTGTCTGACGTTAGGTGACAGTTCTTCAGGCTCCGTGTGGACAGAAAAACCACGCCCCAGATCTCGCTCTTCATAATTAGGAACGTGAGCATCCATCTCAACATCCTCGTCCACTTGCATCAACCCAGGAACGCTCTGTGAAGGCTCAAAGGCGACTTCTTTGTCGAAAATGGAATGTAGCTTTGGCAGTTTGCCGGCACAAGAATGATTTTGGCATTCAAAGTATGGAACGCCCGTCAGTTGTTCGACAGCACATGCATGATAGTATTCTGCTGCAAGTCCTTTGTTAATGTCGACGAGAGCCCATGCTGGAATTGGGTCGTCATCTTGTACGAAACCACGAGTTTGGCCAAGATCAGGTTGAGGTAGGTTTTCTGAAGGGGAATGGACCTTTTCATCTCTTTCTCTTTCCCATGTTGTCCACCTAGACCAAATGCTTGCTCTGGCACTGGCCAGACCGAGCCGTCGAGGTGTTTCTGGAGATTCGGAAGTCAAAGGAGAAACAATATCACTTTTGGAAAGCCGTACGTCGTGCGGCAGCGAAGGAACGGGAGGCGTCTCCGGACTCTTGCTGTTGGATTTCTCCACTATCGTCCCCTTCCTCGAAAGCATGGGCGAGAGCATAAGGTTCCACCAACCCTGCGATTTGTGTCGCCTGCTTTCCAAGTCTGACGGGAGAATTCGTTCTTGGCTATCAGATGACATCCTCGGCATCTCTTCCAAAGATCGACGATCTCGTTCGTCGTCACTATCATAATTCGCAACGTACTTTTGGTAAGATGCTTGAGGTGACTGAACAATGCTCGCGCCTACCGTTGGCTGAACTTGGTTATCGCGTTGTGCATGTCTTGATGGGATCTTTGGCACTGGAGGCAGATTGCTGTGCTGAATCAGCATTTCACTGCGTGTGTGTGGAGAATACATGTTCGATACAGGGCGGCCTTTGCCGAAAAAAGGCGGTTTCCACGAGTCTGTTTCTTCGGCTGGAGTAACCACAATTGCCGGTGTGTCGGGCGTGTTCGCGGAGTAGGCAGTACTTGCTCCACCGGCAGAATGGTGTGCATCCAATTCATGTTCAGGGACACTCATTCCTATAACGATTGATCGAGCGCCCGGGGAGTAATCACTCATGGCGTTAGCGGGTCCTCGCAGCTCCTCCTCTTTAGCAATCCCACGAACTTGTGATCCAGCATCTGTCATTCCCGCGGCCCTCGACTGCTTTTTCGCCTTTCGCGCTGCTTGCGACTCTTGCAGTTTTGAAACGGCTTGTCGGGCAATGATCCTCTTCAAGTTCTCAACCCTCTGATTTGGTGAACCGTCCACATCATGATTCGCAAGAAGTTCGGGCACCGAGTGGCTTACATGTTCAGCTTTAGCCGACATGATGGATGTGGTGTATCGCGGGCCAAATCGAGGTCTTTGAGATTGTACTTGGTCGATAACAAATCCGTCAGTTTGGGCCCTTTTCGCCTGCCCTGAGAAATTGGTGACAATGTTCAGTCCTGGTCGAGACTTTTTATCGGTGCGAGATCCGGCCGACTGCGGCTGTTGCTTTCGCCGGCTAGATTGCTTGCGACTTGGTCGTGAGTATTGTCCATTTCTGGTCGTTTCTTGGCTGTATCTCTCAAGATGGAACTCATCTTGTCCACTTGATGATCCAGTGTCATCATCGGAACAGCTGGAAGCGAAGGGGTTCGGGGAAAAGAAGGCTTCGTTTGGTGCTAATGTTGTGCCGCCATGGATGGGTTTAAATGTCGTCAGAGTTTCTTGATGAGGCGACGACAATGGGAATGCGGGAACAGAGCTAGGTTGCCGATGCTCCAACTCCGTCCTCTTCAACGCTGCACCTTGGCTGCGGGAGCTTTCGAAACCGACAACCATTATTGCTAGTGTAAAATATCTGGAGAATTTGACCACGTGTGGAGGGAGATGTAAGGGGAAAATTTGGCATGGCTTTTTTTCATTCGATCAAGGATCGAAAGGGGTTTTTAGGCCTGTCGCTGCAGCCTGGTGTTCATTGTCATCGCTTTTGAGTCAACTATAATTTGTCTTTGGTGAAGCAACCAGCGAGGCTGTTTCAAGTCGAGAGATTGAGTGTCTCGCGGGTCTGAATGGATCCTGTCCACGGAATCAGTGTAGATTATTTTACAAAACCTGAGGATAAGAAAGAAATAACAAAAGGAAATGACAATAGGAAACAGGTAAGAGTGATGTGAAGAAGAAGTGAAAGTTCCTCGTCGCATCATTATTTGACCTGATCAGAGGCGGGGTCGGTCTGGCAGAAAGGGATTGGTAGAACACCTAGTTCGACCATGTTTACAACCACAGAGGTCCATCCGCATCCGGTGGGGGTCATTCTCAGACGAAACTCCTCTGGGGCCTGTCATGCCCCATTGTTTGTCTGAGGCTCTGGTCCGCGACACGTTTCCTTGGATCCGAGCTTGCGGCGAGCAGAATGCCCCAAACATAGATCTCGACGGCTAGCCAGGAATATCGCATGGCATCTAGCCTGGCGGCTAGGCCGCTCTTCAGATCTGATTCCCTTCAGGTGGGAAGGCAGACGATGACTGGAGGAAGAGAAAACGAGGTCGAAACTACGCGCGCGGTCAGTAATGTTTGATAACTTTGTGGAAGCTCTGGGAGCCAATCAGAGCCACGAACGGCGGGCTTACATAAAGCTTAATGTTTCACAAGGCTGCGACACCTGAGATGCAGCCTCAAAGATTATGGCTAATGAAATCGGTAATGAAACGGTAGTGATATGTGGCTTTGCATCTCCAAAATTCATATACAGAGACCGTATCGGCCGTAGTCTGACGAAACTCCCACTTATCTAACAGTCTGGAAGCATGTCTGTTGCTTCGACCTCGAATAGGTGTCGCAATCCTGTAAATGCGACAGCATGGGCTTGACAACTGTCCAGCCCTAAACGATTTTGCTCCATTTCCCGAAAAGCATATCCCGTTGACCATGGTATCATGATTCAATGATCGATCCTACCCCTTGGAGCCCAGAAAGTCGTGCCTCTTCTTTGAATGTCCGAGGCTTTTGGCTGACAGCTCCACAATTCCAGTGTAATGCACAGAAGAATCAAAATATCCCAAAAAGTAACCCAAAGAAAAGATAGCGAGACTTGGGGGCCCAGAGCCAGAAGAAATAGCGCTACCGCCGGTCATCATATTGTATGCCTTGCATCGAGGTGGTGCTCATTATCGGCGGAAGCGTCCGTGTTGGCTCGTTGGGGCCGTCAATGTGGTTGTTAAAGTGAGGCGCGTATCCGAGGGGGCTCTGTGGCATCACTGTCGGTGGAGGGGGAAAGGAGCCCTGAGGTTGCTGGATTCCCTGCATTTGTCGACTCATTTCGTGCATCTTGGCTTCAAGTTCAGCCATCTTCATCCGCTGGCTTTCAAACTCGGCTCGTGCTTGCTTATTCTGACTTTCAAGCTGTCCAATATAGTCAATAGCTATCGAAGGTTAGCGTCTATGCTGTTGCCGTTGCGATATTTCCTTACCTCGTGACAACGTTTCCCACTTGCTTGACTTGTTATTTTGACTGGCTGGTAATCGACTCCTCAGCAATTCAAAACAATCCTTCATCTCACTTCGTCTCTTGCGCTCGGCTAACTTATGAGTTACTCGCAGTTCTGGTGTGCGACTGTAGGGGGTGGTTCCATTGGGAGAGTCAGGATCGCCTCGAAGACTGTCTAGTTGTTTGTGTTGTAAACTGTGATGGTGAGCTTCGGGTAATTCTGACATTTGTTAGATTTGACACCAGTCTCACGAATCTTGCACGCTTACCTTGCTGCCCCAATGGTAATCTGCTGGATTCCACTGTCAAAATGCTGCTGGAGAATGAGTCTGCGAAACTGTTCCGGCGCGAATACGTTGAAGGAGGTCTGCCTGGCGGCCGAGGCGCGTCCGGATCGGGGAATGCATATGCCTGGCCTCGAGTGGGCGCTTCTGCACTGTAAACTTCCTGTTTCGGGTTCTCGAGAATCGGAGGTGCTACTCGTCCCGCAGCGAAACCACCTCTTCCACCGCGATTCGATCCGAAGGACGAGATTGGCCCGCTCATGGTGGAATACCGGCCGCCTCCCCCGCCATACCCATTTGTCTGAATACCTCGCTCCCTTTGCAGGCCGGAGACGAGAGACGTCTGCGAGGCATTGGTGCTTGTATAGGGGGATGTTGGACCGAGCCCGAGATTGTTCATGCCTGTGTGTATGCTGTTTGAAGCAACGCTGCTCCTCCGGGAGTCGTCAAAGTCGCCGCTACCTCTATTTGGATGGGGGCTCGGATCTGACGTTGGCGGTGGGAGGCCATTGGGTTGCGGGTGTAAGCCACCGTTGAAAGGGGCTGGAGGCGCGGATGGGTTATCCGGAGTGTAAGGTGAGGTTCCCGCACCGGTTGGCGAGTGGGCAGAGTTTAGGTACGGCATCGAATTCGTCGAAGATCCTGATACTAGGAGTAGAGGATTAGCAAGGCGACTGGCATTTGGCAGGGACCAGAACACTGACGGGTACCAGGAGTCATCCAACTCCCTGAATCTCTCTGAGGCGGATGGATGGAGAGGTCTGAGGGCGCCCTGTCTAGCGGCTGGACAGGGAGTTTTGAGGTCAAAGAAGCTATCGATGGCAGTGTTTGAGGCAGGCTGGGAGGGGGATTCGACTCCCAGGGGCGGTGGCTCGTAGTCTCCATCATGTCAAAGGCTGTTGATGCGTATGTCGAATATGATCAGCTCAGATGGCGAGCAAAGACTGCCCAATTGCGCATATGGCGCTCAAGCCCGGTTGGAAAGGCCTCTGACTCGTCAATCGAAGCGCTCTCGATTCCGAAATTTATTGGACCGTAAAATGCGATAAATAAAACGTCGGGTGTATTGTGGTGGAAAGGTGATCCAGGGACGCTGACACCGCAGCAATAAGTGGCACAAAGCTCTCAAGGAAAGATGCGACGACCCAGCGCAAAACGGGACCCAGGATCGAGTGACGCGGGCGGGATCAATGCGCTTCGCAACGTGGGAGCCAAATTCGATCGTTGGATGGCCGTGCTTAAGGATTCAAGATCTGGACCATCCAAGTGTCGAATGTATTGTGCTCCAACTGCCAGAGTCTTTACGAGAAGGTCTGTGCCAGATCGGAGAGCGCCCGAATCCGGTGTCTTTCCAAACCTTCGCAGGTCTCGAGGTCTTGTTCAAAAAACGTGGAGCGGGAGATGCTGTGGAGCCAAATCGAGGGTATGCAGGTTGCCAGAAGAAAAGGCTGCGAGGAGGGAGAGATTCAACCTGGCGAGTTCGCGGGATCGGGTGTCGCACAGAGGAGCGGTCGGCGGGAGATGGCAGAGGAGGGATGTGATCTGGTTGCGGTTGACTGATGAGAAGTTCAAAGATGATCGATTTGAGTCGGCGAGATCTGTCTGAGATAGCGACCTTGAGGGGCAGACCAGAGGTGGCGCCAGGAGAAGAGCAGATCAAGGAGAGCGTGAGGTTGGGTTCGACCCCAGAGGATCGGAGGAGGGATATTCACTTTCTGCAGAGGGTCCGGAGAGTAAGAGGAGCGCAGGTGGGCGCCGCACAGAGACAGGGGGTGCAAATGATAGGATGGGATATTCTGTCGATGGGATGGTCAAAGCATGTACTCTGTATACTTTCGCTATAGCAGGAGGGAAAAAAGGTTGAGCCAAAGGCCAAAGCCGAAAACAAGTTTCAAGAGGCAAAAAGAGTACGTTGCAGAAGAGTTAGAGAGAGAGTCGAACGTGGACGTGGAGATGGAGATGGAGACGGCACGCCCAATCCAATGCCATGGCAGTGGACAAATCCACCCTTTCCATTTTGGCATACGATACTGGATCAACCCGTCAAATCAGGTACGTGGTGGTCGAATCCGAGTCGACAAGGTAGAGACGTTCTTTGACTAGATCGGGGCTATCCATTGGAACTGGGGAGCTCTGGTCCGGTGGTGGTTGCTTTGGGCTGCTTGGTGCGTGGGTTTGCCTGGTGGCCCCCCGGCTTTCTCCTCGTCACCTCTTCCCTTTTGTAGGGTCGACTAGATTGAATTAGGTATTTGCGGTGGGCATAACACTTGAACCAGGTACCCCAAAGGAGGTATCTACTGGTGGCCTACGTGCTACATGATGCTGTGAACGGTCTATCAACGTTACTTCGGTGGCTATTAGGGGCGATGCCACTCTTTCTAAAGGCAAAGAAGACGGTTGTTGCATGGTGCCGCGTGAGAACCAGTTACTGGAGATCTGTGTCTGACATGAGAAACGTGGGAGGACAAACAGCAAAGAAACGAGGTAACGAGGTAACTCTCCCCATTATTGTTGTGAGGGACACCGGGTCCCCTGAGGCCTGAAGGGGGGCTCCCTTAGGTATTGGTAGGTATGATTGCTACCCGGGCCAAGGGCTGTGGCCCACCCCACCATCACCATTGCCCGCCGCGTCAACTCTACTGAGGTAGGCAGGCACCAGTACCTTGTCCCTTCTACCTACGAGTAATACAGCACATACCTGCCTACCTGGTGATTAGCAGGTATTTACTCGTAGCCATGGGTGCTCGAAACATCCCCGTAGGTGCTTCTTCTAGAGGGTCCTACTACTTGGGAGGTGCCTATCCCAGCGATTGCTGGACCCTGTCTGTTTCTTCGGTCTGCCGCTTCCAGTATCCGGAGTGGATGCGCGAGGACCTCGTAGCTGGCCCACGTGCCGTCTTGTTTCTTGTCGCATCTTTGACCTTCTCGGCCCCCTCATTGTTGCATGCTGCCATGTATCGTACTACCGACGAATCTGCACGCAAATCCTTGCCCAAACCACCGTTGTTCTCTGATGTGCGACGCGTGGCATCCTCGTGTGAGCAAGATGCTCTCAACCAGTATCATCAGCTCACCCGGGTCGATCACACTTTTCTGTTTGCCTCTTTGTGACAGCGAGAATTGTGCGAAAGAAACTCACTTAATTGTCCTCTGCTCAGCGGCGAGCGCCATCTCCCCGCCCGGTCACAAGCACCCCATTCACTCCGTATTCCAGCTTCTGACAGGGAGCCGAGCACGTCGCATGTCGGCAGTTCAATATTAAGGTGTCAACTATGCTGCATTGGGGCCTGGTCGCCGACCACCTTGTGGTGGGTGGCCCCTAGGTGGCCCCTATCCCGAGTGATAAAGGGTCCATCTCATGTCTCCATGCCTGGTCCCGGCTCTTCCCCAAGGAACTAAAAGTGCTAATGTGACTGGAACTAGGCACTGGCCGCACCCGACGGTGCTCTGTCGAATCCTGCAATCTTTGCCTATCATGAATCAGCATGGCCCTGGAGACGATCTTTACCTGTTATATCCACCTCTAAGCCTCACTTTCTGCCACTATTGATGGCCAGAACCCACGGGCATGCCAAATGAGATGTAGGGACGGTCAGATAGAAACGTCCTGCCAAAACCATTGCCACATGTTGGATAGAAGAGGGCCAAAACAAAGTCCTGGTGGCGCTACAAAAAGCCAGCACAAGTATCAATGATTGTGCGGATCTCCGTGCCCAGAGCCGAAGATTGCTCACTGTGTCCATACGACCAAGACCATCCACGATACCATCCTCGCCCGCTCGATGACGTCCGAAACACGAGCTCCAAGACACTCATCTTGCTCCCCTTCCCTGAGTGCAGCATTAGCCTGGCTTGTGGTCTTCCCGATCCCGCTTGCCGGCAGAACAGGGGCGAATCAATTCGAGAAGCTAGATGTTTGGCGCAGGGGAAGTACCACGTGGCAACGGCAGCTAGTCGAATTCCCTTTGCGTCGAGCAGTCGCGAATCCGTGCTCGCCAGTACAGACGTGCTCAGACACGTCGCGACAGACACGCCTGCCGTTGTGGAAACACGAAGTTTTGCTCCGTGATGGAGACCCTATATTATTACCCGCGCTTTGCCATGGAGTCTAGTCACCAAACGTGATGCCGCTTAAAGCTTGGACCACCTTGTGGCTTGAGATAGCTTGAGACAAGGCTGATGGGAACGGTACGATGATCCGGAGCCGGATTTGCAGATTGCGAATTCGAGTAAGTCGGCTTCGCTTTCTCATCGTTTAGCAACTACTACGTACGTCCTCAGAGCCTCCTGAATGGACCCCTGCCGCAGCCAGACGTCTCTGACCCACAGCATCCCCTTCAAAGCGATCTGCGGGTGTGTAAGTACGGGAGTACCTCGTATGTTGTGGGTGCTAGATGGCATTTTAAGTCGATTGCATCTTTTCAGCGTCGCACAAGTCCTCCACCGTGTCCTTCAGCGTTACTCTGAGGGGGGTGTACTTGATACCCAAGACTTTCTCTGCCTTACTTCCGTCCAATTGGTATACTGGTTCTCGTTTACCCGGATTTCCTCGTGGTATGCGGTCCCGGATATGTGGGCAGTCATCGCGGAGAGAATCCACTGCTGTTTGATAGTCGAAGTGGGAACCGACAATGAATCGTTGGCCACCTGCCTCTTCCAATTCGTAGGCGCGCAGATGGGCGAGGGCAACATCTCTAACATCTGCAAAGCCTGCAAAATCAATGGGCGGTACTTCTTTGGCAGTTCCCTTGACGAGCTTCCAGATCGCCTCTGTCGACTCATTCAGGTGATCCAGAGACCTTATTCCAGCCAGTGAAGGGCCGAAAATCCACGGTGGGTTGATAGCAGTGAAGGAGAATGATGGCTTGTTCTCCTTGATCCATTCCCAAGCGGCCTTCTCTGCCAGGGCTTTGGCCGCGCAGTATGTGAAACCACCGTTGGACGAGTTCTTGGCCTCCTCATATGTGGCAGGGTTCCAATCTAACTCGGTATACGTATAGCCTGGGCGAAGACCTTGGCTGAGGTCCAGGACACAGGCAAAGGAGGCCGTCAGCACGATACGGCGTAAGATCGAGCCCTGGGTAGCCCCAGCTCTGAGGACGTTCAAGATCCCGTTAATCGAGGGTTTGAGGAGCTCTTCTTCGTTGTCCTTGGGGTTCAAAATGAAAGGGTTTGCCGTGTGGACAACTCCTGTCACTCCCTTGACTGCCTCGTTAAGAGCATCGGTGGCCGCCATATCGGGAACGATGATGAAGGATAATTGATCGGCGTACTTCGCATGGGCCTGCTTTATGCCAGCAATTGACCTCTCGGACCGGACAGTCCCCCGGACGCGATATCCGGCTTCCAGGAATGTGTGAGCAATGTGCCTACAACACAAGTCAACGCAAGAGCTATAGCCGAAGCCAGGTCTAGGCAGCAGTGACCCCTCGCCACGCAGGAGACCAGACTATGCATCAGGGACACGACTCACGAGGCCACGAATCCTGAGATACCCGTTATGAGAATGGTCTCTTCCTTTGGGGATATGGAGCCCATGTTGATGAATTCAGCGGAGGATAGAGGCAAGGGAAGGCTGTGATGTGATCGGCACGGCGAGTGTCGCAATATTCGTCTATTCGATCCGCGTACCTGTGTCAAGAACTACTCAGGGTGGTTGGAGTCTTTTATAGGCCAAATATGCCAGTACCGGGATCTAGCGGTTGCAACCTCTTTGCTCATCTTCGATCATGGGCACCATTACTTCTGCGCCCATCTACATGCTGACGAAGTCATCCGACATTGATAGTGCAAGGGGACATTCTGACATCGACGTCGCTTCACTTGACAACCGTTGACTTTTCTGGGCGACAAACTGGCCAACGAGGACGCATATAACCCTTGTCATAACAGGTTAAGTCAGTCCACTTGATGGTTGAACTTGACCAATTACTCGCTACATCGGACACAAAGGCTGATAACTCCCCCAAGAGCCAAGGTCGGCCGATAACACGGCGTTTGCGTTCTCTCCGCCTAGACAATGTCTCGCTGACCAACGGGCAGGTGCGGCCGCGGAAGCCGCATTTTTATACCGAGTCAAAAGGCTGTGTGATTGAGTCAACCCAGCTGAAGGTGTCGCTGACTCAAGAACGTGCCCAGACCTCAACACGAACAGCCAAGAAAACATGAATATGAATCAGCAAACACAAGCTGCACCGTCGTCCTGATGACAAGAATGCAACTGATTCGCGAGCCGATAGGAAGGGGCGGACAATGCGCAGGACAATGAGCCGGCACCATATGCATGGTTTCCAATGCACTCCAGTAACGGTAAGTACGATCTGCTCAACGCAGCACCAGGACTCCCAACCCACTACAGCGGTGCTACAGAATATAGCCTGCTGGCAGGCATTTTGGTGTTGGCGGTATTGTTCTCAGCGGCACCGGGGAGGGCTTTTGAAGACCTCTCCGAGGACTTTACTCGAAGCTTCAGTGGCAACCCAAAGTTCTCCTGTGTTCAGCCCGTTGGACTTGTACAAGTTGATGCTACCGCACCAAAATGTCGTTTAGCTCTTCGAGCCGCGGAATCTTGGATCGTTGCACTGCCGCCATCCACCGTCTTTGGAGGCGCCACCCACTGGTTTGTACCTATCACTAGCCTTGCACGGACTACAGCCTAGTTGCCGAAGTGCTACCCCACAAATCAAAAGTCCGTTGTCCTCAGCCTCATTAGGCTCACTAGCAAGGCAAAATCTGTTGTCCCCGTGCAGGACCGATAGCAGAGCTGTGAGAAGTGGACATATGACTGTACCTCAGCAGAATGGAACGATCGAGGTGCAAGTCCTAGGGTTCGCTCGATTGGTCCAAGAATGTTTCCACAACGACATATCCTCATCAGAGCAGGACAAGTACATTGGAACTCGGTCCTTGTGGTCTATTCACCGGTTCGTGACCAAATCTACCACGTTGCTATGCAGCGTTTTTCTGCTCGATGGGATCCATCATTCTGCGAAACTCCCGTGCAGTCATCGGCTGTCACAGCCTCTGGATGCTAGCAAAGTCTGTCGAGCTAGATGAGTCTACAAACTGCCTTTATCTTGAAACTAATGGACCTCGACTCCGCGAAAGAATTGTCTTGGTTCCGCAATGAAGATTTGAATATCCACACAGATCAGCCTGGGAGGCTTCACTGCCTCATCGACAAATGCTATTCGAAGGCAGTAGCCCACCCCGTTCGTGACTCATGAGCCTGTACTTTACATATTCTTGCGAGCTTTTCAGATTATTTTGACTGCGAGAACTGCCTTGTGCCAGAGTTGAGGTCTGAGAAAGCACGGCAAATTGCATTTCATCGGAGGCTAGCCACACCTTGCCTCCTTATTCCAACAAAGAGAGCACCGACACGACAAGGTACGCGGTTTCAAGAGCAGGCACATCCAGTCGGAAACTGACACAAGAGCAAACATCAGAGCAAACCAGCACAGTGACCAGCAGTCTTCGTCTTTTGCTGGCTCATGAAATGCTTTCCGCATCCCTACAAGATCCTGCCCCCCATCCATCGACAAACACCATGAGCGGCTCTACAGCCAACAGCATCTCGTCCGAAGGCTTCACCATGGTGGATCATCCCTCCGCCCTTGCACTACGCCCGCGCTCAACACACATACGAGACGATACCATTGCTGAAGTTCATCCCCTCAGAGACAGTGATGCCTTCATAGTGTCTGTCCAGCCACCGCGAGTCCCACAGCAAGGTCTCAAGCGCGTCTCTTGCGACATTGTGCTTGTCATCGATGTTTCTGGTAGCATGGCGAGCGCGGCGCCCCTCCCGGATGTTCAGGACAAGAATGAGAGGGAGGCAACAGGACTGAGTGTTCTTGATCTCGTGAAGCACGCTGCAAGGACGATCCTGGAAACTCTGGGTGGGAATGACAGACTGGGTATCGTGACCTTTTCGGATGATGCAAAGGTGAGATGAACTCAGGATCCGCTCCGTACGCGCAATACTTACAGCAAGACTAATAGATCGTTCAACCTCTCACATTCATGACGCCGGGCTCAAAGAATGCGACATGGAAAAGCATCGAGAAGCTCCGTGATGAGGCATGCACCAACCTCTGGGCGGGCATCCGTACTGGGCTGAGCTTGTTCGCGAAGGCGCCACTTGTGGACAACGTACAAGGTCTTTACATTCTGACCGATGGTCAGCCCAATCATTTCTGTCCGAAACAGGGGTACGAAGCCAGACCTTGACTACGAATATCGATTAATGGGTCGCTGATTGAATACAGGTATGCTGCGAAGCTCCGTCCCATGCTAGAGTCCGCAGCCAGCGAGAGACCTATCATACCTACCATTCACACATTTGGATTTGGGTACGCCATCCGCTCGGGACTGCTGAAGGCGATTGCCGACATAGGCCTGGGTACTTATGCATTCATTCCTGATGCTGGCATGATTGGCACAGTATTCGTGCATTCGGTTGCCAATCTTTACACAACATTTGGCGTGTCTGCCACGTTGAAAGTCACGCTGTCAAAGGACGTCGCGGTAGAAACAACACCAGATATGACGTTGAGTGCTGGAGAAAGAGAACACCTGTGGGATTTGGGCAACATTCAGTACGGCCAATCTCGGGAGGTGGTGTTTGTGTGTCCGCAAGGTATACCTGGCGACACCGTCATTACCGCAGCACTCAGATACAAAGCTACCGACGGAGCTTCTCATGGGTTTCAGAGCCGTGCAGTGTTTTCGGACAAGACAGTGAAGCCTCAAATCTGGGTTGAATACCATCTGCGCCGAGCTCAAATCTGTGGGCTCATATCCCGTCTCTTTCCCTTGGGGGACGAAGGCGAACATCCGGCCAGCATGGACAGAGCTTCTGTCGTCGAAGCACAGAAAACCCTGCACGACATAGCCACGTCAATGCAACAATCTCCGAATAGAGATGCAGCTGCGCTCAAGGAGCTCCTCAAGGAGCTTATCGGTGATGAACCAGCAGGTCAGATCTCCAAAGCCCTCACCTGGACTCCGGGTAAGAACTATTGGCAAAAATGGGGTCGTCATTATCTACCCAGCTTGCTCCATGCACATGAGCATCAAATGTGCAACACGTTCAAAGACCCCGGCGTGCTGCTATACGGCAAAGATAGCCCACTCTTTCTCAAATATCGCAGCGAGCTCGATTCCGCTTTTGACGAACTCCCGGCGCCGAAACCGTCTCGCCCCCTGACAGTGGTATTCACATACGGCCCCACTGGCAATGTAACGGGAACAAAAACCATTCAACACCGAAACGTCTCAATGAGCAGCTACAACTCGGCGGCAACACCTTGCTTTGAAGGCAACTGTACCATTTTGATGGGCGACGGGACCACGAAAGCGCCGATCAAGAGTCTCAAGGCGGGGATGATGGTGTGGACGCCCATGGGGCCACGACCAGTCGCTGCCGTTTTGAAGACGAGAGTCCACGGCCATACGCAGAAGCTGTGCCGCGTCAGCGAGTTACTGGTCACCCCATGGCATCCAATCAAGTATCAAGGACGATGGCGATTTCCCAACGACATTGCCGAAAGCATTTTGTCGTTTCAAGGCAGTGTCTACTCCGTGTTGCTGGCTCCGTACCACCACTCCAGCGGTCACGCTGTCCAGATCGGAGGTCAAATCTGTGTCACCTTGGGTCATGGCCTCGTCAAAAGCAGCAAAGACGACATTCGCGGGCACACTTTCTTCGGCAATTACCAGCGTGTAGCAATGAGCCTGTGGCGACTACCTCTGGACAAGAAGGGACGCTTCAGATGTGGTGGGATGCTCCGGAACGCTCAGACGGGCCTGGCTTGTCGATTTCTGAAGCCATCTAGGGCTACTATTAGCGTCACGAAAAGAGTGCGGTTGGGGACGAAGATGAGGTGCTTTGCCTGAACAGCGGAGCGGGACAAGAAGCTAGGCTCTCACAGAGCACGGGTCGCCACTCTTGCCAACCGCAGAGAACTCTGGATCGGCAGGTTGTGGACGATGGACTTGAATTGTGAGGCTGCTCCAGGTTATAAGGGGCGTTTCTCCTCAGCCTCGTCGCTTGGCCTGGTGCCAGTCTGATAAGATGCCGCTCTCGCGACAGAGGCTGCCAACGATCTGACATGATGGGAGTGGGCTGTTGCCTCAGTGCTTAGTTCAGTGCTTGCCATCAATCACAAATCATTCATTTGTTCAGCCATTCTTGTCGTGCTTTGCGGATTACTCAGGGGGAGGGCGGAAGGAGGCGAGAGGGACTCCGCGGCGGCGGCGTTGGCAGTTGCTGTGGTTGCTGCTGGTTGTTCCCAAATATGGCACCCGCTCCGTTAAGTGAAAACTATTATTGCGAGTTAGTCGCTAGTTTCTGGGCATCGGACCCCGCGCCCTAACGCCCGGGGCGCCCTACCACCCCTCCTAGCACCCGTAGCACCCCTGGAAACGCGCCTAAACACCGTCACACCCTCCCGTTGGCTTTCCGCCTTAGCGTCCGTCTCTTGCAGATGTTGCTCAGGAACAGCTGGTCCTGGCTGGCCCAACATAGGCCAACCGTCGCACGGGCGGGCGACGCTAGGTTCAGACTGGTGTGGATGGAGTGGACTCGCTGCACGTGTGCATAGCGGAAATAAATAAACCAAGGAGAGCGATACATGAGAAACGGCTCTAAAGGGGCGGTGTGCAAGAAAGAAACCCGCCCTCGTTCCCTCCTCCTTCCCCCTCCTCCTATATCTGTCCCTCCCTCCATCTCATTTCTCTTGAATTCCCCTCGCACGCGACACTCCTCCTCTACATCACCGTTCCGTTCAATTTGCTGCTTTTCGCCATGGCGTCAAAGGACAAGTTGATTTCTTGGGAAGGTGAGAGAGATTCGTCCCCACGACCTCAATGGAGAACGAGTCTCCGCCCGCTCTGTCCTGGAGCTTTCCTTGTGTGTCATCGACGCTGACTGCCGTGTCCTTCTGGGCGCAACAGATTACCAGGGCTGTCTGAGAGCCTACTGGGAGTGGGCGGAGAGCTACGATTCCAAGGTGAGTGGCCTCTGACTGCAACTCTCTTCCCCGTCAACGCCATCTCACTGACGCCTCTTTGCTTCCAGGACTGGGCTCGCCTGCGCAAGATCGTCGCCCCTACCGTCCGCATCGACTACCGTTCCTTCTTGAACAAGCTCTGGGAAGCCATGCCCGCTGACGACTTCATTGCCATGATCTCCGATCCCAAGGTGCTCGGCGACCCGCGCCTGATGACCCAGCACTTCTGCGGCGCCAGCACGTGGGAGAGGGTCTCGGACACCGAGATCATCGGATACCACCAGCTCCGTGTCCCTCACCAAAAGTACACAGATGCCACCCGCACCAAGGTCCTCGTCAAGGGACATGCGCACAGCAGCAACATGCATTGGTACAAGAAGGTCGATGGGGAGTGGAAGTTTGCCGGGTTGAACCCCAACATCCGGTGGGGCGAGTACGACTTCGACAAAGTGTTCGAGGAGGGCAGAGAGGAGCTGGGAGACAGCGAGAAGGAGAAGATTGCAGACGAGGTGGCCAAGGCCGCCGAGGGTATCCCTTCCAAGTAAAAAGGGAGGGTGTTTGAGGCTGACTACGATGGAACCATGCCTGCAGAGAACAGCATACGCCCACACAGACTGATGGGAAAAGTACCTGGCCTAGGATTACGACGGACATAGGATTGCTGCGAAACGAATACAAAGATTTTATTTTCTGGAACCTCCACACTTGATCCTTGACCAGCGCGGGATTTAGGTCGATCGGCCCTAGACGAGCTGCATGAGGATATTTTTATCCCGGCCACATTCCACAATCCACATCTCTTACAGATCGAGTCCGGCGGATAGTCTGGTCAAATGGTCACGTGAATACCCCTTTTGATGGCGGCGACCCGGCTCGAGTTCGCGTCTGTGAACGAGTGGTCCTGCAGGATGGAGGTGGAGGGTCACCGTAGAAGGGCGCGTAGACGAAAATGAAGATCTGGTCCTCTGGTGGGTACGTGGCCTGTCAAGGTGAATGAAGTGTAGGAATTTATTACTTGAGAGGCTGGTCAACCATTCATTCCGAAACCTAAGAGCCTGTGGGCACGACGTTGAATTGCACTGGAAAACCGATGATACATCAGAAGGAAATAGGGGCAAGATACGCAGTATGGGGCAGGGTTTAGTACCTCCCTGCAAGCCAACTGCGGGGATGGACTTTGATTGCTATCAGGCATCTCATTCACTACTCCTCCTGCCAAACGATAATCTCTCCCAGCCAGAGCTCTACAGTATATCCGCCCGCGGCTCGGAAACGTCGCCGAAACCACTTCGGATGGTAAGACGACTGCAAAACGGCAAGCATTTGCCGACCGGCGAATGACCGATTCTACAAAGTGGACAGGGAGCCCTTCAAAAGAGGGGAAATAGATACTTGCTCAACTGACAAGGGTGAGGCTTCATCATCGTTTTCGGTACACGGCTGGCGCGATGGAACATACCCAGACACTCACCGACCTGTGCGAGGTGTTTTACGTCGGCGGTAAATACATCAGGGATGATCGAGGCACCCATATGACGGGACAAGCATGTGTACGACGGTTTGGAAAGAAAGTTGATAACCGACCGGCAATCATCTACATCCACGGGGCTGCGCAGACCGGCACTCACTGGGAATCCACGCCGGATGGCCGACCTGGCATTGCCCTGCTCCAGGCGGAGGAAGGATGGGAATGCTTTGTCGTCGATCAGCCTGGCGTTGGCAGGTCGCGTTATCATGCCGACGACCTGGGAGAACTGACTCACTATACGGTAGAAGAATTGGAAGAGTGCTTCACGGCGCCTCCGCATGATTCATACCCTCAGGCAAAACTGCTTACTCAATGGCCAGGCACCGGCAAGAAAGGGGATGCCTTCTTCGACGCCTTTTATGCCAGCCAGGTCGGACACCGAGCAAAATATCGAGATGTGGAGCGGTCCTTTCGTCCTCTTGCCAAAGATCTTTTCTCTCGTACAGGGCCGGCCTTTTTGGTGACCCATTCGCAAGCAGGTCTCATCGGCTGGCACATTGCGGACGAGTGCCCCGACATGGTCAAGGGGATTGTCGCTTTGGAGCCGAATGGGCCACCATTCATCTATCCAGGGATGCCCAAATTCTACACCAGGACGCAATCTGTCCAGCTGGGGAGCTTGGTGCGCCCATTTGGCATCACATCAACTCCATTGACCTACGACCCTCCTTTGCCCAAGGGCACGAAAAGCCTGGATTTCACGCGAGACTCGAATGAGACCCATGACAAGGATCGCGTACCGGGAGCGCGGCTGAAGGCGCCCGCACCGAAGCTGTCCAACCTCTCCTCTATTCCTATTGTCGTGGTGACGGCCGAAGCATCATATCACGCTACGTATGATCACCACACGGTCCAGTTCTTCCATGACGCCGGAGTACCGGTCGAGCATGTATATCTGGCGGATCGAGGCATACGTGGCAACGGCCATCTCTTGGCCATTGAGAAAAATAACAAGGAGATTCAGCAATTCATCAGCCAGTGGCTGACTGAGACGATGGTAAAGAATGCTGCGAAATAGACAGTCGAGCTGCTAGGGACGGGATATGTGCTCTGATCCGCCAATGCTGACAAGAAACTGCACTCGCAACTACCCTGGATACAAGGCTGCGGTGGCTTTATCAAGGATAGACCTCTCTCTTCCCTTGTTTAGACGGATTTTTGCATTCGCCTCTCTGCGGGCCTAATATAACCGCATGGGCCCTGATCGGCGATATACTAGGTACACATATTCTAGTCACAACTGTTTCGAATACTCCGCACTCTTAAGATGCTTCTTGTGCCTCACAGAGGCTGTAGCGGCTACATCGAATCCACGATGTCCCGAACACTTGCGACTGATACGAGGTCTTCGCTTAGTGATGTCAATGAATTCTTGAAATATAAATACGACTTCCTCATCATTGGCGGCGGTGCTGCTGGCCTCGCCCTTTGCAAACCGACTCAGGAACGACACTTACATCACCATCGGCGTCCTAGAAGCAGGGGCAAATCGTCTCGATGACCCATTAGTTGACACCCCTGCCATGGCGATAGCAATGACTGGAGATGGAAATTATGACTGGCACTTTGTCACTTGCCCCCAGGGACCCAAGGGACTATACCCACGTGAAGCGGCCTATAGCCTTCATAAACGGGAAACCTGGCGTAGCATCACCTCTGTGGAAGTTGTGCAATGGGGGAAGTGGTTGACACGAGGCCGAGGCTCAAAGGCGACGAGGGCCTGCGGGTCGTGGATGCGAGTATTTCCCCAAATCATGTCTCGGGCAATATCCAGAGCTGTGTGTACATGGTCGCGAAGAAGACGGTGGATATGATCTTGGAAGGTAATGTAGGTTGAATGGGACGCAGAAGCTGTGTCTAGCTGAGATATATGCTGTAGGTTTGATCGACTAGGTCTTAGATGGCCGCTCGAGGGTTTGTGAGAGTTGATTTATATGAATGACGGGTTATGAAAGGTACAAGAAGATCCATAGGGCCGTCGTTCGAACTCATCCATCATTACTCTCTACCTAGCACAACTATGCATAAAACTCCTCCCAAATATTATTTGTTTCTCAAGTTGCCACCCCCCGAACACTACAGCCCTCAGTCCACAAACGCTGAACATGTCCACGATCTCGATCCACACCATCAATCCAGTGACCCGGCATACCCATACAGCGATATTACTTCACGGACGAGGAGACAACGGGTCAGATTTTGCAGAGGAGCTATTCTCTTCAAGCATTTCTGAGAGGGCTGGCGGTTAGACACTACCATTGCTGTTCCCTTCATGGCGATGGGTCTTTCCTTCAGCGCCCCCCCGTTGGAGTAGCGCCTTTCACGAAGAGCTCCCGGCGTGGTTCCAGGCGCATTCGCTGTCGGATCCCACCGCGAGGGAAGATCTCCAGATGGATGGCAACAGGGAATCAGTGCTGGACATCAGCAATATCCTACAGGAGGAGGTGTCCAGGCTCAGGGGCGCTTCACACAACGTCGTCCTCGGCGGTATCAGCCAAGGGGCTGCTGTGGGATTGTGGACACTGCTCTACCAAAGTCGAGCGGCATGCAAACTCGGGGGGTTGATGGGAGTGAGCTGCTGGCATCCAATTGCCTCTCACATCGAAAGGGTTTTGTGCAATGATGGCGGTGAAGCAACTACGACATCCTCTCTGAGCTTTGTCAGTGCCCTGCTCGAAGCTACCAAAATGTCTCTTGCAGGCCGGGGTCGAGCCCATCCCTTGTTGTCCACGCCAGTCTTGCTCGGACACGGTTCGGATGACGCTTATGTCGACATCAGCTAAGGCCATCACGCCCGGGACGTATTGCACCGTGTGGGCTTCGACGTGATGTGGAAGGAGTATGTCGGGGCAGAGCAGGAAGGCCATTGGTACAAAGAGCCTGAACAGCTGAATGATATTGTTCGATTCCTTGCAGCCGTTGACTCTGGGCAATACTGTGAATTGTGAATCTTGATATTGTGCTGTCGAACGTATGTATTTCTCGGCTATCGGAGAGTTCGGGATCAGTTCCTCCGTCTCCCCCGTGTCAACGGAGAAGCACCAGCACTTTCAAACGTCCATATCTGAAAGTACTTCCAAACGCGACGTTTGACACCTTCTCAGCCGTCTCCCTTGTTGCTGCGTTTATGGACAGTCCGACGCTCACACCGAAGCAGCGCACGAGTGATGCATCCCGAGTCTCCTGGGCTCGCTGCTCCAGGTTCGTTAGCCATTCCTTGCTCTGTACCACAGGCACATGCTAAAGATCTGACCGCTGCTGGCAGATGACCATGGGCGATTGTTGAGCAGGCTTCCCCTCGATCTCCTCCATGCGGAACTGCAGAGACGACAAGATGTGCCCGCGAAGCCGGCATGCGGCACAGAGGGAAGACGGGGGACCTACAACACCGGCATCCATGTGTTTGCCCTCTTCCTTATCCTAACACTGAGCACTCTCGGTATGTCGAGGCAGCCATCGTCCTTGACCATCAGCATCTATGTTGACAATTGTATAGCATGCTCCTTTCCCATCATCGCCCGCCGTTTCCCCAAACTCCCTATCCCGCACCACTTCCTCTTCCTCTCGCGGCATTTCGGCACAGGTGTCCTCATTGCAACGGCGTTCATCCACTTGCTTCCTACGGCATTCATATCCATGACCGACCCTTGCCTGCCGGACTTTTGGACACAGACCTACCCGCAAATGCCCGGGTTGATTGCTATGTTGTCGGTGTTTATGGTGGTGGGGATCGAAATGTTCTTTGCGAGCAAAGGGGCGGGCCACAGTCACGCAAATGATTGGGAGAAGGTACACCAGGAACAATCCCCGGGAGAAGGAAGATCGGCGCGCTACGGCAACGGGCATATCGCATCAGAACACCTGCAAGCGCCCACGAGGCCGTATACAGATGCGTCCCCGGAACCTCGCGACTCGGCGTCCAGCGACTCAGATTTGGAGCTAGACGACCTCGATCCGGCTGCGGACGAATCTGCGACATTGAGCAACCCTCACCGGCGCAAGAGATCCCAGCATGAAAACAACTTCCACCATCCCCCTTCCAAAGATGACGAGAACCCCCAGCGTCTCTTCCTCCAATGCTTACTCCTCGAAGCGGGCATCCTCTTCCACAGCATCTTCATCGGCATGGCCGTCTCCGTCGCACAGGGCACACAATTTGCCGTCTTACTGATTGCAATTTGCTTCCATCAGACCTTTGAAGGATTTGCACTCGGCGCGCGCATCGCAGCACTCATACCCACCTTGTTTGATGCTTCATCTCCAAAACCCTGGCTCATGGCACTCGCGTATGGCGCGACGACGCCCATCGGGCAGGCAATGGGGATTGTCTTGCACTCCTTATATGACCCCGCCAGCAAGGTGGGACTACTGATGGTCGGTATCACGAATGCAATCTCCAGTGGGCTTTTGCTTTTTGCCGGGCTGGTACAACTGATTGCAGAGGACTTTTTGAGTGAGAAGAGTTACGAGGTTCTGACTGGGCAACGAAGGATCGAAGCATGTCTCGCGGTGGGCTTGGGGGGCCTGCTGATGGCGATAGTGGGAGCTTTTGCCTAATCACGCGTAATGGTATAGTTGAGCGGCAGCAAATGACTTTAGATCTATACGAATGTAACCTGACAATGCATCTTGTATGTCACCAAACATGAACATCGCAAGTGTTGCATGCCGTTATTAAATGGATGGACACATACTGGAATGAGATGTTGCGTCATCTTGCCCCAGACGACGCTCGGCTCACCTGATGAGGAACCCAAAACATTCCACTCACCTGATGGCTATTATTTCAGACATATCTTTCGCTCATCACCCCTCGAGTCCTTCCAAATCACTCCCTCTCTACTGAGACAGGACTGATGCCCCGTACCTCCTCCTGAACGTCCCGTCGGACTTTCGCCTCTCCAGACTCCTAGAAACACACCTCCTCGAAGCGAGCCACAGCGATGGCCTACGTGCCAGGCTTGACGCTCCCTGCGTCCGTCTTCTCCAATGCGCCGATCTCTATCCTGCTTCCCCTTGGACTTGGCCTGGGATCCGGCCTTGTCTCACAGCCTGGAAAACTGAGTCCCAAGCGGTTCTCTGACTCGGCGGCGACAGAGCGAGGAAAGTTCAGAAGCACGCAAGACCAGTACAAGGCTCTAAAACATCCTCCGTTCAGACCGCCTCCGTGGGTGTTCGCCCCGGCTTGGTCTGCACTCTACCTCCTCATGGGATATGCCGCCCACCGTGTCTGGACGATCGGATTGGCGAGTCCGAGCCCGCAGACCGTCGAACATGCAAGAAGAGGCGCGACATTGTACACCATACAACTGGGCTTGAACCTCGTCTGGATGCCTCTGTTTTTCGGTCTAGGCAGACCGATCGAGGCCATGCTTGACGTGATCACCCTGACCGGCACCGTGGGTTACATGACATATGTCTGGCACAAGGTGGATAAGACGGCCGCGTACTTGATGGCGCCGTATCTCGCGTGGCTGGGATTTGCAACCTATTTGACCGGTGGCACCGGCCATCTCAACGGATGGACGATCAAGCAAGACGCGGAGACCCAGCAGGAGGTGGCGGCCGAAAAGAAGGATTCGTGATCGGATTCGTCACGAAACTTTTTCATATCGCGAGAGGAGGGGATACCGAGTCATCCTCATAATACCACCTTGGTAGCTCGCGGCAGGACTTTCGGATCCATAACAGTGCTACGAAGTCGGCTGAACGAAGAACTTGGTTTGTTTTTGACGTGCCAACGAAATTGGTCTTCTTTTAGGAGCAGTTGGCAGGCCCTCGACATCGCGTTTTTACGATAGCAGGGGCACGCCCCCTATGTATATATCATTCAATACCTGGGCGGCAATAACGACATGATGCTCACTGTATGAGAATTTCTGTTTTTACTCGGTACATGCACGTCCCAGTAACCCCTTGACTAGGATCCCGGAAGATATAACCTTTGGAATTGATCGCCGGACAGGATTTCGTAACAGTCAGTCCTTTGCCAAAAAAGGGCACATATGAGCGAGCCTTTGGCCGTAATGTGATTGCCCTTCAGTGCTGGATATAACGAGGAGCACAAGCGGCAGACCCACCATCTCAAAGACGTATTACCTTTCGCCCTTACTGGTACCTGTGATGTTCTCGACCTTTTGCATAGCAGCCAGCGGCGTGTCGCTGAGCCCTTTACGCATCTCTTTTTCTTGAAGCGCCTTGGGGCGCCATCACTGTGACGGGACTGTGTGAAACGGAGAATGGAATTTTCCTAGGCTCGATCTGAGCGAAATGATAGGTGTGATCCTCAAATCGGTGAAGGACATATCAATGAGGCTGTCCCTGCCAGTGAAGGTGCGTTGATGCACAACTGTGGCAGAGGGCCAATATGGCACCTCACTAAAGCGGTGAGCGTCCTAAGTAACCAAGGATGAGATATTTCAATAAGCGCATCTTATATTTCTCGCCTGATAGCAGTATAACATGAGTTATTAACAAAAACGTCGCTCTAGAGAGAAACCCAACGTTGCGTAGCCCCTTGGAAGGATCTCGCCTACATGGGAGGCACATGATAGTCTCCGCATAAGGCGTAAGCCAGGGGAGAGGACCTCTGAAATGGTGCCGGATATCGTGCGTTGATATTTCCACCAACCGAAGAAAGCCTTCGAGAGTCTGGAAGCAGAGCTACGCTGGGGCTGGTTTGCGCGTCAGGCGGACTGGGGCGAGGTTGTCACCGCCCATTGGGATTATGCATGATGCTGCAGTCGTCATCCCTTGTGATTGGTAAAGCGAATGGTCCCTGTGACGACCATCCCGCGGTGACTTGTGGCGGACGCCTGATATCGGCGTGCTAGAAAATGCAGGCGACAGCCCCTTCATGTTTCTGACGGTCGAAACCTCTCCCGAACAGCCCGAACAACCACAAAAGAATAATCGCGAGGTGCCCAAACACAGGAATGTCGGTCACACAAGGGACTTGTGGGTAGGATTCCGATGCCAACAATCCCCTCTCTAACTGGTGAACAGGGGATACCGGTGAGCAGATTCGATCGCACAAGCTTGCGTGTTCGATCATCAACTTTCACTGTACGGACGACGCTGTCCTGGACGAATCTGAGCTTGATCTACTCAAACGCTTCACGGACGACCCCTCGACGACAAACCGAGACAAGATCCTGGAGGACAAAGGGTGGGTAGACCAGCCTGATCAACGACACGGCCACAAGGCTGTTGAGAGCAGAAGCCTGGCGGGCTATCTAATCGCCCAATATGGGCGGGAGGAACCTGCATTGGACCATCGAGACTGGGAGCTTCTGACTGAATGGTTCGGTAAAGGGATGCCCGCGGGTGAGCATGTCCAGCGCTGAGCCGGCCTCCTGGGCGACTGCCGGCACTCAAGATCCGCAGAGCATATAGTCAAATGATAGCAGAGCTGAATTAATCATTTGCAATGATCCCCAACGCCAACCCGTATGATGGCAGCGATCCTCAAACGAATAAAGCGGCGACAGCCGGGCGGAGATGCCAAGCGATATCACGTGGTCCAATCCTCCCTCTACTGCCCCAGCAACCAATCACACACTCTCCTGGCCAACTGCGCCTCCCGCTCAGGTCGCCTGAGGAGGGTTTCACGCCGCGGTTCGTCGTTCACTCAACTCCTCCTCATCGTCCATCAACAGCACTTGGTGCTGCATTGCGATACCAGCGTGCAACCAACTCCTTGCTTCAAATCTTGTAAGCTCAGTACCTCTGCTCTTCCTACCATCGCGCCATCGTCACTCCGCCGCCACGCTTTGCGGCCATTTTTGACCTTTCCAGTTCCCGATTGTTTCGGAAGGCTGGGTCAGAGTCCATCTTCGAAACCATTCCACTTATATACTGTTACTATTGCTGGCCTGCATCCTTTTTTCTTCTTCTCAGATAGGCGCACTCGATGCCTGCGAGCTTTCTTCCTTCTTTGACCTGCGCCCACACTCATTTCTCAATATCGTCCTCCAATTCATTGTCCCCTCACTCAAGTCTAACCTCTGTTATGTTTATTCTTAGCTATCCTACCTCCAAACCTCGACCAGCCGAAGACGGCGTTACCTAAGTCGGTACCGCGCCAATCTTCGTTGATGCCACTTGGAGTCCGCGAATGACATAGTGCGTTGGCGGGTTTCACCCAAGTCGGCTTGTCGTCTGGACGCGAAAGGACTGTTTTACCCAAGGCCCAAAGCTTCGAAGAAACAACATGAATCCATACGAGGCTTACGGCTCTCCCACTGGTGATAGATCACCGCCAAGGTATCGTGGAAGGGACGAGTCGTATGACCGAGGCGACTCGTACAGACGAAGATCTCCTGGTAAGCGAGGCCACGACCGTTCCAAACCACGGCTAACCAATTACACAAGTGGCCAATGACCGACGTCGACCTGCTCCTCGCAACCGCTCACGTTCTCCAGTAGCTATTGATCGGTATCAACCCGATCGAGACCGAGAACGAGACCGAGAACGCAATACGCGTGATGACTATTATGAGGGCGCCAGGACTGCTGCAAGGGACACAAGAGATACGAGAGATGCAAGAGAGCGGGATGATCGCAGAAGAGCACCTTCGCCCACTGCTGCCAACATCGATCGATACGTCCCAGGTCAGGAATCCAACAAGCCGGCTGTCAAGGTCAATCCTCTCGCCAATCCTCTGGCTTTAGACACGCAAGCAGGTTTCAGCTTCTTCGCGGATTGGTGGCGACTTGAGCAACAAGTCAAAGAAGAGAAAGAACGAGCCAAACATGGCGGTAGACGGCCTTCAGACCGTGTCAAGGGTGAACGCGAGGCCAAGGAAGACCGCGAGAAAGAGCGAGCACAAATCCAACAGGCTTACGATCAATACAAACAAGAGTTTCAGGTAAAAATGGCGCGGCAATTTGTCCTCCAGCACAAAGGAGAAGAATGGTTCAAAGAGCGATACGTTCCCGAAGTACGAGATCCGATCCGAAAGCGTTTGATGGAATCCCGAGAACCGTCTTTTGACCAATGGGTTAGAGACCTAGAAACGGGAGTTTTCGACGAGTTCACTCTTGAGGGCATCTATAAGAATGATAGTGACGGGGCCGGCGGAATGGTGGAGAAAGAAGAAGGCGAAGCCGTCGGTGGCGGTGAAGTCCTGGGTGTGCTCGACCTCGTCCCTGCCAAAGGTGGCGATCTGAAAGATGAATCTGTTCAGCAACCTGCTCTGCTCATCAAGACACTGGCGCCTAATGTCGGCCGCGAGCGCATTGAGGAGTTCTGCAAAGAACATCTGGGTGAGGATGCAGGAGGGTTCAAAGGCTTATCGCTGAGTGACCCCAACCCGGCAAAGAAATTTCACCGCATCGGCTGGATCATGCTGAACCATGCGCCAGAAGAGGACGGCGATGTCATGCAGGACATTGAGCGCGGTGATGGCCGGGACGAGGATGGTGAAGAGGGCGAAGAAAAGGCACAGCCGGAGAAAACCAGCGCTGCCCAGAAAGCTCTCGATCTTATTAATGGTAAGACCATCACGGATCCGGTGAGAGGCGACTTCACCTGTCATGTTGGTATCCACAACGCACCGAGTGCCCCGCGGAAGAAGGCACTTTGGGATTTGTTTTCGGCGCCGGAACGAGTCGAACGAGATCATGAACTTGCGAGACGACTTGTCGCCAAGCTTGATGCCGAGCTTGGCAAGGATGAACATTCCGGCGCTTTGGCAAAGATTGATGCTCGCGTGGACCAAATGAGAAACCAAGGACTTCTACAGCCTACGCCGAAACCCAAAAAGCCAACCTTTGAAGACAACGACGATGAGATCAAGTTTGAAGAGGAAGGTGAAGAAGGTGAAGAGGAAGAAGATGAACAGGATGACGAGGAATTGTTGGTCGTCAAAAAGAAGTTGGACCTTATGGTTGAGTATCTTCGACGAGTCTACAACTTTTGCCTGTTTTGTGTGTTTGAATCCGACTCAGTCCACGAATTGGTCCGCAAGTGCCCTGGAGGTCATCTTCGAAGACCGAGGGCTGGGTTGAGCTCGGCAGCCAAGGCGGCGGCCAGGGCGAGCGCGCTCGGTGAGCCATTTCCCGGCAAGAAGAAAGATGGTCGAAGCGAGAATGGGATGGACGATGAGCCACTTAGCCCCGTCCAGGAGAGGCGCCCTCAGAAGTTCAACAAAAACGATCAGCAGCTTCTTCGAGCGTTCAACTGGGTCAAGACTTTCGAGGAGAAGGTGCTACAGATTCTCGAACCCGAATACGTGGATTTGAAAAAGATTGGAGGCAAGCCCGTGGACGAGGCGTTGGATGAAGAGTTGGCGAAATTTGTCAAGCAAGAGGACGAGGCCAAATTTCGCTGTCGGGTGCCCGAATGCACGAAGCTGTTCAAAGCAGAGCATTTCTGGCGGAAGCATGTGGAAAAGAGACACGAGGAATGGTTCCTGTCTCTCAAGAACGACGTAAGTTGTCAATCGCTTCCTGGACGAATGCCGACCACTGACAATCGCAGCTTCAACTTGTGAACACATACGTTCTAGACCCTTCTCACATCGCGCCATCGCGATCAGATGCAAACTCCAACGGACATTTCCCTCTGCCTCAGAATCACCATCTCAATAACGGCACTCCTCGTGGTTTTAGCCTTCAGAATATTGGGATGAACATGATGACTTTCGGCCAGAATGCCATGATGAACATGCAGAATGTCCACGGGCCACTCGTGCCCGGCGTTAATTTCAGCACGGACGGCATGAATGGAAGTGGAGGACATAATGGTGGTCCTATACGGCGTGGCGGGAACAGATACGGCAATCGACCTGGACCATATGACCGCACTCAACGCGTTGGACAACGTGGCTACAATAATAATATGGGTGGTATGCTACGAGGCAACCTTGTCCCTGGTCTCCCACCCGGGTTCATCGCTCAGGGTGGAGGCGGAGGCGGAGGCAAATGGGGAGATGGTGCTGGTGGTGGTCAGAATGCCATGGGGCCAAGAGAGGCGACTCAGGGTAGAAGCCTCAAAAGCTACGAGGATCTCGACGCTCAGCCCAACAGTGGCGGCGGCCACGCTGGAGCCACCGCGGCGGCGCAGGCCGGCGGGGGTGCAGAGCTGGACTATTGATGTTGACGTGTTGATGTGATCTGGCTGGAGGCGAAGAGGCAACATCTACATCGGGTGCTTTTGTACCAGCTAGGGAGAGGTGAACATGGTGGAAGAGGTGCATATGATATTTCCAAAACAAAGGTCTCGACAGTCAAGGCAATATTGGACGGAGCTTCGGAGTCTGGGGATGGTGCTACGGAGCCAAAAATTCGCCTTTCCTATCAATGTCTGAACACCACACTTTTCCAATGGCAGACTCCAGAAGCAGAAAAAACACACATACCCAAATACAAGCTAAAATTGAAACAAAACAATAGTGCTACCAGGAGCGTTTGTTTCTCCAGTTGGAGTTCTCATGATATTCCTTGGTCGCTAAGGTCTGTATGATTGCCTACGCCAGCCGCCTGTAGACATCGTGTACATGGATGGGTTGATTGACACAATTGCTTCCCACGGTCTTGCCCCAATTATCCTCTCTTTATGTAGACAACTGTCTTCACCCCGTGGTTGTGTTGATCGACTGACTGCTTCTGACGTGGAGGGAGGATGTTGTAAACGAATAAGCGCCCCGCGCCAATGGTAGGTGACATGCATACATATACACAACCAAACAGGAATCTCACACGGAGCACAGAGCATGGAGCTGACCTGGCATGAAGATAGAGAGAAAGGGTGGGAAGCATGTCATGTTTGCCTTCTTGCAAGGGGTTTATCCCGCCCACAAACCGCGCGAAACACGCCAAAAGGTCCAATCCAACAAAGTCCACCGCTCGATTCTGGAGGGGGGCTGTCTTCACATCTCTTCTCTTCTAGTCATGTTCTAGTCTGACTCTCGTATAGCACAGTAACTCTGCAAAGTCATCATCTGTCCGTCCTGTCTTTTTACGTCCTCTTCCGCAGCACCCGCCTCCCTGCTGCCGGCTCCGCCACCACGACTCTCTTACTCGTCGCCCCGGTGGTGCCGGCAGGAGCAGGCGCGTTCCTCTTGAGCGCCGTCTTCGCGGCACTGGCAGCCCGAGCCATCCCTCCTCTCTTTTTGTCTGTAGCAGCGTCCGCATCCTTCGATTGCGCAGTCGTCGCTTTGACCGTAGCCGCCCTGCCTCCACGCTTGGGCTTGACGACCGTCGTGCCGCTCGACGCCGCAGAGACATCCGTCGAAGTGCTGTGCATGCTGGCTTGACTAAATGCTCGTTGCGGAGATGGTGGAGCATTCGGTTTCGGAGGTGGGAGCATTTGAGCCTTTGCAACCGCGGCTGCTTCTTTCTTCTCCTTCGATGCCGTCCGGGTCAGCTTCGCAGCGGTGGCCGTCCCTCCTCGTTTTGCTTGTTCAATCATGCCGTGCACGCCCGCTGATATAGCCGATGTCGCTGCCGTGGCGGCCGATTTGAGCGGTGATGTGGGGCGGATGGGAGACATAGAAGTGGGTACTGGGCGGATGAGCATGTTCTTTGCAGGGGAAGGCTGGAGATAGGGCTCCTTGATTGGTGAGCGAGGCAGAGTGCGAGAATTATGGGAGCGAGGAGAGAGAACCGAGATTTGCGTGTGTTTCGCAGCTGCTCGAGAAGTTGGGCGCGTCGGGACTGCTCCTTTGGTACGCTTGGTGTTCTTGACCACAGGCAGAGCATCGAGTGTTGCTTCTGAGGGATCCTGCTCGCTCACCTTGTCCAAGGCAATCTGAATCTGAGGGCTCATGCGCTTCTTGCCTCCTCGGGTGGCTGGAGCTGCTTGTATTTGAGAACAAACCGCAGAAGGTAGCTTCGTTGTGCCGCTTTCCTGTGGGAGAGGAGGCAGAGGCTTAGGTGCAGGTATTTCGACGGAGATTGTTTGTTTGGGAGGTGGTGCACGAGGCTGGTTCCGTTTGGCATTCGAAGATTCATGCTGCTGCATCAGTTCTCGCATGGTCATCTTGCGGATTGAGAGAGGAATGCGGTTGACGCGTCTTTCAATGCGAGCTCTCAGATCAGCACACTGAAGAGCGTATCCCGCTCGAAGCTGTCGTGCTCGCTCGGTAACTGGCCATCCGTCAGATATGAGACAACACAGGAGAGACTAATCTTCTCACTCTCTAGTTGCAGATTGTCTATCAACGCTTGCTTCTGTTGCTGCGTGATCCTCATCTTCTTGCGCACCGGGCTGCCGGAGGGGGTGACAGCACCATCTGCGAGATCGTCCATCTCGTCAGATTTCCTCTTGCGCGAAGTTGGGGGAGCCATGGTGGAAATATGAGGGTTGGCGTTTCGTGAGTAGGATTCCTGGGGATTCTTTGTCCAGGCAGATGGCAAGGGTGACTCGAATACGACGTGAAGGAAGGAGGATGGTCAATGGTGGAGAGGAGAAAGATCCAAGTAGTCAACGAGTCAAGATGCGGGATCCAATTCGGGCGGCGAGATAAACAAAGGACGCCGCTAGCGGGCTTGGCATGTATCAGCCAATCACAGTACCGAGAGTCGACGTCAGGAACACGAGAAAATTGGCCCACTAGCTGCTATCTGATTGGCCCATTGGAGACATATGCTTGAGTATCGAGGGGGAAGGCATTCTCACATTTATAAAAGAGTCTGAGCCCTTTGAAGAACGTGTTTGATCTTCTCACTGATCTAACAATGGCCTTTCCAGTAGGTGACACTCACGCACAGTTATACGCCCTTGACTGCCCACGATTCACGCTAAAGGGCGACAGCTATCTCGTCTGTCGCAGGGCGCATTGCCGGCCATTAACTTCCAAGCGACATGGCCCTACATACGCCTTGCATTACGTCGCACGTGCATCTCAGGTGAAGCTAAAAAGCAGCCCATTACAACCAATATAAATTGCCCATCTACTATTGATCTCTTCCATCCTTTCTTTGCTCAGAGATCGTCATAAACAACTTTATTTTTCCCCTTGTCCAACATGTCTGCCACTCCCTCCGGCATGTCTACGCTCTCCCGCCGCGCCCGAGAGTGCGCGAAACCTCCGGAATCTCCGCTATGGCACGTGTACGCGGACCAATGGCACCCCTCCTCCAATCCGGGGGGATATGTTAATGTCGGCGTGGCGGAGAACAGCCTCATGCATGCTGAACTGGAGGCATACATCCAAAAAAGCACCCGTGTCCAGCAAACAGCGTTCACCTACGGTGACGGGCCTCTCGGGTCCAAGAGGCTTCGAAAGGCGGTGGCTCGATTCCTCAATCGCCGGCTGCATCCTGTCCTTCCACTCGAGATGGAGCATGTTGTCGTCACGAACGGCGTGTCCCATTCGATTGAGCATACGTCTTGGGCGTTCTGTAACCCGGGGGACGGCTTCCTCCTCGGCCGCCCATACTACCGCGCGTTCATTCCGGACATCGCGCTCCGACCCGGCGTCGAGGTTCTCACAGTCTCATTTGGCTCGGTAGACCCTATGAGCGTGGACGCCGTTGGTAAGTACGAAGATACTATTCTCGCAGCGAGAGAGCGGGGCATTCGTGCAAAGGCTCTCATGCTGTGCTCGCCTCATAACCCGCTCGGGAGATGTTACTCTCGCGAAGTCCTTATCGCCTATATGCGTCTGTGTCAAAAATATCAGATTCACCTGGTCAGTGACGAGATATATGCCTTTTCCACTTGGGAGAATCGTCACGATTCGTCTCCGGCACCCGTCGAGTTTATATCGGTCCTGTCCATCCCCTCGGAGGGCATCATTGATCCTCACCTCCTCCATGTCCTATGGGGCATGAGCAAAGACTTTGGCGCCAATGGTCTGCGTGTTGGCTATATCATTTCCCAGCACAACGAAGCTTTTCGTGAGGCTTTACTGGAGGTCGCAATCTATTCCTACGCGTCGTCCATCTCCGAGCACATTGCGGCCAACATGCTCGAAGACGATGTCTGGGTGGATAACTATATCCAAATGAACCAAGACCGCCTGGCCGAGTCATACAGCTTTGTTGTCGAGTTTCTCACCAAGCATCATATCCCATACACCCCCGGTGCGAACGCCGCCTTTTTCCTCTGGGTGGACCTTGGTAAGGCATACCTGGCACAACACCCTGAACGACGGCCGAATGCTGGTGGCCCGCAGATTGACGATAGAGTGAGCGCCAAGATCATGCAAATGCTTATGAAGAACAGGGTGTTCTTAGGCGGTGGCGCGGTCTTTGGAGCAGAGGCCCCAGGCCTATTTCGCGTCGTGTTTAGCCATCCACGACCGTACATAGAAGAGGCGCTCCACAGGATTGCAAAAGCGATGGGGGAGCTCGGTGCCGAATGAGGAACAAAGAGAGCAGAAAGCCTCATAAAGAATGCGTTCAGGTTACTAATAAAGCTGTCATCACCTATACTGAGATTATGGACTGTGGAACATTGTTTCCTAACCCGAGTACCCGCAAGTCCCTTCCCATAAGGAAGTTGTCCGACCCGACTGGTTTCACACAAGTGTTACCTTGTCAAAGTTGAGTGTGCCCCGATTCAGCTTCCAGGCCCAAAGCAGCACAAAGAGCAGCACATCGAAAAAGCTGAAGACCAGGCTTCCTCCAAATACAAACGCATGATAGCTCCAAGCGTCAGAAGAGTTGAGATGTGCCGTTTGGCAAACAATCGCCCAAGGGAGAACGTAAAACAAATTCGCCACCAGTGACTCATAGAGGTACCATCTCGGCACCGTGGAAAGGAGGATTGTTGCTAGCTCAGTGCAGAGCGCGTAGAAAATGTAGCACCAGTCGATGGTGCGCCACATGTGGGCTGTGATTGATGCCACGCTGTCCGAGTCAGAGAGATAGTATGCAAATGGCTTGCATCCGAAGAGGGAAAGGAAAATGCAGAGCGGGACTTCAACTGCGAGCGCGATCGCCGATGCGGTCAGAGCGGGAGTAGCGATGTCTGAGGATATAGACGCATATATACTGGGTCAGCCATGATTTGAGCAGATGCGATGATGTAATTTGCGCACCTCGAAGCTGCTTCCAGCTCGCCTTGGCTTTTTGAAGCTCCGTACCAACTTGTTTCCTCCATTGACCCCATCGGTGCCCGGTGAACACGTTCGACGTTGCCTCCAGTGTCTGGACCGGAACCATAACCAGGCCCCAGCGGATAGTGTTGAAGATGCCCCATGCGGTCGCATAGTCCGCGCCCATGGACACAATGTTGCTGACGAGCCAGAGATAGAAGGCGTTCCTCACTCCGGACTCAGCAAATGTCAAGACCCCAGGTCGCAAAAGCACTTTTAACGCCCTCAAACTTGGACGTGGCACTGGAACATTTTGAAGATCGCCATTCCTTCTGTGGAGTTTGAAGACGATGATGGCGAAGTATCCCAGGCCGGCAAATGCAGCGGCAAAGTCACACCCAAGCCGAATTGCAGCCTGTATGTTGACGGTGGGCTTGGATGATGCTACATGGAATCGGGAGATGATAAGCAAATCCAGGACGATATTGATGGCAAAGCGTGTCGCGCTGATGAGAAAAGGGACGTCCGGGTGATCGAGTGCTCTGGCCGCGTTGGTGACGGCGACTTCCACCGCGGCACTGAAGACGGAGAATGAGCTGATGCGGACGTAGGTCAAGCTTGCTCTGCGAACGTCTGCCGGGACGAATCCAGCAGCAAATTGTTCGGCAGCACCAAGAATGATGATGCTCACAAGCAGACCCATGATGCTTTGGAACAGCACCAGAGTCTGTGTGAGTGCAATGCGGGATGAGAGGGAGCGCGAGGATTTGTCTCCGATGATGACCCATGCTGCCCTAGGGAGGCCCTCATTGATAACCTCAGCCACAACGCCAATATAGGTATAAGAGTCAACCGTGACGACCATGGAAGAGTCGATGTTGGCTACCCATAGCTTTGAAAGCGTGCTGTAAAGAGCTGGAAGACCGAAGCCAACGAAATTATAGGCGAGAGCACCACAGAACCTACAAGTTCGTGGAATCAGCTTAGAAGGTCCTGTTTGAATCTACAGGGGAGGGCCTCGAGGCTTTAACTGACCTGTCCCGACTCCAAATGCCGTTGTCCCGAGAGGGACGTTGATCGTAGTCATCGTCGGCCTGATGAGGAACGGGTTCGGCCACTTCCACAACATCCTTTGAGGGGAGCATAGTGTATCTGTATGTGGTCTGCAAGAACCTGCGAACAATCCTTGGGAGGAACATTTTGGCTGTTATGGGTGTCCGTGGGAAGAAGATGGTTCATCACATGTTCTAATGTCCTCTTCTCCAAATGGATTGCACGAAAGGAAAGGGCCACAACGCCAAGGTTACACAACAGCAATGAACGACGGCGGAGGTGGATGGTGACCAAATAAAAAGCGCGAGCGATGCGACCTGCAGCAGGGCGATCAAATCAGTGACCTTAAGTCGTCTCCATGGAGTGACAGCCAAGGCATAGCATGCTGTGCATCCTGTTATCGACGTAGGGGAGCATGTGAAGTTGGAAAAGAGAGCTGATGGTCGTTGTTTTTTTGGCTGCCCTGCGCGTTGACGGAGGCTCATCAGAAGTAAACGGAAAGAGGAACAGACCTTGAGTACTTTGATATTAGCACATATAGGGGATCATAATCTATACAGTTGGGCTCCGTACTAGTAGATATGGCTATCCAAGCAAGTCGGTTGCAGGTGGAAAATCTGTTTCCTTGGACGCTTTGCAGGCACCGTGCTCGGTTTTTCGACACCGATCTTGGCAACAAAAGGCCTAACAAAAAAGCACAATGTGCCTCACCGTTCCAGAAGAACCAACACAAGAAGAGAAAGAACTACAAAGATTACCAGCGGCTTGGAAAAAAAGGCAAAAATAATGGGCGCAATCCAGGGTTCGAACCTGGGGCCTCTCGCATTTGACTTAGAGTGAACCCTAAGCGAGAATCATACCACTAGACCAATTGCGCTGCTTGAATTATGACTGGTTTCTGAGCATGAAAAATATATACGAGGTAGAAAAAGTAATGCTTGAGCCTCGGATGCTACCCGTACGTGCTACACCCAAGTGGAGGCAACGGCTCGGCGTAGTTACCTGCGAAGTAATCGACACAGTACACGAGGTATTACGCCCTATTCTTGAGTATTTCTTCTTCGACGATATTGTCCCAGTTGTGCTCCTCTATCTCGTTCTCGTCTTCTCTTGCTTTGGTGTTGACGTTACCAACCGAGCTACTGATCCTCATGATTGCGGTGGTCCCAATCGATGTATCTACCACGGTAACCTTCTGACACTTCCCCTCTCCTTGTCCCATCCCGTCACGTAAACCGGCCCTCGAGTCTCTGCCACTATTCCCATGCCCGTCTCTAAAATCTATAGAATATAGACACAGGTCACTCGTTATTGCCACTGCCCACGGGACTCTGAGCACCGGTAGCTTCTTTTCCCACAGCCATAGCAATTTCTGCGACAGGTTTCCCCCTGGTCTCGCCAGCGTGGCCCCCGTCTAAACAGCTCCTTTCTTTCCCTGAAGTCCTGTTTGGGTTTCCGGTCTGCCCGGGACCCGAATGACTGGCTGCCATGCTGTGTTGCAGAGCTGATGGCAAGTATGGTCGGGTATATCATTCAGCCGGAGAGAGGTGCCCGGTTGATGCATAGCACCTGGGCAGGGCCACTGTAGCTGCGAAACCAGGGAAGAGCCCACATACATTAGCCGCTAAATCACCATTGCGGGTGCGGATATGGCCAGCATGCTCATCCTTCTTTTGCGACGGGCTTCGTTTCGGCTCGACAAGTATGACAACCGGCGACACAGGGTCTCCACTACGCTCAGGCTCTTCATAGCCGATTACGCATGAGCTGGTGTGAAATATCAATGACGTAGCAGTGCTCCATGCCGATATTTGTCTGCAGAGTGGGGTGAGGTATATAGGTTGTTCTGGTGTTTATGCGTGTCATACAAAATTTCACGACGGCCGAAAAGGTCAAAGCCACTCATCGGATGCCGGAAATGACGGATCAAGTCAAAAGGGCTGGATTCAAGAAGTTCTGCAATGTCAAAGCCGGCAAACCTTGGGTCAACAATGATCCGGGTAACAAACTGGTCGGGAGCTTTAGGATTTTCGCCTCGCATCGATACATTGGAGTGTGTCCGTTCTGGATCAGTGGTTGTGCCCCTGATCACGCCAGCTAGACTCTTCGCTATCTCTAAATGCTTCAAGCGATAGAGCCAGGCGAGAGTTCGGTACCTCGTATTAGGGAGATGCTTGTCTGCCCGAACTGCTCGACAGTAGAGGATTAATATTGCGCCAGCATCTATCGTGTTCCATCCACTGTACAACAGCACCAATAACACCAGAAAGCATTACTCAAATCTTGCTCCAATTGCAACTCACCGACCCCGCACATCTGGCGAACGGTAGCGACAGCGGGTGGATGACGATCACACCTGTGGTACACATAATCCTCAATATGGATAGCCGAATCAGGCCAGAATGTGTCCACCAGATGCCGAGCAGACAGATCACTGTCCGAGGCTATGGCTGGCCATAAGTATTTGTATACAGGTCCAGCACGGCAATATCCAGCAGGCGTATATCTTTCGCGTGCTGTTTGTTTATATTGACACCATAACTTGGCCAAGATGAAAGCTGCTCGATACTACGGCAAGCGCGATATCAGGATTGAGACGATCCCTGACCCACCGCCCCCAGGACCAAACGAGGTAAGGTAACCCAGCAGGCTTCCTTCGTCGAGTCTTCTTTCACCTATCACCTCTCGCCGCTAATCAATCCAGGTGACGATTGACGTCTATTGGGGCGGCATCTGTGGAACTGATCTCCATGAATACACATCCGGCCCTTGGACAATAAACACGCCCGAAAAGCCACACGGCATAACCAAAGACCATCTGCCCGTCGCTTTCGGTCATGAATTCACCGGTCGGGTCTCCGCGTTGCCGTCGGGGTATCCTGCCGACGGCCCCCTAAAGCTAGGCACGCCCATCATGGTCGATCCACGCATTCTCTGCCGGAAATGCACGGCATGCACGAGTGGGTGTGACAATATGTGCAGCAATTGGGGATACATTGGCCTCAATGGCGGCGGAGGCGGCGGTGCGGGCTTCAGTGAAAAGGTTAACGTCGAAACGAGGATGTGCCATATTCTCCCTGACGATGGAAGTGTGGATCTGAATAGTGTTGTCCTGTGTCAGCCACTAACGGTAGGACGGCATGCACTGTCAGCGAGCGGGATCAAGGACTTCACAGGATTGAACGTGCTTGTGCTCGGGGGTGGTCCGGTGGGTTTGGCCGTCCTGCTGAATCTGCGAGCGAAAGGGGTGGGTGCTGGTCTCAGTGGGAGGGTTCTTATTTCCGAGCCAACCGCCAAACGGAGTGAAATGATTCGAAGGTTGGGACTGGTCGATCCTCAGGATCTTTTAGACCCGCTAGCCTCAAGTGTGGTCGAGATTTGTAAAGCCAGGACACAAGGGAGAGGAGTGGACATTGTGTTCGACTGTGCTGGCGCCGAGGCGGGCATGCTGGCAGGCATGGAAAGCTTGAGGCTAAAGGGAACATACCTCAACATCGCCGGGTGGAAGCAGCCCTTCAAGATCCCGATGCAATTTGCCTTCTACCGGGAGCTAACCATTAAGTTCTCCATGGGGAACAATGACAACGATTATCGGGAAGTGGTGGAGGACTTTGTGGCGGGCAAATTCGCTGGCGCCGAGGCTCTGATCACGCGAAGGCTCCCGGTCGAGGAGTTGGCGGAGAAGGGCCTGGAAGAGCTGGTGAGAAACAAGGATGACCATGTCAAGATTGTGGCGACGTGGAGGAAGGATCTATTGAATCTGTAGTCAACTCTGACCGTCCAATCCGCCATTATTGTTCTTTCACCGAAAGCGTTTTCTTTGATATGGCCGCTGTGTTTGCCAGCAGAATCCAGCGGCACAATCCCCTCGCATTTTGCTTACGGTGCTTGTTCGGCGTCCCTTTAATGGTACGATCGCTCCTGGTATACAACGCATGGGACGGGTTGAGGTTCGAGAATGGGAGAAGCGGAAGGACGACAGTGCAGACTTCGTACCGTACAATCCATGGCCCCGTCGTCACAGCACATCATAGTCTGGACGGAAGAAAAAGATTCCGGCTGTTCAAAGCGCGCAACCTTTGTACAGGCTTGGCTATCCGGATGTTTCTGACGGAGGGACCGGAAAGGCGCCCGGAAATGTTCCCCAGATTGTGGCCCGGGCAAATGCGGAGTCTGTCCAGGGGTTTGCAGGAAAAGCAGCAAGTGACGAATGATGTAGTGTTGTACGTAGCGACACCTGCATCCCCCATCCCAGGATCATCCGAAGCGACCATCCTAGCCTTGCGGAAGCTTTTCGGCCTTTCGAGACCTGTGTCCTTGTACTGGGAGTTGGTTGGCCTCTATAAAGACCGTGGATTTCATCTCGAAAGTCTCGAAAGCAACCTCAGTACACATCATAAACGGGCTCAGAGACATGTCCCCGGCCGAACGTCTTTCGAAGATCACCAAACACTTAGAAACACCACAAGATATATCCAGTAAGATGTCCGAATCCAAGAAGTTCGAGATTGCGATCATTGGGGGCGGCATCGCAGGAGCGACGCTGGCTATTGCACTGTACCACCGCCAAATCCCCGTCACGATATATGAACAAGCACCTCAGTTCGGCGAGATTGGCGCTGGGGTTTCCTTCTCCCCCAATGCAGTACAAGCTATGAAGATATGTCATGAGGGCGTGTATGAAGCGTTTGAGAAAGTCTGTACTCGCAATGTGTGGCCTGAGAAAAAAAATGTCTGGTTCGACTATCTCGACGGTTATACGGGCCCAAGACCGGGGCAAGAGCGGCAGGACATTGCATTCTCGATCAAGAACTCATTGGGTCAAAATGGGGTGCACCGAGCGCATTATCTGGATGAGATTGTCAAACTGGTCCCAAAAGGCATCGCTCGCTTTGGCAAGAAGCTGGCCAACATCACCGAAAACGAATCCAATGGAAGACTGGTCATGAGCTTCGAAGATGGATCCACCGCGGAAACCGATGCCGTGATAGGATGTGATGGTATCAAGTCTCGTGTCAGGCAGATCATTGTTGGAAAGGACCATCCCAGTGCGAAACCGAGCTATACGCACAAGTATGCCTATCGAGGGCTGGCGCAGATGGAGGACGCTATCAAAGCAGTTGGTGAAGAACTGGCCGTCAATGCTTGCATGCACGTGAGTCTACCATTTTTCACTCGGATGTTGTTTGTTCGGTCTGTTTTGACACTCTGCTGACATCGTAAACACCACAGATGGGTCCTGATGGCCATGTACTGACGTTTCCCGTCAACCATGGCAAAACACTGAATATCGTCGCCTTCAGAACAAGCCCGGACGACTGGCCCGACTCCCAGCGACTGACGAGACCGGCGAAGCGTGAGGAAGCTCTGAGAGACTTCAGCGGATTCGGCTCGAATGTGATAAAACTTTTAAACCTAACCAAGCCAGACTTGGACGTGGTAAGTTGCTGCAGCACCCAAATGACAAGGTCGAGCGATACTGACAGATCTGGAAGTGGGCAATATTTGATCTAGGAGACAACCCTGTGCCTACTTTCCATAAAGGTCGTGTTTGCATCGCTGGCGATGCAGCACACGCGACATCCCCTCATCACGGTGCTGGAGCCGGCCTCTGCATCGAGGATTCTGCTGTCCTTGCCTCTTTACTCTCAGACGACCGGGTCCAATCACCATCAGACCTAAACGCAGTATTCGCCACGTTCACCGCTCGGCGCAAAGAGCGAGGGCAGTGGCTTGTTCAAAGCAGCAGGCGGGTTGGCGACTGCTATGAGTGGCGGGCTGAGGGTATAGGGAGAGATTTCACAAAGATCGAAAGTGAAATCAATGAGAGGAATGGGATCATTGCCAATGTGGATGTGAAGGAAATGTGCAGGGAAGCGCAGGAGGAGCTGAGGCAGAGACTCGAATCATGAAGGAGGAGCATAACGTTGCGTGAACAGCGCGAAAGGAGCCTCAGGTGTTGGTATGAGTTTCCATGCTAATTCATGTCGCAATATCGGGAGTTCAGCGAGGAGTAGATATTTTCGGGATCAATTGTATTAGCTTACGCTGTAACAAAACGAAGATGAACATTTGGACAGAAGATGGCCTTTGGGCCCGAACAAGCACAAGAAGCGTCTCCACAGAGTTTGTTACACGTTATGCATGCCAGTGATTGATTCTATGACAGTGGCATGTTTGAAGCAATGTGTGTGTGTGAGAGGTGTACGGAATAGTAACGTGTAAGGTCGTAATAGTATGTAATTACTCGGTGCGGAGTATTATTATGCCGAACAACAGCGTCGGCAGATTCGCGGTTGCAAGAAATTCCACGCTAAACCTAAACTGTCAATTGACCATTGACCAAAACAAGGCTGCACAAGGCTGACGGACTTCATTTCATCGAGTTATCTCCCAACTTGAGTAATCCAGCCTCAGACCACCCCGTAAACGCGCCTGCAATATAGGACTCCTCACTCGGTGTCCGGCGTCCGATCAACCATGACGCTTCCTGTCCGCTTATCTCTGCAATCCTCTCCTCACAAAGAATCCGTGCCCAGAGAAAGAGAGGGCTCAGCGATACAGGGAGATGTACAATACCGACCGACAAAAGAAATCTCCTTTGAACTAGAGCAGCACGTGCAAATATTCCTTGAGGAGGGGCTTTTGACGCAAGCTTTTGATTTGCTCCTATCAATTGTTGGCAACAGCGTGTCTGCCCTCGCTCCACTGCACCCGGTGACGATTCCACCACGCTCCCAAATCGCTGTTGCTGCCACATTGGCAGTCCACCCTACCATTACATCCAGAACGGACTCACGCGAGAAGCAGAATCAGGCAAATGCCGCTCTTCGACTACTTCGACTGATCAATACCCTCGTCGGACCCGTCAATGCCGACTTCGCCTCGGCATTCTCCTTCCGTAAATTCGATTTTCGATTCACACGTCGCAGTCCTCACCGTTCCATCGGCGAGGAGGGCGATGCAGGCGGCGAAAGTGATAGCGTAGACGGTGAAAATGAAATCAACACTCCATACGCCCACTCGCAGAGTCTTTGGACTCGCGCCGAAGACTTCTGGCAACTAGTGGGCTGGGCATTCAACTGTGCATGTCGACCTGGTGTTCATGCTGCTCGATGGGATCATTACCAACTTCTCCTCGAGTTTCTAGTTGATGTCCTAGAAGAAGATTGGCATATACGAAACGCGGCAGAAAATTCATCGGCCGATGAGTCTTTGCTCTGGCAGTATATCGAACTGTCCACGGGTGGACATGCACGCGCTAGGCGGATCCTGCGAGCGATTTTCGCGGATGGGAGTCAGCGCTCGCTCAACGAGTTTCGTGAGATATTCCCCAACGAATTGAAAAAGCCCGAGAAGGAGCATGGGAAGATCAAGAAACGCGAAGTCGACGTCAACATTTATGAGGACGTCTTTGGCGACTATGAAGCCGAGGATGACTTGGACATGTTCGAAGACGACGAGGACGACGCCGCAAGCGCTGGCACTGGGGCAAGCGGATGGCCTCGAAATCGCTTAAGGGTACGAAGCCGGACTCCTTCATCAACACGGGTAACGCCAAAGTCTAGCGCAGGAAGTCTTCACAGTGCGTATGCCACAGACGGAGAGAACTCTCCCGCCTCGAGACTTGGCGGCCCTTCTTGCCTCGCTCTCCGCCTCCGACTGTTAAGGCTGCTGACCTACGTCGCCTCTCACCCGACCCTGATGTCTACGTCCCCTACAACCTTTCCCGACCTAGACGAGCTGAATATCCTTTTCGTGGAATTCATTCGTCCTCTGTCCCTCCCTGTCTTCGCCCAGATTGTCCTTCCCACCCCTTCCAATCCCCTCGGACCGACCTCTTTGGCGGATTTGTGCGAAGCCCTCCTCCAACGCCTCCTCGAATCCTCTGCTCCAAGTATCAGGAGCCACGTCTTGCTCTCCAAGAGTAAGCTGGAGCAAGAATACCTTCCCTTTGCTGCGGCAAAGGACAGCGTTGACGCCAACGCCAGAGTCAGCGTCTTGCTGGAGAGTCTAACCAGATGTCTCGCACAGATTGGAAATCTGCAGAGAACGAGAAGTTTGGCTCGAGCTGCCGCGATCGGCGTAAAAAAGAGGCTCTGCTGTGTCGCAGAGAACAAAGGAGACGGAAAGAAGAGGCAAGGAGACGATGACCTTGCGCGGGAATGGCTGCTTGAAAGTGGGGAGAGACTTACCAGAGTGATAGAGAAATCTGGCGCTGGTGAATGACAAGAGAGATGAGGTCATGGTCACAGTGGTTGTGGAAGCAGCAACGTAGGGAAGCTGTTTCATGTACTGCAAACCCGGCACTCCAAACAAGAAGCGTTCGAGCAGATTTCTATTTCGTCTCTCCTCGCCAGGAGGCCATTCAAATTGCATTGCTCATTTATGACGCTCACGATGCCACTGTCGAAAGGCATGTTCCTTCTCAAGCTTTATTGTCGCATCATGACCTGGCCCCACCCAGATCTTAGCCCGTTCGACTCGATATTGTATTCTGCCTAAGGCGGCGGTCTTGGGCCGATGATCTGTCTTCTGGCACCACCAACTCCCAGCCCTGGACCACCACGGTTCTGGCTATCCCCGCCCACGAACCCGTATTGGTGGACATCCCAGGTCTGACCAGGTCCGCTTCCCTCTTTTATATCCCTGGCTCTGGATGCAGTGTCTTTCTGTGCTTCTTCCCACTCTCTCTGCCGTTCACGCTCGCGTTCCATTTCCCGCTCGAGGAGGGATTTCGAGGCCCAGCCACCAGCTTTCGTGCGCTGTTGAGATTGAATACGCCGTTGGTTTTCGAGGTCCACTTCGGTTGTGGTGGAAAAGTCCTGAGGGCGGTGAGACGCAACATTCGGCTGAGCAGGGGCGGCATTTGAGGCAAGATATCGATCTGTGCGATTGGTGCCTGGCTGATACGTCGCGGGGTCGGGTAGCGGACGAGAAGACGTTGACGATATGGATTCAGGACGTGGTGGTTTGGGAGGAGGCTGGTCGTTCTGTGCCTTCCGCCATTCTTGCTGCAGGTATTGGCGCTCTGATGCAGCCCAGTCATCCTCATGGCTTGTTTGGCTGACTGGGGTTCTGCTTGGAAGTGCAGGCGCTGGAGGTTCTGGCTCGGGCACCGGTCTGGCGGACTGAGTTTGTCTCTGCTGCGCTCTCATCTCCTCCAACTGACGCTCTAGTTCTGCAATGCGCCGGCTTTCAGCCGAGTCCTGCTCGGCAGCGGGCTTTGGTAGAGTGGGGGAAGTGACGTTACTTCTCGCCTGATCTGCTTGATATTGACTGAGAAACTGTCCGTTGAGGCGAGCATCACTGACAGTGCGTTGACGACCTCGTTCCTGCGCCATACGAGCCTCACGATCTGCCTGGTCCTGAGCTTCTCGCTCCCGATCGCGTTCATAGGCTAGCTCTTTGCGACGCTGTTCTTCACGACGGACGCGCTCTTCTTCTTGTAGACGCTGTCGCTCGAGGTCTCGCTGCGCAGCGGCTTCTTGTTCTCTCAAGCGTTGGGTTTCCTGAGCCCATCTACGTTCTTCTTCTAAGCGTGCTTGCGCTTCCTCTGCAGCTTGTTGAGCCCGCTGTTGTTGTTCAAGTCCTTCTGCTTCTAGTTTCTTTCTCTCTGCCTCTTCCCGGAGCCGCTTCTCTTTCTCTGCGAGGCTGGGGACGCTGGGGCTTGGGGAGGTAATTTGTCTCCGAGCGCCGAAAGCAACACCTTGGTTACCTTGACTCGCCCCTCCCATGTACCCATACTGATGGATATTCCATGCGGGCGCGGTCTTGGTCTCGTCAGCCTTATTGCTCCAACTGCTGACACTCCCGCCAGACACCAGCCCTCCTCGGCTGAGGATGTTTTTGGTGGGGCTAACACGCCCAGAGTACGCGGCCTTATTGAGAGGGTTGAAGGTGGTAGATGGATTTTCAGCGGTTGCATTGCTCGAGCCCCGTGGCCGCGAGCTGGTGGTAGTCGTGTAAGCCGGCGATCTCGGTCCACTTGAGCCTGTTCCTTGTGGGCTCATGGCAGATTTGCTCTTTGCTCCCAATGTCGTAGGGAATACGGAAGGATTCAGTTGGTTTGCCCGGCGGCTGAAGGCAGCGATACACTGCAAGACCTGTGCAGGGTCTTTAGAGTCGTAGAGGTCGACTGTCAGGAATCGGTCATGAGAGGGGAGGCTCAACGGCGCAATCTCGCAGGCACGGAGGAAGTGCGAGATGTTCTCCATCTGCACAAAGGGCATGTTCGACTGCTTATACTTGATGCCTGGAGACACGGCAAGATTAACGAGTCTGATGTTCAGGTTAGCACGACAGCCACACCGTCAACAGATAAACGCATACTTGCAAAGAGCTACTCCGTCCCGCAGGGCGTCCATCAAATCCCCTGGAGCCAATCTCTCGCCCAGAGTACTTTCGATCCAGCTTCTCACCTCGTTTGCAGCACCGGGAGTATATCGCTCGAGGCGCAGTTTGCGCATGTCTTGATCGAGACTTGTCACCGACGCCATGATTGCAGCCGTTCTGCAATGTTTCAAGGGTGTTCGGAATCTTAAATGTTAAATCTAATGAAGAGGCAGTAGTGACTCAAAAGGAAGATGTCAGGCCCGAGAAACCCGACGGTGGCCGCGCATGCAGAGGGCAAGTGAAGAGGGCTATGTACGAAGTCCATAGAGTCCTGTGGAGTGTGAGACGAGGACAGGACCGGGGCCCCACCAGGACATTGCTGCAGGTTGACGTCGGATCCAAGAAATGTGCAACGATGTATGCAGCTTTCCGCCCGTTGTGTAGAGTCCGTTCTTTATTTTAACCAAAGCTTCTTTTACACGTTTTGTTCACCTACGGCAATCAAGATGGGAGGGTTTCGAGACCTATGGTTGCGGTGGAAGATGCTTCGTTTGCCATGGAGGAAGAGATTCTTAGTTGGTATGCCCGATTACTGGAGCTGAGGGCCAACGGACTGAGAGCAGACTGACATCACGACAGGACAAGACCTCTATGGCAACACCTTCTGGGAGTTCAAAGATGCCCTCAATCACAACCGATGGCGTCGCATCGTGAAAGGTCGACGAAGAGCCACTCTCTCCTCCCTTTCGGATGTCCAGATCTCACCTCAGTGGCATCAGTGGCTGCGCCAAACCCGCCACGATCCTCCGACCCTGCAAGAACAAGCCGCCGATGTGCAAAGACAAGCTCAACTAAAGGTTATGGCGAGGCTGGCCGATGAAAAATGGGCTGCAAAGGCAAGGTACATTGAGAAACCAACGCCAACGCCATCGGTCATCGCTCCGTCGTTGCCCGGTGGCCTCCAAAGAGATCGAGCTCGAGCAGAAGATATTCACAGCCAGCCGCCACAATCAGAAAATATGAGCAACAGCATCGGAAGCAACATGGACCAGCAGAAGAAATCAAGGCCCACAGGCTCAAACCCTGGAGCAAATTGGGCTCCGGAAACATGGGTTCCCGGTACTGCAAAACGATGACTCTCAACGAACGGCAGAGGCTGACCTGTTTACTGGCCTCCTTGCCTGCCCCGGATCTGCTTCTCGCTACGCTGCATACCATTTGATCGAAATACAACCCTAGCTCGGAAAGCACCCAGGACGAATACATGAAGTTGAGCTCGGATGTCTTTTTGATTGATACTCGTGCTCTGCTGGCTAGCTTCCACTGCTTAAACTCTCATCTACTGGCTATCGGTGGACCACTGATCTAGAACCGCTATCCTGGATCACAAGAACCAGTTTCTTATTCGTCTTCGCCAACAAGAGCAGAGTCAGCGCAGATTCTTGTCATCCATGCCCAACTTGATTTAGTAGCACACTACCACCAGCAGGTGTACCGGTCTCCCTCCATTTGTTGTCCTCCATTTGTTGTTCGAAGCTCATCCTCGATACCGATGATCATTGTGGACGACGCAGGTACCATCGATGTACCATTTCTTGTCTTCTTTGTGGTGTCGTTCGTCGACAACTGGATGCCTGTCCTGGTGTTTGCTGTTTGGGATAACGACAATCGAGATGCCCATTCATTTCATGGAGCCTGGTCCAGAGTCACTTGAGGACGGTTGAACTCGGGTGGTGTCATATCCACCACGCCCCGAAGTTGATGTTACTGCCGAAGTCAACATTTGCCATTGTGAGTAGAATGGTTGCTTCCCTGTGCTGGTGAATTGTTGTTATGTCTCTATCTAGAGATCCTTGCTGCTTGTTTTCTTGTGAGGATTTTATTATTGCAGTATTTATGTTGGGACGAGAAATGGTGAAAACGAGCAATGAGCCTTGAGAGAAGGCTAACTTTCATACACTTTGGAAAGGGGGCTTCTTGTCACGCTTGATGAAGGTGACACAAACCTCCAACGGCCTTGCTCGGGGTTGTTCACTACCAATGTGCTCAGTGAACAAGTTACTTACCTCACAGACCTAACGTGGCCAGGGCTGACTTCACGCAAAGTGACAGAACACGGTCTATTTCAATCTCTCTTCATCTCACAGGCACCACAGACTCATCAATGACAGTAAACAGCAATGTCGTCATTAACTTCCGATATATCTTCCTGACTGCACGCTTCAGAGCTCGCTACTACAAACGAGGATTCTGCAGATTGTCATACCATGCCCGTTAACACAGAGGTCCACAGCAAAGGCGCTGGTGTCACTGCTCTTCACGCTGAAGCAAACTGACCATCGAAACCTCCACTTCCTCACACAAAGTTACTTTCCAGGAATGGGAGACACAGCAGCGAACAAAAGTCTGACTAGCAGTAGGACAACAGTTGTGTTGGGTCTGCATGCGGCAACTCTCGTTACAATCATGCAGCAGATGATAGAGGCTCGATACATACAAGCTCCGTGATGGCACTGCGATGGAAGCTGGGTCGCGTTGTATTCTTTGCTCCAAAGAACGGCTTCCAACGGAGATCCAGAGGTCAAACAGGCCAGATATGAAAGGCGGAGCATCTCAAGAGCTGGCCTCCCGACGCGTGAACCTGGAGTTGAAGCGTTTGCTCCTTCAATAAGTGGTCGCCACATCTGCTGATTGTCTTGCCCTTCTATAAGTTGATCCTTTCACGACGAAAGCTTACTCGGACGAGTTGGTCAGGCAGAAAAAGCGCTTCACAAATGGTAACGATTTAATATCGCCGAGACAACAGTGGTTGGGCTGTCCATTAGCCTGGAGAGAAAATTCCGGAACCATTGTTTGGACAAAACCCAAACACCAAACAGGTCCTCAGAAGTTTGGTCACTCTTTCTTCTTACACGTGTTACTCACCTTCGTTTTCTCCTGCATATAGGTCCGCATCATACTAAGCCAAAATTGCAACAGTCCTGCACAAAACACTGTAGCAGGCGCTACACATAGCTGGCATCACAGCTTGCCTGCTAAGTGTAGATCATCTCCGACCACTGCGTTGCCTTTGCAATTCAAATTGTCACAATTCACCGTTGGCTAAGAACAACTGGACCGTGCAAAATTAGGCCTCCTCATCCAAGCGGAATTCGACATTTTCATACCTGTCATCATGGCGCCATACTCCTCTTCTTCGTTCCAAGACAATCGAAACCTGCTTGTTAATCAGTTGGTGGCCAGTCCTCTCACAATCGGTCCGTCGCGACTATACATCACCATACTTACTCAACCACCATCAACACTTAGAGGCCACTCGACTGATGGCGCTGAATATTACTATTGCTGTAATCTGGATTGTGGCTTTCTCTGGGCAATGCAGTGGAGTCCACAACCGCGAAAGAAAATTCGGAATCCCATGGATTTGAACTCGTACAAGCAAATTGCCATCCCCAGGTTGTGTTGCCTGTGCAAAGAGGCGTCGGGGAAACAGGGTGGTTTGGGAGAAGAAGCACGGTGCATGGCGAAGCTGGAGACAAAGCAATGCGGGAGGTGGTCTGAAAAGTCGCTGAATGAAATGAAAGGAGAAAAAAATAGTATGGTGCTCGCTGTTGGATTTGAGGACATACCTTTGGGTGAACCCGCTACCGGAGCGGACAAGACTTTGGCAAAGGAGCTGTCGTGGGATTTGATTGAAGAAAGTGATGCGAACGAGGAATGGAGTGTCATCAACCACTTTGGCTCTGCTGCGATCGAACACAGGGATGCACACGTGGACACAGAGCTTGTGCGACCCTAAGAGACTGGGGAAATCCAACGCCACGCTGTCGCCCCCCCTGGACAAGCCTGGGTGACAGGACGTCTTAGAGATGACAGCCGACACCACATCAGACTACAGCTTGACCACAAGCTACTGATGACTTCCAGACAAATACTTCACAATGGGATGAGCCAAGCATATCTCGCTGCGTTTCAACCTCTTCATCACCCTTCACTACAGATATCTGCCCACAAAATCCTCCATCTTTTTCTTCTTGTTCAAAGTCTTTTCCACACCCACAGTCCGATCAAACCAAGCAAGCAGATCTCTCTACTACTTCAACTTCACGCGACAAAGATACCACCGTCTTCAAGTCGATACCCTTTACATTCAAACTATTCCACCACCGAGAATCAAACGGGACAAGATGGCCACCACAGTCGTCACCCGATCACCAACCCTTTCTCTTAATGGTCGCAACCTTGTCCCCGTGCGCAGCCAAATCCAAATCGTTGACAAAGCTCCTGCCGACGCGTCTGCGATCATCTCATCGATCAACAAGAAGCAGACTGACAATGAATACAAACTGGAAGGCATAATCCTGTACATCTGCAAGAACTATCCAAAATGCAGGGCTCTGTGGGCCATCACCTGGGTGGAAAAGCCAAAATGTCCCCCACACTTGATCAAGTTCGCAAAATACAAGGAGCTGGCTGTGAGGAAGGCGTGCGCCGACTGCGAGTTGGCAGAATGGGAGCTGGTCGACGAGGCCCAGGCCGAGGACGAGGACGAGGCTGAAGAATGGGTGGGGGCATGATGATGCCTGATATGCAGACGAAGGGTGGGGAGGGTTGGCGTTTATGGTGGCATTCCTGCTCATATGCATAGCAAGCCTGCTTCTCGTCTAAAGAAGGCTCCATGTCCATAAGGAGACAAAATGACAATTATGTTCACAAATACTTCGTCGTCACTCATGCTGCTTATCGTTATCGATCTAGCTGACCCTGCGATTTTACTGGTGCTGTGGTGTTGATGTACCCCTGATATATTTTGACGCTATATGCGACGCCCCGGCCAAGGCGTTTGACCTCTGTCTATTCTCTCATTGTGGAGGAAATCTCCCAATGGACATGAAGTCAAGATAGACCTGCTTCGGGCGAAAGACCCACATCGCCAACATTTGAAGGATCAGGCAGGTTTCCCGAGCCAGTCAACGAGTTTATCGCCCATCATCAACATCGACGACACGACTACAATTCAGCGTTACTGAGCCTGTGCACCTGTTCTCATCGTCAGTGGACCAACGGTCGACAAGAAGATGGCTGTCGAAGGAACGGAGCAAGTGATCCATCGTGATCCTGCTCTGTTGTGAGTTACCTGCTTCAGACACAATTCTGCTCTCTGCTGACTTACTCCAACAGCTATTGGATTTTGCTGCCCATCACCATTGTGATGATCTTGACTGGAGTCCTCCGCCACTACGCCTCCGTTCTCCTACAGACTCCACCAAAACCTCCGAACAGCCTTGCCGAGTCTCGTGAGCGCCAGGCGCTTCTTCGTGGAATTAACCTGCGGAATAACGCTGCTGCCTCGGTGACAACACCTTCATTTAACCGCCGAAAAGAATATCTTGTCGATGGCTACCACAAAGGCACGTTTCTGAAAGGTGGACCAGAATCCAAAGATCAAGGCGCAGCGAACCCAATGTCTGACCCTGCGGCCATGGAGGGCATGATGGGAATGATGAAAGGAAATATGGCCATGATGATCCCGCAGACGCTGATCATGTCCTGGATCAATGCCTTCTTCGCCGGCTTCGTCATTCTCAAATTGCCCTTTCCGCTCACCATTCGGTTCAAATCCATGCTGCAGTCTGGCGTCATGACCCGAGACTTGGATGTGAGATGGGTGTCTAGCTTGTCGTGGTACTTTTTGTGCCTCTTCGGCCTCCAGAGCGTTTTCATCTTCATTCTCGGCAATGAGAATGCAGCCAGTCAGATGGCACAACAGATGGCGCAAATGAACCCAGGTGCAAATGCCAATCCATTTGGCCCAGGCCAAGAACCCCATAAGATGTTCCAGGCGGAGGCAGAGAATCTGGAGGTTTTGGACCATTGGAGCATTCTTGATGGTGTGGAGGATCGGCTGTTGCACATCTATGGCCATTAGCTCTGTGGCTGTGGACACGTTGACGTTGTACTTCCCATGCTTCAGGGATTTCCAACACCTTCACACTCTCGAGAGTTCGCTTCGCCCCATCATGAAACTGTGCCAGCGCTGCCACACTGTTCATCGGCCGAGCTCAATGCAGACCCAGCGGCATTGCTCTTAGCAGATTGAATCCTCAGAGCTCCTAGCTACCGTGGAAACGCTCACCTGCAAGATATTCCCCCCTTTCCTCCCGGTGGTTATTAAAGCGTTCTGAAATGTGAAGAGCCAAGTGAATTCGATGGGGTGGCTTTCACCACGAGTACCTGTTGTACAGAACTAGGTCTTCGGACACGTCGACTGGGAACAGGTGGCCTAGCCCGATACTGACTTGCAACCATCTGGTTACGAGACACTGGGATGGGCTGAGAAGCGGACATTCCAATCAATCAGACTTGATTTGAGCAGACAAAGAAAGCAGCATTTGCTCAAGATTGCAACTTGTTTCTATTGGGTATCGTCCTGTGCTATGCCTGTTCGCCAAAAAAGGATTCTTGATATCTTGAACCACGCTCAATTATGCGCTGGGATTTCAACCCGCATCGATCGCCGCTCATACACGCGTCTTTTCCAGGGCATTGGCCAACTCATCGACTTCTTTATCCTTCTCCTCGGCCACTTTCTCTTCCTCAGCCTCGTCTGCCTCCTTGAGGACTCTCTCTGCTAACTCATCCTCTTCCTCTTCTTCGGCTTCTTCTTCGTCTTCCTCCTCCTCATCCTCTCCTTCTAACTCATCCAATTCGTCTAATCCCCAATGATCCTCAGGGTCCTCGTCCTTGCCCAACTCATCTTTTCTGTCGCTCAACAGTGCAGCCAACTCTTCTACAGAAGGATCCTCCTCCTCAAACTTGTTCCCGTTTAGTTCCACCCGCCGTAATCTTGGTAGATCGTGTTTTGCGGCTCTCAGCAACGACTTCATGCCTGCTGGGTTGATATCATTGTACTGTAATCTGAGGATCTCCACACTGTCGTTACCTCCGGCGGAGAAAGACTCAAACACTTTGATTGCACCGCGGGCACCCAACAGGTCGTCGCCAACACCGAGCTCTTTGAGATTCGACCAACCACCCAACGCCTTTGCCAGGGCTTGGGCGCCTTTCAAAGTGAATGTATTGTCTTGCATGTCGAGTACCTCAAGATTTTCGCATTTTGACAAACCCGACGAAATGAGATGGGAAATGCCCTCCGGTCGGATACCATTTTGTGTCATCTTCACGCTTTTGATGCCATCCTTGTGTGCCTCGTATGCCCTGGCCCAGGCAGGCATGCTCCCGTTCTCCAGCCTATTGCGACCGCAGACAATGCTTTCCAGGTATGGTACATCCTTTCCCTCTTTTCTCGCCGCCTCTTTCCTCTCTGCGAGCTTGATAAGGGCTTCAGCAATGGCGGTGCCGGCTTCGGGACCCATGCCATTGTTGTTTAAGACCAGGTGCTTTAACGGGGTATGTTTGGACAGGAAATCCACGAGAGGATCCTTTGTGTTGAGACCGAATGCATTGTCGCTGAGGTCTATCGTGTGCAGGTTGGGGCACTCGAGCAGGGCGGTGAGTAGAGAGGATAATGCTGGCGGGATCTCGTCGAGAAGACGTGACGTGAAGATGTCGTGCAGATCGGCGCTTTGAAGCGTTGACTTGGAGGCCAGGATAGGTGCAAGTGCGGCGCACGCAGAGACGCCTAACGTATTTCCAGAGAGGTCGATGTGAGTAACCGAAGAGGATGATCTGAGGAGGTCAATGTGTTTCTCGAGATCTTCCTTGGTGTCGATTTTGAGGCCTTTGCCGGCGAGGGAGAAAGTCGACGAGGCTTCCTCAGCCATGTTCACCGAGAGATACTGTATGTGGTTCGTGTAACCAGTGTGAGTAGAATAGTTGGGTAGAAGATTGTGCCCTGTGATCTCAGATGAAAACAAATATGTAATTAGCCTAGACCCTTGCTCGGCGTGTCGGTTCTGGAATGAGCCCCCACGACCGTTCCATGCTCACCTTGGCGTATGTCACCATTCCCTGCGAGCACTCGTGCGACGTGTTGTTTCGGTCACAAGTGCTAGCACCAGTGCGGCAATACCAGCCATGTATTGATGGGAGAGTTCTCGAATCGTGATGAGGCGTCTTTTTGGCCTTCGTACGTGTTTCGCGCTTTCATTTCTGCTGTGTGTTTGTTGGGCAAGCGAGATTGCATTCAGCGTCAACGACGATCTGTTTGCCTTTCCTCAGGTACTTTCCCACTCTCGTCGATCAGATGGGCACATTTCGACACTGACCACGCAATAGTATAGCGTTGAATTCTCAAAAACATACATACTCGATACCGATGCCCAAGACATCCTAGACCGCCGGCGGCGGGAAACCGCAGTTGGTGATCGACGGTCCGCGCAGACACGTTTGAAGGACGTCTCCGCAGGTCTCAACCAAGAGACTGACGATAACGCTGGGACAGAAGCCTCAGTGCAGTCGGGCTCTTACGAGCACCTCTCTCTCCATGGATATCCCTATCTGTGCTTCATCCCAGAAGCAAAAGACACCGCCGACAATCGGACTACCCCCGAACCGCCTGCCGGAGACCGCGAGAAAGAGCTGGACCACGCCGTCGCTAGGGCATCACAGCTCCTCCAGGGCATGGCATCGAATCAATGCCTATACTACTCTACAGGCTGGTGGACCTATTCATTCTGCTACAATGCTCAGGTAACCCAATTCCATGCCCTTCCACCAGGCACCAACGGCAGGATATGGCCACCGCAAGAAGACCCCACCACTCCAAGCTACGTTTTGGGCAAATTTGAATCTCAAAAATCGGGAGATTGGAAACCACAGCCTGGCTCCGACAAGGCGCTCTCGACGGAAGTCCGGTCAAAAGCCGAGACCAACTACCTCGTCCAGCGGCTGGAGGGCGGAACACCCTGCGACCTCACGGGGAACGACCGCAAGATCGAGGTGCAGTTCCACTGTAATCCACAACTGACCGACCGGATTGGCTGGATCAAAGAGACGGCTACCTGCGCCTATCTCATGATCATCTACACTCCACGGCTCTGTAACGATGTTGCCTTCCAGCCACCAAAGGAGAGTCGAGCTCATCTCATCACTTGCCGGGAGATCGTCTCGGAAGATGATGTGGCGGCGTGGGAAGCACGTCACGGAGAGGAGGGCTCTCGTCCGACGCTGGGTCAAAGACAGCCTCAGCAGGTCACGCTGGGCAATGTCGAAGTGGGTGCTATGAAGCTAGTAGGTCGCGATGGCAAGAGACTCGAGAGGGGGCGTATTGTCCTCACCAAGGATGAAAAAGCCGAGACCATCATCATGCAGAAGAAAGGACAGATCTCTGGCATGTCCAAGGCAGAGCTCGAGAAGCTTGATCTGAGCCCGGAGGACATTGATGCTTTCCGCGAGGAGCTGCAAAAGCTGGCGGGCTCCAAGGACTGGAAGATTGAACGGTTGGACGACATCAACGGGCACATTCAGCTTCGAGGGGTGGTGGCTACAGATGACGATGACGACGACGAAGAGGAAGAAGAGAAGAATGAGCCAGAAAGAAGCAATCCTCCATCGGAGGAGAGTGAAGAAGAGACTGGCAGTCGGGAATATGTTGGAGAGGCCTGAGCCAGATAGCCGATAGTGCGAATAGGTCAATTAAGGTTGCCATAACACTCTTGATATGGCCAGTGAGAACGACTAATTGGGATCTCGAACAGGACAGTCTCCTGTTCGGTCTGTAGTACATAAAGCATGCGCTGTGCAACTCCAGGTCCCTCTGTCCAAATGTGACTTCTAAGCACAGTGGTCGTGATACGTGGAGACCTTGCTGGGTACCTTATATCTCGATGCATGTTGATGTAAGCATTTTTGGGTGCCGGTGCCGGTGGATGTTGGCGGAGACGGTGACGGGAGACGCAACTCGCAGGTCCCTTCTTGGCATCCAGTTGCGCCGGGGAGGTTCCTGGAACTGGTCAAACCTGCGACCACACCTCGAGCACCTCGAGCACCTCGACTCTTGATCCTGCCAACCCCGTCCGATTGTTCCACTATCTGTCTTTGTGAGCGTGAGAGTTCTTGTACATTGACGACCTCTAGAGTCAAGACGCCCTCGGCCTCAAAACCGCGCTACCTTTGCCCTCGTTCTTCCTCTCACTCTCAACTCGCCTTCGCCCGCTAGTAGGCCATCTTACTGTTCGCTTAGCCGTCGAGGTGAAACCCCCCAAAAATTGCACTACCTCATTTCCCTTCGACTCTCTCCGAATCGTCCGACATCACATTGATGGCATTTACTTCCACCCAGTCCTTCTGACCACTGCTGCTGCTCCTCCCTGCCTATCGATTCCGCCGCAGCCCCCATTATGGGCTTCGTCGCGATATGCACCGCCATCTATGACTACTACCCGCAGAGCGCTGGGGAGTTAGAGATCAAAGAGGGGGAACTGTTATATATCCTGGAGAAGAGCGTCGAGGATGACTGGTGGAAGGCAAAGAAGAAGGCAGTCGGTGACGATGACGACGAACCTGAAGGCCTGATCCCAAACAACTATGTTGAAGCCGCGAAACCCGCCCATACTGCCAAAGCTCTCTATGACTATTCTCGCCAGACGGACGAGGAAGTTTCTTTCACCGAGGATGCTATACTGGACGTCTATGATACCTCCGACCCCGATTGGACCTTGGTTGGTGTTGGTGATGATTATGGTTTTGCGCCCGCCAACTACATCGAGATATCAAGCTCGGTCTCTGCTACACCCGCTCTCCCTCCACGGTCCCCCTCTGTGCGTTCAAGAGGATACTCGAATCCGCCGGTAGCTGAACCAGAGGCGCCCGCAAGTCCGGTCTCCCCGGCTCGACCCATACACAGTCCGGCCGCCAATCTAGCCCGCGTTTTGGGAGGCGGACCTCCCGCTTCTCCAACCGCTGCTCGAACCATATCGTCTCCGCCACCTGCAATCCCTCGTCAACAGTTCACTCCAGATGCCTCAGACGAAGAAGAGCCTGCCCCAGCTCTTCCACGACGGCCGACGTCGCACGAAGTTTCTCAAGGTCCCCTTCCTTCTCCCCCTTACAATCGAGCCATTCCGCAGCCGGAGGATGAGGAGGCCGCAGTGCGATCGCCTGGCGGTTTCCACTTATACAACATAAGTGAAATGGTGTCAGCCATGGGCAGGAGGAGGAAAATGCCAACAACATTAGGAATCAACATTGCAACCGGAACCATCATGCTCGCTCCCGAGAAGTCGAGAGATGGGCCTTCGCAGGAATGGACCGCGGATAAGATGACGCACTATTCCATCGAGGGCAAGCACGTCTTCATTGAGCTTGTCAAGCCGAGTAAAAGTCTGGATCTGCATGCAGGTGCAAAGGATACTGCAGAGGAGATTGTGTCAGCACTCGGGGAAATTGCTGGTGCTCAGAGGGCCGAAGGTCTCCGGGAGGTCATGACTGCTGCCAGCGGTGGCGGCACTCACAAGAAAGGAAAGGTTCTTTATGATTTCCCAGCGCAAGGTGATGATGAAGTCACAGTTGGCATAGGAGACGAGGTCATCATCCTGGATGATACCAAATCTGAAGAGTGGTGGAATGTCAGACGCCTGAAGAATGGCAAAGAAGGCGTTGTGCCGAGCAGCTACATTGAAGTTACTGGGTTTGTCACGATAGAGCCGCCTTCGCGCTCGGGTGCCAATGCTGGCTTGTCGGTGGTTGATCAGAACCGACTCGAAGAAGAACGGCTGGCAAGAGAAGCAGCTCGAGCTGACAGAGCCCGTCAAGATGCGGAGCTTGCGAGATCTCGCAGCGAAATTCCCCAGCGCGGCAGCAGCCTCGCCGATGAGCAACCCCGCCGACGAGATAGGAGAGAGAAGGATGAGCGGAAGAAGGGTCGGTCGAAGCCAGACCCTGAGAAAGTCAGAACTTGGACAGACCATTCGGGGACGTTCAAAGTTGAAGCGGAGTTCTTGCGAGTGACAGATGGCAAGATTCATTTGCACAAGGTCAATGGTGTCAAAATTGCCGTTCCCGTATCGAAGATGTCCCCCGAAGACCTTGACTACGTTGAGCAGGTAATTCACGAACCGATCGAGGAGCACATTCCAGTGGCTGATTTGATTAAGATGAGACATCGGAATCAAGAACAACCAAATTCTCGGCCTGGAGCCAGCGTTGGGCCCAGGGCAACAGAGCAGCCGAAAGCCCCTGAGTACGATTGGTTCGATTTTTTTCTCTCGGCCGGTGTTGGTCCGCATCAATGCGACCGATATGCTCAGGCCATGATCCGCGACTCAATGGATGAAAGCGTCCTTCCTGACATTACGCCCGAAACGCTGCGAACTTTGGGTTTCAAGGAAGGCGATATACTCAAAGTCATGAAGTTTTTGGATCAGAAGTTTGCACGAACGCGAGCTCCGACCACCAATGGCACCAACGGAGAGTCAGCACAGGGAGGCCTCTTCTCGGGACCTGGGGGAACTTTGCACAACAACACACGCAGAGGCAGGCCGGAACCCACCCGGTCGACAAGTGATGTTGTTGACGCCGATGCCTTTGCACCGAAGGAAGAAAAGAAGCCACCTTCAGATGCAAGGGCGACACCGCTCACCCAAGCGCCTCCAAGAGAACCCGTCAAGAGTGGTTTCGACGATGATGCTTGGACGGTCAAGGCACCTAGCCAACCAACCGCCGCCTCACAACCTGCTCCTGCTGCTGCCACTCCATCGCCCGCGCCTAAGCCCCCCACGGGAGCAACGAAAGATCTATCCTCCCTGCTCGACGGACCTTTGCCGGCGCCACTTCAGCCTACTCCCGCGCCTGCTCCCGCGCCGGTTCAACAGCCACCACCTCAACCTCAACCACAGCCTGCTCCCGCTCCCGCCCTGTCTCCCCCAGTACAACAACCTCAACAAACCGGTGCCAATCCTGTTTTCTTCTCACAACTGAACCAACCTCCGGCACCGCTGCAGCCCCAGACGACTGCGTTCCAGCCGCAGCAGCAGTTGAACGTCCCCCGACAGCGACCCTTGGCACCACAGCAGAGCTTTGCCGGTGCAGGGCTGCTCCCTCCTCCGCCTCGCCCGACTTCTGCTCCTCAAAACCCTCAACTAAACCAATTCGGACTGCAGCCTTTGCAACCACAATTAACAGGCATTCCACGACCATCCGCCCTGCAAGCTCCTCCTGGGCAGAGCTTGAACGATTTATCGCAACAGCGTTTGCAGCAGCAATTCCAACAGTTGCAGCTGCAACCTCAGGCTACCGGCTTTATCCAACCAAACCAAGGTATCGGGCAATATGGACTGGCGCCACAACCTACCGGTTTCCAGCAGCCGCAGCAATTTGGCCAGTTCCAACAGCAACCATATATAAATGGGAATGCGGCGGGAAGTCCTTTTGCGGATCCACGACCACCTTTCCAGCCGCAGCCCACAGGTATACCATTTCAACAAAGCCCTCCCCCGGGTGGCATCAACACGGTCCTTCCACCAGCACTGCAGCCGCAAAGAACTGGGTTTGTGTCTCCTGCTCCACAACCTCAGATCAATGGGTTTGGTCCTGGCGTCCAAGCCCAGACAGGATTCCCTCAGCTAGGACCTCTTCAACCCCAACAAACCGCCTTTCAGCAGCCACTGCAGCCACAAGCCACTGGCTTCGGGCAAGTGCCGCAGCAAAACGGGTTTGGGAGCTTCCAGCCGCCCCCTGTCCCAGCGCTGCCACCTCTTCCTCAACTCCCGACCATTGCACCTCTGCAGCCGCAAAAGACCGGCCCCGCCCCTGCTGTGAAATTCGGCGTTCCTGAAGCCAAGAAGTTGACTCCTCAACCGACGGGTAGAAGAGCAAACCTGGCCAATGCGAGTAAGTTTCTTCTCAAGCGACGGATCATTTTTTTTTTTTCAGGAAGGGGATGCTGACAAGATTGTAGCTGCACAAAATCCATTCGGTTTCTGATTCGGGTCGGTAACCAAGTGTAGTTATTTCTCCTGACTAATTCGGGATTGCTGGGACTGGGACGGGAATGTCGGACTATGTCGGAGCTATCTCCTCTTTGAGCCATGCAGGAACTCGCCTTTGTGGGATTTCCAACCAACGATGGCCCTGAACACTTGTCAATTTGTACGACCGTCGGGCACCAAGGATACGGTGGCTTCCAAGGGGCCGAGGCGTGAACGATGCTTTATGTTGCCAGGTCGAGAAGTCGTGCCATTCTCATGGCGAGAGGGGTTTCGTGGCCGAAGGGGTGGCAACGGTGGGAGCCCTCCGAGACATTGTTTGAAGTTGAGAAGTTCCACAGCGAGCCCGTACAGGAGTTTATACATGAGGTGGGAGGGAGAGTCATGTTTCCCGAGCGCACAGAGATTGAGCCGCAGATAATAGGTATATATATTGGCGCCCGACTAAATGACACGAGATCAACTCTGGAACTCGTATTTTAAGTTGGCATCTGATTGGCATCATCCTGTAGTGTTTGGTGGTACATGAAGATGACACACGCTACACGCAAGGTACACGTTCCGATATCAGGCTGTATTACGGTCGAAGTCTGTGCGGGGTCATGAGTTGCATCACATCTCTCTACGACTCCCTGCCAAAATTAATTATAAAAGAGCTTGACGAACTATTAGAGATTGTCCTTGGTCCAGATTTGTGCGACCTATCAACATGGCTTTCGCATTTGATGGACGTATGGCAATCATAGCTGGTGGCCTTGGTAAGTTTTGGCTCCTTTTCCAGCACACCACCGTCTCTGCTTTCCTCTGTCAAGGTGGTACCTGCTCAATGTGCCACAGGCGGACTTGGTTCCTCAATTGCCCATCGTCTCCACGCCCGGGGGGCATCTGTGGCCCTTCTCTACGCCCCGTTTGAACGGGATCGTGTGGTGGACACGCTGAAGCGGGTGTTTGGTTCCGACAAGCCTGAAAGGGTGTGGGCGTTGGAATGCGACATCACCTCGGAGGCCTCCGTCAAAGACGTCTTGGGCAAGGCCGGGACACTTGCAGAGGCCGCCGCGTTTGAGGCCTTCCCAAGTATACTGATCAATGCAGCGGGCTACGTCTCCGTTCAGCCTCTGGAAGAGACCTCGGCGGACGAGGCGATGAAGAATTTGCTGCCGAATCTTTTGGGCCCCTTCAATTGCAGTAATGCTTTCTTCCACCTCTATCAGTTCAGAGCCTCCCGATTTGAGGGGACTCCGCCTGCCGGCCGAATCGTCAGCATCGCGTCACAAGCCGCCCACGTCGCCCTCGATGGTCACGGTGCCTACTGCGCCTCCAAGGCCGGGCTGTTAGGCCTTACCCGGTGCATGGCGTCTGAATGGGGGCCCAAGGGCATTACCGCCAATACGGTTTCGCCGACGGTGACCTGGACCCCCTTAGCCGCAAAGGCGTGGGCCGATGAAGACAAGAAAGCGAAGCATTTATCCGAGATCCCCACGGGAAGATTTGCGGTCCCCGAGGAGGTGGCCAGCGCGATCGAATTCCTCTGTAGCGATGAGAGTGGCATGATCAACGGGGCAGACATCAGGGTTGATGGCGGGTTTACGATACGGTAACCTGGGGAGAGAGGATGAGCCGGAGAGTCCGGCAATGGCAGCAGAAGCAGCAGCAGCAGCGGACGGAATAGACATATGATGAAAAAAAGGCCGTGTCATTATGTTATAATCTTCATGATCCCCTGTAAGATTACCCGGAGTTTTCATTAGTAGTAAGTCCTGCCCTTTTCTAAGTCCTTGGTGTCATCTAGTCCGTCGACCTGTGTCAGGCCAACCCGTCCGACGCTCGAATGCTCTCCCACGTCTGCAATCTTTACCCTAACCTTCTTCATCCTTCTGCTGCGCTCAATGCCCGAGAGTGTGCTCCCTCCCTCGGGGAGATTCAGGTGCGGGTTGTCCCTCGTCAAACTGCTCACGAACCCGAAGATGTCCGGGGCTAGGGTATGCTTCCGAAGCCACAGCGCGGCCACGGCGGTAGCGAGGAGGACGACGTTTGAGACGATGTCCATGACCAGCCACGGCCACGACAGAGAGTATTGCGGGTTGTAGATGGCGCCCTTCATGTTCAGGAAACTAAAGTCCGAATTATTGTTCAGGGCAATGAATCCATTGACCGCCAGGTCGTCCTGGAAACTGCTCTCGTAACGCAACATTTGTGACGACGTGAAGTATGTGTTCATATATCGCGTGATGGCCATGGACAGAGGAAATTGGGCTTCAGCGCTAGCCTGTTCCAGGAGCGCTGTAGTGTTGAGCTCGTTTTGTTTGAGGCCATTCTTAAGGTCCACTAGTCCGTTGTCACCGTCGAAGGTCGAGTAGTCGCCCTCCCGTTGGGGCATACCGCACGCCAGAAGCAAGCTATTCAGATATGGAGTGGCAAAGACGTCGGAATCGAGCAATGTGCGTGGGGATGTGCTGATGTGCTTCATCCGCGTGGGCTTGCAGGTCGCCGCCGTGCAGATCGCATGGATCTGGACGGTAACGTTGGTCATCTCGCAGGTTGAGGTAAGACTGTGAGTATCATTGACCCAATTCCAGAAGTATAGCTCGCGGGGTTTGGTCGCATCCAACGGCATGGCAGTCATGTTCATCGTGGTGGACACGGCGGGTAGTGACCCCTTTGGCTTGACCTTGGTGGAGAGGAACGGCGCCGTGCAATTCGCTTGAAAGTTGGACACTTGATAAGTGAAAGAGCCGACCATCTTCTGCGGCGTCCAGGCATTCGTCCCAGCTGTCCGGTTCATCCAATACAACGATGTTCCGATTGACGACATAACGGGCTGATCAGACATGTGTGGGATCTCCAACCATCCATGACGGTCGAATTCGAGCGAAGAGCTGTCGCGAGCAGGGCCATACCACGGCGTGAGAGTGGCTCCGTAGATATCTGCTCCTTGGACCTCTCTGGCACCTTGGACGTTGGTCTTCTGGGTTCCCGCTGTGAATGAGCTGTACAGGTGATACCGCGCCGTCATGTCGGTCAGCTTGACGGGCGAGACCTTATCGGTGTCGATTCGGTCGCCTTGGAAAGGAGATACCGCATGCGAACTGAGAAATGCAACCGACTGAGTCCTAAAGCTGACCGAATCACGGTACGAGTACTCCCGCGACGCCGCCTGAGATCCCACATAGTACCAAGACCAAAGGAAGATCAAGGACACGCCGGTCAACGTGAATCTTCGCAGTGACCAGATGGCCTTTAGGGTTGCTGTCAGGCTGATGGATGCATGCAGTTGCTCAATCTCTCCAAGCGTGGCGCCCTTTTCGGCCTTCCACAGGGCGTACCGCCGCACAGTGGTGGAAACAATGACGATGAAGATGATTGTAAAAATGGTGGTGAGCTGGCTGTTGAATTCGATTAGGCGAAGAGTCAAATGGCTGGTCTTGTCGATCGAGGCGCCCACGTGCGTCTTATCAATCTCAGAAGCGAGAATACAGAGCCCTGCCTTCACCATGAGGATACATGGAAGCAAACATAGTATCATATCGACTGCATCGAGACACCGTTCGACGATGGGCTCATTGGTGATGGGAACGGGTTCATGCGGCCACTCTCGCAAAGGGGGTTCCGAGAAGGTTTTATTGGGCGTTCTTGGTGTCGAAGGCTGCAACTCCGTGATGTCGACCTTTGTTCCTTTGTATGCTCTTTGTGGCTCGTCCGGCAGAGGCTCGACTCCCGCCTTCCTAGGTGCTGCCTTGTGCTGCCAATGCTGAAGGACTGCGGCGAGCGTCGCTCCCGTGCCACTGGTGAAGTTCGCTGCTTGATCCATCGTTTTCAGGATTATTGGAGGAACTGCTCAGTCAAAAGCGAGACCACAAGGAGACAGAGCTCGCGTTCGGGTGACGGGTCTTGGGGGTTTATACTCAGCTGCTGGAAATGCATGTTGAGTGCTCGCGTGTCGGCATCCCCGACGCCAGCCCAGTGCCGCGTGGCCGTAGCATTTCCAGTTGAAACTCTGTCGATTGACTATTAGACGTCAAGGCAGCCATAACAAGACATCTCATTGCGGCAGGGTGGCTTTTGGGCAACGGACAGGCGTTCCGACTGGACTTTGCAACTTCTGCTGGACCAAATGGGCCCGATCTAGATGGCGCACCATGAATTTTGGTAATTGCCAGCTACGCCACAGCTCTGGATGCTGCTGATACCCACCTGCTAGACTCGGTGTCTCAATGTGGCGCCGATACCCGTACGCGATGAACCTGGCTCAAGTCTGAGAAGTGGCAACAGAGGAACCCCTGGAATGTCAGTTAGTTATTGCGACTGGTCAGTCTCAGCCACTGAAGTCCAAAATTCTTGCCTTGGAACCTGAGCACAGGCAAGAAAGTGCATATTGGATTGCGAGCATACACCAAGATCCCCGGTCGATACGAGCACGTGTTGTCGGACAGCACTGGTTGGTTGTACAAGGGGTGATAAACAGAAGATTGTGTAGGTTTGTTCTAGCAAAAGGGTGGAAATTAGCCGCGTCCCAATCCGGCCTCTTTTCGAGCTCCACCAGCCATGTGGACGCCATGTCTGGGAAAACAACGAGAACGGACTAAGCGAGAACTCGTAACGGAGAGCGCCGGAGGTTAGAGACCCGTACTCCGTACTGAGAGTACGCCATGGCTGGTGGACTTTTGTTAATCCAGCAAGACATCTCGTCGTGAGACTGAATAACGTCTACAAAATCACCCTGATACGTACAGCGTACCTCGCCAGCATCGTTGCGAAGAAACCCCTTGTTTCGCCACCAAAGTAGGAGAGATTCTTACCCTCGGCTGTCGTGTGAAAGGCCATTATAATCATCCATACAACACACCCTCCACAAAGGTATCGAGACGCTCAGATGTGCAGCTGGATCACATACGTCGCATTCTCTGCTGGTGAACCAATCAACATGCTACCTGTCCAAAATAATCATATACCGCTAATCCGTCGATGTGAGCAATGTGTTCCTCTTTATGCGTATCCTTGACCTTGGCACCTGTGCGGGACAAAAGCGGGCCGCACCTTGACTTTGATACCTCGCAGCACATTCAAATAGATGTACAACAAGAGGCTTCGGGCCGCTTTTGTGCACGAAATGATCGAGACGATGAAGCATAAAGGACGATTATGGTCTGCCTGCTGTTAGCTGTCTTCTTTTAATCTCTTCTTCATAGTCTCCTCTTAGGCCAGGTTATAGTCAGATACTATCCTTCGACACCAGATATTCGCAATGGCGTCCAATCCTCCACCACCGCCACGCACGAAGCTTGGTCACCACCGTCTCCTTTGTCCCAATGCCTCCATACTGGTCTCCCCCCTCTGCCTCGGTGCTATGAGCTTCGGCGACATCTGGTAAGTGACCGAGAGCTCCTCGTGACGATTGAAAAACCATCCGTCACTGTATAATACAATATATCGTTAACTGACGTACAGGGCTCCAATTATGGGAGAGTGCAACAAGGAAACCAGCTATGCAATCCTTGATCACTTCCATGCGGCGGGTGGCAACTTCATCGACACTGCCAACTTCTACATGGCGGGACAGTCGGAAGAGTGGCTTGGGGACTGGATGGCTGACCGTGGAGTCCGAGACCAGATGATCATTGCCACCAAGTTCATGCTGCCGTACAAACTCCCCGAGCAGATGCCCATGGGAAGTATCACCTCCAACTTTGGTGGTGCCAACAAAAAGAGTCTGCGCCTGTCACTAGCAGAGAGCCTCAAGCGATTGAAGACGGACTATGTCGACATTCTCTATGTGCATGCCTGGGACGGAGTAACCAGCATCCCGGAGCTGATGAGATCTCTCGATGACGTGGTCAAACAAGGCAAAGTCCTGTACCTGGGAATCTCCAACTGGCCGGCTTGGTTGGTCATCAAGGCAAACGATTATGCTCGGCAACATTGCCTGACTCCATTTGTGGTATACGAGGGTTTGTGGAACGTCGTGGCCCGAGACATCGAGCGGGACATCGTCCCAATGTGTAAGGCGGAGGGAATGGCAATCACGGTCTGGGAAGCCATGGGTGCTGGCAAATTCAAAAGCAAGGATGAGAAGGCTCAAAAAGGCGGAAGACCAGAGTACGATCTCTCCGGCAAGGGACTGGACGCATACGAGCGTGCTACCGTCGCTCTAGAGCGAGTCGCCAAGAGGAAGGGAACAAATGCAGTGGGTATCGCCTTGCGATACATCACCTTGAAGGTAGGCATGCCACGCTGTGACCAGGATACAATGGGGATTGCTGATTCTTACAAGGCGCCGTACGTGTTTCCAATCATCGGGGGTCGGAAGATCGAACACCTCGAAGCCAATATCGACAATTTGAGCATCCAGCTGTCTGAAGAAGACATCCGGGAAATTGAAGCGGCAGCTCCGATGAATCTTGGGTATCCTCACGCGTTTCTGTCGAGCAAACCAGACAAACATGTTGGACCGACACGACCGACGAAACTTGAGATGTGGTGGAGTGCATTCGAGGGTGTGGAAGAACCAAAGGTATGCTGGTTGCCGTCGTCAAGCTGATTTGCGATTGAAAACAGTCGGACAAGTTAGACTGGAGCTAACAAGTGCTCATTCACTTCTAGGCCATCGCTTGAATCACTCGAGGTGGCATGCAGGACGGAAGCCGGGTCTTGTTTTGTCAAAAGCACAGAAAGAGAATTGGCAGGTTGTGTTGTAGCCAGTGTCGGCGAATGTGCAAGGTTATCAAATGACACGTCTTATTTGCCAATGCTAAACTCCGTAAATATCTTAACTCCATCTTCTTGGCATGCTTTGGTGTATGACTCCGAACTTCGTCTCTAGTATTCTACAGTATGTACTCTATGTACTTACTGTCAGCCCGACTCGTCTTTCGCTGGCGACCATCTTCCCAGCAGTCTCAAGGGCTGCAATCCACCTCCATTACGCCATGTCTCAGACACCTGTGGCCTCAAGAGTGTCCAGGAGACTCCGTGAGGGTTCCCGGACTTGTTCTGAGTGTAAGATGGTTCCATCTCACCATCCCCTAAGCTCGTTCAATTCTTTGCTCTTCCCACATGACACAAAGCCGTGGCTTCTATCTGATCCGTCACAGGCAGGCGAAGGAAAGTGCGTTGTATATACAACGCCGACTCTAGCAGTGCATGCTCTCGATGTCTTACGCGCGGCATTCAGTGCATCGTGCCAAACTCGCGTGGTGTTGATGACGCAAACGAAGAGAGGAAAACCTTAAGAGAAAGAGTGGCCGCACTGGAGCGCCTAGTCGAAGCTCTCTCTGAAGAGAAGAGGAATGTGACTCAAACCACTGCGCCTGCTATTTCTGTTCGAGATGGGGAGACAGCGCAAAGCTCGGACGGCGACCTGTCTGAGTTCACCCGCCGCGCTCCACTGATTGCAGCGCTAGAGGCTTCTCAAGTACGGGACTGCAAGATTCTTCCTGATAGAGTTCATGTGGAGAATGAAGGATGGCTGATTGTGAACAGCTTCTCTCAACTCAGCAAGTCGCAAGCGCGAGTGACTTCGAGCAGCAAGAAGGCGACCCCAGCGCCCATGTTGAGAGGAAAGGCTTGCAAGTTCCAACCTCAAGTTCGGCCCTGGGAGAAATCTCTAGCGTCTGTGAACAACTCAGAGCTGCTTTACCACCATACCATGAGTTGAGACTATGTTTTTCTGGAGACACCAAATGGTGGGACTTCTGGCATTTAAAGACATTCGGACCAACCGCACCTCGCGAGAGCCTCCTGCAATTTCTTGAGCGAGTCTATATGGCTGGCAGTCCTATAGAACTCGGATTTCTTGTCTCATCCTACGGTCTCCACAATGCGGCCGAGGCCTCGCAGTATCTCCCAGTTGTGGATCGTCTCGTTCTTGCAAGCGACCACTTCGCTTGCGGTGTGGAAGGTCTCCTTCTGACCGTCTTCCACGCAAAAGTGTATCTTGAAATTGGTCAACCCCGCCGTGCGTTTCTGTGTAACCGTCACGGCATATCATTGGCACAGACTATGGTTGTCCACCCCTCCACGTTCTCGATGGACGTCCATGGGCATTGCTGACCTGTCGCAGAACCTCCACCGCAATTATTCGGATTCACTCAGGCGCAGTGCAGCTTGGTGGACCCTGTATCTCGGTGACCGGTTTTTGTCCATCCTGCTTGGTTTGCCATATGCTATTTCGGACGATTCCTTCCTTGTGACATATGCAAATGAAGCAAGCCAAGCTGGCCACGCTACATTGCCCTTTGCGATTCGCTTGGGGATGCTCACGGGCCGCGTGATCGACCAGGTTCAAAGTCGCCAAGGACCTAAATTTTCCGAGATCCTTGATATCGATGACGAGCTCATCTCACTAGCTAGCACGCAGACGAGATACTGGTGGGACCACAAGGTTCCAGCAGTCTCTCGCTCGACCGATTTGGATGAATTCCGAGAGAGGCTCATATCTCAGACGCAGTACTTCCTAACCAGGATATACTTACATTTACCATACCTTTTAAAATCGCCGACTTCCCACCTTTACGCGAGCAGCAGGCTGATGGCGATTGAATCGGCAAAGGAACTGCTGAGACGTTATCTGGCTTTACGATCTCATGTCGACGGCAGCCCTATTTGAAATTGCCAGTCACTCGATTTTGTTGGTTTTATGGCTGCGGTCGTACTGATTATTGGGGTTGTCTGTGACTCTAGGGTCCCTCTTTTACCAGCTGACATCGAACTGATCAACGAGACCGTGAAAGTACTGCAGAGAGTGGCTGAAAATGGAGTCAACCATCTCGCTCGCCAGTGTCATAAAACTCTGTCGACATTACTCGCACTGGCTCATATAGATGGCTCATCGAGCTCTGCAGTCCCATCAAGGATAACAATACCTTATTTTGGAACCCTTTATGTGACTCCTGAACGGCACTTGACGTCTGGTGACCTACAGACATCGAGCCAGCACGGAGTGCCTCCAGAATATCCAGGCGTTCTTGCAAACCCTTCTACAAGCCAAGCTTCTGATGGCGATCTCAGTCGCCAATCTCCAACAATCACCTATGAGGGTATGTATAGCTTTGACTCGGACTTGCCGTGGCCACAGGATGGGTTTCGCGCAGTGCCTTGGTCGCTTGATTTTACGACAGACCTAGATCACGACTGGGAATCATTCTTCAACCCAGACATCCAATGAGATGGGATTTGCAGAACTACAAAGTCTTCATTGAGGAATGTGCACTATCCGCATTGAACGATACAAGCTACCGGGCTCGATCTAAGCAGCCGGCATTGGCGTTGTACGTCCTACTTGGGCACTGTATGTCCACTCCGATGCCAGATCGCGAGGCGTTTTCCACAGCTTCTGCAGTGATGCTCAACATTCTTCAGACCACTGCACATGTATGGGGCAAACGTGAATATGACGGTGGTCAAGAGCATGCATACGGCCCATGCGCTGCACGAAATGTCAGCCTTCATACACAAGCTTCGACCAAAGTACCAACTGGTTCATATTCCCACTGGACAAACTTGTTTTGGTTTTCCCTCTTGTACCACAGTACGGACAGTCAACCAGTGCTTCAACATGGCCAAGATCGTGTATTGCAGTCGGAGCCGGATAGAAAGATGGTGGAGCGGACAAGTGCTCAGCTGTGCATGGCACTCTGACAGGTGGAACTGGGGCATGATAATGCCTTGCCATGAATGTGAATGGAAAGACCAACTTTGAAGAGGCCGGGACCTACATCGCTGGCACCACTGGCGAAACATAGCCGCCTGCACTTGATGGAGCTTGGTACGGGGGCAAAACTCGGACAATGAACGTTAGCTTCTCCGTCCATTCAAGCATCTCCTTTCGGCCAGAATACCTTTGGTCTCTTGTTCATACATGATGCAATATCCTCAGAGTGGCGACCTGCATACGAGAATGGCGAGGGAGGCGACTGAGAGACCTCCTCAGGCAGAAAGACATAACGTGAGTATATACGGACGGGCTCGGTAGAAGACCATCAGGCAGAAGCATTTTCGTACATGAAGCCATGGCCCTAGCCACCCAGATGACGAATTCGAACTGGCCCCAATTAGGCGGCTGGAATAGTCCACAACCGAAAGACTGTTCTCGATAACCGGTCACTATACTGCCCGTATTCGGGGTCTTTCAAGGAACAGACCGGTATTCCCAAGGTGAAAGGCGGTTACTACTGTAAGACAAGACTTTCGCAATATGTCCTTGCACCAACCCCGCCAGATTCCTTTCGCCCACAAAGATACCCTTCCACGTCTGATACCCTCCTCGCACCATTCTGAACCTGGCCATCGTTCCAGAATCCAGCCCGGTTGGTACTGGTACTTGTCAGGGGGAAAGTAGCAATAAGGCGTATGAAAATCCAATAATGAAAGGAAGTTCAAGCTATTTCGAAACTGTTCGACCCCTGCCAACCCCCTTGTGATCCATACGCCCTGTACGAAGACAATCACTGCGTCCTCAAGCTATCGTGTCAAGATACTCTCGTAACGGCAGGGCAGTCTCATGGAAATGGAAAGAGTCTCATTCGACACGACAGGTTTCCAATATGGCAAATGCCTGCCTTGTGACGGACGGGACGAGACCATCATGGAAAGAGTCTGAGTCGAGCAGCCAGCCGCAATACAATTCCATCCGGAGTACTACGGCGCGATTAGGTGTTTCAAAGACTCAACCTTCAGCTTCGAGCTGAATGGGGGAATGACCATCATTTGCCATTGGTCAGTTGCCGAATTATTGGCCAGTCGAATCTATATCAAGATGCGTCACCTCCTCGGTCTTTGGGTTTCAGTTTGCCGGCTGCCTAGATGCAACTCCCTTTTAGTCTCCAATCCGTCTCAGAAAGATGAGTTCACTTTGATGTGGCCTCTGGAAGACTGTCTGTTTCCGAGCAGGTTTTAGTTGACCATTGGCAATGGCTCCGGCACTCACCTATCTGCTCAGTATCTTGTTCTTTTCCGGATTTAGCCGGGCCGGACATGGGCACGCAAAACCGCTTCCACTTGGTAGGCCAATGCGAATTGAATACTTCGGAAAAATTGATGCTAAACTTGTCTCCAGAGACAACGAAAGCTTTCCAAGCCGCCTCATTCTTTCCTGAAAATTACTCCGAGAAGGTTACGATCAAATATGCGCCCGTTGCAGTCCCGCCGATGAACGAGAACGATGGCATGGCTCAATTCTTCCAGCGCTCGACCACACTGCCGTGTCGAGATTGTGTCATCACCTGGCTGCAGATGGGTTTGGAGCATGATGATGGACGCATCGCTGATGCCAACACAGGCATGTGGTTGCACCATGGAGTAATGGTAAACAGGAACCAGTCGGATGCAGTTTGTGGAGACGGGTCGTATGGCCAGAGATTTGCAGCCTCAGGCAATGAGAGGACGGCACTTGACTTCTCTGCTGGCGGGTAAGTCCTCTTCCGAGGTCAGGGCACAGGGAATTAACGAATAATCTACAAGGACCGTCAAAGCCGGTTACTACATTGGACAGACGGACGAAGTCGCCCTTGCTGTCGACTTGATGAACATGCTCCATGCGAAGCCCCAGACAGACATTGTCTTCACGATAACTTATGAGTATGTTAGAGGTTGCTATGCTCAAGACTTCCATAAAATCACACCTTATTGGATGGATGTTGGAGGATGTGGGACCTCAGACGTACCTGCATATCGAGATTCGGCATTCAACTATTCCAGCCCAACCTTGAAGGGGTCGCTCCAAGGAATGGTTACCTTCATCGGAGGCCATCTTCATGACGGCGGCACGCACATCGATTTCATCAAGAACGGCAAGGTTGTATGCAGTGTCAATGCTCTGTACAACCAATACCAGTACCTCGATAAGGAGAAGGCAACGAAACATATCTCCAGAATTGAATCTTGCAAGGTTTCTGAAGAGACGGGCCCGCAAGATGAATGGTCAATCATTGCGTATTATGACACTCGTTTGCACGAGCCCATGGAGATGATGGATGGCTCTCTTGAGCCAGTCATGGGTATTATGCTCGTATATGCTGTTCCAGGGCCGAGCCGAGACGATATGATGGGAGCGCCGCTTCTGAATATTGCCCTTACAGTCGCTAGCTTGACGGTAGCGCTGCTACTGACTGCTGCCTGGTGCTTTCTTCAGGGCCGCTGCGGATCTGGCCGGACAGAATTATCATCCACGACTACACTGTCGACCGAGGATCGGGATCTGGAACAAGAGGCAGTGGTGCCATTGATGAAAATGTGAATATTGGGGGTAGGGGGTTGAACTAAAGTTGGCGAATATACTAGTACAAAGAGAAGCCCAGAAACCAGTAGAGCCCCAATTGAACAGTCGGGAGAAGTTGGAAATAACAATCAGGAATATTTGCCACCACACATCGCAACATGAAATTTGACCAGCGCGGATATTTTCTCTAGAAAGTCGGAAATGGGGATCCGCGCCGCTGATTGTTCAGTTGTCCAGGAGTTGCTGTACATTCCATTGATATGAATTTCGCACTGCAGAACAACCCTTCTCACTCCTTTCCAAGTTGAATGATCCTTCAGCTCCCACCTCCTGCTCCCCACTCATTTGCAGACCTTGCAATTGAAGAAAATGATCGAATTTGTCATTTCAACGCCCGTGGCACGTTGCTGTGAATACAGGCCGAGATGAAGCTAATTTTGGAGCCAATGAAGCTAGTATCGTTCCCTTCAGAGTTGAAAAAGCTGAAATACTCGAGAAAAGATGGCTGGTGCAGAGTTGAACTGATGATACCGTTGGACATTGCGCCGGCGGTAGCACCGAAACAGAGTCACGGAGATTGGAGTACAACAATTTATCTCCAAGTCGTCGTCACGACATCCTGCCGTGAGGTATATGGTCCCTCAGTTCGACCTGTCCAGCTTCGCCGGCGTCTTGACTGGGCCCACGTGGCTTATGTCTAACTTGAGGCTCGCCTAGACCAAGTATCTAGATGGAAGTACAACCACGCAAGGGTACTGGGTGGAAGAAGCAACAGGGAAGTGTAAAGGCGCGTGTTGGATGTGATCGTGGTATCCAAGCCGGCTGTTTGTGGGATTGATGATGACATTGGCGAAAGAGCTGCTGTTAGAGAGCGACGACTGCTGCAGGAAGGAGTTCAAACATGGTGATCTTGAGAGCGGCCGCCTTCACATGCAAAGTCCGTGCACTTTGACAGCGCATCCCGGGTTCATTGGACGACATTGTACTGGAGATGAAGTGTGGCAAACCACATTCGGGTAGTTTAAAACAGAAGCAGAGCATTTCCATTCGATTTGACTAGCAGCCTGACTAAATACAGCAACCGAAACGAACAATTCTGCTGGAACCCCAACGTCCAAGACAATAATATCCTTTATGCACGCGTAGACAGTTCAAAGCCCTTGTAATTGTTGTTGGCCGACTCCCAAATCTTGTTTCGGTAGGTCGGAAGCCCTGCCATGTAGTTCAGCGCCTCGCGAGGCTTTCCTGGTATGTTGTCGCCATAGTACCAGCTCTTTGCCTTGGTGAATAGCCCCTTCTCTCCCATCTCGAGAGTGTGGTCTCGCCATTGCTGTTCAGCCTCCCTAGTGGCTTCGAACTTAGTGATGTTATTGTCTCGCTGGTATACCAGAGATGCCGTGATCCAGTCTCCTTGACACTCAGCCGAGGACGGCCCCGTGGCAAATGCAGTCGGTGCCTGAGGTCCGTACATCATGTACATATTCGGGAAGCCTGACACAGTCATGCCGAATAGTGTATAGGTCCCAGTGCTCCACTTATCCTTGATTGTTTGCTTAGGGTCAACACCTCGAATATCAATCGCGGTGATTCCACCTGTGACGCTGTCAAATCCTGTCGCCGCGCAGATCATGTCGACCTCAACCACCGTACCATCTGCCGTCTTAATGCTGTTTTCGGTAACTTCAGTGATTGGGTTGTCCACGAGGCTGATTAGGTCGACGTTGTCTTGATTGAAAACCTCAAAGTAGCCCTTTTCGAGACTGATTCGCTTGGTACCGAAGGGATGCGGAGGCACTTTAGGGGCCAAAATCTCCTGGTTCCGAGGGTCCTTGATACGAGGTAATACGCTCTGTCTCCAGACCTCGTAGGCCTCATTGTTGGCCTCCTCATTGAAGAGGACATCGGAATAGGTTCCAAGCCAGAAATGTAAACCTCCGCTCGAGAGGAGATTCTTATAGAACTCCGCCTTGATTTCAGGGGACACTTTAAGAGCAGACTCTGGGTTGAACTCATAGTCGAACCCAGCATATGTCTTGAGAATCATGTCCTTGGTGTGTTGGAATGTCTTTTTCCACTCATCGTTCATTGTCTTGTCGTACAGATCATTCCTCATGGGCAAGGCCGTATTGGGCGTTCGCTGGAACACGGTGAGATGCTTCGCCTCTTTGGCAGCCTCTTGAATAAGCTGGACTCCGCTTGCACCTGTACCGATGATAGCAACACGCTTTCCCTCCATGTTGACTCCTGTCTGAGGCCACAAGCCGGTGTGGTACAGCTCGCCCTTAAACTTTTCGATTCCCTTGAAATCGGGAATATAGGGTTTCGACCCGAAACCGGTGCAAACGACAACGCTGCGGGCGACAGCCTCACCCTCTTCGCCGGTGGTTGAACTTTCCAGGGAAAGTCGCCATTCATGAGATTGATCATCCCATTGCATACTCTGTACACGAGTGTTGAAAGTGATAAGGTCGGTAAGATCCCAGACTTTTATGAGGTGTTGGAAATAGGTCCTAAGCTCTGACCAGTCCGGGAAGCGCTGAGACCAGTTCCATCCAGTCCAGCTATCGGCGGATGTCAACTGGTACGTCGGCACTGGGGTGTCGACTCGTGCACCAGGGTAGCAATTCCAGTACCAAATGCCACCAGGCCCGGATCCCGCTTCGTATAGACGAGCGTTGAATCCGGCCTCCTTAAGTTTGTGGAGTTGATAGATGCCAGAGAAGCCACATCCAATAACGATCGCATCAACACGGCCCGAGTCTGAGGCGAGAGATCCCATGATTGTGATAGACAAAACGTCCGCGAAATGGGAAAGCAAATAGGGTATCTGATGCAAGATGGGAGGCCCACGCGCAAGTGTTAACGAAATGATCCTCGTCCTCGTTGTGGTTTAAAAAAACAACTTCAGCTCATCAGGAGGTCGTCCCCGGTCCTCAGGCTTTTATAGCCAGTCATGACTTCTCAGGGGTCGGTGCCATTCTCGACCCTTTCACTCCCAACTATAAACTTGGGGATTGTATTCTCCGAATGTGGTGTGCCTCAGGCTGTCTCGCTCGGAGTCCATTCACCGTCCGGATCCAGCTGCGTGTCTCCGCATGCTGGCTGGTCTTAACCGAGGTCATATGGAGAAAGAAAGCCAAATAATCGTATGCTGCCCGAACTTGAATGTCCGTTTCACTTGGCTCGAGTGAGGCTTCCTTGGTACCAATCGTCTCTCCAATTTTCTGAAAAGAGGGTGACCTGGGAATCAATCGCCAAGGAGAATGCGGCCAAAGCTGACCGCCAAAAACTGGACTTCTACATGTCATTCCTGAATGCTAAGTGGTATCCGGAGGATCAGAGCATGGCTCCCGTTACGCCAGATAGCAACCTTGATAGGAGACCCTGAGTAGCCATATTATGATGGGCACTGAGTTAGGACAACATGTGACAGCCGCAGTGTCTGTTCTTGTCTACCTAAATCGCTATTCACGATGTTAAGAAAGCACTCACCGAAGACGGATCTAACAAGGCTTCGTCAAAAGGCAACTGGAAAACGCCCTCAAACGCCGATGGATCGAAGTTCAAACAGGAAAAGTCAGTGTCGCTGTCCTGGTTACTGTCGTTCCCTCGCTTGTTGCAAGCTTCAGCAACTCTTACTTCAGTGCCACTGGGATCTGCGCCAGGCTTCGGCTGTTGCCATCCGGCCGAGTGATCCAAATGCTCCCCATAATCAGGCACATCACAGACTCGACACACTCGCATGATGGTTTGCAGGATCTTTCGAAGGTTCCGAGCCACGATCTCGGCACTCTCCATTTCTTTCATGGCTTTCAGACAGGTTGCTAAAGCGGCGGTTTCCTCAGTTACGTCCTGCCGGTTCCTTTCATTGATCTCGGCGACGAAGATGGTGGCGGCCATGGTAATATTGTACAAGGTAGAACCTAGCATCGTATTGGCTTCGCCGTGATGCGTCGCGTAGTTTAGAACTAGGTTCGAGATTGTAAAAGCATGCTCAAGGCAAATCCGACGCGACCTGTTGGAGTTCTGACAGTTTCGCTTCTCCGGATTGCCGTATCCTGCGTTATGCCGATTTACCAGGATAGTCAAAGCTGAGTATTGGATTCTATCGACGAATCGTAAGCGTTCTGAACATTGATGTATAGTGCGACGACAGCTTACCGAAGGAGGTAGATGCCCGGAGGCGCATTCGGAAAAAATGTTAAAGTGTGATCAAGGCTGGCATCCCATCTTTGTAGTGCGTCATTGAACAAGTCGATTTGTTCTTGAAAGCATGTGTTGGTGTTTCTTAGCAAGTCTATTAGCAGACTGATCTCATGAATCGGCAAGCCAGGATACAAACAATTTCTCGCTGATATGGCCCGAAAGCTCAAGCAGTTCAGCCCAAGCTGCGAACATCTTCATGTCCCATGTGGGGGCGTTTCTATTCGGGCGGTCGATGGAGACGTCACTCAACTTGATGACCGGTGGCCGCCCAAGATAGAGTGACCAGAGCCTGAAAATTGGATTGTCAGTTTCTGCTGCGGAAGACTGAATGAAGGTGACGCACCTATCGAAGCCCACGCAGCCCCAAAGTATGACCTGTCTGACTTCCAGGTCAAGGGGCGAAAGCTTCGTATTGGGTATACGAGACCAGTTCTCATGAAGGCCAAGATCAAAGGCCAGCCGACATGCATTCCCTAGATGTGGTTAATAAGATTGCCGAAGGACCAAGACGGACATGAGTACCTGACCGCATCCATCCCCGCGAGTCATTCGATTGGCAGCAGTCTATGATACTTAGCAGCATCAGCGATTGAATTGTCGTCAGCCCCGGACTCAAGAGCTCTTCTTCCAAAGCCTCCTCAGCTTGCTTGGTCAATATCGGCTTCTCACCCGTTTCGTCATCATCTGCCGGTACGGACAAGGCTCTAATCTCAGGGCTTACAGAGATACGCGCCGCTGAAGCCAGAAGACACAGCAGGAGACAGCGGCTGAAGTACGGACCCTGCTGAGCTTGCATTCCGGCGAGGAAAGCTTCTTTGTGGATAATGTGCAGAATATTGTGCTGATATTTCCAGTATAGGTCCAGCAGATATTGTTGCATGGCCCACGGCACGTCCTTCTCAATGTCTGATCCAAATTTGGAGACATCACTGCAATATTTGAAGATTGTTGTCACGCTCTCCGTAAGATGAAGGCTAGAGGTGGGTCCAAAATATCGTAGCTGGCCGTCGTCCTTGCTGTTAAGTCGTCCTTGGGCTTCACATAAGCGGCTGATCAAGCTCTCTCCCGGTTCCGATTCAGGTGTCCCCTTGCTACGTCTTTCTCCAATGGCGCTGGAGTCGTCTGTCATCAACGTGGGCGAGCCTAAAGAGTCAGAGGCCTGCAGCTGTAATGGTGGCTGTTGTTGGATCTGCGCGTGCACTTGTGATGGCGAACCCGATACGGCCGCCGGCCAATGCAGCGGTTGTGATGGTGACTTGGGCTGGGCGTATGCTGCTTGCATGTTTGCCACAGTGCTTCGTAACTCCGCAATTTGGTCCTGGAGTTGGATGATATAGTCTTTTGAGTAGCGTCTACGCCACTTGGTCAACCATCTGATGAGATCTGGTTGGGCCCTCTACAAGCAACTTACACTCGTCTTTCATCACGATCTGGCAATCTGCAAGGGATGTCCAATGTCCGACATCTCTCACAGGTACCCCCAACGCGTTCGCACTGTTACGGATGTCAGACCGTAGCACACACAGATTTACGGCCTCTATGCACAGACCTTTATTTTCCTGGGTCGGCAGTTAAGACATGCTAAGGTTTTGGAGCTTCTCGTCTGAGGTTTCGGCGCAGACGACAATCGTCGCTTGTTGCCTCCAGGTTTTCGCAAGGGAGGATCCTCAACATACGTGTTCCCTGCATCGTCTGGGACTTCTTGCGGGGTTGTTTGTGGCTTCTTGATCGTGTCCTCCAGAAGTTCGGCCGGGACAGGCGAATATCCAGAGGCAAACGGACTTGGAAGCATCATGAATGAGTCGACACGACTATCAGTATCAGAGTGGACTGATTGTTCTGCTCCAGGGTTTTCCAGCATCAAAGAGGATGGGAAAAACTGTGCCGAGAGGGACAGAAGAGGAATGTCTGCTGGCCCCTCAGATCGTTCGTCGCCCTCGGCCAACTTCGCCAGCACAAAAATCGCGGAGAAGCCGGGGTTGTGGTTGTGGAGTAGCAAGGGCCCAATTGATTGATCCAATTCTCGGTCACCATTCGTCCATCTAGTACAAGTGGATACCTCTACTACGAGTGGGGTACAAGGCCGGACGGGCTCAGGGGCCTAGTGAGCCTGGAACTCAGACCTAGGCTTCCCCTAACGATTTTCCGTCAGTCCTTTTGTCGCCCTGTCTTCCGTTCACAAGGAGTGATTGTTCTTATTCTCATGTCTAGGGATAATTGTCTCACTACCTAAGCACTCTGGGCAAAGAAGTGAAGAACGGCAACCCGTCCACGGCGAATGTCGTTTGGCTGACGCCACGGAGGAGCGGCAATTTCGTCCTCCGCCGGAGATCATTCACCGAGCACCCACGTTCTTTCTCTTGCTAAGTCTAGTCCGGCAGAACCCTGTCTTGCCCCCGTCCAGACCCTTCAATCCGTGGCCAGAGAAGCACAAGAGCGTGGCCTATGCTTCATCAGGCGCGACCACAAGGTTCAAATTCGACGTTCTCTGTTGTTGTGATAGCGGCGAGACGGATGGCGCTATGAGGACTTCGTCCTGTGCAAGTAGGATAATCTGCCGATCACACTCAATGTTGCTGTCCATTCACCATATTCAATCCTCCTAGACTCTCGCTCGCGACGGACGGCACATCATCGTGATGACCCCAGTTTTTCATCCATGAATGCAACATGACCTTGATCAAACCACTTTTGATCACGTCAGGAGCCGTCGCCATACTTCTACTGACAGCTTGGGCTTGGCGGCTGTCGAACTCCAGGCCACCATCGTGTCGCTTTTCTTTGCCCCCGTATGACTTTTCCCAGAAATCGATTAGTTTAATGGCGGGACAACGTATGGTTGCCACCTCCAACCCGTGTGTTGCGCTGTAGCTTTTGAGGCTTGTAATCCACTCCGAGAAGGATACAGTCTTGAACTGGAGTCCTGCATCTGAGAGTGCCGGCAAAAGTTCTGTCGTCCAACAGAAAGTGAGCCTGCTACACATATTGTAGACCAGTCTCGGTGGCTGGTGGCGCGGTGGAATCGTTGCAATCTCAATGATGGCTCTGGCCAGAGTATCCGCAGGAATCCATGAACATTTCTAGTTTACTCAGAGTCAGAGGGACGGCGTGGAAGGGTCATCGCTAATTTCGAGAGACCTACCATATCCAAAGCAGGCAATGTCCCTATACTCAAAGCAGAGCGTATCATAAGCGGGATAGCTTCGTGCTCGTTCCAGAGACCGTACTTGGTGTCTCCCACAATCTGACCGATTCGCAGGTTGCACGCCAACGCTCCGAAGTCTTCAACTGCCCTCTGTATGAGGTATTCCGCAACAACCTTGGACTGTGTATATCCGCTACTCATACCTTGGCGAAAGTCCATGATGGGTTCTTCTGCGATCCGCTTTTGGCCACGGGTGCTTAATGCAACACCCATTGAGGAACAGAACATCATCCGAGCAGGGTTGGAGAGCCGCACATCTAAAGATAGTTGAATCAACCTTTGGAGATCATCGAGATGAGGGCGGAACGATGCTAGGGGCAGGTGGAAGTTGACTGGCCATGCAGCATGAACGATAAGGGTGAGGTTATTGAGGAGCGCTTCTTTTGTCGTTTCGTCATAGTCAAGCCATGCTTTTCCAGCCTCGAAGTTGATGATCCTGACCTTTTCAGGATATTCCGGTGCCATGAGGAAACGCTTGCTGAGAGATTCCTCGAGTCGCTTTGCCGGTTCACGGCCCCTCACCGGACAATAAATCGCCGTAACATCATCGCGGTCGATTAGCTGGGAAAGGATATGTGCACCTAAAGAGCCACTTGCACCCGTGAGGAGCTGAGCGATTGTTAACATACGCAGCAACGAGGAAGAACATGGAACGCGCTCTTACGACTGTGTGCTTATGAGAAATAGCATTCTCCGAGGCCTTGTGTATACGGAACTCGCCGTATTCTTCGACCATCGAGGCCATTTCGTCAACTATGGCGTCGAATTGGGACGAAGTAGCTGTTGACATCTTGCTGCCATGTTGATTGGCTGCCAGGAGAGTCGCAAGGCGCCGAACGGTGCCATGTTGGAAGATATCCTCCGCAGCCAGCTTTGAATGGAGGCCCAGTTTGGGATCCCGATCAATAGCATTCCTTAGTCGGAGCGCAAGCAGGCTATCCATGCCGACGTCGTGAAAGTTTTCGTCAATGTTCGAGACTAGGATTCCTTGTTGCTGAACACGTTCGAGTAGAATGCTCTGCAGCTGCACTTCGTCAATCTGTGTCTTGTCTCGTAGGTACTCTCCATTCCGGACCGTGTTGCTCTCCGCTGGCGTTGTTGATTGAAGGGAGCTCTCAACCATCAGTCTCAACTCTCGCTTGAGGACCTTTCCAGAGCTAGTTTTTGGCCAGTCTTCCAACCCAAGGTCGCATAAGTTGACAACTCGTTCTATCGCATATGAAGGGCCCATTTTGTCCAGGACGCACTTCTGGATTCCAATGGCAACATCCCTGTCTCTTCCCGCATACTTAATGACCGCGACAGGGACCTCTCCGGCGACTTCATCCGGGATTCCAATCACCTGAGACTGATAGTATTGTTATCACGGGAGTTCCCATCCGAAGGCAGCAAAGGAAGGTCCTGAATACTCACGTCAATGCCTGTACTCTCAGATATTACGGCTTCAACAGCCGCAGACGCAATGTTCATGCCACCCCTGATGATCATGTCTGCGCACCAGAATCACATTAGCTCAGACTTATTAAGGTGAAGAATGCAAAGATGCGACAGGTACCTTTATATCTCCCGACAATGGCAATTCTTCCGTTCGGAAGCATCACTGCTTGGTCGCCGCACCTGTACCACGTTTCTCCATTATCGGTGAAGAAGTTATCTTTGCCTTGACCTCCCAAATAACTTTCAATTTTTTGTAAACCACCCTGGACTATCTCCCCAGGCGTTCCTCTGGGAAGTGGCTCAATTCCATCGGGCGCACAGATCCTGATTTTGCTTCCTGGGTTGGCATAACCCGCATAAATCGGATCGTCAAGGCTCTCTGGGACACGGTGTAGAGTCTCCGAGCAAACGGAAGTACCCTCGGTCATGCCAAAGAAGGGGCTGAACCGCTTGCATTTCAAGACGCCAAAGGACTTCTCAACGTGAGACCGTAATATCTTGCTGCCACCCACAATGACGTGATCAATGCCTCCAACCGAAGAGTCGGTTAACACTGGGGAAGAAGAAAGAAGATCTATCATTGACGGTACCGCGAGTACATCAGTATGTTCTCCTTCTCGAATGGCGGCAGCAATGGACTGAACGTCAAAGTTGTAGTTAACATGTGTGACGCTGCCTCCTGGTACAAGATAGGCGAGTGTCCACGAGCTGCCAACGATCGAGTTCATGGGAAGGATTTGGAGCCATCGGCGTGTCCAGTCAAGTTTGAATGCTTCTCCCCAGGACCTAATGTTGCAGGTAAGCGATTTGTTGGTGTGGGGTGCCGCCTTGGGAAGTGCTGTCGTGCCTGAAGTGAACCAGATGAACACAGTGTCATCGAGATGGCGATCAAGGGCGTCAAGGTCCCGGTTTGTGTCCGAAAAGCTTTCATCCTCAGCGGCGCTGGACACTAGTTCGTTGAGTGACAAGTACGAATCGATCATAGACTTCGGCCCCGCTATGGCCTTCACCTGCATGTCCCGCATCAATTCAGGTACTGTTTCTTCAAGTCTGTTCGCGATTGACTCGTCCTCCACAATAACGGCCTTGGCCCCCGATAGCGTCAACATATGCCTGATCTCTTTTGTATTTTGCGGTGCTCTCAAATTCAAAGGCGTGAATGGGCACTTCATTTTCACCGCTGCACGCAAAAGCATGTGGAATTCTACTCTCCCACTGAGTAGCACAGCAATCGGTGACCCAGGACGCAGACCTTCCTTCCATAGCGCATGAGCGAGTAGGTCGGCGCCGTACTGCAGCTGAGTATGAGTCCATTGGAGATGACCCAGCTCTGCAAGTTGGATCCTTGAGCGGCCATACTGATTTACCGCTGGAAAGAGATCAGCGGGTTGGTGCTTGCACACTATTGCCAACTTGTCTCCATGTTGGGCGACTGACGAGACTACCAGATCGTGAAGAATTGGAATGGGAACGTGGAGACTTGGTCCTTCCACCTCAGAAACCTTGTCGGCCATTGTTCTGTTACTTGTTAAACGTCAGGTCCATTCAGCCTGGCAGGATGAGAGACTCGACGTATTTTGAAGCCTTCCGTTACTGCATAGAGAAACAACCTTACCAGTCCGGCTGCGGGGCTCGCAAGCCGGCGAATGTTCACCGTTGAAGGCTCATAGATGGCGGAAAGACAGGGGTTCAAAGTGGTTGCACTAGAATCTCGCGGCCCGACAATAAAAACTTGAGCGAGAGGATTCTTTGGTCCAACGAGAGGCCCTGTCAATTTCTACGAAGTCTAAATATACCTTCGAGCCTGAACACATTTGAGACAAACCAAGAATAGATAAAAGTTCAATATATCTGCGGCAAGCCAAGTCCCCACAGGTGTATCAAAAAACTACCGCCATCCTTGACTTTGATTTGCCACTTTTCATCAAATCCATCATTTCGTTAATCTGTTCAAGCTTGTACAGCTCGACTTTCGGTTTGATGTTATGCTTTGAAATGAATTCCATCGCTCGTGGCATCTGTTGCGGAGGGCCAGTACTCTCGCTTTTGATCTGGTAGAGCTTCCTCATCAGTTCTAAAGCTGAGAATTGGAGCGGTTTCGATGGAAGACCGATGACCATCAGGATACCACCAAGGCGTAGGACTTTGGTAGCGCTATCATAAGCGGCCTGGGCCGCACTGAAGACCACGGCCGCGTCCGCGCCTCCGCCCGTAGCCTCCCTTATTTTCTTCTCAAACTCGGGGTCTCTACTGTTGATCGTGACGTCTGCTCCGTTCTCCTTTGCAGCCGTAAGTACTTCATCGTTGATATCGAGACCCACGACGTTCAGTCCCATAGCTTTGGCGAAGCGAATGCCCATCTGTCCAAGACCTCCACAGCCCACAATGACCATCCATTGGCCAGGCCTGAGACCACAAGAGTCGACGCCATGGAAGGCTACCGGTTATCCGTCAGCATACACATATGTTTGGGCAAGAGTAGAGGCGAGAACCTGTAATGCCAGCACAGAAATATGGTGCTGAAGTCTCCATGGGAAGATTTTCTGGAAGGATGATGGCATTGCGATAGTCCACAGCAGCGTATTCAGCGAAAAATCCGTCAGTCTGGAAGCCTTGGAGTTTGGCAGTGCCCAATTTGCAGTTGAGATTGTGCACCATGCACCCTTCGCATTCGACTTGGGTAACATTAACAAACCGTTTGAGTAGTCCAGAGGTGATGTAGACAGGATCTGTCAAACTTACAGCAGACCCCTTTGATATAGAGAAATCCAATGCCGTCGCCCTTCTTGAAGCCTTTGACGTTGGCCCCCAGCTTCTCCACATATCCCACGCCCTCGTGGCCCATTACCACAGGCTCTGTAGCGGGAATGGAACCATCAAACAACATTAGATCCGAGTGGCATAGGCTGGCCGAGGCAATTTTGACAAGTATCTCATTTTCACTGATGCTTGGAATTGGGATCTCGTCTATCGTACACTTATTCGACTCCTGTGAAGTGTCAGTATTGGTCTGGGAAGTCGAAGGCTGACAAACAGGATGATAACGGGCCGCCTTCATCGTCGTGACAGCCATCTTTTTGAGACGAGCGTCAATTTTCTTCGGAAGGGAGTTATCGATGGTGTGATTGACTAGACAGATGAAGAAGAATGATGGATAAGTTTCCAATAGATATCAGCAGTTGTCCTGATAGAGATTTGGCCTTCCGGTTTTGGATTTGCCTCCTTGTGCATCAACATCAGCTGGTTGTGACTATTGTCTGCTTGTTTAGTATTCACAATCGGCCATAAGAGAGCTGATATGGCTTCCACCAGGTACCAGTAAGATCCCGGACTGGTTTCGACCTCAGACGGCGTGGTGTAACTAGTTCACTCAAATCGGCAAATGAAGAGCCACCCCGTCTTAGAAGGGTCGGCAATTGATCTCCGGTGTTGCGGGGAAACCTCCACCGACGAGGCTTGGAGCGTGAGGGGCAAATTGCATGGCGGACACAGCAGATGCGTAAAGTAACGTCCACCTCGGTTCATCCACGACTTTCGTTTCTGGTGAACTGGACGAGGTAGGTGCTGTCTACTTCCTTTCTTGATGCACGGCAAAGTAGATGCAAATTTGTTTCCCCTGAAGCGTTCATGATAGTCTCTCAGAAGGTTCCAGACTGCTCCACCAACTCTAGCCTCATGGGACACGATCTCGAAAGCTCAACGACCTTGGCTAACAGAATATGGCTGCTTCCGGCAAGAGAAAACAAAGTATCTTAGCTCTGTGGCGGCTTAGGTTCGTCAACCGAGAAAAACTCATGTCAGCTCTTCATGTCCGCGAATGATCAAAATCAAATGGTCCATGTAATTTCTTCCAGACCTCTGATACGGCCTTCATTCACCGCTCCATCTAAGTTGCCAAAGCAATTCTTTCCCTAGCGCCTGCACGTGGCTAGGGAGGTCTGGGTCGTGTCCAAGCTGGAGTAAATTAGAGCGGAGTCTAGGGTTAAGAAGTACAACCTGCGCCTGGTTTCGTCTAGTACCATCAGCAGGGGTGAAGACACCGTTGCAGCTTGCTATTGGTCTGACGAGGCCTCTTTCAAGATCTCGCTGCCACACTGGTGATAGGTGAGAGCCCAGGGGATGCAGGCGGAGATCGGGGTTTGATATTTTATCTCCCGAACATTACGCAGGAGGACGAAGTCGATGCGGCCTTCGTCAAAAGCCTACCCATAGATTACGTTTCAAGTTCTATTTTCAGCAGCTGGGCAGCTGCTCACCCCCTAAGGAGTTGAGTTCTCCACCACATGGTTAGGGACACATGATACAACTTTGCGTTTACCTTCTCTGTGGCCATAGGTTATGTCAATATGGGTGCAACTCTGCCTTCGACTGCGATAGTGTGCGCTTGCATTGCCATAGTCCCTTCCTGCTTACTACCGCCCCCCTAGAAATACCAACCAAGCTGCTTCTAATGCTGCAGTGGCTTATACTCATCTCCCAATCAACCGTTACGGACTGGGTAGTGAGTTATTTCGGTGACAACGGGCACGGGGGATGAGACTCCTCTCAGCACGAGACTAATATACCTACCAGCACAATAAACACGTATGCCTTGTCCTGCCTCTGGCCCAGGTCCAGCCTTTCCGCCAGATCGGTCGGAGAGCTCATTTGGTCTTCATCGTGACATTTTTGACATTGCAATCTGTCATATCCCACTTCCTGAAACTAAGGGTCTCAGTAGATGTTATTGTTAGGGACGAAGGGGCTATAGCCTTAACTCACTTGTCAGAGGAAGAAAGAGCCTCCCTGGACAATAAAATGGCACAGAGCCTTCCAATCTACTGCAACATGATAAAGATGACTCGATCGAATTGAAAGCATTCAGAGACTATGATATCGGGAATAAGTACTGTGCTAAATAGCCGCAAACAATTTTCTGGTCCTTACAGGCTATGGCGATTGAAAGTATAGCTGGGTCTGCCTCGATGGACTGGGATTGTGGTAGCGAGAATTGCTGTGCTTTTGGGTACATAAGGCTCAATACCGAAGGGAAACAATTCAATTCTTCAACATTGATCCACGATAAGAGTCACCTCTGCAGAACTTACGGACGTTTTGCATATTGGATCACGGTCTATGGAATCATTTTCGCTCTTCTCATCCTCTCGAATGTGCCTCCCCAGGTCTCCATGATAGAACTCTTCTCGTTGAATCCTGCATTCTGGATCTTTGTCATATCGTATTGTCGATCGAAGTCAGCCAGGGTGAGATGGAGGATTTCAAATCCGGGCATAGTTATTCCCGATTGAGCAATATCCGTTCGAAGATTGTGTTTCTCTTCCAAAGCCTTCCACTTGGGAAGGTTGTCGTTGATATATGCCCGGACCTCCTTTGATCCATCATTGGGAGGTGCGGATGCTAGGCCAAAGTACTCGCAAAGCTGTGGCCACTTTTCCTCCCATGTCTCGTACTGGGGGCTTGACGCGACGTTGAAGGCCTCTCCATTGCCGCTCACCTCCGGATGTAAAGCTAGAAAAATCGTCTGCTTAGCTATCATGTCGCTACCAGCCTCGTTGTGCTTTGCTCTCCAGCTTTTCATAGTTCCCGGGAACGGGACCACACTGCTGGGGCCATTTATCTCCCTCCAGAGGGAGAAGTAGATGCCCAGAGAAGCCGCCAATGAGTAGGCTGAATGATTTGGGGCGAATCCAATAATAATATCAGGCCGTGTTTCGCACCACGTCCACGATTTACCTTTGGAGTAATCATCCAACCAATCGAGCTGAGCGTGATAGAAGAGCTGGTCACTGTAAGGTGGCTTAAGTCGAGGCAATGACTCCTTCAGCGGAACAGGGTGATAGTGGTCTTCCTGGAGAAGAAATCCGTACATCTGAGTAGGTGTTAGTTCTCGTCCGGGTCATAAATTAATTTCTTACTTTTGCGCCTGTCTGGAACGCGACAAACTCTAGAGCTGGAGAAAGTCGGTCGACAGCAGTTATTGACCGAGCAAGCATATCAACTGCATCCTTCTTCTCCTGCTCAAAGTTTGGATTTGCTTTGTAGGCTACGCAGCAGTGAGACATGGCGCTTGGAGTCTTTTATTTAGAAGCTGAAAAATTTGATGAACTTACCGTAATAGAAGACATGTGTGACCGTTTCAACACCTGGAATCTTGCTTTTCATTGATTCCTCAACAGTTTTCTGGTCACCTTTCAGTAGGTTGAGGCCAGAAATGATCTGGAGCTTATTTGTTTTTGGCCATAGCGAGGTTTCAATATCGAGAGGTCTGTTCGTCAAAGCGGTGACTCTGCTCCAAGTTTCTGCTTTTGGATAGTCGTGCAAGAGCTGGTTTACAACGGCCCAGCCAGAGACGCCAGATGCCCCGAACACAAGAGCGTGCTTGTTGACTGAAGCCATTTGAGGTTCTATGTATGCTTACTTGCTGGGTTATCACTTTTCCAGCAGTGAACCACACCCTCTACTGTGAGTCTGAGATATTGGCAGAGTGCCATTGTTAACGTTATTCTTCGAGCTGGAAAATGATGACCGAAAACAAATGACGCGGACGCCGGCCCGCACTGAGGGGCACGTACGAATGGCACCGGCATTCAAACTCCTGGTCGTGCTTGTAGTCAACCTGCCAATTCAACGAGAAACCCATGAAGAAACCGGGCTGTGATCCCCCGAGAGAGATGACTTAGTTTATTACACCTTTGCATCAAACGAAAGCACCCTTATATTCTTATGCAAAGACACAACTAGGTGAAGTAGTTGAGGCCCAAGCGTGAAAGCTCAAGACCATTGCTAGGAATCTAGCAGATTCTAGTGTGTGCAGTTTTGAAGTGTCTCTACCCACGCATGTCCCCAAACACTTTCGAAAGTTTGAACCCCCGAACACTCACTGCTTTGGAATTGCCAATGACCCGATGAGTATTGGGGCTAGCATCCGCTTCTCTGAGTTCGGGTCCGTCCAATGCGTCCAATGTTTCAAATTCATGGACCGCCATGAATCTGGGGACTGCTGACAGGTCAATATCGTCCGAAGAAACCAACTGGTAGCGTTGCGATCGACGATATCCCGGGACTTTGGAGAGCATGTACAAGTGTTCATCCCGGTAGAACGTGTTGTAGTCGTCATCATCTGCTGGCTCCATTTGGACGTTGAGAATGAAAGGCGCAGGGGCTGGGAACCCGCCGAACATTTGAAGGCACAAATGTTAGCAAGGCCACGAGGTCCAGGAGGATCATAAGGAAAGTTCATAAGTATAACTTACTGTGCCCAAGGCCTTTCGGGTCAAAGTCCTGGATGAGCTTGTAAACTCGTGAATCCCATCGCGCGGAAGACTTCGCAGATTTCCCTGCAAGGGATGATGCTGACTGATCAATGTTCTGTAAGTGTTGTTTCTTTGCTAACGTGGGATCCTCAACCTGACACATGGCAAGGAACGTCTTCTCAGTCGGCGGCTCAATGTCGGTGTGTGTGACTGTGACATCGTGGAGAGTCGTCTGGCTCACTAAGTTCGGCGTCTTTGTAGCAAGCGGATAGTCATTGAACGCCTCATACAATCCTGCTCTTGTCACCGCCTTTGCATTGATTAAGTCGGGCATGTTTTCTGAACAATACCACTTCTCCCAGCTCTGACGGTCCACTTCGGTCGGTTCGGAGAGAATGCGAAACAGATACGGGGCCGCTGCCATCCTGAGATTGGTACTGGTGTATCGTTTGCGGTGCCAAACAGAGAGTACGTTTCTTGTGATGTGCCAGAAAAAGTGGCCTTCGGATCACTGAGAAAGCTAGAATACTCAGTGGGTATCTAGTCTCTTTTAGATGAACATCTGGGTACGTGAATTCCAACGCCATTTATCCATGGACTTCAAAGGCCGCAACTCAGAGAGACAAGGAGTCGGGGGTTTGGATTCCGAGGTGGCACCAGAGACTCTTGCCAATTGTCAAGCGCGGCCGGCCGGGTAACCGCCGCGTTGGACAATTGACGAAATCATTCTAGAAAACCTGGCAACTAGAATGTCGTGAATAAGTGCTGGAAAGGCCATCAGAGCACTGGCGGAGGTGACGGCAAGATGGTGAAGAGCACAGACAGAGCCTGGTTGAAACTGGACTATGAACTACACGAAGATTGTTGTCTTGACTCCAAAAACCCAGTGGCATTGTATGGAGGGTTGTCTGCTATGCGTATTTGTCGGCGTCGCAGCCCATGCCTAGTAGGCTGATTTTTGGTGTACATAACTGATAAGTGGAAAGGGATGCACGGGATGTCACGAGGTGATGCACAGAAGACGAATCTCTGGCGTACGTGGGTTGCCCGCTTTCCGGCGGCCACAACGTCACAGTAATTGTCGCATGCCTCGACTTCCAGCTCTGCGGCACGAACATCACCCACGATCCAATCTCCATCACTCCTATCGTCGAGATGCGTCGCACAATTCTGCTGTGCTCTCTGTTCTCATCAATCTCCCTCGCTGCCGCTCTCTCGCCCTTGGACATCTTCCGCGGCAACCCCTCATCCCCGTCAGATTCTCTGGTTGTCCACCTCGACCACGACCAAAAGGCGATGAACCCAGGGCCAGTGCAGCGCGGGGACTGCCCTGGACAACCCGATGGGAATGTCGACGACAATACCCTTTCGATCTCCGATATCCTCCCACAAACCCGCAAGATCAATATCTTTGCGTCCCTGACACGCGACATCTCCACCGTCACCGCCCGGCTAGAATCCACCAGGCCAGAAGATAATACCACCCTTCTGGCTCCATTGAACAGTGCGATGCAAGAGCTTCCTCGCAAGCCATGGGAAGACAGACCGGGCGATGATTCAGGTGTTGATGCCGAGAGAGACGAGGACAAAGCGGCCCGAAATTTGCAACGATTTGTCGAGGAGCATGTTATTCCTGTGAGTCCTTGGAAGCGAGGAAAGTCGAATAAAATCAAGACATTAGGTGGACAAGAACTGTGGTGGGAAGAGAATGATGACGGGAACCGAGTTATCAATCCCGGCAATTTGATCGTTGAGGGTGTTGTAGGAAGAGTTGGCAATGGGGAGATTTGGGCTGTCAAGGGGGTCGTCAACTACGTATGACTGAACATGGTATACTGATGAGTACATGAAATAAGGTGGCTTTACGAGACTATGCAGGATTACAAGGATAGGTGATTGTACAATTAGAAGTCCCACGGATGCTAGAGTATCAGGGCAATACCATTCTAGGATACAGAGATGGCCTATACAGACGAATTACTTGTGCTTCTTCTCCTGAATATCTGGTAATGCATTCGAAGACGGGCGACTTTCTTCAATTTCGGATCGGTCCCCGAGATAGTCGTCGACCAAACCGCTCTCCAAGATCAGTTTCCAGAAACACCAGAGGTAACAGATTCCAAAACAACCAGCGCCAATGCATGCGTTAACCAACACCCACAAATCAGGCTTATCTTCAGGCGGAGTGGCGAATGCTGCCAGCAGATGCCAGAATGCCATAACAATGTAAGTCTGGAAATGTAGAATTTTAGTCAGCGTCGACAAATCATCGGCAGCCTGTGGTCGGCCGGTAATGTTTTCGTGCTGCGGATCGTAGTAGGCGTTCACACTGGTTGGTGGAAGCCCCAGCAGGTAGCACCAGAGGAGGGATATCACGACGTATGGGATTGTGAGCCCATCTCGCTTTAGCAGCGGGAACATGGTCCAAATGCCGACGGCGTTGGCCCACCCAATCCACGCTCGATATTCCTTGCTGAGGCCTTGTTTGCTCCCGAGTAACAGGGTCATCGGGAGCAATGGGAGCAGCACCGACTTTTCATGGACCTGAAATGAGAAGAGGAAAAAGCCCCATGCCGATGTGGCTAGCGCGTAAGGGAGGAGTGTCTTTTGAGGGACAGCCCCAATTATTAGCATTGGTCCGAGTATAGATCCAAGAGTGGCCATGGCTGAAATACGAGACAGGTCAACGATCGCCTGCAGCTTTCGGAGTTTGTAAAAAGTGTTGGTGAAGCACCAGAAGTTGGCTACCTTGTCTTCGAACAGGCCACGTGCAAATGGAAAAATGCGGTGGATGGCCTGGCTGAGTTGAAGGACGACCATTTTTAGGGGAACACTAGGGTCCAGAGATACATTCCGCTCCGCAAGGAATGGTGGAGGGGGCATCTCAGAGAACAGAATCTTCTGATAGACGTCGTAAAGTGATCCCAGAAGTAGTGGCGCGAGTAGAACGGCAAATGCCAACGCTGTAACGAGAGAGATCGAAATGAGTCTCCCAAGGCGGATTTCTGGAGTCAGGCAGGAGCCTAGCAGATAAGCAAACATGATAGGCGAGTAGTAAAGTGCCATTTGCTTGAAGCCAAGCGCAGCAACGAAGAAAATGCAACACCATAAGAGTCGGCCAGCAAATATGCTAGATAGAGCTGCGACAACCAAGCCGAGCATGACTGAATTGTATTGGAAGTGGCCGTGATCGATGAGCATGTTCGCTGGCTGCATGAGAATCGCCACAAGCGCAATTGAAGCTGACGTTGTCCCGGTAGCATGGGTCCTGCTGAAGTGGCGAAGAAAGATGATTAACGCCGGAACATAGATGAGGTATTCCGAGAGAACCACAGTAGCGCGCATGAAGACCTTCAGATCGGAATCCTCTAGGCCACGAGACTTGTCCAGCTCAAACCAGGCTGCATTGAACAACGAACCCCTGTCTTTTGTCAGCTCGCGGACCTCTGTTCGCGTTGTAGACACTTACACTTTGCCGCATAGCCAGCTGTGGTAAGCTGTCAAAGGGGGATAGTCCAAACCCCAATACTGAAGGTCATAAAAATACCATTGGGATACTGGTAAATGGATTGTCATTTCCATCCAATGCCTCTGCGCCTCGAAGTCTCCGTGCATTGGAGGCGTCCGATAGCCGGAGTAATCCCAAAGCCCAACGCTCCATCTGAACAAACCAACAATCATCAAGATCAGCGGCAGCAGAATCCATTGAGACGTTGTTCCCCGAGCTGGCCACAGGAATGCCACAAGAGGAAACTCAGGAGTAATAGCGCATTCGTCGTCGGGGTCGATTTTGACAATGTCGGTGACGGTGTTGCTTCGAATCAAAGCAGGAGGCTGTTTTCGCTTTTTCCGGGGTCTGTGGGAGTGCGATGGGTTCGACATCTTGATCTGAGAAGCAAAGGAGCAGCTCGACCGTCGGCGCAAGAGGAATGAGCTGCGAGAATTGGTTCGGGTCAGGCTCTGGAAGTTGGAGATTTCCAAAGTGGCCAGTTGCAGACAGATTTCATTGGTCCCAAAAGCGGATTAAATGCCCAGACCCAGCCATCCAATCGATAAGATAAGGTTTTTCGGCCTGGAGAAAAATTTCGGCTTTAAAGAAAAAGTGATTGCCCATTTTGTTTTCTTTTCCTATCTCTTACTCCTGCTGGCTTCTCTGCTGCCACCTACTATCCAGCATTCACAATCGTGGGCATAATTTCGAGGGCATCATTACTCTGTACTTGAGGTCTATCGAGGGCTCTGTGGGTCTGTTACTACTGAGGGTATTCAGAAGACTCTTCGCAGGTTCCTGCTTGTCTCAACCTGCATTCGAGTGCTGTTCCAGGTCCGTCTGTGGTGTTTGCGCGTCCAGCAGAAATTCATATTTCTGCCAGTCCTTTGCAAAAGCAAGTGACTAAGTGTGGCCGGGGGCTTTTAATTCCATTGTGTGGATTGAGGGTTTTGCCGCATCTTCTGAAAGTTAATTTCAGTGCTTCTGTGGGTGAGGAAAATTTCAACTCCAGGGTTGCAAGTTCGTAAATATCATCCTCATCTCCTGTTTGCTTCAAACTAACCATGCGTTTCTTCCAGTTCGTGTTCAATATGTCCAAAGTGAAGTCCAAGTCCGCCCCTGCCGTTGGGCCTAAGGCCGGCGTCCTGTCGAAGGTTAAGGGTGCAGCTGTGGCGAAGCCTTCGCAAACCGTGAAGGCCAAGAGCAAAGTGATCGCGAAGGAGGTCGCTGCCAAAGAGCAGAAGAAAGACAAGAAGAACAAAAATGTCCCCGTCAAAGAACCAACTCCCGAACCAGAGTCGAGCTCTGAGGAGGAGAGTGAGGACTCGGCGAGCTCCGAGGAAGAATCCGAGAGCGAAGATGGAGCCAAGCCAAACCGCGCCAATGGGGTGAAAATTCAGGAGGAAGATGATTCTGAGGGAGATTCGAGTGACGAATCTGACTCTGACGCGTCGTCTGAAGACGAAGCGCCTAAAGTCAACGGTTCTGCTGCTAAAGCCAAGCCCGCTGCCGATACTTCCGAAAGCGAGGAGGAAGATGACGAGGAGAGCAGCGAAGAGGAGTCTGACGAAGAAGAGAAGCTCGCCGCTAAAGGGACTAAGAAGGGCGGTGCTGCTGTTAAGAAAGAAGAGGACGAATCTGAGGAGAGCTCGGACGAGTCAGAAAGTGAAGAAGAGGCCGCAGCCCCCAAGGCGACAAAGACAACCAAGACAAAGGATGTGAAACCTGCCGGCGCCAAAGCTGCTGCCGAGAGCAGTGATGAAGACGCCGACGATTCGGACGAAAGCAGCGACGAGTCTGAGGAATCCGAGGAGAGCGCAGATGAAGAGGTGGAGGCCAAACCTGCCAAACGTAAGGCCGAAGATGTCGAGGCTCCTGCTGCAAAGAAGACAAAGGTCGAGGAAGACGGTTCAAGGGGCTCCAATCTCTTTGTCGGTAACCTCTCCTGGAACGTTGACGAAGAATGGTTGAAGTCGGAGTTCGAAGAGTTTGGTGAGCTCAGCGGTGTTCGTCTCATCACTCAACGTGAGGATGGCAGATCTAAGGGGTGAGTCATCAGTTTTTTTCTTTTCCAACAATTTCTTCACTGACCGGGGGAATATAGGTATGGATATGTGGAATTCGTCAATGCCGCCGACGCAGCCAAGGCTCATGCTGCGAAGCAAGGCTATGAGCTCGACGGCCGTGTCATGAATGTTGACTTTGCCAACAAGAAACCGGACGCTGGCGAGAAACAGGAGAAACGACGCCAGTCGTACGGAGACCAGCTCAGCGAGCCTTCCGACACACTGTTCTTGGGCAATTTATCTTTCGAGATCACCGAAGATGATGTCTACAACATCTTTGCGCCATATGGTACCCCCACCGGTGTCCGTATCCCCACCGACAGGGAAACTGGCAATGTTAAAGGATATGGCTACGTGACCTTCGCGACCTTGGACGAGGCCAAGAGTGCGCTCGAGGGTGCGCAGGGTTCTTACGTCAAGAACCGGCCATTGCGCGTCGACTATGCCCAACCTCGTCAACAGAACGTCGATGCTCCAGCCCGCGGTGGCGGATTCGGTGGATTCGGTGGTCGTGGTGGCCGTGGAGGTCCTCGTGGTGGCCGTGGCGGCAGCAGAGATTTTGGCGGCCGCGGAGGAAGAGGAGGCCGTGGTGGTCCTCGTGGAGGTGCTCGTGGTGGAAGAGGCGGCACTACCAATCGAGGAGGCTTTGGTGACTTCTCTGGCAAGAAGACTACCTTTTAAGTTGATGACATCCTGGGCTGTGGTGTCTCGTCCACTTGGATCGCACATGGACCATTGAATACGGCGTTGCACGTTGGTGTTCCTCTGCTGGCTCAACCTATGATCGTACCCGGAGAATCTTCTCTGGTACTCGTGTGTCGTAGAAATACTGTGCAGGGGAGGACGTGAGGTGTGATGCCTGTAAAAGTTGAAAATTGTCTTTCTTTCGTTGATCTCCTTTATGGGACTAATAGAGGGTGTCATCTTTCTTTACAAAAGTTGTAAGATTCCATGAAAATCATAACATGAAACAAACTCTCGACCTCCTGGTTCAGCCTTTGACTTTGTTAGTTACTGTATCTGTGCAACGAGTTCTGGTAGGGTGTGCTGAAATTCAATGCTAGAGGCTCACTAGGCCTGCCTCTCCCCGATGTCGGCACCGGAAGACACGACGATACGGGAGATACGATCCTGGGAAAGGGTGACTCCAGATGGTGATCATTGATTGGGTTCATCTGACACCCCCAAGCACACCAGACACCACCAGACACTGCCAACAATCCCTTGCGCGCGTGATTCCATCTCTTGATCAGCACTTGTGGCTCTGCCCTTGCACCTGATACGTGTCCGCCGAATCAGGATGAGCGCTCCATCTGGGTGCCGTCTTTTCAGGAAACCTGCTGAGTGGCCTGCCTGGATTCAAGTGATTGAGTGACTGCATTGTGCATTGCCGTTCCAGAATGCCACCATTCCAGGACTTGCATACCTCACTGACAAGAAAGCTGGCTGGAGTGACCTGGCCCTTGGCAGGACAGACTCTACCCTTTCTCTGCGATACTCAACATTCCGCAGTCTCTCCTTTTGTTCCTCTTCTCCATTTCTCTCCCTCTCATAATCACAGTTTCAATACAACCGCCGTCGAATTCAGGCTGCCCGAAGCCAGTCCCCGCTCCCCCAACAGCCCGCTGTGGCTGATCGTCGCGATCGCGTAATCGCACCACTGAGGCGTATCCCCCACCATCATCTCGGCGGTGAGACTAGAGGAAACTACTCCTTCTCCTACGACATATCTCCTGGCTTCACGAAGACTTTTCAGTACCTCGCTCTATACGGTCTTGTTCCAAAATACTCGACGACTTTAAACACCGATATAGAAATTCGAACGATCGGATTCAGCACGCAGCCGAGGAAACAGACCTTTAGCCAGACTCGGCCACGACTCCGATTTCGTTAGCCCACAGCAGATAAGTCTGCCTCTCTGAACCATGCGACCGTCTCAAGCAGAACCATTCGCCTCCCTTAGAGGCGAACGAGGAGAATATCGGGCTCCCTGGGCTACAGAATCTCATTCGGGATCCCAAGTGCATGCGAGTATACGAGGCATGCGCTCCGAAGGTAGGATCTGCTCTCACCAGGCTACATATATACAAAGGCGCTAACTTCACTAAAGACTCGTGGGTTGAAATCTCATCACGAGCCTCATCGGCCTCCTTATCATCCACCAACAACGATATCATCACTACCGGACTACAGCTCCGGTCTCAAGACGAGCGGCTTTCGCGTCAATTCCAAACCTCCCCGCACATCGCTCATGCTCAGCCGCGGTCTACAAGTACCGCTGGAAGTAGTCAGGATGAATATGAAGAGAGCGAGAGTGAGAGTGATCAGGCTCTCAGCAGCTCCAATGAGGACATCTATCGAGGCCATACAACTGAGGATGACGACACTTCTACAGCACTTGGTGTTGGCAGTCTAGACAAGGTGTTCACGCCTCAGCCGAATGCATTTTCGCACCCTCCTTCGTCCCACACTTGCACTGTGCCAGATTCATATTTTCCTCCGGCCGCGGCAGCGGCGTCTGAGCCACTTGCTGATCGCACGCTCACTCAACGCAGCTATCAGCGTCAAATGCAATCAAGGAATCGTCCTGCTTCGTCGTCATCATATCAGCCGGACCATGATGCGGCGTTGCGAGCATCCTTGACAACTCTGCTCTCTTGTGCCGCTGCAGTTCGGCCCAAAGGCGTTGAGGTCAGAACACCCCAGCAACGAACATCGACGCAACCGACAACTCTGCGGCTTGTCCCGGAATCAGAGCTCGAGAGTCCACCTCGACCGAGACGCACTTCTTCCCCCAACAAACAGACCAAGCGCAAATCACGCGAGTCGAGCAAAGATCGACACGCCGCAAAGAAGGTCCGAGCTGCGAGCGCCAAAGCGACCGCGCCCGCGACTGGCGAAGAATTAATCAGTCCAACTCTTGCTTCATGGATGATTTCAGCGGGTGTAGTGCTCGTGTTCTCAGCCATCAGTTTCAGTGCGGGATACGCTTGGGGGCGTGAAGTTGGAAGGATTGAGGGCGAGATGGGTCTCCCGGGTGGGAGCTGTGGACAAGAGTCCATAAGGTCGAGCGGAAACGGTCTGAGAAGATTGAGATGGAGTTCGGCCGCGCGCAGTATACGTGCCTAAGGACGTCTGTTTTGCAGTTGGCGTTTGGACATGCATCATGAGGAGCAAGAAATGACAATGACAGACACGATGGGAATGGACAATCTGCTGTTGGGGAAAGGGATGAACCAAATGAAGCGATACCCCGGCGGAAAACCAATCTTCGACACCAGCTGTTTGCATGACCTGGACGAACACGGAGTCGCAGGAACTACACGAGGCATGGGGAATAATCAAGGCGTTGTTGAGGTTACTGGCATCAGAGAGGCGCTGGCAACGGTGCAGTTAGGGTATCGATCACATATATAGACATCGAATACCAAGTATGTCCCATGAGCTGTAGTTAGTTTCCTTGACGAGTGGAATAGGATCCCCTCCTAATGTAGCATTCAATCATCTCTGAAAATCTAGGAGTTACCTGTCAATCCAGGTCGCTTGATAATGTATGGTACAAAGTAATAGCATTCTCTTAACCGAAGCCAGGCCTACATCGATTTCAGGAAGTTGCTCTCCCGAATGCTCCTCCGCCTTGCGGACCTTGCGCTCTTGGTTATTTCTTGTCTGCGCTGTAAACTCGTTACCGCGTCGTCCCCGGGACCCGTCAGGTCTTTGCTTTGTTCGTGGAGGGGGATCTCTCTGGGTAGGTCTTTCAGGAGACGTTCCTGCTTCTTTTCGTACCGGATGCGTTGTTTTTTGGTCATTGCTGGGGCAGTGTCAGAAGGGCGCATGGTTTTACGGAAAAGCTATGTCTGGGAGCAATTGAAATACCTGATAAATCAACCTTCTCAGCGTCGGTCCCCAGTCTTTTCTCATCCAACAGCTTCCAGAGCCACTCGGGATACTCATCATCTTCCATCGCTAGAATCTTCGGCTTTGCTTTTGTGTAGCCTAGACCACGGAGCTCCTTGCCTCCCGGTATCGAGCTCTTTGGCTTTATAGGGCCTTTTGAGTCTTTGGTCGAGGTTGGCCCGGAGGTTTTCGCAGTCGAGGTCGAAGGGGTGTGTTGTTCGGACAGAGGCTGGGAGATTCCTGGTGTGTTTGACGATTGAGTGGTATTGGGCGCCTCTATTGAGATGGCTTCAGGGGCCGGGTCTGGAGCGGCCTTGGGAGTCGCAGGGACCGTCGATGCGTAGCGCAATCCGGAAGCAGAAGAGATGGAGAGACTGGTGCTAGGAGTGAGGGAGCGAATCCTGGAGAGGCACGCCCGTCGGCAGCTCGAGCAGATCATGTCGCGTGAGAGGCTCAGTGAAGGTCGACGGTGAAGGGGATTTCATGAATATCTTAGCGGGTGGGTGATGTTGCGCGTCTGGAGGGTTGGGTTGAAGTTGTTCTGCTCCTCTGCCCTGCCTCCAAAAAATTGGTATTAGGTCTCCGCCCGCGAAATTGTTTTCGGACAAGGCTTGGCTGAGAAGGTATTAGAGGCGAAATCGAACGATGGGGAAACAGCTAAAATACTGCTCTTTTCTTTAACCATCTTACATATCGGACTCTTTCAATGGTCTCTCCAAAGCATATATCTAGTCTGCATCTACAGTCTTGACACCTTTCTCCCAGGCTAGTCTACCATTGGCTGATGTCTACTCGGTACATATAGTTTCGTGTAGTCTCCCAGAACAAATCCTGCTCGATCATCTATTTGGGTGATCATTCCTCTTTCTCCAACGTAAAGCTTCAATGAGATCTGTTATTCGGCGTAAGGAACCCGTGCCCCCATTTATAGCGCCACCTCAGAACTTCCAGCTGAAAATAGCGACAAAAAGAACAAGTGCCGAGACAATTGGAAATACAGGGTCAGCCCTGAGTTTGTCAATCCAAGTCAATGGGCGCTCTGTGTCTTCTACCCGGGGAACGCTCAATCCTGCGATATAGTGCCTCGCGAAGAGATCGTTCTGGATCCACCAGTACTTGTTCAGGGCCTTCAGAATGTCCACCTTTGTCTGCAGCTCCAGTTTCTCAACGCCCATGACAATGTCGATGACGGCGTTTTCGACCCATCCAAGTAGGAGATTTACTTCACGATACTCCACGAACAGTGTCGGTTTGTTCTCCCGGGACTTCAAGCCCGAGTTCGTGGACCCCGTATGGACCTTGCCCACCATGTCAATGTATTGCCAAAATCTGCTCTCAGGAGTCCAGTCGTGGTTGGAGAGCAGCCTAATCAGGTATGCTTTCAGGAAGTCTTTCCGGTATTTGATGTTTGCGTGGCTGGCATTCAGGTCGTGTACGTCGGCGTCCGTAGTGACTTCTCCTTGGACCTGTTTGGGCGCAAAGGCAGCGGCGGTGATGTCGTACTTCAGCAGCTGATCGTAGACGGCATCGACGATATTACCGATAATGGGTTTAAGCACAGGTTTGCAGGCTTCAATGAGTTTTCCATCTTTTGCTGGGTCCCAACCAAGAAAGGACTGCATGTATTTCATGCGAGCAGCGAGGTCGTGGTTGATAGCATTGCTGTCAATGTGCTCCATGTTGTCTGTGTCTGTTACCGGAGCTCCGGAATGAGTGATGGGGTTGTTAATCGTCCAGGGGATACAGAGCCTTGGTGGTCTTATATTCCTCTCAGTGAGTAGGCAATTGGAGTGGAGTTTATCATTTCCGTGGCAGAGATATCAAAAGAATTGGGGCAACTTCCCTTCGGTCGCTTCCCTGCTGGTTACTCGCATGCGGAGTTGGGATTGCGGGTAATTTGCAAATGAGTGGATGCACAATCACGGCCATGCGCTGGCTTGAGACGCGGACAATGGACCTTGTCCCTGTCTGTGCTGCACTCCGTATCGCATTGGTAGGTGGCTCTAGCCCCCGAACTTCTCCGCAGCTGCTGTGACCCGCCGCCATTATTCTCCAACCATATGCCTCGAATTGACAATCACAGGATCACTGGCGCAACATTGGCTCTTGTACAACATCGGAATAAAGAGAAAAGGTCGGAATAAGGGACCTGTATCGTATTGACAGCAGCAGACAACTCTGCGCACGACAGCTGAGTGCCGAGAATATGCAAAACATTCCTTATCTGGGCCGGAAAGACAAAACGAGGCTGGGGTTGTGTTCGCATGTCCCATAGACGTCCCCTGACAGCTCCAGGATTTGATCTGTGTACATATCGAGGTTTTAATAACTCCGTTGGCTGTCTGGAGGAAATCTCCGGTCACGGCCAAACCCCCAGTTTTCTGGCTAACGACAAAACAGCCCCGGGTGTTCGTAAGTCCCTTTCATGGATGATGGAACCATGCCGCCCCACGTTTCCAAACATGACTTTGCAGCCTCGTCTGAGATGTTTGGGCGAAGACTCGGCATGGCTTCTGGCAAGGAATGCTCTGTGGAGATCTAGAACGTTATATCGACCGGCAGTACAGATAGATTGTTACTGCGAAGAGTGCGGACTTCAACAGATGGATTATACTGCAGCTACGGACCGGGGATAGCTCGAAACCATGGGGTTTGTCCTCGCTATGAATCCAGAGTGCATCACTCAAAACGCCCATGCTCCAGGTGACGCCTCACTCATACACTAGACCTGAGCAGCTTTTCGTACAGTATAGTGTGACTGGGTTGTTGTTGCCCCGATGTACTATAGAGCCGAGTTCATTGACTGGGGCGCACCGTTTGGCGAAGATACCAAGCCTTGGCCTTGCGCGCGTTGCACCTCAGACATAGTGCACCGTCCATTCGGGAGAGATTTGCGTCTGTGGTCTGAGCCGGGTCGTACCTTGAGTACTCAGGCTTTCTGTCCCCGTTGGAGAGTTTCATGTATGGGGGAGGCGCCTCTTCCGAGTCGAGGTCTGAATCGTGTGTATCCTCGAGCAAGTTGTGGAATGGATCTGCGTCGACGGGTTCCGTACGTGAAGGTATCGCGGGATGGTATGCTGGACATGCATCGACGTCCTCGGCTATGCTTGATTGTAGGTATGGAATTCCCCCGGAACTCCCTGTGCCAGAAGGGAGAGCTAGATTACGCCGGGAGGTACCTCGGCGAAGTTCTTTGACGGCGTTGCGCAGAGACATGGTGAGTGTGAAGTTATAGTAGGCCGTGAACATTCTATCCAGAACTTGTGTCGACAATAGTGGAGGAGAAACCTGTCTCGCCCTAGGAATGTACCATCTGACGAGCAGAAAGGGAAAGTTCTCATCTTATGTGTGCTTCATATCTGTTGGTTCCTGTCCTCAGTATCGTGCCCAACTTGACTCGATGGCCATAAACGACAAGAGTCCTCAACACCGTAGTCGGCCTGACTTGGAAAGCGTTGACCCTTAGGTTACCTTTAGCCTGCCATCTCGTATTGCCCCGTAATCATCCCGCCTCAGATGTGCTCATTTTGTCTGCCTAGCTCACGCATCTACGAGGGCATGTCTCCAGACCACTGGCTCAAATATCGCTCTCATCGCCAAGATTTGCTGTCAGCGTAGTTCGTGAGAGCAACCAGGGCGGACGTTTAGAGCCAGTAGGGTTTTCTGCAGCGACGGCTGGTCATACTAAACGAGATCCAGAGACCAGGCTTCCTCGTGTTTCGGACACATGCGTGGAACCTATTGGCATCGCTTGCATCTGGGGCCCTCGCTTTGAACAGCCTAGAATGGCGTTGCTGAAAGTCGGATTCAGATTAAGCAGCGGAGCTGAAGGGCGCAGCCACCCCTTGCTCGAAAGGTAGAACGGAAGCGCACGTCGCAGGCTAGTAGCTGCGGCTCAAGCCTGAACTTGGCGGTCAACAACAGTGACGGCAAGGACAAGCTTCCATGGCCTTGATGGTAAGGGCCTGGTGGGAGAATTAACCCTCGAGATGGAAAGTGTTGGCCAAAGGTCAGCCCTCGATGATCAACGGCTAGAGCAGTAGTACTAGTCGCAAACGAGGCTGCTACAGGCGCGCTGAGCGCCAGGACGTCTGCTGATTCAGGCTTCGCGAAAAGGCAGCCCGTAAGGCCCTCCTAGGTTCTTACCCGCATTATTTTCCCACACGCTTCTTCAATGTCTACCATCTGTGCCGCAGCGACGTGTCTTTCGTGCCTGCTGTCAGATGCGGCGGAACAGAGATCAGCATAAGCTCAAAATTCCAATACAGACACGACGGAATTGATCGTCAACGGCCAATCCACTTTCTGCAACCATGAGCCCCAAACCCGTTACTACTTTTGCCTAGCACTGCAAAAGTTGCCGGGTCCGCCCTCGAGTATTACTGCTTGCCAATCGGCCGATCCATGAGATAGGTCATGCATTGTCGTCAACTTGACGACTGTAGCGACATCCGCCTTGATCTTCGGTAGACACCTGTCACTAGCCTTAGCCCCCCAGGACCCTGGGCAGACATAATACAACTATTATTCAAGAGGTGGTTACATACATATGTTGGCACTGCTATGCGTGGCATTATCGAGCCAGAGAAGCAATGTGAGACCGCAATGTTTATTTCCTGCCGAGCTCTGCTTACCACCGATTTCTTGGGGTCCTCGGTGAACCATGTGTCCATTGTACTCGAAAGCCATCATTTCCCACCTTTCGATTACCATGCTCTCACCCCTTTTTCTTGGGCCAGTCATGTCGTCGACGACTTTCGCTGACCGATTGCAGCTTGAGCAATCTTCCTAAGGAGCGAAAATCAAACTGTGGTGCAGCGCATGCAGATATGCCACCTAGCTTTTGTTGCAAATTCGATCGATCCCGCCAGACGAAGGCGGGCAACGCTTGTCAGTGGAGGAGGCGAGCAAGCAACTTGCTTAGGCCTATGAAGTCGACGGCTGGATGTGATCGTCAACGACATGGAAATCTTTCAGCCAAGTCTCTGCGTTAGGATATTCTCGCATCCTTGCAGATTTTTCGATATCCAGCTTGAATCCGCGCAGTTTAATCCGGCACAATTTTGCACTGAATCTGCAAGCCTTTGGAGGCTTCTATGCATGTGCGGTAAGATCAGGAGAATAAAACCGGAGCCATGGGTAAGCCTACGGCGGAGGATATATCGATCAGCATGGCGGTAGACACAACAACTGCCTAGCCTCGTTAAACCCGCGGACCACAATTCTGCATATTTATCAACAAATGTTCGTCTTTCTCAAGTGTTCGTCTTTCAACTTGGCACAAAGGTAGAACCATGTATTCATCACATGATTATTACCTAGAAGGTTGTCCTGTGTAAGTTCAACCTCAATCTATCAAGACCTCTACCGAACAAGATTTCTCAGAATCGCCCACGCCAAATGGAAATAAAACGCCAATTGAGAGCCTTTCTTCTGATGAGCTCTTTCTTCATGCTCTCTTTCTTCCTCGGGGGTATCCGACTTTGGCTTCAGCTTCCGCAGGCTTTTGATCGAGAAACCCCTGACTCTGAAGATGTAGTATAGAAAGATTGCAGCAACAATATTGAAAGCAATGTAAGCGAATAAAATGCCCAAATTCCGATATTTGTCTGATGGTTCAATCGACGAGGCCGCGAGGAATTGGTTGGCGCTTCTGATCGGACAGTACTCGCAGCTTGCTGTTGCGGCAGGATTGAGTAGGGATCCTGGAGCGCCACCTTTCAGGTAAGCCGAGAGATATTGGCCACACGTTTGTCCGGATGGAGGATCGAAAACTGCTAGTTCATTCTTTGCGCAGACGACCGCTCTATTCGCCAAGCCCGTTCCAGCCCACCCGCCGATTAGATAGGTGAAAGGACTCACGCGATACATGAAGATCCAGAATCCTGGAAGCGCTGAGGGCGGCTGCAGCACGCCGTTGAATTGCAGGGTCAGCGTGAACAGGATGGTCGAAAGAGCAGCCGCCGTCTCGGTGCTTGGCATGGTGAAAATGAGCATCTGCGCCCAGGTCGATCCGAAGAGTAAGAATTGCAGACAAAATGCCCACATCAGAGTTCGAGTTGTGGAGTCGTGGTGAAGCCCGAAAACTGGAAAGTACCAGCACGCCCATACAACCACAGAGAGGATGATTTGATAAGGGATTTCCACGAGGATGTTGGCCATCAGGAAGACAGGCCAGCTGTACATCTTTGAGGGAGATTCCCGGACTTCGAATAAAGCCCGTTGTGGGAGGAATCTCGACATGATCTGAGATTTGACGTTAGCACTTCAGAAGTAGAACAGGAGGACCATGTACCTGATTGGCCACTGTTGAGAATGTGGCATTCAGCATATAGATCGCAAAAATGACATTTTGCAATCCAGTAGCCGAAGCATTTTGCAGGAAAAAAGTGAACCCTATGAAAAGTGAGGATAGGAGGCCAAATTGCAACTTGGCGTAGATGTAGCCTGGATTGCGCCAGTAGTTCTGAAAGAGCCGTTGGGTGACACACTGGAACTGGCTCACAAAAGACACCGCGAACTGTAGCCGGTCGTCAGCATCATCACCGTGGCGGGAGGATTCTGGCGGCACCCTGCAGACGGCGGACTTGACGTTGGTGAACTCAGGGCTCGCTTTCCAAAGCTCGGGCCAGTCGTGGGAAGAATTGCCGACAACATCCAAGATATACTCAGCAGGGTTTTCTGCTGCGCCGCAGGCTCTAGCCCCGTGTCCCTCAAAGAAGCGGGTCAGTGTCTGGCAATCTGTACCGATTGGTCCGAAATATGTTGTGCGGCCACCTCTCGCGAGGAGGAGGATGGAATCAAACTGCTGGAAGAGCATAGCTGAAGGCTGGTGGATGGTAGCAAGGATGGCTTGGCCGTTATCCGCCAGTCTCCTCAACAATGATACGATTGTCCACGCGCTCTGTGAGTCTAGGCCAGAGGTAGGTTCATCCAGAAATAGGATTGACGGTTTGGCTGCAAGCTCGACTCCGATTGTCAGAAGTTTCCTCTGTTCAATGTTCAGTCCTTCGCCAGGTTGACCAACCACTGCATCGCTGAAGTGTTCCATTTTGAGAACTTCGATCACCTTCTCAACATATTCGAATTTCTCTGCCAGTGGCACTGATGCAGGTTGGCGTAAAAGAGCCGAGAAACGTAGGGCTTCGCGGACTGTACTGGAAGGCAGATGGAGATCCTGCTGCTGGACATATCCCGTCTTTCGCTGGAACGATGGCTTGAGAGGCAACCCATCTACTGTGACCTTGCCCGAAACTTTCCCGACTGTGTTATGACGCTGTGCGAGCGTGTCGAGTAATGTCGTCTTTCCAGCCCCCGAGACTCCCATCAAGCAGGTGAGTGTCCCAGGCGCGACCCAGCCGTTGACGTTGTCCAGTAAGCGTCGTTGCTTGCCTTGAACTGAAATGTCCAATGTTAAATCCTGCCATGCAAGGGAGCCGGTTTTTCCGTGTCTTTTCTCGCTCACTTGCTCGTCTATGCTGTGAGACATCGCTCCCGAGTCGGGCTCAGCATCCTCTACACCATGAACCTGCGCGGAGGCGGTTTCTTGGTTGCGGGCTGCCTTTGTTTCGATGTCGCCTTCAGTTGCATTCAGACTCTGTGCTGTTCTGTAGTCTCGAAATACGAGCCGTTGTGGTTCCGCTTTCACGCTTGACCGAAATTCTGTGGCAACCAGGTAGAAGCCAAGAAAGAAGACCATGTAGGCCAATGCAATCCCAAGATTTCGCCAAAGGTGTGAGTAGCTATATTGGTAACCGGACTGCACCCACGAATCTCCGGACACGATACTCTGGCCTGGCCTGGCTCCAATTACAGCGCAAGCAAATGTAGAGTTTCCAACGGCGTAGGGAGGAACAATGCTTTGTGGAGCGCAAGGGAAGTTTCTGCCATGGACTTCATTGACAAGCAGTGCCTCAAAGATGTAGGCGATTGGATTGATATAGTTGATCCATCGAAACCAAGGGTGCATATAGGCAGTTTGAAGTGTAAAACCGGTGTAGATAACCATCATAAGAATCCCAATACCGGCAATAGCGTAGGCTTGGGGAAGCTGTTTTGAGGCAGCGCCGATGCTGCGAAATATAGTCGACATGACTAGAGTGCAGACAAAGTTGAGCAGCAGAAAGATGAAGAAATTCGAAGCCTCGAGGCGGAGACCGGCCAAGAAATAGTAAACCACGTTGAACAAGGTCGAGATGACAAATTTGACGGGGATGTCGACAATAAACGAAGCAAGCGCATCTGCGAACGGATGGTAGAAGGCAAAGGTATCCTGCTTCTGGACAATACTCCTTTTGGCGAACAGAGTTCCGATCTCAGTAACGGCCATCAACGCATTCATCAAAGTGGCGAGAAAAATCACCGAGCCTCTGGACTGGAGGCTCGCTGTGGTATCAGGAGGCCCAAAATATATGCTGCCAACAATTAGGGCAAGTATAACTCGTCCAATCGCGAGCGTCACCGTGGATGCTCTGTCGTTCCACAGCAATTGAGAAGACCTCTTCATACACAGCCGGATTTGCATCCATACGGAGATGAGGAAAGGAGACGAGTCTCGAGTGTGGTGTGATTGTGCTGCATGATGGGCGGCTTGCAGTTCCTGGAGGCGGCCGTTGCCTTTGGTATCCTCTTCGTACTGAGCAATCTCTGCCATGCAGGCGTGGTATTCTTCGGATTCCAGCCAGTATTGCTCAAACTCGGTGGCCGTTTGAGGGACTCTGTCTGTACAGTCAGGGCGGAGTTGCCGTTCCGAAGGATTGGTTACTGAGGTCAGAAAATCTGGAGTTGTCTGTCGAGGAGGACAGTACCATCCCATTTTTTGGAAGTAAGCGCGGGCGGAATCAACAGGGCCAAAGAATATTTGTCGTCCTTCGTACAGTATCAGCACCTTGTCGAAGATATCGTAGATGACCTGGCTGGCCTGGTATAGAGCAACAGCCTGGGTGACTCCAGCAACATCAGCCAATGTGCGTAGGGAGCGTACAAACTCCAATGCGGTTGCCGAATCGAGGCCCCGAGTTGCGTTGTCCCAGACAGCCAACAGAGAACGCGCCAGAGCCATTTCGGCAATGCTAACACGCTTCCTCTCCCCCCCACTGACACCACGTACGGTGTCGCTGCCGACCTTCGTATCTCGAACAGCAGAGAGTCTGAAAATCCGTAGCATGACTTCCGCCACGTGGGTGGCTTGCATTTCTCGATCAACGCCCCTAATCCGAGCTTGAGGGGCTTGTGCATGTGCGGCAAAACTCAATGTTTGCCCGACCGTCAAGTGCGGGAAGTGTTCGTCATTCTCTTGGTTGTAGACCGCCTTCCCTCTGAAGTTCTTGATAAAAAGATCTTGTGATATGCCATCATAGTTGACGATGGAATCGGATGTTCTTGTTAATCCACCAAGCTGACCAGATATCGATTTCAGAAAGGTTGTACATCCACTGCCAGGTCTGCCCAACACGAGCAGCATTTCGCCACTTCTCACGCAACCATTGAAAGCATGGAGTATCACCTTGGGTTCTTGTTTGCGTCTAGCTACGAGCATTGGCAATCGCATAAGAGCAAGCCATGGGCTCGCCACGGTTGGTTGTAGAGCGAGACTCGAACCTGTCCCGGAGACCGTGAGGGATTTGAAGCAAACGCCAATATTGGCCCGCTTGATGCCGTCTTCTGTGACCAACTGGATGATGGTCGAGGCCCAGAATCGAAAGTCGAATTCCTCATTTCCAGGATCCAGCCGAGGGTCAACATCGGCAAGGGTTTCCGGTGTGATTCCAATGTCCTTAGAGATTGTCGTTGCGATTCTTGTCAGTTCAGGGTCTTGATTCTCGATATGTAACAGCCTGTGGTGGTGGCGGGTGGGTTTCTTGCGTTCAGCAAGCACTCGAATCCCATCTCGAAGTCGATCATGGATTGCTGCTCCGTATATCTCCTGATAATCCTCCTCAGTACTGGATGCGTTGCTGGCTTGTCGCTCCATTGAATGCCAGAATAATCATGAGCTCTGGAAGACAACTCACTTGTCAAACTGGCCGAAACTTGCATCTCTGCGTCAAGGCGGCCTTCCCCTTGTATACTCTATATTGCTGAAAATTTGAGCAGGTCAACTGAGGTGCGGATCGGATGCCATGACATCAATGTAACACGAGCATGAGCCAGCATTTCCGAGGTCGAGGCGGACAGATGAAGGAACTGCTGCGACATTGCTTCGCTTGTTGGAGTGATGCTGTGTGCCCAAGTTCACTAGGTGAACTTAGGATATAATACAGTTTCCACCAGACTGAGCTGTATGTTCTACCATTTTTCGCAAGGATTACCGCATTGGCACAGTATAAGCGGATACGGGCGACTAGCAGAACTAGCGCCAGCTAGCGCATTCCCCGCTCGCTTAAAACCTCGGGACGGTTTCCGAAAACATCCAAAAAAAGAACTCCGCCTCTGCTTTTTCTTTCACTTCAGCTGCTCTATCCCTGACCAGTCTCGACGCTGAACCCGTGCAGCTATTACTAGCCAGCCTCTCGACGCAACCCTGCAAAGCGAACGGTTTCTCGACTCGGTTGCGACAAAGCTTATTCAGACCGTGTTTGGGCTTGCTACCAGGCCTATGGCCGAGGGGCTGATGGCCGGGTAGGGCTAAATTTCTTCTTCTCAAGACTGATGCGAGGAGATGACCAGGTTATGCAACAGATTAAAACCTATGGGTGCGCTCTCACACCTCCCGACCATGCAGTTTGCCAAATTCCGTGATGTGATTCATGTTGCAAACTCGGCATTCAGCGTCCAGCGTCTAGAAATTCGGGACACAAGATACTATCTCCTCGATGCCACAATGAACTCCGACAGCTCCTGCTTTGGGGCTTGGGACCGTATCGTATCACTGGCCTGAGAACATTTAACGCTCGGATTGGATATGCAGATTCCTTCCCTCAAAAAGAGCGAAACAGGAACTATCCCCGAACGCGCGTTTTACAGATTACCCCTGAATACCTGGTTTTAGTACCATTGTCATTTCAAGTTCGACAGGCTGCACAGCCAAACCTGCCAATGCCAGTGCAAAGGGTGATGATCAGATCGTTGGGTCTCTCACATTCCAAAATCTGATCTCTGTTATCGGCTGGCGTGTTGTTGCGTTTCTCTGCTCTTGTAGGCAAACCTGGTGGTTCCTCAGTTGCGTCGAAACAGGGCTTCGAATGAGCAACGCCAGATTTTCCGGATTGTCTCTACGCTTCTGGTGTTGCGGTCGTTGCCGTCATCTCCAACCACTTCTACCAAGCAGCCGACTATCTTTCATCCTGCTCGAGCCTTTACGAAGCTTACGCTCTAGCATCTCTCTTCCTCCTTTACGTGCAAATATGTGGCACCCGACGTGCAGACGAGTGATTCCCCTTTTCACAATCTCGCCGAAGTTTCCAGGAAAGAGAATGTCGTCGCTGGCAGCTTCCAGTGGTTATATGTATGATTGACGATCTATCGTTCATATTGATAAGTAATGCATCTGTGGAGAGTGCATGGACAACTGTCTTCTTCTATGTTGTCATCTCTACGGCTCTCATTATCATTCAGGTGATCACCAAGGCAACTGCGTCTACTGCAGCACTTCCCCTCGGCCGACATCTGCTCACGTTTGGGTATGCGCAGTCCAGCCCCTCCAGGGTACATTATCTAACCTTCCTCCCAGCTTCAAATCCTGGAGCTTATCGCAACCATCTAGGCTGTTCTGGCGGGGGTAAATTCCAGTGCATGCTCAAAGATTACATGGTTGGGTATATCGATCTGTCCAAACTGCTCATGCTCAAGCCTTTGTCCTTTTTATGCCCTCTACAGCATTTAAATAAGAGCGACAGGGTCAAGTCCACGTTCACATTGAATTAACTTGTGTATGGATCATCGTCAGCACTCCCAAATCTGGAGTGACAGGTGACTCACACATCACTTACGACGATCCCACGATCGGTTTGCCGGTATTGATCGTTTGCATTGCGGCCGTCATCTTCATGGTTGCCATCTATTTTACTTTCAATGCGAAGGAGTTTGAGGCCTGCGTGGAACGGAAGACGCAGACCTATCAACCGATGCAGGCAGTGGTCGACGCATGGTATCCAACGGATTTGAGCTGCGGTATCCAGGCGTTTGAGCCTCTCAGAGGGAGACAAGGCTAAAATGTGCGCTGGGTCTGAGGTGGGCATAGCGTTTTCTCGTTGAGGTTCTGATATATTTGGCGCGGTGTCGGCGTTCTAACGGGAGTTGAATAGCATGTTTTCGGTTCGTGAGACACTCTAGTAATAATCGGATAACGTAACGCAGTGCGACAAAGGTTATCCCAAAGGTCATATAGTTCACAGCTTTGAAGGTAGCGGGAAGCGGATAAGGCAGGAATACTCTTACAAATGCCTCTCTCCCCTGCCGCACACACACAAGAAAGCTGCGTTCCTGCTGTGCGTGGAATCGTAAGGGTTGCGGTAAAATTAGAGCATTGTGCTTAGAAGTTTTGTTGGCTACATACAAGGGAAAAACTTGACCTCGATCGGAGTATCTCGAAATCAGCGCGCCGGATGTGTGCAGAGTAACCAGGGGTCTCCACGTGTTAACAAAATTGCATCATAAACGACTTTATTCAGTCCATAGCTTGATTTTAAATAAGTAATACTCAACACCCGAAATACATGACACCCCAGCTGAGCCAGCAAAGCCCTTTCATGCGCCCTCTGTATACTCAATCCTCAGTCAAAAACGTCGCTGGCAACTCTAGTCTGCATGGCCTCGCGAAAACGTTGCTCCAACTCCTTCAACTCAGCTTCCGTTCGACCATGTTCGCCGTCCCTGACCATAACGGCTATCTTTTTTGCAGCGTCACGAATTCCTTCGGAGAACTTTCGGGTACCGCAAATATAAGCCCGAGCGCCACTTCTCCACAGAGTCACAATCTCCTCTGCTTCGCGGACCATCCTTTCTGGCACGTACGCACAGCCTAGAGAAGCTTCTTTCTCTCTGCTGAATGCGTATCTGATGTTCACGACACCTTTCTCCGCCCAACTGTCCAGTTCTTCCGCGTAAAGCCTGTCTTTTGTTTGGCTTCGGCATCCTAAGAACAGGACAGCCGGCGCCAATTTTCGTTCAGAATTTGACTCCATCTGAATGGCCCGTGCCTGGAGAAAGCCTCGGAAGGGAGCAACGCCAGTGCCAGCTGCGAACATGAGCAGCGGAGTTTTCTCTGGGTCGACCGGTAGGCGGAATGTTTTCTTCACCGTCGGCCGAATGCTCACTTGGATTGAATCACCAGCTTTCAACCCACACAGGTATGTTCCGGTAACCCCTTCAAAGCGTTGATTGGCATCAGACAAAGCCCTGGTGTCGATCACCCCGTAGCTGATGGAGCAGACGTTGGGGTTCGAGAGGGGTGAAGAGGAGATTGAGTATTGACGTACATTCAACGGCGGCAAGAGGCTGAGGTATTCACCAAAAGGCAAATTGATAGATGGGTGTTTAGTGAGTAGCTCGAAGAGGCTTGTTCTCTTCTGGGTGATTTCCTGTTCGAAGCGTGAATTTTCCACTGTCAGATTCTCCAAATAGGCTTTGTCGTCGGCATGTTCAGTGTATTTTGTAAAGATTTTGATGCCCTTCTTCGTGGCAGGTTGAGACAATTCAACGTAGCTTCGCAAAACATCAAAGACTGAGAGTGGAATATCCGTAGGAATGGTTGATGGACCGCTTGACTTGATTGTAATCACCGCATCACCGGGCAGGCCGAAATGCGCCATGATTCTTTGAACACTTTTCTCAGAGTTGAGTGGTAAAATAGCCACATAGTCGCCACATTCGTAAGCAATGTCTTTTGGGAGTTCAATTTCCATGTGACACTTGACCGGTTCTCCCTCCATGGTGAGTATCCGATTGTCTTTTATTTTGGCCAAGAAGACATCGTACCGGAGACTTGAAGCCCGTGCACTTGTCGATATCTCGACGTGAGTCACCTCAGCTTGGCCCGCTTTGCTCTCGCTGCCGGAGAGCTCTGTCCAAAGAGAATTCTCCAGCCACTCTTCGAATTCGCCGTACATATTACCCTTCGACGCATCGGTAAAGCCCGAAGAAGCGATCTTTCTAGCACTGCATCTCTCCAGAAGCTCATCAGCAAGCTTCGGAACGCGGTGGAAAGTCTGGCTCCAATCACCTGCATAGGAGTTAGATAGAATGGTAGCAGAAATAACGACACTTACGGTGGCCGCAGCCGAAGACTGTATACTGCACGCCGTGCAAAGAGTCCTGTCCACAGCTTGAGAGCCACTCCATGAACCTGGCCGCATTATCCGGTGGCTGGCCTTCGTAGGAGGAAGTAATGATAATCACCGGATGGTCCTTCGGCAATGCGTTCGTAGCACTGTCTAAGTCTTGAACACTGGCATGAAACCCATGCGATCCTGAGTCTGCTGCAAGCCGCTGAGCGAAAGCTTGACAAGTGCCTGTGTTGGAGCCATAAAGAATGGTCATCGGTTTGAAGGATTGAGACACCTCTATCTCCTTTTTGGAAGAGGACAAGTGGGCTTGAGAGTCGTTTCCGCTTTTGCTGTGTATCAAGAGGTCCATTGATGTGGCATCCATATTCCTGCGAGGCGTGACTCGGATGTATAGTTCGTCCGGCTTGATGGTCAATGCTTGTTTGATGGCTGGCTTGTAGTTGGGGTTATCGAGTTTCACTTCGAAGTTCTGCAGAATCATGGCGAGGACCAGCATCGCCTCTTGCCAGGCAAAAGGTCTCCCAATACAGGCTCGCTTTCCGTTTCCAAACGGCTGTTCCGGATTGTTAAACTTCTGTCGCACGTTGCGGAGCTGAGACTCACCTTCCAGGTACCAGGATATTTGGCTGTGATTCTATCAAAGTTTTCGTCTAACATCCTGTCAGGATCGAAATAATCTGCCGTCTCCCCCCATACTTTTGGATCTCTTTGAGCTTTGCTTAGCAATATCACAATGTTGTCGGCTGGCTCAAGCTTGTATCTGCCACCGTCAACAGTGACTGTTTGATGTGCAACCGCCGGATTAATTTGTTTCTGGAGAACGGGTACTGTGGGATTGAGTCGGGTAGTCTCACGCAGCACAGCGTTCAAATACTTCAGTTTGCTGATGTCGCCAGCTTCGATGGACCGGGTACCGATGACTTCGTCGATTTCTTTCTGTGCCTTAAGGTAGGTTTCGGGATTCTTCAACAGCTGCATGGTGGCGAAAGACAACAGTCCAGAGGTGGTCTCGTGGCCTCGAGCCGTCAGCCAAGTTTCAAGAGAGAAGTAGAAAACATACCAGCAATAAGAAAAGTGATCATCTGTTCGATAATGAGTTCGTCGCGCATGATCTCCCCTGTCTTAGGGTCTTTTCCATAGATCATGGTGTTCAGAACATCTTTGTTGTCTGTCGGATTGGCTCTGCGATTTTCGATGATCCTTTTCCCAGTTTCTACAAGGACCTTCCTGGCCTGCACGGTTTCTGCGTTGGTCTTGAACAGAAAACTTTGGATGAATGTGGGTCGACTCGTTTTCGCGTTGTTCTCAGCGAAGACGACATTCATCGCTTGTACGAATGGGTGCATGGTGTCTTGGTAGAACGAGTTGAAGCGGTAACTCATGGTGCAGAGGGCGATGGTGTCCAGTGTCAATCGGGTGAAATCTTCAGTGGCCAGGATCTTGTTTTCTGGTCCTTTCCTCGCCCAGGACAGAATCAATTGATTTGCGATGTCCTTCATGTCCGTGAACATGTCCAGGACAGACAATGGGGCAAAGGCCGGCATGAGAATTCGATGGCCCTGAGCCCAGTCAGGGTCTTCATTGCGCGCTGCGAAGAGCCCCTTGGGACCTGGTCTCTCCGAGATAGTCGCAGGCGGGATTTTAACGAAGCGTCTCTCATCAACCATCTCTTCAAGAAGACTTGCAGAGCTACACAAGATCCGCCGTTTACCGTTGACGGTGATTTGATAGATTGGGCCGTATATTCCTGCGAAGCGCTCAAGGCCGCGGATAGGGATTGCTCGATCCTCCCAGATGTCCAGAAGATTGCCGATGATGGGCAGGGCGCGTGGCCCTGGAATGGTTTCAGTCATGGTGGAGTGGTTCGATGAGTCTTCAACTGAGAAGTGTTTGAATGATGAAAGACGAAGAGCTTCCGGTGCGACACGCCGCTGTATATAGTCCGTGATCTCGCCATGGGTGCCTCTTCGGATAGTGCTTGAGTATAGAAGAGCCTAATTATGGTTTTCCTCTATCCGAAGCGCAGCGTTCAAACTGGCGATGATGAAGCCCAAAACGCCGCTGGCGAAGCATCGCAATCCATAAGAAGTAAACTTCGCGAAGTCTAGGAAAATGGTAGCTCCACGCTGAGTAGCTCGAACTCGGCGCCGACGCAAACCATGTTCGAAGTATCTCTCGGCCACACCTGGCGCTCGAACTCAGAATGGCATTCTTTTCGAAGGTGATGTGGAGCAAGTACTGAAGTAAGGTTTGGTCCGCCACAAATGCCACCTCGTATTTTCGGGGGTATGAATGGACGAGAGAAAAATGTCGAATATGGCTCAAGACTCTTTCAAAACTCGGCCGGCGAATGGTGGGCTATACCAGTGGCTGCCAGTTTTCCTCTGACAGCTTGGCTCCGTTTAATTCGTCCTCGCTTCTTTGAGGCGAAAGCTGGGGCAGTGTCTGAGAGTGAATGAAACTTGTCGAGAAACTAACTCTTTGCAGTAATTCGTGCGCAGAATCGTTGTGCCTTCACCCGCGACCACCAACCGCCTTATATTTTAGACTTATCGGTATCCATGGATTATTCTAGGCCTCACATGTACGAGTACTCGAGTTGAATAAAACGAGGAAGCTCAAGATCGAGTAGATCTCGCGTCGACATCCCAGCCAGGGTCAGGACTTTCAGCTTAGGCTTCAGCTTCAGCTCAGCGACATGCCGGGTCTTTCCGCGTAGCTCGTCCTGAGCCGGGACGTCGTCTTTGCGTCTCAGGTACCAGAAGCTCAGCGATTCATTGCCATGATGCTCGGCAGAGAGAGCGCACTGCTTGATGGCATACTGTATCGAGACAGTCAGTCTACTTTATGTTGAAGAGCAGCTCGGTGCGAATATAGTCTATGAGTGTGTTGGCACTTCAAGAAGAGCATAATGCCTTCTGGTTAATGAATTCGGCGCTTTGCTTTGCACTAACCTATAAGCTAGGTCATATGAGGCCATCGAGTAGGCAGATGCTTTCACGGATAAGCCCGAGATTGCTGAGACGATTGACTTCGTGAAAGTGTGGAGAATGAATGTGCGCGTATTCCCATCTACTTGATCTATTGCGTGTGTTCTGTGCAAAGAGACAAGGACACAGCGAAGTCCCATGTTTCACTGCTCTCCTCATCACCCGTGCTTCAGATCATATCTTGGTACCTCGTATCAGGTCCGCTTAGGTGCGTTAGTAGCGGAAGTCGAAGAAATGGAGACCCCGGCGTGCTCATCTCGATCCAACAAGTCCTGCAAATTCTGCAATTCTAACCGTTAACATATCCAGCTATATCTAGTGGATGTTCATCCTTTTCGATTTGACTGGATCCCGTTGCTTAAGCTGCTTCGGTGGCGGCGTCCTCTCCCGTATAGTCTAGAATGGAAATCAGCCAGCCAAAGAGATTTGATTCTTCGGGGCCATCGCGCTTGACCTTGTCGTCATAACTGGTTAGTCCCCAACCTGCGGCTAGAAGATCTTTGTCAAACTCCTAGAAGGGTCAATTTAGTATAGACTACCCTGTTGGCCAGTCTGCCATAAACTCACCGCCGGTCTGACCTTGTCGTCGTAACGAATTAGCCCCCAGAATTCAGCTAGGAGATCCCTGTCAAGCTCCTGTGGTAGACTGGTCAGGTTGCCATTGACCACGAGAAAAGCTTGGAGCTTTGAAGACTCACCACTGGACCCGGGGCCGGGGCTGCAATTGAGGGCTCACGGCGCATAGAGTCGCAGCACAGATTCGGAGAACTTCATTTTGGCTAGCCCTGGGGTTGGAATGGCCGGTGGCAAGGGCTGAGTGTTTGATAGACTGGGGGTAGTCGAAGACGGGGCTGCGACTTGGAGGCCGTGCGATGGTTTTGACTTCGCGTCACGGAGCTGGAAGGCCTTGCGGATCATATTGAGACAGTGTAGGTGATGGAAGACATCAATCACAGCAATATAACTGCCTGGTTCCTAGAAAATTGGCCATGTCTTGTTGGGAATATGTGCTGCTTCGTAGGCATTCAGGATTATTGACCCAACTGCTCAATCACATGCGGATAAGCTTCCCAGTTGTTGCAAAAACAGTGGAATGAGGACTTGAGCAGCTTATAGTTGGATAGATCATCATAGTTAGCATCGATCTCTGTAAATGGCGTTCCTTGGTATCGCAGATCGACATCTCCGCCGAAAGTGGATTTAAAGACCTTGCTGTCGTATTCAAGAAGGCGCTGGAGCGGCGCTGTTCAGACAGAGAATGGTCAATTGGATCCTGCGTCAACAAATTTCGAAGACTTACACCAAGCGATTTGTGGGAAGAGAGGCTTCGTCGGGCCTACATTGTAGCGCAGATGGTAGAGAACGAAGAGGGTGAGAGTGGCAGATATTGCCCAAGAAATGATGAGGCCTGCACTGAGCCATGCCCGGTCAATCCTGTCTGGATAACACCTCTTTCAGGAGACACCATCTATTCATCCTCTTGTGATTTTGCTCAGACTCGCCGGTCAACGTGATTTCTGAGCTCTCATCGCTGGAGTGTCACTGATCGCGTTCGATGTTGTTCGATGCCAGCTGTAGATACTGTTCGGTCTTTGATGGCATATTTAAAAATCAAGAATCGAATAGCTTCCAAGAATCACGGGGCGTGTGTAAGAGTTGTACCTCGGCGCGGGTAGATGGCAATTCCTCGATGCTAATACCATCCGGGACTCATAAAAGGGAGGATGATGCAGTTGAAATCTTCGTCGTGCCATATCCATCTGACGGCCCAGGTCGGACTAAATTGGTCATATGGAGGCGTCGAGACAGGAAATGCTAAAGTGGTTAGTGGCTTTCCGCTCACCCTTTCTCGGGCCGCGCTGGGCGGAACCCATTACAATTGCTTCGTTCATGGCTTCGGCGTATCGTCGACCGAAGTCGAGCGCGCCGCTGACTGTGATCGACCGTGGCCCAAAGGTGTGACGAGCGCGCGAGTAAGCACGCTTTACTGCCAGTAGAATCTAGCACACCGGGCTCTCGCGCGAAGAAACACAAAGGACGGGTTCGTGTCGAAGCAAACGTACGTCATCAGGCTAATGAACCGACCGTACATATTCCAAGGACTGCGTGCATGTGTAACATGTACTGTTTAGCACACGGCATCTACGGGGGTATGGTCGAGAGCATTCGGCGCAAAAAGCGAGGTGAGCAAATGTCAAGGCAGGGTCGCGTCCTTCCGGCTGAAAGTTCTTTCACAAGTAAATGGTCCACTTTCCAGATGAGGTTACGAAAACAAGAATAACTGCTTTTCTGGGGAAGAATGTTTCAGGAACTACTGAGATGACATCTCCACAATGCAGAGCAGACATTGCTGACGGTATCCAGGAAAATGGATGCCCTCAAGAAGCAGTGTGGCTGCAATCCTGTACCTGACTAGCGTGGTTCCCAGATTCACAGGAAGCTCAGACCACTCTTATCCGCCATCTGCTCCACTGTCATGTCGTCATCGAGCAAACCAAATAATCAGCTCCAATGCGTCGGACCACCATCGTTGATGTTTTATGGAACAGTGGTAGGCGTGGCCCAAATCGCCATCCTTCAAATCGACGGGTCGTCCTAGCGCCAGTGAGCGTAGCAAGTGTTGCCACTCATAGACGCAATATAGTTGATGAAAATCAGACTTGGCATGCAAGTGGCTGTAATTGCCCGTGAGGACTTGGTCGACAGTTCAAGTCTCGTTATTTAGAGTCGACCATTCCCAATCTCTGCGATACCTGTGGACAAAGAGTCGTCGAGATGTGAATCCCAGCATGTGTTGGGATAATAGGCATATGATATGATGTCGAAGTGACAGCCCAGAGATCGGGCTTCGTCAATACTAGTGCCGCAGTGGATGATGTCTTGCGTCGACATTGCTGGAGAGATGAGATGGGCGTACGATTGTGAAATGGAGAGGCCGAGGGCGAAAACGGTCAGCCTATGCTGCCACAAGGCCATGTTTGTTGCTAGCGTACGTATTGAACGAAGTCAGATCATAGGTGGTCTGGTAACCAAGGTTCCCCATGGGATCGAGAGATATGAAATATTGCTGGTACTAGAGGCTGTTTATCACAGAGACAGTCTTTTCCCTCGAAAGGATTGTTATATTTGGTTGAGGGGAGTGATCGGAATTGAGGTTTTTCGGCTTTTGATCAGGGTCCCAGTCAGGCGTAACGCGCGGCATGGTCGCTCCACATTATAAGCCAATGTCCTAAGAACAAATCCAGACTCGGTGAGTTCCTCGGTTTCCGGATTGCTATGTTCCGGAGGTGCTCTAACGTGCTATGCGTGCATAGCGACCTTTTTGCTTATCTATTATTCTTCAAGGACGCAAGCAACGCCTAATTGAGCCAAACTCGTCGTTGTCTGCTAAATATACAGTGCCATCCTCGCCACTTGGCCGGTTTTCGACAGACATCCAAGAACATTAAAGCAGCTCTTTGTGACAAACTTGGACGCGCCGTTCAATTACCACAATGTCTCGTTCGGCTTCAAAAAAGTTAGTCTGGAGGACGAGGAGGATAGTGTGGTTGGCTTGGACGAAGAGCAAACTGGATCACCATGGGGTATATCATGTCGCAAACGCCGCCAGAGACGGTTTGGGGATGTGGCGTATGCGGGAGCATTGGGAGTTGTTGCATTCCGGGTCCTCCTTGTCGTTGGCTTCTCTCCTGGCGTTCGACAGGAAGAGCCGCATGCCAGAGAAGGGCCTCGGAAATACAGAGCTATCACGAGCAGCATAAAACCACTCCTTGCCGAGTATGGTTGCGGCGATACCGAAGCATCAGCAAGAGTGCACTGGGTTGCCGCTTTGATATTCTGAGTCACTCCTGGACACCAGTGGCGTGCTGGGACCATCCACTCTACGACGACATGATGAGATGATATAATGACAGCTTGGCGTTTGCGATTGCGGGTTGGGAAGAGATGTTGACCATGGCGGGCTAGGATATGAAAACCAGACACTGATCAACTCAAGGAGGGCACACTTGGTTGCATGCACGTACGCTTGGCAGAAGCTGACGCGGGCAGCGTTGATGCAGGCGCCTCTGGATAGCTTGTCCGCATCTTGTTAATTAGCGAAGATATGTGGCGAGCAACTCGTATATCGAGATTAGTTTGGGTGGGATGACAAGGTTGTGGTTAAGCAGGTTAGCTTCGTTGAGCGTGGACTTGATGCAACTGGCATACTGAAGATACTCCCGACGCCTTGACGAGCAGGGAAGGTTTCCCGACAATTGATACTAAACTGGGAACTAACGCTTGGCTGCCACGTGACCAAAGTAGAGAATTCTGTGAAGTTCTTAATTCTGGCAGCAGGTACTTGCACAGTTTTTCTTTAGTATTTCTAACCTCAGCATCAGAACGCTGAATCCTTTGACGATGCCTTGGCCCCGGCGCTCACTGACGCGCGTTGGCTCCTGCCACTATGCACATTGCGGAGCTTTGAGGTGGGGACTATCAAGAATCCTTAGCTTGTCAGTCTTCGATTACTCGTGGTCATATCCCGACTTCCTGGTAAGCTATCAAAAGGATTAATACTATAAAAACGGGTTTGCTTTCCCTGGCCAGGAATCTCTCTCTGTTGAGCCTCTCAGACATCTTCAATAGGGAAGAGCAGTGCAGTATCTTGTCACGTGGGATACTCGCCAGTTACACCCTAACCTTCCTTCCTATTAGTTGTGGTTCCTTCCACACCATCATGAGGGTGTTAGAGATCTTAGTTCTCGTGCCATTTATGGCCCATAAGGCTCTTGGAATCGCTATTCCCAGCACAAAAGCCACGGTCGACCAGTATCCGCACACACATCAAAGGACAGCACTGCAAGCGGTCAACGGCAATACCAAAACCAGTTCCTGGCATCTGCGAAACCATGCTTTACAGCCTGCCGAGGCACCTTTGACCGGAATACATTATGGCGTTGCCTTTCTAGCAAATATTACATTCGGAACCCAAGAATTCCCGGTAGTCATTGACACCGGCAGTTCTGATACGTGGCTTGTTAAAGCTGGATTTACTTGTGTCAATCGGACTACTAATGCTACTCTACCTGCTTCAACGTGTGGATTTGGCTCGCGAGGCTACGTCCCAGATGATAATTTCTCTGAAATCCCCGACGAGAACTTCTACACCAGCTACGGTGACGGCGAATATCTTTATGGAACACTTGGCTTGGAGAGAGTCACATTCGCCGGAATTGAGATTCAGAATCAAGAAGTTGGCCTTCCTTTGCTTGCTGCTTGGTCTGGTGACGGTCTATCCTCCGGACTTGCGGGGTTGGCCTATTCGTCTCTCACCAATGCATATCCCGGAACAAATTCATCCAACGACAAAATTAGTGCTGGCAACGTTACGGGCGACAATCTGCCTTACTCAGCCATCATGAACTCGATATTTGTTGACAACCTGGCCCCGCCAATGTTCAGCCTTGCGCTCTCACGCTCCTCAGCGAACATATCCGCAGGCGGTGTGCTTGCGATTGGAGGGATCCCACACCCTGACGATCCTAGTATCAATGCGACAGGCTCCTTCGCGGTGAAGCCAATTGAGCAACCCAACCCACAAACGATCGACCCTGGCCACCCAGAGCTCCAGCAGCCTCGTCTACCATGGTGTCAATGCCACTTCCCGCCAATACATTGTTGACTCCGGAACCTCCCTTATGTACGTTCCGACCCAAGATTCGGAACACATAAACAGCCTGTTCGACCCTCCAGCCACAGTGGAAGGCGGACTATATCTTGTGGATTGCAACGCCACCGCCCCCTATGTGGGTGTTCAGATCGGAGACAAGGTGTTCGAGCTCAATCCAGAGGACCTGATCCAAAACCAGCACATCCCTGGCGGGATTTGCGTTAGTGGAATTCAAACGGCCTCCACCAGCCTGCACATACTCGGTGACACGTTTTTAAACAACGTGTTGGCTGTATTCGACGTAGGCGCTACCGAAATGGCTTTCAGTCCCAGGCCTTTTTATACCAGCAATCCTTGAAGCTGAGAATAGGCAGCATGCACTGCGTGGCACTGTTGATCATCGCTGGAAAGAATCATTTTGCATTGTACAAGATTGAAAGGACACCTACTTGGGATGAGGCACCTTTAAGGAGCACGCGTTCGATAGGCTGGGTTCTATATGCCATGAGAGTTCGAAGCATTTTAAATTCGGTGATATGGTCCTTGAAGTTTCACATGTGTGACCTGCATTGACCAGTTCTTGATCCGCCGTACTACAGACCACCTTATCACAACTGCATGCCAACACATCCTCCAACCTTTATCGCTTTTGCCCATGCAATGCGACTATAAACCCCTGTCCCATGCATTGTGCTCTGTCCAGCCTTTGGACATTTTAGATAATGTTTCTAAGAACAGCCATGACATAGTCCTTGGGGCCTCTCTTCTTGTTCTCCTCCTGCATCTCCATTATGCTGGCGCGCCTCTGCTCTTCTGAGACACCTGGGCCGCTGATCGAGGCCCGCTGGCCTTCTCTCATACCGGTGTAGATATCAATATCCTTAGTCCTGATGAATAATGGGCGGTCCGCTGGCCGGACAAACCAGCTGTAGACCTTCCAGCACAAGTACAGGAAGATTAGTAGAGGGCCAGCAAGGTAGAGTTGGAAAAACGTATTGGCATCCAGGTAAGGGCCTCCGACTGGATATAGTGCGACGTAGAACTGAGCCATAAGGCTGACAACGTTGATGAGCAGGCACAACCACGATCCCCAGACGCCGAATGCGGCCCTGAAGGGAAGCTCCTCCAAAGAATGACCGTTGTGTTTCCTGTCACTGGTTAGCCACTGAAGACCTGGGGTGAAGAGTGTATTTAGCTGCTTACCAGGCCGCGCGGAAGCGAATATGAGCCAGCGCAATACCGCCATAGATGAAGAGGATTGAAAGGCCCGATAGTGAGAGGAGCCAGTTGAAGATTGTGCCGCCATTGTCCGCCAGGTTGATAAATGCCAAACAGCCGAAGAGAAGCTGGAGAATCACCACAGACATAGGGCGGCCCTTCTTGTCGACGTAGGCTAGTATCTTGGGACCCATGCCTGTTTTTGAAATTAGCGCTGTAGAGAGCTATGGAATTACGCACGCACCATTGGCAGCAAGAGCCTGAATTGTTCGAGTCGAGCCGAAGGTGCAGGAGTTGGCAACGCTCATGACAGAAATCAGGATGACAGCGTTGAAAATCGATGGGAGGACCTTGATGCCGGCAAGCTGGATTGCGATGACGAAAGGTGAGTGACGCGATTCGGAACCTTCGCCACTATACAAAGGGCTGTTCTCTGGTACGATCAAACCGACAAGGAACAAGTTGACAATGTAGAAGATGGCAATACGCCACACGACCTGTTTCGAGGCCCGAGGAATCTCCTTCTTCGGGTTGGTCGTTTCTGCAGCAGCCAGTCCGGTCAACTCAGTTCCTGTGTAGGCAAACGCCGCGGTGACGAAGACACTGCAGAAGCCGTGAAAGCCATTGAGGAATGCATGGTAAGGTGAATGCCTGTATCGAACGATCAGCGTTGCCGGCAGTAGCCACTTCGAGTCCAAAATTACCAATATCTTGCACCAATGTAGCCTCTGTCGTCTGTTGGAACTCCGCCGCAGTCGATGATTATCCCAAGGATCATAAATCCTATACAGGCAATGATCTTGAGAATGCTGAGAGCAAATTCGACCTGTTCAGTTAGCTCATTGTTCCTGAACTCTGTCGGTGGACCTACTTCGCCATATCCCCTCACACCAAAGACCTGAATAGCCATCAAAGCGACGAGCAGCGGCACGATCCAAGCAGCGTTGTTGATGCCGTCCGATCCATGCCAGTAGTGGATGATATTGCACGCAGCCGAAATCTCAAAGGGAAGGACAGTCAACCAACTGATCGCGTACTCCCAGGCGCACGCGAACCCAAAAGAGGGATCAACGAAGCGACAGATGTACATGGTGAAAGCCCCGTTGATCGGATACATGACGGACATCTCCGCCAAGGCCTGCATCATGAGATACCTATAACAATAATGTGAGATGAGTGACAAGAGCCTTCCGATGTTGGGAAGAAACATACACCATGAGACCTAAAAAACGCGTTAGCTGTCGCATCGCAATTTCTTTCAGAGTAACCCACCGATGATCATGAAACCGATAAGCACAGAGCCAGGTCCACCAGTCTGAAAAGCACCTCCAGAACCAATGAACAGACCTGCACCAATTGCACCACCACTAAAAGGGTCGTTCAGTACAACGACGCTTCGAGGCTCAGGGACTCGGTGTTATACTCACATGGCAATCATTTGCATGTGTCGACCCTTCAGTTCGCGGTGGAGGGCGTACTGGTCTCCTTCGACCAAGGCACGATCTTCCGGGTCGACGCTAAACTGTCGGCCGCGTGCGTGCGCCGAGAACGAGCCCGGCCTATGAGGCGGGACATCGTTGGCATACTTCTCATTGAGCGTTTCGGTTTTGTTTTCGAAACTCATCTTGACGACAGACAAGAGGGAGGAATGAAGGAAACAGAAACGTATCAGAGGATCACCCCGGTTTTAAAGCACCAAGCTTCCCAAATATCGGCAAGCACTACAAGCACCCTTAGGTTGCGAAGGGTGTTAGCGGCAACCAGGTACAGCAAATCATAGATAGGAGGCTTTTGTCGTCGCATCCAGAGTGGTTCGGGCGGCACAAATCCCGGGCTGGTTCAGAAAGCTCATTGGCGATCGCCACAAAAAGGTGACATCGTGCCGGGGCGCGTCCATCTAACGAAGCCTGCCTCGGCTTTTGCGGAGAAGGAGGCCATTTCTGAGTGGAGAAGCCAGCAGAAGCAATCGCTTGTGACGACCGATGGTGGCGCTTCTCTCGTGATCGGGCTTCGCCAACTCTTGTTCAACATCACGAGACCGTCATGAAGAGTTGGCCGTCCCAGGCACAAACACGTCGCTTTTCAAAATGTTGCCCGGCACCGGCGAGCACGAATGATGAGAACGCGATAGAGATGGAGTGACCTGCCGGACGTAATGAGTAGTGAAACGTCTGTTTTGGTCCAATTCCAAGCCGATCCGCCACTCGGGCAAGGCCCGTAGCTTTCGCTGTCTCTCCTCGTCTGATCTCTCCACAGGATTGGGGCTGCCAAGCGGCTTGGGGAATTGCTTGCTTAGTGCCCCAGTGGATTGACAGAGATAAGGATGTTGCAGTGGCGGATTATGCCAAGCTTCTGTGGGAGCTTCCATGCGTTCTTTTGAGGGGCCTGCGCGTGGCTAAACGAGAGGGGGCGAGCAAGGCCGAACTTTGACCTGCGGGCTTTCCGACAAGCTGGTGACGGACTCCACATTTGCAAGATTGCTCAAGAGAAGAGAAGACAAGACCTTTCAAGCGCATTCGTTCAAACCATACTCGCTCAGTGGCTAAAGTAATTGATTGCTGTTCAAATTCCCAATCTTTGAGGCGCGCTGACCATGGTCCTCCGGTTCAAGGAAGTTGTCGTTGCAGGGAACTAGCACCGGATCTCGAACCTGTCGTCGTGTGGAAGAATGACAGGCGAACGTCTCCGACGAATAAATATCGACGAAGCAGTATGACGAAGCTGGAGAAGGACCTGGACAAGAGGTGGGCACTTGTCAAAAGGATATGCAGGCGCGGTCGCCTACCAAACCCACGAAAACACAATGGGGGATACAACGGCTGGCACCGGCCATAGTCCAGGTCTTGCGACTCACGGAATGCCCAGCCAGCCAACCCAAAGCTCTCATGCCGACGATGCAGACGATGTAGCAAAATGAAATAAGAGTAAGCTTAGTACTTGAGGAGCATGCTGACGGGTCACGCCTTTGGATACGCGATCCCATAGCCAGAGTGTACTGGCCCCAAGACCTGACTTGGCTCATTGTTCAAATGATGCAGAGCGAAAGACACCAGGTCTAACATTTCAAGGCAGCCTCGAGCAATAGAAGAGCTGAAACCAGTTGCGCTGTATGAGAACAAGATCGAGGGTCTTCCGGATGTGCAAACAAAGATTTCGAGATGGCTTCAGATCGGCCGCAACCAGCTTAGTGGTCGATCTCGGCCGGACCAACGAACCTGGGAATCAACACTCGTTTCCATCAGATAAACGGGTCCAGACAGGAGACAACATGCGGATAGTCCAATGATATCATCCCGATCAACCACTCAACTTGGCCAGCAATAGTGTCTAGTCAACATTGATACAAGAGATGACAAATCTTTGACAAGGTTGCTCTACTTGCCTCCAATCCGGTCACCAGAAGGCACAGTGATAAGCACGCGGCGCCCTTGACTGTCAATTATCACGCCTGGTGATTGATCAGATGTTCTAAGGGTATCGGTCGTTCCTTTGCCAATGCCATACTGTTGAACTTCGTGGTCGGGTCATTTAGTAAGGTACAACATAGCATGATGGGCAACGAACAGATGCTCTTTAACATCATGGACTAATAATCATTCCTGAACCGGCATGTATACGCGTGACCGTAAGGAAGGCCGATCTTTCCGCCCTCACACCACTCCAAGCCGGAGCAAATCCTCCTGCAAGTCCTCCCAACCAAGACCGATGTGGGCGATACCAGTCTGATCAGATAGTTCAACTTTTCCGCGCTAGCTCTAACTTGCAGGCATCCGGGCAAGCCCGCAAGCACTCCAGCACATGAGCTCAGCCTCGCAAGCCACCCTAACTCAGATGTGGAGTGACTACTTTGGGACAGTTCACTTCACCAGGGCGAAACAGGAGAGTCTCTTGATCAGATGGATGGCCCTCAGCCTACTCCTACTAGCACTCGACACCAACAGTCCGAACGGGAACGATCTCTCCTTCGTGACCGGTAACATGGTGGAAGATTCACTCACTTGCGCTACGAAGCACGTGTCGAACCATATCTCTATCAGGCCCGGTTTTGGGGTTGATGTCATCCAGACAGCTATCACAGGAAGCCTATCAGACCGTATACCCGACCGTTGCTGGTGTCTTTTGTGCCTTCTCGCACACATCTGTCGTTATCGGCGTTGGTCTGGCCTGGTTCAAGAACCGGCCCACCTCGCGATCTGCTTTTCGGCGGCCCACCAGCCTCTTCATCCATTACGCTACAAAACTAAACATCAATCCACTTGGGTGCCACTGTAATATGATCATGATTACACCTTATCTATGATCCACTGCTACAACCCCGCTAATCTCTAGTCTTGGCGAGATGACGCATAGATTAACAATAATGATAAGTGTTCGTCGCTCAAATTTCCATACGGCTCCGTAACAAGTTTTGTTTTCCAAGAAATCCTCGGGTGACAATACACCAGGTGGTATTTTTTGATATGCGGCAGCCTTCTGGCGAGAAACCCCAATCTTGAGAAGAAACAGCATGAACTTCAACGAGAGCGATGCTTCGTACCTATTGAGATCGGTTTATCGCTTGACTGTTCCCGTCCATTGGTGCGCAAGACGCAGCTCGGCGCCTGCCAAGATGTTGAGGAGGTTGTCCTCGTCGGTTAAGGGAATGATGCCTTCCTCAAGTTCGGCCGCTTTCGTTATCCCTGTTCCCCAGCGGTTATCCAATTCAAGATAATGACTAGCGCGGCGTTACACGAGGTTGGGCACCTTTCCGATGGATGGAAGTGGCAGTAAAGATATCGAATGGCACCGGAAGACCTTGCACACCAAAATATTACGTCCTCGCCTCCCAAGAGACTTGATTCCATTGAAGATTCTTTTGAAGATGTAATTTGATTGGGACAACAAATTTTTCTACCTCGAAATCGCCTATGACAGGCTGGAATAGAAGACAAACGTAGCCCCTTGCATGGACATTGGCTGAAGTTGCTAAGCTGACGGACGATACACACGAAGATGCCCGAACAGCATACTACAGCTACACACGAGATATTTGGGAGAAGGACAGCCCTGGGACCGAGCAACGAAGATTTCCACGGTCTGGGATTTGGAAGTCGAAGATTAGAATCAACCCCCAGGCTAGGTATGAGAGAACTGGGGCCTAAACTTGATATGTGTCCTATTGGAAACAGCGACTTCAGAGGCGTGTAACGAAGACTATACTAATGCTTCATCATGCTGCCAGTAACGCAGAGGGAAATTTTTTTTTGGTCATCTTTGACACATCACTGCAGACGGAATATCTTGGAGTTTCTGCACATTTGTCAGTGGTCAACCTGGTGCCGCCGTCAAGCTTTGGCAACTTCTCGATACGCTGTTGCCATAACTGATTCGTGCTCGTTGAGTTTGAATAACACCGAATGGTATCACACTGTTGTCGACCTACCGCCTGGCGTCAATTGAGATCCTTTTTGTGAACATCTTCGCAGGATCAGCTTACTTCCTCATCCGAATCGTGATTGGTGCGGTGGAATTCCTTATTCCAAACAATCCGGCCTGTCAATTTGGAGGCAGTTATTTTCCGCCCTGGTGAGGGCTGGACACTCGCTAGTGGGGTCGGCCTGCCTGATCTCTTGCATCTATATGTTGCAAAACAGCTTCCAGTTTCTGACGCGGACGCAAGTTTCTACCCGTAGAACGAAATACCTTCGTGGTCTTTCCCCGAACCTTTCATTTGTATATTCGGTGTTATGATGCCTACCCCACAATGTTTGCTTCTCCCGCAATTTGTGCCTTCAGCTTGACCCTCCCGTCTCCAAACGAGATCCACCTGGAGGGTTCCATCATACCCGTCCAAGTGCTTTTGGGGCGGAATAATCCACTAGGTCTTCGGTTCAAGTGAGGTGGTCTTCGACGGCGACTGCTTATATAGAAATAACATGCATTAGCAGATTATTGATCCAATATCCACCAGTCCGGCGGGTGATCCTTTGCTTCTTCGCTGACCACCCTCGGCATCATCTGCCCCCAGGAATTCTCCCTTTCCGTTCCTTATGTGTCATATTCCCGAATCCTTTTTTTAGTATATTGGTACCTGCCAGTCGTGGTATGGTGCCTGCAGCGGGCTGTTGCATGTCTTGGATCCAACGACTTGCTGCATAGAGACATTCGTCGGACCGTACAAGCCATCAAGGACTGGCTTGACTTTTGTCAAGAACGATCACTCGGCAATAAGGGACAAGTCAAAACCCTCACTCAGCTTCATTTGCGAAGAAGGTCTGTGATAACAGTTACTTTTGCGGTGCTGAGAGCGAAATCAAGACGTTTTGCATTGCGCCGCCTTGCGGTTGCTTATTGCTATGGGTAAAGATTTGATCACCACGAGCTAAGTTTATCTGAGCCTCCAAGCTATACTCTAATAGAACCTTAAGCTCTTGCAGGCTGTATATCCCGAAACCATCAAGTCTATCGGCATTTTAGTGGCTTTAATCACATTTGATTCATTGGTGCTCAAGATCCCTGGATTTGAACAGATCCTCGTCCCATGTAGTCAGCGGCATCCTTGATGATGAAAAGGCCATGGGCGGCCGAATGTCTGTCAGCACGGCACGCGCAGAACAAGCCTATTGGTGTCCTGAAACGAAGATGGGTCAGGGAACTAAAGTTCAATCCCTAGAGGGGATGTCTCTAACACTCGTTCAGTGATTTCGTGTAATATAGGATTCGGCGAGAATAGGGCTCGTCAATCGGTCAGATGGTGCGCAGAGCCAAGGGCCACGAGGCGTGCGCAGGGCTCTAGAAGAGCTTCGGTGTGCTCTATAAAGTCCTGAAAGTCTCCCAATGAATGGCACAGTCGCTAGTCACATTGGAAACACATTCAAAATGGCACTTTCAAGCTCCAGCCTTTCAGAGCTTGAAGCTCTCGCCGCGACGTGTCTGGTGCAGGCCGGCTTGTTCAGTCGCAGTCTCGAAAGCTCCAAGCTTGTAAATGAGCACACGAGGTCTGCCCATCAAGGCGGTGTAGAGCTGAGAGATATACATTTGTCTTTGTTTGAATCGGTGCAGAATCTTCTCCTGATGGTGACCCCGCCCGAATTTATCCTCACCCAAGGTCTTTCTGCGAGCGTGGGTTCCTAAGTAGCCGTACTTGAAGAGTGATCGCTGAAATATTCTAGATCATGGATCTTACAGCTTTACGATACATCAATCGATTTGCTGTCGCTAAGGGTGTCCCAACCACCGAAAAGATATCCTACGCAGCGTTGGCAGAAAAAATCGTCGTCGATGTATCTCAATTGAAGCGGGTACTACGATACGCCATGACAAAGGGTATCTTCGTCGAAGTGGACGGTGAAGTGGCCCACACAGAGACATCACTGCTTCTCCTCCAGGATGGCATTGCGACTTTGAGTAAGTATTCCAGCGACCGCGGATGGCCGATCGCGAGCTGTTTCAACGATTCGATCGACAAATGGGGCCATGGCTCGCAGGAGCCGAACGAGACGGCTTTCAACGTCTTCAAGGACACGGATTTGTCCATGTTCGAGTATCACGAGCAGCACCCGGCGTTTGGCGCCGACTTCCACGCCGTCATGAATCAATTCACCAAGTCGCCACCACTGTCGCATGAGCACATCAAGTCGGCATTTGAATGGAGCAGCCTGTCTCACGCAATAATCGTTGACGTGGGCGGGAGCCTTGGCCATGGCAGTATTGCCATTCTTGAGACCAACCCGACACTCACGTGTATCGTCCAAGACCTCCCAAAGACTGTCGCCCGGGCTACAGATCCTTCGATATCAATCGTCCCTGCCCATATGAAGAACCGGATCAGCTTCCAAGAGCATAGCTTCTGGGACCCTCAACCTGTCGTCGCCGACATTTATTTCCTCCGGATGATATTTCACGACTGGGCAAATAAATATGCCAAGAAGATCCTGCAGGCTCTTCTTGTGGGCATGAGGCCTGGATCGAAAATCCTGATCATGGACTACGTCACACTTCCATATGGTACGCTCAAAATCGGCGATGAGCGACGAATGCGAGTCCGGGATATGCAAATGATGGTAATGCATAATGCGCTGGAACGAGATGAGGGTGAATGGAGACGTCTATTTGCCGAGACCGATCCCAGGCTGAGACTGATCAAGATACGCAAGCCGGTCGGAAGCGCTCTGTCATTGCTTGAAGTGGTTTTGGATCATCGCAGGGATTCTGTGGTTCAGCCTTGACTCTGTTATGGCCGCGGGGAAAAGGAAGAAACAAGCCACCATCTGTCCCCTTGCTTGAATTGTGATAATATTTCTCAATTATCAGTACAGCACATAATCTATCCTTTTACAGGACACCCTTTCGTTTACACCTGAGAATAATTCCGGGTCTTGTTATCCTCCTAACTTTGACGCCCTGGGCTGAACAACTGAGTAAAATCAGAGATATCCCTGAGGCTCTCGAGGCTCCACGCCGCTTCAATCGCCTTTTGGGCCCTTTGTTCTCCGAGAATTGGCATAGCCTGGCCCAAGAACTTCTTCTCGAGACTCTGCTTTGTCATGGGCTTCGCCAAAGAGCCAGTAGCATGCTTGATGTGAATCTTCTTCTTCTGAAGCTCGCCGGAGCGATACGTCAGCTCCAAATACGCTTCATCGTCACGAATTGCTGCGTTCGTTGCGACATTGATCTTGTCTCTCACAGACGCAACCGCCACGTCATTGCATGCCTGATCCGCGAATTGTGTTGGTCCAGCACTCCCGTGGACCAGGGCGACTGCACATCCGTGATATAAGGAGAAAATGGTTTCCAACCCAGATGTTGGATGCCTGATTGAGCAGAGCCGTACGCATTGGGGGTTCACAGTCACATCAAGAGCGTCCAACTTTTCAGCGATCGTCTCGTCATCTGCAAATGCCTCCAAACATCCATCAATGAGTGGATGGATGACAATCCCGCAGGGATATGGCTTGAAGGTGTTCTCGAGGATCTGCCATTCTCCGTCTTGTGCGAGTGTTGATATCAGTCCCTCATTGACAGTCGGCGACACCAATTTCGCCCATGACTCAATGGATCTTTTGCAGCTTTGAAATCCTAGGGATGCGAGTTCTGCTGCAAGAATCCCATTTTGCGCACCTCTTCCCATGTGCAATGTTTTTGTATCTGTTCCAAACATCGCCCTGATCCCTCCTGCCATGCTGCAGGCATGACCGAGCGCCGCTGCAAATCTATGTGAATCAAGCCTGAGTCCCTTTGCAACCGCTGCCGCTGCACCAAATGATCCGGTCGTCCCGGTGATATGCCTCAAAGAATTAGCGTTCGTCTTTCAGGCGTACGGTTGGCCTACCATCCATCCCGGTAATGCCCAGGCGATATTGCATTTCCCACCGCGCATTGTGCTTCAACTCCACAGACAAATGCAAGCAAGAACTCCTTGCCCGACAGATGATGATGCTCCGCCCATGAGAATAGCGCCGCAAGGGGCGTCCCCGAAGGGTGAATCACTGTCCGAAGGTGCGTGTCATCATAATCGGCTGCTGTAAGGGCAATACCGTTGAGTAGGGCAGCATCTTCCACACATGCTCGTTCGAATCTGCCGATGAGACTGGCCTGATCAGCATGTTTGACGAGGGCAAAGACTTTCTGCGTCGATGGGGCTCGTGAGGAGCCCAGTCCGCAACCCAAGCTATTGAGAATTCCACGTTTTGCTTGCTCAACAACCTGCTCTGGGAGATCTTCGTACTTCAATTGTGAGAGAAAGCACGCAAGCGTGTCAGTATGATCTTCCACGGCCATATTGGACGAGACTGAGTGATATTCAACTTCACGGAGGAGTGTTATCCTGGTAGTAAGTTAGATCGTCTCCAAATGAGCGGTGGATTTTTGGAGAATGTTCATCGCCATCGGCTATCTTCCCTTCCCGTCCGAATGGCACATTTTAGCTTAGAACTATCACGTAACTAGTGTAATGGGAAGAGTCAGGTCACGTGCCTATACATATACAGGGAGGCGATAGTAGCTCCTAATTAAACGGATAAAGTAGAGAGACTTATCTTTTCTTTCAATAGTACTTTATATAGATAGTAGTAGAGGAATAGCACTAATAATTAAGTTGTCACGAATATGGGTTGCCAAGACTCTCAGGGGCTAGATATATATAAGCGTGCGGGTCGCGGGTGTCACGGCCGTGAAAGCGAAGGATAGATCTATCGATCAGTAATGACCCAAACATTGCACGGTGAAATATTTGAAAGGGTCAATTAGAGAGGGCGAAAAAGCCCACTCCTGTCACGGACCTGAACGCGGTACGACCAGATCTGTCCAGATCTGTCAATATCGCGCTAAGTGAAGAAAGGACTGTAATTAGCGAGTATTATCCCGGATAATATACGGGATAAGATAGCACTCTAATTAGCTATCTAATTAGATAGCAACTTAGTATACCGAGAGACTTAGTAAGAGTAGTCGCTATATAAAAGTATAGCGCCGCGCTGTTTCCTTTCTTCCTTTCCCTTTCTCCCTTAGTTTAGTCTCTCGTATATAGGAATTTATATTCTTAGAACCTTTTCTATATTATATATGCCCTACCGTTATAATAGCTTTAGTTACCCTTTTGGCCCAGCCGCCGGGAGTAATAGATTTTTTGTGTGTGTGTGTGTGTGTGGGTGTGTGTGTGTGTACTCTTCTTGCCTCGCTGGTCAAAGTAGGTAAGAAACGCCGATCCAGGGCCCAACGTTATTCCGGTCCGGAAATGGCTGCCTGGTGCCTGGTGCCTGGGTTTTGCCTGGCCTGCTATCCTGGGTCGTCAGAGTACATATACATAAGGCGTTTCTGGTGATCCAACAGACAGGCTTTGGCAAGCCCAAATTACAAGCTCTTCTCATCTCACAATCAAGCTCTTTACGAATAGGTCAAATATGGCAGCCGCAAACCCTCCAATCCGCTCCACCTGTCACTGTGGTGCGATTATAATCATAGGTCCACGATTGCCCGAATATATTAACGTCTGCCAATGTACCATATGTAGGCGTTATGGTGCCGCATGGGGCTACTAACACCCAGACGAGGTCAAAATCGAAACGAAGCCAGGGGCCATCACCAAGCAGTACATCTGGGGAGACCGAGACCTATCTTTCAACTTCTGTGACAATTGTGGATGCGTGTAAGAAGGAAAAATCAATCCCTCTTGCATGAGATTGCGAGCTCATACCGTGCAGATGCTATTGGTGGCCGTTGCAGCCTCCCCCGACAGATGGAGGAGAACATCTAATGAGCCTCAACACAAACAATGTCAATCCGGAGGCGTTGGAATATGTCGATCGGAAGTTTGAGTATTCAGTCCTGAAGAGCCCGGTGCGATCTAAAGACACTGCACACCCCGAGGACCTGGCGACCTATTGAACATCTCAATATCTTGATATGTACTAGAGGGAGGTAGAGAAGTATTCAGATAACCTCTAGCAACAGGAGATGTTGAGCACAAAATTACAGTTCATATAGTAGATCGAGTGCTGGCCAAGCCCGTCCTAATGAGGTATGCGGCGTTACTAGGTTTCGAATCTTGACTAACTTGATTCTAAGTATTTTTAGTAGCTATATAGAGATGTTAGGAAGGTTAGATGAAGGACTACGTGACCTATAGTATACTAGAGGGACTCCGATGGCCCACATTCTTTGGTGCCGTATAGATTTGAGTTTGATATCAAGTGGAATGACCCATCTGGTCCGGCGGCAACAGAGGATCGCAGACTCGATCCCAGGGCTCCTTGGTCCCACAAGGCTGAAAATTAACAACTTGGATTGGCCCAAGTAAAGCGCTCGCAGTGGACGGCAAAATCTGGGGCAAATGATCGACGGTAATGAATTTGAACGGAGTAGGATCTCGATTCTCCTGTTACGATCTGTGGAAAAGTCAGGAAGTTGGGACATCCTCACATTTTCGCCGTGTAAGTTCAACCACTGTTTGTACTGCCAGATGGTCGCGTCTTCCGTCTTCCACATCATCCAAGCCTGCCGTCAAATGCTCAGATTCTCAATTATGTCTGGACGAAGTGCTGCACAGGGCCCAGAAAAAGAGATGGTGATTAAACGTCTTACGCAGTTTGAGCAGAGCATGAAAACAGTCGTCGGCACAAAGCTTGCTTCTGCCGACAGCTGCATCCCCGAGCGTTGTACCTGCTAGGAGTTCTGTGATGGCATTCATTGTTGCAGTTTGCAGAAAGAACTTTACTGTTTCAGATGGCGCAAGATGTTACAGTGCAGGAACGCCCCAGTCCTTGGCGAGCTTATATGGTGACAAGATTGCCTGCGCACACCCCGCGGCTTGCGGTATCACATTGGTGAAAGCTTGCCCTCTTACCAGCCTCGGCCGGCCATCTTCTCCCCTTCTTCCATGGAGCTACAGTTGATGCCCACCATAGCCTCGCCGAGACCCTCACTGCACTTGGCTAACACGTTGGCATCACGGAAGTGCGCTGTCGCCTGTACGATGGCTTTGGCCCGCTTGGCTGCGTTGCCTGACTTGAAGATGCCGCTGCCGACAAAGACACCGTCGCAGCCTAGTTGCATCATCAGGGCGGCGTCGGCGGGCGTGGCAATGCCGCCAGCGGCAAAGTTGACCACGGGCAGCCGGCCGAGTTGCGCTGTCTGTTTAAGCAGCTCCGCCTCGGCGCCCATCTCCCTTGCATACGCGCGGAGAGCAGCGTCACCGTCGGCCAGCGCGGTCTGCGCTCGAGCAATCTCTCTCTTGACTGTCCGCATGTGCTTAACCGCCTCGACCACATCTCCCGTACCGGCTTCGCCCTTTGTGCGGATCATGGCGGCGCCCTCGGCGATGCGTCGCAGGGCTTCTCCGAGATTTCGACACCCACACACGAAGGGGACCCTGAAGTCGACTTTTTCGACGTGGAAGTTGTCGTCTGCTGGGGTCAAGACCTCGCTCTCGTCGATGTAGTCTATGCCTAGAGCCTCAAGGATTTGGCACTCACTAAAGTGGCCGATGCGCGCCTTGGCCATGACTGGGATAGTGACCGCCGCTTGGATCTCTTTGATCAATTCCGGATCCGACATTCGGGCAACGCCGCCGTCCTTGCGAATGTCGGCGGGCACCCGCTCGAGGGCCATGACCGCGCAGGCGCCCGCCTCTTCGGCGATGCGGGCCTGCTCGGCGTTAACAACGTCCATGATAACGCCGCCTTTCAGCATCTGGGCCAAGCCAGCCTTGATGGCGAATGAGGAGGCTGTGGGGGCGTCCTTCCCGGATGAGGAGATACGTGTGGTTGTGGAGGAGCCCACGTCGTCGGTGTCGTTTAATACCATAGTGATCTGGGATGAGAAGGGGTGCTTCGAGATATGAGGAAGGGTAGCAGACCGAGTGTTTTAGCGATCCGGTTACTGGTCTGAAGCTATTGGTCCTGAGTGGTAGGATCTGCTGGACGAGAAAATCACGCCCCCAGACAAGCGAGGCTTCCCACCACCGGGGAAGTTGATAGTCGACAGTGGGCGAAGGGGAAAGAGCTACAGAAAAGTTGAAACGGTCTAGATCACTATGGTTGTATGCCACAAAGTAGGTTAGCGAAGAAAGAGGCTTTTTATACGTGTTCAGAGACGACCGGGCAGGTGCCTTAACCATGCTAGAGAACAGATACCCAGAGGACGCAGAAAAGTGTCAGCTGATAACGGACGGTTTCCTAGCCTCACCAGAGGTATTATTACTTTGTGCTCTGATACCCTGATGCCCTGGTGCTCTCAGATTGACTTATCTCTTCAGTCGTTCGCAGTCTCTTCGACTTTCTCGACCGGGCCGTGCGCATCTTTCCCGACGAGCACCATTTTCCCGACAAGCACCATTTTCCCGACGAGCCCCACTTTCCCGAGTAGCGCCAGTTTCCCGACGAGCACCACTTTCCCGGGGCGTTATCTCAACCGGATGGACTCTACTGCACTGTAGTCGTCCAGTACATTCTATTCGCCTGCTGAAGCTAGGATCTATTTCGCGAGGGCGTGTATTCCGTTACTTGTCCAACGACCCTGTCGTGTAGAAATTCCGTCGTCTCGGTGGTCCACGGCGCGAGTTCCACGACAGAACGCAACACGACACGACGACTTTTCCTCCAAGTCCTTGATCAATGGACATCGAGCTTCCCGATCCACATCAAATCACGGCTCCAATCGAAGGGCGGCCGTACCGGTCTCACATGCAACCGGCCTGCATCACTTGTCGAACCAGAAAGTCACGGTGCAAAACCACGGTGGCTTCACCCACGTGCGTAACATGTCGAATCAAAGGCACTGACTGTGTATTCCCTCCTCTGCCCGAGCAGCGACGTCGACGAAGGACCAGGAGTCGGCCAAAATCTGCTTCCAAAGGCACATGCATTCAACCCACCGCCCCCTCCGCCTCCTTGTCGACTCCGTCGCCCCAGATGTTGAATCTCCCATTGGAATCTCCCGACGTGTCGCAGTGCCTTCCTTCATTGAGCATGTGGAACGAAGCTCCCTTCTGCGTGGTGAACAAGCCCATCTCGACGGTCCAAGACAGGATAGCAGACCAAGAACACGGAGAGGCCTCATCCCACTCCATCGCGCCGCCACACGATCTCGGCCCCGCTGTGGTGGATCCCATCGTCGACTCGGTCGAAGGCAGCTCTCACGTCGTCAGTCCTGCGATAGCCGATGATGACAACGTCTTTCAAATGTATCTATTCAGCACGCCCTATGGTCAACGTGGACGGACGGTCCGATTCTATCCAAACGCGGGCGATGCAGGTGGGGGTGGACCCGTCCGTGTGATAGTCTTCAACACTGCCCCGAGACGCGGCCGCAGGGAGAAGGAGGGCCGAGCGCTGGCGGCGTCGAAGTGTGCAATGATTGAGAGACACATCGCGCCCTACGAAGAAGAGGTTATCAATTTGTGAGTCTCGCCTCGCCCGCTTCTGTTCCCTGCTCTGCGGTGCAGCTTTCCTCGTGTTGACCCGCTCTCCCCAGGTTTTTTGATAAGATCAACAAGTGCTTCCCTATCTTTGACGAGATCCTGTTTCGGCGACTCTTGCTTACTCAGAAAGACAAGATCTCGCCCTCTCTACTCGCTTTTTTATATGGAATTACCCTGATATACTGGAACACCTCCCCGAGCCTCAAGAATGTTCCTCGTCCAGACCCTTGGCCCCTCTGGAGGCTGGCTGAAGACACTCTTAACGAAGAGTTCAAATGCACGCCTGGCATTTCAACCATTATGTCAATCCTTATCAACCTCTCTACCCGGCCCAGTCTTCTCAATCTTGGGAATAGCGCCTTGATGGGGATGGCTGTGTCCCTCGCCAATGCATTTGGGCTGAATCGGGACCCTTCGGGGTGGAACCTCTCACTCACGGAGAAGAAGTTTAGAATACGAATATGGAGGATAGTCCTGATCTGTGATCGCTGGTAAGGAAAATATCACTATGTCCTTCCCCACGCGCCCACTGTCTTTTTGGAGCCGAGACAATGACCACAGGGCATCGCAGGTGTAGCTTGGCCTACGGCACCCCGCCTCTGATAAATCGAGTCCACCACGATGTCCCGATTCCCGCCGTCGAAGACCTCTACAATCCAGGCGCATCGGCCGACCAAATCAGCGCCACGCGTCGTTTCGTTGCCCTGGCCACCTTGACTGACGTCCTCGGCGATTGTTTAGAACTGGTATACCGCCTCGAGATGGACCCGTCCAAGAGGGACGCCACTCCACATGGCCTCGAGAGCCTTTTGACACATTGGGAGGACTCTTTGACGGATAACCTCCGTCGCGAGGTTCTCCGCGGCAAGCACCTCGTTGGCCCAGGTGCGGCTAACCTTCGACTGGCGTACTTGTCGGTCAAACTCCTGATCCGACGTCGCCAACTCGACCTAGACAAGACGTCTCGCCAGATCGGCGATGTTGACTCGCTGTGCTTCCTACAGGCCCGCAGGGCGGCCGAAGAGGTGGTCGACTTTGTGCGAGAGTTGGAGGAGTCGCACTGTCGGGATTTCTGGATCCCTTTCAACGCGCACACGCTTACGTCAGCGACCACTTTTCTTCTGAGGAGTGCCCTCTCTTCCAGGGGACCCGTACGGAATACTTCGTTACAACTGGCGCGGCGCATGATCGAGGCACTTGACTCCCACCGCCGCAACTACGCCTGGGACCTCGCGGACAACTGTCTAGCAAACTGTACCGACTTGATGGACAAGATCGAGGCGGCATGTGCGGAGCCAACGTGCAGCACGGCGGCATTACAGGAGTCCATGCCGATGGACATGGACATTGAAGCACTCGAGGACTGGTTCCCAGACTTCCCGAACAGTTATCCTCTAGACCCTACGGGCTGAGCACCCCGAATTGCACGCTCGTTTCGAGGAACATCCACGCACGGAAGTCGATTCCAGGGTTCGATACACGCCCCCCTCCCCCCAAAAACCAAAAAGAACATTGTCTCTTCTCTTCTCTCCCCTCTCTCAAAATCTTCCAAATTTCCCAGATTTATTCACTAGACTAACCAGAACCAAATCTTCTCCAACAAATTTCTCGGCTTCGTCTCGGGCCACTCCTGGGCGTCCAAGGCCGCTTTGCCAGTGAACAGGTCTGCCTCCCCAGGCTTGACGAGGCGAGTCCGTTTGAAGATTTTCCAGAAGAGATAGAGACCAAAATAGATGGGGACCCCGACGTAGGCGGAGAGGAAACCCTTGACAGACCAGTTACCGTTGGTGAACACTTCCCAGCCGTTGAACAGGAGGATGGTGCTGAAGAAGCACAGGGAAACCCACGCTGCGTAGGGTTGCAGAGGGGACTTGAACGGGAGACTGCTGCGATCCACAGCCTGCGCTTCCAGAGCTCGGCGGAAACGCAGGTAAGAAATCGAAATACTACACCAGGTAAAGAGAGAGGCTACGGTGATGATGGTCAGAAGCCAGCTAAAGACTTCAGTCGGGCCGGCGGAAACCGAGAGATAGGCCAGGCAACTCCAGATAGCGGTGAATGCGACGCCGTAGATCGGAATACCCTTGTCCGTGCATTTGAGGAAGATGCGAGGGGCCTGATTGATTTGGGCCAGACCAAACAAGTATCGCGAGCCGAGAAAGAGGACGGCGTTCGCAGATGAGGACGCCGACGTAATTATAACCGCGTTGATAATGCTTGGGAGAACGCGGATGTTGGCTCGATTAACGGCAATGACCCAGGGCGAGACACTTCCAAGGTCCGGGTCATCGCAGGGAACCATGACGCTGATGGCGAGCGAGCCTCCCACGTAGAAGATCAGGATGCGCCAGACGACGCGCGAGATGACCCTTGGCACGTTTCTCCGCGGGTTCGCGGTCTCGCCCGCGGCGATGGCGACCATCTCGACGGTGGCAAAGGAGAAGGCCGCGTACACGAGTGTCGAGAACAGCCCGAGGAAGCGACCCGCACCGCCGGTGGCCACGACCTCCTTCATCGCAGGTCCAGGGTTGTACCAATAGCGGAAGCCCAAACGGTCTCCCGACGGACTACCACCGAGGTCCACAATGAACGCCATGATCAGGAGACCGACGATCGTAACAATCTTGAGGCTGGCGAAGACGAATTCGGCCTCGCCGTAGATCGACACCGCCAAGACGTTGAGACAGACGACAACGACGATAATGATACTAATCCAGGCGGCCGGGTTGATCTCGTCGTTCCAAAACTGCACCAGGACCGCGGCAGCCGAAATCTCGGCGGCGAGGCCGAGGGCGCAGAGGATCCAATTGTTCCAGCCGACGGCGAAGCCCATGGCCGGATCGGTATAGCGGGAACAGTACTGAGGAATGGCACCGGGGAGAGGTAACCACGTCGTCATCTCCGTCAGGCACAGCATCATGCAATAGACGGCGACTCCAGTGAAGGAGAATCCAAGGACGACGGACGCAGGGCCCGACTTTGCAAAAGCTGATCCAATGCCGAGGAATAGGCCGGTGCCGATGGTGCCCCCGAGTGCGATGAACTGCAGGTGGCGAGCCTTGAGACTATCGTCAAGCGTTTAGTACGAGCCCATTGACCATCTCATGCGTTACGGGCAGCACCCACCCCCTGTGAACGTATCCTAGCTTCTGAGCCGTCGCTGCGTCTCCGTACACGTCCAAGGCCTCGCCGAATGCGCCGTTCGCAACGACCTTCTGTTGTCCCACCTGGACGTGGACCTGAGAGCCCTTTTCGGCCTGTGTGGTGGACAGCGTCAGCCTGGTTTCTGTCTTGAGGTCGTCCAACATCTCAGCCATCTTTGCTGGTCTGCTGTAGAGAGAACTTGGGGATGATTGTAACGCGCATCACACGCCGAGTAAGGGACAGGTGTAACTGAATGGCTTCCGAAGAGACATTTGTCAGAGGACCTGGTCAAATAAGTACATCAACAGCGGAATGCACAGGGGCATTCGATGAGTATAGACTTAAGACTCAAGGTTTTGCCAATCGATTGGGTTGGCCTCCTTATCTTCGATCCAGCGGATAGGACAACAGGATAAATGGACAATGCTGGGACAGGACCCGTGCCGTCATTTGACCGCCATGAGATATACCAAAGTATTCCGTATGTTGCGGCCGTCGCGTCGTACGATAAGACCATCTTTGGTACAGAGCCGGAATACCTATCATGATCAACTGAGGACGAGAGTCTCGGCAAACCTGGTACCTTCACAGTTCTTACTTTCCCGACAAAACGCTAACGGTAAACTTTGTCAGCTCGAGCTCGGCGCTGGAGGCGGACATGGACGTTGCCCGATGCTATACGCAGAGATGAGTATCCTGCACATCCATGTCCGATAAGGGGGCTTGAGGTGAGGTCTACAATCCTAAAGTTGTGACTCGAGACTCGAGATTGACCTGAATCTGTAGAGAGCGGAAAAGGTGGCAGCGTGAGATTCCCGAGCGGCCACTAAAGTACCATTCATTGTCTGTGCCTTGTCTCTACCCCATACTGTAGGATACTAGGGAGGTGGTATAACATAGTCTCGTTGCTACAAAAAGATTCTCGCTCTCGACCTGAACTATACAAGGCGTAGACAGCTCCTGACTTTCACACTCAACCTCAATCTCGACCTTCAACCTCAACCTCCAATCCTCCCCCATCATTCCTCCAAATGGGCTACGATAACGATGCCTTCTTTGCCCGAGCGGACAAGTATATCCTGAATACCGTCGCACCGTGGGCACCGACGGTCATCACGCGGACCAAAGGTATCTTTATCTATGACGCCGATGGCAAGGAGATCATCGACTTCACCTCTGGCCAGATGAGCGCAAGCTTAGGCCACTGCCACCCAGAGATTGCGCAGGTGGTGAGTAAGAGTATCACGGAGCTCGATCACCTCAACAGCACGATCCTGTCGCCGCCCGTGGTCGACCTCGCCGAGGAGATAGCTCAGTTACTCCCGGCGCCGCTGGAAAAGACCTTCTTCATCTCGACGGGCTCGGAGTCGGTCGAGGCCGCTATCAACCTCGCTAAGGCGGCCACCGGTAAGTTCGAGATCGTGGCCTTCTCTGCCAGCTATCACGGCGTCACCGGTGGCGTCTCCGCGGCCACATACAGCGTCGGGCGCAAGCATGGCAAACCCGTCGTTCCGGGCCACCTCGCATTTCCCGCACCCAACGCCTATAGGTCTGTGTTCCGCACGCCCGACGGGAGTTACGATTGGGAGACCGAGATGGACTATGCATGGGGCCTGATCGACGCGGCGTCGGTGGGCTCCCTGGCCGGGTTCGTCATTGAGCCGATTCTCTCGTGCGGCGGCATCCTTGAGCCGCCCCTAGGGTACTTCAAGCGACTCTACGCTGAGTGTCAGAAGCGCGGAATGCTCCTTATTGACGATGAGGCGCAGACCGGCGTAGGTCGCACGGGGGACATGTTCGCGTTCGAGCGCGACGGATTTGTCCCAGATATCTTAGCCCTGTCGAAGTCGCTAGGCTGCGGCATCGCGCTGTCATCGGTGAGCACGAGTGCCGAGATAGCGAAAAAGGCTATAGACAAAGGATTCTACTTTGGGACCACGCACATCAACGACCCGCTCCCCTGTGCGGTCGGCTGCAAGGTCCTCGAGGTCGTCAAGCGAGACGGTCTGGTTCAAAAAGCCAAGGAGCGTGGCCTCCAATTGACTCGGGGGCTCATCCGGCTCAAGGAGAAGTACTGGTGCGTGGGCGATGTCCGTGGCCGCGGCTTGCTCCAGGGCATCGAAATCATCGGCGATCCTGTGACCAAAGTCCAGAGCAGCGAGCTGGGCGCCATGATCGCAGCCAAGGGCCTGGAGCTGGGCATTTCCTGCCAAATCCTCGCTGTCCCGGGGGCATTTGGCGTCTTCAGGATCGCGCCGCCACTGATCGTCTCGGCTGAGGAGATTGACCGAGCCGTGTCCATCTTGGACCAGTCAATGGCATTTGCTCTCTCCCAGGAGCCATATCGAAGCGTCGTTGTCAAGGAGCGCGCAGTCAACGGCACCGCAGTCAGTGAGAGCGCTGTCAAGGGCCCTACAGTCAACATTACTGCGGTCAATGGCGCTGACCTTAAAGCCCACTAGAGAGTTTAGTGGTTGAATTCATCTGCAAGTATGACAAATAGATCGTATTCAACGGCGAGTGGTCGACGACGAGACAAGACGTATGATTTCTTCCCTCATTACATTTACTCCGAAATACTTATGAGAGACCTCCGCTCAGTTGTAGGTTCAGTCGCTAATTTCGTGGCTTATAAGTTGTCGTCGTTGTCACTTAGTGTTATCGAAAAGCTCGCTATGCCATCATAGAACGTAGTACTCAGTATAAGAGATTAATATACGTGGCATGGACTAGTAAATCTTAGTAGTGTCAAACTCCCTAAAAACTAGGTAAGACGAATTTTTAAGGTACAGTAGAATGTTACGAACAGGCCTTTGAAGGGCTAAGGAACGGGTAATGGCTAGGGAAGTTAGCCAAAGGCACGTAGCTAAGAAGCACCTTAATCTATATTACTCTCAGTGGGAGGGTTTAGAAGAGTTCTACAACTAGCTAGCTAACCTAGTAATAAGGAGGAGAAATCTAAGGAGAGAGAGAGAAGGAAGAACGTCTCTCTCTCCTCTCCTTATATCGTCCGCTTTGGCGTAAGGAGGTGCTAAGCCTAGCGCACTTATTTCTTCTCCTTACGCTTACCTTATCTCTCCTCCTTACGCTTTATCTCCTCTCCTTACGCCTTATCTCTCTTCCTTACTTATACCTATCCTAACTCCTTACCTCTTCTTACGTACGGTATCTTAGCCGTATCCTTTATATCGTATACTTCTTAGCTGATTAGGAGGCCGTATTTTACCTATATAATATATAGATAAGTTTAAGCTAATTAGAAGGTAAGTTAGTGAACTGGGGCGAGACTCTAGCTACTATATTCCGGTGAATTCTAGCCGAAATATATATAAAATTAACGTTACGGGAGTAGTGTTAGTATAAATTCGACCCGATTATTTCGGAGTGTTTCCCTCAGAAAGAGTTCGGCCTTTAATTAAGCGTATAGTCGATTATAAATAGTCTAAGAACTAATCTAGATGTCAGAGAGCTTTGGGGTGGGATCGTTAGACGAAGAGTCAGAGGGTTGAACACGTATCTTGATTCTTGATTCTTGATTGTATAAAGCTGTCCTTGAGACATCGACTTCTCGCACTGTTGAGGGCCTCTCCAGCAGTGCGAGAATAGAGGTCCTATTTATCTCTTTCTGTGTATACCTTGTGGGGGCCACTCGCCCCATGGGGTGTTGTCGGCCGGGAAGCCCGGGTGACACTAGATCTCTCTTAATCTCGATATTTAACCTTTATATAGCTATACTATAGAAGAAAAACGGCTTAGGGACCTCGGGTTAGGCCTAGAAATTTGTCGAAAATAGTGGTTAGATAAAGCGTCCCCTAAGGGACGGAACTCTTTCACTAGACTACGATAGATAAAGCTAGACTTTGATATGGGCCGGGTCGGCCCAACCTGGGTTAAGTCAAGTCGGGTTATCTAATCCTAAAATCCGACTCGAAAACCCGTAGGGGACCTAAACTTTAAGTATTAAGAGATCTAACGTAGATATTATAAACTAATATAGTATAAAATATAACTATAGTAGCGATAGTAGCTAATATATAGATTTAAAAAATAAAGTAATATAATAAGTAATAATCTATAGTTATTTAGGCTATTATTATAGTTAGTTATAGTAGTATAACTAGTACTGCGACCGGAAAACTCTTCTTAATTACCGATCTATTAGATAGCTCTCTATATATTCTTATATATATATACTAACTATCTATCGAACTCGCGTATAATAATATATTTAGCTTCTCTTTATTTCCGTATCTTTTCTTTTCCCTTTCTAGTACTCTATTCTTACTATTATTTCGCTTTCCGATCTATAAGGATATACTCTAGTCGAGATAGATATAACGGAAGAGAGAATTATAATATACTTAGAGAAGTTAGAAGTAATGTATCGTTATTAACTAAATTATCGACCTATCTTTATCTTAACTAGAGTAATTATCGAGAGCTATTAGACTATACTTAAGTAATTAAGCGAGAGAGAATACTTAAGCTACAAGAGAGAGATTTTCGATATATTATATGTAAGATATTAATATTATTAATTAACTTATAAAGATATTATATAATTTAATTATCGTTTTAGTTATTATCTTAGTCGGACTCGTAAGAAGTATCTTAATTAGTACTTTTATTAAACTTATAATCGATAATAATAGTTCGATTATCGCTTTAGTCTTTATCTAGATTATTACTTTAATTATTACTTTAATTAGCTCTAATATAAGTAGAATTAAAGCGTATTAGTTTTTCTTTATTACTATTAGATTATTTTATTATTATCTTTACTCTTATTAATTAAATCTCTTATATAATCTTTATTAATATTCTTCTTCTTCTTATTATTTATATTATTATCGATATTCTTCTCTTAATTCTTAAGATCCGAGATTATAAGCTATTAATATTTCTTCTATAAGTCGAAGTAATTCGTATATATTTCTGTTATTAAGAGACGAAGAGTTTCTAACTTAAGATTAAACCGATAATAAGAATAAATATTGTGACGGTAAGGCATAAAGTAGATAAAGAGAGCTCCAAAGGTATATATTCCTGTTATATGAGAGACTAATCTAAAGAGAAAAAAAGGAAAGAGAGAAAGAAAGGAGCGTACTAGCGCTTATTTATATAGCGCGCACGTCCGCTAAGCTTCCTTCTACTAAGCCTCCACCTACTATAGGAGCTAATTAGGTACGTACGCTAGTGTTAGGAAGAGGTCCACAGCCCCTTGGGGATCGCCCAAAAAGACTAAGAATCCTATTATTTTATAATAGATCTTAGACCTCTTAGCTTGTATACTTATTATTTATAATAATTATCCTCTCCTCCTAGACGGCTCGCCCCTAAGTCGTATAGGTAGGTCCGAATAAGTACTCCGAGACGTCGACTCTTAGGGAGGATATAGACCCCGTATATATAGCTCGCTAAGTACATATAAAAGCTACGTAATCCGAAAAGCTATAAAAAACTTATATCTTTTACGCGGATCGAACTCTCGCCTACCGTATATAGCTTAGTATAAGAGTATAGCGTATCTATATATCCTACGTATAGATCTTAGAGATAGACTCCGTATAAAATAATAGGATAATATTAGGAAGAGATCTATAGCCCCTTAGAGATCGCCTAAAAAGACTAAGAATCCTATTATTTCATAATAGATCTTAGACCTCTTAGCTTATATACTTATTATTTATAATAGTAAACTTTATCTTATAGCTCCTTATTATAGAGCTAAGAGCGAGACTATACACTACTAAGATCTATATACGAACTATTATAGGGTAACCTATTAAAACCTACGAAAACTACTAATTCTTAATATATAAGATAGATACGCGAGAAGTATATAGGTTATACGCGTATATATATATTATTATAGATATCGCTAAGTATAATACTATCCTTAGATTCCCTCTAGCTTTAGAAGATAAACTCTAATATAGACTAGAGTACTAGTATATAAAAGTTCTAATCTAGGAATATATAGCTTATAAAGGATAAGAGAATTATCTATATCTTAGTTATAGAGCTCCTCTTAGACTCGGATATCTCTTAATTAGAGATATTAATAGTTATATCTATTATAAACGCGTATAAGAGTCGTACTCGAACCGCTAGTATAATACTCGCGAATATTAAGATTTAAGAAGTTAAGCTCTCTATATATCTATAAGATCTAGTATAAGCCTTTATAGAGTCTAATTCTAAGACTTTCGACGATAAAACCTTTATATATTACTTAATATCTATTAAAGAGAGTAAAATTATTCTCTATAGATCTCTCTACTCTATAAGTATAAAGGAGCTATAAGTTCTATATAAATATATTAAGAGAGCTCTAGCGAGAGAATAGATTTATCTAAGTAAGTCTTCCGCTAGAGTACCGGTCCTATTCGTACTAAAATCTAATAATAATCTACAACTTTATATTAACTATTATACGTTAAATAAGATTATCTAGAAAAATCGGTACTCTCTACTCTTAATTCCTAAGATCTTAGATTATTTAAGTAGAGTAAAGATCTTTATTAAGCTTAACCTTAGAGATATATATTATTAGATTTAGATCGCGAAAGAAGATTACTAAAAGACTATATTTTAGACGTAATATAACTACTTTAAGTATCTAATTATACTATTTAAATTAATAAATATTCTAATATTATTCTAGTTACTATATTAATAAAGCGCTATAAGAACTACTAGATAATATTTATATTATATATATAGATAATATTCTTATATTTAGCGATAATAAAGAGAAGTATAAGAAGTATATATAACTTATACTTAAGTATCTAATTAAGTATTATCTCTATATAAAGTTATTAAAGTATATATTTAGAGTCTTCGAGATTAACTTTCTTAGATATCGCGTTAGAGTTATAGATATATTAGTAGATTCTAGTAGAGTAAGCGCTATTAAGAAGTAGTTAATCTCTATATTATTCTAAAAGATTTAGATCTTTCTAGACTTTACTAACTTTTATTAAGATTTTATCTATAAGTACTTAAAAGTTATAACTTCAATTACTAACCGCCTTATAGGAATAGTAGTAGAGAGGAAGTTAGGTCTCTTTAAATAGACCGCTATCGCTATATAAGCGTTTTATATACTTAAGAACTACTTTATAAGTATACTTATATTAGTATATTATAAGTCTAATTAATAATATTA